>NC_135337.1:51098009-52341396 GCF_023851605.1 Tamandua tetradactyla
TGTCAGTGATGTACTATCATCACCACTGCCCATTATCAAACTTTTCCTTGGTCCCAGATAGAAACTCTATACATTGAGAATCTTAACTCCATACTCCTTATCCCTACCCCATCTCCTGGTAACCCATGAGTTTGTTTATTTTAATTATTTTGTACAGTGGGATCAGGCAATGCTTGCCATTTTGTGTCTGACTTATCTATGTTGTCTTCATGTCTCAGAATTTCATTTCTTTTTATGACTAAAAATTCCATTGTGTGTATACACCACATTTTGTTTATCCATTCATTGGTTGATGAACACTTGGGTTGCTTTCATCATTTGGCAATTGTGAATAATGTTGTTATGAATAGCAGTGTGCAAATATCTGCTCAAGTACCTGCTCTCAATTCTTTTGGGTATATATTTAGAAGTGGGGTTGCCAGGTCAAATGGTAAATCTGTACTTGACTTTCTGAAGAACTGTCTTCCACAGTGGCTGTATCATTTTACATTCTCAAACAGCAAAGAATAAGTGTTCTTTTTCCCCCACATCATGTCCAACACTTGTTATTTTCTGTGTTTCTTTTTAATACTAGCCATTCTAGTGGGTGTGAAATGATATCTCATTCTGGTTTTAATTTGCATTTCCCTAATGGCTAATTATATTGAGCATCTTTTAATGTGATTTGTATCCATTTGTGTATCTTCTTTGGAGAGATGTCTAGTGAAGTCTTTTGTCCATTTTCTAATGGGGTTGTTTGTCTTTTTGTTATTGACTTGGAGGATTTCTTTATGTGTTATGGATACTGAACACTTATCGGATATGTAGTTTAAAAATATCTTCTCCTATTGGCTATCATTTCTTATTACTTTGTCTTGTACTCTTTTACAGAACACTTAAAAAAATATGTTTTAAAGTATTATCTTTGAGACTTATTCTCTGAGATGTCTGTTTCTTGAGTTTATATCCAGCTGGTAATGTGACAGAGCCTTTTATGAATATCAGGAGCTAACAAAATCAAACAAGTGAAAACAAAAACAACTTTCACTGTCTTTGCAAATTTAGTGGTTTTTGCAGTGGTTGGTGCTCCCTGTCAGAGTTCAACTCTTCCATCAGGAAAGTCAGCCTAAGATGAATACAAAGCGCAGGGTCCTCGCTTTCTTTTCTGGGTTGCTATTTTTGTTCTCGGTCTGTGCTTTCCAGTGGCCTTAGGATTTCCTCTGTTTACAGGAGAACTTCCCAGGAAAGATCATCCCCCTCTATTTCCCAAGAAATGGAATTCTCCTTTTCCCAGGTGTTCCATTTCAGGACTTAGAGTACTAAGCCTTGCTGCAGGTCAGCAATCCCAGTTGTTTCTTACTTTCCTTGTCTCAAAGAAAATTGACCCTTCTTTTGCCTAGAGGGTCAATTCTGGGTTTAGGGGAACCTTGCCTGAGAAGGGGTTTCCCAAGTCAGTCTTTCCTAGCCAAAACAGGGCCACGGACCCTTTAATTGCCAGGGACAAAGTGAGTGGTGACCAGCTCCAAACTACCCAGGTGAGGTAATAAGCCAGGGGCAAGGAAGGACACCAGAAGCATCTTCACAGCTCCCCAGAACTGTGCTTTGTTGACTTTGACACCTTTCCAGCTAATGCAACACTTCAGTCATCCTCTATAGCACTGAGGAAGCGTACCATCTTTAAGACTTCTCTGCCGCCTCCATCTGGGGTTGCCGCTGATAGCTTCAGCCGGGCCGCGCTACCGGTACACTGGGTGGGTTTGGGGCGAGCTCGCAGGAATTAACCTGGGTAAGCTGGAGCCGGCGCTTTCCCCAGCCGGCGGTCGCGAGAAGTCTTCACTGAGGCCAGATTCGGGTTTTAAGCTTTATTGTTACACTCTGGGATGGGCCACCCAGGAACCCGAGGAGTGAGACCTCTGGGGTCCGAAGACCCCGGGGCTCGGACGACCCAGAGCGGGGTAAGCGTGGGGCTTAAGTACTCTCGGGGAGGGGTGGAGTCTTGGGCGCACACGTCAGGAAGGGACAGCCAATCACACAAGGCAGGAGGCAGTTGCTAGGCTGAGGGCTTAGGTTAGGTATAGAGGAGTGAAGAGAATAACAGGAAGGCTTGCAGTTTAGTGGTGAGCTACGGAAATGGGCGGTCTACAACAAGAGGGGGAAGGGGGGAACAGAGAGGGGGGTTACAGGTACGGAGGGCAGAGAGTGAATGTAGAGAGGGAGAGAAGGATTAAAAATTTTAAGCATGGCTAGGCTCCAGTCCCTGAGAAATATGCCACATGGGGTGAGCTAGAATAATGGCTGCTCTCAGAGCTGGTCTCTCAGCATTCTGAAGTAGCTCATCAAAAGCTGTGATCCATGATCAGATCCCTCAGTTCCCGCACCCCCCACTCCTGTGCCAGATCTTGGGGAATGGGATTTTTATATCCTTTTCTTGCACCAGCAGATTTATGCCAGGGCCAGACCTTGTGTGCCTGCTATGAGAGTAGGGGGTGGGTGATGGCAATCACTGCACAGAGAGAGCAATTTCTTGGTGTTTACCATACTTTACTATCCTCTTCCTCCTGCTCTTCCTGGGATGCTGTATAGTGTAGAGTGGATCATGGGGTTTTGAAATAGTTGATTTGGACAGTTCCTATTTACAAGTTATTCTGGTGGAGCATAATAGCAGTTCTCTATACTAATTGCCTGTAGGAGCGCTGGTAGAGCTCCCTACTCTGCCATCTTCCTACAATTCCAAGCTCATGTTTTTATTAAAAGAGTTAAAAGAAACCTGAATTTATATTTTACAAAATGTAATCAGATGAAGAATTTCAAAAATATGCACATTATTCATTGAAAGTGTCTATAGGCAATTGGTATAGAGAACTGTTATTATGCTGATAATTTTTTGCCATTCAACGATCAAACCTAAACAAAAGATTAAGAGCAAACCACCTGTGCAGGTAATTTGAATGAACATTATGCATATTGATATTTAAGTTATCCTTTTGAAAGGCTCTCTTCCATTCTTGATATGTATATATCTACTATGTATTATGTATTAGTACCTAATAAACTAATACATAGAAACTATGTATTAATTTTCTGACTGCTAAAGTAAATACCATACAATGTGTTGTCTTAAACAATGGGGATTTATTTGTTCATGGTTTTGAAGCTAGGAAAAGTTGGGGTATCAGCAAAGTGATGTTTTCCTTCTGTGGACTTTGGCATTTTGAGGCTGGCTGGTCCTTGGCTTTTGTGTCACACAGCAGTGCACATGGTGTGTTCTCCTTTGTCTTCTGGGTTCTGTTGACTTCTAGTTGGCTTTTGGCTATTTCCCTATGGCTTCTTCCCTGTGTCCAATTTCCTTTGCGTATAAGGATTTCAGCCATATTGGATTACGGCTCAACCTCATTCAGATGGGCACAGCTTTAACTAGTAGTAAGATCTTCAACGGTCCCATTTAGAAATGCGTTCAAGTCACAGAACTAGGGATTGCACCTGAAAATGCCTTTACTGGTGATATGAGTCAATACTCAACAGAATGCCCATTAAAACATTGCTTTGCTTTTGTTCTGAAATAAAATCTTACTGCTTATTACTGTTTCTTTCCTATGCTTTGAGCTCCATTGATTTTCATCCTTTTATTTTGATAACCTGCTTTTAGGTTATTCAAAAATATGCCTTTTAACATGTAGAGCATCAGAATTAGAGATCTCATCCAGCAAACAAGTAGTATGTGTTAAAAATAGGAAGGGCATGATAGATTCCTTGGAACACTGTCGGACAACCAGAGAGTATTTCATCATCAAAAGTATAAGGTGTACAGTGACCACTGAACTTCAGACACGAGTATATCCTTTTTATTGACATGATTAAGAATCTAGCTGTTAGCATTTGGATGTGTTTCATTTGAACCTGCCTGCGCCTGTTCCCAGAGGGCAAACAATTGCCCAGGCTGTCACTCTTGTGACAAGTCTGTCCCATTTAAACTGCCAGCTAACAATTGCGTTGGCGTGCCTTGATGAATACACTGTGCTGGGCAGCCCATGAGTGATAGAGTGCCACAGACTGAAAGCTAACTAAAGAAGGCGGTGTCTTCTCATTTAAATAGAACAGCAGCTTCTTTTTCTTTGCTTTTGTGTTGGTAACCCCAGGCACTAATTCACCATTTGAAAATATATTGTCATAGATGAATGGTATAAGGTTGAGGGGAAAAGCTTCATGTTGCTGAGAATATACTTTTTTAGATGATTTAGATGGCAGCGCCTGTTAGTAAGAAGTAAAGATAAAGCAGCTCCTTATGAGAAAGAGAGAAGGAATCTACCCTCAGTAAATGAGCAAAAGAGGCAAGTTTTTTTTTCCAATAAGAAGGATGATCATTCTATTTGTGCTACTTTTCAGTCTGTTGAAGAAGTACACTTTACAGATTTTTAACGTCTCAGATTCATAACAGTATTGTTTACTTGACTTACTAACATCAAGAATTCCACTCTTCATTGTTGGCCTTACTTTGGGCTGGGAAGAGACTCATGAGTGGAAGCTTCCATTTCAATGTGGAGTGTATATATGCCATGAAACCATACCCTATGCACTTTGGGGTCACCTGTCTGCTCCTCAGACCAGGCACTAATGATGCCTAGGGCTTAACAAGAGATGATGGAGAGGTTGTAGGTGGCTTTCTGGTCAAAGTCTGTAGGTGTGATTTTACTTTTTTTCATGGTTATTCAAACTTTAATTTTTCTTAAATGATTAGAACTCCTCTAGCCATAGCCCCTTTTAAATTGTTGAGGTAGAAAGTCATGGCTGTCAGGTGAATATTTAAAATGCTGCACTATCCTTTGTTTCCATAAAATACCATTTTATGAGGTATTTCTCTTTTCTACAGTTTTGGATCTGCTTTTGTGACTAACGCTACCTGGATTTCATTGTGGAATGAACAGGTGATTGGCTAGATCAATGGATAAATGTAAAAGACTTAAGCAGAATAATGTGACACAGCATGATTTGATTACATTCTCATTATTTTAACTGTTTTAATGTTTAGAAAGTCAATTAAAATTAAATATTGAGGGTGGTTCCAGGGTGGCTTAGTGGCAGAATTCTCACCTGCCATACTAAAGACCTGGGTTCTGTTCCCGGTGCATGCCTATGTGAAAAAGAAAAAAAAAGTAAATATTGAGAAAATTTTAAGCTTCCTTTATGTTTTCCTCTCCTTCTGCTCTTTCTGCATTTACCTGTAAATGTTTGTCCTTACAAAGTAATGCATATATTTATTCACTTTAATTGAGGTGGCTCATTTCATGATAGTTATTATCAGAATGAGGACATATGCTTTCACTGAAAACAAATAACTAGCTTACTGTTCATAGCTGAAATTTTCATTAAACTTGCATTCACTCTACAATATTTATTGAATACAAAGCACTTTTCAAATTAGGCATTATTGTACCTGAAAATATTAACTGAACTGTAGTATCTAATATGAAATATGAATAGATTTTCATGAACTCATGAGTAATCAAGACAGAGGTATTTATACGAGTACTAGGATATATAAATTTAAGTGTCATGGTTAATTTGAAGAAAATAGGAACAGCATTTATGCAGATTTTGCAGCGGACCCTTGGACTGAGGTATGAGAAGGAGAGACATAATGAGTATTAAAGTTCAGGTAAGTGTTGGGTTCTTTGAGTTGGGGAATCTGTTATGGCATTGGTCAGAATTTTAACTGAACATATGCATTTGAATTTATGCACTTAAATTGAGGTGTCTGTATGGAGTTTGAGCTATTAAACCAAAAACAAAGTTGCTGAAGTCAAGAAATGAATTGAGGGGAAGTTTGAGTTTAAGTCATAGTAAAATCATACTGCATATTAAAGCATGAGGAAATGATTGAAAACTAAAATCAGGGTCTGTAAGTGGTTTAAAACAGAAATTATGGCTACTGATTACAGTAAGAGAATTGTAACAGCTACTCAGAGAGGTAGCCACAGTTACCATTAGGAAAATGAACAAAAGCCTTAATGAACATGTGCAATTGCTCTATTGTGTTCTGGCAAGAGGAGGCAGTGTCTGTCTAGCATGTGTAATATAGAATGCAGTCTCTGTGGAAGCAGGGACCTGGGCTGCCTTCTTTTCCATTTTATCTTCAATACCTGGAGCATTGTCTGACACATAGGGGGTGCTCAGTATGCATCTAATGAATGAATTAATCTATGTAAGTGGGTAGAAAGGTGGAGGACAACTCAAAACTTCACTAGGCAGAGGGAAGGCAGAGTTTATCCTGAATTTGC
The DNA here is from genome assembly GCF_023851605.1 of Tamandua tetradactyla. Taxonomy (NCBI): domain Eukaryota; kingdom Metazoa; phylum Chordata; class Mammalia; order Pilosa; family Myrmecophagidae; genus Tamandua; species Tamandua tetradactyla. The sequence goes on from NC_135337.1 coordinate 51,104,264, forward strand.
TGAATTTTTGTGGACTGTGGATGGGTGTGTAGTTGTCTTCCTTAGTCAGGTGTATATCAAGTATGTGTTTTCTTTGAGATGCTACCATTACTGTTTCAAATCCTTCTATTGCTTTCCAAACTCCTGGCATGACTAGAAGCAGAAGCTGACAAGGAAGGAAATAGAAACAGTGAGGATTACTAGCTCATAACTCTAGTAGATAATGTATGTCAGTGTTGTGAATGTCCATACGGTATTTGGTAGACATTTGTTAACAACTGGGTAACATGCATGTTTTCATACACATAGTACCATGGTCAGTGTTGTAATTAAACAAAGGAAGACTTTGACTTTACTCTTTTGCCTTGCATTCACATTGTGGCCTTAGAGTGTTTTAAGTGGATTGCGTGTGGGCTCTAAAGTGGTGGACAAAATGAAGGATGACTGCTAGGGCTATGAAAGCAAGGGTGGACTATGAATTCCATGAGGTTGATCTTTTGGGAAGAACTGTTTTCCATTTATCAATCTTGGGTGGTAACAGTCGAAAGTTAGCTAAGCGAAGAGAAGCAATGGTGGATCCTTGACGTTGGGTGCTTTCTATTTGAAGTCCTTTCAGTGGGTGGGGAGTAGGGGAAGTGGGTCTTGGTTTTACAGCAGTGTGTCATGACAAAGGAGGTGCTTTACAAAAATGGTGGATATTATTTAACCTCTTTGGACCTCACTTTCTGGTTCTAGAAAGAAAAGAAAATGACTATTCCTTAGGATTAAATGAGATGTTTATGAAGTGCTTAATTCACTGCTTGATACACAGTAGGTGCATAATTATGACTAGGCTTTATATTTTTCTCAATACATGGTAGCTGCAATTACTACTTAACTATCAACATAGTGTATAGGACAGTTGGTGGAATCAAGAGAAGAAAATGTATTGGAATGTACCACATGCATGATCTGATAGAGGGAGAAAGGTCAAAGTAATAAAGCAATTATTGTTTGATGAGATTAGATTTTTTTTTCCTATATGATTTCTACAGTGGCTTATGGGGAGCAGATAGTATTATCCCTGTTTTATAGTTGTGGAAACAGAGGCTTAAAGAATTAACATAACCAAAGTCAAGGCAGATAAATAGCTGAATCATTACTTGAACGTCTAAGTTTGTCTTAGAGAAAAGCAGATTGTTTCCCTCAATCTCATGCTGCTTGAAATAAGATTTTTAATAGTAGTGATTGAAAAAAAAAGTAGTTATCAATGACACTGAAAGTGAGGAAAATGTCCTTGTTTAGGACCTGGAACCGGGGCACCAAACTTGCTGGCTTTGGCCAAGGCCCCAGACAAGTGTAGATTATTCCTTTGCCAATATCAGTTTCTTTCAGTGCCAAAACCAGAAGAAAACACTAGAGATACCGACATAATCAGGCAGGAGTCAAACTTGTTTACAAACATGCCTCTGAGATCAATTTTTCCCTCTTAATTGGAAAAAATATTTAGTTATGTGGCCCCAAATTACCTTTATGTGCAATTTTGATATAAAATTTGCTTTATTTCTGAGAGAATATATCAGATTATTTTTGAAAATCCCATTCCATGGCCCTATCAAGCTGGGACATTTTTATAAGTGAAGTTTTGCACCAGTGTCTGTTTGAAAGAGAAAGCAAGAAATGAGAGTTAAACTGAATTATACAACAAGGTGAGAGAGAAATCTGAAAGCTGAAATGAATTTATATGGGAGGTCAGGTACCCGTGTCACTTCAAGGCCATTCGTTCTCCTGATCTTTCTGTTCTGAAGGACTGACTCAAAATTGAACCAGAGTATGTTTCAGGGTTTTGAAATAAAATAATAAAATTAATAGTTAGGTGTATGGGTGGTTCAGTGGTAGAACACTCACTTTTCATGTAGGAGACCCGGGTTCGATTCCTGGACCATGCACTCCCCAAAAAAAGATTAATAGAAACTACTGAAGAAATATACAAAAACACTCAGTTTTTCATTATATAAACAGTTCTCAGAGCCAGAAATGAGAATCATCAAGTCACTATTCAGATAAAGGTACATATGAATATTTTTGGAAGCACAGAACAATTTATAATATTGTATCCAAACTAATTGTGTGATTAATGAAAGCCATTGATTAAACCACTGACACACGAGAGTTGTTTTGCTTAAAAAAAATAAAAAGAATTTAAAAGGGAAGGAGAGAGTATTGTCTCCAAATTTTCTAAATAAGATGGAGAACAACAGTCCTTGATCTGCTTTGTTCCCTACAGAGAGACAGCATATTCAGATTTTGTAAAATGGAGATAAAGAATGAGCAGTGAAGGCCTGTGATTCATTGGAGAAAGAGTAGGCATCTGATGACTGTCAAGGCAGTTGGGAGATAAGAACAAATGGAATTGTACTTAAGGGATTCTGTTGCTTATAGGCTTTTTAGAGTTTGTTTTTCACTGTTGTGTAGCTTCTCTCCAATCTTTGCGAAAACTCTGATATGTCTCTAAGACTACACCTAAAAAGCCAAGGCATGTCGCAGACCTGAAGCGAGCTAGAAAAGAGGATGAGTTAGGTAAAAAACAGGTATTTCTTCCCTTAAACTCTGCATCAGCTACTGCAGCCATCTGTGCAGCTGACAAGCAGAAATAAAAGGAACAGAAAAAAGGCAGAGTAAGCAGCACCTGGAGAAGAGAATACAAGAAAGCTAGGCAGCATTTAAGTGTAGGATATTTCACTTGAAAATATATTCTATAAGAAACAATTATAAACACAGATCCTTTGATTCAAAAAGCAAGTTTGTATTTCTCTGACATGCAGCAGTGACATTCTATAGTGACATTCTGTACTGTGCATCTTCCTTATAGAGACTCAGTGTGCCATATTACTTTCTCAGCTATGTTTTTAAGTACTTGGGGTAGCAGATAAACCAGTTTGGTTACTGCAAGTTTTTAAACTGCGTATCATGTTGATATTCTGCCTAGATCTCTTAGAGTCCTTTTCTAGATTCTCTGTGTTCAACTCCCAGCCCCTGTGTCCTTTGCCTTCCTCAGGGGGCTGCCCTGGGGGCTGGAGTTGCTTCATCGGCAGGTACTGAGACCCTGGAGGGTTTAGGAGACTATATCCTCCTAGGGTAGCCAAAGTCTGGACGGTGTGGCGGTATAAAGCCCAGCTCCTTTCCTGAAGGGAGGAAAAACTCTAGAATAATTTGCACTTCAGAGATCCCCATAGGACCAGGCAGAGTTTGGGACTTGGCTCGAAAAAAGAAACAACCCTTAATTGGCTTCTTCTTACCCTTTCCTGCTCTCACCCCATTCCCTTAAAGGTTTCCTCTAGAGCCCATCCTTAGTAAAACACTAGCATGTGCATTTTCATCTCAGAGCCTGCTCTGGGGAACCCAGCCTATGACAACATCTCATTCTATACACCCATATCTGATTGGTCTAAGAAGCATCTCAAGCATCACCTCAAACTATTTATTAAGTGTCTAGGTACTGTGCGAATGCATATATCTTCTTACCATGCCCAGCTACCGGGATATATTCGTATGGTGGGATATTTTGGTGGAAAAATGTTAAATTTCATGCACAGAGGCTCCTGTGAAAGAATTAAATAGGTGGTCTTGCTAAACAAGCAAAGGATTATTCAATTCTATTACAAAGTGGGTATTTAAAAAGGTTTTCCAATAAAATGGCTTTAAGAAACAAATAGAAACATTAGATTTGTTTTTTAGTTAAATGCAATCTCTGGTTGAAAACTTTTAGAAATTTACAGATTATGTATTTTTTCTTTATCATGACAATGCTATAAATATATAGAAGTTGGGCATCAACCTCTATGAAAACTTTTTGCTTTAGTATGATCAATTACTAACATAATTCCCACAATTAATCCAACTGCTTTACCAAAATACAATGATATTATCATTTTCATTTTTTGTAGATAGAAAAACTGCTTCATCAACCTCATCTAGAGGTCACCCATATTCTAGTTGCAGTGAAGATGAATTTCCAGTGGGGGATGGGAATGCCCAGGCAGAAAACCTTCCAGACAAAAGTGCCAGGAGCTCATTTTCTACGGAGCTAAGTGAAAATGATGAGCCAGGCAAATCCCACTTTCCGATTGCAGAATCCCTGAAAATCGAAACTGAAGACCAAAAAATAATAACGGCAGATGTGGAGCCCAAGCCCATGTTAACAGAGGAAAACTTGGAGAATGTTCTCGAAAAAGACATGAAGAGAGGAACCCAAGCGATTCAAGAAGGCATATCCAAGAATTCCAGTGAATCGGCTTCAGAGGAAGAAAAGGAAAAGGATAAGAGTAAACTTTGGGAAGGACACACTGCTAAGGCAAAGGACAGGAATACAGGTCTCTCTAGGGTGGAGAAAGAAGGTGGTAAGTATGGTCATTGAGTTGAACTGCCATTGTCCCTGTGCATGGAAGCTGATTTTGATCACTGCGTTCTGCCAAAGCTTGGGAAATACTGTTGTGATAATGCCAGAGGGAGTCAATTTTTTTCCCTGTTTGTCTCTTTCTCACAAATCATACGTGTATTCTTAGCTTGCTGTTTTCCTTCTCTTGCATTTAAAAAAATTACTCGATGATTCTTATATAGCCTGTTTAATATTTTCTGTAAATTCTTTCCTATGGAAATCCTATCTCAAGAATCAAATAAAACATAATGCATGTCTGAAGGCAAGGATGCGCGTGGCTTTTTAGAGAATATTTAAAACCATTAATGCTATTTGTTCTTAGCTATATATGCATTTATATATCCATAGCTAACATTGATCGGTACTAACTACATGCCAAGCAACATTTAAACACATATATTAACTCATCTAATCCCCACAACAGCCCAATTTTGTTATGAGTTAGAGTCTATTATTATCATCTCTATTTACAGATGAAGAATCTGTGGGTTGGACAGCTTGAAGAAGTTGCCAAGGTTTATACAGTTAATAAGGACAGTCTCAGGATTTGAATTCAGGCAGAGTGGCTCCAGAATTCCTAAAGATTTCCTATTGTATCTGTGCCATTCATATCAAAATACAAAAGTTTCATTTAAAAAATTCCAACTTCACTTTGAGATCTCTTCTGAAACTGAGTTGCATCCTGACCTTTGGGTTCCTGGGTGTGTAGGGTGGTTCCATTTGATTTGGGGAAGAGTGAGCCTGTCAGGATGATCAGGACCCTGTGGAAGAGAAAAGGCATGGAAGACCTTATACTTTTCTCAACTGTAGGAGGACAGTTAAAGGTCCAAGTTGTGTCTGTGGACAGAGCAGTTGGACTATGTCTGCCAGACACACAGCCCCTCACAGAGCCTCCCTGTGCCCTGGAGCCTGCACCGTGGTCTGCTCCCTCTCGTCTGTCTTCCCCTACCACCATGGGGGCATGCTTCTTGATACACGATAAAGTTTTGTTTCCATATTTTAATATTACTGAAATCCAGCATGTTTTAAAACTTATGAATATTTCTAACGTCTATTAAATGCCCTTTTTAGGCCCTTAAAAGCTATTAAACCACTGAGTCCACATCTGAGAATTGAGTAATGATCTTTCAATTCAACCATTGTTACTAACCTCCTTTTATGTGCAAGGTGCCATGGTGGTTAAGAAATGTGCAAGAGAGGGCTCCTTCCATAAAAGGTAAAGAGGAGAAATGGCACACAAATAATTGGACAAAGGTCAGTAGTGATAAATAAAACTAGAGAAGATACAATAGGCTATGGGACTATGGGGGATGAAAAGTCCCATTTGGTTGAAGATACCTTGAAAGTTTCACGAAAGTGGTGATTGAGGAAATCTTTCAGTGTTAGATAAGATTTTGAAGGTGGGATGAGGAGGGTAAAAGCATTCCAGACAAAGTTATGACCTTGGAATAAGTTATTGAAAATAGCTCTGGAACAGGGGTTGATAAATTACAGCCCACTGGCCAAATCTGGCCTGCCTCCTGTTTTTGTTGCCTGTGAGCTCAGAAAGTTTTTTATATTTTAAAAATGGTTGAAAAGAATCAAAAGAAGGATAATAATTCATGGTAGGTGAAAATTATAGGAAATCCGAATTTTAGTGTTTGTGAGAAAAAGTGGTTGGAACAAAGGCATGCTCATTTGTTTACATATTGCCAAAAGCTGTTTTCTCAACACAGTGAGAAATAAGTAGCTGCATCACAGACCCTGTGGCTCACATAAGCCATAAGTATTTAACCTTAGAACTTTGTGGACTTAACAGACCCCCACCCGAGAATTATAACACAAAGACTCTCAATATTTTCCAAAGAATTTTGTCATTTATAAGTCAAGAATTTCATATTGAAGTACATTTGAAACTCTCTTATAGAATTATTCAAACCTTTTTTTCTAACACGTTAAATGTAGAATTTAGAAAATTTATAGACTTTGGCAGACTGATATTCAAATAATGTGTTAAATTTCGTAGTAACGTTGATGTTGTTATTGTTTTTTTTTCCACTTCAGAAGACTAGATTGTTTACCTGAATCAGTAAACTAGGATGCACATAAAGCAGTGTGTAATTAGGTGATGGGTAGAATAGCAGAACCTCGGGGCTATAATCACGTCACCTAGAAAAGAGCAGATTTTTTTTCTGGAATCATGAAACTAGAACTCCATTGGCTTATTACTTTTCCAAATAATTGAGAAACGTAGTCTTGGCTTGATAAATATCTATAATTATGAAACAGTTTGTTACCATCCTTTTATTTAAGTGGGTTTCACGCTAGATGGCAAAGTTTGTGAACATTTTTGTTAAACTCTCATATATGTACCAAGTATTTTTACTAATGTTTATTAATAAAGAATAGTGAATACATGTGAAATCACTTTTAGAAATCAGAGAAAAATATTTCTGAAAAATTACCCATATGTTTATCACATACACACACAAAATTATATTCAACATTTGATCAGGCTTTTTATTTCTAAACTTAGGTTTATAAAGTAATGTCCTATTTTTATAAAATGTTGTATTCTTTTTATACTTAATATGACAATATAAACATTTTCAGATTATCTTGTGATCTGTATTAACATGTTTAATGCCTGTGTGTTATTCTAGCCTATGGTTTTCTTAAAATTTAACTACTTCCTTTTTGTTGGAGTTTAAAACTTTTATTATTTTCACTGGCATCAATACCTTAGAAACTATCTTATTATTTAAGGTAGTTCCAAGTTCAAATTATCTTCTTGGGATAAGTCCCAAGATGTAAAACTTCTGGATCAAAGGTTATAGATAATCTAAGGTTTCTGACCAACTCTTTTTTCTTACAAAAGATTGATTTAAAAGTTCAAACATTCCAGGGATGCAAGGGTAGTTCAGAGGTAGAATTCTCGCCTGCCATGCAGGAGACCCAGGTTCGATTCCTGGTCCATGCACTTCCCCAAAATCAAACAAGCAAGCATGTTTGATTTTTTATTGAAAAAAATCAAATGAAAAAAAAAAATGAACTGTGACTCCACCATACAGCATACAAAAAGAAAAGGTCAAACATTCCAAAATAGCCAGTAAAAGATTTAAGTTTCCTTGCCCAACCTCTTGCCTATTTCCCCAAGAAAACTTTGGGTAATAGTTTTTTGTGCATGATTTCAGAAATCATCCATGTATGTACAAAATTTATTTATTATATGTTACATGTATACATATGTTATTTATAAACACAGATGGAGACATGATACATTTTGTTCAATAAGTTGTTTTTTTACTTGAAATTATATTTTGAATGGGTTTTTACATCAGCACACATAATTCTATTATTTATTTTGCACATTATTACACAGCATTGCATTAGTATTTAAAACTTTGAAAATTTACTTAAACTGTGCTATCTTCTGTGCAAGACCTCGTATTTTGTTCTATGGCCCATCTTCCACAAAAGAAAAGTTTTCTGGGTTATAGAAGCCCAGAGGTAAAGAGTATAAATACATTGGAAAATTATACATCAATAGGTAAAATAAGAAAAGACCATGTAAAATATTCAGAATGATGTAGATCAAAGTTATCAAAATTTAAGGATGAGTAGATTATAGCAATAGTTGCTAATGTTTTCAAATGCAAGTACTAGTAATTGGGAAATGGTACAATAACCTTGAAAATATTTAAAATAATAGAATAAGAGAAGTTATAAATATTCTGGAAATCCTTTGGGATAAATAAAAATCTCTAAGAAAAATTCAGATATAATCAACCAAGTCTTAATTGTGTCGTTCATTATGTTGATATTGATGCCAATCAAAGAAGTTATAGCTAGTTCTTCTTTCTTAATTGAGTTGTTAGTTGGATTTTCAGGTAGAGAGGAATGGAACCACTTATATGCTGGAAATGAAAGGTCCTTTAGAGGTCTATGCTGCAAAACACAGCTTTTATAAATTAGACCAGGAGACTAGTGAAGTCAAAACATTGAAATATGCATTTTTTACTTAGAGCCCAGACAAGAAACTTAGGTTGAAAAGAAAGACGGGCTGAGAGAATGTGTAGAGGGCTGCCATATTTGTAGGGTACTGAATTAATCACTTTTCAATTAGGCTTAAAATAAAGACTGTAATTATTTTAAGAATAGATCTATGGGAGAAAAGTTGCATACAGTTAATGTTTTATAGTCTCTAAGATAATACAATTTAGTCTGAATTGTTTTGATTTAATGTTATGGCAGTGGTTAAGTGAGTAGAAGTACAGTCATTCTATTTATTGAGTAGAAATACAGTCATTCCATTTATACCTTTCAGGTTGATAACATAGATGACATTTTCATTATAGCTATTTACTGTATGTCTGATTTAATTGGGCTTTGTACAGTTCACCCACAAATCTGGTGAACTGATATAAAGCACTTGTTGTATGCAGTGAAGTGTATAGAATAAAAGATTATAATTGCTAGCTTCAATGAATAAAATCCTTGGGAGTTAATTTAGGATTATAGGGCATAGTCTTATCTTAATGTGTTTATTTTTCTTTGTTATTTTCAGTTAAAGCTGTTTTAATGTATTGTGACATGATCTCTTCAATATGGTGGAACAATTGAAGTGCATTGATTTGTGAAATTGATATAGTTTATATGTTATGAATATAAATAAAAATAGGTTATTTTAATGTAAACTATAATGTACAACGTATATGGAATTTGGCATTTTATATTTTTATACATGAGTGAGGAAAAGTCATAGCACTTGCCAGGTAATGTAAACCTAAATGATGTTATAACTAAAGTAGAATGCAATTTTTGTCATCATTCAGGCAGGATAAAATGGCCCTGATGAGAGACAGAGAAAAACAGGTATCATGCGTTGAGGTCTAAACACAATTTCTGAATGAATTGTGAAATCACATGGTTACTTGTTCCACTGGATTTCTTCTGTTGATAGATATTTATCGGGAAACTGTTTCATGATCCACCCTGTTCTCAGTGTGAGCATAACGAAGTCCCTCCTGGCTACATGGAGTTTATGTCCTAGTGGGGAGACATGCCCAATGGGGAAAATAAACATAAGGTGGGCTATGTTTGAAAGTACTAGAAAACAACCAAAGCAGGATAAGGAAATAGAATGGTGTGGTTGAAGGAAGGAGTGGTATGATAGGGAAGGTCTTTCTGACGAGCAGACATTTGGGAAGGTGCCTGAATGAAGTTCAGGAATAAACCACTTGGTTTTCAGAAGAAAGAGTGATTGGAGGCTGAAGGAACAGCAAGTGCAAAGGCTCTCTCTGGGGAGCATCACTGACGAGTGAAGGATTTGGGAAGGAGGCTAGTGACTCAGGAGTGGAGCAGACAAGGGAGGGAGTCCTAGAAGTGAGGGTCAGAGATAGAAACTCGTAGGCCATGGAAAGTATTTTATTCTGAGGTTAGGAAGCCACTGGAAATATCAGAGCAGACAAATGATATGATCTGAAAGTTCTGGAAAGAGTGTTCTAGCTACTGTATAGGGAATAGACTTTAATCTTTCTTCATTTGTTATCATCAAGCAGCTGTGGTCTTGAGTTTGCAATTAATCCTGGATTTGGGGGCCCATATTTCAATTTCGAAGGAAACACAAGAGCACTGTGTGGGTAGATGATGTTAGTTATGAATTTTGTCCTGGTGAGTTATTGAGGAGATAAATTGATTGGCCACACAAAGATGGTCAAATACACAGGGGTGGTTTTCAAGGTGAGTGGGAATTTGCTTTGATGGTTTTTTTTCATTCTTAAAATCCAGATGAAAAATTTTTGATGAGATTTTTTTCTGATATTGTATCTGAGCCTGTTTTTAAGATGAGATCAGTTTGTTTCAAAAATAAACAGAAGAGAGGGAATGAATTGGATGCGCGTGAAAACACAGGATAGGAAATGTAAAAGGTGCAGTGTATGCCAGATTAGGACACTTGTGTTATAATATTTGGGAATATAGATGTAAGGAGAAAGAAAGCAGGGGATTATAATGTTAATATGGGGCAAGGTAGAAGTAAAGGTTAAAACGTTAAATGAAGAAAAGAGGATATGTTTCTTTTGATGAAAGTTGTAATCTATAGCAAATACATAAGTCTGAAATATTAGTAAACTATATAGCACATCACTGAAATAAATAAAGCAAAATTTTTGAGAATGCTGGGAAATTTGGGAAAAAAAAAACCTTGGTTGTGAGGTGCTTGGACATAAATCAATCAGTCCTCTTCATAATAAATAGGAATATAGAAAAACTGATCCACATAATTTAACAGGTTGATTTGTAAAATAGTTATTGTTCTCTATGTGCCTTTTTTGTCAGCACAATGCAATAAAACTATAAATTATTCACAAAATATCATCAATCCTTACACAAAACAAAAAAGCAGTATCAAATATTTAGTCTAAGATAAACAAACAACCCCTAGATGATTAATTGCAAAGTTATTGGAACCAACATGGTTTTTGTAGTTTCAAACTATAGTCTTTAACAGCAACCCCCTTCAAACAACTAAAAACCAGTAAAAGATTTAGCTGTGAACTACCAATGAGCAATACTTATAATCATACTTTAAGGAATGTATAGAAAAGAAAGCTTAATATCTATGGGCTATCAGAGAAAATTATGACAAATGGAAAGTCATTACAAGTATTTGTATATAGCACTAAATATACAGATGTTGAGTTATTTTTGCCAGATGAAGTCTAAATTTAATGAGGAATTTCTCCAAATCTTAAATACATTAATTTGGAATTTGAAAAAAAATTAAGAACGGTATTGAATTATCTGAAGTACTTAAAGATAAGGGGGAATGTTATTAAGATATTGGGGTCATAATACCCAATCCTGGAGCCATAAAAAAAAAATACCGGATTGTATAGAAACAGCTTTTACAACAGCAGCAACAAAATCAACTATAGCAAAATCGAAAGGAAAAGTAAAAAATGGGGGATAATTTGCAGCATATATGACAAAGCGTTGGCATTCATACATAAAGCATTTTTACGAATCAGTAAGGAAAAGATAAACACCGTAACAGAAGAATGTATAGCAGAAAATACACAAAAGAAAGCTTGCCTACTAATATTGAAAACTATATTCTTGCCAACCCTTTTCAATTATCAGATATAGGAAGAAGTGGTGGAAATTTTGACATTGTTGGCAATAGTGGAGAAATATAATGCCTTTCAGCATTATAGGTGAAATTGTTTAGTGACCTTTCCTTTTGTAAAGAGCGTTTATAAAACATGCATCAAAATCTCCTAAAAAGTTTGTGTTCACTGATACAGCAATTCCAATTTCAGTAATTTATCCTAAAGGAATAATTAGAAATATGTGCAAAAATTATTTTAAGTGGTACTTAAAATAGCTTTATAAACATAAAAGAATGGAAATAAGTCAATATTCAACAATAAACAATTGGTTAACCAAATTTGATAAAACCATGTTAGAGCATTCTATGTGGTTATTGAAGAATCTTTCAAACTGAATGATATGGGAGTATAGGCACAATTTATTATTAAATGAATAAAGTGAGATGCAAAATACTATCTACAGTAAGAATAGAGTAAAAAAATACTTAGTAATCCATTAAAATGTTCACTAGTAGTTTTCTTTGAGTAATGAAAATATGGGTAGTATTTGTTTCCTTTGTACTTTTAAAGCAATATATTTAGTGCTTTAGGTAAGAAATATGTACTATTTTTCCATTTTGGTAAAGTACAATGTTTATTATTTTTAAAACTTTTTTCGTTTTCATAATTAAGAAGCTAATACTGCAATACAGGACAATTTGGTATTTAAAAAAAAATACTTAAAATATCCTATATCATTTAAGCAGAAAAGGTATTTTTTTGAGGAAATTTTCTGTATAAGGCTAATCCATTTTGCTTCTAGTGCTATGAGAACTGACACCTTCGCCTGTAATGGTCTCATATATAGAGAGGTACAGGAAGGAGTCTCCCCAGATAAAGGATTAAATAGAGGAAACAAAGTGATCCTTTGTTATGGATGGAAAGTGGAAAGATTAGATATTTGCCAAATTCCTGCTTTCAAGTTTCAGTTTCAGAAGAGCATCTAGTAAAAAGAAAAAGATGCCCAAGTGAGGCCTTTTCTGGTGTTACACCCAATAAATCCTTGCGGTTCAGACCAGGATCTTATTCTTGCTGAATCTCCAACAGGCAACACCTAACTCACAGGCTCTCCTCTACTCCCGAAGGCTAAACCTTCGGGGGCAAACCAGCAGACATGGGCAAATGGTGGTTACAGGCCTGAGACAGAGGGGCCACAAGCCTCATTATCGATTCTGAGTGAGTTATAACTTTCAGATTTGCTAGTACTGTTTGATTTCTTAGAATAGACTTTTGGTTCAATAGCTTCTCATTGTTTAATTTTGTTTATTATTATTATTGTCACTACTAAACCATATTTCATTATAGCCCACAGATTACTTGAAAAAAATCTAGATGTTAGTACTGATGAAGCTGAGCTTCATATAATTTCTACTAAATCAAACTTCCTCCCATCCTCCTCCCCTACCATCCTTGGGATTTTCGTTGCTCAAGTCAGCCAGGCAGATTTATATACAACGATCTAATACACAGCTTATTTAAATTCTCTGGTTATAAAGTGTTAACATTATTATAGTGGGTAATGTATTTAACTTGTAGGTACTATATTTATCAAGTTCCTAAAATAGAGGTTGACTTGATATCAAACCCAACTATTATCTATGAGTTGATAAAATCTCTAAATTTTATTATACTAAAAACTCTCTTATTTGGTATCTTGGATAAATGAGGGAAACTGATGATAAAGATTTTTAAAAGAGAATACATTTGAACTATACTCTATTTGAACTATTTCTCTTTGTGTTCATGCTTTTTCTCTTAAGATTAATATCATTGTCATCATTTTTTCTCCAAAAGCCACATGACGCAGTTCTCTCACTATCAGTTTCTGTTTCCAAACATAGAGGATAGAGGATTCAGTAAGTAACCTTAGCAACGCACCCTAAGCTCAGTAAGAAACCAAGTCTTAACTCTTTGCTTCTCCAAGTACAGTCTTTGGGTCAGCTATAGCAGAATAAAAGTGCAAATATCTGGATCTTATTGTCATATAATCACTGAATCAGAATCTCTGGAGGTATGACCCTGTGAGCTGCATTCTGAGAACCCCTCTCCATCCGGACTTCTGCTGAATAGTATAAGTTGAGAAGAACTCTATCTGGTTAATGAGCCAATTATGGGTTAGGTGGTCCTTAGCTTGATAAATAAAATAGGGACCCTAGGGCTCCCAGGCAAATTTCTCCTCTAAAGTCCTACGGTCAGTTCTTCAGGATTTATCAGTTATCTCTTTAAACAATGCTAACTGTGGGATAGTTAACATATTCAGCCTAACAGCCATTCATTCCTTAGTGAAACTAGTTTATTCTTGGATTTTTCTTTAATAGAGTGCTAAGTTGAAATAGCAGTGGGGCAAGGGAAGAATGGATGAAAGGGGTGTTTGGGTGAGGATCTTAACGAGGGAGACAGACTGAAGTCTAGAAGTGAATTTTTGTTAACCAGGAAGTAGCATGATGATAAATGATGTCAGAAGATTTAGGGAAATGGGTCATCAGCTACTAGGCAAAAGGATCTAGAATGCGAGCTCACAGAAACCAAAGACAAAATTAATAATTGACTTTATGTTTTTGCCTAAACTCATACCAGATTGGGTGATTATACTTACAATAGAAATTGTCATCATCATTCTAATATTTATTAAGTGCTTAGGCACTTGCTAATAAATGGGCAATCAACACACCTTACATATATTACTTCAATTAATCCTATCAATAACCACTGAGTAGCTACATCTCTTTAACAGATGAGTAAACTGAGGCTTAGGACAAACAACTTACTCAAGGTGACACAGTTAAAATGGGACAAGGAACTTGAACTTACGTCTCTGTAATTTATGGTCCATGCTAGAAATCAACTTCAGATAACAGGAATTTCTACAACAGCTTTTGCTGTCAAATTTAAGGAATTGTATAATAGCTTTTTTTCCTTCTGTCCACATGGAGTGAGTATTGGGATAGAATCCCTAAAATCTACTAATGGATGAAATGCTGATAGTATAGTGAGTTCTGGTAGTTTTAGCAATTTAAAGAGCAATGATGACTGATGTTATAAAAGTCGTAGCACACATTTCTAGAAAGAAAAAAATGCCTCAGCTGCTTTTTCAATCATTTCATTGCATGCACATTTGGCAAATCTGTGTGTGGCGCTTTGGGTTGTTTTTCTTTTTTAATACAAATATTTCCTTGCATGGATTTCTTTACTTTGTGATCTTCTGTGTATGGTGTTTTCTTTTTGAAATCATAGCTTGGGAGTTGTTCAATTCTAGTAGATCTTTAAAATAAGGTCACATTTTAATGTGAATGGTTTTAGATTAACCCCACTTGCTCAAATGATGTGAAATGGCTCAGCAATGTTCCATGAACTTTTTTTTTTATATACCTTGTGATATTTTCTATGCTCTGCAATCAGTTGGACAGATAATAGCTGGAGCTTTGGAACCTGGCTACCACTGCCACTCTGATGCTAACCCTGGTGTTAGCAGCACAGATAATGTGGGGAAGCAATTGAAGAAGCCAGAAATTGACACAGGTGGAGGTAAGAGCACATCATTACTTAGGAAACACCTACAGATAAACTCGGCCAAAGATAGCCCCATTTCCATCTTTCATCTTCTTATCTCTGTTCCCCTTCTAGCACCTTTATTTTCTTTTCAACTAATGAATATTGAAAGTTGAATATGATGGCAGGAGATGGTTGAGAGAGGCATTAAATGTATGCACTGAAGTTGACATCAGATATGAATGTTATTCTTTTTTTAATACATTGGTGTCAGAGCTGTAAAAAAATCCTGGTAGAAATTTTCATGTTACTAAATATTGGTAGGAATTTTCAGATTAGTATTATGACATATTTCATAGTATGTCTGCAAGTTGACCAGGTAAGTGAACTTCTCTTAATGGATCCATTGGAGACATAGGGAGCCAAGGCACATTTCACAAATTGTCATTTGAACTCTTTATTTTTTTACTGGAAAAGAACTCATTTCCATTGGAATATGACCTAGCTACTGCCATCACTAGCTACTGGTGATGAATATTATAGCTGCAAGAGTGTCAATTAGGGTGGTTCAACTGGCCATGACACATGTATATCTGACCAAACTTCCTATGTCTTTGAAATCAGATTTTCACCTATTTAGTAGATGACTTTTTAAAGATTTCCTCATTTGAATGTATATGTATGTATTCATTATATGACCCCCACCTCCAATTTTTAATCATGGTCATCAGGAACTGTGAGGCATCTGAGGTTGTAACCTACTTTCAAGCAAATAAGTTAGCGTTCCACAATTTCATAAATGCTGGCAAAAGAACAAGAGGCTTTTTGGTCAGAGTCAAAAGACTTTATTATTCACAACAAATAGCAGTGGCCACTGCTATTTGCATTTATGTTAGTTTCCTGAGCTCCAATTGCTCCTTATAAAAGCCGGGTAATACTTGCACATGCAGTGAGCTGAGATGCAGAAGAGGGACCCTGTGCTTCTGCTGACTTCTGCCCCAGAGGGAGACGTTGTCTTAATGATACTGGATAGCACACAAACCTGCGCTTGGCTCACTCTAAAGGGAAGCATTTTATCTTTTAAGGCTATTTACTATATAAATACCCCTGAAAAGATTGTCTAGTACAAAAAAACTCAGTGCCCTGGCCCACAAAACATGCGCAAATCTGAGAAACCCAAAGAGAATTGTTTCCCAATAACAGTTTCCATATGGTTCATTAGTTCCTGCGCTTGAGAATTGGACAGACCTGGATTCAAAACCAAGTCTTACCACTTCCTACCTCTATGCCTTATGAATTCCTAGGTTACCCAAGTTTCAGAATCACTTGAACCTCAAAAAACTCATCTATCTTGATGGGTTGTTGTAAGGGTTATTTATGTGTCTCAGATATTCAGCAGAGTAAGTGCAATGTAGCAGCTACTCAATAAAAGGTATCATACTCAAACTCATTTTTAAAATATTCAAGATGGGCCTATAAAAATGCCTGAAAGACAACATTAATTCCAATGTACTCTTATTTATGAAAGGGTTAACAACACAATAGCTTATTTCATTTTCAAGACCAGTAAAAAAAGTCTCCAAATAAACGAGGCTTTATTGAATACTCTTAAAGCAGAAATAAAATGGACACAAATCTCACACTGTTTTTAGCCCTCTCTGTACTTCAAATAATAATTTATTCAACCAGAGGAGATCTAATTCACCTTTCCAAACACTCTGCAGTGTAGGTACAGTAGCGGTTATTGATTAAAACCAATTCAAGTAAGAAAATCTACTATGTAGTATGCAGAGCTAAGAGACTATGGAAGAAAGATTTGTTAGGGCTTTCTGGGTACCAGGTACTGTACTATACATTTCATGTAAAATATCTCATTCATAATCACAAGGAATCTGTGAACCAAACATTGCTATTCCCATTTTATAGATAAGAAAATGAAGGTTTAGAGAAGTTTTATTTCCCAAACTCTGCAGAGTTAGCAGAGTATAAACTTATCCATAATTACTGGGAAAATTATGACCCAGGTCTGTCTAACTCCCAGGTTCAGACTCATATCACTGAATCAGATTTCCCTATTTGTGAATTTGCCCACTCTCTTATATTTACTATTTTTTCAAAAGTCTACAAGGTTATCATTAAAAATCATGTGATGTTTTCATACTGATTTTTCTTAGAAGGGCTTCAATTACTCCTTCTCACTGGCTTCAGGAACATCATGTCTGATCTTCCTGTAGTGTGTGTGGTCTTAGAATAGCTCAGCTGGATGCCGTTAGCACTTTCTCTTCTAGAATTTAGCTACAGTCCATTATTAAATGGTGGCTAGGCAATTTTATTCCCGTTTTTCTGAATGGTCTCTCATTGATCCATAAATGTAAAGGCCATCTTAGCAAGCCAGAGGACATTTAAAAGTTTTCATGACTTTTAACTTTAATATACTTTCATGTAGGAATTTGAATAGCAACAAATATACTTAGGTTTGTTTTTGTTTTTTTTTTTGCATGGGCAGGCACTGGGAATCAAACCTGGGTCTCTGGCATGACAGGTGAGAACTCTGCCTGCTGAGCCACCATGGCCCACCCACAACAGATATACTTTTAAGAGATGTGAAACACATTATTGTTTCTTATTGTTTCAATTTAATTTTGTTTTAAATCCAGTGATAATCTCTAATGCGTTAAAATGGGCCATATTCACTCAGGTGAATTGGTTGCATGTTCTTAAGCCAACATTTGGGTCTACATTTCCCTTTTGGAGCTTCTAGGTATAATTTAGGAAATAATTGCTATGATACACTGAGAGATTATCTATAAAGTCAAATTCAGCCCCAGTGGTAGAGCTGAAATTTCTATTTTACTTTTGTGAAAGTAGGCATCAAAGGCTACCTACCAAATACACTGTTTAAAATATAACAACAGCTGTTATTGCCTTACCTCAAATGATTTATCATAGTAACTGGCAGGAGATTAAGGGAATGCAATAAAGGATAGGCATGTTTTGTGTTAAGAATGGTAATGGAGTGGTAAGACAGTCCTGGATAGGTATCCGAATATAGAAGACATAAAACCAGAGCTTTAGGTTTCTAGTAGATTATTGGTGACAGGATAAAGGCTGAAGTGGCTAGCCAAAATGGCAAGCATGGAAAAAAAAAAAAATAGAAAACAGGAGAGAAGGAGAAGACATTTACCTAATTCAGAAGTTTGCATAATTCGGAGTTTGACAACCTGGTATGATAACTTATTTTGTAGCATCTAGTCCAGTGTCTTTGACAAATGAAAAAGATCAGATTGATAAAATATATCATGTTGATCATTTTTGAAGCAACTTTCTCCCTAAGTATTATTCTGCAATTGAAAAATGTAAATGCTTAGATATTTGGCCTGATACACCTTACTTGTTTTGTATGGATCACTGCAACAGAAATCCATGTCTTTGTTAAATAATGAGCCATCCATTGGAAGCTTTTAAAAGAACATATTGAAACTATATTTATTCAAGTGTTATAGCTACTACACTCAGATTTGCCAGGAATTATGGATAAGAACTTATGACATCTTTCAAGCAGGTTATTTATGTTGAAAATTGTCCCAGACGACAAAGTCCTGTCCTGTTCCGTGATCCTGCTTTGCCAAAGGCAAATCAATTTCTGAACATAGACGGGAAGTGTTCTGACCTGTAATCCAAATTGGTGTAGTTAGAAAGAATCTTACCTTGAGCTACAAAGTTATTTGATAACTAAATCTAGCTAGAGTAGCTGTAAAAAATATGTGAGTCGTTCATGGCATAATGATCAGCTCACATTGTATTAAGATCCTGCAGCTAAATGCTCACAGGAGTACCAGAAACATAGGCAGACGCTGTTGGTGCTGTAGGGAATAACACTGAAGAAGATGCAATGGTCACTATTTTTCTTATTGCCTAATTTTTCTGCAAGTCTTAATATTTCAAATGAAAGTTGGTTGTGTGCCTGTGTGTACATGTGAGAGAGATTTTATTTATTCTAAGATATGTTTATTTTTTTGCTTTTCAACATTTCTGATGATCAGCTTTTCTTTATATCAATGGGTCCATTAAATGTGATAGCATTTCTTTTCATCTTGAAAAATCATTATTAAATCATTTTGCATGTTATAGTCAATGGCAGCATAAAATCGAGGAAATGTTTTATATATAATATCAACTGCCTTTATTACATATAATCTCTTAGTGTGTACAGAAACATCATATACAATGATGTTCAATAGCACGCTCTTGTCCACTTTGATTAAAATAACCTTCTTCTCTAACTTTATTTTTCTAGCAATGAATGAGAATTTAGTGGTGGAGGAAAGGGTAGCACTCAACTCAAATAAGGAATCCCAGCAAGTTGCACCAGAAATGTATATGCTGGAGAAGAAAGATGCAGTCAAGGAAGATGAAGTTCTCCAGCCCAGGGATGCTGATTCAAAGGAAGAAAAGGGAGATGCAGCATTGTGGGGGGAAGCAGGGATTGGTGAGGTTCCCCTGGGGGAGCAGAAGCCAACAGCAGTGCAGCCAGCATTAGTAGAACAGCAGTTTGCAGAGGAAAGAGAAATTCCTCAGGACATCCTGAGTAGCACAGGAGAAGCAGTGGAAGGAGATGGGAGAGTGGAAAAAGTGGAGTTAAGCTCCATGGGAAAGGAAGCAGGAAGACACTCTGCAGGTCTGAATGACCATGGAGCTCCTGAACAGCAGGTCTCCATGCAAACGGTGTTGGAGACAGAGAAAGCAGATTCTGAAGGGGAGCGGGGTTGGGAGAAGGTAGAGCTGGCCTGCAAAGCAGCAGCTCTGAGCTCAGAGCCTTTTCCAGAGGCAGTAGCCGTGGAAGAGGCAGCAATGTCAGGGAAGGAAAAGGCTGAGAGAGAGGTGGCCATGAGTGAGGCCGGGTCTGAAGAGCCAGATGTGAAAGGAAGTGAAGAGGAACTAACCTCAGACCTGAGGGACTTAGGGCCTATGGGTGAAGCAGCACCCAAGGGAGAAGATGGTTCAGAAGTGGAAGTATCTGGGGAAGAGAAACCAGCCGAAGAGGGTGAGGAGGTCATGGGAGGGGAAACACCTTTGAATGGCTCAACCTCTGAGAAGGCAGAGATAACCTGGGTGAGGGGTTCTGAGGACAGCACTGAAGAACTCTGTAAGGAAAATGCTGAGCAAGAGGCGTTGGTGACTGAATCTAATAGGGGAGATGACAGGGAAGAAATGTTATCTGAGGAATTAGATATGGCAAGAGAGAGGAAGGAAGCTGAGAGGCCAAACACATCCCTGAGGGAAACGGAATCTGAGAGAGAAGAGGTGACAAGGGCAGATGCGTCCAAGGATGAAGATGCCTTAGAAGAAGGGAATACATTTAAAGCAGTGGGGGTGACAGCGGAGGAAGTAGGGTCCGAGGAACAGACAAGAGCCCCAACAAAGGAAACAGAATCTGATGCTGCGGGTGAAGCACGCTGGGGGGCATCTGAGTGGACTGAAGGTGGAGGGCAGCAGAGAGAAGAGTCACTAAAACAAAGAGGGGTTTCCATGGTTGAAGCAGCCCCAGGATTTGGAAAGTCACAGGAAAACGTAACACCTCCGAGGAAGGAGAGAGCGGAGGAGAGACTGGTAGAAGCCACAGACGCGGAAAACAAAGGCGGAGCAGAGCAGCTCCTCGGTGAGCAGGCGGTCCCTGCAGAGAAGGATGAGAGGCTCCATCATGCCTTAGCGGGTGTCTTAGGGGCCCCCCAAAGCAAGCTGTCAGGGCAGGCGCAGGCATCCGAGGCGACCGTCACGGCCAGGGCCGAGGCTGAGGGGTGCGCAGGCACAGATGAAGACTGCCTTGCGGGACTGAGAAGGGGAGAGACAGAAGCGACTTTACAGGGGCGGGAAGGGGCGCGGGTGGTGACGACTTCCCGGGAAGACGTGGCCGGCGGAGAGTCCCTGATGGCGGGAGTGCTCCGTCAGGAAGCACCGGCCGGAGCTGCAGAGGAGGAGGCGGGCAAGGAAACACCGTCTGGGAAGGACGGGAACCCGGAGGAGAAAGGAAGCATGAGAGCCGCGGTGGTGGTCGCTGAGGCAAAGCCGCACCGAGGAGGAGAAGGAGGAATGGTAGAAACCACCGCAGAGACGAGGGACCTGTGGGCAGAACTGAAGACAGACGAGGGGGAAACAGCGGAATATAAAGCCTCCTCCTCTTCAGATGTTGCCGGGGAGGAAACGCGGCCTAATGTGGATGAGTCACCAGGAAAAATGGCAGCTGCAGAGGGGGTGGCAGGAGAGGAAACCGCGCTAAGCAGGAAGGAGGTGACGGTGACATCCACGCCGGAGGCTGGGCGGGGAGCTCCACAAGAGCCTCCAGATGGGGAAGGGGAGGCCCCGGAGGTAGCACCCCGTCAAGAGAGGGGGCATGTCGAAGTCGCCCAGGGTGCAGGACCGGTGGCAGCGGAGTCAGGAGCAGCAGAAGGCTTCAGACCCAGACTGTCACCCCAGAGTCAGTCAGAGCTGAGTAGAGAGAGTCTCCTGGCCTTGCAGATACTTCCCATGAAGCCCGATTTCACCGGAACCCAAGAGAAGCAAGTGCAAAGAGAAAGCGAGAAGGCAGATGTTTCTGTGAACAACACGAAGGCCTGAGAGACTTGGTAGCAGACGGTGAGTTTAAGTCTCATCTGTCTTCAGGGCTCACTAGAAGCCCCACTCTCGGTCTCCTCCCCTTTGGGCTGGCGCGTCCCCTTTTGGATCCCCGTGTCCAGGCACACACACAGGGGGCAGTTCTGTGCTGTGCAACCCTGTGCTGGTCAGGACGGGGACCGGGGAAGATGAGGGAGGGCCCAAAGCTCACACAGGGACTTCTAATTCCTTGGTAAGCACAGCTGCCTAAAGCAATAGTCAATCCACATCTTCCTTCCAAGTCCAAAGGATGAAATATAGTGGAGAAAGGGCAGCAGAAGGAAAGAACCAAACTCTATTGCAGAATGCGTGTCCCAGTGAGTACTTAGAAGGGTGGCTTGAAGGTTGGCTGTGTTTATTTGCCATTGAATGGGTTCTACACCTTCATTTCTGAAGTTTTGTCAAGTTTAACAGATATATGATACTTTCATAAAATATTGAATGGTGGACCTCAAGGTCAAAATGATTTTTTGTCATGTTCCGGGGTACGAGGGTATTTCTTTTGATACCCTCATATCCTTAGCGTCAGTGTCTACTGTCCTGGGTGGTTATTCTCATGGTGCTGCTGTCCTTTTTACTGCTTTTCAGGACATTTTGAAGATGTCTTCGGGAAGACATGAAGCGTGGGAAAAGATTCACCCAAGCATGTCTCCAGAAGTTTGGATCTATCTTTTAGTTTATGTGTGTGTTTGTAAATCACTGTGCTTTTCTGAGTTGTTTCTCATGTGTCAATGCTGGTCAGTAGCACAGTCGTGAGAATAGCTGAAGAAAACCTGCAGGACGCTCCTTAGGCAGACGGGTTTGGGATGGAGAACTAAGAAACTGTTACACGTTCCACCCAGCTGAGGATCTCAATCTTCAAATCAAAACGATGGTTTTTAAATGTTTGACTTTCACCAAAGATCCACCTGAAAGAGGCAGTCCTGACATCTAGGGATTAATTTCTCTTTATTTTACAATCAAAAATTAGCCCCAATTTCATACGTGGGAGTTTTATTTAAAATCTGTGGCTTGGGGTTTAATGACTCAGTCTGTAAAAAAGAGCACTAAAGTTGCTTGCATGTACAATCAATACCAAAAAAAATGCTCTAGACCTGTAAGTCCTTCCAGAAAAAAGATTCCATAACATGCAGCTTTGCTTGCACTCAGAAATATCCATCCTTTCTATTTATGCCAGAAGTTTAACTTAATGATGAAATATTTCAGAATGCCCTTTGTTCTGTGTGTTTCTGTAGTTCTGCTTTCCTGGGTACGCTAGTGAAACTAGAGTAGCTTGTGGCATTTCATTCCCTTGGTTCTTAGTTATAGGGACACTCAAATT
Source organism: Tamandua tetradactyla (assembly GCF_023851605.1). Lineage (NCBI taxonomy): Eukaryota > Metazoa > Chordata > Mammalia > Pilosa > Myrmecophagidae > Tamandua > Tamandua tetradactyla. The sequence goes on from NC_135337.1 coordinate 51,127,251, forward strand.
TAAATCAAAGTAGTCAACAATTTAGTGAAGCAAAATGAATATAATAATTATAGCAGGTAAACATAGCACATATATGTCAACACTCTAGATTCTAGACTTCTTGTTGATATCATTCAAAGGAAAAGAAACTTGGATTAAATTAGCGAGTTACCTTTTACCTTCTGGAATTCTGTTATTCCAAACCTGTGAACTAACTATGCAGTGCATTATAAGTCAACAGGATACTCTCTACATTACCCGCCCCCCCCCAATATTATTTCCTAGTTGTGTATCAATATGTATTTTTTATTTCCTTGGAAATGTTCCTTTCCAGGATAAGGCCACCTTTCCTGTATATGAAGAGATTGAAAAATTTCCTAAAGCAGTGACTCTCAGACTACACATTACACTTTCATGGGATACTTTTTAAATGATTCATGACTCAATCCCTGGCCTCACCTCTAGAGATTTAGATTTAATTAGTTTAAAAAAACCTCTTCAGTTAATTCTGCTATGTAACCAATGTTGAGATCTGCTGCTCCAAATCATCACACAATCCAGGCTGGCTGCCATGTACTCTTTGTCCCTAGGGACCAGGTATACCATCTTTATAGGTGTTTTCCATTTTGATAAGTAATGGAGCCATTCTGTGATTTAAAAAAAATGTAATAGATCAGTGGAACTCAAAACGTGGTCGCTGATCTGTGGTATCAGCCTCACCTGGAAATTGTTCAATAGCAAATTCCTGTCCTCCCTCCATACGTACTAAATTAGAAACTCAGATGGAAAACATTGAAAAGCGTTATGTGAACTTTCTTGCTGTCTCTTGTATGCTCTCTATCTGCCTCTCTCTGTTTCTTTCTCTAGAAATGGTACTCACTATACAAGTGGTTAATTCAAACTTACACTCATTTTTCTGAAGACTGCAAAGATGTACGTATGAAATCCCTCTGCCCAACCCCCTGTGGAAGGATGAGCCTTAACCCACTGCACTGTCAGAGATTTCAATTGTCTGTATTACATTTAATGAGCAGATTGTACCTATAGTATATCCAACTTCATCTACTCCTGCGATGTATTATTGTGGAGCTCTGCAGTGTCTGTTCCTTGATCTCAAACTCAGTCCTACATAGCACCTTATGGGAAAGATGTGAGGTTGTGCATCCCATTGAAAAATGAGTTTTGCTCAATGTGCTAAATGGAAACTGCACTGGATTATTTTTATATTTAACACTTTCCATCAAAACATTCTGTAACATAATTCTACAATCTGTACGTGGGTTTAACTGTGAAATTCAGTGTTGTGATATTTTGATTAAGTGAATACTTTCTCTGCAACTACTGTGTTGATAAAATTATTTGTATGCTCAACTTAACTGATTTTTCCCAAGTTTCTTCATTATTTAAGATATAAATAAATAACATGGTTACAGAAAAAGCCTGTGAATGACTCTTTGGAAATAAGACTAGATTTTTAAAAATCTTTGTTCTTCCTTAGAAAAGTTCAACTCCGTAGAACAAAGTAGAGAAAATTAGTTTCACTGAGCTATATTTTTTAGTGTTTTTTGTTCACACTGATTGTCACATTTTGTGTGGAACATTTTTCACATTCAAACATGTCTTTCACATACTTGAGATAATGGCATGGAGGGAAATTATTATTACTATTTTATAAATAAATAAATAGAAGTTCAATAAAGTTAAGTGGCTTGTCTGAAATCACAGTCAGTCTCAGATCTTTTGACTCCAAATTTTGTTTTTCATCACATTATTTTCTAGGAAAAGCAATATTAAATAGATACTAAGGTACTACATGTGAACCTCTACCGGTTTTACTTACTTGGAGCAGGAGAAACAAAACAAACATTAATATATCATATCAGTAGGAAGGGAATCATCTTCAGGCAGTGTCAATCAATGAATAAAGGGGACCATTTCAATAATTCAAGAAAAAAAATATACAACCAGAGAAATGTTTGCAGAATTAGACTTTTGACTTTAACTACTTGAGTTAAGCATTTTCAGTGGTTTTTTAAACTCTTGTGTGGTAAATTATAATATAGTCGAGTCCTTAAACTTCTATGATCAATAATTTTGCCACAATTTTTGCCCTTGGAAAATGATGATTTGAGTAAAGAAAGAAAAGCTTTAAGGAAGATTCATCTAGAAGGTGAAATATTCAGACTCACAGCCCAAGAAATGTCGCTTTTGACCTCGGTTAATATTTCTTCCCAGTCTTATTTACTGACTTATTATGTCTTTAAAAAATTCCCTGTCATTGTGGCCCACAGCAAGAGGTTTAAGAGAACAGGGAATAAACACAGCTGGAATTCAATTTGTTCCCAAACTCACCTTTCTCTCTCTTTTTTTTTTTTCCCTTAATTTCTTACCTTCCTTATAATGCCATGCCCTGTGACAGGAAAACGATGCTCTTCAAAACTAACTGAAAACACAAACCCTATAAGATAAAATTTTGGATGTTTGAGAATGCACACTTCTTTATAATTCCTTTCAGAAGTCTCAGGCTGTTTAACAGTCTGTGCAAGCTTCACAATATTTGGAAATAATGTAACACCCTCATTTTATATTAGGGAAAATGAGATAGATAGAAAACCTCCGGGACAGATAAGCTGGTGCCAAAGTCTACTTAAAACAAAATCTCTGCCGCCTTTATCAAATGCTTCTTGCTCCTTATACAATTTTAAATGTTACTGACATCATTATGGGAGAAATCTCCCAGCTATGTAGGAGCCTGCGTACTAATGTGATGCTGAGACCTTCAAACTGGAATGGGTGTACCCCTGAGGGAAGAGGAAGATTTCCAAGGAATACACCTATCAGCAGGGATAGTTCCAGATATTCAACCTCCATATGTATTTTGTCTTAAAATCGACTTGTCTGCAAGCTTGCCCGCATTCAAGGTCTTCCATCATTTTTGTAAATCTCCACCTTCTCATCACCATAGAGGCCAACTCTTTTCATCCTTTTTTACAATTTGGCTATCGGGCTTTGTTCCCTGGCATGACAAACAAAGGAGACAAAGGAATAATCTGAAATATGGTGTAGGATTAAGAAAGGGAACAACTTTATCAACTAGTTAATAAATCTTTCTGTATCATGTGATTTCCAATTCTTTGTTTTCAACAAAACTAAATTAAGAGCTAATTGAGTTGTCAGCTGACAAGCCATTAAAAATAATTTTTGTAATGTCTCAGTCTGTGATATTTGGTGAACAACTCAGAAGGCGTTCAAAGACAAGCATTGCTGCAAAACAAAATGAAATTAGTTCCATTCCCATCTACTTATTTATGTGACATAAGCACTATACTTTTACATCTATGAAAATAAAAGCAAATGGAATAGAACTGATGTTGAATACTCTCATTCTAGCAGGAAATACAATTTGTTCACAGATAAACTAATTAAAAATAGAAATTGCTTTCTTAAGAAATGCATTTCTTAAGATACCTTTTATGTGTAATGTTTATCAAAATATTCTATCTTCTCTTCTAAGTCACTGAGATGAGGGTGTCCAATGGACAATGCTACTACAACTAAAAAAATATATAATACGTTTGTTATTTTGATCAAATGATAGCCTAGTCCAGAAGAAATTAACACACTTCTTGTTCACAAGAAATTTTTAAAAATTGAATTTTAATTTATATAATGTTTAGTTGCAGAAAAGTAAAGACAAGTGATCAATAAAAAACTTTCAAGCACAGAACTGTAATGTTGTAGAATAAAATTCTATGGACAAAGTGGAACAGAAATATGTTTATTAAGAAAAAAATAAGGGGTGATTTCTGAATGCTAATGAAGAGCTTAATAATGCAGTTTTGAAAACGGTTCCTCAGAAACCCTCTGGAACAGAGATTTGCATGTGGGAGGGGTATTGTGGGGTGGGGGTGGCGGTGCGCTGTGAACAACACCATGGGGGAATGAGGAAAGCAGAACGGGCAGACAGAAAAGATGCCCTGTGGTGTGGCTGCCACAGAGGCCTCGGCGCGTCTGTTCTGAATTGAAGCGCATCCCCTACAAAGACAAGTTCAAGACCTGATACCCTGCTCCTAGGGATGAGAACTCATTTGCAAATGGGACTATCGAACATTCCATTACTTAAAACGAGGTCAAACTGAGTCAGAATGGGCCTTAATACAATACAACTACTGGAGTCCCTTAGAAGCAGAAGAAATTTGGATCTGGTAGGAGACAGATGGAAGAAACATGGCAGTGCGATGGATGCAGAACTTGAGTTCTGAACCATCAGAACACCTCAGACTTCAGAGAAAGTGTGATCCTGTTGACACCTTTATTTGGGACTTCTAGCTTCCAAAACTGAGAGAGTAAATTCCTATTGTTTAAGTCAACCAGTCTGTGGTATTTATTACAGCAGCCCTGGCAAGCCAAGCCACTACTTCCCAGGGAGTGCTGAAGCCGGGGAAGCTGAACAGAGGCCAGGGGGCCAGTGTTGTATCCCCACAATAGACCAGGCACTGGATGTTGGCTGCCTTCCCGGAAAGGAGCATAACCTTGGGCAAGGCAGCTCCCTTTTGTCAAAAGCAATTCCTGTGGAGAGACTCCGAGGTGAGCCAGCGGCAGCCCATACCCCAGGCAGCCAGGAGAATGAATGCCTCAGCTCTGAAGGGGGCATCAAGGTGTTATCCCACCGCATCCATGAATGGATGAAGGTGGTATCAAACTGCTATGACATTTAGATTCCTTGGATCTATTTGGAAAAGAAATGTAATCATTTTGCCTCGAAAATGCCTGTTTTAGAAGACGCTAGAAATTCTGCCTGTAATTACTACTTAAACTGATGAAATTGTTTAGATATCAGCTAAAAATATGTGAGGGGGTACTGGTGGTTTTCAAAACTCTCAGGAGTACGAAAGCTAAAATATCTGAAGACCATTGTTACAATGGACAAGGTGACTAGCACAGGGCAGGATTTCTCAGGCTATAAAGCATACCATCTGCCAGATGAGTTGCCAATTTTTTCATTAGTGTGTGGAGTTCCTTTTGGATACATACTGTTCAAGTGATGCCTGTCAGAAAAATAAATGAGTGGTCATGCGACTTGGTGTTCTACAAGGAAGGAGTAAGAGTCCTAGCATAATGCCAAGCTGTTCTTGGGGAAGGAAGTAGGCCTCTTAAGTATGTTAGAACACGAGGTCAGGGCAGTCCACAGTTGTACTCAAACAGCAGCTCAGTGCTGAAGAGCAGGGGTCAGCAAACTTTTTCTGTAAAGGGCCAAATAGTAAATATTTTCACTTCTGTGGGACATAACAGTGGTAACTACTCAGCCCTGCCACTGTAGTATAAAAGCAACCATGGACAATACTTAAACGAATGAGTATGGTTTTGTTTGAATAATATTTTACAACAAGAGGCAGGGTGAAAATTTTCATCTTACAAGAAGAGGATTTGGACTGTGGACTGAAGTTTGCTGACTCCTGCTGAGTAGCAATCAAGAGAATAGTTCTGTAACTAGGGAGACCAGCTCCTACCCCTACTCCACTCCAATAGGCCACAGAAAAATTTTATTTTTCAAAAGTAGGCTTCGATACGAAGGTTTGGAAACAATTCGCATAGGGAATTGATTGCCCTTTGGCTCCTTGGTGGAATGGATATTTATTAGATTCTTCCCTCTCCTCTTAAGAATATTATTCAAAGCTTCCTGTTAGGCAGAATCTTAATCCCTCCCTTCCATCCTCCTCCATCTTCTCTGGTGCATCTGTTAGAGTGCAAATGTGAGATGTTGTGAAGAAGGAAAAAGAAGTTGTTGTGTTCTGACAATTGCATTTCACTTGGCACAGGCAGACTTGTTTCCCAATAGACTGTCACCTCCACGAGAGAAGAGGCATGGTCTGTTCTGCTCAACGTGCCAAGAACAGTGTCTGGCACATGACAAGTGCTCAGTAAATAGGTGGTAAAGGAATTAAGATGCAGAATGGGGAAATGCTGCTTTGAAAAAATTAAAGCCCAAATTTGATTGGTGTTGATGGGATTCAGGGAAAATCTGAATTTGTTGACTGAATAGCAAATGATAATTACTTATCATTATTATGAAACTTTAGATTAGTAAGAATACAAGAGATGATGGATTCCACCTGCCACTCTCATGTATCAGATTGAAATGCAGAGGCCCAGAAGGTCCTAGGAGTAGATTAGACAATGGGTAGGGACAAGACAAGAATCAGAGTGCCTATCTTTAGTCTAGGGCTTCTTTTACTTCACATTTCTGCATCCCATTAATCAGACTGTCTTTATAAAGGGACAGAATCCAAATTTCTAATCAAATTCAATTCTGAAAAATTCAGGTTTTTTTTTCATTTCAAGAACAACTCATTTAGTTCTTGCTTTGCAAACACTGAGTTACAAGTTTTCAAAGGCACTGTAAGGTGATGCATTTTGTTGTCCAAATTACAAATTTTCCTGAAGTTTATAATTCCCACTGAGGACGCCAAAGTTTACAGAGATAGCAGAAATCCCATATATATGCATATTGACTAGAATATATATAGATTTGAAGAAAAAAAAAAATCTCTGAATGAAGGAAAACTCTCCCCTCTCAAAGACTTGTAATGTTGATAGCTCCTGACTTAGCAAAGAACTCTCCATTAGAATTCAACAATTTGCAAGCCAATCTGAGCATATACAAATTGGCTTAACAGATGCAAATCTTAATCACTGGTATTTTTTAAAATCTCAGGGTGGTACTAGGGAATCAAGATTTTTAAAAATCTCCCCAGGTAATTCTGATGTGGAATTAGCTATTAGCTACTCAGACTTGAGATTCCAATTGAGTAGCTATCGCAGTAAAATGCAATTTTAGAAACCTAATTTATGTTGGTATAATACAACTTAAAACATGATACTTCGTTTTTACTCATTTACTTTATTTTTTACTTTTTAACTGAACTTCATAACGCTGTGAGGAAGGTAATATTAGTCCCATTTTATAGATGATGAAACTGAGTCAGAGGAAGTGAAGTAACGTGCTCAAGGACACAGAGTCAGTAAGTAGGACCGACAGCTAGGATTCAATTAGGCAAAATGCTACTTCTCTGGATCAGGGGTTGTCAAAGTTTAGTTTGCGTTAGAAATAGCTGGAGGGCTTATGAACTAGAATTTGCAGGACTCCACCCCCATTTCTAGCAAATTCCCAGGCAATGCTGATGTTGCTGGACCCAGGACCAGATTTCAAGATCATAGAGTTCAAATTGTTTTTTTAACATCCTCCTCAGGTGATGGATGCTGGAATCAGAGAACACTGCTCTCAATGGTTCTCAGCCTAAACTGCACATGAGACTACACTGGCCAGTTAAAACAAAGAACCGCAATAGCTAGGATACACCACAGGCCATCAGAATCTCTCAGGGTAAGACCAGGCATCGTGAATTTCTTAAACCTCTCCATGCAGCTGAGGTTGCGAACCACAGCTTTGGTTGAAGTGGACAGCTTTAGAGTCCACTCTCAGGCACAATGCTATAGCCTACCCTTTACACACTGTGAGGCAGCCTCCAATGCCAGCATGACTGCAATCATAAGAACTGTCATTGGGGCATGTTTCTGTCACCCCAGAGGCGGTATTTGAGTTGTACGCCATTCGTCTGTAAGATGCTAATAAAAATCCTTCTCTTCACCACTAAGCCCTCTTCTAGAGTACAATGCTTTTCCCATGATAGTTATATTCTATTGTTTTTAAATCTTAACCTCCATTTACAAATCGTATGAGTGGTGATGCTGAATTCTGGCCGATTGTGGCTGATTTGGCTTTTGGACACCCATACGTGTTAAGTGCTACTTCTCAATGGGTAGAGCTTCTGCACGTGACAATCACCAGCCTGTGTGTTTCCAAAACTTCCCACCAACTGACATGCTATTGAGTTTTAGTGTTGGAGTTTTGTCTATTTTTATAATTCTACAAGTTTATACATTATTATTCTTCTTCTTATTATTTTATACAATGTTTAGATTTATCTACATGTTTGCTGATTTTACTATTCAGCTATTATCTTCTTGGTCAGCCCTCCCTTCAAGCATTATTTTCCTTCTTTCTGACATTATGTGATAATGGTCACATAATGGAATATATTTTTGGAAGACATTTTGCTGGAGACACAATTCTTGGTTGACAGTTATTTTGTCCCTAAACCTTGAAGATATTGTTCCATTGTTGTCTGGCTTCAATTATTTTGCAGACAGTCTGTTGAAAGTCTAAATGTTGTTCTCTTGAAGTGATCTATTTTTCCTTTATGGATGCTTTTAGGAACATCCATTTTCCTTAAGGTACTGTGGTTTCACTACAGTGTGTGTGTGTATTATTTCCTTTTGTTTATCATTCTTAATATACATTGTGCTTCCTGTATGGATGGTTTCTTTATTCTTCCATCAATTTCTGAAAGATTTGGCCATTTTCTCCTTAAGCATTGCTTCACCTCCAGTTCCTCTATTTGCTTCTCCTGAAAATATGATTAGACATTTGTTCGACCTTCTAATTCTATGATCCATATCTCTAAACGTCTTTCACATTTTTCCATTCTTTTGTTCCTACGTGCCACATTCAGAGCAATCTGGCAATTCTTGTTTTTATTTATCTGTGCCTAATCTTCTGTGTAATGCATCCATTAAAACTTGTGGCTTCAGGAAGTACAAGGGTAGTTCAGTGGTAGAATTCTTGCCTGCCATGCGGGAAACCCAGATTCGATTTCTGCCCCATGCACTTCCCAAACAAACAAAACAAACAAAAATTCAACAAATGGTGCTGCAATAAGGGATGCTCACATGGAAAAAGAATGAAATGTTTGACCCCCACCATACAGCATACAAAAAAAAAAAAGCAAAAAAAAACTTGTGACCTCAACAGTTTTATTTTTTCCATTTCTTAACGTTTAATTCAGTCTTTCAGCCATATTTTTTTGATGGTTGTTTTTGATGGAAATATTTGATAGTCACTTGCTGCTTGCTATTTTTTTCCTGCTTTATGTCATCTCTTTTTAAAAATTTCTTTAAATATTTTAGGTGTAGTTATTTTCTATTTTGAGACTGATTCCTCTACTATCTGGAATCCTTGGTGATCTGGTTCTGTAGTATGTTATGGCTGCTGATTTTCATTCACGGTGGACTCTTTCCCATTTATCTGCGTATATTTAGTTAATTTTAATTTATGGGATTTTAAATCTAGGATTCTTCCCTACTGGAGAATTTACAGCTGTTTTTTTTTCAGTTCCAGAGAGCACTCTGATTTGTGACCACTTTAGTATCCTTTTTAATGTGCCAATCTTTAATAAATCTTTCCCTCCTTATTATTGGCTCAAGCTTAATCTCGCTGCTTTTAGCTCATCTTTTTTTTTTTTTAAGTTTCTTTATTTCTTACAAGGTCATCAATAAAATAAAAACTCTAAGTTTTATGCAGAACCTGCATGCATTTTAATGAGAAAGCATTTCAAAGCAGCAAGTTCTCATATTACAAAAGACAGACTTTAAAGATAATCTTTTAAATAATTACATCACTTAGTTGTAAAATAAGAGCATACACAATTTTTTCAATTCATAAGTATATGTCCCTAAGAATAAGGTTTGGATTAGCTGTGAAGATACTAGCAATTGAGACTCAATTTTGCTACAACCGAAGCTTCTTAAATGATGGTTTAACGCAATTGTCTTAAAATGGTTGTGAAGAGATTTTAAAATTGCAATGCTCTTTTTAGTGGCATTTAACATTATAATACTCTTTTTAGTGGCATTTAAAATTGTAATGCTCTTGTTAGTGGCACTTCTTCCCTTATTTCAACTCCAAGGAAGGGTTCATATACGGGTCAAGGAAACAATTGGTTTGTATGAGGTTTCAGAGTACAAAAGCAAAGAAGGTTTTTATCCTCTGAGTACTCGTTTTTTTCAATTCTTTTCACTCTCTTGTAACTTGCCCACTGAAACTAGTAAAATCAGATGAGCTCAGGGCCTCTTCCCACTTAAAGATGTATAACTGGTACCTTTAAAAAAGAGAGTGAATGAATGTCACTCTCCTGGTTCTGATATTGTACTATAATTATGCAAGATATTATCATTGGAGAAAACCGGAGGGTGAGTACACCTCTCTACATATTTTTTGTGAATCTATTATTGACTAAAATAAAAAGGTTTTACAAAGTAGAAACTGGGGTGAGGCCTAGAGGAAAAGAGGTATGAAGGAAGATGTTGTACCTGTCTCTGGTCAGGTGTCAAAAGTGGGGGGGAAGGAAGTTTGGTACTAAAAACAGTTTGTACTAAATCTCTAAAGGCACTGTGGCAAAAACCCTAACTAATTACAATGAACATGCATTTGCCTGTTATATTCTCTGTTATGAAGATCCATGAGTGACCTGGCAGGGCAACAAGCAGCTATTTAAGGGTACAGAAATCAGTCTCCTTGGGGAAACAGCTAGTAACTCCATTTCAATGTATAGTGATAGTTGATAGTTATTCATATCACACTTTACAAATAAACACCATAAATTAGCACTACAGGAAAAATGAACTCCATGGGAGTCTATAAAAATAAGAAGAAACATGACTTTTAAGGCAGAATGTTTAAAATCATAAGAGAATAAAGAAGGATCTTTTTTTTTTTTAACCAGGCTGAGAATATTTGCAGACATTTTAAACACTTCTGCTTGTTGAGAAATATGGTGTTGATTAATTGCAATATATGATTGTTTTATAATAATAAAATAAAATCATTTTATTACAGCAGTAAGAATATTGACAGAAAAACTGCAGGGAGGTATCCCTGTGATTTTTGCATTATATTAATATTTTAAATCAATTAAGAGCTTAATGGATAGGGTAGGGAAAGGAACAAACTAAATTTCAGCAAGCAACTCTAACAGTTTCTACTACTCACTTTTGCATTTTACAGAATTTCCATTTGTATTAATAACTTATCGCTTCTATTAAGCGTGCATTTTCCTTAAAGCCGAATGTTTCTTCAGTGGAGATTAATTGGGACAGTCTTTTTTTCAGCTAGCCAATTATTTTAATTACTAGAATTTTAAAAACTGTTCTTTCTTTGCAAAGGTTTGACCAATTGAACTTTCCCAAAGTTTGTAATGACTTCGTCTTCCAAGAGATGGAAGGTTTTTTTAGTGAATATGTGGATGCTGGTATCTGAAGGAGAGTAGCCTAACAATTCCTTGCCACTACTCTAGTACTTCTCATTGTAGTATTGAACTTGGCGCTTTCCAATCCCCCAGTCTTCTCTCCCCCCCACACTGGTAACACTTTTTAATAGGTCAAAGTAATTGTACAGTTCTTTATATTCTTCCTGAGAATAATTTATATCCCCAACAAACTAAAAGTGAGGGCTTATTTTTCAAAATTATTATTTAACAGAATCAAAGGAAACCAAATCCCTCTGTTTTGCTGAACTCTCTCCTGGGAAGACAAACACAATGAGTGGTTAGTTAGCACCAGTGACTGTAAAATAGTCAACATGGCTTTAATATTTATAAATTATACACCAACGGAAAACAGAGATAGTTACAGAATGGCTTTTCAGTGCAGTTTAGAGGTGATCTGGTACCAAGAATTTCTGCCTCCAAGAGAAATATAACATGGCTACAAAAATTGGCACATTATTCTGGTGAAAAAAGATGGCAGTGTTTGATTGTGTTCTACATTCAGCTAGTTTCCAACCACATGAAAGTAAAAAGCAGGAAAGATGGAAAAGGATGAAAATATAGCTTTTATATTCTTTCTTCATAGAGAGAACTGAAGGATGTTCTAACAATAAGAACTGAATAAGAATGAAGGGTGTTCTAATAATAACAAGCAAGCAACAACAAAATTCCAGTCTGGATAATAATTCTACGGTAGGCAGAAGAGTATCAGCCCCTTGGGTTTCCTGGAATTCTTCACTTCACACTATTTTCTTCCAATATTCAGCTTAGACAGTTTGGAATTAACATGTAACTCCTTGGCCATTTCCATTAAAACATTTCTAATGGATCATAAGCTGTTCTTCTGATTCTTACAAACTTCTCAGGTACAATTTTTATTCTCAGAAAACACCATATTTTGGGTCCCAGATGTGTTTGAACATCATAATTAAAAAAAAAATCAACCCAAATCAAAGTGTGATTAAACTCCTACGAGAGAAATAATGTTCAACCTGCTATCAAGTCAAACAGGGTGGAGCTGTCAAGACTGGCAATGGAGGACAAAGTTAACTCTTCTGCTGGCCGAAGGATGGAGGCATCTCCCCATGGGACATTTCTCTCCATGGGCTGACCATCTTCAATCTTGGCAGTCAATGACACCTAGTAAGTTTTTGGTATCCAAGCCCAGGGTCTGGGTGGCCATAAACATCAGTTTTTGTAGTCCTGCTGGAGGCGGGTCATGATGTTCTGTTAGGCCAGTTTCACCTTGTTGATGAACTCACCCAGGTTGGAGTTTTAGCTGCTTCTAGACCGTCTGGATCCCTGTTGAGTGCTGGCTGACTGGATGGAGATGGTCTCATCCACAGTGCCCAACAGTGTTCTCAGTACCAAGACAGACTCCTTCACCGCTGGACCCTACTCCTCAGGCAGGGCTGGATGGATTTTACTGGACATTTCACTGACCGCTTTCACCAGGCTTGTGACATTCTCATCCACCTTGTATTGGACTGGTTGAGATTGGCAGTAGGGGGAGGGCAGATTTCCTGGGATTGAAGCTTCTACTGCTTGACACCCTCACAGTAAATGTCCCCAGGGCTGCCCAGGTGACCAGGGGCTCCAGAGGTGGCAGTTTCTTTGGTGGAGTTGCAGGGTCTGGTTTCCCCATGACCTGGTAGATATGTGGGTTTCCAGCCAGACCCTGGTCACTTTTGTCCTCCCAGTCGATATTGCCTCAAGACAGCCTCATGTCAAGCTTCAGGAACCTCTCCTCTTTTACCAGCCAACACTAATCTTCCATTTTCTGCTACTTTCATATCAGCCTCTTTTCCATCAGGTGGGTTGGCAGTACTTGCCTAATTTCCTGCATACTCAGTGCTGCAGAGTCCTCCATGCTGAACTGCCACATTGTATCTCTGGAGGTCTCTGATTCCAGGAATCTGTTTGGTTCAAACTGATGCCTGACCTGGGTAGATGCTGCCAGCCATAGTGATGATTCCATGTGAGCCCGAGTGGCCAGAGACCTGGTAATGATTGATGTGTCCCAGGTACTGGGGGCTGGGGTAAAATCCTTCACTGAAACTTGGGCTAGGATAATCAGGTCTGCTGGGCTTGGGAGGAGCTGCAGCAGACCCTCCTAAGTCCCAGGACACTGTGACCTGTCTTCTCAATTCCATTCTCATCCATTCTTCTTGCTGAACCTTCTCCTCCTCCAGGATTGTGCTGAGCTGGGCTTTAAATTCTGTGAACCTAGCCCACTGGCTAGGGTCATAGGTCCAGCATTTTGTCACAAGGCTGTGGAGGGTAGGAGAGCAGTTTAGAGGCATACACAATCTTTCTTCATTTTCAATGTGTCCAATCACGTCGTTGTTCTTCACTCCTTGAAAGGTCTTCACACCATGCATCAGTATCTCCCACATCTGCAAACCAAACATCCATAAGTCATTAGCTGAGGCAACACATCAAAACTTCATGGACTCTGGGGCCATCCATTTAATAGGCAATTTTCCTTTGGTAGCTTTGTAGTAAGTACAGTTTTCCACATATTGGCATAATCTGACGCCTCCTAATTTTACACAATCAGTTGAAACCAGAGCATTCCCAACAGCAATGTCCCTGCATAAAAATCTTTTGCTCTCTAGATATGCAACAGCTATACTAAGCTAACAAGGCCTACAGATCCAACTGTATTTCCTTATTTGAAGAAATAGCCTCAGCTCTCCCAGCGTGCACAGCTCTATGATTATCCAAACGGGGTTCTTTGTGATGACCCCGATCACCTTCATGATATGAAGATGGTCAAACTGACACATTGCCAAGGTTTCTTGAAGGAATTTCTCTCATGCTCCCTAAAACACAGTTTTTACGTGTTTTAACTGTTATGGCCAAAGCTGGATTCTCTAGACTCATGCAAACTCCTTGATGTACATCTCCAAATTGGTCTTCTCCGATACATCATCCAAGTCCTATTCTTTCTCATCCAAGTCCTATTCTTTCTCTTTGAATTTCATAATCCCTGGCTGATGGCATGGTATAAGTATTTTCACCTATGATCTCAGCACAGTTATCTGCTTTTGATACATGGACCATATGTGTCCGCACACCTTGCTTTTCGCTGGTGGCCAGCTTTGGATTGATGGTAAAGCCCATTCCCCTTCTTTTTGGAGGCTGGTGGTGAAAGACTGAGTGGCTCCATTCACCAGCCAGCAATATCCATCTATTAAGTCAGCCATGTTCTCTGCGATGGTCAAGGATGGTGCTATCACTGTCAGAGGCTCTGGCACTCCTGCTGTTTTCTGTTGCATCATTCCTTCCCTGTCCTTGCCTTCACTGTCTGAGTACTGAATGGTCTGCCCTTGATTAAAGTCTGCCAGATGTGTAGAACTGCAGCCTTTGTCAGTCAGGTAAGTCCTCTCTTCTGGGCTAATCTCCAGCTCCCTGGAAATAATTCATTTTGAACCAGGAGCACATGTGAAGCATTCTTTATCAAATCTGGACACTGGGGAGAGAATCTCAAAGAGTTCCAGAATATTTTCTTCTCTATTAAAGTTGGCAAATTGTCTAAATGTTTGTTGGATCTGTTTTCTTAGTGTTTTGGCCTTGACAGAATCCAGTAAGCTTTTAGGAAAAAGAAAATTGCTTTAAACCAATATCCCTTTCACATACTTCATAGTTAGAATTCTTTTCTTAGTGCATTGCTCTGCATCTCCCAGTATGATCACCATATTTCTGGACAACCCAACTTCAAAGCAATTTCCTGGCCCACTTGATCAGCTATTTCTAACATACAATCACTCTTCAATTGTTGGTAGAAGAAATTCATAGTTGGCTTGTCTTAGGTAAACTGATTTAGACATCCTTTTGGCAAATAACAAATTCTCAATTCATATTTCCACTCCTCTGGTTGTTGTGCAAGTTCATACTTCTCCCTCACATTGGAAACACCCATATCCAGTTGGATCCAGTGAACCTCCTCTGACCACAGGTGACTGAGTCGAAATCCATAGCAGACCACGTGATTTTTTACTTTGAGACTGTGCACTGTCTTCTGAATATTGCCTCAGACTTCAGGGGTATCTCCATGTTTGATAATACTGGCCTATGTGATTGGCTCACTAGTATTTTCAAAATAATGAGAGACCTTTAGCACTCGAGCTGTCGTCCCAGGAGAACGTTCCATACCAGTCCCCAGGTGAGTCTTAGTACCCAAATTTGGTATGTGATTCAAGTTTGAGTCAAGGTAAGCAGCTGCCATTATTTTGCTAATGCCATGTGTCTGTCCTATTCAGAAGGCCTCAGTGACTCTGTGATCAAATCAACTGATGATTAAAAAAAATACTTCTTGTTTCTCTTCCCTCTTTCCATGGTTATCAAAAAGAACTCGGATTGATGGGCCCTCAGGCTTCTCCCTCCCATGCTCATGCCCTGGGCCCATGGGTCTCCCCTCAAGGCAGTGTGGACACAGGTGTGAGCATGTCCCCACCCACACAGCTTATCGCCAGTCTTCTGCTCTTGTTTCTTGTTAAGCTTCCTTGCTCTTATTGTGCAGAACTATGAGTTGAAGATGGGCGAGCACTTATTATAACAAAGACAGAGCTATAATGTAGTAGGTGGGGGTTCTTTAATGGCAAAACTTGAACATTTCCATCCTTATTCATCTAATACTGGTACTAAAACTCTGCCAGATGAATAAGATACTTAAGGAGCTTTGAAGAATTAAAAGCAAAAACTTTTCATCCTTTAAAACTCCAAGGGGGTGAAGGGATCTTAAAAGAAGGAGAAGCAGCTTAGGGACAGAGTTTGTTTGGGGGCTTAGGCCCTTTTGGCAAGGCTAGGAAGCCAGTCCTCTTCTTCCAAATGGTGGAACTTCCTGAAGAGCCACTAAAAAGTCCTTTCCACCTTGCAGAGAGACACTGAATAACCAGTCGGGGGAGGGGAAAGAATACCAGTAGTGATGTGAAGGCTAAATATGAATATACTAATAAAGTAGGAAAATGAATAAACAGCATGGGGACAAGAGAAAAAAAGAATAAAAATGAGGATAGAAAAAATAACTTTATAGAAATGTATGGTAAAGGTAACAAAGCCCTAATAACATAGTACTAGTTACTAGTTTTGCTGGTAAGAGGGGCACGTGTAAAGGGCATTATCAAGCATAGTCATGCCGAGCACAATATCCCACATGCAGTAGAGTACAAAAACAAAATGAAAACAGAGATGAGAAGAGACTAAAAGGGTAAAGATTAAAACCTCAGCATTTTTCAGCTAAGCCCATTTACTCATTGCTCATTCATTATTTTCCTCATTTAATTGTGCATCCACAAACCACTCAGTGAGGAGGAACTCATGGTCAGAATTCCATCATTTGCATTGTCTATACTAGTTTGTCATATACTAGTCTATACTAGTTCGGTCTCACCAGAAAGCAGAGTTTAAGGCAAAAGCTCATAAACTGCTACTTCTTAGGTTGTGCAATATCTTGGAAGCAAGAATGAGGAATTAGGAGAAAGGAAGGAAGAGATGGTGAACAAAACCTAGGGTGTGTTACAGAGCGGGATGTGGTTCAGTATCAAGGGCAGCTGATGGTCAGTCTCACCATATTGTCTTCTGAGGCTCCAAGAATGGCTCTGCCTCAGGGCAGTGGGCTGGAGTGGAGAAGGGAGAAGAATGTATTCACTGGCTCCAATCTCCCAGAGGTCAAAGGCCTACAGGCCTGCAAATGTTAAGTGCCTGGTTGAGTTGCCGAGGCCCATAGGACTTGGGGCATCTCCCCTCAATGCAATGAGGAGAGCTCTAAGGTAGGAAGTTAGAGGAAACAGAGGCCTCCTGACCTGACATGAGGTGCTGCCAGATCTTCCCCACTGAAGTTGGTTGTGGTGCTGGTGGGGTGACCCAGTGGCCAGGGGCATACGTGAGGACAAGAATCTGAGGTAGCACCTGAGAAGTGTCTAATTCATGTTCCTTGGAGAGATTAGTAATAAACCATTTATGTTTAGCTACATGGCATTGTAAATCCAGTTATAATTGTACCCATGTTGTGCTTATTGCATTAGTCTCATATTGCTGTTTTTGTTACATAGTCTCCTTTGTAGAACCAAATAATTTAGGGCTATGTGCCTTATAAACATTTAAATTTTCTCAAGTTATAGCAGTCATCAATCCTTTCATTAATTAGTATTTAGGAAATAAATGATTAGCCCTTGTTGGCTTGTTTTATTCACCTCCCTGCCATGTTGTATCAATCATGGCCAGTCATTATGGGGCATTTATCATGCACTGTGATAAGCGATTTTCATAAATTATTTTACTTACTCCTCACTGTGAGGTAAGAATCATTGTGTTCACTTTACAGATGGGGAATCTGAGGCTCAGGGACACTAAGTAACTTGCTCAAAGAAGGTCACACATTGCAGGAGGGAGGCAGACAGTCACCCAAGTCTGACTCTAAAGCTTATGCCCTTCACTCCTCTGCCAGGTCTTCTCACATAGGGTCCAGGGACCAGCAGCAATGGCTACATCTGGAACTTGTTAGAAATGCAAATTCTTGGGTCCCCACTTCAGAGCTTCTTATTGTGCAATCCTGGAGGTGAGGACCACAACCTGTGTTTTAATAAGGCCTCCAGTGATCTTGATGCTCTATGAAATTTGGGAACTGCTTTATGCTGTTTTGCCTCCTAAGGCTTCAAACATGGTGGAGGATAAGCACACAACATCCAGTGTCCGGGTCATTTTTATTCTGGTCATCTCAAAGTATCTTCGGTCCTCAGTCTTTGTGTTGATTCTTTTTCCTTAAACGAATTTGAGTTACATGAAAGAAAAAAAAATCCTTTTAAAGAAGAACCTGATATCCTTCACTGTGGATTAATTTTTGAAGTGGTGTTAAGCAGACCATGGATTATTATGAGTGAAAACTTCAAGGGCAAACCAACATTCATATTATTTTTATTGCTTCTTGTAGTCTTCCTTGAATCTCACCCATTTCTGATTAGTGAGATAAAAGAAGAGATGGAGGTCAGTGAAATTAGGGAGCTTAAAATCCTTCTTTAAAGATGGCAAAGATACCTTTCTTCTGCATATGGGCCCATTACTTAAAAGACAGATACTTGTGATAATATTCTTTTTATCTCACTAATTAAACATAAAGCTAGGCTGGGAGTGCTTTGGAGATGTGTCCTTATCAGCAGGTCCTGGCACCCATGGCAGTGTTTTAATTCAAGATGCATAATTGAATTAGCACCCTGCCACTGGGTCAGCTGCTGTGCCATCTTGGATTTTTGGCCTGAGAAAAAATGTGCAACCTCTGCTCTTTTATTTCTAGTTAGCCTCATAAAAGGTAGGATGTCTACAGAGGGAGAGGAACTTTGCTTCTCCACCATGTTTTGCATACGGTGCTAATTGAGCTGACAGTCTTGGAACAAAGTCTGTGATTGCTGCAGCTGAGCTTTAAGCTCGTAACTGGTGAAGGGATTGCAAATGTCAAATGGCTCATCTTTGCCCTTGTGGCTCTTGAAATATGGAAAGGAATTGATCAGGGGTTGCTCTCCAGGCTGCGTGCTTGAGTAACGGCAAGCAACCCCAAACTGGGAAGGAATAAGGTATTCAAATCCTACTGGTAATGGCGACAGCACATCTCGCTTTCCCTACCCAGTGTGCTAATGAGGAGAGGAAAATGTGAAACTCCTTGGCTTCCTTAATTGCTGTGCTTTGCCCTCCTAACTTTTTTGTTCCTGCTCATCATAGTGAGAGTCTTGCATCTGTCAATCATTTCTTGTTCTTTCTGCATAGAAAATAACAATGTATGTTTTTTGAGCCTTGGGATTATTCCAGCCCCTTCTCTTCCATAATTATAACAGAGAAAATGATGATGATTATTTTTGGGGGGTTTTACTTTGCAATAATGAGCCACAGCAATCAGGAAAGGTTTGTTCTGCTAGTCTCTGAAACTTATCCTGGAGAAGTTCCCAAATTCTCCCCAGGACTACATGAATTTCAGATTGGTTCACTTCTACCATAATTCTGGATTGTGAACATTTGCTGTTTTCTGACTTTTTCCTCCATTATAGTGAAGGCGACATTGTGTATTGAAGAAATCATTGACAGTTCAAGATAAACTTAGTTGTGGAACCTGACACCATGCTGTACTGGCTTTGAATAGTTACTTTACCTCTCAGAGCATGAATTCTCTACTTGCAAAATAAGAAGGAGAAATACTTCTTTCCAGGGCTATTTGGAGAATTAAATGAAATAATACTTAAAAACCATTTAAAACAGTTTATGCTGTATAGTAGGTGCTCAATAAATGTGAGTTCTCTTTGTATTTTTATTTAGCGTCCCCTTTGTATGGGGAATTCTTTCTGGTTCTTGTATTTGGCTTAAGGGATTTTATTTCTCCTCTGAATTTATTTCAGGTATAAATAAGATATCTGTACTGAAGTCCTCTTGTTATTGGCTCTAACTGCCTTAGATGTATAAGCTCAGAAGCTTGCTGTTTGCTCAGACAGAGTTTTTAGGGACTTTACAGTTTTCACATTTCTCATTCATTCTTTTTGTAGCATAGCTCTTTGTGTGGTGATTAACAGCAACAATAAAAACACTAATATTTACAACAACATCTATTGAGGGCAAAGTGCTCTATATTGTTTGAAATCCTTACAGCAACTCTATGAAACAAATTTTATTATCACCGTTTTACAGATGATAAACTGGAGCTCACAAAGATTAAGTCACTCGCTTAAGGTCATATGGCTTCTATGAAGGTCTGATGACTCCAAAGCCTATGCTTAATGAGAGAGTGTCCGCGACTTCTCGCTCAGCTTCTGGTCCCCGGCCGGCGGAGGGAACAGGAGGGAGAGAGAGACAGACGCAGACAAATCCGCGCTGGTGAGAAACACAGATCCAAGACACGTAGCAGTTGTAAGCACAGACCTTTACTGGAGTTAAGCTTGCATTCTCTGTTACAGGTTCCGCGCGGGCGAAATATCCCGCGGGGGAGCAACCTCTATGCGGCCGTCAGGCACGGCTCCCTGTGGGTCGTCTCCGCCCACCCCGTCCGGGTAACCTCTTATATACTGTGCCCAAACCCAATAGGTTAGTGCCACGTATACAGAGGTGATTGGAAGATAGGGTTGGTGGGCGTGTGCGTCATTTGCAAAAGCAGGATGTGAGCGCCATCTTAGCTCACTCGATGGGCGGGGGGAACTCTAGAGCAGGCTGCAGCGTGTCCACTAGGCCAAACCCGGAAAGCGGCTCTCTACATCTCCCCCTTTTTGTTTTTATAAGAGGCATGGTCCGTAGACCGTATTCTTGTACCCAGTGTCTCTATTGATGATGGTGCTCCCGTGAGCTTGATTAGCCCACTACTTGTTTTGGTGCTTTGGGGAGTCTGGACTAGGCTCCAGCCATCTTGCGGCTGAACCTCTGGCACCGACCAGAATGCTCACCTCATATAGAGACCGGAGAGTCCGTGAACTGGATACCACGTGACTCCTCCCTGCAGTGCTTCGCCTCGCAACTGGGTCAAGCGGGGATTATGAGAGCGACAGCCAGGGCATAGGAAACGCTGCGGAGGCCTCGGTGCAATGGCTAGAGCCAAGCCCAGTCTGGCCAGGACTGCGGCCGCAGCTCCACCGTCGAGGCGGCTAGGCGCGCAAAATTAACAGCCTCTGGTGCCTAGCTAAACACGGGTAGTGGCCAGGGAGCCTGCAACAAACCTTGCTGACAAGAGCTTTGCCCCAGGTGATTCAGACGGGCTATCTATCGAGGAGGGACGCACACCCACATTTGACTGGGAAGACATAGCTAACATGGTAGAAACACGTAGTTGCTGCTGTGTCTGGAACAAGCGTTCTAACAAACATTTAACAGTGACTAAGCCCACTAATAGTCCCACTGCCACGAGAATCCAAGTAGTCAAATTGGGCCAAGAGAACCATGAGGTGACTCGGTTCCACGGACTTTGTACAGTCTCGCCCAGTTTGGAAAGGTCGAAGGCAACGGGGGTTATTAAAACTGGTCCCCCTTCTAAACAATCGAAGGGTGACCGGCGCTTTCGTTGCTATCTCGTCAGTTGCCGCCGTCATCAGCAGAGTTGGAGGCCTGATCTGATGGTTCAGGTTGAAGGCTTGTTGGTTTTTTAGGCAACAGCTCCGTGGCCTCCTCGGGCGATGTCACGGTTCTCACCAGTCTTTCCGGAACCCACACTGGTTGACGTCCTGGCTCCTGGGGAAAAACACAAACAGAGCCTCTGGCCCAGCTGAGCACTGGGTCAGGGCCTTGCCATT
Source organism: Tamandua tetradactyla (assembly GCF_023851605.1). Lineage (NCBI taxonomy): Eukaryota > Metazoa > Chordata > Mammalia > Pilosa > Myrmecophagidae > Tamandua > Tamandua tetradactyla. The sequence continues at coordinate 51,148,648 of NC_135337.1, forward strand.
GTCCTGACAGGACATCCTTCCAACGGACTAGACCTCTATGTGGAGGACTCGGAGTGGTGTGCTGTAGGGCAGGTGTCATTCCTTGTGCATTTTCATTTAAAAAATTATATGTAAATAAGGCTACAGACAGTTGAGCCTTCGGGGACAGGCCGTGGCCTATTCCCCCTTTCTGTTTTTTGAGCAAGTCTTTAAGAGACCTGTGTGCTCTTTCAATGATTCCTTGCCCTTGAGGGTTGTAAGGGATACCATGTTTTAATTGCACTTCCATATTTGCACAAAATCTTTGGAAGGCTTTGCTGGTGTAAGCAGGTCCGTTATCTGTTTTTAATATTTTCGGCTTACCCCAAGCTGCCCAAGCGGCAAGGCAGTGTGCAATTACTTGGTGGACTCTTTCTCCTGATTCGGCAGAGGCAAATAAAACTTGAGAACAAGTATCCACTGACACATGCAGGTATTTAACTTTACCATACTCTGAGTGATGGGTGACATCCATTTGCCAAATGTCTCCCGGGATGAGACCTTTAGGGTTAACTCCAACTGAAGGGACTACCCTCTGTTCTGCACAATTATTGCAGGCTCTGACTATATCTCTGGCAGCTGCACGCGGTATGTGAAACTGTCTGACTAAGGTGCTTGCATTGACATGAAATTTAGTATGAAACTCTTGGGCCTGTTGACACGGTGTCAGCGCAGGGAAGATATGTGGCTGTCGAGTGGCCACATCCACTACGTGATTTCCCTGTGCCATGGGGCCTGGCAGGCCTGTGTGCGCTCTAATGTGAGTTATGTAGAAAGGATGTTGTCTGGCACATATTGTCTCTTGAAGTTTGATAAAGAATGGTCTTACTGAGGAGGAATATTTTATAATGCCCACCGTCTCTAAAATATTTACAGAATTTACGACATAAATCGAATCAGATATAATATTTAGGGGATCGGTAATTTCTTTCAGGACTGTAATAATGACCTGTAATTCTACCCATTGAGGTCTCTGTGGTTGGAAGAACACAGTTTTAGGAGAACCTCCTTCTACGCAATATGCTCCTGAACCGGAGCTGGAACCGTCCGTGTACACGGTGAGGGCGTTCACTAGTGGCTTAGATGAAGTTACCTTAGGAAAGATTACTGGGTGACGGGTGATGAATTGTAAGAGGGGATCTTTTGGGTATTGGTTATCAATTTCTCCCGAAAAGGTACATCGGAGGATGGCCCACTGATCTATACATCCAGTAAGTATCTCAAGTTGCTGAGAAGAGTAAGGTACTCTGAGGTACTTAGGCTGTTGGCCAAAATGCTGTATGGCCTTCTTGATGGCCTCCAATGCCAACTCTGCAATTGCTGTAGGAAAATGCTCTAAACTTTTCTTAGGGGAAATTCCAGGGTGGACCCAGAGTAATGGTCCCTGTTGCCATAGCACTGCCGTGGGCTGTAGTTTTGTTGGCAGTAAGCAGGCTTCGAATGGCTTTTGGGGGTCTATTCTTTTTAAAGCAGCACTACTGAGCGCCTGTTCTACCTGACGTAGTGCTTGCCTCGCCTCTGGGGTGAGACACCGGGGCGAGTGTAGGTCTGAATCTCCTTTTAGCAAATCAAACAAAGGTGTTAATTTGGCATTGGTGATCTTTAAGTACGGACGAACCCAATTGATATCTCCCATAAGCTTTTGCAGATCATTAAGGGTATGTATGTCATCTACTCTGAGAGACACTTTTTGGGGGGAAACATGCTGAGGCATGATTTTTGCCCCCAGGAAGGTGGTAATCTCTGTCATCTGGATTTTTTCAGGGGCCACTTCCAGGTTGGCTTCTCTAAGACTAAGGACTAAATGTGATAAAGCTGTTTTAAGAAGATCTGTGTCTTTATGGGCTAAGAGAATGTCATCCATATAATGGATGATTTTCACTTGGGGGAACTGCTGCCGAGTGCTAGCTAGCTTTGTAGCAACATACAGCTGGCACATGGTAGGACTATTAGTCATGCCCTGGGGCAGGACCGTCCACTCGAAGCGTTGACAGGGCTCCTCTTGGTTAAGAGAGGGCACAGTAAAAGCAAATTTTGGAGTATCTTCAGGGTGAAGTGGGATGGAAAAGAAGCAATCCTTAAGATCTAGGATGATAATGGGCCAGTGTTCTGGCAAAGCTGAGAGGAGGGGTAACCCCATTTGAACAGGTCCTAAAGGCTCCATACAGTTATTGATGGTTCTTAAATCATGTAACAATCTCCATCTGCCTGATTTTTTCTTTATGACAAATACGGGTGTGTTCCAAGGCGATGTGGAGGGAATGATATGGCTCTCTTTTAGCTGTATAGACACTAGAGTATGCAATGCTGACAGCTTTTCTTTTGGTAAGGGCCACTGAGGCACCCACACTGGGGTACTGGTCTTCCACTTTAGTTTTATAGGTGTGGGTGGGAGTCTCCCCTCAGTGGCCCCTAGGAAAAACCCAGGCCTAGTCTATTAAAATTGGAAGCAGTCTGTACGGGCATGGTGTGTCCCTGCAATGAGGCTCCTAAGCCTTTGCCAGGGACATATCCCATTCCTTTTAAGAGATGCTTAGAGGCCGGAGAGCAGTTACTGGTCAATGTAACATCCATCTGGGCTAGAATGTCTCTTCCCCATAAGGACACAGGCAAGGGTAGTACATAAGGTTGAAAACTGCCTTGATGTCCTTCTTCATCTGCCCAGTGGAGGGCAGTGGCACTCAGCATGGGTGCTGAGACCTGGCCTATTCCTCTAATGGTGTCCTCCGCCTTGCACGTCGGCCAGGTGGAGGGCCAGTCTTGTTGTCTTATAATTGATCGATCGGCCCCGGTATCTAGCAGGCCCAAGAAGGATCTGCCTTGTACCTTAATAGTCAGCATGGGTCGAGACTCCAGAGACATATGGAGGCCCTCAAAAACTTCTCCAGAAGACCCAAATCCCTTATCTCTTCTCTGTCTGGGTCTACTCGGAAAGAATGTATGTAAGCTGGGTAAGAGCAAGAGCTGTGCCAGCTTATCACCTTTTGCAATGACCAGAGTACCTTGCTGAGATTGTACCATAACTTGGGCGTAACCTGTGAAATCTGAATCTACAACGCCTGGTATGACTGTTAGTCCTTTCAGGGCTGTGGATGCCCTCCCTATTATAAGCCCAACAGTCTTCGTTGGTAAGGGCCCTTTAAAGGAGGTCCCTATCAACTGGACACCCATGGAGGGGGTCAGTACAAGCCTGGAGGTGGCACAGAGGTCCAGTCCTGCTGATCCAGGGGATGCGCGAATTTGGACGGGTGTTGTGTCGCCGGATGGCATGCAGGGGGGTCCACCGAAAGGGTGGACCCCCTCTGCCCGTTTTTTGGGTCCTGTTCAGGACGGCCAGAAAGGTGCACACCCTGCGCATTGAAGGCTGACCTACAGTCTTCTGCGCGATGGGGTCCCTTGTGGCAACGGCCACATAGCCTGGTTGCCGCATATGGTCTACCAAACTGTTGAGTGGCAGGTGGTTGGCCTTTATTGGGACAGTTTCTCTTAATGTGTCCCAACTGGCCACAATGATAACATCCTCTTGGCTTTGTTCCTAGGTCTTTGGATTTCTTTGCAGCTACTTGTAAGGAGCTGGCTAGCATGGCAGCTAGACCTGCATTAGTTAACGGGCTACCAGCATCCCTGCAGAGCCGAACCCATTCTGTCAAGCTTTTCCCTGTTTTGTGCTAGGATAACTTTACATTCCTTGTTGCACTGCTCAAATATCATTTGTTTAACTACAGTCTCTGCCACTCCTGGATCTGAGAAAATTCTCTCAGCCGCAGTTTGCATTTTGGCTACAAAATCCACGAAGGGTTCTGTGGGGCCCTGATGTATGTTGCTGAGTGAGGCTTGAGCCTCTCCCTCACCTGTCAGCTTTTTCCAGGCTCCTACGAAACAGCGGAAAATCTGGGCGTAGACTTCTTGAGGGAACCCTGTTTGATTCTGGGAGTGGGCACCTTTCCCCAATAGCATATCTGCATTCCACCCGCCATGTCTCCCCGCTGCGTTTTTTGCGGCTTGTTCCTCAGCTAGCTCCTCAAACCATGCTTTCCAATCTATATACCGGCCCTGTGGTAAACAAGCACGGGCCAGCTGAAAAATATCTGCGGGTGTATGATTCAGGGCGGAGAGGTTTTCAATCATGTTCAGGGTATAAGGGGCATTGGGGCCATACTGATGGACAGCCTGCCTCAATTCCTTTAAAATTTTGTAATCATATGGCTCATACTGGTTATTACCTTGGGGATTGATAATAACCGGGTACATCTCTGAGACTGGTTCTGGCTTAAGCGGCTGGCAACCACCCATCATACCGAAAGGTCTAAAGGCTGAAAAGGGGTTCCATTTCCAGAAATGTCTCCCTCCATCACTTGGTGACGTAAGGTCTCGAGGGCTCGCGTACGCAGGCGGGGGGTACGGCTGTAACTGCCCCTCCCCCGACCAGCCTGTAAGGGGTTCCGGGTCTCGCAAAGGAGGGCCACTGTAATTACCTGATTCGGCCACCAGAGGGAGCCCGTGGTGAGGGTTTTTGGCGAGATCACCAAAACCATTCACCGGAAACTGTTGCATCCCCGGGGGCGCTGGCGGAGCGGAAGGCTGCGTGGGTGAGACAGGGGGCCTCCCCCAATCGATCGGCGGAGGCGCGTCTGCACCCTCGGTCTCATTACTATCTGACTCCGAGTCAGAGTCGTCCGAACTAACGTCTGACTCTGGCGGCTTGCAAGTGGGCGGCTCACTTTCACAGGAGCCGTCCGCTAAAAGGGTCTTTAAGGGAGCTAACAAAGGTGAACTTCCTGACTGCCCCATGCTTGCAGTCGGCACTGTACTTTAATCAATCGGGGAGCTCTCCCGATTCACTGGGGCTACCTGAACACCCACAGCCCTTAACTCTCACGTAATAAGAAGCACTCACCTTCTCGCGGTGATCAAACGCGGGAAGTCCGCTGCGAGCTCAGGATGCGCGTCCTCACCAGCTCGAGAAAAGGCAGCAGAAGGGTTCCCCGTACGGGCCACCACTTGTCCGCGACTTCTCGCTCAGCTTCTGGTCCCCGGCCGGCGGAGGGAACAGGAGGGAGAGAGAGACAGACGCAGACAAATCCGCGCTGGTGAGAAACACAGATCCAAGACACGTAGCAGTTGTAAGCACAGACCTTTACTGGAGTTAAGCTTGCATTCTCTGTTACAGGTTCCGCGCGGGCGAAATATCCCGCGGGGGAGCAACCTCTATGCGGCCGTCAGGCACGGCTCCCTGTGGGTCGTCTCCGCCCACCCCGTCCGGGTAACCTCTTATATACTGTGCCCAAACCCAATAGGTTAGTGCCACGTATACAGAGGTGATTGGAAGATAGGGTTGGTGGGCGTGTGCGTCATTTGCAAAAGCAGGATGTGAGCGCCATCTTAGCTCACTCGATGGGCGGGGGGAACTCTAGAGCAGGCTGCAGCGTGTCCACTAGGCCAAACCCGGAAAGCGGCTCTCTACAAGAGAGAAAGAGAAAAATGGGATGGAAGGAAGGAAGAGAGGAAGAGAGGGAGATAAGGAAGGAAGGTAGGAGGGAGGAAACTAAAGAAAGAAAGAGAGTGAGAAGAAAGAACCCTTCATTTCAGGTATTGCCTAGGATTAGCCTTTTCTCCTACTGTAAGCACACACTTTTTTCTCCTTCCCAGGAATAAGTCAGATTTGGAAATAATTTAACCCAAATAACCACTGTGTTGGAATAACTGTCTCCTGGTGCAGTAATTTGGCTTACAATTATAAGTAATTGAACATCTTCGAAGTGAGCTCAGTGTTGCATTGCTTGTGGAAAAAAAGTATGCTAAAACATGATCATAGAAGTTCATTTTTACCAGCAGAAAAAGGAGGCAATTAGTGAGACATTTTTCAGCAAGAAAAAAAAGCAAGGGAAAAAGACACAAACCATGGTCTCAGACAAATTCTAAGATGATCCCTTGGCCCATTAAGGTGCAGTACTCAGAAGGATGTGTGAGCCACAGGTTGGCATCTGTGAAAAGTTCCCCTTCTATCAAGACACATTAGTCTCATTTTTTTGCAGATGCTTGACAAGACAAGAGCCAGAGGGAAGCAGCAACAGAAGGAAATGCAGTATGGAGAGATAAGGTGGTTAATCAGAGGACACAAAGAAAAAAGCTTGACAAATCTGTTCTAGAAAATACCCTCTAAAAGAGGGGACTTTTCAAAAACAAAGTACTCCCTGGGGATGTGACCTCCCATCAGTGGGAACCCGGGAGGACATCTAGTTTACGTAACATAGTCCTGATTATTTACATATCCAGCATTACATATATGGTCAATCTTTAAACTTAGATGGTTATTCTTCACCTTCTAAGATTTCATTGCCAATCAACTCATAAAACAATTAAGCCCCCAAATATCCCAGGCTAGGTGAAGGCTACTCATTCCCTAGAGTATTTAGAGCAAAGGACTAGAGGTAGAGCTAAGGAGAAAGGCATTCTTTAACCAGCTCCTTTTTTTCCTCCTTTTCTGTCACTGCCAGAAGACTTTATGCCTGAGCAGCCACTTTAGGTTCCTTGGTTCTACTTATTATGAAGCTCTTTGTTTCATAGGAAAGATATCTGTGACTCCAGAATAATGGGGTAGGAAATGAAAAGGCTGGAGCTGAAAAAGGATAAATCTAGTTGGTAGTACCAGGGTTTTCATTTCTACCCCTGGAGAATCTCATCAGGGGACTAAGAGGACTTGGAATTTTTCAACCATAGGTCATAAGAAAAGGCACAAAGGAATTCTAGAGGTGGGGTTCTTGTTCTCCAGGTAGAAATTGCCCTCTAAACATTGAAACATAATTTCTCATGGGCAAGGTGATGGATAGAGGAACTTGCCACAGACATCCCAGGAGTAGCCATCAGCCCTTCCATTACCCAATTCCATTTATGCAAGAGCCCACGTTACTTCAGGAGGAGGACAGAGCAGATTTGACTAAAGTTATGCAGCCAGTCCAAGTCAGGGTGGAATAAAATTCCAACTCCTCTCCTCACTCGGGCCCCAAGTTGTCTTCTCCGGATTTAGAACAGAGGTTCTCAACCAGGGGCAATCTTGCCCCCTATGGTATTTTCAGGAATGTATAGGGTATTTTTGGTAGTCACACCTAGGGGTGTGTGTGCTACTGGCATCTAATGGGTAGAGGCCAAGGAAGTGGCTGAACACACGCAGTGCAAAGACAACCTCTACAGCGAAAAACGATTAGCCCCCAAATCTCAACAGTGCCAGGTTTGAGAAACCCTGATCGAGATGATGCTTCATCTCCCTCCGCTAGTTTTATTCTCTCACGGAGGCCCAATGCAATAATTATCATTGAATCGTCACAGCTCCCTGCCTGTGTTTTCCTGAGTTATGCCTTTTGATGGCAGAACTACTTTGTGTGGCGGCGTCATTCCCATCTTCCTGGTTGGAATGGGAATGGAAGGCGGATTTCCATTTCTTGAAGGCGGATTTCCATTTCTTGAAGGCAGCACGTGTCCTTGGGGATCCTCCCCCTGCACTCGTGTCAGACTCTAAGAATGGCAGACTCTCATTAGAGGGCTGGTTTCAGAACTGAACTGATAGTGCTGGTGACATCGTGGTGCTGACAGCAACAGGTTCCTAGGTAGGGCACAGAGCATGCAGCGTGATGAGGAAAGGAGGCTAAATAATTAAGACCCTTATTTTTGCACACTTCTTGATCTGAAGTTATAACTTGCTTTTACCAGGATGTCTGGAAGAAGGAATACTGAGAGGAAGTCGTGTTGGAATGAAATACACATCTGATTCAATTTTGTAAGCCACCAGAGGATCTTTAATCAGAGCTGGAAACCAGAAGTAACATAATGAGAGAAAAAAAAATGAACAATATTCTAAGAAATCAAACACACGACTCTCAAACAAAAGTATACATTATTCAGTCTTGGAAAACATAGTAATTGTTAAGTGACCACTACGGATTTAAGCCCCATCTCTAAATCACAATATAAATTTGTTTCTTCATTTACAAAATTAAAGACAGTTTTTCAAATATATTCTGTCTTGGTTGTTTTGCATTTCATTCTTTAGCCACAAATTCAACACCCAATTTGTGGTGGAGAATGAAATAGGACCTGTAAATCAGCGCACCAATTTAAAAAGACCTTAGAGGGTAAAATATTATAATTGGAAGCAAGGCTGCCATGGTTAGAATTGTTGCTGTCAGTTTTGGGAAGACTCTCCTCAGGTAGATGCCGAATGCTGTCAGCTGCTGTCCTCAAAACTGCCACTATTCTGGCAAGAATGAAAATGCATCGGGCTCATGGGATCACTCACGTAGCCTGCATCAGAAAATAAGTGCAGCTGTTAACTTTGTGGGTCTTTCGGTGCATCTCCTCATTTTTCTCAACCAGCCTGACTCAGTGGAAGACATAGCTGCCAGGTAGCTCTCCTGGTTCTTATGAACAGAGAGTTGGGAAAAGGTGAACAGTTGTGAAAAAAAAAAATTAATGAAAACAAAACTGAGACGAGAGAAATATAAATGATGGATGTCTGGTTTGAACCCAAAGCTGGCCAGGTGATGTCTTGGGTTTGGAGCAATGGTATATCATGGTGGTTAAAAACACAGGGTTTCATGTCAAACAAATTGGGATTTAAGCTCTGGCTCTGTTACTTACTGACTCTATGACTTCTGTGAACTTATTTAACCTTTCTAAGTCTTGGTGTCTTCATTTGTAAATGAGGGAAATATTAGCACTTACCTCATTAGGATGGTGATGCACTTAAGGCTATCAGCACAATTAGCTGGCACATAGTGAATGCTAAAGAAATGGTGGCTAATAAATGAAGTTGGAGACAGTGTAAGAGGAAAAGGATAGGATTTCTTTCTGTAGCAATTTGGCACCATTTTTTTCCCTTATGGCAGTCCAATTTTTAAATGTACATCAGTGTTTTGGTCTAAGTATCTGTGGCATTTGATGCCCATGGAAGCAACTGTCCTAGGGCTGTCCAGAAAGTATATTTAGTAGCTTGCCACTGTCCTAGAGAATGCAGGAGCAAGTGCCAGGCAGGAGCAAGTGCCTTTCCACTCTGAAGTAAGGAAGCCTTTCATTGCTTCCATGAAAATGGGCAATTTGTCAATTGCTATGGCTCCTTTTGCTCCCCTTTGATAGCCAACTTTTCAGAAACCACACAGCCATCTACATTTTCATCAAGGCATCTAGCAATATTCAGTTGGATGGATGTATTCATTTTCAAAATAAAGTTCTCGGTCAAACTCTCTTAGGCAGCTCATAAACTCTTCTGAGAGGAGACACCACTGCTGCTGAAACTGCTGCTGACTGGCCTCCATCACTCACCTCCAGTGGGGCTGATCCTGGTCTGCTCTGAGGAGGGTGATTGTGAGGGAAAGAGGAGACCAGGGGAAGCAGAGGTTACCATCACTGAATCTTAACTCTGATGTGGACTACGACAAAATCTACATCCCAGAGCAAAAACAGGTTCTTTGTCCAGCCTGAAACTGGGAGTTCATTCCAGGCATAGACAGATGCTTTGACAAGCTCATAATTCTTGTATTACTATAATTAACCTTCTAACATATCACATGTGATTTTATTGGCCTGTGATGTTCCAGTGTTTCCTTCCCTACAAAACTTCAATGGAAATTTTATTCTGAACAATTGTCTTACCAGTATGAGTGAACCCTCCTTCAGGGATGGGTACCAAACTCAGCAGGGCTTTTAATACGCTGGCATAATAATGCCATTATTGCCACAGTACAAGGACAGACGTGTTGGGCTTGTGTAGCCATTCAGTTTAAGAGGAACCCAGTTAAAATGTGACCACATGCTTTAGGAAAAGTTTCAATCATGTCTTCAGGTTTTGTTATTTTAGGGTGAAAGTTCTCAAATGGAGGGAAAATAGATATGTCCTTAATTTTGTCTTCAGTCTCTAGCCCTGATGTTTTTGGGGAAAACTGACAGTTCATAAAGCTGCTGATATACCACAATTGGTTTATGAAATGAAAATGGAGGGCAACTGAAGGGTTCTGTGTTTGTGTGATGCTATGTGGCCAGTGGGATATGCGCTTCATCTAACTCTTACTCCATCTGAGACCTCTAATTTCATCATCCAGTCTTGGTACATACATACAACTTTTGTATTATTGTATCACATTTGTCATCTTTTCCATCTTGGAGAATTCTGCCCAAAGTCCTATTCCTTAGAAAACAGATCTTTAACTGTTGAACTGTGTTCCAGTAGCCTTGATTCTTGTAGACAATTTATATAACTATATAGCTTTTACAGTATGACTGCGTGATTGTGAAAACCTTGTGTCTGATGCTCCTTTTATGCACAGATGAATAAAAACCAGTAAGGATAAAAAATAAGCAAATAATAAGGGGGGGTAAATGGTAAAAAATGGGTAGATTGAAATACTTGTGGTCAATGAGAGGGAGGGGCAAGGGGTATAGTGTGTATGAGTTTTTTCTTTTTTCTTTCTTTTTCTGAAGTGATGCAAATGTTCTAAAAATGATCATGGTGATGTATATATAACTACATGATGTTATTGTGAATCATTGATTTTATACTATGTATCAACTGTATGTGTGTGAAGATTTCTCAATAAAAATATTTTTAAAAAGAGTAACAGATTTTTAAGTTAAAGAAATGCTTCATCTTTAAAACTCCACTGCAAAAGGAAAGATTTCTGGTCAAAGTACACATTTCAAAGGGTGCCCTATAATTTCTGGTTGCAAAGTCACATCTGTAAATGCTTGAGAAAGTGATATTATATCTATAAAAAAAGTGATGTTGTGACACTTGGAACTCATTTTCTCCTCAAAAGACTCTGTTCCTGGATTGGCCAATTATGTTGTAAAGCTGATGATAAAAAGCCATCGGCTGCATTCTAGACATGCATTGGGAATCAGGAGCACAAAGTTCCTTTTCTTAATGTTCCCAAGTAGTTTGTCTGCATCTATCCAGAAACATTTTTCTTCTTTTCTTAAAAGGTTTCTAATGCCTTAGGTAATGATATTCTGTAGACGAGATGGTATCATAAGAGCTGAGGGCCTCCACTGTCTATTGTCATCGATATCAGAGATCCAGGAATACCTCCCCCAATTTATTCTTCCCCAAATCTAATACTTGTTATAAATCTGATCTCTTTAACTGACATGCCCTTTTTCAGGCCTCCAAAAAGTCAAAGGAAGTTGCCATCATAAATGGGCCCATTGTGTTAAAATTCCAATTATGTATAGAGCCCCTACAGCTTAGAGGTTAGACAAAGGACATCATAGGACTAGCACATTAATATGGAAGATTGTGGTAAGGGTGATCGCCTATGCCTTGGCTTCTAGAAGCCTGCAAAGAACTTTGTTAATTATTTCAGAGAGATTTATTAATTCTTTCTGGAGCAGTTGGTTGGTTATGTGCAAAATGACTCCCATCAACTTTCCCCTTTCTTCCTCTCCAGCCTTTTAGGAATGCTGTGTTTACATTTTCTCTTGGGTGCTTGGTTCACTGGGGAAGGGTCTCCTAGCAAGCAGTGTAACTGTGGAAGATCATCTCCTGTTTTCCTTTTCCCTCCCAACACCTGTGTGACAAGGGGCTTAGGAGAAGCAGGATCAATAAGATTGCAGAAACGTGTTTAGAATGTCACAAGATGCAGGAGATTCTTTTTCATAAAAAAGTTGTACTTTTAACCATGTGAACAAACACATGCTCAAACAGACACTTGCAGCCATACCCTCATACCTACACTCACAGAAAATGTACACTAATAGGCACATTCATGAACACAGATGCACACATAACATTCACTCACACACACACACACAGACCTATACACATTCATATATACATTAAGCTCAAAGACAGATGTAGAGTAATACAAGATACTGTTTTTGTGACTTCTCAAATAGATATCACCTTCATAGGGGCAGCTTTCTTAATAAATTAGAAGTATGTGTACTTACCATATTTGTCAGGGGGTGAGAACTGAAGATTTCTTTTCATCTCCTCTAAAGTCAGGCCTTGAGAGGAACACTGTCCAGCACTGGAAAATTCATGAAACACCTTTTACTTTGTGGTAGTATGTTTATTGACAACATTTTTGTAAAACAGATTTCATCCACCTAATATAGATCCCAGAGAAACGGCAAAGTGATACAAAGGCATTTTTCTCTTAGAGGCGACTAGTTGAAAAGAGCTCAGAATTTTTTGGACTAAATCAGATCTAAGTGTGAATCCTGGCTCTTTCAAGTAGACTATATTGCCCAGCAGTGTAATCTTGGACACATACCCTTTCTGAGCCTCCGTTTATTTATCTGTAAAATGGTAAAAGTATATAAATACACTTCAGTTTGTTTTTATAATTAAATGTAATAAAAAGGGAGTATTGAATCTAAAATGTTAATGTGTCTGCAATCTTTACTTAAAAGACACTAACAAGACTTCTAGTCAACCAAGATGGTGGTATAAGCTGCTCCAGGGTGCCATGTTCCCACAGCATGCTTGAACAGCTAGCTAGACCTGGCAGGGCCTTCTTCCTTGGAACAATGGAAAAAGGTTAAAGGGTTGCAGTAACTGGGTGAGTGCTGAATTGAGGATACCTAGCTTCAGAAACACCCTTGCTGGACTTTCCCCCATTCCTTAGATAAAACCAATGAAAAAAAGAAGATGAAGAGAAAGGATTGGCTTAAAGAAGGATATTAAGTGATCTCAAGCAACAGTAAATGATAAACCATACTAGGTGCTGGGCAATAGAATTGCACTTAAGATATTTTCCAAAATAAAATTTCCTCTATTGCTAGGTGTAACCGCATTAGCACTCCTGCTTCTTTTAAGAAATGTGCTATAAGCAGTCATCTTGCCAACAACAAGATAATAGGGAATAAATATTTTATCACCAAGATGGCTATTTGGTTTCCTCTGAATAAAAGCCCATTTCCAAGCTGTTCTGTTTGTTCAGTTGCTGAATGCAATTTATACCATGGGAGTTAACCTTGCTGCCCAAGAGATACGTCACAGATTGGCTCTGGAAGGTGTTCCAGGATGACACACAGATGGAAGCTAAGCATGCCCAGGTCAAACAAAAAAAGAAGAAACCAGCCCTTGATCAATGGAACTATTTGTCCTCAACCCATGTATTTCCAGACTGCATGAGGGGCTTTACAGAGCCTAGGGTTTGAGAGACACTTCAGGACCTCTGTTTGCTGAAGTTGTGGTCAGGAAAAGTAAGGCATTTCCAGCAATGCAGCTGTCCTGTGACTTCAATGAGAGTAAATATGAACAGATGGCAGGTAAGAAAAGCCCTCAATTTTTCAGTGTTTTAATATTATTGGTGAGCTAGGTAGCCTTTGTTATGGTAAAATGATGGCATATCACACATATGTATATGTACTATATATTATATATATGAATGATATCTAACAGGTGGGTAATTTCACCTTATGCTTTTCATTTGAGTAGAATGGAATTTTCTTTTTATACAGGGAAATAGTCTTCAGCTTAGCTTTTGTATACTATCATCTTAAATTGATACTTCCTTTGTTTAGTATTAAAAATGTTTTAATCATTTTAGAATATGCAGTTCATATTACCTCTATGATGTACATATAATGATAAATATGACCATCAACTATTGTATCTTACAAAAGGGGCATGAAAGAATGAAGAATTTATCAAAATGAGGAGCAGAACCCATTTTCAAAACATATTTCTTGCTTCTCAAGCTATACTTTGCATGTATAAACTTCCTAGAAGACTGTGCTAATTAGGCCAGTTTCCACCCAAATCCACAGCATGAGATTTGTAGTTCTGTGTGTGCCCGCCATTCAGGCCATGGCTCATTGGCACCAATCAGAATGTTTACAAATGGTCACACTGTCTGGGAATGGTCTCATGTGCCGTGGGCAAAGAGAGCAGCAAGGACACCCAAAAGTAATGAAAATGGGAGGCTATGTTGGCTGAAACAAATGCAGAGATGGTGAAACCCATGACAGGCACATTCACCAACATATTAGCCAATGAGAAGTAAGTCAACATGCACATAAAATTGCAGGAGAGCTCTTGATACCTAGGAAGAGCCTAGGAGACACCCAAATACAGCCTCAGTTGCCCAGGCAGGATGAAGGCAGAATCTACAAACTAAACAAATGGGTTAATGCTTGATTTGCTTGATTTCCCTTTAGGGGAAGATACATACAGAGGGGGGAATCCAGAGGTTAGAAGACACGTACAGATTTCAGCAGGTGCAGAGTTTCTCATAACTGAATTGTGAATGAGAAAGGGAGATTTGTGCCAGATGACAAATAGATTGATTTATTACTGATTGAATATCCAAGTCTGCATCAGGCCATATAGTTGACATTCTATAGGGATAAGCTGAGCTTTAGACATCAGGAACAATTAAGACAAAAGAAAACAAAGCACTATGTTTCCTAAAGTTGGAATTGTCCAAATATAAACTGAGTTGTTGTAGGAAGGGTTACTTCCCCATCCCTGGATGCAGAAGTTGGAGCACCTCTGCATCGGACACTTTAGAGGGACCAAAATGTCTACTAGGCCACATGATGTGAAGTACTAGGTCTCTCAATTTATTATACTCCACACTTCTTTTGAAGGTATTTGTGTGCCATGGAGGCTTTGAGAACATGGCTTTGACATGTTGGAAAGGCAGAATGAGATTGCACAATTTCCACTTAGGAGATTTTTATGTTCTTTATCTGAACCATCTGACATTTGGCTGAATGTCAGGGCTGAATGTCTGATTTCCACATCCATGCCACACATGCCTGTCTATATACCATTGCTACTACATTTATCTGTACCCATTTCATCTAAAATAATAATTGAACTTTTGTCTGAAGGAGCTTTCTTCAAGGAATAATCACACTTCCATTTAAGACAAAAGGAAGGAAAGTGTGAAAAAAGCATTTTCACATAAACCCATCTTTAAGGATTTGGATGACAGGCTGTATATGGCTGATAGCGGGAAATCCAGAGCTGCTACACAAAGATTTTTATGCAAGCTAAATTTGTAGAATATTCATGTTGCAAAGCCTAAAGTAATAAAAACAAACAAACCTGAAGATGTTATGTCATCTCTGAACCTAGAGATTGTATTATGAAACAAGGCCCAAGAAGAAATAAGGAAAATACTGCCTAAAGAGACTGGGGAATGCTGGTGCCATCTCTGCAGTTTGGGACCAGACAGTATCACAATGAATCCAAATGGCCCCATTTAGAGCCTCAATAGCAGACAGTGTCATGGCTTCCAAACTACAGCCTGCCAAATGCTTTTGGTATTGGAGCAATGAATCATGGTTTTGGCTGTGGGATTTTGTGAATTCTCAGAATATTTGCTAGTGCCATAATTGCTTCTGACTGAATTACATCCCAAAGAATACTTCACATAGGTAAACAATTCAAAGGAATCTATTTTTTAAACCACATTCTTCTGAGTATGGCTTTTATAGAACTAGGAAATTTGATTTGGTGAATTATAGCAAATAAATACATGGTTTGAATGCGAGAGTGAATTTGAATGAAATCAAAATAGAGACAGAGAGCATTCAGTTCACCATAATGATCTAATAATAACACTTTTTAATGTTTGCAGAGTTCTTTAAAGCTTGCACATATTTCTTATTGACTGGCTTATAATATTTCTGCAAAACCTCCATGAGATTTTCTAGGAAGGTGTTAATTTTACCCTCATTCTGTGGGGGCAGAATGTCAGGCTCAGAAAGTTTGAATGACTTGCATCAAGGCACACAGCTAGTAAGAGGTGGACCCAGAACTTGAACCAAGGGTCTTCAGGCTTCTAATTCATGCTCTATCTATTCAAACAAACTACATTTAATAGCAACAGATGCCAAACTATGGTTCTGTTACCATTTGGGGAGTTCACTGAATTAGTCATGAATTACAGAGTTGTGAACCCTTTGCCTATAAAGATGAACAATAAATTCTTCATAAAGAAACATCACCAGAGTCAACTTTCTTGGGTCTCATTTGATCTTTAAAAAAAAAAAATGCTTTCCTCTATCCAACAATAGCCTGTCTTCTCTTACAGTGATGCCAAAACATCAAGGACACCCGTTAAACTTTCTGAAACATGTTTATTGATTCTGCCCAACGCTCTGATATTGCGTAAGGTTTTCCAAGCTATGTGCACGAATCCATCTTCCTAAACACAGCTCTGGCTATGTTGAACAGAAAACCATTAAAGACTTGTGTGATTAAAGATGTCAGGCAATTTTTCCTTCCATCCAAATTGGCCCAATTAGCTTTTATGCAGCTAACAATGCCCTCAGGCTACCTGTACCCAGGAATAGTTAGCCATTTGGACTTTGCATAAGGCACATAATCCAAGGCCTCGTAGCTTTGCAAATATGTTCTGTTCATTGGATCTTTTTGTCATCTGCCATATGAGCTGACCTCTAAGACAATTAGCATGATGATCAATGCCACATGAACTCTATCCCTTTCCTCAAGAGGAATATATCCAAGTTAGGAGTCTTCTTGTTTTTCTTCTCTCTAACAGAAACATATACAGATAAAGGTCTATCCAGAAATCCAGAATTTCAGTTGACACCAATCTAAAGATTATTACAAAGCAAAGGTGGAGATGCAGCCTGCTGTGATGCCGAACCAAGGGGTGTACACAAGAAAAATAAAAGCCTTGTGGTAAAAAAGGCAACCGGAGTCACCCGGCTGATCCTTTTGGCATTTAGCTGAAAACAAATAGATCTATTTAAAACAGACCTGTCATAAGGCATAAACGTCTTTCTACACTTTGCAATATCTTTCTATGCAGCCCACCTTTTCCCTCACCTAAAGAGAAAGACATTTTTTTCTTAGACATAGGAACACCTTTGGCCCAACTTTTTAAATAATCCAGTCAGTGTCCTATGAAAAAGCATTTGCTAATTTACCAGCTAGGTTCAACATATTTATTCATGATTTCATCCTGGTTGTTTCCAAAACATTATTTTGTCTTTGTCAATATTCCGTATTTGACAATGTCCTAAATTAAAAGAAATTTATTGCTCCCATTACAGTGAGTGGGCAATGGCCAAAGTTTTTAATGGGGCCAGAGGTCAGTGCAAAATATCTCTTTCAGGAAGATCAAACCCATCAGCTTGCTTTCAATGGCAAATGTCCCCAAGCTATAAAAGGAACAGAAAGACTTGGCAACTGGGTCATGTCTCTATTTGAGCCATTAGGCAAATATCCAAGGTCTTGGCGCCCCCAGTTTTAAAGGAAAAAAGCAATTAAGCAAAGAATTATGAATAAGGAAAAATGCAGAGAGAACTTAAAGTGTGTGTTAATTTCTTTATAGCTCATAAATTATTAATCTGTTCACCAGTCACCTAACAACACCACCACCTCTCATTTTACCTACTAATTTAAGCAGGTCTAAATGAGTCCCTTGAAAAAACCAGTGGGAGGTGGATTTTGCATACTTTAACTGTTAAAACTGAGAAGCAGCCTTTAAACATAGTGTATCTTTCACCTTCTGTACTATCATCCAAGTAAAGCATTTTAAATTTTAGAACTAAGAGGTTTCATCATCACAATAATTATAAAGCCCACTCCTCACTCACCTATTTGCTCACCCCCCATTTTACCAAGAAGGAAACTTAAACCTTGAGAAGTGAAATAATTTAACCTAATTCATCCATCAAGATCGTTGTGAAGTAGGGAATATAAACCGGGGTGTTGAACTTCTAAGATTTCTTTAATGTGTTTTATTCTTATCTTTAAGGAGAGAAGGGAAACTCAAAATTGTGGAGAGCCTCCTTAGTGTCCGGGACACAACTAGATTCTTTGTAAACCTTATCATCCACATATCACATAACAACCCATTTGACATATAAAATAACTGAGGCTCAGAGATTCTAAGTCTTGTCTGAGATTACACAGTTGTAACTCAAACTTAGGCCAGGCAGTGTCCAAATCTCCTGCTTTTCCCACTTTACACTGCTGGCTATAGGAATGATTCCCAAATTGATATCTGAAACCATCTCCCACCCCCAACCCTGCCAGATCTCCCCTCCCCCACCAATGTGTGTTTACCTGTACTGTGTGCTAGCAATGCAGACATGAGCATGATGAACATGGAGCCTATCCCTGGGGGTAACAGAAGTATAGACATGTACAGGTGCACTGCAACACATGGGAAGGGGGTACTTGTTATCCCAGGCAGGCTCTCAACCCAAAGGAAATGAAAGACAAGCAACAGTTAGCAAGCAAGGGGACATCAAGAGAGTAGGGTTAGAGGGTTGCAGTAGAAAGACCTGGGAAATCAAACGGCCAGGGTGTTTTTGTTTTAACTTTTTGTTTTGAAATGATCTCAACTTTATAGAAAAGTTGCAAAAGAATTATGACTCATCTCCCAAATAATTTAGTGTATTCTTAAAGACATTCTTCTATGAACTACAATATAGCCATTTGCCACTGATATCTATTCTTCAAATTCAGGCTTGCCAATTATTTCAATAATGTCCTTATAGCAAAAAGAATCAGTTCAGAATAATAGGCTGTATTTAGTGGTCATGTCTCTTTAATCTACTTCAATCTGAAATACTTCCTTGGTCTTTACTTGAATTTCATGACCTTGATACTGTTGAAGATTACAAGTTAGTTATTTGGCAGACTGTCCTTCAATTTGGTTTCTTAACGATTAGACGCAGGTTGGGCCACGGTATTTCAACAAGCAGAGTTCTCGCCAGAGAACACTGTCCCTGTGCATGTGTGTGTGTGTGTGTGTGTGTGTGTGTGTGTAGAGTGGTGGGGGGTGACAGTGACCTGGCACAGGGTGTTTGAGCCAGAACAGGAGGAGAAAAAGTTCCCACGGAGGACTGAGGGGGCCCAGCCAAAGTGCCAGACCACAGGTATGGTGAGGAAGGCGTCCAGGTGGGAGAGCCAACTGGCACGGGATGTTGGAGTCCAAGCCTGGGAAGGGAGCATCCACAGAGGGGGTGGTGGAAGCAGTGGCCCCACATGGGTTGTGAGAGCTTAAGCCTGGTAAGATAGATGCCCACACAGCAAGGTGGCGGCCACTGTATGAAAATAGGCCACTGTATGAAAATAGGCATCTTGTGCGCATACAATATTGCCGGGTGGTAGCTTTTTTTTCTGGTTCATCCACTCCATTCTGCTTTTGAAGCACAAAAGCAGCCGTACACAATATGTAAGTGAATGAGCACAGCTGTGTTTCAATAAAACTTTACAAAAGCAGGAAGGAAGTTGAATTGGGTCCATGTGCCACAGTTTGCTGTCCTTGTTTCAGAAAGCTCTCTCTGGGTTGTTCTCCTGAACTGACTTCCACCTTTGGGCCAAACAATGGAATCTTAGTGGAAGAAGGGTCTCCACTCACCTCCCACTTTTATAGTTTCTTATGGAAGAGGAATACTAAGGACTAAAATGCGTGAGCCAATGGTAAAACAGAAATAAAATGTAATTTACAAGTATTCATTGTTTACCATTTATCAGACATGCAAATTGCCATACTCACATTTTTACTTGTTCTCATTATAATTTTATAAATACGGTGGCATTCTTCTTCTCACCCTGCAGATGAGGCAGTTGAGACTTGGACTACTCAACTAACTTCCCCCTAGGTCCCACAGTTTATAAGTGGTAGAACTTGAATTTGACCTCAGGTCCATCTGTGCCTAGGCTTTTAACCACTACTTTAGAATAATGGCCAGTGGGTGGTTACCTAAATAAAAATCACAAGACCCCAATTTCACTGATGGAAGATAAAAGCAGCAACTAGATAGGCGCCTACAGAGCAATACATATTCTTTTCCCCTGTTGGATTGAGGAAAGTTCAAAGGCCATCTTTGTTGATTTTAGATCTTTGGGCTTTGTTACATGAATTTAGATCCCTGCAAGAAATTCCATGTTCCTTTGTTCTTTATGACAGGCCAGTTGGAATGGGAACATTTTAAAGCTCCCTAAACCCTTTGAACATGCAAACACTGATCTTCACAAACCATTTGAAACACCCTAAGGAGGTTACAAAATTATAAGCAGGTTTTTTTGTTTTGTTTTGTTGTGTTTTAAGTGACTATATACCAAACTTCTGGGACCTTTTGGCTCATCACACAACACCAAAGCTTTCCTCTCCTCCTCTGTGTATTCTTTGCTGTCAGACCCTGCATAATAAAATAATATTATGTTGCTAGGGTGTCTTGTTCCCATTGAAAAGTTCCTCTCCTGCTGGAATCGTGGGGGTTTTTGCCTGACTCTGGTGTGATGGGCTGTGAGGCTTTTTGAATCCTGGGACAACCCAGAGTTAGACATTTTCTGTGCGTGGACCACTGTGCCTGCCTTCTGTGCTGGCAGGAACTTGACTGGGACTCTGTAGGAAGAGCTCTATAACTTTCTGCTCATCTAAACCTTCATGGCCATTTTAACATTGGTATTTATTAAGCCTTGCTACTCCTGGGGCACACTCTTTCAAAACAGGAGTCATGGTTTGTTATCGATCTTGATAGCCCTGGAATTTGAGGCCTGGGGCAAAGTATGAACTCAACACATATTTTCAAAATGAATTGGGTTAAATGGAGCCCCGGGTCGTTTCTCTGGCCTCATCTCTCAGCCCCAGTACTCTGGGCTGGTGGGTGAGGTGGTTAGAAGCACAGGCTCCAGGCTTTCAGTCTTGGCACCTCCACTTCTTAGCTGTTACTCCAGAGCAAGTTATTTAAACATCCTGGACCCCAATTTCCTCTTTCGTATAAGGACAATAAAAGTACCTATCATCTATGTAGGATCTTTATGAGGATTCTATGCGATGATAACACGTGCAGTGCTTAGAAGGGTCTTGAATATATAGTAAGTGTTCAATACTAGCCATTGCTGCTACTATTATTAGCATCCTGCCTAAATATTTCCTTCTTTCTCTTATTCCATTAAATAATGCTACTTATCTTTCCGACTTCAGCTTTTCTTCTCACCAACACTTGCTCTCTTCAGTATAGTCTTTAACACATGTTTCTTCATTGGTTTTTTCACTTGTCTCACCCGTGTCCAGTCCATAGCCCATGCTAAATAAAATACTGATTAAATAATTGAATGAATGGAAAGTTGATTTAAAGGGGCAAATTAATTCACCATCTCACCTCCCAGTCCTATAAAGTACCTCAGCCAGAGTGGCCCTGTTAAAGAGGATATAATCATGTCATTTTTCTGCTCAAATTGCAGCACTGCCATCCATCTCAATCTCAGAAAATGCCCAAGTCATTTGCTCCATTTGGACCCCTTGCTGTTCCTTAAATCCACAGATACGGTCACATCTCAGGGAATTTGTACTTGCTATCCCTAAATCTGGGATGTACTTGCCCAGGGATTTGCGCTTCTCTCATTCAATTCTTGGTGCCTTTGCACAAATGTTATGTTCTGGAAGAGGCCTTTTTTCCTGATCATCCTGTTTAAAATTCCAAACCACATTGCTCTCTTCCTTCTGTATCCCTGCTTTAAAAATATATACTTTATAGTTCACCAGTTTTTTAAATTATTTATCACCTCCACTTCCCCACTAGGATGCATGCTCCATGAAGGAAGGGATTGCTTTGTTTGTTTTATTTGCTACTATACCCACAGACCCTAGAATCATAAGCCCTGGATTAATATTTGCTATGTTGAATGAATAAACAAAACAGTGCTCATATACTACAGAGTTAAGAGAAAGGGAAAATCTTGTAGGAGCTTCATTCTGGAAGTCAGAGCTTATGTGGCCTTTTGCTAATGTACTTGGCCTTTTGCTAAGGCAGTTGCCTATACAATTTTAGAATAGGAAGGGGTTGAGTGGAGGCCTTGCAGTGAGTTACCAGTTGGCTCTATTCCAGTCTGGCTGCAGCCAGTGGGACTGCCCAGCAGCCTCAAAGTCCATTCAGTACCAGGGGCAGAGGGCCTGGACCTTGTTGTTGAAGGGCCAAAATTTCTCTGCTCAGGCCAGGCCCTCAGAGGCATTCCTCCTGCAGGTTTCAATAACCAGCTGAACGGGAAGAGATCAGAATGTTAAAATACCCGCAGGCTCTGCTGAAAGCTTCCAGAGACTCTCTGGTGGCAATCACCACATGTTACTGTGTGTTTTAAAGACTTTTCACATAGAAGAATTCACTAGAGCCTTTTTGAACACTGTCATAAGAATCAGTTGACTGTGTTTGTGGCGACCACAGACCGGTTATTGCCAAAAGTCAACATTTTGCAAAAACGACTCTCTGATGGTAGTGAGAACTCCACATTCTTCTACGCCTCTGTGCTTGTAGCTTCCTCGAATTGTCTTATTCTCTTAACTATGTGATATAGAGAACATAGCAAAACACAAATAATCCATTCACAATTTGATGATACATGTCTTTCCAAACTGATATGTTTCATGGAAGTACCAATTGTGTATCATGTCTGTAAAAGAACTTTGTGAAACGTGTTAGAATATTTATTTTACTTTCAACTTATCATTTGATCTTCCCAGTAAGATAGGTATTATTATCATATTTTTTTTCAAGGAAGAAACTGAGGTGCAGAAAGTTCAAGTAATTTGCCTGTGGTCTTCTGGCCAGTAAGAGGGAGGAGAAGGCGTGGAAAGCACCCCACAGTTCATTGATTTTCTGCTCCACACTGTTCTCACATTGCTAAAAGCTGTGTGATCCGCTGGAGTGAAGCAAATGCGTGGGGTTCTACCCTCTCATTAGTAATTTGGATTTTTCACTTTCCGTGGGACAAATGGAATCAAGAGTTAGAAATTTGGGCTTCTGGTCATGAACCTATGGAAGCTTTGGATCATGCAGTGCTGGATTTTATGGCTTCACAGTCTAATCTTGAATTCCCTCTGTAGGCACATTTTCCACCAAAGCCAGGGGCTAAGATAAAAAGAGCACAGATAATTTTTCACGTAAGAAAAACACTTAGGATTTGAATCACACAATCAATATTCCAATCAGAAAACGTATACTATTATTCTTGGGTTCCTTCCTTAGAGCATCCTCTTTCCTCCCCCTTCCCCCTCCCACCCCACACCTACTCTTTAGGGACTAGCAAAACAGCCACTTACATTTTTGGAATATGTGGAAAATGACATTCCTCCTTCTCAGGCTACTTTAAAAATAAACTATATCTTCAGGAATAAGTCTTCGTGTTGGGAGAATTCGTCATGCAACCCCCACTACAAATATCTCCTGAGCACCACCCTGAAGGCCCACCCTTGGTCTACTGTTTTTTTTCTTTGTATGCTGTCTGGAGGGGATCACATTTCATTCTTATTCCATGTGAGTATCCCCTTATTGCAGCCCCATTTGTTGAATTTTCGGTTTTGCTTGGTTTTCCGTTTGTTTGCTTGTTTCGGGGAAGTGCATGGGCCGGACCTTGGTCTACTTTTTAATATGAGAACCAAGCTAAAAGAAAACCGTGTCTGGGGAGTGAGTAATCGGAGCGGCAGCAGGTTCCCATAGGAACGCTAGGAGCACGCTTCCCTTATTTATGCACATTTGCAACAGCTGCTTCCCTTGGATTCAGGCTCTAAGCAAGTTTAAGCAGCAGCTCCAAAAGCAGAACTGCCTGAAATGTCTCTCTTTGAAGCCTCAAGTCCACTGCCTTCTATTTGTGTCTGGCCTTGATTCATCACGGGCTTGAATGCTTCACCTGCTATATTAAGTTTCCAATAGAGCCTGGACCAGATATTTAAAAAAAGGAATAATCCCTAGGCAGTGAATCTCGGCATGAGAAAACTGGAAAAGTGAGAAAGGTAGGAAGGAACGCCGATGTAATGACTTCCTACCATCTATCTTCGGAAAGGTATTGATGTATCTCCCGATCTGAGGTTTATGCCTTAGTTAGATCCCAGGTTCCTGTTTAAAAGAGTAACAATAGCTGGATGCAGACCAGAATGAGTCCAGGCTTTAGAGGAGTTACGGTTCACAGCAGAAATGGCATTGTGCATAGACGAGCCCAGGTTTGAAAGAAATTCTTACTTACTCTCAGGGAGCAAAACAGTATTTAAGCAGAAATACCTAGAAACCCTCAACTCACTCATTTGTTCATTCATCTTTTCATTTATTAGGCCCTGTGTCTCTCCTATGAAAATCTGTGTCATGTTCTACTGAAATTGCCTGATCACCAAGTCTGCAAAGGCAGGTACTGGACCCATCCTGCTTATCTCTGGGTCCCCTGTGCCCAATTATTTGCGAAACAAAGGAAAGAAGGAAATTAGAAATGCTTCAGGGAGATAGTAGCATTTAATGTATAATATATATCTACGCATACACACTTTAAACACACACATACAAATGTGTGCGTATGATAGGCAGGAATTTATTGCACTAGCATATATATTTCATAGAATAGCTACCATCTATTGGACACTGTGCACCAGGCATTGTTTTAAGTGACTTACATAGAGCATGTCATTTAATCCTCACAATAACATACTGTCCCCGTTTTATAGATGAGGAAAGAGGTAAGGAAAGGTTATTTAGTTGGCCAAGATCACACACAGTCTAGGAAATAACAGTGCCAGAATTTGAACCCAGTCAGTGGTATATTTATAAGGGTTACATTTATAATACTCTGTCCAATAGAGCCCAGAGAAGGTAGATCTGTTTCCCATGCAGACCCTCCCCCCACCTTTGCAGGTATCAGTAAAGCCTGCCTCTGTTCCCATGCTACTGCATCACAACTTTGCGAATTAAAGCCCGGAGCAAGCCATCCCTGGATGAATCAGTTCCACCTGCAACTTCCAGTTCCACGTTTAGCTCCCTGCTTTCTGTTCGCCTGCCTTCAAGTCCCCAACTCCAGCCGCTTGGACAAGTCACAACTCTGGGGAACCTCCTTTCTTTATCACCACCAATTGGACCAAGCCCAAATCCCTCACAATATGCTCTAAGCCTCCCTCCCTTCTTCTTCCTCTTTTTCTATCAGCATCTTAAAAATGGAGGAGGAATAATTAAGTTGCTGTTTAAAGAGCCATTGACTTTTTTTTCTTCATTTTTTGAAGCTGTGCGATATAAATTTTGGTGTCAGAGGAAGGGAGGGAGGGAGGCAGAAATAGGAACAGAGAGAGAAGGGCCAGAGGTGGTGGCAGAGGCAGGGACATGGGCTGGAACCAGCATGGACCTGGGAAAAAAAGGAGTCGCCGACCTCTAAAAGGAAAAGCTCTGTTCCCCCATAAAGAGACAGGGATGCATGAAGTTACGCAGAGATTTGAGGGACTGAGAAAGAAAATTAGTGGCAGTCATGGGGAAGGTCACAAATTTTTCAGAGATGCAGGAGGCAAGGTGGGCTACATGAATTCCGTAAGTGTATTTAAATGGCAGACATTTAAACTTTTGCACTAAAAATCCTAGTTTAGGCAGTTCTTTTGAAAAAATAATGCTCATTCATAATCACGGCATAGGTAACAGACATTTCACAATCAATGATGAACATTATAAACATTAACCTTTGGTTTATCTTAGTCATATCCTATCTTTTTATTTTTTTTTCCTTATAGATACCTGTACTCAGTTGAGGAAAATCCCATGTCTAGCAGGAACCATGGGAAAATCCCATGTTCCTTTCAAAGAAACATTTGGTAGGATTGTTTTGTAAAACCATTTACTTTATAAAGACATGCTCAGAAGTTTTCTTCCCTATTATTTTAGCTTAAAACAATCAACTGAAGGACTTTTAAGAATTGTACCTTTAAAGTAAGGTAATGTGTTTTAAATTCAAGAGTAGTATGTTTCCTGAAGGATGCATATTTGCAAATGGGGTTTTAAACATGCTCCCTTTACTTATGGAAAGGAAATTATATAGAAACCAAAAAAACAAAAACAAAAACAAAGGAGTAAATAATTTAGAACTTAAAAACCAATACTGCTCAGAACACTGTTTATGATGGATTATGAGGCCTCCCTCACTGGCAATACGCTCCCCCCAGGTCAGGGGAATCCCTGGGACCATATACTCAGTTGCGATTAGTGGAATTCACTAAGGTCCCTGTGCAGAGCGTCACCCACACAGCCACCCTAAGAAATGAGGCACTGAAAGAGCGACTGGGAGAACTGGGGCTCCTCTAGGGAGAGGAAACCACATCTCAGAAGAGGACAGGAACCTGAAGCTGTTTCTTTAGATACATATTGGTCCCTGCAGTAGAAAGGAAGATGAAAGATGCTGTGAGAATCTCATAAATAAAAACAGTAGATAAAGGGAGGGAATGACAACAAGCTGTGTGGAAACAGGAGACGGAAATAAATAAGGCAGACCCCCCTCCTGTCCTCTCAATTTCTATTTGTGGCCCCCCAAATTCTTTCAGCTACGCATATCGAAAGGCAGAGTGTCACATCTGACAACTCCTTTTCCCTCAGTCAGCAACCCTCTCCATTCACTCTACTGGGTCGATATTTCTCAACGTGTATGATGGTCTCTCTGCTTCTACTTGGCTGAGCTGGGACCCTCCTGGTTTGCCAGCTGTCCTCTAGGAAACTGCACACAGCTTTGTGATTCATCTCCCCAAAGCAGCCCTCTAGCCAGGTCACCTCTTGAGCAAACTCTCTGAGCGGCTTCCCAGCACATGCTTGACCAGGCCCAAGATCACTGCCTCTGGTGTTGCTTAGAGCCGTAGTTCCCAAAGTGGGGTCCCTGGGCCAGGACCAGCAGCATCCGCATCCCCTTAGAACTGGTTAGAAATGCAAATCACCCCACCCCAGACCTATGCAGGGAAGCTCTGGAGGTGGGCCAGTGAGCTGTGTTTAACAAATCTAGGTGAGACTGATAGACCCCACCACTGGCTCAGGGATTGACAACATGAACTTTGGCTTCAGAGGGCCTGATTTCAAATTCTCCATGTGCTTAGTAGCTGAGTTCCCTAGGCAAATCATTCTCTAAGCCTCAGTGTCATCTTTAAAATGGGAATATTAATAATCACAGCCTAATTGAGGTTGCCACTTTGAGTTGTAAATAATAGATCACAGACACAGGGCCCACACACATGAAACCCTCTATAGATCTCACTGCTATTAAAGGCTACTCCTGCACTGACCCTAAAGTACTGTGCACAGACTGACTAAGCTGACCCACTCCATTTCCAGCGTAGGCCTGTACCGCTTGCTCCACTAGCACAGTGCCTTGCTTTGAGTTCAACTGTTTCACACAAATCAGCGAGAAAATGCCAGAACATTCTTGATACTAATTAACTGCCTTAGGGAAGGAGCTTAGTTTGAAATTGGATGGAGTGAAAATTCTAATGAATGTTAATGAGGCATTGATTTACTATCTGACCTGAGAAAATACGATAAACCAGTTGTCTTTTATTCCCATCTGTAAAATGGGATTAATGTTATTAACCTTCTTTGAAAGAATTACCCCCGCAGACACATTGCACAGAGAAAGTGCCCACAGGTGTTTGCAATGATTCCTGGAATACACAATAATGAATCACATCTGCCAAAATGGAGGCAAGCTGTGAATAATCTCCATAAACTGAGCTGGGGACAATGATGTTTCTGTTTTGCTTTGAATTATGTTTCCTTGTAATTCTCCTCATGGGAGCATGCACTATAAATATTTCGTTCAGACTTCTGTCACATTTGGAGAGAGGTTGCTAGAGAAAAATATTGTTTATCCTGTGGTTAATTGCTAAAATCATTTATGTGAGTTGCCTGTAAGGACACAACTTCAACGTAGATTATCCTAACACTGGAAAATCCCAGAAGTAAGCTGTCATAACCTGTCAAAATAAGGGTTACAGAAAAACGTGTGACTGTATGAAAATACATCTGTTACTGCTACTGGAAAAATAAAATGACCTAGTGATGGGAAATATGTAATGCCAACTTCACGTATGAAGTAGATACCGTATGTATTAGTTTCCCAGGGCTGCTGTAGCAGATTACAAACAAATTATAAACTGGGTGGCTTAAAAACAGCAGGAATTTATTCTCTGTCAGTTCTAGAGGCCAGAAGTCTGAGATCAAAATGCCTGCAGGGCCATGCTTTGTCCGAAGTCCCTAGAGGACACTCTTTCCTTGCCTCTTCTTAGTAATCCTTGGTGTTCTTATAGCTCCAGCCCTCCCATTTCTGCTTCTGTCTTTGCATGGCCGTCTTCCCTGTGTGGCTCTGTACTGTCTCCAAATCCCCCTCTGTTTATAATGACACGAATCATTGAATTTAGGGCCCACCCTAATCCAGAATGACCTTATCTTCGCTTGATTACATCTGCAAAGACCTTATTTCCAAAAAAAACCGTCAATTCACAGGAGTGAGGACTGCAACTTGTCTTTTGGGGGAATACAGTTCCACCCACAACACCATGTTATCATTCATAACCCATAATGCTCCTCATTGCTTATTCCTCTTGTTAACATGGCAAGACTTTAGCTAAGCCTGATTCCAACAATATTGTAACTGATTTCCTCTGCCAGTAGGCAACGCTTTCTCCTCTCTAGGACTTCTTCAGCAGAAAACTGTGGAAATGACCTTATAAAACATAGTTGACCACACTGCTGAGAGCCCACAGTCCAAAGGAGTGTGTCCACACTCCCTACAGGAGGCCTGAGTCTACTTCTCCAACTTCATCACCTGTTGCTTCTTGCTTCATAAAGGTCAGCCTCATTCCAATGACCTTCTTTCTCAGTTCCCCTCACATACTGGGCCCCACAGTAGAATGTCTGCTCCCTCTATCATGGCACTTGTTGCTTTGTATTGTATGAATTTGATAACTTATCTGTCTCTTTGGCTGGACTCTTAACATCTTGAAGTCCGGAGCCATGTCTTACTTTTGTCTTTATTCTCAACATTTAGCAAAATATCTGGCAATTAGGAGAAGCCCACCCCACCCAATCTGAGTAAGTATTGATTGAACAAATGAGTGAATGAATGAATGGATGTTAGCATTCACTGACAGGTCTTCAACATTAGTCAATTTTGTTCTGGCTAGTGGGAAATTTCAGAACAAAAAGAAACAGACAGGTTTTAAAAATAATCTCTAAATATAGCAGTTCCATTCTGTATTGGAAAATTCACCTATTTGCTACAATTTGTTTGTAATCCCCAAATCAGTACTTCAGCACTTTTGTTCGTCATTTGCTGGCATGCTCTGAACAGTGAAAAATTTGCATCACTTGACACACATGCCCCCAGTTGAGGTTGAAGAGGGTGGCACTCTGTCTTCTTGTTTGGTTCTGATACTGGAAACAAGTGCCCTTTTCATGGTATATTTAATGCCATGTTTTTTTTTTTCTTTGCATTTTTTGCTTTTTGTTGGTGAGTTCTCTGTTTAAAATGGCACTTAAGTGTAGTGCTGAAGTGCTGTTTAGTGTTCCTAAATGCAAGAAGGCTGCGATGTGCCTTATGGGGAGAATATATGTGTTAGATGAGCAGAGTTCAAGCATGAATTAGGGCACTGTTGGCCATGAGTTCAATGTTAATAAGTCAACAATATGTATTAAATAAAGTCTCTTTAAACAGAAACAAACATCAAACAAATTATGCATTGATCAGTTGGCGAAAATGTTGTGATCAGAGTCTTGCACGTGCTCACCCTCTATGTCCCCTAGGGGCTAACTGTGCTGGTGGTGGCTTTATAGAATATAAATACCATGGATTATGAGAATCGGCTACACCAAGGTTATTATCAATAAAAAATTATAGTTAATGGATGATTTGTACTTCAGGTTCACATTCTCAGCTGGGCTCTTTCCTGGGAAAATTCCAGAGGATGACATAACCATTGGGTAAGGGGAAGGTCCCTTTCTCCCCTCCAGTGAGACTTCTAAGGACAAAGCGATGTCACTAGTGTGCTCACAGTCTTGTCAAAAGGCAAGTTCCTCCCTCTCAACCGAGTCAGATACCAGAATCCAGAAGGAAAGGGTGTATCCTAGTTCCATGGGGCATTAGGCTGGGGTAGGTAAATAAAATCCTTTTAACAAATGAAGGTCTCAAGTCTAATGAAAGAGCCAATTGAGGAGGACTGGGCTTCTGAAGATAAAATCCCCAGACTTACCTTAGATTCTATCGCACCCATTGTTTGACTTAAATCGACTGTCCTTCCCAGATCCATCTTTGAATTATTTTTATCTGTGTTCAGTCTCTGGCCTCAACCTGTTGCCTCTGCCTGCCTCAAACCTTGACCCCCCTTAGCTTGACTGCATCAGATGTCAGTCACCTGCCTGCCCTGAGCTGTGTCTGACCTCAATTACCTGCAATCTCTTCCTGACTCCTATCCTAATTACGCCTTTTACTTGTGTCTCTTCTAGACTTGGTTGCCAACAGCAACCATCAAAGAGACGTCATTGAGACACCTCAGTTAAAGAGCACACCCTTGTTGAATGTCCTTGTGATGCTTACGGGCATTATAAAATGTTATTTTGCCATAACTTTAGTTGGTGATATTTTTCTTAGTAAGAAGTCACCAACAGAAATATCTTTCAAATCTCATATAGGGTTAGGTGTGGGATACATTGATGCATGATGTAGGAAAATAATGAGACACTGTTCATAATCCTACACAATCAGTTCCTCATCTTAGGCTTCACTGCCATGGTGATGAAGGGCACCAGCCTAATCATTAAGTCTTGAGCTGGCTTTTTCCTGGGATCCTTGAACTTCTAACACCCCCATGCATTTTTTACTACAGCCCTGACCTTGTTCTCATCATGAGTTCTAAACTAAATCTTTTATGCTTTCCTGGAAAGACAACTCACAGGCTTTGGTATTAGACTGGGTCAATCTCAGCTTTGCTACTTTACTAGCATAGGGCATATTTCCTGTTATCATTAGTTTTCTCATCTTCATGATGGAGATAATGTTCACCTTGCAGGTAGTTGGGAATAATAAGTTAGATAATACATGTAATAGCACATAGTAAGTTCTCAATAAGTTCTATTGAGAATTTCCTTCCTCAATGAATGATTGTTCAGCAGTAGAGAGATAAATAGTGATTTGTATTAAAATGAACCTTCACATTAATGTTTTTCTTGGACTTAAGGTCTTCTCCTTCATAATGAGCATTTTCAGTACAAGTATATATGCCATCATGCAATTGCCAAACCCATTATAAAGATCCTTCAATTTGTCAGCTTATGAACATCCAAAAATAGAGAGAGTTGTGGGGAAAATACTTTAAATCAATTGCTCCTGATATTTTGGTAAGAATGCATTTATTAGACCAAATCTCACACTTGATTGTGAAAATAAAGAAGGGCCTAAATGATCTGGCTATAAGTTCTCTATAAAACCTGCATCTGAATACTCTTTACTGTGCTTCTTAAAGGAAACTTCTATTTTGGTGTGCCTGGGTAAATCCGGCTATGTAAACTTGGAAAAGCGTTTGAATTGTAAACCACGGCTATCATTTACTACCTGACAATCTTTCAAAGGAGAGAGAGACGCAGGCACTGCAACACCAAAGATAACTTTACTTAAACCTAATTAGGTGTTGGAAGATTATTTACTTTCCTTTGTCTATAGAAAAACAAAAGTCTGTCAGCACTAGATGCATCTGATTTTTGCAGATGTGGTTGTGGCTTCTGGAATCTTTAAAGATTCATCTAAAATGTGCTTTCAGGTCTCCTTTTTGTGAAACTCTGACAGGATAATAGAATTAGATTTGCTGAATTTCACCAAGCTGTAAAGTAATGTGTCATCAGCTTCACTTACTTCTCAAAAAATATTTCTCTCTGGCAATACTCATCAATCTAGCGTTTCAACCCCTAAACATGAAACTCTGAACCAAAAAGGATGACTCCATCGGTTGCACAAGTGACAAGATGTTAAACATTTAACACTCCCACATTGTAACACCAGCTGCCTCTGGTGAAATATAGAGTTGCTTAGGCTTGGATTAGATAAAAGGGGAAAAAGCAAATGAGAAGAGAGAAAGATGGATAACGAACTACTTTCACATTGTGAATGCAAAAGTAATCCTCTGCTGACATGGAGGTTCTTGAAGAGATGAGTACCTACCAAATATACCGTTTCTCCCAGGGAACACCGCAGAGAGTGCTCCATCAGGGTCTCAGCTTCTGGCAGTGCCCCTATGACTCCATCTTTCCATGACTCACTCCAATAAGAGCACTTAATGCCCTTTGTGCGTGGGGTCAAAATTATTTAATCATGGAGGGAAGAGATGGGGCCTCAACACAAGTACGTCCCCAAAGCCCAATATAACTGCTCAATAAATGTCGGATGAGAACATGAATGGGAAAAGCACACGTGGCTCTCTGGGTCATGCTGGCTTTTCCTACATAATCAGTTCCTCATCTTAGGCTTCGTTGCCATGATCTCAGGCCAGTTTCACAGTGTCAACTGAGCAACCTGTATGCTTGGTTGATTCTAACAACAAAATCCTTGGACAAATGCTTGTAATGATCCAACACCAGTATCAACTTTAAGGAGTCACTGATGTTTTCTTCTTCAAGTGTCTTTTCATGAGAATGAGAGTGAGACGGCAAAAATCATTCATGGTTTTCCATGGTGAGCCACTTAATTGGGTAAGAAGTAGAAAAGGGCAGTATGGATGCTTGCACAGTTTTCATCAGAAGGTTTTTTTAATAGCGAAATTTTCCAT
Source organism: Tamandua tetradactyla (assembly GCF_023851605.1). Classification (NCBI taxonomy): domain Eukaryota; kingdom Metazoa; phylum Chordata; class Mammalia; order Pilosa; family Myrmecophagidae; genus Tamandua; species Tamandua tetradactyla. The sequence continues at coordinate 51,181,188 of NC_135337.1, forward strand.
GAGAGTGAGGCATGCCACAGCAGGGTGTGCATTTTGAAGAACATTGTATGATGCTCCCAAGAGTGGAGACAAAATAGTAAAAATAGCACTATCAGTGGTGGGTGTTCATTCACTCAATGAACTTTTGATGAGTAACTACCATGCTCCAGGCACTATTTTAGGCATTGAAGGATACAGGAAGATGGGGGGAGTGTGGGAGTAGTGATGCATATCATGAGGAATAAGGCATATGGCTTAGGCTGAAATGCTGGGCAGTTAATTCAGTAAGTCTCAGTTTCATCATTCCCTTTCAATGGAGAGATTAACAAACTACAAGCAGTGAAACCTCTGGATAAGTTTATTTCTTCTCCTTACTCTTTTTTTAATAATATGATGTCAGGATCATTGCATCTTTATTTCTTTTGCCTTAACATTTAAAAAGACAGACCCATAAACAGATGATCATGTGAGTGGTGTTGTTAGTACAGGATTAGCTGAATGCCACAAGTCACCGCTGCAGGGCTGCCTACTGTATAGTGGCAGGATACAATTTCCATTCAAGGTGGAACTCTCCTGCATCTGTGCTACCCGTGACCATTAGAATCACCATATTTTCCCTACTCCCAATCCCACCTCTATGAATCCTTATGAGGACCCATTCTAAACATAGATGCAGAAATCATGCTTACCCAGGGATGACACAGAGTTTAGAGTCATGCCTTTGTGCTATGTCAATAAAGACTCCCCATTGCTACATCCAGTCCTAGCCAGGTCCTCACACACTCATCAGCTGGGTGAAGAGAGTTTGAGGTCTCAGTGGTTGGAAGTGAAACTGCATAAAGGAAAACTGTCCTCATCCTTCCAATTTTTCTTGATTATGAACTCACTAGTTTTCAGATTCTTCTCTCATTTCTGCTTCTGTTCACTTTAAATCCTCATCCATTTCTTCTGCTCCAGCCACACCTAACTCTTTGCTGGTCCCCAGATGTATCACAGTTTCACATCTCCCTGCCTACCTTTGCAGCTTCCTTTCCCTAATACATCTTTCTTTCCTATCTGCTTGATTAATTCTCCCAGATTCAAGTTAAATTGCATGCTCTTAAGGAAGCTTCCCTGACCCTTCCAAGTCTCCCAGGACATCTTATGCCTTGCTTAGTATTTATGATACTGTTTCCTTCTCTGACCTTCTTATAAGACTGTGCGTTCTCTAAGGGCTGGGGAGTTGTCTTACCCATCTTTGTATTTTCAATGTCTGCTATAGGATCCAGCACATAGTAGATGCTTAATAAATGCTAGATAACTACACATCTAGTGGAATAACAGAAAGGAGTAGTGATTCAGGCAAATGAAAGGAAAATTACACACACATTGGACTTTTCTAATTTATAAGTAAAATAGTGTTAATCCTTTAAATGAAGAAAGACAAAAGGGGATGAAAGAAAAAAGCTAACGTATTCAATGTGTCAAGAATTTTTATGTATGAGTTTTTTCTTTTTATTTTATTTCTTTTTCTGGAGTGATGCAAATGTCTAAAAAATGATCATGGTGATGAATATACAACTATGTGATGATATTGTGAACCACTGATTGTACACCATGTATGGAATGTTTGTATGTTAAGAATGTATGTGCTTATACATTGTTTTATCAACAAAAATTGAAAAAAAAGAATGTTTATATAAGACAAACAACCAAAAATATTGGGGCTCACAGGGCTTTATCAACTCCCTCATATTTGTGAGTTGGCTTAGTAATTTGATTGATTGCATAAATTTTCCAATTCTGGTTATATTCATTAAGCTGGTGAATATTGTTCAAGTTTCTAGATATTTTTTTTCCTAAGGTAAAGAGGAGTTTATTTAACCAAGTTTAATACATAGATCTTTATAGTTTCAAACAAAGTACAGTACTAGTTGTTGGCCTAATTTTATGGGCTGTATTTGGAAAAAAGCATTCTAAGAAATTTGATAATATTTTACTTATCTCCTTTCCCCCTTTCATTCAGATATTAGAAAGAAAAGGCAAGAATGTGTTCTCTTTCTTATCTAAGATTTTAGTAAATAAAAATCAGGGCATGAATAATGTAGTTCAACTTTTCTAAATAGTCTTTAAACTCAGAATTGTCCCCTCTTTAAAAAGGAAAAGAAACTTAGTCAAAGAATAATAAGCAGCAGAAAACTTGTTAGAAAAATGAAATTTTTATCACTCAATATCAGAAAGTAGTTCATTGGTACTTTTGATAATCAAATACTCTCTTCCTTAACATATGTGATGTGTCAAAAATTCTAACAACCACCAACGTCTTTATATGATATTATTGTCATCAATTTTAATTTTGTTTCATGATTCCACATTTTCCCTCTATATTGGACTGGTAAAACACTATTGAAGAAAAGAACATCAGACTCATCTTGCAGTGAACAATAAAATAACTATTTTTTTAATAGAATGAAAAATGTTCATTTGGGTACAGTTTGAATATTTTGATGTGCTTTTTCTCAAACATTTAAATTTAATTTTTCCCATTTTCATCCAGTGTACAGGCATTTAGCTGGAGCTAAATACATTAATTCATAAGTAATTAAGGCTCTCTTTTCAGAAATTACAAAGAAAAATTGAAATCCTTAAAAGTTATTTCTCCTTTTTTCTGTCATTTTCATGGAAAAAGCCATTGGGTAGAAAACATCCAGTAATCCTGACTTTAATGCAAATGGCCACTCACTCCTTTAGGGAATGATCAACTTTGCTGAATTTGACAAGTAGGTAGGGTAGATAGATGAGGGAAAAGCTAGTGAGAAATCTATGGGTAAAGCTGCTATTTAATGAGAAAAAGGAGTGTCTTACTGTCTCAAAGAGAATATGTGATAAAAACGAGAACAGAGTGCCAGGATGAGAATTCTGAATTCCAGGCAGACATAAGCTTTCTCTTCTCAGCCTCAGAAAAGTGTTTATTCATCTCTGGTTAGAACTATGAAATAGGGGATATTTATCTATAGTTTAAAGCCAAACATAAACTTCCCAGGGATGCTATTAGGTGCTTTTAAATGTATTCTCTCCATTCCTCACAAAAATTAGGAGGCCGAACTGGGATTTGAGCCTGATCTCTCTGACTCCAAGATTCATGCTCCTTTCCAGTGGAGCCATGGATTCCCACTTCTGTTCTCAGCACGCCATCCCCTCCCTCCCCAGCCTCCCTTCTTCCGGAAACCTGCCCTGGACCCAGCTTGCATTTTCAGCCTGCTTGTGGATTCCTGCCCTGCCTTTCTGTCAGACTGAATTGCTAATTACCCTCTGAATGCCGTCGATTTTTCTTGCCTCTGGGATTTTTTTCCCTTTGCCTTTTGTACAGTGCTGAGTATAATGCTCAGTTCACATCCCACCTCAGCCATTTCTACATGTATTTTCTCGATTTCATTTTTTCCTCATCTGTAAAATGAAGAAAACAATATTTTCCTTATAGTGTCGAGGGTATTAAAAGAGTTACACATTTAAAGTACCTTAGCCTGGCAAATAGCACGTGGCAAGAAGTCAACATGTATAGATTTACAGTTATCGTCAATTCTACCTGCATCTCTTTGCTAAAACCACCTTTTTCAAGGAAGTGTCCAAATTTCCACTAACCTGCCTTCCTGAGTCTCTGCCTTCCTGAGTCTCTGCCTTCCTGAGTCTCCATGGAACTTGGCTTGCATTGTTCTTAGGATATTTATTTCATTTCACCTTTTATTTCAGTCAGTTGTGCATAGATCTTATTGTCTGAAATATCCATACCTCTCTGGAGAGCAAGTAGCATGTCTCACCAATCTTTGTATTCTCTGCCATACTTTCATAAGTACCTTCTCGGTTATTATTTGTCTAATTGAATTGTGTACTTTATCTAGTTGTGGCAGGCACTGCTAGTTGACTTCACGTCCCAATCCCCCTTTTCTTTTTACTAGCAGAAATCCTGTTTCTATTTGGGGTATGCAGTGTGCCCATCTTCAGGTAATTTATCATGATCAGTCTGACCAACCCTGTTTCCCTTTGTCAGAGCTTTCTAGATTCCTTTTTTTTTTTTTTTTTTAAAGCACAGCCATTTGACCCAATTTTGGCCACCAAGATAAAAGGGAAAATGTGCTGGGAGGCTTCTGGGAAAGCCTTTGATTTTCTGCTAAAATTGACAATAGGACAGAAAAATATGCTGGTACCCTCCTAGCTCTCTTTTCCCACTTTAAATAAAGACATGACGCCTACTGCTGTTGCCACCATTTTATGACCATGTGGTAATAAACATTAAGAAAGACAACTATACTAAAGAGGTGGGATCGGAGAAAATGATTGTGAGAACTCTGTGACCTGTGGAGCAGCAGAACAATTGCCTATGAGAACCTCCTTCCACATTTCTTCTTATATATGAAAAACAAACCCCCATTTGATGAAGCAACTATTCAGAAAACTATTGAGTCTTCTGTTAACTTTCAGCCTAAAGTTTTTCTATCTGATTCATTAATATTAGCAGATTCGAATAGTCCTTCTGAGTATTATTTGCATTTTAAAAGCTGTCCGGGAGGCAAGGAATAACATGATTTCTCCCTCTTTCCCACTTTCTGTTCCTTACTCTGACACCATCTTGAGGAGAAACAAATCTGACAGGCCCTGAAGGCTTATTTCTTCCCTCTTTCAGAAGTTTAGGGAAAACCTGGTTCATCTAAGTTATTAGATGTAATGCCAGAGACTTGTTTTCTAACAAAACCATTTGTTAGTCTGGATATGCCATCATTGCATAGTTACTTGGATGCTACCTGTCCCATTTTCATTTTAAATATATAGAAAGTAAGGGCAGTGTGTTATTGCGGTTCTGTATACATTTGGTGACTGTTGCCACACTAGACTACTTAAAGGGCAGAAACATTGTACTATTTATTGTTCTTGACATCTCCAGCCCCTAGCAAACTCTTGGCACATGCTAAATGTTTGTTGAATGAATGGATGAAACTGGGAGGAAAAAAATGCCCATTTATGGGGCTGGTTCAATTTTCGATATTGATATCCCAAAGAAGCTCAAGTTCTTTCGTTTCAGATCTCATGTGTCTGGACACTTAGCTCATGTGGCACTAATTAGGTTTCATATTAGTAGAGGGGAATACCAATGCGGCTGAAACAATGACTTCCTAACTCTCATTCCAGGATGTACATTGAAGAAAAAAAAAAAAAGAAAGAAATTTTGGAGTCAGAGAAATGGGCGATGATTAATTAATTAGTTAATTCAATATACGTACATATATCTGCCACTTACTAAATGCCAGGCAAGGTGATAAATATTAAGGATGAAAAGATAAAAGACACAATTCCTGTCCTCAAGGACCATACAATGTTTGCATGTATATGTGTGTATATGTATGGTAGGGAAGGGGCAGGTGACATAAACACACACCAATGATTGTAGAATAGTTTCCATGCTGATAAGATACGCAGAGAATACAATGGGAATATATAATGGAGGAGAGGGAATCCAGAAGGATTTACTGGAGAAGGAGTTTTGGGTTTAAACTTAGGCTTACTCAAATCCCATCACGTGTTTGTGTGCTAAAATGTGTGGGTGGTAGTGATGGTCAATTTGGCTCTGCTATGTTTTTCAGCTTTCTCTGAGAAGAAAGAGAATCTTCATTAAGTATAAGGGTGGGATTAGGGAATGCCTATAGAAGGAGGGGATGTGTCTTTGGAGAAGGGTAGGATCTAGAAAGCTAGAGATAAGGAGAATGACATTCTAAGTGCACTAAAGCTGGAAAGGTCTATAGAGATCTTTGAGTCTTGCGCTTCTTAAATATTAACGTGTGTTCACGAGTCACTTTGTGAATATTAGTAGGGCAGAAAACAATCTCTCTTATTAGAATGCAGGCTCTGATTTAGCAGGCCTTGGGTTGGCCCCAAGATTCTGCATTTGTACTATGATCCTAGGTGATACCAAAGCTGCGGACTGTGGATCACACTTTGAGTAGCAGGGACCCAGTTCACATTTAACAGGTAAACCACTCATTTAATAGGTGAAGATGCTGAGACCCAGAGCTGGAAGGGACTTGCTCTCATCACATGGCTGACTGCTATGAGAGGACGTCTGTCATCTCACACTACCACACATCAATAACTAGAGAAAAGTTCATGGGCTTTGAAATCAAGCTTATCTAGACTCAGACCTTGACCCTGCTAATGAGCAGTTGCAAAGCCTTGGGCAGGTCATTTAGCCTTTCTGCGCTTCAGTTTTTTTCATCGAATACTGGTAACTCCTACTTTGTAGAAAAATTGTAACAAATAAATGATATGACTGACACACACAACCATATCAAAACATGTAATCATTCTCCCTTGTCCTTTTGTGACCAGGTTAGTGTTGCCATCAATACATACAATCTCATCTCCAAGGCATGTTAGCATCCAGTGATGTGAAAGAGCACAATGGACACTGGCTGGCAAAATAGGTGTCGAGTAAGGCAAAAATGGGCAGAGTTCATTTTTCTCACTGTCTCTTTGGAAAAGAACATGGGACTGTAAAAAAAGATACCCACTAGTGAATTTTTTGTATGTGTTTGCAACTGGGACCTTTAAAACAGCTGCTCATTAATAGAAAACGCTTAGTTAATACAACAGATATTATTGGTGGACGGTTCCCATCCCACCGTGGTTAATACAGAAATTATTTTCTATCTGGGTCCATGTTTTTTTGCAGGCTGCCTTAGCTCTCATTACCCGAATATACCAAGGATACGTCAATCTCACAGGTTCCAAAGAGATAAGAAGCAGCAACGGCTTACAAAAAAAACCTCCTTTAACGAGAAACCTCCTGTTTGAAATATCAAGCAAAAGGAAGGATGTTGCCATTTTTGCACAATATGAGAGTTAGATTGAGCCCATGTGGAAGGTGCTAAAGGTGAAAAGAAGAAAAAGAAAATCTACCAGGAATTAAAGCCTTTAAACTGTGCGGTGCCATTATAATAGCTCCTTCAGAAATCCATTTAGAAACCGTGCTCTCGTATCTGAATCATTACAGAGACACCAGCATCACCCGCTTCTTATTACCGCAAACATAGCAACAGTTGCCATGATAGCAAGAGATTCACAACACAAACAGTGGAGTGAGGGCGGGTCCAAAGCTAAAGCCACGGCTCTGGACCCGAGCACAAAGCTGCACGAATGGATTTAATGAGGCCGGTTGTTCTCGCTCCCTGAAATGTCCTGTCAGACACTGCAGTAGAGCAGAACACAATCTCAAAAGCAGCATTTTTGGACCAACTCTTACTTTCAGTCTCACACAAAAGTAGCAGGCAAAGGCGGGGTCTGTGTGCTCTGCTGGAGGCACCCGTGGGCCTGGGCGCTGCTTCTGTGTATGAACGGAGAGAGGGCTTAGGGTTTCCATTTATTTCCAGGAACGAGAAACGCCTAAAATTCTCATCACTAGAAAGTCAGGCTATTAGTTGTCCCAATATGTCATTTCATCTCATTGAAACTGAGAAATCTGTCACTACTTATTTAGCAGCTTGCCTCTGGCGAATCTTTGCAGGTTCCCTTCACGTGGCTGGGATTTTGTTAATTAGTATTACAAAATGCTCTGAGAAGGAAATGCAGCGTGGCTCACTCTCTGGGTTACGAGGGAGCCCATTTTAGGCTGCTAACAAGCACGGATGAAGAACAGGAAAGAAAAAGGAATTACAGCATCGGAATAGCTGCAGTGAGAGCTGGTTTTCATTTTCATTCTCTCTCTCAAGTGCATATGTTGTAACCTAAATATGTCATTCGCTCACTCTTTTCATGCAAATCTTTTATACTTGACAATAAATTCAGGTCCCTAAAGCTTATAAAAAAGTGCCAATTTTATACACATAGGGTTCCTCTCACATCTTTACTTTTATTTATTTCCCTTGCTTCATCACTTCCTCTTCTGAACAGACTGCATTTATTTGATTTTTTTTTTCTTTTACATTTTTAATGGAGAATGGCTGTTTCAAACCAGGGTGGTTTTAAAAGTCAAGGAACTTAAAGAAATGATTGACATTTTTCACATGTTTCTCAATTTTAAGGCAGACTGCCTTTGTTTAGTGTGAAATCTCTAAGCCTCTTTCCTTAGTACAGCAGTCCAAGGGCAGCAGGCCCCATGCGTGGTCTCAAGTGGTTGCTAGGTGGTGCTGCACAGCAAAGCAAGTAAAAAAGAGCAGCTAACAGAGAAGCTCTAGGCCCACGTTAGCTCAAAGGGTGTTCTTAGGCAAAGCCCTATTGCATTTCAGAACAGATTATTCCCTATTCTGAGATTTGCAGGACACGGCAGTGTGAAATGCAAGAGGCAGTAGCAATCATTTTATAGTATTTCTTTCACTTTTTGTGTGTATATGTGCAGATGTAAATTATTTGCTTATCTCACTATTGTGCTTTCTGAGCATGGCACCTAGGGTTACGGAGTAAAGGTACTATGTAAATATACATATTAGTGACTGGATTTATTTTTTAGACCTTCATGGAAACAGTTTTAATTTCCTGCAAACCCCTCCCTCCCACAATTTTCTTCAAATTTTCACTCTTATTAGAGGGACATTCAGGGACATGATGAGGAAGTATACCAAATATTTTCACAATGTCACATCATGGTGCATAGTTACATATTTTCACTCTAAGATGCATACTAATATTAAGGAATTTTCTGCTTTTTTAAATTAGAAAAATTAGGGAGCACCCCAAGAAAAATGTGTTTGAAAAGAAAAAGTTAAAAGGCAGCTGATGAGCATCATGGCACTTTCTTAGATTCCAAATGCTCTCCTTTGGCTTCTTTATGTTTCCTCTGCAAACCCTTAATGAACTTGATGACTGACCGTCAGAAAGTGGGTGCCACAAAAATTATACAACCCAGACATATGATAAAACCTTGAGGAAAATTTGTCAAGTCCCTAGATTTGGGCAAGCAACATCTTACACTTTACATTATTCAAACAATGTGAGGAAGACCCATATAGCTCAATACTTGCCCAGAATCATTGAGTTGGTAAGTCAACTCTATCAAGTTCAGAGGCATTGCTGAAGTGGGGGTTGGATACTGATATGATGTCTCCATAGGCATTGAAGTCTTTTGTAAATTCTATAGATATCATATTTTAAATCAACCATATTTGAATAAGTAAAGATGTGGTTCAAGAAACCAAAGATGTTATCTTTTTATTGTTTATTTTTTAGCTTTTAAATCTTAAGATTATTTCTACAAAGAATCAGCTATGAAATTCTAGACCCTCATTGTGCACATGAATGGAGAAAAGGCAGGATTTCTCTTTGCTTCCAAGACTGGAACATTCATAACTCCCATTATTAGAAAGCCAGACTATTCATCACCACAAATAAAAGATTATTTCTTTTTAATAGTAAATAAAACTGGCTACTGTAGTGGAGAGCACATAGTTTTAAGGAGAAAAAAAAAAAAAAAACAAAGACCACATTTTGCAATATGCTTAATTCAATAAAGAAGTCATGCTAAAGTAGAATTACTCTTCGAAACCGGCCCACAAATATTCCCTTGGTTGGCAGATTCCTAGAAGAGAAGAGGTTGTTTTTTCATGTGTTCTGATTGGTAGCTGCTGATTTACAAATGAAGCTAGAGACTCAGCCTATTTTCAGAGAAAAGACTGGAAAAACAGAGAGGTCAGGGTCAGTTCATGGCATGTTGGGCATGAGGCAGCAGACACAGAATTTGTTGTGTTCAGATTTGGTCTATATCAGGGCACGCAGCTGATTATGAAGATTTTTCATGAGCGGACATAAGCTGAGACAAAATTACTAATATCGTTAGTCAGAATAGAAGGGATTTGCCCTGTAATCAAATGCTGAATTGGCCAGAGACTGAAAGAGCACCATGTTCCAATGGCTCTGGCAGAGATTTAGCTGTAGACAGTTCAGCACTCTGGATAGCTCCGCACTGATGGCCCTCAAAGCCCACACCAGAGGTTAGAAATTTCTGGTTCTTAGAGGCATTTGAAACCTGTTAGCCAACCTTAGTCTCCAGAGACAGCAGGCACACAACTGTACAGGCACAGATTCAGATATTATTCACCATTTCCCTGTTACATGGTTCAATGCAGATTACTTAAATTATTTGAGTCTTAGTTGATTTCATTTAAAAACTGGAAACAATAAGGCCTACTTCACAAGATTGTTGTAACAGTTAAATGAAATTTATGGGGATGCTTTCACGTTCATTCATTCATCCTAAAAATATGCATTTAGCACCTACCATGTGCCAGACACTCTTCAAAATACTGCAGATACAGCAGTAAAAAGGTAAGCCAAAAGTTCATGCCCTTATGATGTTTACAAAATAGTGTAGATACCAACTGAAAAGCAAATAAGTGGCTAAGGACATAATTCCATGTGGATGTAAGGGCTCTAAAGCTCTCATACTTCTTCTTCTTGGCCTAGTCCTTGAGTTTTAATAGACCACGTAGGGGAGACACAGTGTGGGCCTAAGCAGGATGGTAGATCAGATAGAAAACATATGCATAAAGCTAGAATCCTCAAAGGGCAACACCAAGGTTGAGTGAGCCAGGAAAAATAAATTTCACTTTACATAGAACAATGGTAAGATAAGTGCCTGGCTTTATTTCATCCTTGGCTCCCGGCATTCCAAGAAAAATGAGATAATAAAGTATTGGCTCCTAGTATTCCATCATTGGCTCCTGGTATTCCAAGAAAAATGAGAAAATAAAATATTTACTCTGAGTAGTCCTAACCACAAGCCCACACATGTAGGCTTTCAAACAGAAATAATACCATTTGTGTGTTTTGGAAAACTCACAATTGACATTTTAAAATGGCCCGGTGGTGTTTACTATCCCCAGATGATCAAGGAAAGAGCAAATCATCATATTAATATCCTATACCAAATGAAGACCAAAACAGTGCTGGAGATAAAAGTTTAAAGAAAGTGAGCTCACAAGAGAAACAAAAATCACTACATACATGTAGAAACTAGTCACAAGAATTGGCAAACTGCAATATTAGACTGATGAACACTGTAGTGATTAGAAATGTTGGATACAGAATATATAAAAAAATGTGTCTGAAAACTTTCCAATCAAATTGAAAACAAGAGTCCACATAATTTCTAGAAATGGGATAGACAATAATTGAAATTTGAACAGAATTAGCAGCAGATTAGACTCAGCCACTGGGAAAATACATGAACTGGAAGACAGAAGAAATTACACAGAAAGTAGCATAGAAAAGTAAAAAGTGGTAAATATAAGAATAAAACATGGAAGAAAGATTGATAAGATCTAAAATGCATCCAATTAGAATTCCAGAGAAAGAATAAAGAAGATGACTGTGCCAGTTTGAAATTGTTGTGCACCTCGAAAACCATATTCTTTAATCCTCATTCAATATTGGTCGGGTGGGATCTTTTTGATTAAGTTGTTTGCATGGAGATGTGACCCACCTAATTGTGGGTGGGACCTTTTGATTAAGTGGTTTACATGGAGATGTGTCTCCACTATTCAATGTGGGGTTGCTTACTGGAGTCCTTTAAGAGGGAACCATTTTGGAACAAGCTTAATTGCTAATACAGATAGAGACCTTTGGAGATGCAGAAAGAAAATGCCCCCTCAGGGAAACCTTTTGAAATGAGAAGCTGGGAGAAAAAGCTAGTAGACATCCCCATGTGTCTTTCTAGCTGACAGAGAAACATTGAATGTCATCAGCCCTTTCTTGAATCAAGATATCATTCTCTGGATGCTTTAGTTTGGACATTATATAGCATTAGAACTGTAAACTTGTAACTTAATAAGTTTCCTTTATAAAACCAACCCATTTCTGGTACATTGTATTTCTGGCAACATTAGCAAATGAAAACAATGTGGTATGAAAAAGGTGACTGATAATTATCCAGAATTTATGAAAGATGCCAGTACTCAGAATCTAGAAACCTAACAAACCCCAAGTGAGAGGAATACAAATAAATTCCTACCTAAACCCACAATACTTAAACCATAGGACACTAAAGACAAAGAGGCATTCTACAAGCAGTTAGAAAGGAAAGTAAGGAAATTACATTTAGATTCACAGATGAAATTTTGAAAGCAACAAGAAAGTCAGAAACATGTAGTATAGCATCTGGAGGGTACAGGAAAAAATGAATGCCTAAAATGCTATATCTGTTATAATATCTTTCAAGAAAAAAAGAGGGAAAATAATAGTTTCTCAGATAAAAATAAAAGGAGAATATGCTTATTGCTAGCAGAGTCTTGCTAAGGGGATTTTTAAAGATGCCTTTGAAGAAAAAGAAAATGACCCCAGAAGAAAAGTGTGAAATGCAAGCATAATGAATAACAAAACAGCCAATGTGGGTTAATCTAAATAAACTTTAGCTGTAAAAAACAAAATAATATCCAAGCTGAAGAATTTTAGAAATATCACGATGAAACAAAAGTAGTGTACAGAAATATTATGTAAGTCAGGAAGGAATGATTTGCAACTAAAATACTGCAAAAATCTTTTGTTTGGGAGGAGGGTACCCACTAAAGAATAGATACAGAGTGTGATTCAAATAATCCAAAAGGAAGAATTCAGCAATTACAATGTAGCAGTCAATATGACAAAAAAGCATACAAAAACCTCATAAACAGTTATAATCTTATTGAAAAGATATTAAAGAACGTCTTAATAAATGTAAAAACATGCTATTCATGGGAGGGGCGACTAAATAGCACAAAAATGTCAGATCTTCTCATATTGATCAATTGCTTTAAAATATCTATTGTCAAAATCTTTTTAATTTTTTTGCACAGGCTGATTTAAAAATGTATAAGGAAGAGTTAAAAGCAAAGAATAATCAAGAATGACTTAATGGGATATCCCCTACCAGATATCAAGGTTTAATAATTCTATGCTAATTAAAAAGAGGTACTGTGGGCATAGATTGGAAAAAATAGATCAATGGAACAGACTAGAGAAGCCTGAGACAGATCTATCCATATGTAGATCTTTAAATATGAAAGAGCTACTATTACAGATCAGTTGGGGAAAGGGCACCTATTTCTTTTAGGAAGTAAAGAAAGAAAGAAGGAAGGACAGAAAAGGAATTTCACCATCATTATTTCATGTTTGTTCATCATGTTTCTTTTATACCTAAGCTACCTCTCCATCATCTTGCCTCTTTAATGAAACCTTTATCTCAGTTCAAAGCTATCTCCCCTTTGTAAGACAACACATGGAAGTGAATGCATAAGTCGATTTCTTCTCACACATTCCAATTACCTGTTATTGTATCCTTTTGTCTGTTGAATTTTAAATTACATTTAATGTTTTAATTATGGGTGGGGGGTTGGAAAGAAGTTTTAATAGTCAATGGTTCATTATTTTTGAACAAGTACACATTTAAACTTGACAAGAATGTAAGGGTCAAAAACTCGGAGTGCCAGAGTTGTGTTCACTTAAAATGTGGAAATATAAAGCATGGTGTACATAGACCAATGAATGATTATCCAATTTACTGTAATTAAAAGTACTTAATATTCACCACATATAGTTAAATATGAGATATTGTAGTCATTTGAGCAAAAGCAAAAGAGAAGATATTTCTGTCCTTAAACTATTTTTGAGTTAATGGGAAATAATGCATAAATAATTATAATAAAAGACAGACTAAAGCAAATGCATAAAGTGGCACAAAGTGCTGTGATTCTTGGTGAGACAGAGGTGAGTCTTCCTGATGACATAGTGTTTAATCTTTTGAGATAATTACTGAAGGCAGATTGCTGTATCGACAAGATTGAAGTGGGGAGTTCAATGTTAAAATCTAGTCTGGCTATAGCATAGGCTAACAACAGGTTAAATATAGGGTATGTATGGGAAATACTGGAGCTTCAAATTTGTCTATAGGGTGCATCACCGGGGATAGTATTGCCATTTTGTGCAAGATAATTTTCTTTTTATAGATGGTCCAAAGCACCACAGGAAGTTCAGCATTCTACCTCCAGCTCACTAAATATTAATAGCATCTCCTTCGTCATCTTCTCTAGGCATTGTGATCACCAAAAACTGCTTCATGCACTTTCAAACCCTGGAATGCATTTGCAAAGAGGCAGGTGGCAGCATCACGCTCAGTTTAGAACCACTGGCACTTCTGATGTTCAAAGGGATTAAAACGGGAAATATGTATTGTTGATGGCCTTGGATTCCAGGATGAAATAGCTTCACTTAATTTTAGAGATACTGGAGAATTATTGGAAGTTTTTCAGCAAGGTGATGATATGACTGCAACTCGACGTAAGGGAGATTATGCTAGTAGTGGAGGGGTGGGTGACATGTGGCAGGGAGAGGCAAGGACAAGAGTAAGTAAGGTCTTTGTAAAAGCTAGGAAGCAGAGGCTCTAGGGGTTGGGAATCAACTGTGTTTGTGTGTGTGTGTGTTTTAATTAGAACCATGGGATGGTATGCAATCACAAGAGAAAACATGGATGGAAAAGAAGTGGATGAGGGGGAGAAGTGGATAGAGACAAGACACAAGTGGAGAAGAGTTTAAGAGGGCCATGAGTACTGCATTGAAAATGCTCATTGTGGTGTCTGGGTCTCTGGTGAATGGACAAAGGAAGAGGTTGGGGATGACGAAGGGATTGGGAGAAAAGACAACATTTCAGGAACCTGAGGATGATTTCAGTGTAAATAAGCAGATAGGACAGGTAGGAGGTTAGAGAGGGGAATTTTGAATTCCAGCAAGAAGAAAGAGACACAGCTGCTGTTACTTCATAAACATCCTGCTCCTCAGCAGCAAATGGACACAATCCCCTCACCATTCTCTTTTATTCTTTCTTCCTAGGACTATCTGTCTCATGGTGCTACTGTCTTGCACAGTTGCTATATTCTGGAAATGCTGGGAATAAATTAAAATTTGGTAAGTTATTTTCAATTTTTCTAAATTGAATTGCATTCTATGTATACTGGTCAAGCTTTCTACTCAAAGGAAACCTTTGATGAACCCTTTAGAAATGGGAAAAATTAATTCCACATGTCTCTGTTTTAAAGTTCCAATCTCTGGATCTCTGTTTTTCTTCTCCTGGACAGTTAACTAGGTCATAGCTTTCTATTCTTGGAGCCCAGCCCCATACAAATACTAATTGGTTTTTGCATCTGAAAGGTTGTGTATCACTTTGTCATTTCTAAATTTACATGATGCAATTCCTGTTCAAGATGGGAGATTTCAGAACCTGTGGGAGGAGCATGTGCCACATGCTTAGTTTTCCAAATATATCTAGTGACACAAAATATTTTAAGAGAGGCAGAACTTCAAGAGTGTATCTGGATCTATATACTTTGATTTTTTTTGTCAATCTGTGGTTCCAGTAGGAATTAATGAATTCCTTTTACCTGTGGAGAAAAGATCAAGCATATTTTCTGGCTATCAAATTTATTTATGAAGAAAAATAATCACCCTTGGAAACAAATATGCAAACAAACACTGACCAAGAGAAAAAAAAAAAAACATCAAATGAAGTATCAGAAAATTCCACCTAAAGCCAAATTCAAAAATAAAAGCACTGTTTCCCAGTCACTGCTGAGGGCTCCCACCTCCAGAATTGGGAACAAACGTTAATGGGGACTGCAGGACAATTCTTGTACCTATTTTTCAGAACCAGAATGCCGGGCTAAAAAAATCATATGTTTAAACTGTGTAACTTGAATAAATTAGTTAGGCTGCCCCACAGATCATAGGTTACTAGTACATTACAAGAATTTTTCGGAGATAAGGCGCAGGTAATTAGCCTTTAAAATGTCTCTTTCCTTTGGTCACAGTTGCTGTTTCACCTCTGTGTTCACTTTTCTTTCCATTTATCTCATCAGCTGCATTCCCTTCTGAGAGAGCAGCTGGCAGGTTAGCATTGTACCATTCCCTTAGAGCATGCTTCTCAAACTTGTATACTGCAATGTATATTAGAACTACAGGGAAACTTTAGACATATGGAAGCCTGGGTCCTACCCCCATGGATTTTGATTTAATTGGTTCTGGGCATGGGGACTTGTAAAAGCTCCCCCAGGTGATTCTGTTGTGTGCAGCCAAGGTTGAGAACCACTGTCTTGGAGGCTGTTAAATTTATGGCTCTGCTGGATTCTGTCCAGCATTTCCTGATTCCTTAGGCTCTTTGATGTTAAGAACCTATTGATTGCTGGTCTCACAACCTCTTCCTTTCATGCACTGCAAGCTGAAAAGAGATGCTTGGGAAGACCAGCTGGGTTCTTCCCCTGACCAACTTCCAGAAGAAACTGGAAGAAGTCCAGCAAATGGAAATTTGGCCAAATATATCAAGCTTCTGGAAAGTGCAACCTCCTATGCCAGAGAAATGTAGAAAATAGAATTCCATCTCTGCTACCTTTTTGTTGTCCATAAACTTGGGAAAGTTGCTTACCCTTTCAGAGCCTAATTTCCCTATCTATAAAAATTGGAATATGTATTTCCTAGGCTTAATAAGATGATTATTTAAGCTGTCTGAAATAGTGCCCAGTGTGTAGTAGATGCTCATTAATGGTAGCTACTTGAAAGAATAGAAAAATTGTTAAAGCTGTTCGCTGATTATGCTTCAAATTAATAACAATTTACCATTTAATGAGCCAGTTTATCCAACACTTTATTTTACCTATCAATCTGGTATTTATTGCATATTGACTTTATGCTCACTGCTAGATACCAAGGGTACAGTAATGAATAAAACGGACATGATTCCTGTGCTTTGCCTTTCTTTCCATGATTCCTGTCCTGATGAATCTTGTGGCTTAGCTAAATGCTTTACCTATTTCTGGAGTTGATATCAAATGGTTCAAACATTAGGTCTGCTAGGGGCATGATTCACCGAGCAAAATGATCTTCGATCCATCCTCACAACAAATACTTAGGGAGGTGCTAGGTTGTTAGAAGCATCATGCACCTAATAGGCAGACAGACATTTATCAGAGGCTCTATAACAGTAGAGAAGGTCAGGAAGGTATGAAAATCTTCATGAGAACTTTAGAGGGAGTGTCTCAAAACACCTGATTGATCTCCCCACCCAACTGGGGCAATTTTCTTAGTAGTGATGGACCTCTCTGGTTTCTTGAAGGCCAGAGAAGCTGTCCCTCTCCTGCAACTCATCCAATTGGCAGTCTACTGTGCCTGTCTTCCTGTATAGCTTTCTATGTATCATAAGCTCTGTGACTTACTTGCAGAATAGGAACTTGTATCTTTTTCTTGAGTCTGCTGTCATTTTTCAATCAATCACTGTCACTCCTGTGACAGTAGTGTCTCTCCTTATTACAATCTTAAGAGCTCTATTATTGGCTATATTATATATATATGAGACTCAACCAACTTGACCAAGGTCTTTGAGCTGGTAAATGGCAAAGCCAAAACTCAATCCAAAATCTTTCTGACTCCACAATTTATGCTTTTCATCTGCTCTGCTTCCAATGGATAAACCTCGGAGAACTATGCTTTGGAAACATCAAACTAATCTCATCATCACAAGAGGTCTCTGTGCCTCTTGTGAAATTATATAAGAAACTGGAATCCAATAAATAACAGTATCCAGTTTGCTTCATTATCAATCAAACCAGATGATACTTGCATAGATTATAGGCTTCATGCTTCAGATTCCCATTTCTTCATCGCTGCAGCTGCACCTCTTATCAGACCAAGAATATACCAACTATGGCTGAAAGAGTAACAGTTGCACTTTGTAGATGGTATAGGATCCTCACTAACATCAGATAATCTTCTCCCCACCAGCAAGATATAAAAGAACTATTTCTCTGATAATAGAGTGTGTGAGTGAGGATATATGCATAGGTATGCGTATTGGTGGGTGGATATACATGTGTAGGTAGGCCAGTGTGCAAATGCTCGGGGCCTATGAGGAAGGAGACAGAATTTAAGCCAGTCATTTCTGGTTTTCAGTGGGTTGAAGTCGGCATTTTCAAACTCACAGTAACTGCTTTCTCTGCCCTCCATCCACATCAGGGTCCCTGGTGGTTGTATTCATATTAGTGGATTATGACCCCCACCTCCACCCCAATCACAACTGCTTGGACCAGAAATGACCATTTGACCCAAAAGGAGCCAATCGTATTCTCTCTCATGGTAGACTGCTTTTTTTTTTTCGTTTTTCCCTGATTTGTTACCCTTCTTTTATTTACATCCTTTGCCATGTGACTTTGCAGTTTCTCCCACTAGAGGTACAGCATATTTTCTCTCCCTATTGATGTTGAACTCAACTATGTGACTTGCCAGTAGAATGTCAAAAGAGGCAACCTGAGCAATGGTTTTAAATGTGCAATTGGAAGCTGAACTTGTCCTCTTGAACTCCTAGCCTTTGTCTGTGAGAAGAACATGCCTCATGTACCTGCTGTTCACAGACAGTGAGAGACTGGTGGAGCAGACCTGTATGCAACCTGCAACTTAAAGTCAAATCCAGCCAGAGCTAGCCAATATCAGTCAGACCTTGGCTAACCCACAGACACAGAAGCAAGAAATAAATGTTTATGGTTGTATATCTCTGAGGCTTGGGATAGTTTATTACTGTTGCCATAGCTAACAGATATATCTCTCTCCTTAAAACTTGACAACTAAAGTGGGAGACAAAGAGACTGCCTGTTGAGTGTTGGGGCATTAAATGACAGAGCTTGCCACAGAATAACTCTGAACTTTTAGTGCTCAGATTCTCAGAGCTCTTTCCTGGTACCCACACAAGGGATTCTTTCTTGGATTCCATAAGATAACCCCTGAATCTTGTCAATAAATTCTTTTCTGTTGCTTAAGATAGAGGTTTCTTACTCAAGCAAGAGTAAAATACTATTATTTGCAACTAAAAGAGCTAAATTTATAGAGAATAAAATGTCTAATTGGTTATAATGTTTGTTTAAGGAAAATGGGCTCCAAACTCTTCTTTCAAAGTTCTCTAGAGGTGGAGGTGAAAGTGGGGCTTGTTAATCCCCTGTGGATAGTTATGAAATTGGGAGGCTCTCTTGGCAAGGCTCTGGAATCTGGCTTTAGTGTGAGACTGTGGCACAGGTTGTCACTTACCTCTGGGACCAAGCAGCATAGGACTTTGCATTCAGAGCATATTCCAATTCAAAGCGACTCCGTAAAGCTGCCACGTGGCTCCGTCCAGGCCCGCCCCGGCTCACGAGGCAATCAGAAGAAGAGGAAGGTGAGAGAGACCCGCTGCTATTACTTGATGCAGGAGACATCAGCTGAGGGAAGGAGGGGCAGTTTTAATCTTTTAATACATCCAACAGGTATAAAGACATAGAATAGAATATGGACTTATTCTAGGATTCCTCATATTTGATTTCTATTCATCTTGGTATGCTTCCAGTTTTTCCTTTCAATCTCTGATGACAATACCTGGCTAGCTTAATTTACTTTTTGACCCAGTTCTATGCTGAGAGCTGGCCCATTAAACTTGTGCTCATATTTTAGAAAGCATAGTAGGCCCAAATCAAATTCATAAAATAGACATTTGGGAGGTCATTATTTAATGATCAAAAGATTCTCCATATTCTTTATTATGGTAATAAGATCTGTGGCAGAGTTCCTTTAAATGGTAACTTAAAATTATTCTTTTATGTGAAATTATTCCCTTTTACATAAAATGGATTTATATACTTTTCCAAGAATACATCCGTTCTGTAAAATGAAATATGCCTTACTGTCTAGCAACTGAGGGGACTAAAAAGGGTTGTTGGGAGAGATTTTAAGATAGTTACAAACAGTTTAAAATGGTTAGAAAATAGAAGACTTGTAGGGAAGAAAAGGAGAAAGAGAAGAGGAAAAATAGGAGAGCAGCTTTTATTGCAATTTTTGACCACCTTGTTGCTTATACACTCTAACTCAACCAAGGACATTAATGGGTTTGATAGTATAATTTTCCAAGACATGGAGACATAAGACAGTAGACTTCCATTTGACAGGGATATAAAAAGTAATGTGGGCAGCAGGCCATGGTGGCTCCGTGGTAGAGTTCTTGCCTGCCATGCTGGAGACCCGGGTTTGGTTCCCGGTGCCTGCCCATGCATGGAAAAAAAAAAAAAAGAGGAAAGCAACACAAATATTTTCTGAGATCAAGTAAATATTCTTTCCCCCACTGAAAAGAGAAAGAAGAAACAAAATGAAAAAAAAAGCAATGTGTATAGATTTCTAGCTCTTCATAGTAACCAAGACATTGCTAATTAGACCTACTAGAATGATACAATGTCAGCATAAGAAGGAGTCAAACTCTTTAATATCTTCTATGGCATCCCTTTCAGGTCAACTATAGAGGCACGGCTTGATTATCTTCAGTGATAGAGAAGTCACTGCCTCAAGAATCTGTTCATTTATCTTAGGACAGCTCTGACCATTAGCAGGTTCTTCCTCAAAGACATCAGTTCTACAACACTTCATTTCCATACATTGACCATAGAGAACAAATCCAGTCTATTTACCACATGATAGTTATTCAGATGTTTAAAAACAGCTGTTGTACTCACCCTATTTTTCTCTTCGTTGGGGTAAGCATCCCTAGTTCCTCCAATTGATTCTCATGTGACCTAATTTCAACCTATTCACCATTATGATCTCTTTTCTCTAACATGTGTGCTCCAGTTTTAATGATCACTTTAAAGGGATTAGGAACACGACTGGGTACTATTTTGTTTGGCTATATCAGAACAAAAAGGAATGATCACATTCTTTATTCAGTAGCAATCTCGGTTTTTGCCAGCCACTTCATTTTCTAACTCACACTGAGCTTATTACCACTAATATTCATGATGTTCGTAAACCAGATCTCCACCATTTGATATTTCCACCATTGTTTCCTTGGTCTTGGTGCGGACATTATATTCATTCACATGAAAATCCTTGTTAGATATGTCCTATCAATTCATCCTCCGAGACAGTCTAGAATACTACCTATCAAAAACTGCTGTCCTTTTTAACTTTATATCTGCAAATGTGATGCTCAGTGCCCTCTTAATGCTGGCTGAGATTACTGAGTAACATGTTGAAGAGAAGAGAGAATAGGGTCTTAGGGAACTCTACAAGTCAAGCCACTTCAGGCTGGCACTGGTCTGTTAATTAGTGCAATCCAGTCCAGCAACCTCTCTTTGCAGCCAAATATGCCCCTCAAAAGGAAATAAATGAAGGACAAATATGAAAGGAGTTACAACCTTTATATTTTCGTACTTACTTTCTTTCCACAAGAGCATCTCACCTACATTCGCCAACACCTTTGGATATTCAGGACTTTTCAATGGACATATATCAGAAGCTTAGGTTCTTACCTCAATATTGCAGAGACACTCTTCTAACTTCATAACTACTTCAGAAAATTCGGGTCTTCCCTAGAAATAAAGAAAAGGCTTTTATTTTTTACTAAAATTAAAGAGTGGCAACTCTGGATTTTAAAATATGACTATTTGCATTTGTAAAGAATAAGATTAACAATAAAGTTTATTTTTATTTAAAATACTCTTGTATTGAAGTGTTAATTGAATGTTCATTTGCTGTTCAAAGATGAATGTTGAGTCTTCCTCTGATAAGAGTTTTAAGTCCGAATTTGCAACTATATTCAGATAATAAAACAGGGCAAAAGCTTTAATTAGCTTTGCATGTTTTTAAATGGCAGCTTTTCCTCTTCAAAATGAAAGAATAAAAGTGAATACTGAAAACCATTAACTATCTCAATGCCAAATATTACACCGCCCAATATGTCTGTAGGAAAAGGACTGCTAAAGCTAATTTTATAATTGGCTTCCTTCTTGAAAACACCATCTCAGATTCAAGACCATGATTAAGAGAGAGACCTCTTGACTGTGCCCTACTTCAGGGTTTAAGATAAACTTTCTATCTTCAAAAATTGCCAATAAAGATATTGTCCAGTATGAGATTCTGTGTCAAAATAGTTTGTTTAAACAAACAGTTATTGCATTCTGATTATATTCTAAGCATTGTTCTGGTTGCTGGTGAATATTAAAAAAAGTGATTATGGGTTTATGGGAAAACTTCTTAGACTTTTAGAAAATGGTCTCTATTGAAGAAAATTCATATCTCTTATGGTCAGATGTTAAGGACTATATAACCTATCCTCTCTCTCTTTATGAAATTTTCACTGAAAGGAAGTGGAGAGCCTAATTTAAATTCAAATGCAGTAACCAACTAATTTAGATTCTTAGAACAATTTTCCCCATGATACCTAGCCCTTCCCTGAGGACAAAGCACTCTCAAGTGGAAGCTGTCTTCCCTCTCACACTCCCTGTACCTCTAGGCTGGCAGAGGTGGCTCTGGTGAGGTGGGCGTCGTCTTCCTTCCTGTCATAGCTACTTCTGAATGGAATGGTTCCTCCTCTGAAATCTACTTGCTTATCAGGCTATTCCATGGAGTCCCTCGCCCTCAGTCTTTGCACACTAATTAGCTCACTGTCCTGTACTCCAGCATGACCCTCAGACATTCATTATCCATGCATCTGCAATTGCCTGGCCTTTGGGATTCTTCACCTGCTCCTCTGAAGTGATATTTGTCTTTACCATGCTCTGTCACTGACTCACGTGGCTGTTTGCTAGGCCCTATTACTGCCAGTGCTCGAAACAACTTCCATGCTCTCAGTTTCCATTAGATGACTCTTAGGGCTGTATCTCCTTTCTTTCTAGCTTACAACCACTAGAACTCTCACTCCTACAATCTTTGACCACACTGGTAGACTTAAAAAAGCAACAACAAGCAAACAAAAAAACACAACTTTTTACCTTAAAATTTTTAAATATGACCTAAAGTAAAAGAGAATAGTACAAGAAGCCCTCATGTACACCTCACTCAGCCTTAGGAATCTTGTTTTATCTTTTCTGATGTTTCTTTCCTTTCCTCCTTTCCTTTCTTTCTTCCTTCCTTCCTTCCTTCCTTCCTTCCTTCCTTCCTTCCTTCCTTCCTTCCTTCCTTCCTTCCTTCCTTCCTTCCTTCCTTCCTTCCTTCCTTCCTTCCCTCCCTCCCTCCCTCCCTCCCTCCCTTCCTCCCTCCCTTCATCTGCCCTATTTTTTTGTGAGCTCATCTTACCATCTTTTATTGTCTCTTACCTCATTTCCTCACTATTCCCCTCGTGCAGCTTTGATTTCAATGGCAATCAAAATCACTTCCTTCCATGAAGCCTCAACTGTCTTATCTTGTCTTGCATTTTGTACTCTCCTGGAAAACCTCCAATCCATTCATCTGCAAGGCACACGCAACCTCACCCCTGCATACTCTCCCCCAGTACCTTGAACAGTGGCCAGTATACTGAAGGTACTTAATAAATGTTTGTTGAACAAATGACTGCATTAATGCTATGTTTTCTTTACATTTCATTTTCTTCTCAAACTATCTTATTGTATGGGTGGGGGGGTTGTTATAGTCTACTTCAAGTACTTTTAGGAAATCAATCAGGGAATATATGACAAATGAATGGCCTTTTATGAATACTGACTCATGGTGTTACTATTTCATGGAGGGTTGGTAAAACATCCAAATAATGATAATACTTAATATTTATAAACCTAAAGAATCTCATTTAATTCTCACAATACCATTCTAATGTAGATATTTTATTATTTTTCTATTTTACACATGAAAAAGCAGAAAATAAGAAAAGATAATTAACCAAACTAGCACAGTCTATAAATAACAAAGCTGAATTCAAAGCTAGGTAGAACTTCAACTTTCTTCATACTCTGTCCCTAAGTGTAGCATCTAAATCTGCAAGGTATATTAATTTGGTTTTAGTTATAATAAGACTCAGTGCATGAGATTGGCTTGTGCATGCTGAAGGATGATGGATTGGAAATTAAAAGACCTGAAGTTAAATATGATTGGCTCTGTCTGCTGACAGCTATGTGACTTTGGATGGTTGAGTAACCAGTTTGTGCCTCAGTTTCCTTGGCCTCAAATTGGGTTGCAGAATTAAAAGGACTAAATGAGATAGTGCATGTGCAAAAGCTCTGCAAACAATAGTGTTTTATGAAGGAACTTAATTTTTTAGTAAGCCTTACGAATGGGCTTGCCCTGGATGTGAACTCACTAAGTTTGAGTTTATGATCAAACGCTTTAGCAGTTTGATTTAAATTCTATGCAAATTAAGGATTCTCACCATTTATCTGGTGCCTTGCAAGAACACCAAGGTGCTCATTCAAAAGCAGAAATGACCAAAATGCCTCTTGAGCTAAGCACATGGAAATCATGAATAATAAATGCCAAGCTTACGAAGTGCATTGCCCTCTCTTTTCCTTTCAGGTGGGTGGCTTGTACTCTTTGCACTCATGCTTCGATTGGTGGCAGCCTGCCCTGCATCATGTACGGTATGCACCAAAGACGTAACCCTCTGTCACCAGCTAACCTATATAGTAGGTAATAAAAGCAACAACTCTAACAAACGATGCTCAGTGTACCTGGCAAATTCATTGCCGTGACTTCTATTGTAGTGTAGTGACTGCTCGCTGGGTTCAGCCTGAGACAGGTCAACTTTTGAAGAACAATCCTTTCACAGTGATGAAAGACTGATAACATTATTTTTCTGTTCCTAGGGTCTCACTAAAATTATTTTAAGGTCTTCAGAGTCATTGAGATATATTGCAATTGCAAAAGAGTACCACCATTGCATGCAGCCAAATGCTTTTTTTTTAATGGAAAAAAATGGATCAGTTTTGTTATATTTTTGTCCACTCTTTGTACAGATCTGAATGCTACCTCTGGCTGGAAAAACTATCAATGAATGAGAAAACCTGAATTGCAATTGTTTGGCGTTAATAAGATTAAGTGATGTACCAAGGAAACAGATTATTATCAAAATGCATCTAATTTTGAGTCTAGTTTTTTTTTATTGGTGGTAAATGAGCTGTAGAAATGCTAACAAGATACACTGCCTGTATTCATTACATATTGCTTGCTTAAGTCAACAATTTAATAAGACACCTTATTAACAAATTTGAGGAGAATGTGATTTACATCCTGATATCCAAGAAGTGAGAAGCAAGCTATACGCTCTGCCAGTGGGAAATTTTCCAAAATAAGTCTGGGTCAAAGATGGAGTACAAGGAGAGCATTTCTTTCATTTCTGAAGTCCTATGATTCAATGAGAATTAGGAGGAAGGCAGTACAGTTTCCTCTGGCAGGAGAGAGTCAGTTGGTAAATACAGTTTCCAATTAGTATTGGAAACCCTTAGACACTAAACTCTCATCTCTCTTAAAATGGATTTCTTGACTTCACTGCATTTTATTATCTGATAAGATATAAGTGATTCTCTAAGAAACAACTATTGTTCATATACATTGCTATACCTTTATATCCTCCTTTTCATTAACAGAATGCCACATTTATGAAGTTATAATTCATAAACATGGAGAAGCAAATGGATGACTTGACAGTGTAATTTCTTTTTAGACCTAGACAAGAAATGTGGACAGAAACAATAGCCTCAGAGCTGATGAATCTCTAAGGGAGCAGGGTCCCATATAAACAAAACTCCCCCACCCCTTATCAAAAACAACAATGAGAGGAGCAAAATGTCAACCTGGCCAGAATTTATAGAATTCAAATAATCAATAATAGAGATACTAAAAAAAATACCATGATTTAAGCTTGCTTGTTGCGGGAACAAGAGCAATTCTTCCAAAAGAAGGTCACTCTGAAAATCCTTTTATGTTTTTTAATTTTTATTTTAATCTCTTTGTTTCAGCAAGGCAGCCTGAATTTCATAAGGGAATTGTGATTTGCTTTCCCCATGGTTGACTGTTCTAATACCACCTGTAGGCCTCCCAGGGACAATGGACTCTTCCATCCTTATAACATCATCATTTGCAGTCAAAACAATTTTAGCATGATAAAGATGTGTTACAATAACTCCTGATTATAATACATCTTTATTGAGTTAAAATGCTTTGATTTCTAATGACAGGGTGGTGATAGCTCTGAGGTGATTATGGTGAAGGGATTTAACAG
This sequence comes from Tamandua tetradactyla, assembly GCF_023851605.1. Lineage (NCBI taxonomy): Eukaryota > Metazoa > Chordata > Mammalia > Pilosa > Myrmecophagidae > Tamandua > Tamandua tetradactyla. The sequence continues at coordinate 51,207,136 of NC_135337.1, forward strand.
TTGGAAGCCTCAAGTACCACCTGTCATCATCTGATGGACTTCATCGGAGGGACCAGGTACTAGACAGGAGCCCAAGATGGCCCAGACTATAATGAGAGCCCTGCTGGCAGAGTTTAGGTGGTCTGCAGCAAACACAGACTCTTACCAAGTTGCCAACTTTTAGCCTGGAGCTAACAAGCAGAAACCAACACTCCTTCTCACTCCCTCCACACCAACCCACACCTTTATGTTTGAGAGAAAAGATGATCGACTGCACAGCATTAGTAAACATTGTGAGTGGGAAACCGGCTAGGAAGCCTATACACATGCTCAGCCTTTGGGTGAGTCTGTACCGAGGCAGCAGGGCACGGGCAGGTCAGCACCCAGGCACAGACAGAGGTAGCTTGAAAGTCCACCTTCAAAGGTAGCTTTAGGGATGATAATCCAGAACAATACATTCACTTTGGCATCTAAAGGAACAGATGGGTTTATGCTTCTCAAACAAACATGTCACAAGAGCAAAGAGCATAAATATCCACCATCCTGCAAAACAGTCAGCTTCCCTTTAAATTTAGAAATAAGAGGATCATTTTCAATTTATTTCCTGTTCTTACCTAGGTGATAAGATTGCTCAGAGGGTTATGATTGTCTCTGCTCTCCACTATACCCTCTTCCTAATGATGTGTCTCCTGCTTCTGTCTTTGTTCTCTTTCCCCACAGCAGCTCCTGTGACCACCAGGGTTCTAATCATCACGGATGGATACCTCTCCTCTGTAGAGAGCACAAATCTTTCCCTCTTGTTTAATCTTGCCCTGCTCTCTTTGAGCAGAAATGGCATCATGGACATCCGGGAAGATGCCCTGCACGGCTTTACGAAGTTGCAGACGCTGTTGCTGGAGCACAACCAGATATCCAGCTCCACGCTCACGGACCTCACCTTCAGCCAGCTGGGCAGCTTGCAGGTGCTGGTGCTGAGCAATAATGCTCTGAGCACCCTGCGGGGCTCCTGGTTCCGAAACACCAGCGCCCTGACCCGGCTCCAGCTGGACGGGAATCAGATCGCTAATCTGACCGACAGTTCTTTTGGGGGCACGAGTCTCCACAGCCTCAGGCATCTGGATTTGTCTAACAATTTTATTTCCTCCATTGGGCAAGATGCCTTCCGGCCCTTGCCTCAATTACAGGAAGTGGACCTTTCCCGAAACAGGTTGGCCCACATGCCCGACATTTTCACTCCACTGAAGCACTTAATCCTTTTGAGTTTAGATAAGAACCAATGGAGCTGCACTTGTGATCTCCAACCTCTTGCCCGGTTTTTAAGAAGCTACATGAACTCTTCTGCCCACACTCTCAGGAATGCCAAGGGCCTAAATTGTCAACCATCCACCACCACAAGTGTGTCCACTGCAAAGAATATACTGAGGCTGTCTGAGACCAACTGTAATTCTAAGGCTCCTAACCTCACTCTGGTTCTAAAGGACAGAAGTCCCATCCTCCCAGGGCAGGATGTGGCCCTGTTGACTATCCTTGGCTTTGCAGGTATGCCAGGAAGTAGTGCATCTTACTCTCCTCCCTTCCTCTCATCCGCACATTCTTGAAGTCTTTTAAATGATGAATTTCTTAGGCCATGGGGTAAATTCACCAGGGCTTATGGTAGGGAGAATGTGCCGGGAGATGACAGCTCCTTTGTCTCAGGCCATAAGAATTTCCGATTGCAGAGGCACTGTCTTAGAGGAAAGGGCCTTGTACTAGATGTCAGGAGCTCTTATCCTGAAAAAAGTAACATTGTGATCCTGAGTAAGTTAACTTATCTCTTCGACTTCAATTTTCTAGGCAGAGTATTCTATATTTCATCCCTTCATTCATCCGTTCACCAAAGGGCCCTTGTCCATTTATGATGATGCTGGGAAACAGGAATTTTAAAAATCCCCTTTCCCAAACTCACATTCATTTGCTTCTCCATGGTGTGCTTTACCAAGTGCACAGGGAGATGCTGTCTAAAATCACCTGCATTCTCCCCTAGAGTGGTTGTAAAGCACAGTGCTCAAGTGCACATCCCTGCCGTGGGATTGGCCAAATCTGAATCCAGGTTTTATTTATACAAGCTATAAGACTTTGGCAAGTTATATAAATTCTCTGTGCCTTGGTTTCCTTCCATTTGGGGGTTTTGAATTCTTCTCAGATTTCAGTTTATCCAAGTCAATCACTTGGCCACACTACTGCAGACCAAGGAAGAAGAGGATAATATTCAACTCTTTAATTTTTCTCTGGTAGATTTAAGTTTTTTAAGCTACACAGCAGTTATTGTTCTACCCAGCTGGATGAATGAAATACAGTGATGCCTGATGGTGTTAGCTGAAGATCAAGCATGTGTGAGACTTTTTGAGTTATTTACCTCGATGTGTGCACTTTCCCTCTTTCCTCATGTGAGATTCTCTGCACCTGTGGGTGGCTGAGGTGATGAGAATGGGGGTGCTCCAAAACTGGAAAACCAGAGGCCCACTAATGGCGTCCAGGACTAAACTGACGTATTGTGAATCTATGCTATAAACAATTATTCCATAGGAATAATTACTAATATGGAATTAATAATTCCATATTAATTAAACAATTAATCAGGATAGGTGGAGACCTGCAGTAGGTTCTGACGACAGAACTATCACCAGTGATCAAATTTACTTGGAAGTGAATTAAAATATTCTCATGAAGATGTTTCAAAACCTGGGTGACAGTGTCAGTAGTTGCATATACTGTGAAATAATTTACAATAAAAGGCAAAAACAACAGGACAGCAGTTTCCTCTTAAATGTGTGTCTTATAACATTAGTTGTAAGAGATAATAGACAGCCCAATACAGACACAAGCACATCTACATATAAGCCATAGGTTGTGGTGTTCAAGTAAGCTTGGGAAATGCTGAGTTAAACAAAGTGAAGCAGGGTTATTTACTACAGTGCTTCTCATTTTCTAATGCGCATTATGAATATTTTAGAGGAGGGTCTAACATGGAGCATTTCTTAAAGTTATTTGACCATGAATCCTTTATTTCACAGAGGATCTCATTGAACTACTGTTATATAGGACATCATTTTGGAAATATTACAGTAAAGTAATTTTCAGTGTCTTTTAGGTATCTTTTATATCTATTTTCAGAAAATAGCTTGCTATGTTGACTGCTCTGCCTTAATGTAGAGATAGATGCAAACTCTGGAAGACACCAAAAGGTTTTGCCTAAGTGATAGGAAGTTTAATATGTATGGATAAATTCTGATAAATAATAAATACTATAACATAGTGGGCTTTAGAATATGAAATTATCATGTTAATGTGTCTTTCATTGGGTGATGTTAAATAAGTGGTTTTTAAAAAGAGAGTCTTTTCTTAAAAGACTCTAACACTTGATATCAATTCACTCTTTTAAGATTCTATTTCTGGCTAAGGAGGGGCATATGGAAAAAAATGACCCTACTGCAAACTACAGATAGAGTTAGTAATATTCTAATATTCTTTCATCAACAGTAACAAATGTGCCACAGCGATACTATGGTCATCAGTAGTGGGGGATAAGGGGTATGGGAGGATCTGGCTTTTCTTTTTTCTTTTTATTTCTTTTCTGGAGTAATGAAAATGTTCTAAAATTGATCATGGGGATGTGTGCACACCTATGTGATGATACTGTGAGCCAGTGATGGTACACTTTGGGTGGTTTGTAATGGTATGTGAATATATCTCGAAATTGAAGAAAAAAAAAGGCAACATCAGAATAAAAAAAAAAAAGAGAGAAAGAAAAGTCAGTTCTGCTTTGTACTTCATAATTGACCAGTTCGCTTTACTTTGGAGAACCCCAGCTCCAAACTACGTAAGTGTTCCTTTAAAATAAAAGTTTCAACTATTAAAAAAAAAAAGAGTCTATTCCTGAAGTAAATATAGTGAATTATCTATACCTCTAGATTGTGGGGAAAAGATTTAGAAGTCCAATTCTAAATCTGATTCGATTTTCTTCTTCAGCTATAGAGAAGTCATCACAATTCAAAGGCATCTAAATGCTCCTATTAAGTGAATTTAAAACTAATAAGTGGTTATTTGGCACTAAACACTTATATTTTGACCTTTTCTCTTCTGTGACCTGGGGAATAAAGAGAAAGCTTTCTTGAAGTTGTAATATGTTTCCAATACGTAAATGAGAACATGTCATTAATTTTGCCATTTTCTCTCTTTTTTTTTAATTCAGAGGGATTGCTAGGACACTTTTTAAAAATAGCAGCATTGCCCAGAGCAGTGAAAATTCAACAATCTTCCTAATGCAATGTTTGGCCGACCTACAAGCTTCATTTGCTGCTTTTGCTTTCTGCACTAGTGAAAGATGACCATACCTGAATGGTAACGAGATACAAATATATCTCTAGTCTCAACAGCAGGACTGTGAGTAGTTCTTTGCTGTTGAACCACATTTAGAGGAGAAACTTTATCCTATAAACGATGATGCCTACAGTCATTTCTATGGCCGGTATGTGTTTAAGAAAACAGACTATTCTTTACTTGATTATTTGATTTAGTCTGTGTCAGCCATATAAAGAACTCTCGTCTTGATTTGACTTTCAGATGTTTTCTTCCTAACAGTTGAGTCTTGCAGGATGTAACACAGCCCTACAAAACCCAAACAGCCCAAGCAGCCATCGTAATCATAAACTACAATAACTACTCCTTGAGCCTTACTCTATGAAAACACTGTATTAAATATACCATGTGTATTATCTCACTTCATTTCTGAGTGGTATTCAGTACCCTCATTTGACAGATGAGGAAAAATAAATCTTGGAGAAGTTAGAATTCTTGCCCAATAAGCTTTTCAGAGAAGGGCTTTGAATTCAAGGTTTTCTGATTCTGATGTAAGAGATGAGTGTCATAATTTTATTATTTTCATATATTTTGAACATTGTAAAATTAAAATCCTTGGTTGGAATGACCCAATTCTAGGGTATGGCAACAAAAATTATGATCTACCTTTTGCTAATATTCTTAAATATTGTTTGCCTTTAGTTAATGGAAATTAAATTATTTCAATATATTATAACATTTCACAAGAGGTACTATTCATGATTAAATTAAAATGGGTTTATAAGACATCAAGGTCTGATAAACTATACAAAGCTTGGAGGATATTTACTGAAAATTGCTATTCCTTTTGACTACTCTTCATTTCTGACAGAAAAAATAAAACAACCATGCCTCACCTACCCTTTTCTTTCAAGTTCAAAAAATATCATCATATTTTTACTAAATTTGTCTTTGGTGGAAAGTACCAGGCATGATGTAATCAAAATGTCTAGAATGCTGAGCTTATCCCATTCCCTGTCCCTGTTTCCCAGAGGCCCTTTCCTTGGGCGACTGACTTGCCCACAGTCTCACTGCAAGTTTTAGGCAGAGCTGGGCTAGAACACATTATCTCCTTACTAAGTCTACACCAACACCATGTCTTCCTGTCCACTCTTTCTGGGATCTGTAAGATTACAGCACCCAGTGTGTTTCATTATGAGAGTTCCTTCTGCTTGTTCAAGAATGCCCAATAAACATTTTTGGAGTGCCTTCTGTGTGCTCGAGTCCTGAACCCTGAGGATGTAACATTGAGCAAGACCGATAGGGCCTGTCTCCTCACAGCGCTCAGCTTGTGCAGGCAGTGCACAAGCCAATGGATAAACGAACACAGGAATACATACAGTGATAAGTGTTAAGAAAGACATGACAATCAATTATGACAGAGGGGAGATGGGAGTGTAACTCAGAAAATTTTGCTTGAGTATTGGTTGAAGATGCTTTTTGCCAAGATGGGACAAGTGATGTAGGAACAAGTTAGACTAAGCATTTTGGTTTGAGAAACATTGTCCTTTATGATTTCATTCAGACAACAAACTGTACCTCCACAGAACGTTAAATGACAGCACCCAGTAGCCTGACATTAGGCGTCAATTGTGTTGTCACAGGCGTTTTTAGGAGAGAGTGACCTTTGAAGATGGTAAAACAGCAAAGGCATCGGGGAGTTTGGGGTCCTGGTTTTGAGTAGGAGAAGGTCTTACAACCGTCGAAAAGATCATACAAAAAACTTGGAAGTGGGTTTTAAGATTAATGAATTAAAGAGTCTGAAACATAGTATGTGAATGTGGAAAATAAGGCTAAGAAGGAAGATTATAGCCAGATTGTAATAAATCTTAAATACCAAGGAATTCGGCCTTGATGCTAACAGGAAGCTGATGCAATAGGCTGAGTTGGAGGGTGGCATTTAAGTATGAGTAAAATCTGGCAACACTGTAGGATCTTTTTTCTTTTGGGGGAGGTGGTTATGGTATATGAGAATTTCAGGATAATGCTAAATTTGGTCTGTTTTCATTAACTATGGGATTAAGAAGTTGGAAATAATTAATTTCCTAAGGGATAGGAATTGAACTGGTTTCCCAAAGGCAGCAAAATAATCTTAACACAAGGAATTATCTTCTTTTACCTTGAATGAATTTCAGTACACATACATAAAAAAGCCTCTTTTTTTTACCAAAGAGGTTCCAGATGGTTTTGTTTCTTACAATTTTTCAGACATACGAAGAAAGATCCAAATTGGAAAACAGCAATGTTAAAAAAAATTAACCTCTGTCTGGGCTATTTTTCCAAATGGTGATGGATTTGCCATCCATTCCGATGCCCTAAAAATCACTGACCTTTACATTTGTTGGTTTCAGATTTGGTGATTTATATGTTTCTTCCTATGATGTTGTCTTTTAATAGTCTCTCTATTTGTCACAGGAGCTGTTGGTCTCACATGCCTAGGTTTAGTTATATTTAACTGGAAACTCCAACAAGGCAAAGCAAATGAACACACATCAGAAAACCTTTGTTGCAGAACCTTCGATGAAGCCCTGTGTGCTCAAGAGGCAAGACATTACCGTGCAAAGGGATTCTGTAACTGCCGCTTAACTCAGGAAAATGAGATAAAGGTCACGTCCACTGTGGGGTCCAGAAAGGAAATGCCACTTTTACAGGGAAACAGCCAGCAAGCAGCACTGGCCCACAAGTCGACAGCCCTTGACAGATCACTTAGAAACCTGCAAGGGAAGGACCCTGGGACAGACAGCACTTTCTTTGGCCTTGATGGCAGATGGCTGCACTCAGGAGGTTCAGAGCCTCCTGAGAGAACAGCAGCTTTTAATGAAACAGGCATACTTACAAGATATTGTGCAAAGAGTGTCGAAAAGCTAAGGAATCTTGAAGCTAGGGAAGGTCAACCTCAAACCCTGCCACAGCATGTAACAAGAACACTTGGTGAGTTTGTCTCATTTTAGAACATCCCACTCTGTTTAATTCTCTCTGAAGGAAGTAGCCTCCTTTAATTCCCTCAACAGAGGAATACAGTAAAAACCATTGTAGCACCAGTCTACACCTCTTCTAAAATGCCTAAATCTGTGTGTGTGAGTGTGTGTATTTGGGATGAAGTATAGGAGCTGAGAATGCATCTCTTGCCTGGTGGAAAGTGAATGTTGTAACCCCACCTAACTATATCTATATGGTTTTTTTTAAAGAAGAGTTTTAAATAGCAACAGTACTGTTATGATTTATCTGAGGGAGAGTATTGGCTTTCATTCCAACACCCTATGAGTTCTAATGCCAATTCTGCAGTAAGAAACCTTCCCAGAGCATGACACATTAGAAGAATGGGACTTCTAATGCTAGTGATTCATTTCAAGAATGATGTCAAGAAACATACTTTGCTTGCTGAGCTGTCAAGGATGATAACTTTCCAGTCCAGGGAAAGTCAGGACTTAATTCATCGTCCCATGTTGGGAGCCAAGTGAATCTGGCTGTGGCATTACCCACTGTACATGGACAATGTCAATATTTAGGTGGAAGCAATGAATTTAATGTTTTCCTTTTTCTTCCTGAATAGTAAGGGAGATGCTTTCAGGCTTGCAGCAAAAACTTTGACAGCTGCTCTGTAAAGAGGTCCCTGTCATTTATTTGGATTGGTTTACAACAAGCCGAGCTTTCCCTCAGAATATGAATGACAGAGGCGCTGCACCAAGAAATTCTTACCATGGGGATCTAGCCCTAAGGATGGATTTGGGAACAATTGGATGAAAATGAAACCATATGTTACTTTCACGTGTAACATAAGGCAGAATGTGAATTTGTTCCATTACATTCCCCAGACTCCAGTTCTTACCAGTTTCTGGGGACTGATGATTTGACTCAAGAGCTGGATGGCCAAGGAAGGAAACATCTGCCACAGATCTGATCAGATTGTTTTTATTTTATAAAGAAATAATCAGTTAACCTTTCAATCGAATCATTCCTTGGGCAGATGTTTCATTTTAACTTTGTCCAGTACCTTAACTTCGCTGCAGGAACGTTCTACACTAAAATCCAGCCCCTTGATTCACACAGAGCATGCTAGCATGTCAAATCAATACAATTACTTTTAAGAAACACTTGAGAAATTCTGCTATTTGCCGGGTATTGTATTGGAGGTGGAGAGGACAGGTATTTGAAGAGAGAATAGCTCTCCAGAATAGACCATAGCTGCTCCAGAATAGAAGTTAGTTATGAGGGAATGTCACTCCAGCTATGGCTTCTAATTTGGAAGCACAGAATCAAAGGATTTCAGTGGCAGAGGGGACTTTAGAGATGCTCTAATCTGTTGGTTCTTAGTATTTATTGTTGAGTTGCAGAAGGGACTCTGATTAAGGTATTAATCCTTCCCCCAGGATAATTTATACACCCACATAAAGTTCCCATCTAGTCCAATCTGATACCCAGATAGAAGATGACTTCTTTAAGATGACTCAGATAGATAAATGCAGATCTTAGGTTAAAATTAGACTGAGTCTGGGGCTAAGAAGACTTGCTTTCTCTCACTTCATTCGTCCTCCGGATAAAACAATTTCGCAATATACTAGAAGGTGCACTGATAGGATGCAATTTAGAACTTCACATGCATTGTGCTTAAGAGCATGGGGTTTAGTGTTAGAAAAACCTGGATTCAAGTCCTGGCCATATCACTTAGCTGTCATGTGACAAGGGGAAAGTGTATAACCTCTCTAAACCTGATTCTTCTTCTGTAACAGTGATAGGAAGATAGGACTTGTTCAGTGTTTAGGTCTGTTGTGATTATTAAATGAATTAATGTGTGTGTAATATTTAGAACAATGCCTGGCTTTTATTCTATGCTTAATAATAAGCATTACTGTTATTTTATTATATTTAACATATATCATTAATATGTTAACATGCATCACTTAAAGTTCTCACGCAGAGATTGCTGGGACACAGACCAAGTCATATTTCAAATACTTAAGTATTTAGTGAACATTAGGAAATAAATATGGTCTCTCTTTCATGGAGCTGATGGTATCAGACGCATTTTTTTGTTTTTGAGGTTATTTTCTGCTTCATATCTGAATATAATTCAACATGGCATCCATATTTTTCTGAATATTGAGTTCCAAATAGGAAATGATTGCAAGAAAAAAATCACTATGGTCATTTGAAAAGGTTTTACATATTATGCATATTTAAAGCTAACTTAGCCGCCAACTAATCTAAAGATTTACAACTATGAGTAGTGTTTCTATTTCCACTCCATCAGCATTGAAGTCAGCATCACAACTGTGGCCATTGAAATGTGGCCATAGTGTCATTGCAAATACAATAATCCACCAAATGTCTTTTGTCGGTTTGGCTAAAAATTTGAAAAATGTTCAAGAATTGCCACAATCAGAGGAGAACTTTTGTACCTTTAACAGGGTTTCTAAACATCTGTTTGCTTGGGGTAACAAAATTCTTCCTCGTACTTAATTCCTGCATTTATTGTTCAGCAGATATCAGCAGTGACACATTTAGCAGAAGATATGCAACAGGTGCTTCAGCCTTGGCAAGAGAAAGTCTTGAAAAGCATTTAACAAATGAATCATGGCAGCCTCCAGTAGAAAAAGAAGACAATGGCTTACAACTTCACAGGCAGAGACATTTTCTTACAAGCTCATCATCTAAGCCTTGTGAGCCTGAGGAACACTATGTACAAAAGATATTACAAAAACATAGATCAAAATATGATGATCCTTGTGGACTATTAAATCAGAGCAGACCTCGGTATCTTCTGCCAAGTAATTCTCTTATCTGCAAATATGTGCCTTGTGATCAATTTCAAGATTATGTGAAAGAAAAGAAGCTAAATCGTAGGGAACTTTCAAAGCTAGAGAAAGAGCAGATACAAATTAACAGTGCAATAGAAAAATTCCTTAGGAGTGAAGACCACATGGAATTATCAGCATTATCAACAAAAACCAAGCAAACATGTTCTCCAAAGAAAGTTAGCTTCCATGATCCTGATTTAGTAGAAAAAAATAAGTTGGGGATGTTACCCAAAACAGCAACCCACTGGAAACAGAAGAAAAGTAAAAATAACAAATTGACCAATGTGGATCTCAAAATATGTAGCAAATCTCAGGAGAGAAATGCAAGAAAAAAACGGTTTACCGATACGCAGATTCTGAAAAAGAAGAGAACCAATCAATCTGACCTCAAAGGGAAAATTAAAGGACAAAATTTAAGGATAAAATTAAATTTACATCCCTTTAGAAAAGTTAGAATCCACCCAGAAAAATCCTTGCCAGAACCCCCAAAGAAACCCAAACGAGTATTGTTATCTCCTAAGAAATTACCCAAAGCTTTTGAGAAAGAAGTTAACATAAACCTTGCGTCTTCTGCTGATTTTTCCCAGCAGTCAGAGAGTAATAACTATGTTAGACTCACTTCTAAAAGGCTGCCTCTCAAACATGGTCCAAAGCAGACCTCATATTATAAAAGAAACACTAAAAATGTACCTCTGCTCAGAGCTAACGACTTTTCTGTAGTCAGCCAGAGCTCTGTGGAGGACAACTGTCACCCTACTCACGTTCCCGGTAGAAGCCCATCACCATTGCCTCTGCCCATACCTATCACAGCTCAGCGTGGACCCTCATACTCCCTGTTCTCAGGTGAACAAATGCAAGGTGCAATTCACCTGGCATCGGAAGTTCCTAGCTATTTACTGGCTACCTGGGGAAATACAGGAAGTGATGTTTTACCATTGGGTCCTTATGGGGAGCCTACTAATCAAGGGGCCATAGATCCCACTAAGCACATCACAAGACAGGGCAAATCAAAGATCAGTGAGCTAGGTAAGACAAGCCAGATTTCTTTGTCCCTGAGGAATCAAACACAACTTTCAGGAGGCCAAGAGACTGACACCTACAACAAGGAACGCACTTCAGATCAAAATCAAGCTTTAGAACATGAGGAGCAAAAATCAAGTCCCAAACAACGTGGAAATGGAGAAAAAGCATTAATAATGAAAACCCCCAAATCACATCAAATTGTAGAAGGTTGCATTAGGGATAAAGAGAGAAATGATACAGGAAAAGACCTTCTTAACACAGAAACTTATGATTCTTTTCCCATTCTCCAGACAGAATTCAAGAGTAAACTAATATTTATGAAGACAAATTTAATTCCATCCCCAAATAGAATAGAGCCTCCCAAGGATATCAGTACTTCTTTTAGTACTCAAGCCATTTGGCATCTAACCAATGATAATGAAAAAGGAATTGACAGTGTAAATGCATTGCCCAGAGATGACGGCACTGAACCACTAGAGATAAAAATAGAAGGGAAAGAAGAGAAAAAAATGCTCTCTGAAAGCAAGACCAATTCTAGTGTGTTAATTCAAACCACACAAATGACCTTAAAAGGCACTGCAAAAGAAAAGCAGCAGACTTGGGAAAATGGAAAAAGTGAAAAATATATATTACATGATTCAAGCTCTGTCAGAGAGACTGTTACAGCTAAGGATTTGAGTATCACAAATTCCCATGAAACTGAAAATAGACTATCTCACAGTGAAAATGATCTTCAAATTAACAATAATGTGCGTAGTTTGAGAGAAGTTCAAAATAGTCAACCAAATAAAGATAACAGTGCACATAAAGAAGGTGAAATGGCAGAAGAGAAGCAGGAAGTGCTTTCCCTCTTACCAGAGTTAAAAGATAATAGTTTTGATGCAGAAAATGAGGTGCTTCTCATTCCTAGCAGAATAAATGAAGCTGAAAATTCTGTTCAAAAACCTGCACTGTATCCACCATTTGCTGAATATGCTAATACATCATCTTTAGAGGCAGAACAAAGTGAACAAAATAACTCAAATAATAATCATTTCCTACTTTAGCTTTTTTCAAAAGCATACAAAAACACCCCCTAGCCTTTGCATGCATTTCAAATGCATTATTTTGGAGGAAAAAATTATCAGTAACTCTTTGTTATCAATGAAATACAAATACGCAGTTGACTATAATGCAAAAATCAAAGACAGAGCCACAAGATATGTTTGACACAATTAACTGAGTATGCCTCTCTAGGGGTGGGAAAACGGAAAAGTTTTGCCTTGTCTTGGAAAAGCAACCAAACGTAAAGAAAGCAAAGTAAGAAAGCATTAAGCAAATGAAAGATTATATAAGTAAGACGTACTTGAGTAGATTTACACTTGATGTTTATTGTAAGAAAATTATGGTACACATCTCAATTAGTGGAATTACAATATTACTTTCTATACAACTGATTATATATTCTCATTTGTGCCTGTGTTTTCCTAATTATGGTATGAAAATAAAACTGGAGCATTGTTTGTTAACAGAGGTTTAGCTGATATGCATATTAGCATATTTCATCCAGGAGTATGCTGACAATTATCCTTGATCTTAAGTAGAAGCTTTTAAAACCTGTTACTTCTTTAAGAGAAAAATAAAATAAGGGTTTCTGGGAATAATAGGCCAGTTCTGTAAAAAAAATTTTAAAAGTCTGCAAAATTCTATAAATCCACTAGATGGAGATCTCAGCTTCAATCATTTTAGAAGAAGAATAAATTCGAGGCTTCGAGAGCAACACAATGGATCCTGAACCAAAAAAGGAATTTGAATGAGCTTTAGTGCGAATTGTTATTAACTTAAGATTGTGAAAACTAAATAACCCATTAGCATGTAAGCTTTTAAGGTTTGATCTCTTGGGTTTAGTGTGCCACTATTGTTTGGTGTTGAGCACAAGAATTAAATGTGCTTATAAATATTAGACTCAGAAGTATACTCAGAATAAGCATCTTTCATTCAAAGCCTTACTTATTTGAAAAATACAAGTCTACTCAAACAATTTTATTACTGATACTTCAATAAAATGTCGACAGCATACCTTTAGTATACAGAATGTTGAAAGCATACCTTCAGTATATAGAATATATAGAGAATTTTTTTCTGGTGGAAAAAAAAATGGTTACAAAGACAAGAAACTTTCTACTACCCCCCTATCTCTAATTCTGTCTCAGGCTATATATCTACATATAGCATTGTTATAAAGTTTAAAAGAGTATTAGAACAATTGAACTATATTGACTTATGTGCCTGACCCATCTTCTGTTTCCTTCCTATTAAGAATTGCCAGCAAATGATGTCACTTAATTTCAAAGTTCCTAACTTTATTACCTTTCTTCTTTCTCTTTTCTCCCTAGAATCAAAATTTTCTTGCTTTTAACTCCAACTCCTTTCTCTTCAATTTTTGCTGAGCCTTTCTGCTTGAGTTTAACTCCTGTGTCATCCATCTGCCTCCCCTGATCTCACTTTCATTTTTTTAAGCATCTTTAAGGTGAGAAGAGCACGGGTGACAATTCTTGCATGCCAAGTTTATGCTAATTGACAGCTCCCTCAGCCTTGTTGAGCAGTTATTTCTTTCTTGGCCTCTATCTCCTGTTTTGTCAAGCACAGTTAACTTACTGTAGAGTCCTTACCTTTGTTCTGACTTCTCTCATTGTCAACAGTATCTCTGATACCTAAGGACTGAAGAAGTACTCTGGTCACCAGCTGACTCCCAGTTCTCCTGGGTTCTTTCCTCTCTCCCATTTCCTAAGTCCAGCCTTCCACCTCCTTATGATGTTTCCTTTGAACTGGTTCTCATATTTCCTCTCGTCCCTGCATCTCCAGAGTAACCATTGTAGTTTTTGCACATTGTAAAGGGTGGGTTACAGCAATAGCATTCCAGCTGCTCCCTCTAACTTTAGTGTCCTTTGGTTTCATTTTTGGCCCATAAAAGTTTTCAGTCTTTACTGGGCATAAATCACCTAGGGTGCTGGTTAAAACGCATAGTCACACGCTCCACCCAGAGATTTTCATTCATAGGTTCAGGGTACAGTCCTAGCATATTCATTTTAACAAACATTCCAGGGTAATCTGGAACATGTAATCTGCAGCCCACACATCAGGAAACAATCCCTTGTCATTCCCACGCATACTGGGAGATAACGCAGTGCCTGGCTCAATGTAGGAACCATGTGCATTTTTGTAAGTGAATAAATCCTTCATTTCAAAGTAAGAATAATTTCCCCCCAAAACATTATTTTTTATAATATCCTTTCACTTCTTATGAGCTTATAGAACTATAATTACCTAAAAATTCATGTCCAAATACCCTACTCTGGTTTTCAAGGCTTTTCAAAATCTGATCCCAATTATCTGATAAGACTTTTTTTCCCCACCACTCACTGATTTTCAAAGACTACATCCCATCTCCCATAGGCTGGTATCCTCACTGTCCTCTGGGTTGTATCTGTCATGTCTTGACTGAGAAGACATATATCATAGAAAATAGTGTTTCCAATTCAAGGAGTAAGGCAAAGACAGACATGAAAGAATGAATAGTGAAGTTGATAACCAAGAAAATGATGGTTTTGTCATTTTCAGGATTGTCTGAGATTGGAGTTTTATATATAAAGATGAATTTATTTCAAAGAATGCCTAGTCTTGAGATTTAACTATTTGGTAGCAACAATATTCAAGAACTAGTAACTCTCTTCTGTCTTTCTTTTCTCCTAATTGGTTTGCACATGTTCTCTTGGCTTAGGCTCTTTTTCTCACTCACAAATTCCCTTCATTCACCAAACTCCTAAATATCCATAATGGTGGTTTGAAGCTGTGTGTACCCCAGAAAAGCATGTTCTTAAGTCTAAGCCATTCCTGGGGGTATATACCCATTGTAAACAGAACTTTTTGATGAGTTTATTTCATTAAAGGAGTGCACCGCCTCAATCGAGATGGCTCTTAATCCTATTGCCAGAGTGCTTTATAGGAGAATGAAATTCAGACAAAAAGAAAGCCATGGAAGCAAGAAGCTGAAATCAACAAAACCCAGCAGAGAAATGAGAGACAAACAAATGCTGCCATGTACCTCTCCGTGTGACAGAGGAACTAAGGTTCTCTGACAGCCAGTCTTCAGGAAGAAAGCATTGCTTCTATGATACCTTGATTTGCACATTTTCCTGGCCTCAAAAACATAAGCAAATAAATTTCCATTGTTTAAGCCACCCATTGTATGGCATTTACTTAAGCAGTCTTGAAAACTAAAACACTTAGGGCCTCAACTGAAGTGTCAGTTGAGGCTAGAAGGCTTTGTCCTCCAAATTGCTACAATTTCTTTACTATGAATTCTCATTGAACCTTGTTTTTCTTCAAAGTACTGATCTTGGCTTATAACAATAGAGTTCATTAATACTGCTTTTTAATTAATCTCCATCTGACCACCAGGCCGTCAGCTCCCTTGTGAGCACCCCTGTGCTGAATACCCAGCACATAGTTCTGGGCAGTATAGAGTACTCAACAAATACTTGTTGAAGGAAAGAATGAAAACTAGACCATTATTTTTCTCTCCTCATCACATAGCCTACTTACATAACGAAGACATGATGGGCAATGTAATCATGGCACAGTCGTGTCTCAGATAGAAGCATCCCAACCTCAGAATCGGGAGATGGGCACCACAGCCAGGCCAGGGCCCACCCAACTTGTAAGTACAGCTGCTGTCAGCCAATCAGAGACTTTGTTCACTGAATAAGTTTTCTCCCTATTGTGTCACTGCACCTCATCTCCTAGAGCCCAGACTCTGAGCTGATAGGGTCCCCTGCACAAGAAGGAAACTTTCCCATTAAGCATTCAATCTTTGGACTTAGTCATTTTTTTTCTCTCTCTCTGATAGCCCTATTCTGACTTCCCTGTCTCATTTTCCAACCTCTTGCTTGTGGCTTCCGTTCTATCCCCCACAAACTGCTTTTAAAAGCCAACAGTGACTTGCTTTTATCTTCAAATGAAAACTCCCATATGTCCCTTATATATAATTATGAAGAATGAGCTAAAAAAAAGCAGATGGGATTTCCTTGATTGTTATTTTTCATTAAATTTTTAGAATAGCTGACATCTCACAGACTAAAGGAAATTCTGGATTAGATACTTGACAGTCATTCCTAGAAAATATGCCTAAGTTTCATACTGAAAGTCAAGGAAAGCTCTTCCAAACAGTTTTAAGGCACGTAGTTTTCAAGAAAAAAATTGTCTGGACATGAGAATACAGCCAAGGGGACTGGAGTCATCAATAAGCCATCCTGGCATAGTGGTATTCATTTAAGCATTCATAAATACTTCTTGAGCATATAGTAGATATGGTTCTAATATGGGATTACAGCAGAAAACAAAACCAACAAACCAAACAAAAGTGTCCCTGCTTTTATGGCACTGACATTCTAGGTGAGAAGATTCTGACCAAATAAATATATACTACATCAGATTAAATGGTCAGGAAAAGAGTTTATTTCTTCTGAGATACTCAGTATACATCTGATGAGAATTTTCATTTTTGCTCATAATAGTCTCAGTGTACACTTATGGGTTTGGGTATTGACTTGGGGTTATGCCTTTAGAAAAGTTTGGGGAAGCTTGCTCCCTCCTTCCAAATAGATGGGCTAGAACTTATTCTATTTCTCCTTTGGTAGAACATTTTGTGACATAACAATAGCCTCACTCTATCTGCTGCCTTCCTGGAAAGAGTTGAAGGGCCTGATTAGGATCAGAAACAGGGACCTAAAAGGAAAGGATGGCAATGACTGGGATGGTTTGTGCCCAAAGGCCATTAGTCCTTTACAGATGAGAAGGTCCAGAGTGAAGAACGCTAACTAATTCTCTCCACTCAGAGGAGAAGAAGCAATGGGCTGAGGCCAAAGCACAGGATTTCAACAGACAGTAAATCATACCGACAGGGGCATTCTTGGACATTGGTGTGAACGCTGTTATCAGGGAGGGGAACCTGAGGGCTACCAGGGGCTGTGGAACCTTCTCCTGCATCAATCTCTGAGTCTAGAGTAGACTTCAGCCAGTCTGGTACAGTTATGAAGAAACTTCATTAAAAACAGATGGCTTGAGATCTCATCCTGAGGTTATATGACTGGTCTCTCCTCTACTCTCTTAGATTCCCTTAGATTTAAATATTTGAAAATATTTCTTTTCGCTGTTTACGTTTCCTACTTTTCCTCCCATAACATTGGTTTCTTCACTTGGATTCTAAATCTGTGCTCTCGGCCACTTTCTCACACAGCCGCTCAGCGAGGCTGGAAAGGCCAGGCGGCTGAGACAGCTCCCCTTGGTGCCTTTGTCCTAAGACCAGTCTCACAGCGAAAAGCCAACATCCATCTTGTGCCAAATTTCTTTCCTTAGAAAATGACTAAGTGTGGCTCAAACATAGTTAATAAAATTGCAGCTGAGATGAGCCTGCGCGTCATCTGTCATACCCTGGTCTCTCTTTCACTAATCAGTTGTGAGAAACATTTCAAATTCATAGGGCAGCAGCAAAGAAATATGAGATACTCCGACTGCTCGAGGCAATTAGAGACTAAAGAGCAGAAGGCAAGTCAGTCTTTATGTCCTGACAATCTTAAAATACACACTGAGAGTAGACTTTGGAGTTACACTCTTTGTGACAGATTTTGACCATAACATATTTTCTAGGAGGAAGTAGAAATTACTCACTTTGGGACATGCGTTCCACCCTTGCACCAGCAGCGAAGAAATGGGCTTGGGGATGGAATAGCCAATGGGAGGTCTGATGTGGTGGTAGGCCATGTCTGCTGCCGCAGCCGCTGCAAGCCAAATGGTCGTGCCAGAGTTTTGAAAGTCACATATGTATTTTCAGGAACATATGAACAGATGAAAGAAGACATGAGTCAGTCAGTGCAAATCAGCTTCAAATAGGCCACTATACTGTTTTATAAAAAGATTCTAAACAAAATAGTAATTAAGTTGATACTGTAGGTTTATGATGGTTCATGCATTCAATAGTACATACAACAAATAATGAGCAGGGGAAATTCATCAACGAGGAAAGGAACAGTGCTCTGTATCCAGGAACATGCAAAGGGCAAGTAGTTTAGTGTGCCTGAGGAATAGAGAATATTTACATGATGCCATAGGAAGTAAAGACTGAGAGGCAGATTAGACCAGACTTCAACATCATGAATTCTAGGCTGAAGGTATTAGATTGCATATAGCAAGAAATTGAGTGCCACAGATCTTTGCATTTATGAAAGCACCTGTATCACTTGGGTGTTTATCACTTTTTTTTTTTAGCTCAAATCCCATTATTGGGTAGAGGGATGTTTGGGTTTTAATTCTTTATATTTATGAAGTACTTGTTATTTTCTAAACTCTATTAAACAAGTCAAATTCATTATTTTAATTAGTACTATTCATTGATAGAACTCCCTAGTGTTGCCTGCCAGTGTGGATTTCTGAGTATTGCCCCCTGCAGACTTTCCATCACTGTGCACTAGCCTTGTGCTTTGATTCTAGGGACTTCATTACAGATTTTCCATTGCTAAATAGCTTCCTGCTTTGCAACAAGTGACTTCCACACCACTTGGAAACCAAGCGCATAGCTACTTTTATTGAACATGTTTTGTACTAAGCATGATAGAAATTTACATAATTTCCATCAATCTCATAACTGTCATATAAGTGTGTGTGTGTGTGGGGGGGTGGGTATAACTAGTTTTTGGTCATCAGACTTTGTTTTTTAGAGCAATTTTAGGTTTACAGAAAACCTGCCCAGGAAGTACAGAGTTCCCAAATTTCCCCGTTAGTTTCCTCCTCTCGTATTAGCTTGGTTTTTTTTGTTGCAGTGGCTGAACTAAATATTGACACACTATTATTATCTCAAATCCATAGGTTACATTAAGGTTCACTCTTTTTGTAGCACAGTTCTTTGAGTTTTGACAAATGCAGAAGGTCATGTATCTGCCATTTTAGTATGATCCAGAATAGTTTCCATGCCCTAACAATGCCCTGTGTTCCACGATTGAGCCCTTCTCCACTCAACCCTTGACAATCACTGAACTTTTCACTGTCTCTATAGTCTGCCTTTTCCAGAATATCATGTAGCTGGAATCATTCAGTCTGGCCTTTCAGACTGGCTTCTTTCACTTGGTAATATGCATCTAAGGTTTACCACACTTTTCATGGCATATTAGTTCATTTCTTGTTGTTATTGAATACTATTTTAGTGCATGGAAGTGCCACAGTTTGTTTATCCATTCACTTTTGAAGGACATCTTGGTTGATTTCAATTTTTGGAAATTATGAATAAAGTTGAAGTCAAGATTTGTATGCAGGTCTTGTGTGGCATGAGTTTTCAACTCCTCTGGGTAAATACCTAGGAGTCTGATTGTTGGATTGTGTGATAAGCTGAGCTTTGTAAGAAATTGCCAGACACACTTTCCAAGTGGTTATGCCATTTTGCATTCACCCCAGAAATGAATAACAGTTCTTGCTGCTCCGCATCCCTAAAGGCATTTAGCGTTGTTAATATTTCGAACTTTAGGCATTGTAATAGCTGTGGACTAGTTTCTCATTGTTCCTTAATATGCTTTCACCTAATGACATATGATGTTAAGTATCTTTCCATAAGCTTATTTTTCACTGTACATCTTCTGTGGTGAGGTGTCAGTTCATGTCTTTTCCCCATTTTGTAAATACATTTTTTTCTTATTTTTGAGTTTTAAGAGTTCTTTGCATATTTTGTGTCAAATCTTGTATCAGGTGTGTTTTGCAAATTATTTTCTCCTAGTCTCTGGATTGTCTTTTCCTACTCTTAATTACGTCTTTGAAGAGCAGAAGTTTGAAATTTTGATGAAGTCTAACTTCTCAATTTTTTCTTTCACGGATCAAGGTTTTGGTGATGTAACTAACAGTCACCCATCAAACCCAAAGTCATCTAGATTTTCTGGTATATTATCTTATAAAATTTTTACAATTTTGCATTTTAAATTTATGTCTGTGATTCATTTTGAGTTAATTTTTGTGAAAGGTGTAAGGTCTGTGTCTAGATTAAATTTTATTTTTTTTGCATGTAGAAGTCTAGTTGTTTCAGTGCCATTTGTCAAAAAAGACTATCCTTTCTTCATTGAATTGATTTTGTTCCCTTGTCAAACATCAGTTGACTATATTTATGTGGCTCTATTTCTGGGCTTTTCTGTTCCATAGATCTGTTTGTTTATACTTTTGCAAATGTCATGTTTTCTTGATTACTGTAGCTTTATAGTAAGACTTGAAGTTAGGTAATATCTGCCCTCCATTTTCTTCAGTGTAATGTTGGCTATTCTGAGTCTTTTGCCTTACCATACAAACTTCAGAATCATTTTGTCACTATCCACAAAAAAAGTTTTGGGAATTTGACAGGGATTGCATTAAATCTATAGATCAGATTGTAAAGAATTAACATCTCAATAATATGCGGCCTTTATATTGTAACTAGTTTTTAATTTTATAAAAATTATATATGTAAATAGTAATTGGTGCAGCCAGGAATCAAATTCAGGTCTGCCTTCTTGCAAAGTCCATGTTCCTTTCACCACACATTATACGGAAAATATTTTATAAACAACACATGGATCTTTTCCATTCCTCAGAAAAATTTCCCTGCATCAATGGAAGACTCAAGTTCCAGGTCACTGCTGCTTCCTATCTTCTAGAAAGTGGTATCCTAAGCATCTGTCTATATCTTAATGACTTTTGAGATATGGCCTAACACCCTCTACTTCCCCCGACAAAAGTTTATCCCCATTAAATTCTGCTGATCCACCTATACTTATGGTAGATCTTGTGAAAATACATCCTATATAACTTAATCAACATTTCTTTCATAGATTATTCAGAATTCCTACCTAAATTTCCTTCCATGAATATCTAGAAAATTAAGAGAAAAAGAAAAAAAGAAAATGTTATAGAGAATCATGGTTAAAATTTTTACATATTTTCTTTGAATATTTCTTATATGTTCTACATATCATTGACCTCATGTTTAATATACAGTTATATAATCCTTTTTTTCCCTAAATGAAACCCAACCATTTCCCTATGTTGTTAAAACTTTATGTTACCATTATTTTAATGCTTGCATTAAATTCCTCAGTTTTAGGTTGTTCCAAGATTGGCTGTGACTACTTAACAGAACATCTTTTTTAAAATGACCCATCCTATTGCATGGATTATTTATTTATGATTTTGTTGAGAAATGACAATTATTTATGATTTTGTTGAGAATTTGCCAACTTGGGTTAGGCTAAAGTATCCAGTTATTTTATCAGACACTAATCCAAGTGTTGCTGTGAGGGTGTATCGTCAATGTGGCTGACATTTGCAATGAGTTGACCTTATGTAAATGCAGAATTTAATGGGGATAAACTTTTGTCAGGGGGAGTAGCGGGTGTTAGACCATATCTCAAAAGTCATTAAGATATAGACAGATGCTTAGGATCCCACTTTCTAGAAGATAGGTCATTTGGATTGGATGAAGGGACTTAAGAGCCAAACTGAGGTTTCCCTGAAAGAAGACATTTTGCCTCAAGATGGCAACATCAGCTCCAAGTTTCCAACTGTTAGTCTGTCCTACAGATAATGGACTTACTGGGCCCTACAACTGTGTAAGCCAATTATTTGAAATAAGCCTCTTTACATACATACATATATGTATCCTACTGGTTCTGTTTCTCTGAAGAACCTTCCTGTCTGATACAAGTAGTGAGAATTAATATTTTCCCAAATACTTTTTAGATATTTGTACTCAAAATCTTAAATCCACACCCTTTTCCAATCTGTCCACTGACATTTTAATGTTTTTCTACATCACCTGCTCTTATTGTATAAGGGTTCCACATTGAAGGTAGAGTCAAAAGATTCATTTCTGCTTTTGTCTTCAATTCCCTTTCTACAAATTCCCTTTCTAGAATACTTGCATTAGTCACATTTGTCAACCACTCCAACCACTACCTGGTTAAGTAATAGTTGCTGATACCTACAAAATGAAGAAACAAAAGACTGGCCAGAACATATTTAGCAAACCTAACATGACTTATAAAATGTCTTTTATGTCACAAAAAGCTAGGTATGTTAATTCCTTGCATTAGTTATTTTTGACTATTTTAAATTTTTCCTAGAATGAGGTAACTAAATAAGCAAAACAATAAACTGACTCTTAATGATTATTGATCCTCTAACCTTAGTTTCTCACCTATGACCGTTTGGATATTATGGGCCTGGTGTAATTCTAAGCA
The DNA here is from genome assembly GCF_023851605.1 of Tamandua tetradactyla. NCBI lineage: Eukaryota > Metazoa > Chordata > Mammalia > Pilosa > Myrmecophagidae > Tamandua > Tamandua tetradactyla. The sequence goes on from NC_135337.1 coordinate 51,229,598, forward strand.
CATAAAACAGTATAGTCAATACATTTTTACTAATTAGATATTTCCTAATGGAAGGGGAGGGACTATTCATACAGTGAGTGAAGTCAAATGCCAGTCATCCCCCTTGGAAACTCCGTGTGTCTCTGATGTCAAGTGTATTGAGTTACTTGTCTGCTTCTTGGCACAGTGTCTGAAAAATCAGTTTAAGATGAATGGTATTTAATTCTTCATTATTCACAGTGGATTCTACAGGGCCTTGGCATTTCTTCTCCCTTTTGCTTTATGCCTTCTTGGCAGCAATACTACTCATTAGCACCTCGGCCAGCAAGTGGGCAATGCAACATGAGGGGTCATGGAAATGAAATTTGTCACCTTTGAGATTGCTTTGTCAGTCTTGCCTAAGTGGCTATGCTACACTAACAGCTGGGATATTTTCTGGTTTTCCAGAATTGGGAAAGAGACTGTCATCCCATTAATCAAATTTTTACCTCAATTCCTACATGGAATATGTTAAATAATTTATGTAAATGTCACTTTCTACTTTCACAAATGAAACTTTGCTGTTAAAAGAAAATAAGGCTAAATTAAAAAAAAATGTTTATTAAGTTCCTCCTATTTTTTCAACACTCTCCTGAGCTAATAATCAACATTTTAGGTAATCTTATAATCTATATTCTAAAGTAGCATTGCCCAATAAAACTTTCTGAAATGATGGAAACTTTCTTCTGTGCTGTTCAATATGGTAGCCACTAATTACATGTGGCTATTTGGCACTCAAAACGTGGTTAGTGCTACGGAGGATCTGAATTCTTAATTTTATTTTATTTTAATCTATATAAATTTAAATTTAAATAGCCATGTATGGATAGTGGCTTCTGTATTAGATAGCACAATTTTGGAGCAACTCCAAACTCCCATTATCCTGAACAATGAGATTTGAATTAAGCACGGTTTTGTGAGGCAGCCTCAGGGATCTACGTAACCATGGTGTTCATTTGTGGACAAGCTCTTCATTGTTTATCAGTACTATATTAAAAAAAGTAAAATGATGCATGAAGATTTATGAGTGCTATCTCTCAAAAGTGATGGGCCAGGGTGCTACAGAATAGGCATTCAATACACATGGGATCACTTTCATTTAATCATTTATCAAAAAGTATTGAGCATTCCAAGTAAAGGATTCTGGTAGTTTGGAGCTACATACTCCAGTAAAAGGCATTTTCTTGTTTATTCATTCCACAAGCGTAACTCTTAGAACCTTTTGATGAGGCTATTTCAGTTAGGGTTGGCCTAGCTGACTCAGAATGGGTCTTAATCCTATTACTGAATGTCTTTTTGGAAAAGTCACAGAAAGGCAAAAAAAAACCCACAGGATTTTTTTCAACCAGAAACCGAAAGTCAACAGAACCCAGAAGAGAATGGAAAGGCCAGAGGAGGCTGCCATGTGACAGAAGGGACTAGAGCCAGGGATTGCTGGCAGCTAGCCCTAGAATGCCATAGTCTTCTGGGAGAAAGCATCACTTGATGAAGCCTTGATTTTTTACTTCTCCTAGCCTTAAAACTGTGAGCCAATTCATTTTTGTTGTTTAAGTCAGTCCATTGGACAGTACTTGTTTTGACAGACAGGAAACTAAAACTGTGATCATAGGCTAAGAAAACAGTAAAAATCTGAAAAAAATGTTATGCTTTTAAATGACATTGGTAAATTAATAAATGGCTAAAAAGTGAATGAATGATTGAAATGTGATTTTTTTGTCTGGAATGCTCTGCCCTATCCTCTTTTTCTGTATAACATCTACTGTCAGTTAAGGCTTAAATTAGGTGGACCATTGACTATTTCTGCTCTGTGTTCCCAGAGCACTCTGTACTACCATAACAAACATTACATTGCATTTAATTGTTTATTTACTTTCTTGCCTCTGAAATAGATCATAAGCTCCTCGAGGTCAGGAATTGCTTCTTTTCACCATTGTAACTCCTATGTCAAGCACAGGCACTGGCAATCAGTAGGAACTCCATAAGCATGCATTGAATGAATCAATTAATGAGATTACTCACAATATGATTCCACTGGAAAATACCTGATTCTGGTACATAGAATTCGGTGAACATTTAGTGAATGATTGAATGAATGAATGTTGAATGGATTACTGCCAATTGGCAACTTATTCATTATTATGCTTTCAGGACAAAACACAATGCTTATCCATCAAGAAACATTGTTAAATTAGTATAATGTTTATTTGAATATTAAATTACAATGTATGGCTAATCAATTATTGAGCCCTTGTGGTATATTTGGTAGGAGGGCTCAGATGAACTGAAGCAGTGTGGCGTATTAGGAAGTAGCCTTAACTTGGAAATCTGGAGGCCTAATTTTCAGTCTGGCATTCCTCTTAATTCTCTGGAACATCCTAACTAAGCCAATAGGCCTCTATGGCTATTAATTTCTTAAATGTAATGGTTAAGAGCATGGGCTTGGGGATAGACAGCCATGCATTTAAGTCCTGACTACACTTTACTAGCATGTGACATTGAACATATATTTTATATAAAAGGACCTAAACCACAGGTTGTTCTTAGGATTAAATGAGATAATGGGCATAAAGCACCTGACACATTGTTGGCTTTCAATAAGCACTAGCTGTTATTACATTATTATTACCATGTGTGGATTTAAGAGCCTCACTGATCCCTTTTAGTCTGGACCTAGAGAACGAGATTTCAGAAACATCCTTGTCATATTTTCTGTTCTGTTTGGACTAGAAGTCTTAGTTCTTTTTCAGGCAAATCTGTTCTCTTTGGGTATGAATACCAAGTAATATATTGCATTGAGTTACTGCAAATTACCAAGCTAAAAACCATCTCATCTGTCATCAGCCCCAGCTCATGCTGCAATATGGCTGTTGTGGAGAGGAGGACTATGCAGGCCTCCGTGATGAACTTAATTAGCCATATATTGCTTATGAATAAATTGGTACTGGAGTCTGAATCCCCAAAATAATCTACCACACTCTCTCTTCTGTTTTATAAAATTAAATCTAGGCATTCATAAAACAGAGAGAGCCATATAGTACAATATCTTGTAAGTTTTGACTAAGCTAAAATTGCTAGAAAGCTTTATTTTCAAATGTGATTCTGTGTATGTGTGTTCTAAAAAACAAATTGATCCTGTTTCATTGTTTTTAATGGGCAGGAGTGTGGTGAGACAAAGAAAATATGTTCTCCCATCCCAGCAAGAGCTAAGGCATACTCTGTTAAACTGACACTTTTCAATGATGTATCACCAGAGTATATAGCATCTGAGAGGAACCATGAGATTGCAATCTTGAGATAGTACTAAGAATGGCTTAATTTTTAAAACCACATCCCATTCTCATTACAGACTGTCAGAAGAATAGATTAATTTGCACCATTGTCTGTTCTCATTGCAATCTTTGTCAGTATAATGAAGTATTGGAATGTTAATATTAGCTGCATTCATGGAAATATTGCCATCCATTGGACCGATTTGATCTTTCCAGTGATCTGTGTAGTGATTGGCTTACTCCTCTCTTTTCAGTAATAAACTGATAAGGATTAGCACAGCAAGCATGGGATTTCAGAATTTTAGCTCACTCCTATTTTCCTAGCTCTTGTCGAAGCACAGTTCATATTATCAGTGTGCCTACGCCTTTTGAGGTTATTATGTTCAGGATGCTATAGGATCCTAATCATATATGGAGAAGAGCATAATCATACAATGTCTAAGCAGAGGTTGCAAACTCAAATGGCTGCAAATAGGAGACCTGTGATGTATCTGTGTCTCTAAATATATTTTAAATCTTAAATCATATTTAAAAAATATGTATGTGAGACAAAAACAGAACAAAACAAACTGCCTGCAAGCCACATTTGACCCCTGGACTCCCAATTTGCAACGCTTAAAGTCTCCCCCAAATCAAGTTAGTATCAGTCGGCAGGCGTTCTTAACTTACTGCCACATCCTAAGGTTAGAACCTGACAGAAAGGAATCCTCAGATACAGGGTTGAGTCTTCTCACCTGGCATCACACAAGAAAATGAAAGGAAAATGAGGCTTTCTTCTTTGGACCCACACTATAAAATGAAAATGATCTGAAAAATTGAGTATCTTATGAGGTTATAAGGGAATTGGGCTGGAAAAATATGTATATTGATGGATTAATTCATTCCAGCTTTTTTTTTTTTTTAGTGTCTCAAGATATATCAGAGTAGACAGGTCTAAGGAAGAAATAACATCTGGGAAGCAGGTGTTAGTTTCTTTCTCTGCAATATATCTGGCTAGATCGTATATGTCAGGTTGTACCAGCTCCTCTCTCTTCTTGCCTGGTTCTTCTTTCTCTGCTTAGCTCCACATCTTGGTACCCCCTTGTATTAATATCATCATTCCTCTCACAGATCTGCTCCTCTTCCTCTAGCTGCCATCCTTCTGCTGGCTGAGCCAGACCTGGAAGTCAGATTTGCCTCCTCCTTATCCCTTATGCTTGCACTTCAATCCTTCTACAAGTTCTACTAAAAATCTCTCTCAACTGAACTCTCCTTTCTTTTCCAAGATCAAGTTAAGGTCTTATAAATTCTCATCTAGACTAACTGGTTTCCTTACCTCTGATTTTGAACTTCTCTTATCCAGCTTCTGCTTTGGAGCAAGATGGGGCATTCTAAAATAATATAGGGTTGTACTACATCCCTGCTTAAAACCTGCAGTGCCTTTCCATGGTTGGTGCATGAGGATCTTCACCTTCTGGTTCCAGTTGACATTTAGCATTGACTCATGTGACCGACTTCCTTGTACTCTTTGATTCGTCCCTATAGAAATACTTGTGGGTCTCCTCATGCTTCTGAGTCCTTTCCCATCCTGCCTTCTCCTGAAATACCTTCCCTACCTCCCCATTGTTTACCTATTTAACTAGTATTCATCTTCCTAAGATGCAATTGTAGCATCATTAGTTCTAAAAAGAGTTCCCTGACATCTTTCTCCTACCTCCAGTCGGAGCAAGAGGTCCCTCCATGGAGAATCCTTAGCATTTTCATAGTTCTCTCTAGTGGGGCACTTCTAATTGTACTTTCCTCCTTCCCCCACTGCACAGTGCATACTTTGAGGCCCTAGACAGTGTCCTATTCCTTTTTATTTTCCTCTTACTCTAGCACAGTTCCTGGCCCAGAAGAGGCATCAGTGGTGACCTAAAGGTAATAATAATAGCTAACATTTACTGAGTGGTTACTGTCGCCAGGCACTGTTCCAACCCTAGGTAAGTCCTATATTGCCCCATTTTGAAAATAAAGAAACTGTGGTATAGCTAGGTTAGGTGACTTGCCCAAGGTCCTAAGGCTACTGCTCTTACATACTATGTCAATTCTATTTGGCCCCCACAGTGTTAGCTTGCAAAATATTTTCTTACAAATTTCAATTAATTGCCAACATTTAAAAATCTTTAGGTTTCTAAACAAATGAATGGAAATTAGTTGATCTGGCAACAGTGGACAAGTATCCCTGTGTTTCTTGCATGGCACCATTTGGCTGAAGCTGGATTGCAACCTGTAGGTATTTCAGCTGGTGACCTTAAGGCAGTGGGTACTTAGATACAGAGAGGTACTGTATGGCTTTTACATGGTGGCTTTTTCAGTTCTTTCTAAACCTGAGATTATTAGGTTAATTTGAAAATGCGTTATGTAAAAGAGATTTTGACTTCAAGTTCTTCTGAGGTCTATCTATCACTTGTGCAGGAGTCAGTGCTAATATTTGTGTTCTACTTTTGCATTTCCCCCAGGAAATAGGATCCAGCTGAATCCTGACAGATGAGCTATATGTAATGCTAATACTACCATAAATGATAATGCCACTGCACAGTGTCGCCATGGATTTGTTTCTCCCTGTAAATGGCTAATACAGACCTTCTATTGAATTTGGTGTTCACATCATTTATTCCTGAACATATATGAGATTGCTTAACCACTACAATGAGGTTAGCCATCTCATTTCTTGAGGCATAGTCACAGTGCAACTTTATAAAATTCAGCATCTATCATAAGCAAACTCTCTTTCCAGTAATATGCTCTAAATTTTAATATCTGGAATGCTGGAATCAACTTATTCCTATGCTGGATTTTTACCTGTTTTACTATGTAATATTCTCCCCCTATGAGAGAGGTGGTCTTGATTTCCTTGAAATAGTCCATTTATAATTAACAAAGTATAATGGACTAGAGGAAATTGCAAACTCTGGGAGTATATACTATGATAAATATTATGATGCATGGTAACTTGGGGCATGGAGGAGACCACACTTGATATTGAAGAATTAAGAAAGACTTTTTTGAAGGAAGTCATATTTAAATTAATAACTAATAGCAACTTGGAATCAGTCTGATGCAAAGTAGAGAAGCATGTCTTCAGCAGAGAGCCCTGCGTGTGCAATAGCTTGAAGGTGAGAGGAAAGATGTCATGTTGGGAAAATGAAATAGTTTTGTATGGCTGGAATATAGATGAGAGGCTGTGAGTGGTGAGAGGCATATCCAGGGAGGACAGAAGAACATAGCAAGGAAGGGCTTTGCAGAATTTTTTAAGAAATAGTGTTTTTATCTGAAGAACAAAGAAGAGACATTGGAGATTTTGAGTAAGGGAAGTCATCTAATTTGAATTTTTAGAAAGCCAAGTATAGCAATAGTACAGCTAATGGATGAGAAGGTGATGGTGAGCAAAACTGGAGATTAGGATACCAGTTAAAGATACTGCATTGCACTCTGTATGAGAAATATGGGTGACATGAAATAGGGCAGTAGCACTGGACATGGAGATGAGTGAATGGATTTGAGACACATTTAGAAAGTAGAACTGAAAATAAGAAAATTACTGAAAAAGAGAGAATTCAAGAGAGAAGAAGGAGAGAGAGAAAGAAGGAAGGGAAGAAGTAAAAGGAAGAAAAGATAGAAAAAGTGTAGGAAAGAAAGAAGGAAAGAGAAAAATCAAAGATGACTTTAGGGTTTTTATGTGGGTATCCTGGAGTGCCAGTCAAGTACAGTAACATAAGAATTGTACTACATTTGTATACAATTTTACCCTTGTCTTTCATTTTATTGTTGTAGAGAGTTTTATGATGTTTCATCAGAAATATTATCTCATTTGATCCTCACAGTAATGTTTGTGTAATCATCATTAATATGCATTTATTAAGGAAACTGAGCTTATGAAAGAGCCCAGGGGCCAGAAGAAATGCAACATATTAAGGGAAACAAAAGAAAGCTAGATTAACTGGAGTACAGAAAGTCAAATGGTATGAATTAGGTCAGAACAGGAGGATCATGTAGAGCCTTGAAGGACATATTGAAGTTTAGCCAACTTTTTAACAATATTTTTATTGACATCTTCACGCACATACATTCCGTATATGGTATACAATCAATGGATCACCATGGCATTACCTAGTTGTGTATTCATCACCATGATCATTTTTGAGAACATCTGCATCACTCCAGAAAACAGAAATAAACAGAAAAAAACTCATACATAATATATCCCTTACCCCTTCCTCTCATTGACCACTAGCATTTCCATCTACCCAATTTATTTAACACCTTATCTTCCCTATTATTTATTTATTCTTAATCTATATTCCTTTACTCATCTGTCCATACTTTGGATAAATGGAGCATTAGACACAAGGCTTTCACAATCACACAGTCACATTGTAGAAGTTGTATCTTTATACAATCATCCGGAACACAGCTCAGCAGTTTCAGGTACTTCCCCTCCAGCCACTTCAATACACCATAAACTAAAAAGGGATATCTATATAATGTATAAGAATAACCTCTAGGATAACGTCTTGACCCTGTTTGAAAGCTCTCAGCTACTGAAACTTTATTTTGTTTCATTTCTCACTTCCCCCTTTTGGTCAAGAAGACTAGTTTAAGCAATTTAATCCTGAGAACATGGGAAGCATTAGAATGATTTTAAGCTATGTTGGCATAATAAGGTTGATGTTTTCAAACTACAACTGCAAGGAATGTGTGGGGATTGAAGAGAAGGGGAACAAGAATGGACAAAGGGAGGACAGTCAAAGGGCTACTGAAGTATTTCAAAGGAAAAAAAAAAAATGGCTGTTTGAGCCAGAGTGGTGGTGGATGAAATGATGAGAAGTAGACAGAGTTGTGAGTATATCTCACCATTTTGACTCAATATTGTACTAGAGGTCCAAGTAGGGAGGAAAAAGATTTTAAAAATTGCTATACAGATTGGAAAGAAAGAAGTGAAGCTATCTTTTTTTCACTGATAAAATAATCATCTACGTAGAAAATCCCAAAGAATATACAAAAAAGCTACTAGACAGGTAAGTGAGTTTAGCAAGTATGTAAGATACTAGGTTCTTATACAAAACTAATTACAATTCTATATGCTTGCAAAGAACTATTGGATATTGAAATAATAAACAGCATTTATAACAGCATCAAAAATAGGTGATGAACTTAAAAATAAGTCAAGGGTTTTAGTGCTGAAAACTTTAAAAAACACAGATAGGAGATATCAAAGAATAACTAAATGAAAGGAAAGATGCATCATGCTTATGATTTGGAAGAGTTACTATGGTTTAAGATGTCCATTCCCTGCAAAATGATTTAGAGATTCAATGGAATTCAATAAAAATTCCAGCAGTATTTTTTTTAGTAGAAATTGACAAGCTGATTCAAAAATTTATAAGGGAAAGTAAGATTCCTAGTATGGTCAAAAACATTTTAACAAAGAAGAGCAAAGCTGGAGGACTTCTTGATTTCAAGACCTACTAAAAAGTTTTGAGGATAAAGTGGCATTGGTATAGGTGTAGACATATATATATCAGTGGAAGAGAACAGAGCCCAGAAATAAATGCGTAAAATTTTGGCAAATAGATTTTTCACAAAAATACCAAAATAATTTAATGGAGAAAGGAGTGTTTTTCCTTTTAACAAATGGTACTAGAACAACTGAAAATGTACATGCAACAAAACAAAATAATAACACAACAAAAAACCAAATATATCAACCCATATCATGTACCACATAAACATTAATTCAAAATTAATCATAAAAATATAAAACCTAAACCTATAAAAGGTAATATAGGAGGAAATATTTATGACCTTTCATTAGACAAGGATTTTCTGTACAGGGCAGAAAAATTAAAAAAAAATTGATAAAGTAGACTTCACTGAAATTAAAGACATTGCTAAGAATATGAAAAGGCAAGACCCACACGAGAGGAAAATACTTGTGAAATACGTATTCTATTTAGGGTCTAAGCACTTTTATAATTAAGTTCAAAGAAAGAGATAGGAATATCAAATAGGTACATGAAAAGATCATTTAATTACCCATTAGAGAAATGTAAAATAAAGTCACAATGAGTTACCATTATATGCCTACTTGAATGGCATATCTATGCATAATAGACAATACAAAATGCTGGCAAAGATGTGGAGCATCTAAAATTCTCATACACTGCTGGTGGGAACCATAATGGTTCAACCACTCTGGAATGATGCTTAATGTAAGATCTAGTAACTATTCTCTTATATATTTACCCAAGAGAAATGAAAACATGTCCACATAAAGATCTGAAAGTCTATGGCAATTTTATTCATGATAGTACAAAACTGAGAATAACTCAAATAATCCTCAATTTGTGGATGCATAAACAAGTTGAGGTATAGCCATTCAACAGAATATTACATAGTGATGAAAACAATTGAATTTCTGATATGTACAACCACATGGATGAATCACAAAAACGTTATGCTTAACTGAAAGAAGCCAGACACAAAAGGCTACATATACTTGATTCCATTTATATGAAATCCTGGAAAACACAAACCTAGAGGGAAAGAAATCAGTTCAGTGATGGCGAGAGGCTAGAGATGGGAGAAGAGGATTGACTTCAGAGAGGCACAAGGAAATTTTTAGAGTGACAGAAATATTCTATATATTGATTGTGGTGGTAGTTATACAATTGTATACATTTCTTAAAACCCATTGAACTGTTAACCAAAAAAGGGATACATTTTATTACATGTAAATTATCCATCAATAAAACTGAATATATTAAATAATAATGCAGAGGTTTAAATGATAAAGATGATTGATCTAGGATGGTGGTAGATGATGGTGAAAAGTGGGTAAATCCAAGATGTGTTTGGGAGGTAAAATCATTAGGGTAGGTGAAGAATGGACGGGGATGAGGGAAAGGGAGATGCATCTCCCTCTTATGAAAAATATCACAGTATGTCTGGAAGTAGAACTGATTCTTTATAAGCCTATTACCCTTATTTGAATGTGAACTCCAAGAGGTAGAGAAAGCAGCAAATCAGAGCAAGACCTTACAAACAGCAACGATAGTTCAACTCAAATGGGAGTCCTACGTCCACATCACAGTTATGGCTAACTCTCATCATATAAAACTAAGAAAAGTATAGCAAGAAAGTTTAAGACAAGTACATCAACATTGCACTCAATCACTATATGTAGAACATACAATTTGTGAAAGGCACTCCCTGGGGCACTGCGCAGAGTGTAATTAAAAGACCATATGGTATCATGTGGAGAAAATAACCTGAAAAAGGAGCATCGAGATCTGGCTTTCGTTATGTACATGATGACTAATAAGTATTCGATCCTAGTTAAGATTTTTAACTTGTGAGTATCCATGTTTGTGAAATTTGACTTTCTGTAAGATCCTTTTGACTTTATCCGTCTGCTATATTGTGACAGTATGGCCACTAGGAACTCACAATATAATTCATTTCACCTTTATTTATGATTTTTTCTGACAACTATTTAACAAGCATGCTGGGTTCTGGGGATGCAAAGTTGAATAAAATATTGCCCTGACCCTAAGGTGTTTCCAGTCTAGGGGTGGATACAAATAAGAAATCAACAGGGTTCAGTGCGAGAAGACACAAGACCAACTCAAGTGACATCAAAGGGCACACAGTTCAACAAAGCCTCAAAAAATGTGTATATTTTGACTGTGATTAGATTCCCCACCCCACCTTCTGTGCATACACAGAACATAATATATATCATTAATAAAAATTAGACTTACAAATTTTTGGATATATCCCTATATGTAATGTAAAGCTATTAGGAAAAACATTTCTCTACAGCCCTAAGTTATTTTTGCATTACTACTTTCAGCTCACCCCTATAGACACACTAAAAAGGCACTCCTAAAATCCAATTTCAGAAAATAAACATCACATTGCCCACATTATCTGCACCCACATACAGTAATAGTCACAGTCTCTGGCTTGTCTTACTAATATCAGATAAATTGAAGCCTAAACTTTAATAAAATATACTGTACTCAGTGTGCCTGTGTCCCAAATCAGAGCTCTGGGTCATTAAGTTTCCAGGATTGGGCACACACCTGAAACCAATTTAAGTTTGTTTACTTACCTCTTACCTGGCCATTCCACTGAGAATAATCATATTCGGGGAAAAAACCTGTTCTTGAAAGTTGTGAAAATGCATTGAACTTTGGACAACAGAAAAGCTTTAATTGCTGCATGTCTTACCTGGCTTGAGATGAGCAAATGGAATTTCGCCAGTGAGAAGTTCCCATAGACAGAGAGCGTAACTGAAGACATCAGCTTTGATGGTGTATCTCGTGGACTGAGTGAATACCTCGGGAGCCATCCAACGGAGGTTCTGCAGAGCGAGAAACAGCCACAAGTCATTTACCCAGGGTTTAGTTCTTCCACTGCAGAACAGTGTTCGTCTTAGTGAGGATCTGCTAAGTGTTCTCCCAATGCCTTCAAAAGACATAAACATAAAACAACATCAATACTGTACTCAATGCATGCAATAAACTGGCCAACACATTGTGTTCGCTGTGGCTGTTCAGCTTCTCAAAGAGTAGTTTCTTAATCATTGAAAGATCATAAAATCCATTATTCTTCCCAAAACATCACAGCACTATTAATCCTGCCTCTTATAAAAATGCTGATCCTCACAGAAGCAGTTTTTGTTTATTTACATGTATCTTTCATCTAGAAATTTTACAAGCTTCTGAACAGCCAGCTACAGAATCTTCTGTGACTCCCTAGGAGTGAAGTACAGGCTTGGTGGGAGGCACTTTCCTTTGTTCAAGTCTTCAGGTTGTAATTTGGGAATCATTAAGTTAGGACCATAAATAGTGCTTTCATGAGTGAGGGAAAGAAAGGGACATAGAGGAGTGCACAGCATATTCCTATGAAATAGATTTTTTTACTGGCAGAATCAGATTGGTCATATCTCCTTTATTTGCTAGTTGCCTTGTTTCTGAATGTTCTTTGTGCAATATTTTTTAAAAAGCCCATGAAATGTCATATTTCTCTGTTCAAAGTTCTCTCTTCCTATTTTCCAATTACATTATTTATATTCTCTTCATTTGCAATTACATATTCTTCGGTTTAAAAATAAATTTCCATCTTGGGATGCAAGTATGTAACTTTAGTTTATTTATGGTTTCATGGGCAAAGCACTGGATTTTGAGTTAAGAGATGAAATTCTAGCTCCAGCTCTGCCACTGATGGTTTGGGCTGCCCTGGGCTAATCTCACATTCCTTGAGGACAAAACAAAGGAGTCAGGGCCTTCTAGCTCTAAAATTCCATGACGCCATATCTATCATATCAAATGAACTTTGCCTTATACCTTCTTTCTCTGTATTTCCACTGAGAGAAACCAGTATTCTTCTATTACTCTCAGTGAAATTCTGTGTGTAGCGTTGACTGTTGATAATTCCTTTGAAGTGTTTTCCTGATTTTGAAATCATGTGCAATTACAGCTTTCCAAGAATATCTTTATTCTGATTATGGTGCTCAAATGCAATTCTTCCACATGAGCTTTCATATTCTAAGTAGCCTCGATTTATACAGAAGATTATGCATTGTGTCACAACATTGTATAAGTGGGAGTGGGCATACAGTATGCCCATTTTTGCACAGGGGAGTGACAGAGTAATTAGAGAACTCACATGAGTCCACATGATTTGCAAGAAACAATATAGCTTTCAAAATAAATCTAAGGTGGTGCCTATGCTCATAGACTATGCCTCTAGGAGAGAAGAATTAATATTACTTGCTGTTAGAGAAATTCAATTCAATCCAGTCTACATATGTTTATTTAGTCAGTGAGTGTCAATTAACCACATGTTAGAATCACCTGAGGGAAACTTGAGATGTCACAGGTACCCAAGATCAATAGCAGGCCTACTGAATCAGAATTTTGGGCATTTGGATTCAGGCATTGTGCTTTTTATAAGTTCTCAAAGGGTTTTTAACATGCAACCAGGATTGAGAACACAGATGTAGGCATCTCTGTGTCCCAGGTACTAGGTGAGGCCTGGTGGGTGCTGCCAAATGGGGACTCACTCTTCCCACCTCCCTTGCCTCATCTCTTACCACACTTTCCTTGTTGCTCATCCACTCTAGCCACTCTGGCCTTGAACCTACCAAGCACTTTCCTGTCTCAGGGCCTTTGCACTTACTGTTCCCCCATCTGCAATGTTCTTCCCCCTGAGAGTCACATGAATGACTTCCATCTCAGGGTCTGTACAAACGTTACCTTAACAAGTGCTATCTTTCCCTGCCACCCTACCTAAACTCTGCCCCATCACCTACCATTCATTTACTCTACTTTAATGTTTTCTTCATAAAAATTATCACCTGGTATACATTTTTGTTAATTTGTTTAGTATCTATCTCTTTCCAGTAGAATATTAGTTCAACGAGATTAAGAACTTTATTTTGTTCACTCATTTCTATATTCCCAGTTTCTAGAAGAAAGTGACACCCACGATGTGCTCCATGAATACTTTTTGAATGTATGAGTGAAATAAATCTAACTAGGGAAAGAAAGCACACGTAACCCTACTTATAATACAACATAGCCCATGAACTGGCTCCTGCCTTCCTTTCTTACCCCTCATGTTCTCTTCCTCACACTGCCCATGCCAGCAATGCCAAGCTACTTGAAATCCCCCCAGGAAGCATGGTGTTTTTCACCTTCTCCTGTGCCATTGCTCATTCTGTTTACACTATCTGGCATCCCTTTCCATACTCCCTGCCATTGGATTAACTCCCATTCATTCAGTTTCAGCTTCTGTAATATTCTAGTATATCTCTATCAGTGAACTTCCATGTTGCTTTAAATCTCTCTGCATAGCATAATCTTTTTCTCACTAAACAATAAGCTCCTTGAGTTCAAGGACTAAGTTTTTATTCATGTTTTGCATCCCTGGACTCTTGCACAATACCTAACACATGGTCAATCCTCGATAAATGTTTGCTGAATGAACGAACGATGAGAGTACAAAGTAGCACCATGCATAAAGGGCTATAAAAATCACGGAGGGAAAAGGATTTTCTGTGAGAGGGTCTGTGGGGCAGTGGTACATGGGGAGGGTAGGGGATCATTGTGGAACGGGCAGGTGCTTAAAATGGGTGCCTTGCAAGATGAGTTAACTTCATCCAAGTGGAATGCAGTGAAGGGACTTCCGAGCAGAGAATACAACAAGGTCAAGGTCACAGGGATGTGAAAGTGAACAGCATATTTGGGGAATGGCCAGGTGGCTTGTGTACTGGAGCACTGGGGGCTTGAGAGACATTGTGGTGACAGATGAAGCTAGAAAGGTGCCCTGGGGCCAGGTGGGTGTGTGGGAAGGAGTTTGGATTTTAGCTGGTAGGCAGTGGGGGAGGGGGTGTTGATGGTGTAGAGAAGGGGAATTTTCAGTATCGCAACATTTAGCCAATGTTCAGAGAATGAGCTGGAGGAGAGGAATGGAGTTAGAAGCCAATTCAGCAGTCCAGAGAAGAGATAATGGGGACCTGACATGAGAATTGAGAAACTACACTGAACTCTAGAAAAAAAAAAATTAAGAGAAACAACCAGACAAAGTGGTTGAGTCATGTCATGTTAATGTGTAAGGGGAAGGAAGAAATAAAAAAGTACTACAAGCTTGGGCTATTAAATAACACACAAAGTCCAGAAAGAGAAACATACTTTTTCCTTTGGGTCAGGAGCAGGTGATTAATTTAATTGTGGAGATTTTAAGTATAATTATCCTTGCTTCAGATATTATACTTTAATGCTTGACTATACCACCTAGTGCCTTATAATGTTAAATGGAGAATTATGAATAGTTAATAGATGGTGGTGAACCACTAATTTTATAGTTAGTTATTTACTAAATATTAGCTCGACACCTTAATAAGAAGATCTAAATCTGAAAGCCAATTATCCATGCCCACGATGTGCTTTTCAGTAATATTTGAAACAAATTCAGTATTATTTTAACCACACCATTTTCCAAATATGTATCTAATCTATTTCTCTAACAAAGGCTTGAAATAGTTCTTTTGTAGGTTTACTGGAAATAAAAACATAAAACATTATCCTGCCACTGGGACAGTAACATTGTTTCCACCTCAAGCTGCTCTCTTCTCATGCCCTCTCAGGCTGAGTTTACACATTTTAATTGTTTTAGTTAATTATAGGGAATGTAAGAGGCAGCAAACCCCAGGTTGTTTTGTCATGTTGTCTTCATCCAGAGACTGTAGAAATCTTGATTCTGAGGGAAAGAGAAAACAAATTCACTTCAGAGGAACTATCTCGAAACCAAGGTCAAAGATTATGTCAAAGATTTGAAACCACAAAAAACCTCGGTCATACTTATATTCTAACTTCTTTTCTTTTGGCTGAGGGTAGCAAAGAGGAAAAATTGAAAACAAAATGCTATACTTCCAAAATTGAGGGTCACTGAAATTTGGAAGACTTAGAGAAATAAAACTGTCAGTTGGAAATCCATTTTCAAATTCATCATGCAATATCAGGCACTAACTAGGAAAGCGAAAAGAAGCTGAAGACATTTGGGGTATTCGTTATGGAAATCTCACCTCCAAAATCTGCTACCACAGCATGCCCATCCTCATAGAGAAGAATATTGTGACTGAAAGAAAAAAGTAGGCTTTGAGTAAACTTTACTATTTCCTGAGTTGATTGATCCCTCAAGGAAGAGGACAAAAATCATCATTTATTCAGCCCCAGGGTTAAATGGGCCCCAAGAGACTAATATAGGTCTCAAATCAGTGACTTCTTCAGGTTCACTAGTTCAAAAAGTACATTTACAAAATGTGATCATGTTGTAGCTAATGCCATTTTACAGAATTCCTACTTTAGATACCACCCTTAAACTTGTCAAAGATCAACTTTTCAGCTCCTTGAGGCTCATTTATTAACATGACTGTATTACTGGCAAAAGAGTCAGGGCAAGGCAAACAACTTTGCTGGAATCTTATGTGCAAGCATAGCTCAAGGCAGGGCCTGAAATGAATATTCAGAAGAGTAAAAGAACTCTTATTGAAAAATTTTTGATCAATACATTCTAGTTACAATCCCAGGATGAAGGAATGTTTCTAAAAGGTTTAGGAATTATGCCAGCTAAACCACTTTTTTAAGGTTTGCAGGAGGCAAAGACATAAAGGTCACAAATTGGGTCTCCCAACCCAATTCAAGTTTGATTAACAGAAGTGACCTTTTTAGAAGTACTTCAAGATTGGGACAGGGCCATAAAGGGGACATTCTTCCTACATATTACTGAATTGAGTTGAGCAATATCTTAGGTACATACATATCCTGATCCAAGACTGGCTTTGAGTGCTGCTTACTGAATTTCTTTCTTCATATCCATTTCACATTTGGTTTGTAAGTCATTTCAGTATTAGGAAATCCCCCCAAGATGCTCTCTTTAATCACAGATTATCAAGCATTACATAGATGAGAAAGACATTCTAAAGAAAAAGTATTCTACAGCTTCATTAGCTCCCTGGAGGTTCAAATGAAACAACAAAAAATGCATCTTTGTACTGTACTACTGGATTCCTTGAAGGATTTGGGAGAATTACAACACTACAATACCTTAGCTTCTCAGAGGAAAATGAATTACATTCCACAGATACCATTAAAACACATACCAAGTTTTGTTTCACAATGTTTGAAGTATATGTATGCATGCTTCATACATATATATTTATCTCCTACCATTATTTTATTTCTAATTCCAATTAGTTATCTAGAACATTGGTTATCAAGATTTTTTTTTAGCAGCATGAATTCAATATATAAAATGAATTTACAAATGGGGCTGTTCTAGTTAAATATAAGGGGAGACTCAGGGGATGCCTCTTTAACATTTCTCTTTTCCAAAATAGCAGCCATTGAGGCAATGCTTCAAAATCATGGATCTAGATCAGCCCCAAATAAGTTATACTTTTAGGGGATATTTTATCCATTTGTCATTTGTTTAAATTTCTTCCAAAATGAATAATTTATTTACTCAGAATGATTATAGCTGCCAACTTCAGTTAGAGGAGTTGTGTTGTGCAAAATTTTGCTCTTCTATGAAAGAAACTTAAGAGAATTTGGTCACTGGGTCACCCAGTGCATTATAATATAAAAGGCAGAGAGTCTCAGGATGAAGGGATTGTGTCTTGCTCAACGTTGGCTTGCCAGCATTTTCAGCACACTACTTAACACATAGGAGTATTCAATAGACATCTGTTGAACAAATATATAAATTAAAAGAAACTGAAAATAGACCCTACTATTTCAGGTAACAGTTATGAGTTTGGAAGGGTAAAGATTGCATTATTTAATCAATAAGTACTTACTGATTACCATCATCAATCAATAGGTTAGTGTTAAAAATTCAGAGAATCCTAGAACTGGAAGAGGCATTAGTACTAAATGCTTTTATCCCTCTGAGTTCCTAGAGGAAGAGTCAAAGACTTAACGTATTTAATATATCAATAGAGGTTATTCAGATAGTGGCAGTGTGGATCTAGAATGAGTTCATCTGGGTTACCGTCTCAGATAATAGAAGAGTTCCTAGCAAATAGCAGACAATTAATGAACATGTTTCTTACGAACCACCCTTAGGTTATACTCATATGCCTTTCTGCAAAGCCTGATACTCACATTACCAAGACACTCTGGGAACTGTAAAATAATACAAGTTATGGATTCCATCTCCAAGGAACTTATCATTTGCTGGTGAAAACAAACATGAATGTGGCTAACAGAAGGATTCAAAGTAAAGTGGAGGTAAGTGGAAGTTAAGAAAGAGATTGGCTTTGAAGCAGGCTTTGAAGGATGGCCATTAGTAAGCCTACAAATATTTGCTTGGTACCTATCATGTGCTAACACATTTCCTACATACTGGGATATAGGGGTGAATAAGACAGGCATAGACTTTGCTCTTGTGACCTCACATAGTAGTGAGGGAGCGATTAAGCGGGCAAAGACAAAGAAGGAGAAAATTCCCTGTTTGGGGAGGATTTTCACAAAGGTCAAGAGTTGGGAATGCATGTGGTATTTAATAGAAATTATAAGAAGAACATATCTATTAGAATGTAGAGTACATGCTGGAGAATAATGGGGGATGTAGGTAGAAGAGTGGTGGTGTATTACCAGAGGGTTAGTGCAGGTTGTTTTGTGCACAGCGTGTAATGCTCTGTAAGCAGAGACTGGTGCTCAAGGGTAATTTCAGGATCTGAGAACTGAATAGCTAAAGTAGGAAGGCAGAGTGAAAAACAGAAATATGATACGGTGAATTCATCAAGACCTCTGAAATGTCTAGATCTTGGGAAAATTTTGATACAGAGGACAAAAAAGAGAACAAAAAAGCTAAGAATCACCTTCAAGATTTCTAGTTGGGAGTCCTTAACCATAAAGCCATTTTACATCCAATTAGAAAGAGTTGTCTCTTACCAAAAGCCTGGGAATTTATATGAAAATAAGTGACTGACTTGAAAGCTTATAAATCTGACAAAAGTCAATGACTGCTTGGCATGATTGGATTCACCAGATTAATAACTATAGAATTTATCAATTAGAAATCACAAAGTGAACTCTGTGTCCTTGACAAACAACAGCATATCCAACAAAACAATGGCTGCAGTAATAATTTAGGAATGCAGGATAATGTAAGTTCAATGCAGCAAATCGGGACAAATGTGAAAAGAAGCTCTGAAAATGAACTTGCAGAATGGGAACACTCTAGGAAATAACCAGAATAGAATAAAATTTCCTATTCACTGCAAGGTAGCAGTTTGGATTTGTTCACTTCTTCTCTAACTACTCAGAGTTAACAATTAAAATGAAGTTTTAGTAGTTCACTGGTAGAATGCTCGCCTTCCATGCAGGAGACCCGGGTTCAATTCCCAGACCATGTACCCCCCCCCCCCTAAAAAAAAGAACTAGCTTCATGACTCAGTCATTCATTTCTCCAGTTAGTGCTAAGCCATTGCTCCTATCAGGAGGGAAATAAAATAGAGGGAGACAGGCAGGGAAGAAGCTGACAAATCTGTACTCATCAAGCCACAGCTTCAGTGGACATGATGCTCAGAATCAGAGCCTGGAATCAGAGTGATCATTTGAAGCGTCATCAACATCAGAGTTGAGGGAAGGGAATATGCTTGGAGTTGAAATTAGTTAGGACAAGAGCAATGGTACAATTATCATTAGTGTTAAGTTCTAGAGCTTATTACTGAAAAATGCCATGAACTGGATTTTGAAAAAAAAATGGGAACAGTAAAAATTGTGGGATGGTGGAGGAGTTATAGAGACAGGGGCATTAAAGACAGAAGGGAATAAACACTGATGGAGGGCTTCCTGCGGGCAGGCAACAAAGGCTTTCAACATTTTTTCGTTTCCTCATGGAGTCACTGTAGAGTCTGCAGTAGCGCAGTAGCTTTTCAGTCAGGTAATTGAGGTGAGAGATGTTGAACCAGATGGCCGCTATCATGGCTGGTTAGAGGAGCCAGCATGCAAATTTCAGTTTCTCACTCCAAAGCCTGCCGTTTTTAGGAGAATCTGACTCCCACATTACCTAGGCCCCCAAAAGCCAGGTCTGCTATAATTAAATGTTTAGAGAGAGAAATTCTAGAAATGCAGCTTGGGTGAAGAGAGACCTAACTCTAGTGCCAAAAAGACCTGTTTCCAATGTGTAGAATGAGGTAAGCAGACTGAAGGCTAACTTACCTCGGTACCACCAAGGCACAGTAGGCAAAGACTAACCTTCCTTCTTTCCAGAGCATGAGTGACGTGTTAGAGGTTCTTTAAGGAAAATGTTGGTTCTCTGCTAACAGGGAACTTACAACCTGACCTGGGAAGTAAGTCCAGTACATGAAGGCATCAGTGTCAGGGAGACGATCATCAGGACCAGAAGAGGATAAAAGGAGGATGATGGGAATTCTGAGACTTTCCCCAGAAAGACCATCTGTGAGGTTCATTCTCATCTGTTTGCCTTTGTGTAAAATTCTGGGGAAAGGCAGTCTTTTGTTATATAGGACATTTTGTAGAGTGCCTTCTGGCATGTGATGGCAATCGATGGTGTCAGCCCTGTGGGTCAGACCCTTTTCATCTGAATTTGATGGATAAGCAAACTCGCTAGTCATTGACTGAGGTAGCAGCTTAGCTCAAGTCCTATAATCTGGAGGGAAAGGAATCAAGGAAAAGTTAAGCATAAGAAGATGAAGAGAGATAAGTTACACTGAAAAAAGGAGGAAAATGGTGGATAGAGGCTATAATAAAATACCCATGTACACACAAGTCACATACATACACACACACACACACACACACACACACACACACTCATGTGCTAATCTCTCTTCAGTCCTTCAAGGGCTGAAGCACCACTAAGGAATACTTTCCAGATAGTGTGAGTTCAAGTAAAAACCTTAAAAGGAAGCTTTAAGATAAAGGTAAAGAAGATAAAGGTCAACAAGTCTTTATTTCTTACAGTAAATTTCAGCTTTTATGGATTTAACATTTTGATTCCATCTAAATGAGGGTGATTCCCAAAGTCCGTGCTGTTCGGTAACTTGTAATTTTGCTGCGTCAAGTGAGTCTTAAACCCAGAAGCAAGCTGCTTAGCTGCTGAGTGTGCCGACTCAGCCTTGCAGTATTAGCAGCTCAGAGGGCTTTATTGCTGCATTTTGTCATCCCATTTCATAGCAGAAACAGTATTCTAAAATGGTGTTTACCGATGTGGGTGTTTGCACAGGTTTATCAACCTATCTTCCCTGCTGAGAATACCTTGTTCTGTCCTAGAAACTACAGTGCCTGCCTTCAAGAAACTGCAGTCTGATTGGGAATTAAAAGCAAACAGAAAGGAAGAAAGTTCTATTATTATACATAACATAGATTTTAAAGTGGTTTTTCAGTGTGGGGGATGTAGAAAAGAATACGAGGGCTGTAAGAATTAATTGTGAAAAATATCATTAACAAAGTAGAAGCGATGGTCCTAAGAGAGGGGATGAAAATGAAGGAAGCAACATGTCAGACTAGGAGAGGCAGGTGGTAGGTAGCATGTAAGATAAGGGACCTAGAATCAGAAGACAGTCCTCAATCCCTAGTTTTTGCTTTACTAGCCCTGTGGTTTTGGACAAATTATAGTATTTTCATTTTCTGAGTCCTTTTTTTCTTATCTTTTAAAAACTGCAAAAGAGAATGAAAAGAAATTAAAAGATAGAATTCGTGGAATTGTCTAAGCTCTGAACTGCTAAATAGATATTGCTTATTATAAATACACATAAACCCAGATCACGGAATGTTTATATGACTTAAATGCAAATGCATTTTGGAAACTATAAAGCTTAGATATTAAGTGATGAGTCTTACTAGCAAAGTGACCTTCTGAATCAAAACCCATAGCAGAAACTGATTTCACCATGGACTATTTCAACTTGCTCTCAGCCCAGAGAAGTTCTTCTCTTTCCATTCCCATTGTTTTATTCTGCAAAACATTTGCCACTTTGATTGAATGTCTGCATTTCACCTAAAGAAATCTTTGTTCCTCTGGCTGCCTCGATACCAGAGTATTTGGACTTGGCTCCAGCCTTGTCTTTTATCATGGACTAAATTATTTGGGCCAATCGTTTATGTAACAGAACTGAATATTCATCTCTTTAAAGTGTCTGTCCCTCACAGATCACTCCCTAATACTGTCCTTTTAACCTTAACAACGATGCACTTAGCTGAATACAAAATACAACTGAGGGAAAAATATACTTCATCCAAATAAGCTATGGAATAGAATCCACACTCTGACCTTCAATTCTTTCCTTCAGAGTAACACAGTCCACTTTCAAAAAGAATAAGCTATTTTTAGTGTGCATATGTGTGTGTGAGAGTGTTTAAATCTTTTACGTGTTTGTTCTAGTTTTCTTTTAACTAAAGTGAATGGAAGTTAAGTTCTACTGGTTCCTTTTGACAAAAAGAAAATTTTCTCCAACCTCAGAATGGAATTAATTTAATGAAGTCATTATGTAAGGATCATGAGTCTTTTCATTTTAATTGCCTGTATTGAAAATTTACCTAAAGTGCTCAAATGATTCATAATCAGTTGGTTATGCACTGTAGTCCAATACTAATTGTCACTATTAATCACAGTGGCCTGATTATTAGACCATTTTCCAATTCTGACTTTCTTCCAGAGCTGGACTGAAGTTCTTGGTGGCCTTAGAAGGATCAAGGTGACTTGCTACTCTCACTCTGCTACCATTAAGAGTTATTTTTAAGTCATTTAAAAAAAACATGAATATTCATTTTTTTTTCCTCTGAATTATAGAGCCACATAATTGCCTGTGTCAGTCGCTCCTAACACTAGTTTAAGGGCATAGTGGCCAACCTCTCAGTGTCCCTTCTTTGAAGAGATGACAGCCCTAGAAGTATAAACCTAATATGACAACTGCCGGGCTCCCCAAACTTACAATAAACCCCTATTTCCTGATATATCCCTGAAGGTGATTAACTTACATGATTAAAGACACATGGCTGTCGGTATGCCTGGAAGAATTCCAAGGGTTAAATCAGTGGAAGCAATTAGGTTTCATTTTCAATCTCATCACACTGTGAAAGTCATTAGTTTACAAACACATCTGCCTGACAAGCAATCAGTCAGACCTGATACCAAGGAGTCCTGGAAGTGCCAGCTGCCACTTTTTTCCGCTTTCCCAGTGGGGCTACCGGCAACGAAGCCCCAGGGCTCTCTTCCTGCTACAGAGCTCTCTCCAGGGAGCCCCACCTTGGCGACCTTCAGCATGGGCAACTACATCGATCTGTCCTCTTGACCCATCCTTGCAAACTCCTCCCGAACCTCTGCCACTGCCAAACTCAAGGTAGTTTCTTTATCTCAAATGGTTCAACTTTTTGGAGGATGTAGCCCCATTCTCTGAACTGCTTCCAGTTTGTTTCAGGTATAATGTAAGGTGCTGACTTAGACCCTTGGAAGGCAGTGTAAGACACTTCTAATTACTTTGGAACTTTGTACCCTTTCCTAAAAAATTCTTTCGTGTCATCTAGATTGGTTCCTTGTAGGGAAAGATATACACACACACACACACACACACACACACACACACACTTACATATACACATATTAATTTAATGCAATTTTCTTGATATACATTATATATCCACATACCATGTAATCATCCAAAGTGTACAATCAATGGTTCACCGAATCATCATATAGCTGTGCATTTAGCATCACAATTGACTTTTTTTCTTTTTTGTGAAAAATAACATATATACAAAAAAGCAATAAATTTTGAAGCATACCATAACGATTAGTTGTAGGGCAGATTTCATAGTTTGGTATGGGTTACAGTTCTACAATTTTAGGTTTTTACTCTAGCTGCTCCAAGACACTAGAGACTAAAAGAAATATCAATACAATAATTGAGCAAATATGCTCTTTTGTTAAATCCTACTTCTCTGTGTAATTCCTCCATCACCTGTGTTCTTTCTCTCACCCTTTAGGGATTTAGGGCTATGCCCATTCTAACTTTTTCATCTTGGAAGGGGCTGTTGATAATATGGGATCGGGGGATAGAGCTAGTTGATGTTCTGGAGAGGTTGTCCTCTCAGCATTCAGGACTTCTCTGGTCTAGGGACCCATCTGAAAGTTGTAGGATTCTGGAAAGTAACCCTAGTGCATTGAACCTTTGTGGAATCTCATATAATTCCCAGATGTCCTCTAGGGTTGGCAGGAATGGTTTTGGTTGGGGGCTGGCAAACTATGATAGGTAGCAATGTCTACAGATATATTCTTAAAACTCTTTTCCTTGCTTCTCATTTTATATGTCCTTGCCTGTCTCTCACATCATTGGGTAATAATTAGTAATCAAAAAGTCATTATCCTCATGTGGGGTAACTGCTGCAGGTCTTTGGGTTTGAACCCTAGGTTTGCAGACAGCACAGTTTAATTGTGCTCAGGAACTATATCATATCTCCTTCCTTACGGAAGCTATGTGGTGCCTGGACTCTTGGCAATGTCTTGAGGGTCTCTCACAATTTAGGCTGCAAGTAGAATTCTGGTTAGAACTGGATGGAACATCAGTTTTTCTTTAAGATAAATAAAAGGCTCTGGGACACTATTTTATGGATTTTAGTTCATCAGGGCATCTCTCTTGCTAAGAACTCCCTCTTTGCCAGAGAACCCCAAGCCTAGGTTTCCTTATGAATCCCTTTGAAAGTAGTTCTTCACTAAAAATAAAAGCTGAAACTTCATTTTTTCATGACTCCAGTTGTTTGGTTTCAGACGGACTATTTGGGAGGCCGCCTGTCTATCCTTGGTTGTTTGGAAAAGGTATGGGGGGAAGAGCCAGAGTGACTGTACAAGCACTTCCCAAACTCATCCAGGAATGGCAATACACAGATCTTGAATACAATCTAGGTAAGAGGGGAGACATTTCCCAAAGCCCTATATCATAAACTTCTAAACACTGAAAGCCCAATTCCAGTGAACTCTAGGAAACCATGGAAACAGAAGACTCCAATAAATGCAAAGGATTGTAAAGCCTTGACTTTTCCTAAAACAAACTTCAGCCTGTCGGTAGAAGTATATTCGAAAGCTTACCTTTAAAGCTGTTGGATTTGTCCCACTGCCAGTGGGATTGAAGAGGTGGATTATAAGATTTGTATTGTAGTTAAACCCATTTATTGAGGGTAATGTGAAAAAAAAAGTACTCTTCACTTACTATTTGCTCAGAATCATAAAATGCAAAAGAAAGAAAGATAATGACTGACTAAATCGAACTCCACACATGCACCTACTATTGGCTGTGAGGTTTCTATGAGGAAGCTCACTAGAATCAACAAGCAAGCCATTTCTATGTGTGGCTGAGGTTATTTCTATCCATCTTAATAGGGTATAATATAATGAGGAATCTTAGGTATGCAAACTGCAAAATGGAACAATTTTGAATTCTGAAGTGACAGTCAGGTTAATATCATAGGGGAAGACAGCTAGGCACTCATTTTATATGATTTGTTCTATTTTAATTTAAATTAAGAAAAAAATGTAAGCTATCGGAAAACATCATATTGATTATATTTTCTTCAAAGGGCCTAACATTTTTCTAATGCATTTGGACCATAGATGAGCAAAGGCTTTTGGCTTCAGACTGTTGCTGTGAACCCTAGGTTTTAGAGGGTCACAGGGGGATCATGTGGAACAAATTTCTCCTACGAAGTGCATAATCAAAACTTGGAGGGAAGAAGAAAATGGCAAAAGAGGTAATTCCAACATCCAAGTATGGAAGAGTAATAATTTGCTTGCCTGATCACTAAAGTCAAGTCACCAAACCAAAAGAATCAGAGAACTCCCCAGCCCTTGCTCTTCCGCTGTCATCTGGGTACTGCTTCCTAGCCACTTTTTGGAACATTCCGTTTTTAAAATACTAAAAACTCTAAGGTCTCTACGTGAGTCCCACTCTGCATGTAAGCCCTAAAATATATGGGATATTTACATGTGATGAGAAAACATGAGTCTTCCAAAACATGACAGGTAGGAAAATAATTAGAAAATCCAGGTAGGAGAAATTTGAGGGACTTTGACAAACAGGAATTATAGCAAGCAAAATTTTAGAGTCTGAAGGGATGGCTCTTGGAGATTATGAAATGATCTCTTACTCTCTAAGGGAGGAATCTGAAGTCCAGGGAGGTTTTGTTTTTTGCCAAGGTCACCTAACACGTCTTCTGGCGAATAACTTTTTCCTGCTTTTTCCGCTTTTTCCTGCGTTACCCACTTCTTTTTTCCTGAACTCTGAGGATCCAAGCTGCCTCCCGCATCAGGTTATGTGTGGAGATACAGAAACTAAGTAAGCCAGCTACAGGGCACCCACTTGTCCAGGGGAGTGTGCTGGGTTTCTTCTCATGTACAGTGAAGACACCAGATGCTATTCTCACTCTGAGGCAATGAGGACCTTCTGAACACCTACTGAACACTCATTCTGTCCTCTGCATGCCAAACGCAATTGTGGAAGCTGATGGAGAGGTGAGGGAAGAAGGATCAAGGCCAGAGAGAGGAAAGAATAAGAGCAGAAATTAGTGAAAGATAAGTGTTATGTAAAATAAAATGTGCCTGCCTTGGGCATTGCCAGGAGAGACCCTTTTCTGAGAAAGGATTTTTCAGAAGGCAAAAACCAATGGGCTTTCAGGGCTTTTCCAAGAAAATGGGGCAACGAAATATGCTGAACAGAACTGAAAGTTAGCAACACATGGTGATAACTCAATTAGGACTAGTGGAGAGAACTTATCAGAAAGGACAACATACCACACTAATCGTGTATCTGGAAACTTAATGGCAGCCAATTAGAACATTTCTTCGCTTGCTGTCACATTTGGCCTCTATAACCTTCTCCTGCCCACTCCCTAGATGAAGTTCCTTAGCCCTTTAGGTTTGGTGCTGCCCAGCTGGTGAATTGTCTGTTGCCCAAATAAACTTCAGTAACATTTTTTTTAATGCTTCAGTTTATCTTTGACACAAGTAAAAGAAAGACCTTGTAAGTGCAGCCTGGAAGATATCATTGATTTTTGTGTGTGTTTCCTGGTTAATATCCTGAAGTTGGTCTCCAGGTGTAGAGCAGTGAGGGCTAAGCTTACAAATAACAGCTGAGAGGCGAGCTGTGCTTTATCCACAAATGAGGTTTAATGTACTAAGTGGAGAGGCTTCGGACTTAGGCAACTCCATGACAGCAGGCTAGGAGGGCTCTATCTCTGACAAGCAGAAGCTTTGTTCCTACGCAGTGCCACCTCTCAGAGTGTCTCCCTCTAACCTCTCAGAATGAATCACAACTGAGTGTTTAAAAAAATAAGTATGGCTCCAGGGAAACTTATTTGCAGTTCTTGGAGAAGCAGGGATTTGTAGGTAACTCAGGAGAGGGAACATTTTATCTACTGGACTAATCTAATGCTATAGCTTTTCCGACTGTATCTCAGTTTTCTCTCAGTGAACACAGGAAACTAAATATCCATTGTCTTTGCAAAAGGGCGGTGAAGAATGTACTTTGCCCCATATGCCGTCCATCAAGGACACTTTGAAAATTCAAAAGAAAGGAATGGATCTGTTTTTTTTTTTTAACTCACTACCAACTCACTTCTCTTCAGTTGCTGAGAAGAGCTGTTGGTTTTTTTTTTTTTTTTCAAGATATTTGATAGCCCATCCCCT
The DNA here is from genome assembly GCF_023851605.1 of Tamandua tetradactyla. Taxonomy (NCBI): domain Eukaryota; kingdom Metazoa; phylum Chordata; class Mammalia; order Pilosa; family Myrmecophagidae; genus Tamandua; species Tamandua tetradactyla. Next base: position 51,257,122 of record NC_135337.1, read on the forward strand.
ATGGAATGGAAGTATAAGTCACAGGAATGTAAGTTATGAGCCATGAGGTCTTAGGGCTGTTTTAGTTCTAACCCTTTGTTGAGGCTGTGTGACTCTGCCCACAAAGCCAGAGATCCTCTGTTCCTCTGTCCTTCCTTTTGCTCATGTTTGAATTCATTTCCAACTTTTTTTTTTGCTTGGGCAGGCATCGGGAATCGAACCCGGGTCTCCGGCCATGGTAGGCGAGAACCCTGCCGGCTAAGCACTGCCCCCAACATTTCACCCTAAACAAATCTCTCCAAGTTTCAAGATTCCACTTAGTGATTTCTCCTCATCCTGGCTTTCAAAATACTTGTTCCCAAGAAAATTATAAGCTCCACAGAAGCAAGACCTAGGAGCTAGGTATATTACTGATGATCAATAAACTCTTACTGAACTAGGTTTTTCTTCTTGACACTGGAAAAGTAAAGATCAAGAAAGAACAGGAATGATGGGGGGATTTTAAGGATGGTTTTATTTAACAGCAAATTTTTGTAAGCACTATAGAATTGAATTCTGTAGTTAGACATAATGTCGTTTCATGTTTTTCATAAAGACCCAAATTTGTGACTTGAAATGAACTCTCTGGGACTTAAGACCTTTGTCTTCCCATGTTAGTCTTACTCTCTGCAAATTCTTATTTTCTGTAACTTTCTAATTATTCTACATTTACCAAATAAACATTTGAGTAATAATTATCTGACCTCTGTTTGGAGGGCTGTTGTGCAACCACAGGAAAAGCTTTCCAGAAAACTTTCCATTAAGGGTAAGAAAATGAGCTGACTGACACTGCCTCTCTCACCCTCTAATCATGGACTGCCATGTATAAGCCAGGCTACTTTGCTCGAGTCTCTACTCATACCCTTCACCAAAACACCTCCCGCCCCCATGCCCTGTCTGACCCTCTAGGTCCTGGGCCCAATTCAAGATCAACCTTAGGTTTCTTGTCCATTTTGAAATCTCACCCAAATATTCAAGCCCCCAGTAATGGCCTCATGACTGAATTCCTATAGCAATTAACTCCAGGTCCACACACTTGGTACCTTAGTGTATATACATACTCTTTTTCTCATCACTTTTTTCTTTTTCTTTTTCTTTTTATCTTCCTCTCCTCCAAGTAGATTACAACCATTCTTAAACCACTCTATCCTTTGTCTTCTTCAACTTGGCAAGTTATATCAGCTCAAGAAAAAAAAACATGGTTTTGAATAACCAATATGTAGTCAATTCTTGCTATTCAAGACAGTTCTATATTCTCTAGGAAGACTGAATTAGTGAATACTCAGCCTTTGCCACCTCCATGGCAAATACTGGGTTAGGTTCTTGCAAGCCCCTGGTCACAACATTTTTGTCAACGATTAATACATAGCCCCCCCCCCCTTTTTTTAACTGTGTTTCTGCTTAAAGACACCTTGTTTAATCTATACTGTTGGTTTATTAGCATTGAAACCTCGGCCAACAGCACCATAGCTCATGCCGGGGTGAAGTTTATCAAATACTTATCTAAGCTTATCCATAAGGCACATCACAGCCTTCTTGCCTTTAGGAACATAGGGCAGCACTTCAGCCCTATGCTTGGGGGCCAATTTAAGCAGCAAAATAAACCAAAAAAGCAAACAACGTGAAAAATACGATATAGAATATACCACGAAAAGGACACTTTACCGTATGAGAAATAAGAAGGCAAAACCAGAGTGTTGCCTTGTTGCTCCTCAGCTGGAAATTTGTATGCCAAGTGATGCACATTTTTGGCTGCTCTGTGCATGTCCCCAGACAAGTGGGAAAGCACTGGGAATAATGGTTTGGGAATTACAAATAAACTTTAGGGAGTAAGCGCATTTGCAAATTCAAAATCTATGAATAATGAGTATTGACTGTAGCTACTGATATAGTATCTGGCCCCTTTTTAAAGTCCCTCTCAGGACAGCACTCTAGTTCTCTCCTCCTCTTCAGAGCAGATCTATTCTGCTTTTACTTTTTTACTAACCATCCACTCCTCAATCTACTATAATCTCATTTCTGTCCACACCACTCCAATAAACCTTCTTTCCAAGGTGACCTTCTGTACTGCTAAATCATGTGAACTTTTAGTCCTTGTATCACATGATACTACTACGCTCTCCTTTTTCATCAAAGCTTACTTCTCTTCTCTCAGCCCAGAAGATCGCCACTCATCTACTTACCCAGATAAAACCAGGCAACCATCATTAATTCTTCACTGTTCTTCACCCCCTTCATAAAATCAGTCATCATGTCCTATCAATTCTACTTTCTACTATGTCCTAAATCTGTTTAGTTATTGCTTTCTACAGATTTCTTAATTCAATAATATGCATTTATCTCCTCTTGTAGAGTCAATAACCTAAGATTCTATTAGCATCTTATTTGCAAAAATCAAAATTACTTATAAGAGAATTGGTAGAAAATTGACATTTATTGCAATCCTTTCAATGCTAGGTATAGTGTTAGGTATTAGGTAATAACAGGTAACACTTATGTAACAGTATGTGCCAGGCATAGTTATAAACAATAGATACATATTGTCTAAGCAATATGTTCATATATATATATATGTATATATATATACATATACACATTTATGTGTGTATTATACATAGTGATATATATATATCAATTTAATCCTCATACAACACAATGAGGTAGGTACAATTATTGTACTATTGTAAACATAAAGAATCTGAATCACAGAATGGTTAAGTAACTTCCCAAAAGTCACACAGCTAAGTACTTTAAATTCCTCATCTCATTTAGTCTCCACAGAAGCCTGATGCGCTGGTATTAATATTTCATCTTATAGGCAAAGAATTGAGGCTGAGAAGCTTAAATAATTTTCCCAAGGCCATACATTTGATAAAAATGACAGAGTTGTGATTAGAATTCACATATAATTGGCTTCAGAATTAATTTACTTTGTTCTACACATGCTTTTATAGGGTCATGCAGAATAGTTCAAATAAAGTTAAATCAGAAAGTATGGCCTAAATGTCTAAGCTGTAGCATTTAATTTGGTGATATTTATATCCTGAATACTGTTTTCAAAAAAAAGCAGAGAGGACAAGTGTTAAAATAGTGAAGAAGTCAGTAAGTCAAAGAAAGTAAGTGCAACCAAGGCCATAAGATCAGTGATGACTATGGCGGAAAGGCTGAACCCCAGAGAAGAAAAAAAAAGAACCAAATAAAGGATTCAAGTAAAGTATATATGTAGGGCATGGGGGCGGGGGGGGTGGGGGTTGATGGCCGAGGGGACCTATGAGATCCGAAAGAGGAACTAAGCTGAAGCATGAAAGGATGAATTGCCTTGATAGTATTTCGAAAATCTAATGAGGATATATTAACAGAAAATGTGAAGATGTGTGACTAAACAGTTCAGCAACATGCATATTTCATGATGTTGGCATTATGTGACCAGGTTACTCATGAATCTATCAGCTAAAACAAAGCCAAAAGACACCCAGTGATATTATTTAAGTTTACCAACAGCTCCTGAGACTTCTCCTGCAATCTGGAAGTGACAGATGTTTCATATTCTAAAGATCTCCACATCTACAGGCTATCTAATGCTCTGTGGATACTTTGTATTCCGCACCGACCCTGCACTGTAGAACAATATATCCTTAATGGATTTAGAGTTGCTTTTTTTTTCTTTTTGGTTTTGGTTTTGGTTTTTGTTCTGGTTTATCTACAGCTTCTTTAACTCTATGACAATGAAAACAGTCTAATAAATATTACCCCCTCCCCTACCCCCCCCCCCCCAACTGCACAGTCAAGGAGTCAAGTGCAAACACTGCATCTGAGTGTCTGGTCTCCAGAAGATGATGAGTTGGAGAGGCCCCCAAACTCAGGCACATGAAGGTTCATTAGGAGAACTCTTGCGGAATATGAAACGTGGAAGCGTCTGGAAATCAGAACACTTGGTTCAAATATCAGCCCTGCTAATTTACCCAAGTCAGTGACTTGGGGAAGAAGTTAATTTATTGAGCATTAAATTTCTCTTCTTTAGAGTTGAGAATTTTTAATAGTGATTAAATAAAATAGTACTTTTGAAAAAATTCATCTAGCACCAGCCCAATGCATAGAGTTTTCTCAATTCAAACAAAAGAAAAGGAAATGCTAGTAGCCCAGAAATTAGTTGGTTTCTCATAAGGTAGACCAAGAATGGCAAAACAAATGAACAAATGGTGTGACTCCTTCATAAAGAAATTATGCATACATATCTTCATTTTATGACATGCAAATAGGGATGTTTGGACAATCCTAAATAGTGAAAAAAAAAAGAATAAATAACATTAAGTAGAAATCATTTTAAGGTTTTAGGATTGTGATAGTACTTTATGATCTCAAAGATCCTAATTGATTACATATCTTAAAAAGGGTTAATTCAGCACCCAAATTTGAAAAGCCTTTTCTTCACAGTCTTTGACCACCACAAGGTTCACTGTGTTATATGTCCCCATATTCACTAAAAATATAGGTAAATTCTTTCATGAAATGGAACAAATGTACTACACTTTTACAAGAGGTACAAATAGAGTGGCATCTGGGAAAAACGTCCCTATTTCCCACTATGGATCACAGTTAACCATAATATCTTAATATGCTTTCATCAACAGTGACAAATGCACCACACCCATTCCAGAGGTCAGCAATGGGGGAGGGGGGATAAAGGCGGTGGGATGTTTGGGGTTTTCTTACACATTTTTATTTTTTATTTTTATTTTTGGAGTGATGAAAACATTTTAAAATAGATTATGGTGTTGAATGCATGGCCATGCAATCATACTGTGAGCCATGCATTGTATTCTTGAGATGGATTGTACGGCATGTGAATACAAGTCAAAATTGCATCTCAATAAAAGCTCTTTCTTAGCAGGAGTCGGACCTGTGGGGAGAAGCGATTACACTGAATAAACCAAGAGCAAAGCAATCCAGGACTCTTGCTCCTTTCCTAATTTGCATGCAATTCTTCTTCTTTTTTTTTTTTTTTCAGATTTTCTGACACTTGGAAAGATGCTTTCAGAAGGTTGGTAAACAGAGAGTGTGGTGATGAGGAAGTCATATTTTGTCAGAGTTCTTAGGGTGATGGCCCACACCTCTGGAAGGTCCAGCACAAACCCCCTGCAGGACCTGACTCCTGTCTTTTCTCCTGCCTACTTTCTCATTTTACAATCCCACTTCTTTCTAGTTTAGTTTTGTTATGGATTGAATTGTATCCACCAGGATGATATGTTCAGGTCTAACTCCATGTGCCTTCTTATCTGGAAGTTGGGTCATTGCAGATGGAATTAGGTGAACTAAAATGAGGGTGGGCTCTTAATCCACTATGACTTGTGTCTCTATGGGAGGAGCTTTGGAGACAGACAAAGCATGTGACGACAAAGATAGAGAATGTGAGGTATTGCTGGCAAGCCACCTCAAGAAGCTAAAAGAAACATGGAACAGATTCTTTCCTATGGACTTCAGAGGAAGCACGTCCATGCCGACATGTTGGCTTCAGATTTCTAGGCTCCAGCACTGTGAGATGGTAAATTTCTATTGTTTTAAGCCACTCAGTTTGTGGTAGTTGGTTATGGCAACTCTAGGAAACTAAGAAAGGCACTTACGACATTTATTTTTCCCTTAGTGTAGTAGAAACGGTGCATTTATAGAAGTAAAATTTAGACTCTTTTGTTCTTTTAATTTTTGCCTCAAGTTCCTTGTCTCTAAAGAAGAGCTATCTTATCAGGTTTTTGTAAGGAAAAAACAACAAATCAGCAAGACCTTGGTAATTGGCAAGGCACAATTTAAATGTAATTATTTGACATTTTTGTGTATTTTTGCATCCATTATTGGATTGTTAAGCACTTTAAAAGCATGTATGCCTTTGAATATTTAGGGATTAGATGCTGGTGGAATTTTTGTTTGGTTTTTTAAACACCGGACATTGAGTAAATGCTGCCCATGCTGGCAGTGTGGTGGGCGTTTTAAATATCAGGAAGAGCCCTTAAGCTCCATAGTGACTCTTAAAGAAATTCCAGTAATTTCCCAGCCACCTAGAAACAAGAAAGTGACTGATGCTGAGTATCGATAGAGGTAAAATATGTTCAACATAAGAAAAAGAGCAAACTAGTTAAAATTCCAGAGATTACAAGTAAGAACAAACACTGTTTTTTTCCACTTTAAGGTAGCAAGAGAATTTGAAGTCAGACAATTACTTTCAAAGATTGATAAAAGTCACATTCTCTACTTGAAAGAGCTACCATGTGCTAATGTTCCCTCTGACACTTATTACAGCTATTGCTAAAACTGGCATCTGTGGAACATTACATCTTAATGCCGACATTGCCTTGTTATGGCTTGAGTGGAGGCATTGCAGTTTGAATGCAGCTGCTTTACGACATGATAAAGAATTCTGAAGTCTGCAATGTTGTTTGCAGTGTCCTTTCCTGAAGAAGTTATTGTGTGGGAGATGTATGTTGGTATTTGATAATTTTGAAAGCTTTGAAACGCAGTAAGAGTTTGGCAAAACGTGGCTGGTCAGAAAAGCTGCCTGAAGAGTTTCTCCAGCCCTGTGTCTATCCTCAAAGGCAAAACAAAAATCACGGAAAAAACTTCATGGAATCAAATCCCAGAACCTTCCTCTGGCAGACTTGCTAGATCCTGTATTGTTCTTTTCCTCCTTTTGTTCAGGCAATTAAATGCATATGGATGGATCATGTGTGAAGTCTAAAATATTTATTTTCAAACTGAGCAGTTTTAAATGTGTGAATTTAACCACAGAAAACTTGTAGCAAGTTTTATTTATTTGTCTGCAATTTTATTCCTTTAAATGAGTTAGGACTTCCTCCATATAAATTCTAGTCTATACCTATACAGGTTTGTATCTCTCTGAGAGACACACATGCACAAATCATTTCATATATGAGTCTTAAAAGATCAAGATGCACAATTCAGTAAATTGTTTTCCTTTATCTCATCTCTTTTCCTAACTCCCATGCCACTTGATTTTATTCTGTCTTTGATACTTATTATTTTCTATTTTGATGTATTGGCATTTATATAGATTCATACCCTTTTGAGATATTGTGAAATCTTTCAGTTTAGAGTATGTTGTAATTACCTCTATACTTAGCATGGTGCTTGGCACATAGCAACCATTCCCAATATATATATATAATGAATGAATGAAAGAATACTTAGCTATTGCCATCCATTTCCCTCATCTATACTGCATTGATAATATCCTATGTAGATTATCAATATTTTCTAGTGGATATAAAACTGAGGGGAAACTTTTACTTAAAAACAATGGATCACATCACTTAATATATATCCTGAATGTCTAAGTTGTAGGCAAAGGTTATTAGGCAGTTTCAAGCTCCTTTTGAAATACCAAAGAAAACAAAACATACTCATCACACAGAAATTCACACTAGTACTATGATATGTACACAATACACTATGGTACAAATCAAGATTTGTTGATCTTTTGTAGGAAACATCCTTAATTGCAGCATAGATGATGTAGTGGGTTGAATGGTGGCCCCCCAAAGATACATCCAGATCCTGAGAATGTGATCTTATTTGTAAAAAAAGGATCTTCACAGATATAACTAAGTTAATTTTCTTGAGATGCGATTATGCTGGATTATCTGGATGGGCTTTAAATCCAATGACAAGTATTTTTATATGAGACAGAAGAGGAGTCATATATATATAAAGGAAAAGGCAATGTGTAGACAAAGGCACAAACTGGGGTAAGGCAGAGGAAGCCTGCAGAAGCTGGAAGAGGCAAGTAACAGATTCTTCCCTAGAGCTTCTGGAGAGAGTGCAGCCCTGCCAATACTTTGACTTTGAATTCTGTTCTCCAGAACTATAAGGGGATATATTTCTGTTATCCCTAGTGTCTCCAGGAAGGAACAGAGTCCTGCTGAAACTTGATTTCAGCCTTGTGAGATGCTGAGCAAAGGAGCCAGTTAAATTGTGCCTAGAATACCCACAGAACTGATGAGATAATAAATGGGTGTTGTTCTAAAATGCTAAATCTGTGGTAATTTGTTACAGCAACAATAGAACATGAATATGGATTTTTTAAAAGGTTTTCTTCTGAGCAACAAGAAGAATGGACAAGGGAGAATGTTGTTTTGGAGGTGGGAATAAAAATCAAGTCTTTGGTTTTGGACATTATATCGGTTTAAGATTAGATTAAGCTGCCAAACTAAAAAGTCAACAAATAACAATGACTTAAACTAGTTAGGAGTTAATTTTTCTCTCATGTTAAAGAAGTCTGTAGGTAGTAAGTATAGGGCTGGTGTGCTAACTCCAGTCATCAGGAGCTCAGGCTCCTTTCTGACTGCTTTACTCTCTGATGCATTGCTTCATGATCCAAGCTGGTTACTTGAGCACGAGTCATCAAATCCACAGTTTCCGGAAGCCCAGAAAAAGGGGGAGAAAAAGGATATACTCCTGCCCCTGCAACTTCCCCAATAACAGTTATAACAATAAATGTGACTGTATTAAAGACCAAATCAAAAGACAAAGACTTTTTTTTAACATAATAAGCAAAAACCCCAAAGCAGGCATGGTACAAGTGAGAAAAACAGACACAGTTTCAATAACTTCAGCAGTGAACAAAATGATTAAGTCCCTACTCTCACAGAATTTACATATAATGGGGCAAGACAATTAACATGCAAGTAAATAAATGGTACATCAGCGGGTGGTAAGAGATCTGTAGAAAAATAAAGCACCAAGAGCTGCTGGGATTGAGTTTTTCTTTCCACTGTTTCCAATAGTGTTTTTTTTTTCCTTTATTAGGGAAGTTGTAGTTTGCAGAACAATCATCCATAAAACTCAGGATTCCCATATACCATCCTATTATTAACAACTTGCATTGGTGTAGAACATTTGTTACAATTGATGATAGCACATTCAATAATTGTACTATTAACTATTGTCTATGGTTTAACTTAAGGTTCACTTTTGTACAGTGGATTTTAAAACACATTTCTTTTGTTACCATATATACAATCTAAAATTTCCCCTTATAATCTAAGTGGCATGGGAAGGAGTCACTGGAGGGTGTTGAACACAGGAGTGCATGATTTGGCTTTCTTTTCTTTTCTTTTTACTTTTGTTGCTTTGTTGAAAACAGAATGAGAGAGAGCAAGGATGGAAACAGGGAGATCAATTAGGGTCTTCTGTGATAGGTAATGGTAGTTTGGGTCAGGACAGTAGTATGGACATAGTAAGAAATGGTCCAATTCTGGACCTTTATTCAAAAGAGAGTTGACAGAATTTACTGATCAGTTAGATATCTTCTTAGCTATTCATTTGCTTGTCTCCCTTATAGACTGTAAGTTCCATGATGGTCAATTAAATGTGTTTTTCAGCTTAGATCTTTTACACTAACACAGCACTTGCCCCACAACAAGCAATCAATAGCTTTAAACTAAATTCAATGACTATATGCTAATATACAGGTATATGTAAATGGATATTGTAAAATGGTAACAGAAGAACAATGTAAAATGCACTCAATATCACTCTAATGTTATCAACCTATTATTGTTCCTAAATTTTTGAGCAGAATAACAATCCAAAATTTAACTGGAAGAAAGGCTAAGATTAGTATGCTAGACAAACTGTTCCCATGTTTCTTTCATTGTTATAATTTTTCATTCAAAACTCCATGCATATTTTATTCTTTAAAATGGAATTCTATTAGACTCTTACATCATAATGTCAAAATACAAATTTTAGAGAAACTGTAAAATATATTTAGCACCATATAATCAAAGTAATTGCAAAATAGCCAGCATTGATTGCTATGTATGGCAGAACATTTCCAAGTAGAAACTTCAAAGAACTTTTAATACATGGTCATTTCAGAAGCTACAAGTAGGACACTAGTAAACATAATAGCTCAATGATAAAATTATCACTGTCTATGCTGTTGATGATGCATTAATTCAAAATTTTAGCGGCATATTTTGGTGAGGCTAAAACTTTCAGACCTCTTCTACTACCACCCAAAAAGTATTCATTGAAAATGATGAGTTTATTGTTATGAAATCCAATACATGAATCTTAAAGAATTCTAAATGCAATAATCAATGTACTAATCTTAAATCAACAATAATCATTCTGCTAAAAGAATTGACTCTAACTGTTTTTTACTGGAATCTATATATTGTGCTAATTGCACACATTCTTTCTTATTTTTTTTTTTTTTTTCTTTTAGGTGCATGGTCTGGGAATCACACCGGATCTCTTGCATGGAAGGTGAACATTTTATCACTGAACGACTCGTGCACCCCTATTCTTTTGGAAAGTCATCCTGATCACTTTTTAGGAAATCACACTAAAGGTGAAATAATTTGATACACGCTAAACATCAAGTAGAATGTAGTACCTTGCTATTAACATGATTTTTTGGCATTTGCATGCATGCAAATTAAGCAGAACTCTCAATATTCATTATACAGAACTTAAAGAAACTCCAATTAACTTCCATGGAAGTTGAATTTTTTAGTTACATTAAATGTAATGACATATATACTTCGCATTAAATACGTTTCACCAGAGGAGAACAGTTAATTTCTTGAACATTAATAAATCAGGCTTTAAATATTCTTAAAATGTAGGAATAATATGTGGCTCTACTGTGACCACTCCTTTATAATTTATTCTCACTATTTCAGAGATGATAGCTTCCTTAATATAGCTTAGAATTGCTTAGGATGAGATAGAGTAAAATGTACTGTGTGACTATATTGGGAAGAGACTAGAGAAGTTAAATAAATAGCATCTTCTAGTGATTGTTTTATACTAAGAACCACGATTTTTCCCTGCCCAACACAATTATGAATGTAACCAATATATGCATTTGTTATTTATATACTTTTAGAAGAGGTATCTTATTCGTTTCTCTGCTCTCATTATGCCTGGCACATGGTAAATGCTTAATAAGTGTTTAATAAGTGTTCACTATATAAATGAAAGAATAAAGAGATGTAGGAATGAATGAGTTAATTGATCAATCAATTAATCAAGATGGCATTGTTAATCTGACATCACTGCTATAGCCCTTGATATGTTTTTCTAAGTATAATGATAGTCATTCCTGAGTCCCTTACATTTCCTTAACTGGCCCACTGAGAACTCATGCCATGTATTTTGAGAATAGGGAATTGAGATGGAATGTGACTTAGGAATAGTACAAAATTATGCAGCCAATTTTTAATGAGTCAAAATGAGACAGTATATTTTAGGAACCATGCATACCCCAAATCTTCAGAAGCCTCTGACACTGACTTCCTTCTCAGGACCCCAAGGGTGATACATATACAGAGGACAAGGCACATAAATTCGCACCATCTTTTAGTAGCTGAATATGTGTCTCACCATTCCATGAGAAATCACTAGCCCTACTTCACGTGGAGCTTTAGTGATTCCTCCAACAAGGGCACTCCTTGGCTCTTTTTTTTTTTTTTTTTTCTTTTGCATGGACAGGCACCAGGAATTGAATCTGGGTCTCCAGCATGGCAGATGAGAACTCTGCCTGCTGAGCCACCATGGCCAGCCCACACTCCTTGGTTCATCCCTTGCCCCATACCCACTGCCACCCTCAATCTCCACCCTGTGATGATAAGGAAAGTTGACATTAAGAAAAAGCAGATCAGAAAAGAATGAGAAAATGTGAGATAAAAGGATAATTTACAAGAAAGTTTCAAAGGGAGAGAGACTAAGTTTCTTGATCCCCTTGAGCTGTTACTGAACATCCACCTTATTCTCGATAATTCACAGCCTCTCTCTTTCCAAGTCTCTTTCTCTGATAGTGCCATTGGACAATAGCAAACACAGCCTCAGCATTGGTATTAATCACCTAACTGTAGGTTTTTACACTCTCTTTCTGAAAGAACAGATGGCAATATTTTAGGCTTTGTAGGCCATCATGTCTCTGTTACAGTTACTGATCTCTGCCACTGTGGCATAAAAGCAGCCATAAGCAGTATGGAAATGAATGGGCATGGGTGTATTCAATAAATCTTTACTTGTGAAAATAGGTGAAGGGCTGGTTGCGCCAATGGCTGTTGCCAACCCCTACTCTAAGGCAGGGTTCCAGCAGGTGTATGGAGATATTTGTCCTTAATTTTGGATTGTATTTATTTCGCATTGACAAAGGAGTTAGGAAGGGAAGTATAGTTAACTCTTCAATGTTATCTTTCTGAGCCAACCTCAGGTAAACCTGGGATAGTTGTGTTCAGGATCTTCCCAACTGCATTGCAACATCAATTGCAATTTCCTCCTCTTTCCTTCCCACAAATAACCTTTTTGTTCATTTTTCTTAAATAATTATTATTGTGTACATATTATGTGCTGGACATTGTATTAAGCGCAGAGATCTAATTCTAAGCAAAATTGACATGCCTCTTGACCTCATGGAGTTTATGGCCCAGTGTGGAGAAAAGATAAAAAAAGATAACCTAACAAGTGTATACCCACAAGGAAGAGAACCAAAAATGTGAAAACAACCAATTGTCAGGGATGGTGGTGGGGGTGGGAGGGGGGTAGGGGGCGGGGTGGGTTGTTTTTGTGCCTCCATAATAGAAAGTCAGTAGATAATATCTAATTAATGCAATTAATAAAAGCAATATAAACATTTTGTTTATGAATATGAAGGAAATGTAAAAAAGCTAAAAGAATAAGGAGTGAATTGTCATCGCCTTTGGGAAGTTGACAAAGGGGTGGAGAATGTATTACTTTGCTAAAAAACAGAAGACAAATGAGGCTTAGCTTGAGTTGAGGTTATGAAGGGTTTAATGTGAAGATTTTTTTTAGAGTAATGGCAATATTGTTGCAGGTTGAGTCCTTCAGAAAGACACTAAGACAGAGTTTTGTGTGAAGTTTGTTAATAGGCTTAGCACCCGTAGAAGGAAGGGGGAAGAAATAGGATTATGCACAAGGAGAAGCTGCACTGTCATATAGGTCTCTCAAAGCTTTGGCCAACTTGTGGGGAAATCTGGAGTAAATATTATCCAAAAGCAGTGTCACTATCTTGAGCTGAAATGGCTGGCTTTTTATTATCCCACCTCACTTAGTCATTAGCTGAGGGTCACCCAAGAGATACACGACCTTGCCAAGACATTTCAGCTGAGGTGGGCTCTAGAGGAGCTGACAGCTGGAAGGTGGTTTGCTGACCATACTATCCCAAGCTGGACATTAAGTCCTCACTTGAAGGGAGATCAGAGTGGGAGATCCATGTCCACCACATTACAAGGGGTTTTAGCAAAAGTGTGCTTATTGTTTAACACATCACCCCAGAACTTAGTGGCTTAAAAAGATAACTGCTTTATCACTTACATTGTGTGTCAGTAATGTGAGCACGGTTCAAATGGGCAATTCTATTGGTCTTGCCCAGGGTCATTCCTGAGGCTACCGTTATCTGGTGATTTGGCTGGGCTGGATGATAGGAAATAACCTCACTCACAAGTCTGGAGCCTCAGATGGGAAAGCTGAAATAGCTGGCACCGGTATACCTCTCTGACCATGTGGTCTCATCCTCAAGGAGACTAACCTGGGTTCCTTCTCATGGTAATGGCACTGCTCCAAGACAGCAAGCCCCAGTGAGAAGTACTTATCAAGCCTCTGCTTGGGTCATGTTTGCTGATGTCAGTTTGGCCAAATGAATTCACTTGCCCAAGTCTATAGTCAGGGTAAGAGGGAATTACATAAGAACGTGTATACCTAGGAAGCATGATTCATGGGGGTGGGGTAGAGGTTAATATAACAATCTACAAAAAGGTAATGTAATAAATTATTTATTTTGGAATGGTCCCCCTGAATACAAAGTAGAGAACTTATTAGATGTGTGGAAGAGAGAATTTTTGAAGGTCTGGTAAGAGCTTATTACAGCTATCAAGGAAGACATGGTAGTTTGAACTGAGAAGGCTGGCAATTGTCCAAAGGGTAGTGAACAAATGTGAAAGCTATTTATGAGTTAAAATCAAAAGTATTGGTGAATGATTGGACATGGGAATGACAGTAAAGGAATCATGCAGATTGCTCCAAGATTTCTACTGTGCACATATGGATAAATGGAGTAAATCACTAGAGGAGAACAGTCTTGCCAGTGATCACAAATTTTGCGATGTAGATTCTGAGCTGGAGATGTTTTTTAAACATTCAAGTGAGAATGCCAAATAAGAAGCTGGATATTTAGGTCTAAAGCTCAGAGGAGAGGTGTATGCCAAAGATAAAAAAATAAGATCACAATTAAAGCCATGAGACAACCTACCAAAACCCATTCCAATGCAATAATCAAGGAAGAAATTCAGATTAGTGAGTAGAGAATAGGGAGTGGGAGATGAAGAAATAGAAACAGCTCCTTGTCACTAACTTTTTTCAGAGGTTTGCCTATGGTGGAGAGAGACATATCGGGATGCCTGGAGGGAAATTTGAATTAACGAACTTTTTTTTCTTTTGTTTATTTTTTAGAAGCAGGAGAAATTTGAGCATTTAAAAATGCTCCAGGGAGAAATCAGGAGGGAGAAAGATGTTCGAGACACCAGTTATCCTCCATTCATCTACTTGTCTATTGAATCTGGGAAATTAGTGTTAGCGAGCTATTATCAGCTGATAGGAGTAGATTCAAGAGGTATTTGGACTTTAATAGGAAAGAGTTGTTTAATTTATCTAATTCTCTCAACCTAGAATACACTTTCTCACATTTCCATGCATTCAAGTCCTGCTGATTTAAATACACTTTGTCTATTTTCTCTTCTTCCCACAGGTACCCCTCCAACAGTTAGATGTTAATGTCTCCCTAATTTATCTGTATCCCTTATGCTCTTCCCTTCTTCTTTCTGAATAATTATCTGTGTCTATTCTTTATCTACTCTTCTATTCTCTTGTGGGCAATTATCATTTCTTATTCATTTTTCCATCCTTTCAGTATAGGATAAATAATAGGCAATCAAGAATGTTTTTTGAATAAATGCATCGGCAGAATTTCAGGCAGCAGCCACAGGTCTTTAGGGCCTTTATTTCTACACAAGAGGTAGGCACATGTGTGGGAGTGGAAAAGATGGGTCTCCTTCTTCAATGCATACCATATAGTTTGTTACCTATTTGACCTACTCGTTAGCACTGGGAATCGAACCTGCGTCTCTGGCATGGCAGGTGGGAACTCTGCCTGCTGAGCCACCACGGCCCACCCTAGAACCATTTTTGCTGCATTCGTACTAAAAGAATTTCTAATTGAGGGTTGTGCTGGTTTGAAAATGTATACTCCAGAAAAAACATGTTCTTTAATCCTGATTCCATATTGCTGGGTGGGTTTTTCTTGGGGGGGTTCTTTTTGATTAAGCTGTTTCCATAGAGGTTTGACCCACTCAATTTTGGATAGAACCTTTTGATTAGGTGGTCTCTGTGGAGATGTGTCTCCAGCCAATCAAGGTGGAGTCGCTTACTGGAGTCCTTTAAGAAAGAACCATTTTGTAAAAAGCTTCAGAACTCACACAGCCAGAGGCCTTTGGAAATGCAGAAGGAAAATGCCCCTGGGGAAGTCCTTTGAAATGAGAAGCTAGGGGAGAAATCTGGCAGAAGTCCGCATGTGCCCTCCCAGCTGACAGAGGCATTCCAGACCCATCTGACTTTCTCAAGTCAAGGTATCTTTCTCTGGATGCCTTAGTTTGGACACTTTTATGGCCTTAGAATATAAGCTTGCAACATAATAAATTCCCTTTCCAAAAGCCATTCCATTTCTAGTAGACTGAATTCCAGCATTTGGCAAACCAAAATAAGAGTTGTCTCAGGTTGATACCTACAAAAGCCAACAAGTTTTAACCAGGGTTAATAGATTCTTTTTTGGATAAAAAGGTTTTATCTCAGAGCAGTCATACTTTGTGGCATCCCAAATAGTTTTTAATAATCATAATTGGCATTTAAATAAAGCCATACCTGTTCAGGGTCCTTACAGTCATGCTTATTATTTAATGAATTGGTTACACTATTATTCTTCATTGAGAGATCTACAAATTTAAAAACTTACAGTATATAGAAATCATAAAAGCACTGAGGGTGGTGCAAGGTGGCTCAGTGACAGAATTCTCACCTGCCATGCTGAAAATCTGGGTTTGATTCCCGGTGCCAGCCCATGCAAAAAAAAAAAAAAAAGCATAGACATTGATAGAGTAAGTGATGCTATACATTTTGCCAGCAACTTCATGTTTATGATATTAAATTGAAATGTGGAAGACTACTAGTAGTTTTCCAGCCCTGAAACTTAGCATGCAATGTATGCTATCAGGTATAAATAAAGACAACAAAATTCCTCCCACAACAATGCACGAATTTTCAAGGAGAGAAACCTTTTCTTTTCAATATTCTCTCTCTTTTTTTTTTTTAATCAGAAATATTTATTGAGTGCTTACAATATGTCGGGCACAAAATCTCTCCTTTCATTCTCATTGTGGGAGACTGAAAATAAACACATGCATAAATAAAATATCTACTTTTAGGTAAAATAGAGCAGCAGAAAGAGAAAATGATTCCAGGGGTAAAGGTGAGTAGGAATTTAAAAGGATTATGTATTAGTTAAGTCTTGCCTTGTTATAAACCACTGAGAAATCCATTAGCCTAAAATGTAAGCTTTTTTTTTTTACAATCCATGGCTAGTAGTATATTCAGGGTTCTATACAACACCACAGTCAATTTTAGAATATTTTCATTACTCCAAAAAGAAAAACCCCATACTCCTTACACCCACTTATTAGTGACACTTAGCATTGTTGTGGCATTTCTGTTACAACTGATGAGAGAATATCAAAATATCACTGTTAACCTATAACTCATAGTTTACATTAAGTGTATTTTTCCCCATACACTACCCTATTTTTAACACCTTGTAATAGTGATGCACCTTTTTTCTAGTTCATGAAAGAACATTCTTTTATTTGTACTAGCAACCACAGTCATCATCCACAAGAAGGTTCATTACATTATTCAGTTCCATCTTTTCTTCTCTAGCTTTCCTTCCAGTGACAGACATGAACTTAAACTTTCCCTTTCAGTCACAGTCACATGCATAATTCAGCTGTTAATTGCACTCACAGTAATATGCTACCATCACCTCTATCAATTTCCAAACATTTACACTGATCCTAATTAAATATTCTGCCCAAATTAAGCATCAACTCCCCATTCTTTACCCTCTTTCTATTTCCTAGTAACCTATTTTCTAGATTTTAACTTTACAGGTTTGCTTATTATAACTAGATCATATTAGTGAGAACATACAGTATTTGTTCTTTTGTGTCTAGCTTATTTTATTCAACATAATGTCCTAAAGGTTCATTCATGTTGTTGCATGCATGAGGACTTCATTTCTTCTTACAGCTGAATAGTATTCCATTGTGTATGTATATATCACATCTTATTTATCCATTCCTCCATTAATAGATACTTGGGTAGCTCCCATCTTTTGTCAAATATGAGTAATGTTGCTATGAACATCAGTGTGCAAACGTCTGTTCATGTCTCTGCTTTCAGTGGGATTGTCAGATCTTTTGGCAATTCTATACTTAGTGTCCTGATGAACTACCAAACCCTCTGCCACAGTGGTTGCACCATTTTATATTTCCACCAACAGTGAATGAGTGTTCGATTTCACCACATCCTCTTCAATACTTGTAGTTTTCTATTTCTGTAATAGTGGTCATTCTAGTAGGTTAAAATGATATATAATTGTGGCTTTGATTTGCATCTCTCTATAGTTAGTGATGTTGCACATCTTTTCATACACTTTTTAGCCAATTGTATTTCCTCTTTGGAGAAATGTCTATTCAAGTCTTTTGCCCATTTTTAAATTGGGTTGCTTGTCTTTGTATCATTAAGCTGAAGGATTTCTTTATATATTCTGGATATTAAACCCTTATAAGATGTGTGGTTTCCAAATACTTTCTTCCACTGAGTATGCTGCTTTTTCACTTTCCTGTCTCAACAATTTCTTGATCACAACAGTACAAAAAAAAAAAAAAAAAAAAAAGAGCACTGAATGAAATCAGTCTATTTGAAACTCTTGGGGAAATCACTGAGAGTCAGTGTCAGGCTGTGATCACTCATAAAGCACTACTGATTTTGAGAGCATCATAAGAGCAAAGACAGACCTCCAAAGAATAAATTTCAATTTAAGATTCCTATTGGCTTCTGACAGTTATCTCATCATCTTGGCTATTATACTGCTATATCTTGGAAGGCATGTTGGGAAGTTGGAATTTTCTCTTCTTAGATGCCAAGTTTATCTCTGGTCTTTCATGGCTTCACTTTGCAGGTGGCGAATCCTTAGAGAAATACTGGCCAAGGTTTGAAGCTAGATTGATGAAGGGATTATAGCATAAATTGAGACAAATGGTGAGATGCAGAGAGAAATACAATTTTTCTATTTTATTAGGAATTTAGTATACTTCCCTATTTCTCAATAGATGTAACATTTATTTTCTCATGAAATTTTAGAGATTCAGATATTGAGGGAACCTAAAGTAGTGGAAAGAACATTGGATTAAGAGTTAGAGCAGTGTGAATTCTAATCTTAGTTTTTTAACTAACTGCATGATTTGGGGAAAATTAATATAATCTCTAAGAAGTTTTAAGTTCCACATCTTAAAAATAAAGAGTTGAGAGTTGAGAGTTGTGGTAGTTTGAAGTTGTGTGTACCTCAGAAAAACATGTTCTTAAATCTAATCCATTACTGTGGGTGTGAATACATTGTAAATAGGACCTTTTGATGAGACTACTTCAATTAAGGTGTGACCCACCTCATTTGGAATGAGTCTTAATCCTATTACTGGAGTCTTTTACACTCAGAAGAGAGAGAGAGAGAGAGAGAGAGAGAGAGAGAGAGAGAGAGAGACAGCCATGGAAGGAAGATGCTGAAATCAACAAAACCTGGAACAGAAGATAGAAACCAGCAGATGCTGCCACATACCTTATTGTGTGGCAGAGGAGCCAAAGTTCACTAGTAGTTGGTCTTTGGGAAGAAAGCACGACCTTGATGATAGCTTGATTTGGACATTTTCTTGGCCTGAAAACTATACACTAATGAATTTCCATTGTTCAAGCTGAACCATTTCATGATATTTACTTTAGATTCCTAGGAAACTAAAACAAATTAATAGTTACTTTAATTTTATATTTGGAGGTAAGATTCTCTAAATAGAAATATATAATGAAAAGGTAGAAACTGTCTTCATGGAAGTCATTAGGAAGTTGGGCTGTCATATAATTTATCAGAATTAATCTATCAGGGAGAATTGCATTACTATATCTCTCCATCAGGAATTATTTTGAAGCAAAATTGTTCTCTCATTCATGTTTTAAATTGCTCCTGCTCAACCTCTGTTTTGCTTTAGTAGAAGTCAAGGGTTCAAGTATTTGCTTAGATCCTCTGTTTATTATAATTTCTAGGATCAGATGAAATCTTGGTACAAACTCCCTGTCTTTCACAGTAAAGTCACTAATCTATTCTTGTTTCAATAGTACAAGAATAATCAAAATAATTTATTTGAAAAATCCCTAAATAAAAATGTATTCACATTTCAGATGGCCACAAAACTGTAATCTGAAATATGAAATAGTTTACACAGTCCAAAGAATACCTAATTTAAAGTGTTATACATGGAATCTCAAATACAATCAAAGCAATTAAGAATTCTTTTTTATAGTTATGATGAAAAACATGACAACGAGGAGTAGAGCAAAGAGGTCTCTTTATGTTGAGTAAAGAGATTTGGCTAGCTATTTGTCAAAATGGCAAGGAGCTCTCTATTTAGTCAGAGTTGGGTTTGAATATGGTTTCTTGAATTCCTAATTATCTGACTTGGGCAAGCAACACAAAATCTCTTCATCTCAATTTTCTCATGTGCAAATCAGTAACAAATGGTCTTTTCTCCCTATCTTAGAGGGCTGTTGAGAAGATCAGATGAGTAATGGATGGAAACATGTTTATAAATTGCAAAGTACTATGGCAATGCAGTTTTATTTGATGGAACAGCCAACCAAATAAAAAACCCTTGGTTCTTCTGTGCTATGGCAATGCAGTTTTATTTGATGGAACAGCCAATCAAATAAAAAACTCTTGGTTCTTCTGGCTGTATGGAATAATTAGATGACTGTCATATTTCTTAAATCATATATTGATATGTAAAGAGGAGAGAGAGTTTTCTAATTCCAAGAGATATGTGATGAGTTGAAATAGGTTTTCTACAAAAAGTACAGTGCTACAAAATGTCTCATACATATCTGGATTATAAATCTATCAAGTTGAATGCCAAACTATATCCTTAGTCAGGACTTCAAAAATTCAATACGATGTTGCTTTGGATTTTAAGCTGGGGACTGTTGATTTGTTTATCAAAGCACACTAAAGAAAGAAAGATTTAATGTTCTAAGTCTATGAATTGTGACTAACTTGAATAAGTAATGAGCAATAGGAAACTCAGAACGAGGATGTCTATTTTTTCTGAACTTGATTTGTGGGAAGATGAAATATATCACATAGACTTAGACTGCCTGGAAAGAATGACTAACTAAGAAAATCAGATTGCAAACCCGACAAAAGCAAGAAAGAGAACTGAGGGAAGGAAAATAACATTGTTATATGCCTGGCAGTGTGCAAATTAGTTTAGGGACATATTCTCATTTACTACTCATTAACCCCATGAAGATGACTGTGTCACTTTGCTAAAGCTGCCAGAATGCAATATACAAGCAGCAGACTGGCTTTTTCAAAGATTTATTAAGTTACAAGTCCTACCATGAAAATGACTGAATTAAGGAATCAAGATGAAAAGATACCTTGATTCTGAAGAAAGGTTGATGGTGTCCAGAGTTTCTCTGTTACATGGGAAGACACATGGTGATGTCTGCTGTCTTTCTCTCTTGGCTTCTGGTTTCAAATGGCTCCCTTAGCTCTTGCTTCCAGTGGCTTTCCCTCTCACCATCTGTGGTTCCTCATTTAACTTCTCCAGGGCAGACTCTGGGTTTCACCTCTTAGCTTAGCATACCCAAACGTCTGTGTCTTGGTTTTCTCTTTCTGCTCTCTGTATCAGCCCTGAGCTCTCGCAAGCTCTGTGAGTTCTTTTAAGGACTTAAGTAAACTAATTAAGACCCTCTTTGAATGGGTGGAGTCCTCATGGAAACAATTTAATCAAAAGGTCCCATCTACAATTGTGTGGGTCATATCTTCAGGGAAACAACCTAATCAAGAGGTCTCACCCAACAATAGGTTTGCCTACACAAGATTAGCCTAAAAGAACTAATAGTTTCTGGGGTGCATAATAGTTTCAAACCAGCACAATGACAATACTTAATTTGTTTTATTAGAAGAAAGAGAGAGTGAATAAAATGACATGACTTGACCTAGTAGTCCTAGGTTTCATTGCTGCTAAAGCCCTTTCTAAACAAGCACTTCATAAGAAAAGTAGCTCTACATGAAAACTGTGAAGCAGTTGGTCTTTAAGGCACCCAACATACCAGTAGAACTATATAGTAGAGCCAATGTTGAATTTTTGTTATGAAGGATAAAGCATTCATATCTGCCATTAAATATGTAGCAAGGTTTAGAGAAAAATATCTCATTCTTGATGCAGTTGAAATGGGTCTTCTAGAAGTTCTGAGGACTTTTTTTGGAGAATTGTATTGGCTGTGATGATAGTAGTGGTAGGACAAGCAGTGGTTAAAGCAGAAGGCATTGTAGGTTAAACAATGAGTATGATCTATGATGATAATGACATCATGAAAGGAAGGAAGAAAGGAAAAGTTGATGAAAATGATGGCCATATCTTCAGGGTCTGTAAAAGGAGTAGGTGCCTACTATGATACTAAAGTTCTACCTTTATTCTTATTCTGGAATCATAAGTGGCATCTCCCTACATTAGTTTGTAATGAATTTAGGGAAGTCAAATACCACCATCTTCTCTGGCCAGGATCTATTTAGAGGATAGTACTTTCTAAAATCCCCTTGGCATCTTAATTCTCTCAGTTTCTGATACTACAAGGTTTAGGTTTACAGAAAGAGAATTTCTTCTCTTTTTCAGGAATTGGAACAAAAATGACTAGAAAAAGGCCCACAAAGGTTGGAGAAATACTCTGAAAATAATTTTTCTTACTAAATCCTTCTAAGTTATGAAGAATTAGGGCCTATGCTTCCATTTTTTTTTATGCCAAAAGAAAATAGCACATGGCATTCCAAGGTATTTCACGAATAAAAAAAGAGCATAAATCTGGAGAAGAAGAAATAAGGATCCAAGACTAAACTCCATTCCAATATATATTTTTAGGAAAACAAAACAACAACAAAAGCCATCATTGTACCAAATGAAAAGTGCGAATTTTTAAGCTAAGACCTAATAAATGGTTCCCTGAACAAAATTTCAGTAAAACTTACTGCTAATTTAATTTCCTATTGATACCTGTCATAGCCTTCCCTTTATGCATTAGGTATCAGAACCAAAATCACATTTCTGTGTATTTGATATGGCTGAAATCCCAGCTAAGAGGCAGAGCAGTATGATAACTGCAATAATGGATATTATATGATTACATCTTCTAAAGAGTTCTGAGTTTAATGATATATTTCTGTATCTTAGAAGCCCCTGGTAGAATTTCTAGCATATGTTAACCATATTATCAATAACTGAATTATGTTTTATGTAATGTTGACTTTAAGTACCTAGGGGGATGACAAAAATATAAGCACAATAATTTTCACTGATTCTTCCATTAACTTTGGCTTTCATTTAATATCTCTTTAAATATACATGCTAATCCTATATAGTTATTCATTTCAAAAGAATTTAGACAACTGATTTATTGTAAGAAGGCTTTGACAGAAATACATTTCACAGATACTAAAGACCCTGACTTTGACAAATGGAAGACAGAAGAGGAGGAGAAAGAAAGAAACAAACAAAGAGCAAATCTTCAAACAGCCTGATGTAGGCTATTTATGGAGGTTCTTTGTGCCATCTCAGAGCAGAAACAGAAATTCTTCAGCTGATGACAATGGCAAGTGATGTAGGCTATTTACAATTGACTATAGCTTCTGTTTATTTGGAAAATGTAAATCCTCAAATGAATTGTGGTAGACAGAGGGATCACCCAAAGATGTCCACATCCTAATTCCTGGAACCTATGAATATATTTCTGCACATGATAAAAGGGAGTTTGCAGATGTAATTAAGGTACTGACCTTAAAATAGAAAGATTATTTAGATTAATCTGATACATGAGCCCTTAAAAGCACAGACCGTTCTCTGACTGGAGGCAGAACAGATATGTCAAAAATCAGAGAGATTTCAAGCACAAGAAGGATTCAATGCACCATCACTGGCTCTGAGATAAAAGGGCTGAAAACAGGTCTTTAGTCGATAATGATGACCCCTAGCAGATAGCACAGCCAACAAAGAAATGAGAACCTCAGTCCTAGAACCATAAGAAACTGGATTTTGTAACGATCCGAATGAATTTAGAAGCAGATACTTCCCAAAGCCTCCTAATAAGAGACCTTCTGACCAATATAGAACAGCTGACAAACAAAGAGTCAAGAAATTAGTTGAGTCAACTAAGGCTTTTTACCTATAGGACTGCAAGATAATAATTTATGTTGGTTTAAGCCACTAGATTTGTGGTAATTTGTTAGGGCAGTTATGGGAAATGTACACAAATATAACCAAATGTGAAGATGCCATGCAAGCAAAAGTTCAATATTGAGATGTAAAAATTTCAGGGTAATACTCAAATAACTTTTTGAAAATCATGAGGGAATAATACTACCTCAGATGATTTATTTTAACTTTACCCAAAGATGTTTGATTATAGATGTAGCTGATTATAGAAAATCACATTTTTTCTCTTTAAATTCCTAGAAATGCTTTTTTTTAATCTCAATCTTTTGTTTAACATCTTTCCCCAGCCTCTTCAATCTTTGCTCCCGTGCACCGGTTGGTTCGTCCATGAAGATACGTAGATAGCCATTGACACTTTATTATTTTATGTCATGGAGTCCTGTGAGTGCTGTCTTCTTTTGTACATGTCAATTTTCACTATTTTGGTTTATTCTGTCATCGTCAGTCATAGATCATTGCTGAATTCCCTGACACTGGTGCTATTTATTACATTTCAATTCTAAAAATAAAAAGTGAATAATTATCATTTACCTACCTACAATCTTTCAATAACTCCAAACTCATATGCTTGACCTAAAAAGCTTTGTGTATTTGGCCCTTGATTTATTCTTCAGCCTCATAGTCTCTTTAAATTCCCTATAAATTCCCCTCAGATCAACCACACCGAGCTACTGTAAATTCTTCAAGCCTTTGTACATGCTCTAACATCTCTGGTTGCCATGTTTTATTCATCACCTGAATCATTTCAACTCGTGCCTCAAGGTTCAAATTAGGCACCTTCCTTCTCTAGAAGGCTGTTCCATTCTCTTGTAGTCTAAAACTTTTTATACTGTATTGATATTTTGAACTTACTCAATAGATTCCCCTTAAACAATAAATTCCTTAATAATAAAGTATTTTTTCTCAAGTTGTATAACCAATGACTGCAACACACTAGGGCACTAAGTAATATTTGTTATATGATGCAATGAAGCAATCAATCAATTAATCTGTTAACAGAGCTCTGGTGATTTTAAGGGTCTGGACAAGCCGGAGTCACACTTAGAAGGTCAGTTAGCAGGGACATAGTGGAACATAAATAAAGATAAGACTCAGAGCCAAAAACATAGGTAAATTCTATAGGGAACAAATCATAGGGGATTGACTTTAAGTAGAATGAGTCCAGAGTCCAGGAGATGGGCACAGACCAGTATGATTTCCAAACCAGCAGCATCAGTGTTACTTGGGAACTTATTAGAAATGCAAAATCTTGGCCCCACCCTAGACCTACAGAATCAAAAATTACTAGAATGGGGTCCAGATATCTGTGCTTTAACAAACCTACCAGGTGGTTCTGATGAATCCTAAAGTTTGAGAACCACTGGCATAGACCAAGAAGATTAAATGGGTGACTTGGATTTTAACAAGCACAGTCAATCATCTAAAAGATTAAGTTGTTGGTGACAAATTAAGAGAGACTAGAAATGAAAAGTTATCAAACCTGATGTATGGAGAGGTAGAATAAATAGTAAGGAAAACAAAAATAAATAAGACTGCAAGTTTGAGCCAATACTTCTTAAGGTGGTATGCTATAGAGTGAATGCAGTCCTATTTGGAAATAGGAACTTTGAAGACGTTATTAGTGAATAATTCAAGATGTAATTAGTGAAGTAATAATTAGGGTGGGTGATAATCTAGTAACAACTGGTGTCATGATGTACCAGACAGTAAGAGAAAGAAAGAGAAGACAGACACATGGTAGAGATTGAGTTATGCCATGTATTGCTGGCAAGCCACTACCAGAGACCTACAGACTTCCGAGGAAGCCTGATCCTTCTGACACCTTGGTTTGGAGTTCTACATCTAGAAATGTGAGACAATAAATTTCTGTTGTTTTAGTCACCCAGTTTATGGCACTTTGTCAAAGGAGCCTGAGGAAACTAAGATATGGTTGGTCCCAATAGATTTGGGCGAAGGAGATGTAGATTCTGATACACCCCTGGAGTGATGAAGGTGACAGAAGTAAGAATTTATATGTTGGAAAAAAGCTTTCCAGGTGATTCGGACATTCACTGACTCTTGGTCCTGTATGAGATGCATTAGCTTATTACAATTCTTATTCAAATCTACCTTAAAGTCAGAACTGAGGTTCAAACAGATAGGAAGCAGCCAAACCAGCTACTGGGGGCAGGTGGTGGGGTTTTGGGGGGGGGGGTACTTAATTGGCATATATTATTAATTATACAACTTTCAAAGAAGACTGAAGAAGCTTCAGTTCTTTACCTAAATGATGGTAATGAGAACAGGATGTAGGCAAACTGAAGCACAAAGAGTAGAACTTTAAAAGCAAACACTCAGCAGACTCTTCATTCTCCATAGTAATGTGATTAGTATGGATTTCAGCCCAAATTTTCAACTATGTTTTTCATTAACTATGTATAAGAATTCTTAACAAGGAACACAATTTCCACATGGCTATATATATGATACCAAAGATTCACATAAGGAAGAAAGTCCAGTTGATTGTTTGGATGTTTCCTAAAATCTAAATATTTGCTGTTTTATTTAAAAAGTCACTGATTTATTTCAATTTTTAATGTAAATGTGTTGGAAGTTGCAAGTAGTAGAATGTTCTTTTTGCCTTCTGATAACTTGCTGTTGTTCCAGATTTACTGATATTTATTGAAACTCACTATATGTTCAGCAATGTCTAATGAAATTAGCAACGAGATACTCAAAATTTGGCATTAAGACAAAGAGCAGAGAAACTAATGTTATTTCAGAACCAAGAAAATTCAAAATAAATGATGACCTTCTTTACCACACGAAATTAAACTGAAGTGTGTTTTTGACAGTTAAAATCACTTAAAAGAGGACTTGTCTTGAGAGTTCCACTTCTGATAATAGTAGATCAGACTTCTTATTGAGAAGAGCTATAAAAAATATATTTAAAAATATATATTTGAAGGCACAAATATATTTGAAGGGCCTAAGACCTTTGAAAATTAGGAAACCTGGAGATGTGAGCCCAGTTTGGGGGGTCATTTTTCTTCTATGAGAATCTTCCTATTCCATTCCTAATTAAATACTCATCAAGAGACAAGAAGAGTGTTCAGAGTAACATATTCTTATAATGGAAACAGCCCAAATATCTACCAACAGTAGAATGAAATATTATAAAACAGTCTAAATAGGTTAATTCACAAAAAAGAAAGTTGAGTAAAAGAAGCAAAATATAAAAAAGAATGAAAACTCTATGAATCCACATATATTTGGTGAAAAAAAGAAAGGCAATACTAATCCATGGTGTTATCAGTCAGACACAGGGAGTTGGGAAATGATTAGAGACTTTATTTTGTATTTGACCTACTAAGGCTCAAGACTCTCGTGTATCTCTAGAATAGGAGAAAAATCAGTTTTCCACATGGTCCTGGTCCTGCCCAGAAATAAGTTTTCAGTGGGTTTTGGGTCAAAATCCCCAGCTAATAATGCTTTAGTCTTCCTGGCTCTGTCATAGTTCTCTGTACATAAAGTGTCCTCAGGACTTCTAAAGGAAGAGTAATATAATCACCACTAAGGCAAGCTTTAGGATTTCAGGATTGTCTACCAAAATAAAGTCTTAATACAATGCCATTTCATCACTTCCAAGAGTATATTAGTCAGGGTTCTCTAGAGAACAGAACCAACAGATTTCTGTAAATATGAGATTTATAAAAAGTGTCCACTATGGGGACACAAGAGTCCAAGATCTATAGGATAGACTACGAGGCTGCAACTCTGATGAAGGGTTTCAACGAACTCCACAGGAGAGGCTCACTGGCTGAAGAAGCAGTTAAAATTCTCTCTTCTTTCTTAAAAGACTTCAACTGATTGGACCAAATCCAGCCGATTGGATTCTCTCTTTTGTAGTAGACACACCCTTAGTTGATCGTAGATATAATAAGTCACAGACCAATCAACTGATGATTTAATAAATCAGCTTTGTGGTTATCAACCAGCGACAAAGTAGTCTTTCAGTAAGGGTTAGGCCTGTGCTTGCTTGACCAAACAACTGGGCACCACTACCTGGCCAAATTGACACTTGAATCCAACCATCAGAAAGAGTCATGTAATTACCGTCAGAGTTGATATAAGTAGTCAGATCACTTCATCAAGCAGTATTTTCATTCATCTACACTTGGATAATTCTTTATGATGGAACAAATGGAACAAGGAAACAAAACTAAAACTTTTAAGTATGAGAATACTGAAATGATTCCAATGAGTTCATTATTTAATATTAAATATATACCAATCCATACTTTAATTTCTATGAATATCATTTAGGATAGCAGTAATTAGCAAAGAACTGAAATTGGATTCTTCCCTCTTAAAACAAAGAGCTCCTCTTCAAATGCAAATACTATGTGTGATTCTAAGCCCAGATGTCATGGTAGACTCTTAGTGGCAGAATTTAATATTGAAAAATAAAATAAGCAGATTTTTGAAATAATTACATGCCAATTTTATTGTTTGAAATTACACGGCATAGATGAATCTGATCATATTTGACATCTTATTTCTTTTGCTATTTCCTTCTGTGTTAAGCTGTTATTATCTCTCTTAACCTCCTAATGGGAGAATTATATTTGAGCAATTGCCTCTTCAGCAACATTTATGAAAATGAGTTTAGTACTCTGAAAATACTTCTTTTTGTAGCTCATTAAATGTTCTTTTCTAACTTGTTCACATGGAGTATGGATTATTTAGCTTCCCCATAACTGAACAGTAAAATTTACTAAACAATGGCAAGCTATTTATATATTTTCCTTTTTTTACAAAATGCAGACAGGTACATGCCTTTTCATTGATAGCATTATTAAAGATTCAATACCACTTGTGAATAACAAAGGGCTGAATTATATAGCTAAGTACTAAAACCAATAAATAAAAAGTTTTCCTAAAATCTTTCTTCCCACTGTGAATGCATAAAAAAAACAAATCCTTTCTCTAGCTCATTACAAAGCCCTGTTCAAAGTATCAGAATTGCTATGACCTGGAAAATCAACCACATAGGGCACTGGGCTTGTTATGTATATGTATGCATATGGATTTGAACGATTTATAGAATGACATTTCTCTATCAAAGCTATGTCTATATAGAAGAAAAACCCCATGGAGGCTATGCTTACTTAATCCCTTTGCCAGAACAGAAGAGCTTCTTCAAACTACCTTTTAGTGTTAGGCTCATCATCAACTTTTAAGAGTAAGAAAGTGAATCTACCTTTCCAATATTCTTGACATCCTAGTGTAAGTGCTACTAAGGTCAGCTTTCTTCAGATCGTAAAAATCATACAAAACTTTCTGATGTTTCCTTTTCTTTGTTCCTTAGAAGCTAAGAGATTGAAATGGTTCAGTTCTCTTTTCCCAAAGACATCACTGCTGTAACATGATTTTCTTCCCAGTCCTTCTCTCTCACCAAAAGGCATGAGTGAAACATTTTCTCCACTCTTTTCTGACTGGCTTCTCTCCTGTTAAATAGTTTTTGAGAAGAGTTGCACAACAAACAGTGGTGTGGGTTGTACAGGACATCTCTCTAAATCCCCACAATGCTTTAAACTGCCCCCAACCCCCTTTCCCCACTGTGTTTGTGTCTGTGATATGCGCAAGCACTCACAGTTTTCCCTCCTGACCCTCATGTCTCTTCCTCTCACAGCTTATACAGCAGAGATGGTTTAAGTAACCCAATTAAACACCAACTACCCTCGCTTATTTTAATCACTGCTCTGCTTTGATTTTTTTGTGTCCTGGCTGGCAAATACCTACCCCTTCAAGTCCCAGCTCAAATATCACTGTGTCTGAAAACCCTCTCCCCATATCTCTGCTTCCTGGTTACATTTCTCTCTGTACTGTCACAACAATGGTTTATAGCTCTGCAAATTAGTTAACCCACTGGACTTAGAGCTTCTTGCGGACAGGAACTATGGCTTTGTCAAATTGGAATTCCCTGGTACAAAGCATAATAGAGAGTACCTTCTAAATTAATCCTTGTGGAGCAAATGAATAAGCCAGTGAACTACAAGAATGAGGCAAAGATATGCTTGTTTCATCAGATAGCCTCTGTAATAATGTCCAATCCATGTGCTGTTGTCCCTCGGGTGGCAATGGATTTATTATTTGGGGACAACACAGTTGACAGTCTGTTATTTTTTGCCTGTTTTGCATACATTTACACTTCCTAATTTTCCTTCGGGTGGCCCTCTTCACTCCATTAGTTCATGAGGTTCTTGTGGATATTGGATTCTAGGAATGACATCTGGACAATCAGAACATCACATTTAGCTAGCTACAATGATTAGTTTAGGAATAAGTATGAGGCCAAAGTTAGGTGAATCAGAGCCAAAGATCTTCAATTCTAAGATACTTATTAGTAATATGGAAATAAAAGACCTCTTTCCATTACAACTGTGGTCACCAGGCAGACATGAAGAATAAATATGAGAACAAAGTCAACAAGAACAGGGCCTAGAGATCTAGAAAAGAACAGAGAACACGTTTTGATTGTAGCATTTAAACTCCTGGATCTGATCATATCTAAATCACATCTTCTGTACTTTTTAGTCATGGAAGCAAAATTTTTTTCTGTCTTCCTTAAGCCAGTTTGAACTAGTTTACTGCCATTCACAAATTTAAAAGTCCTATTTAATATAGTCTAAAAATTCAAATTTACACTAAGCTTTGGCTGGACTAGAGGTTTTATGTATGAATATATACCATATTTATATGTTATTATTTTTCAAATATATGTCAACACTACTGAAGGGAATAAAACACAGAAAAAAACATTTACAAGTGTTATGCCAACTTGGTTATGCATTCTCTCAATGAATGCATCCTGAAAGTACAAAAGCCCCGAGTTCTACCTAACTTTCAATATTAAAAGAAATTGTCATACTCAAGATCTTTGTCACCGCTGATTTGGAACATCTGGTACAGTTCTGAAACTACATTCTACGCACAATCAATACATATTGATTGATTTCAGTAATAAGAGGTTTATCCAATAGTTTGAAAATAGTGTTAACTTTAACCTTATGTTATTGTTCATTTGCAGCCATGTTGACTGATCAAAGGCAATTTAATATGGCTCAATGTAAAAGAAGCCCAATAAATATTTGTTGAATAAGTGAACAATTAACTCATTTATTGTTTTTACTACAAAAAGAGTAGAAATAGAAATTTGTGGACATTTATTACATGACATGCCGTATTTTTTGTTCACACCAGTTTGCATGCTCATGCTCAGACATAGCATGAGAGACAGAAATTGCCTGGGAAATCCAAATCATGCATGGTCTAGCAAAGAAACAGCCACTCCAGATACTTGAATATAAGTAGCCCTTTCTCCACCACCTAAAATGCACTCTATCTTTTTCCCTTCCAGTTTGATGAATTCTCCAACTCTGTAAATGATTTTTTTTATTTTTTATTTTTTAGATTATGTAGTGTGTGGATCCAGAGAAATGCTTGTAAATAATGTGTTTATTTATTTAAGATTTAAATTCTTTCTGTGCTCAGCTTTTTTCTCCAGAAAGCTTTGCTATCCTGTCTGCTTCACCATCTAACTCATTATTCCTTTCTTTTCTCACTGTTTTAATCATCTGAGATAGCATCTAGGATGACATGGAAGAAAATTGCCCTGCAATTCTAAGGACAATAAAAGAAATATATAATCACTGCCTACTTCCTTTCACCCCAACCCAACCCTTCCTAGCACATTGTCTTCTAATTGTCACAAAGACAGCCTTGCTGCTCATTATTTGCCACTTCTATGAGGACTACATGTCCAGTGTCTTCACAGTGCCCAGGTGTTTCTGGAACACAGAAAGTTTGTGCTGATGCAGAAAATGTCCTCAAAACTTTAGATGCAAAATTTAGTTTCTTCTGCATGCCCTGCCTTTAATTGTACTTCCCAATATTTGCAAAATTAAAACTTCAAATTAAACATCTCATTAATGTCGCTCCTTTGCAATTCATCCATATGTTTCAAAAAATGATAAAGGAGGGGAATTATGCATTTCAGGAGGTACTTGGTCACAATATTAACTCATATTTATTTGACTATCTCGGAAAATAGAAACTGTAAAGCCTGTTGTGGGAAGAGTGTAGAATACAGTCAACCAAGTGAGTAAACATGAAATGGAGGATTATTCTTATGAGTGAAGAATCCATTTCGCAAGAAATTGAATCAGGGATTTCTGCATCTAAAAGCAGTAGGGCTTCTGATGGAACCAGAGAGGAATGGCTTTTTAGATGAGAAGCAAGCTACTCTAAGAGCTATGAGACAGCATGGTCCAGTGGTCTGACCAGGAATCAGGAGTTAAATCCCAGTTCAGGTTTAAGCAATTTATTGTTATTTAGCAGACTCATACTAAGCTCCTATCTCTGCCAGATTTCAGGCCATGTACAAGGACATGGCCCACAAAAATTAGATTCGTCTATCCTGAAACATATTTTTTTCCTCTGTACCAGATTATTCCTATCAGCATACACACATTCTCTTGCTCCCGTCTTTTAAAACCCTCCCTAACCCCAAATTTCCTCCTCCAATTACAATCCAAACTTTCAGTTTTCAAGCACCTCAAAACTTCTTGCAAGAGTTCTATGTGTTATCTCCATTGCCTCACCTTCCACTGCCTCCTCAAGCCACTGTAATCAAGTTTCAGAGAAGAAGTACAATGGAGTGATAAAGACTCAGATGCTAGAGTTAAGTTTGCCTCGGTTCAAATCCCCTCACTGCTGCTTAGTAACACAAGGCAGGTTATTTGATGTATCTGTGCCTCTGTCCCCTCAGCAGTAAAATGTAATGCTATTTGCATCTAATTAATAGAGTTATTATTGCAATTAGGTGTCAAATATGAAAAGCACTTAAATGGGTGCCGAGATGTAATAATCATTATACAAGTAGCATTTAGCACTTATTTTTTTCTAGGTCCCGATCATTGAACAGAAACTTTTCTAGTCAAGATGCTCAGTGATTCCCATACTGACTAATCCAGTGCTCCTTATTTTGTCATCTTATTTAAATTTTCTGTTGTGTTCAACACATCTAATAACTACTAATTCAAACACTCTGCTCTCTTGGCTCCCATGACATCTTTGACAGGCTTTATTAGTCTCTTCCGATACCATCTTCTCAGGTCCTCTTTTCTTCTTTGTTCTCTTTCTATATTCATCTACTTCTAAGGCTTTTAAAAGCATTCTATTTGCTAAGACTCTGAAATATGTATCTTAAGTGCTGATTTCTTCCTGAGCTCTAGATGCACATTTCCAACTGCCTTCTTGTGGTGTCCTCTTAAACGTCTAATGGACACTTCATTAGTTGGGATTCTCCAGAGAAACAGAACTGACAGGATATTAATATATGTATATATATTCTAGGAATTGGCTTATATGAAACATCAGAATTGGCAAATCCTAATTACTAGGGTAGGCCTCAAGTTGCAAATGCTGATGAAAGTGATGTTGAATTCTCTAGAAGAAATAGCTGAGTAGAGATAGAAATTCATCTTTCTGACTTCTGAAATCCTCAGTTCTGACTTTCATTCCTCCCACTATTGGATGAGGAGCCTCTCGCCATTGCTGTGGGCACTCTGCTTTGTTGATTATGGATGCAATCATCCAAAGATGCAATCAGCTGACTGTAAGCACAAATCCATCTATCAAATACTCTCAGAGGAAAAATCAGGCCAGAGCTTGCCAGACCAAACAACGGGACACCATAACTTAGACAAGGTGACATATGAACTTAACCATCATAAGCACCTCAAAATTAACATCTCTACAAAAGACTTTTCGATTTCTGTTTTCCAAAAACTATATACCAACTAACATGTCAAAAAAATGGCAGCTATGTCTTACAATTTCTTCCTTTCCCTTATCTCCTATTTGTATCCATTAGCAATCAAGGAGAATTTGTCTGCAAAAAAATACCAAATCATTCCAAATATTTATTAAGTATGTACTATATGCAAAGCCCTCTTTTAGAAATAGTGCAGATATACATATCTATTTTGCTAACTACACATAGATGGTGCAGTTACAGAAACAGATCTTCACTTTATGGAGGTTACATTTCAGCAGATTAATGCTGTACTTATAATGCTACCATCTTAGTTGGATTAATTTCCCTCTCCCAGTTTGAAACACTGCTCTCCCTGTTTCCACTCTTGCCTCATATTAATCTATTCCTAACAATACATTCAGAATATTCTTTGATGAATACAATAGTTAAATATAGTAAATAAGTACATATATGGTATCTGTACCATATATGTGTAGTTAGCAAAACAGATATGTATATCTGCACTATATCTAAAAGAGGGCTTTGCATATAGTATATATTTAATAAATATTTGCTGAATGATTAACGAATACACAAGATTATGCTTCTCTCCTGTTCACCCAAACCTTGATAAGGCTGGCTCCTTTGTATTATTTAGAACTCAGTTCAAATATCACCCTCTCAGAAAGGCCTTTGATGCCAAGAACAACAACAAAAATTCCAATAACTTTATACATTGACAAATTTTACAGCACTCATTAGTACCTGACATCTTGCTTATTTATTGTCTGTCTTCTACCTCCCATCTTGCATCCACCCCAGTTCTGTAAGCTTTGTGAAAACAGGCACCTTTGCCATCATGATTAATACTGCATCCTCAGCACTGAGCACTGTGCCTGGGTTATAGTAGGTGCATGGGAAACACTGGTTCAATAAAGAAATACCAATGCTCAGTGATATCACTATTAGAATAGCTGCACTTTGATGGCACTTGTAGAATACATGGCTTCCCAAGGGCCATATGAACCAGAGCGATTTCAGGGTTAAATAGTGACAGTACCCACTATTATACCTTCTAGAATTAGGGAATATAAACCTATGTGCAGTCACATAAAGCAAATGTCTTAAAATGCTTTTCAGGGAATATTATTTCCTTTAGAATGTTAATAGGTCTTACGTAAGTTGTCAAAGAAGTGGGTGAAAAACTTTCTTAAAATTAAACAATTACTACAGAAACTTCTAATGTATTTTTCCTGAATCTCTTAAAGGGAGAGAAAATACTCTTATTCTTACCAAAACTTCTTATATCAGGGAACTTTTTCTATGGAATATCTCACTTGACTAGAATTCTGAAGAACATCCTTTAGAAAAATACTGAATTAAAGAATGATTGTGCAGTGATGTCATTAACATGACAACATAAGAAATCCCCTGAGAAAACCTTCTCAGACATTCACTAATAAAAGGAAAAATCCCATTTGCTAAGAATTCTGGAGGATAGTAGAGGCTAGAGAAGAACTCCACAAATGCTGAGTAAAGAAAGAGAAAAATATCAAATAGGAAACTTCTGTTCTGGACAGCCAGTCCTCTTCCCTCCCCTTTGCTCAAACCTGCTTGAGAATTGTTCAGAGACAATGGCTCAGGTCCCTCCCACCTCCCACTGGGGACACAGACTATAAAGCCACTCATAGCAGGGATTTAGAATCCCACACATATCCAAGCACACGCACTCAAGTCCACAGAGACCCAAGACAGAACACAAACTGCTTCTGAGGAGGACTGCATACAAAAGGGACCCTAGGGTAGTGGACAGGGGGGAGAAAAATAAAAGGGAAACCACAATAGAACTGTAACTGGCAAGAGGTGTGTTCATTCAATCCAATTATTGCAGGTTTAACCACCTAAATGCAAAATGGACTTTTCTGGAGTGACCCACCTTTCTGGATTGATGCCGTCTGGCTCCCTAAGGTGAGATACTGTAATAGGGAAGAAACCAGAGAACTGAAACATGTATGGAAAATGGGGCACTGAATGAGGTACAGAATTTAACAAAACTTAGGTACTGGGGAGTAAATTCTGCACAAAAACAAATAGGGTAGATCAAGATTCCTGAAGAAGGAACAAGGGAAAGGAAGTTTTCTTCTGGAGGTGAAAAAAATTACATAAAATGTACAATCTTAAACATTGTCCTGCATATCTAGGGGAAGGATAAGATGAAGAACTGAGAAAATGTGATCAGTTAAACATGTGTTATTCTAAAGGTCTAGAATAAATGGGCCAAGCAGCAAAGAAGAGGTTTAACACAAAGCCAAAGAGCAATAAAACCCTAGACAAGAAGGAGAAACTGATGTTCAGAGTAACTCAGAAAAGTAATCAGATGCTTAGACATCAGCAAAAAATTACAAGCCATACTAAGTAACAAGAAGATGTCTCTCAATCAAGGGAACACATTAAAACTTCAGAAGAATGGAGAATTTGGAACAACTAATTAAAGGGTTCAAACAAATCTATATCAATTCAGAGAGTTGAAGGAAAATATGCAGAAAGAGATAAGGGATATTAAGAAGAAAATGTGTGAGCATAAAGAAGAATTTGAAAGTATAAAAAAGCAACATATAGGGCAGGCCATGGTGGCTCAGCAGGCAGAGTTCTCACTTGCCATGTCAGAGATTTGGGTTCAGTCCCCAGTGCCTTCTCATGCTAAAAAAAAGAAAGAAACATACAGAAATCATGGGGATGAAAGGCATAATAGTTGAGATTAAAAATATACTAGAAGCACACAACAGCAGATTTGAACAGGTAGAAGAATCAGAAAGCAAGAAGACAGGACAATTGAAATCATAAAACAGAAGAACAGACAGAGAAAAGAATAGGAAAAATGGAACAGGGTCTCAGGGATTTGAATGACAGCACAAAGCATACAAACACATGTGTCATGGATGTCCCAGAAGGAGAACAGAAGAGAAAAGGAGCAGAAAGAATATTTGAGGAAATAATGGCCAAAAATTTCCCAATTCTTAGGAAAGACATAAATATACATATCTAAGAAGAGCAATATACTCTAAACTGAATAAATTGGTAGTAGACCTATCTGAGAAACATACTAATCAGAATGTCACATGCAAAAGATAAAGAGAAAATTCTGAAAGCAGCAAGAGAAAAGCACTTCCTGACATACAAGGGATCTTTAATAAGACTAAATGTCAATTTTTCATCAGAAACTATAGGAGTGAGAAGGTAGTGGTATGATAATTTAAGGTACTGAAAGAGAAAAACTGCTAGCCCCAAATTATTTATCTGGCCACACTGTCCTTCACAAATAAGAGAAAGTTTAAAATATTCATGAATAAACAGAACTGAGAGAGTTCATCAACAAAAGACTATAACTACAAGAATGACTAAAGTTGAGTTCTTCAGGTTGAAAGGAAAAGACAGGAGAGAATGGATTCGAGTAGTGTGAAGAAATAAAGATAAACAGTAAGGATAACTAAAAGGGTAAATGCAAAATCCAATAATAGTGTATTCTCAATATACAACTCTACTCTTTAATTCCTATAAGTCAGAATACAACTGGACAAGAAAAAGGAATATTTCCTGATAATGGATATGCAAAATATAAAGTGGTAAAGTGGGACAAAAACAACATAAAGAGGGAAACAGAGGGATATGGGAGCAGAAAACATGTATTCTATTGAAGCAAAGTTGGTACCTTTTCAAGTTAGTATTTTAACAATGTAGGTTTTGTAATACAAATCTCAGGGTAATCATAAAGAAATAATTTAGAAAATATACAAAAACAGAAATGACAGGGACCAGTCAGATACACCACAAAAGATCAACTATACAGAAAAGGAGGTTACAATAAAGGAAAAGAGAGACAAAAAATAAAAGATACAACATAAAAACAAAAGCCAATAAGTACGCTTTTACAATAACAACATTAAATGTTAATGGGTTAAACTGTCAATCAACAGACACAAATTAGCACTGGATAAAAATGCATCATCAAATATATGTTATTTTTATGTGACCCAAAGACACAAATAGGTTGAAACTGAAAGTTTGGAAAAAGATATTCCATGCAAATAGTAACCAAAAGGGGCTGGGGTAGCTATACTAATATTGGACAAATAGATTTTAAGTAGAAATCTGTTACAAGAGATAGAGAAAGATACCATATATTTATAAGAGGGTCAATCTATCAAGATGAAATAACAATCATAAATATTTATGCACTTAACCAGTGTGCAGAAATCGACACCTCTACAGTAGTAGTTGGAGACTTCAACACACCACTCTCATCAATATAGAACATCTTGTCAGAAGATCAATAAGGAAACAGATAACTTGAGTAATATGATAAATGAGCTAGACTTAACAGATATATACAGTGCATTATCCCCCCAAACAATAGGATATCCATTCTTGTCAAGTGTGCATGGATCATTCTCCACAATAGATTACATGTTAGGTCACAAAACAAATCTCAATAAATTTAAAAACTTTGAAATTATAAAAACCATCTTCTCTGACCACAATGGAATAAAGCTGGAAATAATAACAGGTGGAGAATTGGAAAATTCACAAATATATGGAAGTTAAATAACACACTTAAGCAACCAGAAGAAATTAAAAGGGAAATCAGTAAATATGTTGAGAGGAATGAAAATGAGAGCACAACACATCAAAACATATGGGAAGCAGGGAAGGCAGTGCTGAAAGGGACATTTATAGCCCTAAACACTTGCAATAAAAAAGAA
This sequence comes from Tamandua tetradactyla, assembly GCF_023851605.1. Lineage (NCBI taxonomy): Eukaryota > Metazoa > Chordata > Mammalia > Pilosa > Myrmecophagidae > Tamandua > Tamandua tetradactyla. Next base: position 51,295,386 of record NC_135337.1, read on the forward strand.
CAAAGAGCTAAAATCAATAACCCATTTGCACACCTTGAGGAATTAGAAAAAAGAACAACAAATGAATCTCAAAGCCACAGAATTAAAGAAATAACAAAGATTACAGCAGAAATAAATGAAATTGAGAAAAAAATTAGAATTAACAAAGCCAAAAGTTGACTCCTTAAAGGATCAATAAAATTTATAAACCTTTAGCTTGAAATCAAAGAAAAAAAAGAGAAAAGACACAAAATTAAAAATGAGAGAGGGAGGAATTACTACTGACAACACAGAAATAAAGAATATCATAAGAGGATACCATGAACTACTGTATGCTAATAAATTAAACAACCTAGATGAAATAAAAAATTCCTAGAAACACATCAAGAATCTACACTGACTGAAGAAGAAATAGAAGACCTCAACAGATCGCCTACATGTAAATAGATTGAATCAGTTTTCAAAAACCTCCCAACAAAGAAAGGTCAGGAGCAGATGTGTTCACAGGTGAATTCTACCAGTCATTTCAAGAAGAATTAATGCCAACCACGCTCAAACTCTTCCAAAAAATTGAAGAGGAGGAGACACTACCTAATTCATTTTATGAGGTCAACATCACCCTAATACCAAAGTCAGATAAAGATACTACAAGAAAAGCAAATTATAACAAATTTATCTTATGAATATAGGTGCAAAAATACTCAACAAAATGCTTGCAAATTGAATCCAACAGCACATTAAAAGAATTACACACCATGGCCAAATGTGTTTATTCTAAGGTGGTTCAACATAAGAAAATCAATTAGTATAATAAATCACATTAACAAAACAAAGGGGAAAACCACATGATCATCATTGATGTGGAAAAGGCATTTGACAAAATCCATCATTCTTTCTTCATAAAAGTATTAAGAAAAATAGTACATAATACAGGGAATATATGAAAAATCCAGAACTACATCATATTCATATGATGTCTGAGTGAAAGACTGAAAGAAAGCTTTCCCTCAGAGATCTAGATGCCCATTGTCATCCCTGTTTTTCAACATCATACTGGAAGTTCTAGTCAGAGCAATCAGGCAAGAAATAAATAAAAGGCATCCAAATTGGAAAGGAAAAAGCAAAGCTTTCACTACTTGCAGATGACATGATCCCAAATGTAAAAAGTCCCTTAAAATCTACAACGGAGCTATTAAGCTATTAGAGTTAATAAATGAATTCAGCAAAGTGGCCAGGGGCAAGAGCAGCATGCAAAAATCAATAGTGTTTCTATATACTAGTAATGAGGAATCTGAAGTGGAAATCAAGAAAAAAATTCCATTTATAATAGTAACTAAAAGAATCAAATATCTAGGGATAAATTTACCAAAACACGCAAATGATTTGTACTCAGAAAACTACAAAACATTGCTGAAAGAAATCAAACATGACTTAAATTAATAGAAGGACATTCCATTTCATGAATTGGAAGACTAAATATTGCTAAGATATTCAAGTCGACCAAAAAATATTTACAGATTCAATACAATTCCAATAAAAATTCCAATAGCCTACATTCCAGAAATGGAAAAGCAAATTATTAAATATATTTGAAAGGGTAAGGAGCCTTGAATAGTGAAATGTGTCTTGATAAAGAACAAAGTTGGAGGACTTACACTTCCTGACTTTAAAGCATATTACAAAGCTATAATGGACAAAACAGCATGGTACCGGCATATGGATAGATATTTTGACCCATGGACTCAAATCGAGAGTGCAGAAATAGACCTCACATCTATAGCCAATTTGATTTTTGACAAGGCTGTCAAGTCCACTCAACTAGTAAAGAACAGTTTCTTAAACATAGTGCTTTAAGAACTGGTTATCTTTATGCAAAAGACTGAACGAAGACTCTGATCTCACATCACATAAAAAAATTAACTCACAATGGATCAAAGACCTAAATATAGTTCTATCAGCACTATAGAACTCCTAGAAGAAAAACAGGGAGGCATCTTCAGTATCTTATGTTAGGAATGGTTTTGTAGACTTTACACGAAGCACAAACCACAAAAGAAAAAATAGATAAATGGGATCTCCTCAAAATTAAAAACTTTTGTGGATCAAAACACTTTGTCATGAAAGTGAAAACACAACATACTCAATGTAAGAAAATATTTGGAAACCACATATCTGATAAGGGTTTAATATGCAGAATATATATTAAAAAAAAACCCTGCAACTCAGCAATAAAAAGGCAAATTACCCAATTAAAAAAAGGGGGAAAAACTTGGACAGACATTTCTCCAAAGAGGAAATACAAATGGCTGAAAAGCACGTGAAAAGATCCTCAGCATCATTAGCTATTACGAAAATGTGGATCAAAATCACAAATGAGGGTGCACAGGTGGTTCAGTGGTAGAATGCTCACCTTTCATGCAGGAGACCTGGATTCGATTCCCAGACCATGCACCCCCACAAAAAATATCACAATGAGCTGTCATCTCATACACATTAGAATGGCTACTATTACACAGAAAACTAGAAGTTTTGGAGAGTATACGGAGTAACAGGAGCATTCGTTCACTACTTGTGGGAATGTAAAATGGAAGATAATTTGGCATTTCCTCAAGGAAGCTAAGTGTAGAATTACCATATGATTGGGCAATCTTGCTATTAGGTATATATGCAGAAGAACTGAAAGCAGTGACTAGAACAGATGTTTGCATACCTATGTTCATACTAGTTTTATTCACAATGGCCAAAATATGGCAGCATTCCAAGTGTCTATCAACCAATGAATGGATAACCAAAATGTGATAGATACATACAATGGAATATTATTCAACTGGAAAAAGGAATGAAGTCCTGATGTAAACAACTACAATATGAATCTTGAGGACACTATGCTGAAATAAGCCATGTGTAAAAAGACAAATGTTGAATGATCTCACTGATATGAACTAATTATAAGTAAACCCATAGAGTTAGAATCTAGAACATAGTTTACCAGGAGATAGATTGGGGTTAGAGAGTTGAGAGTTGATGCTTAATTTGTACAGAATTTCTGTACAATTTTGATTATAAAGATTTGGAAATGGATGCTGATGATGGTAGCACATTAATATGAGCATAATTAACAGCACTGAATTATATAGGTAAAGGTGGTTAAAAAGAAACCTTAGCTCTTTTACGTTACAAGAATAAGAATTAAAAGATAAAACATAGGATTGTATAACATGATGAACACTATTGTATATTGTAGATGATGGACTATAGTTAATAGCACAAGTACAAGAATGTTGTTTAATGAATTATAAAAGATCAACAACACTAACATAAGGTCTTAATAATAGGGTAGTATATGGAAAAATAAACCTAATACAAACTGTGGATGCTAGTAACAGTACTATTTCAATAATCTTTTACAATTGTAAGAAAGGTAATTTATTGTTAAAAAAATGGTAAAATAACAAAAAGCATTATTATCAATTGTATCAAGTGGAGTGGTACATTGGAGTCTTGCATTTTATGCATTATTTTTATGTAAACACACCACTTCTCTAATAAAAAAGTTAAAAAGAAATAAAAGAATGATTGTAAAGATTGTTACTATGCTTTCTGTAATCTTAAACTCTTTTTCATTTGGAAATAATAATGGGTCATCCTTTAGTTTTGCACTGTCAGTGCATATCCACTGCCCACCACCTTTCAAGTTTCCAATATTAATACCTCTTCCCAGATGTCTTAGGTTTTTTGAGGTACCTGACATTTCTGGTATCTTCTTCTATATCGAATCCCCCCTTTTCTCTCTATCTCTATGACTACTTACTCCTCTTTCTTTTTTCTTATGGCTCTTCACCCACATAACTCTTGCCCCACCTGCTGTTTTTATTTGGACTCTCTACATGGTGGGATAAAGTCAATTAATCTCACAAACAAAACTATCAACAATTTGTAATGGACATTGAGCCCTGTACACTTTTCAAAGATTCTGAAGATGCTACTCATCATTCAACAGCTTCTGAACCCTTCTTATTTATAGATCTAATGTTTGGTATAGTGGGACTAAGGCAAGCAAGATGGTCATGGCCCCCACTCTGCCTGAATCTATAGTCAATCTGAGGGGGAAAATAAAAAAGATAATTTCAGTAAAGGGATTTTAGTGTCAACTTAAGGATAGAAGAAGGTACTAGGGGCACAGTACCTACTTTAGTACCACCAAAGCACCTAACCTGGTCTAAGAGGTGAGGTGTCTCAGCGAAGCCTTCTAAGGGAAAGCCACAACCAGGTAATTTCCAACTGCCCGATACCATGATTCTCACAAATGCTAACAAAGCAAAGATGATAATTTCATTGGCATTTTGAACAACTATGGTTTAGATCAGTTCCATTTTCTTTCTGTATTGTAATGTATGCTTTACCATCCACACCATCACCAGCCACCTAGGATGAAATCTTGGCCTCTTTCAATCCTTGCTCTTTCTCATGGTCATTTTGAATCACTCGCCAGATCCAGTCAATTCTTCCTTTACCGAAGATCTATAATCCCCACATTCCATTGCTTCCCTGTCACTACTGCCTCAGTTCTGACCTTATTAAAATGGCCTGGGTTATTCTAACTCCCTCTTAACCTAAGGCCAAAACTCCTGTGCTAAGTCACTCTCTATAACATCACCAGAGTTCTTTTGAAAATTTAGCTGATGGTATCCTGAATCTGCGGTCCATTCCTTTCTTGCTAGGTGACAGTGAGATGGGACATGCTAATGGTTAATTATGGCAAACTCTGCCTAACTGCTCACCCTAGGCAGCATGCAAATGTCATAGACAAGGGATAAGAACTTCTGGTAAGAATGTAGTTCAGGTACCATCCTGGCCTTCCCAGCAGTTGTTCCTTTTGAAAGTGGGGAGATGGGGAGACATTTCTGAGAGAGGCTTCTCAGGGCAATGTGGAAATTTAGAATAGGATTGTGTACCTGTGGTTTGATATTAAATTTTTCAAAAGCCAAAATAAATGATAAAATACCTTGAAAATGTCCAAACATGAGAACCATTTCCTTGTTCTTTTTTTTCCCCAGATAAGTCAGAAGGTCTAAGCTAAGATAAAAAACAAAGCTGTAACAGAAGGAGGATAGTGCCGATTCTCAATTTTTCATTTATGAATCATTTATGGAGACCCAGTATTTCTTTCTTATCTAAACAGGTCTCAGGTAGCTGAGTTAAAACAAGGACTGATGTTGCAGAGGAATAGGGGACAGCGTGACTGATTATTTCAGGTCTGGCCTTTAGAAGGTATATTTTTAATATCGACCATAGTTTTAGACTATACTTGCTTTGCATTGCCATTGACTCAGATTCTTTTTTTCTTCCCCCTCTCTGTTTCTTAGATGCAGTTAGTGGAGTTAAGCATATTATAACACATTGGCCGGAGGAATACTGTTGAGTGGGAGAGTGGAAAAACAGACAAAGAATTATTAAGTATTCTTCTTTTGAGATGTTCTTTGCAATTCTTACTATAGCAAAAGATATGAGAGTTGGTGCCTTGATAAACATACATGCAAATAAGGAATCTTTTATGAAATAGTTATTTCTAAAATCATTAAGAGTAAAGGAACCAAAACTAACATTTATTGAGTGTCTACTATGTGCCAGTGCTGTTAGGTATTTTTATTTATTTATTATTATTATTTTTGTTTGTTAGGTATTTTTAAACAATATTATGAGGTAGATATCATCCCTATCTGACAAAGGAAAAATTTGATATGTAGAAGTCACTTGTTAACCATTACAGGATTGGGAAGTGGCAGAACAAAAATTCAGCCTCTCTCTCTCTGATTTCAAAGTGTAGCCTTTCTGCCATACCCTTGGCCACAGATTTTCTTTAGTATTATCACTTGTTTTGGTTTGCTAAAGCTGTCAAAATGCAATACACCAGAAATGGACAGGCTTTTTTTTAAACATGGGGATTTAATAGCTTACAAGCTTACAATTGTGAGACTATGACAATGTTCAAATCAAGGCACCATCAGACAATACCAGGAAGCCTTTGTCATATGGGAAGGCACATGGTGGCATCTGCTGGTCCTTCTCTTTTGGGTTTCATTGATTTCAGCTTCCGGTTGCTCCATCTGTGGTTTTCTTTCTGAGCTTCCATAGTGTGTTCTCTTTCAGCTTGTGTGTCTTCTCTGTGTTCTCTGCATTTCTCTCTATTTCTCACCCTCTTATTAAGGATTCATAAGAGGATTAAGACCCACCTGTGGCATGCCCCAGTTGAAATAACCCAATCTAAAGGTCCCATCCACAGTAGATCTATAACCACAGGAATGGATTAGCTTTAAGAACATGATCTTGTCAGGGTCTATAAGTCCTCCGAACTATCACTCCACTGCTTTTAAAACTGCCATCTCAAATCTCAGTCTCTGTTTTTTGGCAAAACCTCATGGCAAATTGTTTTATGAGAAATGATACTGCAAGTGTGTGTGGGCAAGCCAAGGCCAGTTTTGGGGATAAAGGCTTCAATCTGGGAAGTTCCATAGGTTCTCTTTTTTTTTTTTTTTTTTTAAAGACAGAGAGAAGGAAGGAAGGAAGGAAGAAAGGGAAACATCTTTAAACATTTTCTTGTTTTATTGTATTCTGTTTCTCCGTTTTTGTTACATGGGCTGGGGCCGGGAATCGAACCGAGGTCCTCCGGCATAGCAGGCAAGCACTTTGCCCGCTGAGCCACCGCGGCCCGCCCTAGGTTCTCTTTTTGTAATAATACCAGCTCTGAGTATCGACTTTGCATATAAATTTGTGTATTCTTGCTGATTATATAAGCATTGAACCAAACTATGACTATCACTGCACACTCATTGATGTAGTATATAGTACAATTATAATAATGATATACTCTCGTAAGAATCTTAATCAATTAATTTGCTTTTGGTTTCTACCACTAAAGGTATATTTGCCTTAGTTCTCACTAATGAAAGTTCTATTAAAGTAAAAAAAAAACACTTTTATTCTGGAAAATAGAAGACATATATAAAACAAGGTATTTATAATCTCCAGTTGAGACGTTTCGAACAAAAATCATACAGTAAGATTATGGAGCTCCTGGTATTATAGCACAATTCCAACTTCCTTCAGAGCTTGTTTGTTATTGCAGCAGGAACTATCTGACAGGTGCGTTTGCTAAATGAGAAGAATATATACAGCTAAAGCATCTGATATGGCTCTCTATAGATATTTTAACATTCACAGGTAAATAAATGGCTCTCTGAAATGACTAAACCTCCCTTGCCTTAGCAATGAGTGGAAATGTTTAATACCTAACTAAGTTTAACAAAATAAATAAATTACTATCCAAATGAGATCAATCTGGGGTATACATATCTGAGTCATGTATAGTCATCAAGGGAAGACTCAATTTTCCACAAATATCTTCATTATGTTTACTGTTGACACTTGAACATTCACATTGCTAATTTTCTTCTGCTAACTCATTTTGAATTGTCCAATCCAATTTTCTGAATTTGGGCTTACCATACCTTGATACACGCTTTTCCATTTGTTGAGACTTATGTAGAAGTGCCCACAATCATAATTTTGAAGGTCTGATTTTATATTTGTTACACGAATTACATTGTTTATGCAAGCTCACTTTACTTTCATGATCCTGACTATAAATTAAATAATTTACTGCATATTTTCTAAGTCAGAACATCAATTTTCATTAGATTCCACAGACATCTTCTCTCCTAAATGACATCTTGAAATGTCATTTCAGCTCATGCCCATGATATACAGTTTCATGCTGTGTATCTAACAGCACATTGCTTTTAATCAATGGAGTGATTTTAAGGTAGATTTTTTTTCTTTTCAGATGTTGTGTCTGCCAGTTTGCAATTTTTAAGAGGTCTAATGTCTTCAACCCACCATTTTTCTTTTTTTTATATGAAAACACTCTGGTCCTTTTCTTTGCCATTCATCATATGCACTTTCACATCTGGCTGAGGAGTAAATTCTGGTACTGTATATTGTTTGCATCAGATCAGAACCTGCAAAAGTGAATTGAGGGTAACTGCATCAACTCAAAGACACTTTCTCATCTCCCTTCCTGTCAGTGTCTACCGTCCTTTGACGGAACGCTAATATTTACAGACAGCTAACTCAAACTTAGTGCGATCCAGATTTGTATTCAGTGATGGCATCTGAGTAAACCTTTTTCTTCCAATTCAGTTATGTTGATTCTTCTCCTTTTGCTGGAATTGGTTTTGATATCCTCAGCCAGGTTAGTTGGCAAATGATTATTTCTCCTTTTAAAGGTTTCAGAAAAGGACACTTCTTTGTTGTTGTTCATGATTAAAAAGGTGCCATTTCATATTACTTTGCTTACCTCTTTTTATGGATTTTACTTTTTATCTTTATCATCCATCTTAGACAATTTACTTGTACCACATTTAGAAGGAAGAGCTGTGTCTATTTAAAGGCTATAACACTCTGAGTTTTAACAGATATATACTCCCTTGAAACCACCACTGCAGTCAAGACAGAAGACATTTTCATCAGCCTGAGAGATTCCTGGGCCCCCTTACAGTTCATCCCTCTCTTAGCCTCACTGCAGGCAATCACTGATATGCTTTGGGGTACTATATGTTAGTTTGCATTTCTTAAAATTTTATACAAATGGGATTTTCCACTATTTACTCTTTTGTGAGCTTTCTTTCACTAGGCCTGAGTTGAATGTAAACAGAAATTGCTGACTATATCTGATCCCATCTTTGGGTCAACTTTCATCAGTTAGAAGGAATGAAGGGTAACAGAAGTGAAAAGGTTGACCTTGGCATCTGTGTTAAAGAAACCAAAGGAAATTGTTATTAATGTAAGTAAATGGCATAAATGTATTTGTGCTGCTGAAACCACAAGAAATATTTGGAAAAGGAACACAAATCCTTATCAGGGAGCAACTTCTGGGTCAGCTAAAATTTGAAACTGTTTGTTCCATTAAGTCATTCAGAAAGCACTGAATTTAAGAGGCTGAACATCAACATAAAACAAAATCTCTAAATCATTAATTTAGACATAAAAATATAACAAGTTCAGGAAATGTCGCCACTCTTTTTTTTCTGGTTCACATGAATCTGATTTTAGTTCCCACATACTCTTTTCAGAGGAATATTTAAATAATTTGACTGTGACAAGCCAAACTGTTTTGAGACCTCATTGAAAGTCAAATGAAAACATTAATCAAATGCAAAAATATTCCAGTCAGGCCCAGAAACGTTGTAGGCTAGAAAATAAAAATGTTGCCTGTGAGAAGGAAAATCAATCAATTCAGAAAAGGCAGGTATTGGTTCAAATCTACATGGTCAGTAGAGACTAGAAATCACTAGAATTACAGGAGGTTGTATTTTTCCTGAGAATCATCAGATATTCTTGGACTATATCTACATTGCAAAACCAGTTTGTTTGACTAACTTTTCACCTGAGTAAATTAGAAAATCAGATCAAACAACTGATTATCTTTTCTCACTTTCTGTTGCTTTTTGGACAGACTTTAGTGACCAGCATGCAAATAATTATCTATAGCACAGATCAGCCAGATAAGTGACATGTAAAATAGCTATCTTAATTGAGCAAGAGAATGACTTTCATATTATTAAATGCCACAGAGTTGCTCAATGTACAGTGAGAACTACCTTTTCATTTTTGCTCTGATTTCTATAAAGTTTGCTCCTTTGATAGGGCAATTTGAAAAATATTGCTTTACTCTTCATTCAGAGCTGCTCCTATTTTGTGAGACTAAATCACTATCTACACCCCTATGTTTTGGACTATATTTATCGGTGACTTGTATGGGTAATATTCTAATTGCTGACATTTACCAGCTGTGTCACCTTGGTAATTTGCTTAATGTTCTTAAAACTTTGTGCTTTTATCTGTTTAAAAACACCATTTTTATAGTTATGAGGATTTAATAAGATAATGCCTGTGAAACATTGAGCCTGATGCCTAGCACAGAGACATTAATATATGTTATTCTTATAGTCCTTGAATGATTTTTAATTCATCATTTTATTTGACAAATATTAATTGCATTTTTATTATGACACAGCCATTATGTTAAGTATTGGGAAGAAAATGGTGCAAAAGGCACAGTCCCTTGTCCTGATTAAGCTTAGAGTGTGGTAGGGAATGCATTCAAGTACAAGAGTAATTTTAATTCAGTGATAAGTACTGTGCTGAGAAAAATAAATGGTGTGCTGTGGGAACAGAGAGGAGGACTTCTTGGAGAAAGCATGAAGAATAAATGGGAGCTAAAAGAAAAACAATGTTGGCAGAGGTGTGAGGAGGGGTATATGGAGAGGAGAGGGTAAGGAGGAAGGCGGGGGGCATATTTCCATCAGAGGGAATAGCATGTGTTAAAGCCCATAGTAAATTTACCTTTTCAACCAGAGACCATAGATGCAGTTCAACTGAGAAAACCAAAATAATAAAAAATTTAAAACAACTCTTGTTTTCTCTCTACTGCTTATGAAACTGAGGAACAGGCTTGGCAAATAACAACTCGTAAGCCTCATATTCAGGAAGCAAAAAAAAAGAAGAATTTTTAGCAAATCCAGAAGAGGTTAAGAAAAATCTAATGCTAAAATTTCTCCCCTTAAGTCCAGAATATTTTTCTCATTCTTTGTATGAAATGGGGAAAAAAGAAATTAAAGAAAGAGAAAGAATTAGAAGAAGAATATCATCAATCCACTGTTATATAAAACCCAGTAATTCAAGAGGCCTGCCAGAGGCTAACTCTTTCAGGGACCACAGACAGGAAACAGCCAATTAAAATGTGTTCTTTTCCCAAAGAAAGGGGACACTCGAGATCCTCAGATGCTTAACTCTGAATAGTTTTAATGAAAGGCAACTGCTATTTTAAGAATTTAGAAGGGGATTTCCTTCTGAACAGAAAAAGGGCCAGACATCATCAACACCCTAACATATCTCATCTATGACCCCAGGCATGCTTTTCACTAATTTTCTGAGGTTGTTAAGCCATTATATTAGGGTTTAGTGACAGAATGCCATTCTCCACATACAAGGCTTAAAATGTAATTGATACAAAGACCATCCCTCCAGGAATAAAGAGTTCTAATCATTCCATGCGGCTCGTGTAACTCTTCTCTCCATGCTGGTCAGGTAATTCCAATCTTTCAGAAAAGGGGTCTGTCAATCCCCACACCATTCAGTAAGCACAAAACCTTCAGCTGGAGGAAGATAATCCAGACTACTCTACAAATAATACAGATACAGCAGCTGGATACAGAATGAATCATAACCCGAGTCTTTTCTGCAACTTGGCTTCATGTGATTAATGTAAATGATACACAGATTTCTCTAAAGTACTCCACATGTGGTCAGCTGGCATCCCTATGAGCTGCAAAGCTATCTCTGTGAACAGGTAGGCATAAACATCATTTCCATTTTGCAAACCAGGAATCAGAGGCAGAAAGAGGTGAAGTGATATAATAATCACCGCATTTCATAAGAACAAAAATAGAAATGGAAAACATGATTGCCTCTTGGGAATCAAGAAGGTATGAAGGGGTGAATTCTTCCTTTTCTCTGCCCATTAAAAGAAAGGGAGGAAATTATTTTTTCAGAGTCAACTTTGAAAACATTCCTTTCTGCTCTTTACAAAGAGAAAGATAATTGCTGAGTTGAGTCACCGGGTCAGCTAAGTGGGCGTAGGGAAGAAAAGCAACCTAACCACATAGATGCCCCACATATCATCAGCAAAAATGGAGTTTCTACTTGGCTTTTTCACCCTGCATGTCCTCTGGAACATGCTTCTGGTGACATCTTCCTCTTCTCTGCAATTATTTCAGCCAACAAATGCTTGTCAAATGATTGAATAATTGATGTCAAATTGTACCTTAGAGTTTAGTAAATGAGCCTTAGGAAGAAGAATCACTGAGAAGGATTTTGGATAACCAGGTAACCCTATCAATCCCCAGTTATGTTTTTATCCAAACTATGTTTCAGATCTGCATCTGCCTCATGGGAGTATCAGGCTGAATCACTTATTGTAAGTGTGAACTGTAAAGGGCTATCTCAATACAGATAGTAGAAGATAAGAATCCCCTTGCCCTTCTTTATAGAAAGAAATCTACCGTCAAACAAACCAGTAATCTCCAAGATCTTTATGATAAGAAGAAACTATCCATCTGCGATATTATAACCCAAGCTCATGGGAACACAATCAAAAGGAGAGCCAGGCCTTCAGAAATATTTACTTCAATAATGAAATTTTGGGGAATCTGTTATGAGTTGAATTTTAATCCCCCAAAAGAATTTGAAGTCCTAACCCTTGGTACTTATGAATGTGACCTTTGCAGATATAATAAAGTTAAAATGAAGTCATACTGAATTATAGGTCCTTAATGCGAAGAAAAGGCACAGATAGGAAGGGAAGATAGCTCGCGAAGACAGAGGCAAAGATTGGCATTATGATGCCACAAGCCACGGAAGACCAAGTACGGCAGGCCACCACCAGGAGCTAGGAAAAAAAGCAAAGAAGGATTTTTCCTTGGACCTTTCAGAGGCAGCATGGTCCTGCCAACACCTTGGTTTCAGTCTTCTAGCCTCTAGAATTTCTATAGAATAAGTTTTTCTTGTTTTATTCCATCTACTTCATGGTAATTTATTACGGCAGCCTTAGAAACTATTATAGCAACCAAGAATATTAAATAGTGAAAATATTTATCCAGAAATTAAGGAAGAAAAATAACAGTGATAAAAATAGCTAATGCATTTCCTCACTTAATCCACTGAGGTAGGTAAAATCACTATCATTTTACAAACTAGAAAATGGAGGCACTAGCATGTTAAACAAATTACCCAAGACCACAGGTAAAAAATGACAATGCTGGGACTTAAACCTGTATGTCCAGCTCCAGAACCTGTGCTCTCAATTAGTTCATCCTGTGGCCTTCCAGTAGGGTGACAGCCACATCAACCCACATCCCAGAGCTGCCCTGTGAGAGACGACTGATGTTATTTGGAAATTCACTTCCTCCCAAGGCCCATGCTGATGAGGCTTTTGAAATAGAATATATTAAATGAAGCAAGAAAGTTTATGATTATCTGTATCTCTTCTGTTAGAGCAACTTTAAGATACAGCTATTGGAAATTAAATCAATGGCAAAAGAAATATCCATCTATTAAGATTGTTCTTCCTTTATTAACTGGAAATCCTGGCTTGGAGTCCCCAGTCAGGTTGCATGCTGAGAACTAAACTCCAGGAGCTAAAGAACACAACAGCATAATGACTCTCAAAAGCAGGGGTTGGAAATAATGAACTGAGAGATGCACAGATTACCACAAGGCATCATTAATATCATTATTGAAAGGTTAGCTGCTCAGGAAATCGACAAGATGCCAAGAGCGGGCTTGCAGTGCCTCCCAAGAAAAGAGAGCAGAGAAGAAATGAGGCAGAACAGAGAAAGGCCTTTGTTGACATTTTCAGAAGCTGACTTTATACAGGCCACATCCCCAAAGAATGGAAAATGGCAATATTAGGAACCAATAGCACCAGAAAATTGCAGGCCAGAGAGTTCACCACCAGTCACAGGGAGCCACTCAAAAGATTTTAGAGGATCAAGAGGGTCATCACTTCTACTTCTGCAGGCTCAGCCTTTGGGTGAGGGAAGATAACTGTTAAAGGAAAGGCACTCGCTGATGTCTTGGCTTTGGGAATTCTCAGGATAGTCACAGGGTTGTGTCCTGCTAAAGAACAAGGAAACAGAATGAACCACTTCATCGCAAAAAGCACTGGAATAAGAAATCCTGAGTTTGGGTTCCAGTGGAGTAGTTGTCTATTTATGTGAAATGAAGACATATTTCATATTTATGCGAAATATGTCTATTTATGTCAATTTTGGTACTGCAAAATTCCTGTTTTGGGCCAAATTAATAACTGACTTTCTGTGATCCGTTATACAAACAGATATATTTATTTACACATATACACATAATCTTGCGCAGTATCTCAAATGGCATATGGGAGCTTGCAATAAAACTCTAAAATGTAAGATTCAGGGAATTGTCTGACTGGGACAATTGAGGCAAAGATTTTTTGATAGATGCTACTGCGAGAGATGGCGGGTTTGACCAGACTTCATGCAAGCAATATGGCAGTGTAGGAAGAATGAGGATTCCCCTGACTTAAATATACCTATTTCAATTTAAAGGGAGTACATTTCTAAGGTAATTTACTAAATGAGATGTTATGCAAGAGCAATATTTCTAGAATTAGTGACGGTAAGAGCATTATTTTTAGAATTAATGAATGCAGCCAAAATTAAATGAGACCTTCTAATGGAGGCAACTGAGAGAGGAAGAACACTTTAACTGGCCTTAGGAGGAACTAGCTGTCTCCAGTGGTGTACAAAGAGAGTAAAACTGAGGACAAAAGGGCATTCTAGTGGTGGGGAACGATATAATAATTTGGTTTAGTTTTAACCAAACTGAAATGTGATGAGAATGTTTGACACAGAGCTGGCCTTCTGGGAGCTGAGAGAATCAGGCGGAGAGACAGGGATTAAGCCACCCAGGGAGAAAACGAGGGCAACTTGGACGGTGAATTTCTGCTTTAAGTAATGGGTAGGAACTAGAGGATTAGAAGGAATTCCTTGCTGCCTCTGGAGGTTCAGGTACCTGAGGACAGACAAATTGACTTCAAATAGAGGCTAAGCATATCAGAAGTGGAAACAGAAATTATGACCAGACATCAATACCTGAGTGACGTTCATGCTAACTACAGAACTAAATGGTTGAGAAATCTCTTCTGTGGAAATGGTACACAAGGGTTCTCTGAGTACAGTAATCATAATCTTCCTGTGTTTTAACTTTCACTCTTAAAGGGAAATGTGTTTGTATGTTTATTGACATAGAACTGTGACTTATTTTTTGAACTTATATAGTTATTTCACATTATTATGTGATAGTTATATGTTTATCCTTTTGAACCATATTTTGATTCCAAAACACACGCCCCTACCCTCCCAAAGCTATTTTCACGTCTCTAACTTAAAATCGACTGAGTTATTTCTTTGCTATATAATATGCTTTATTAAATAACTTTCACTATATTTCCCAATTACTGGTATTAGTTTATAAACTGTGAAACTACATTTGTAAACTAAACATTTTTAGTATGCAATTAACATTACATTTGTGCAATTGAGTCACGCAATCCCAACCAGCCTTCTTAATTATTATCATTACCCAAATATCCAATATCGCTTCCCAATAGTGTAAATAGGGTGAATAGATACAGATGGTTGGCTGCCCACCAAAATTCATTTCTTCTTCTTCTGGGCACAAGGCTGGATTGCATTTCCCAGCCCCCCCCCCCGCCTCGCAGTTAGACATGGCCATGTAACTGAGTTCTTGCCCATGGGATATAAACTGGTAGTGATGCAAGAAACAGCTCATGTACATCTTTTGTGTTCTTTTCCTAAGTTCACTTCAATGGGGATGATCCTCAAGGAGACCTTGGAATTCACAAGTTGAAAATGAGACCTGAGTAACTACATGGACAAGTGCCACCCTAACAACATGTCCATCCACAATATATACCACATTGCATTTGAATTATTATGCATTTTGGGATTTATTGTTGCAGCAGACACCCTACCCTAACGTTTCTAAATTTCCTTTAGGGAAAATTACTAAATGGTGATCTGATTACTACTCATTGCTTTAAAATTTTAATTTGAAGTCAGATTACAAATTTGGATATAAACATTTCATAACTATAGCCAGCCCTTAAGCCTAAGATATCCACTTTTGCGAAATAAATGAATTTCTCTCCTATGTATCCCAGAGGGTGACAGCTAAGCCCTATCTTTGTGAGAATTGAGAGGATCACTCCTTAGATTTCCTTAGTTCTCTCAGAACTCCAGCTGAAAAAGTCTAGATGCATCACACAACCATATGGAAATGTGTAAGTACATTAATATATAATTCACACACATATGAATCTTTCTCTTTACATGTATATATCTATTTATTACACATAGTTATATATTATTCTAGATTTTATAGTTTTAAATACCCAAATAAACTGTGTGCACTGCAATTTTCCAATTATTGAAGAATTTACTTCTGTTTTAGTTGACTATGAAGATTCTACACTTCTGGGAACTCTCTAGTATCAACCATGCATTATAAATTAGATGCTCTAGAGGGTCCTAATACATATAGCACAACTGCCATAGAGACTGCTGGAACTTGGGACCTACTCTGTGCCATGGGTTCCATCTGCCTGTGGAACTCTATCTTTTGTATTCATTATGAATGAATGAATGAATGAATGAATGAATGAACATACTGTATCCAGGACAATGATTCTCAAAACATCTGGGGTTACACTGTGACTGAGTCTCCAATATTGCCATCCCACACTGGCAGCAGAGAAGAATGAGCTTGTCTGGTACATGGTTAAGAGGAGTAATTAGTCTCTGACTAAGAGGTAGTTCTCAAACCTACCTGTACATTGGAATCACCTGGGAGCTGTCTAAAAGGGTACTACCTGGGCTCCACTTCCTGGAGTTTCTGATTTAATCAGCAACAGGATTTTTAAAAAGATCTCCAGAGATTAGAATAGGCAACTAAAGTTGAGAACCCTGTATTAGAATAATGTTTCTTCTCTCCTTGTTTGGCAAAAATAATTAGCTGAAAATCTTGTATAAAACTTAGATTCCCAGGCCCGACCTAAGACATTCTGAATCAGATCCTTCAAGGAAGGGGTCTTTGAATTTGTTTCTTTAATGTGGGCCCCAAGATGATTCTTAGGATCCGGAAGGTTTGGGGAAAGAGTTCTTTGGTCTATCATTCTCAGTTGTATCTGCAGAACATAGCACAGACATTGGCTCATATTAAGCAGTCAATTAATATTTTATATAATTAATTAATCCATTTTTTAAATTAGAGAAGATGTAGGTTTGTTAGGAGTGTTATGGCCACTCTGCGATATAAGGGATCACCAATTTAGCTCTTCATGTGTTGTATACTCTATCCTATACTATATACTTATAGAGGGAGACGACTCATTTGATCCATATACATTTGTAGGTGTTTTGGTTTCACTGTCAAACAATTTGGAAAACATACTTTTTCAAGAAAATATAAACACTACTGCTAAGTCAACAGTTTTAAAGACTTTAATGTAAACCATGGCTTTCAAGCCACAATGTGAATATATAACTTAGGCCAGGTGTGAGTAGATAGGTGGTGGGGTCTGCAGTAAACTCAAGAGTGGCTTCTGGCCTAAAGCTACATTCCCTTTAAAATATTTAAGTACTATGGCGCGAAACAAACATGTCTACATGCCTCGTATTCAACTTATACTGCATACCAGCAGAACACAGTGTGTAAAAGAAGAAATAAGGCAGGGTCACATTGGCAGGAGGAGATGATATGAGAAAAAGTTTGGATCATAGGAATTGAGTCTGTTAAGGACTGAAAGTGCAGAGAGCAGATTAATAAATATTGCTGATTTCCATCCAATATCACCAGCCTCCTTTGTCTCTATTCTTACCTGTTCTTTTTTTTTTTCTTTTTTTTTCTAGTTGTGACTATATAATGTAGGGTTAAGAACATTGTGAGGATGTGACCTTGGAATTAATCTCTTTAATCAGTTTCCTTATCACTAAAATGGAGATAATAGCTGTGCCATGGTATTTTTGTGATGATTAAATATAAACATTATTTATTGTTAATGCATTGTAAGTGCTAAATGAATGGTAGGTATTGCCATTGCCATCACTATTATCATCAATCATTGAAAATAAGCACTGCCTTACTCATCTTTCCACTTCTCCTTAGTTTGTACTGAGGTTAGAACTAACTTTCATACCTGTGTATTGTCAGAAGCCTCAGGGTAGCCTCGATTGCCAGGAAAAAGCCGAGTTTTTCCTTTCACTCAAAATCGAGAACACATACCCAAACATAGAAGCACCATCTTCCCATGGATGGATCAATAGCTCAAACAATCTCTTTTCTTGAAAAGTTTAAAAGGTATTGAGTAACTTAGTTGATCTATACCTACAAGTGGCCCTACTTATGCCAACTAGACCATTGCTTCCTGAAATGACATCCACAAAACACCTTGAGAATTAGCTTCCATTCAAAATCCACTGATTGAAGGTATTTGTGTGAAACACTATCCTCAGCCCTGGAAATCTGAAAAGAAGAGGCCCAGGTCCCTGCCCTTGAGGCCCTGACAAACTCAGACCAGTAGGAGAGGCAAAAATATAAACAGGTCACTTCAATACAAATGCAAACAAGGGTCTAAGTTCCTCAGTCTTGGATGTGCATCTTTCCTGCTTCTTGTTTCAGCGAGACTTCCTAAGGACTGTGGGTTAGCAGGGGTCAGCATGCTATTTAGAGTGAGGAAAGATGCATGCTTATTTTTCAAAGTCTAGTTTTTGCCTTCTACTCCACTTTGATCTTTGACTTACTTCAAAGCCTTTGAAAACTGCTACTTAATCATTTTGGTTTTCGATTACTTTCTGCCTTAAAGGAAATGTAGTTGCTATCCAGGCAGATGTCCCCTGTATCTAACTAGAGCATAGTAAGCCCTCTGAAGGGAAGGAATATAGCTTACATTCTTCTGAGTCATGCTCAATTCTGTGTGCACAGAAGATGTGCAATAATCTGAAAAAAATGATTTTATTGTTGATGTTGCCAAGTTAAAGATTGGTAGAAAATAATCCACAAACAAGTAGATGCAACGGTTTCAGGATCAACTTATATTGAGGGCACGTATGAAACAATGTTTCATGAAATTTGAAGACTTTTTGTTATAATTAAAGTATTTAGGTTAGATTAGAGATAGAAAGGTAAATATAAACCTGTATCTGTTGTATAGCAAATGTCTGTTTTAACACTGTTTATCAAAGTTTAAACTTTTGGTATATAAGTACATACCTGCTACCTGTATAACACACATTCAATTGCCCCACAAGTGAAGAGTTACAGCTAAAGAAAAATTGTTATGATTGCTCATTTGCTTTAATATCACATTCAAAAATTATTGGGATAACAACATAATACTCTCCAAACTCACATCATCTTCACCTATATTCATTTTTTAAAAGCTTGATAGAGACACTCATTATTAAAACAGCTATTTATTTTGAAAAGAGAGGTAAAGAAAAGAACTAATATCTAAAAATGCCCTTCATTTAAAAACTAGCAAATAAT
Organism: Tamandua tetradactyla; assembly: GCF_023851605.1. NCBI lineage: Eukaryota > Metazoa > Chordata > Mammalia > Pilosa > Myrmecophagidae > Tamandua > Tamandua tetradactyla. The sequence goes on from NC_135337.1 coordinate 51,314,586, forward strand.
TAGGTCTGTAGATGTCTACTTCTAATATTAAGATCCAACCATATTCATGTCTGATTTATCTCTTCTGGCTTTCCTGTTTGTCTCTTCCTTTCATTCCATTACCGCTAGTGAAGTTCTGCTTTCATTACTTCTCATCTAAATTATTCCAACAGCTTCACCAGTTGCTTGACTTTCAATCTTCCCCTTCAAGTTAAACTTTTACACAGATGCTGGATTAATTTTTCCATAATGTAGCTCCGAATTTGTGATTTCCAGTTCAAATATTCTTAGGGCCTCCTTCTTGCTTACAGAACAATGTCTAAACTCTCTTAAGCTGACATTCCCTGATTTCTGTGCCTTTGTTCCCATTTATTTTATCTGACATTTCTTTCCCAATACTTCTCTTTATTTGTTATATACATTATACGCATTCATTCACTTCAAATACTGAAATGAAGCTATTCTTTTTCCTACATATATCCTTACTATTCTGACCTCTATTTTCTTAATGTCTCCCTGAACTTTGAATGCTCTTCCAAACTCTATCTATCCTTCAGGCTCAAATGTGACTTCTTCCATGAAGTTATCTGTGACATCCTCAGAATTAATTAATATTCTTTCTTTTGTAATTTTATAGAATTTTTTACTATCTCTTCTATAGAACTTGCTAATTTAGACCTTGAAATATATTTGCATAAGTATGTTTCCCATCTGCTATAAAAGCTCCTGGAGAATAGAGTCTATGCTACTTCCACTTTGCAGGCTCTACTGTGAAACCCATAAGGCTTAGAACATAGTAGGTGTTCAAATAGTTGTTGGACAAATGGGACTAAGGTTTGATTAAAATTTAATAGTTTCAGAACTGTGGAGGTTATACAAAGAACTACATATGGGTTTTATATGAGTCTTATTGACAATCATGAACTGAAAGTTAATGATTTTGAATAATCTGACTGGCTTTATAAACTTGATCAATGGTTGTCCAACCACCCCTCACAGTACTTTTGGGAATTACACAGAGATGATCCAGAGATCCCTTGCTTGGGCAGTAGGAAAAGGAAAGCGGACAGAGCTCTCTACCCCATACTGTGCCTTCAACTAATGCGTCATTTTGTATATTGACCTTCCAAGTAAATTTTTGCTTAGAGAAATTGTTCTGCTGTTTGAAAATGAAAGAGAAACTCTTTGATGCTTCACTACTGGAACACTTTGATTCTATATTCATTTCAAATCTTCATTCCATGTGAAAAATCTCTTCTGTCATAAACTAGGACTGCATTTTGGCTGGATTTACTAACACAAAAATACCAAGATGGTAGCCTAAAAGTGGTGTTTGAGGTAATTTTATATACCTGATATAAAACACTGGATATAAAACTTTGAATGAGACTTAATGTACCATAGTAGTCCTTGAGCTCAATCCTTGGTCTGACTTTTCTGATCTGAGAGCTAGCTAGCTGGTGAATCTTTCAGACCTCACTATCTTTCTAGACTCTCTTCATAGATGTGAAAGGTCCCTGACAGGCAGCTTTCTATCCCTGCAAAAGGCAATGACAAAATTTTCTATTATCTGGGATTATAATAGATGTCCCCTTATCCATAAGGTAGGTGGAGAAACCAGATCTGCAACAACAGAAATCTGTTTTAGACTACTTGTCAGATACACAACCCTAAGTTATTATTTGGAAAAAAAAATACCTGTTCAAGTCACGGTGTATAATTGGCTGTGTCAAGTTGTGAAGGTACTCCATACCTTTGGCAACGTCTACTGCAATAATTAATTTAGACTGCAAGTCAAGAATCCTAGAATTTAAAAACAGATTTCATGAGTATGAAATGGTCAAAGCCAATATATTCCTAAAAGAAATCAAATGGTATGTGTGATTAGTTATTCTGTATAATTTCAGCCTTTTTTGCTTTATTGAAGGTTAAGTTAAAAATTTAAAAATCTGGAAAAATAGCTTTTCCACATCAGATGTTTAATTATAGATCAACTCAGATATCAACCCCTCTTATTTAAAATATTCTATTCAACTTTAAAATATTTGTAATATCATACTTAATTTCTTTGCAATAACATTAAAAAAGAATATATTTCAATCACTGACAGATTGAAACTACATTCTAATTATCATATGTAGGGATCTAGAAGTAAGTTTAAATTAGAGTCTTGTGTAAGCCATTTTTTTAAGCTCTCTTCTCTCTCTCTTTTGTAATAAATACTGGGATCTCTGGTAATTACTTTATTCTGAGCATATGTATATTTGCATCATGGGTATGTCAAATTTAACCTAATTATTATGAACATCAGTTACCAATCGAGATTCTTTGGAATTTGTTACCTCCAACTGAATTTCTATTAAGAAAGCACAGAGGTATTTCTATCCATCAAAACATAATTATTTGGCATATAGTATTAACATCTTAAAAATGCCACACTTTACAGCATGCAGAGATTTCAGAAGGTGAAGGCTCATCCAAACTGAAATCTTCTCAGGTGTTGCAAGGTTAACTCTATGACATGTCAAATGATAAATCAGAGCACAGAACACATACCTCTTCTGTTCATGAAGGAGGGAGAACAGAGAACCCCCTGATATGTACTGAGTGACAATGGCAAACTGGCTGGGATCATTCAGGCAGGCACCCACAAACTGAATTACACAGGGATGATTGAGCCGACAGAGAATGGACACTTCTCGGCAAAACATGGCCACGTCTGACTTGGAGCAGTAGGTGTTGGCTCGGTAACTAGAAGCATCAGCAAAAGGAAATTTTCAGTCAACAGATGGATCTGAACAAATGGTTACTCATGCATATGTTTCTCGAAGGTTACAAAATCACCTAGATACAGATTTTCTCATTTGCTTGCTTACCGTTTTATAGCCACTATTTTATTTCGGCATCGTCCTTTATATACTTTCCCGAAAGAACCTAAAATTATTTAAGAGAAATAATTAAGTATGTACTAGGTTGAGCTCATGGAACTAAAGCAGACTGCAGTATTTTTTAGGTTACCTGAGCCGATTATCTCATGGAACTCAATTTCCGAGAGCTGAAGATGGAAATGTGAAGGCAATCCAGCCCTCAGGAGGAGCACATCTGCCTTCTCTGCAGAGGGGAATTGTTCTTTTACTTTTTTAAGAGAATAAATACACATGTGCACGCATTTACAAGCTTTAATTAACGAAAACATTCCCTAGTAACATTTAAATTTCCAACTGTAATTGACTACTTAGGGATACTAAAACCTCATAACAAGTGATCCCTGGCCCCCTCATTTAAAGCATGTGGGTTTTCTGGCTCTGTAACCTGATTTTTGTTATCAGGGCTAAAGGCTTATTCCTGATCTAATCAATAATCAGCTTGCCTGCATGACATGGCAACCCTGGAGTACAGTCCATATCACATCCTGATAAGGGCTCTTATCTGATCAGTCTCTGCAACCTACATTCATAAACTAAACCTCAAGGCATACCAATTAAGGGACAGGAAATGAGCATATGAATAATTCATAGGAAATATCCAAACCAAAAAATAATTTTAAAAGACTTTAAATTCCAAATAGTTAGCTATAATTTTATAGTCAAATGGTATTTTTAACTTTCCTGGTCCATTGTTATTAATTTTCATGTTCAGCATACATTCATAAAAGTTCCCATAGCACTGCTTATTTGGGATCTTTTGAAAAATGCTTGAATTTTCAAATATTTTCCTGAGGCCAACTATCCCCAATTCTTTTCAAAGAACTATTAACATTTCTAATTCATATTTTATAAAATTATGCAATTCTAAAAATGCCATGGGATTTTAATCTTTACTACTAATATAGAATTCTCATTGTTATTATACCTCCACGAACTGAGAGGGCATATGCAAAATAGAGCAGCAGGTAAAGTTAATTATGGAAAGAATGGTCTATTGATAATATCGTTTCTACTTATAAAATATTAATCCTTTGTAATACGTAAGCATAAAAGAAAGTTATCCTATTTGAGGCAATACTTAGACTTGACAATAAAAAATAACATTTGTCCCACAGTAAAATTACCTTTCGTCATGCTTTTAATCTTCCCCAAAGGGGATGGAACAGACACATAGGAGCCATCTACGAATCAAATTAAATAACAGAGTTGAGAGTAGCAATCATTTTTTTCTATTCAAAAGTTCAGGTGAACTACAAAACTGAGTGAGATGATTGCTTAAAGCCCAGGTTGGGATACCGGATACTGAAATTGAACAGCAAGTGTTGATTTAGAAAGTGCATAAAATGATTTTTAAAAAAACTCTGGGTCAGGCAGACTCCAGCAGATTTAATTTGTGTCTGGATATGAGTATTCTCTGTCCTAGCCTTAATAGATTACTGAAATGGAAAATGACTGCTCTCAGCTTCTGCAGATCCTCCCGTCATGCACAAGTCTCACAAACATCCATCCAGTCCGCGAGTTGGTAAACTTGGTAGAAGTAAAGACTGGTGAGTTAGAGAACAGCCTAAGTGGAGACTTCTTTATGTTCAGCCTGACTGGGACATAAGTTTTCTTCAAATAAAGCTGACTGGACACAAACTATGCCCTCCCCTCCACTCCCAGAATGATAACAACAGAAACACAGGTTTACCCTTAGGCACAATAACACATTTCCAATGAGCACTGAATAAGAAAGGGGGTACCTCCTCCAGGCTGAGAATATTCATTACAAGGCAGTTCATCCTGGGGTCTCTTATAATGCTTCAGGAGTGTAACAATTGCATCGTGCCCTTCACAGAAAGACAAAAAAGGATAAAAGGCTGTAACTGTTGCTTGATTTATTCAGCCCACCATCTATTCTGAAAATGACTGGAGGTAACTTACAAATAGGAAGTATCTTAAGAGATAATATACTACGATTGGAATTTAGTACTTTTATTCATTCATTCAAAAGCAATTTATTAAGATTCTACTACAGGTGAGGCACTATGAGAGAGGAGATTGGGCACTGGGGATACAATGAACACCCCTGCTCTCAAGAAGCTTACAGTCTAGTGGGGAAAAGAGACACTGAATGAGTAATTTCAAGATTGATGAGAATATCTCAAGGAGGAAGTATCAAGTGCTATGGGAGCAGATAATGAGGACACCATTAAAAGTGTAAAAAATGTATCAGGCAATAAGGAAGGAGCAATATATTTGTTGTGGCTGAGCACTGCTTTCGGTTGGCAACTGTAGAATAACATGGTGCTGAGATCATTCACAGAGGTTTCTGTACCTCAGACAGCTAGGTGCCATCAACATTCGTACTCCCCTTTCACAGGGTAATTTTGTCACTGTGCATGGCTATCCACCCAGGGACTACATTTCTCAACCTCCCTTGAATGCAGTCGTGAAGTTGTAACTAATTATCACCAAGGTAATACGAGCAGAAATAATGTCATTTTCAAAACAGGGCTTTTAAGAAAGAGATGAGCCTTCGCAACTCTTTTCCTGTCTACTGGCTGGATGCAGAGGGTTCTGAGACCCCAGGACACGATGAAGCACCCAAATCACTGAATGAGAGAAAGCCATCCACTGACCAGAAATATCCACCCTGGATGGCTAGGTAACTCAGAAATAAATTTCTATCATATAACACCACTGATATTTTGGGTTTTATTAACCTGCAGTAGGATCTTACTATTGAGAAGGTTAAAGAATGCTTAATTTCCTCTGATTATATCAGTGATTTTCAAAAGAAGTGAACTGTGATACTACTTTATGCTTTTACTAAAAATATAATTTATTGAAGCTAATTTATACACAAGGAAAACAAAGTCAACCTTAAAGACCCTGCCAAGAGACTTGTAAAATGTAACAGCACTCATTAAAAAAATGGCAAACTCTAGCAATTGAAAAAGCAGAAGTGCTCCTCCATCACAAAAAATCATAGTTCAGGACCCACCTAGCTAATTTATAGAGTATCAAATCCTCCCTTCAAAAAAGACTTCAAATTAATAGTGCATGCAAGATGGTGAGGAGGAATAATTGTGACATTTACTAGCACTAAAAGCATTTCCAAAGTAACGTCCTAAGACCTGGTTCAAGCACCACCACCAACCAAAGCACTGTGATTAAGGTTGCCAACTTGTAACAAAACCTAAATTTACACAGTTAACAACTCCTTTCTTTTTTCTTATGATACACAGCTTTCTATTCATGACTGGTAGATCCCTGATTTTCTCAAACCCTAGGTACAGGTTATGATGAAATCACAGGGGACCAGTCCCATTAGCATTCTTGCTTTGGACTTGTGGGCTCACAATGAGGGAAAAGCCAACCTCAAGTCCTAAACATTAGCCAACAGGCAGAGATCTGAGGTAAGAGCGAAATAGGCAGAGGGAACAGATAATGTGAAAGACCCAAGACAGGAATGAACATCACATGTTCAGAAAACAAGAGAAGGCTGGCATGGCTGGTGCCCAGCAAGCCAAGCTGAAAGGGGTACCGGATTTGGACAGGGAAATAGGGAAGTGCACATCAGGTGCAGTAGTGCTTCTCCAGTGCTAGCCTGTGTAAGAATTGCCTATTGTTCCTCTGATTAGCTCGGCAATTTTCAATAGAAGTGAACTGTGATACTACTTTATGCTTTTACTAAAAATATAATTTACAGAAGCTAATTTACACACCTTCGAAGCCAGCAATGGTGGACTGAGTCCTCATAGTACATCACTGGGACCTCCTCTTCTGCCTCTTACAAATTTAAGAACCTTGTGATTACATTTGACCTACTGGGATAATGCAGGTTAATCTCCCTATATTAAGGTCAGTTTTCCATGGGCAACTTTAATTGACTTTTGCCATGTGCAGTAACATACTCAGAGGTTCTATGAATTAGGACCTGTTTATTTTGGGGAGACTATCATCCTGCCCACACACCCAATTTTGAATAAGTTTCATTGCGCCTTGCTTACGTCTTGGTGTCACCTCCTGAGGAACACCTTTTTTTCTGGCTGATGACCGTCTTCTGCTGGTGACCACCTTATAAGAACATAAACTTATAAAGATATAAGGACACATGTAAAGCTTGTATCCTTAGTCTCAGGATGTAAGAAGTAACAATACCAAAAATTCCTCTGGAATTGAAATATCCCTTCATCTGTCCCATTGAGAGATTCATAGGTTCTAAGGTTTTGCCTGCCACACCCACCCACCCCCAACTCTAATAGGACCTGCACTGCTTTTAGAATCTCTCTTTTACTTAATTTGGCCTTTAAGTGATTGGGGGCAAGGCAAAAAAAAATCCTGTTTCTGTTTTTCCTTGAAGAGAGTCCTTTGGGGAAACTAATTAACCCAAACCCCTGGTATTTACCTAAGCACATGAAAGTTTTACTCATAGAGCCCGCCTCCCCACCTGTGTCAGCCCTCTGTCGGACTGACGTTGGCTGACAGTCCAGAGGGCCTCATGCTTTCCTTAGCAAAGCAGAAATCACATCCCGAATCCTGAATGCCTGTGTGAGTCAGTGATCACACCGTTGATGTTACCTTTCATTTCAACAGCTCTCTTGGCTCCACTTGCTCTGAGCAGTTTTAATTTCCTGCCAGTAGAGTGCCACAATGCTGGCATTTTCTTTGGAATGCTTTTCATCAAGAGCCTAATGAGTGCATGGTTTCTGGCTGATGATAAACACAAGGCTGCCAGGGAAATGCCAAGAGTCCCCTTTGGCTCTGGAAGGCATCTTCACCTGATTTCCCACCTCCTGCCAACTATGGGCTGAGGCAGTCCACATGTGAGAAATTCTCCACCATTAGAACTGTTCTGATAAACCACCAAAGCATATGCAAATAAACCCCAAAACCACTAGGACCCAGCTCCCTGCTACTTGACCAAAGGATATTATTAAGCAGAAAAATTTCTTGATGGAGATCAATAATTGGACTTGTTAAGGGAAACTCCTGATAATAAATACACTCAGATAACACAGGCATATTAATGGAACATATCCAGAGATAATCACACTTGCACTAATTAAATAAAAGGTTTTCTTATATCTAAGAATTTACTATCTATATACAAGTATTATTCCCAAATAGGAGGTTATTTTATTAGCTTAATGCAGTTATGATAATGACTTGTATTTTCATACTATTGTTCGCTGGGGCATCTGAGGTGCTGGAAAATGTGACTCTCTTACCAGCTTGAGGGCTCTTTCATTTCTTGCTTTGACTCTTCCAGTCCTGCCTATAGTCCCCAAATACCACGTTTTCCCTTAATTTGTATTCCCTTATTCTTTACATTTGGTGTAATCCTCCCCCAAACTTCCTTGCTTGCAATTTTGTAAATATTTATTTTAGAACCTAGGTTTTTGCTTAAGGTTACAAGTCAGTCTTACACAAAGACAGTTTACTACTTATATCACAGCCATGAATGTAACAGGGCATCCATAATTTTTAAGAAGGAGCAGTACAGTTTAAATTATTTCATTATAAAGTTGTCTCTCCATCCTCCACCATATCATCTTAACAACAATGAATGCTGATTCTCATCCCTTGCTATGAAAACTGTTTTAAGGACTAAGGCATGGAGATGAATAATAAGTGTCCCTAGTTCTAAGAGCGTCTCCCTGGCTTTGTGTTTCCTTAAGACTTCTGGGTCCAAGACTAAGGAAAGAACTGGGAGACTTGGTTTTGATTTCAGAATTCTCATTGGCTTAGTATATTTCATATATCCAGGTATCAAAGGAACAACTTGGGCCTTACTTTACACCTGAGTCAGAGAATAAAACTTTCACAGCAAAATATTGCCCAATATTTTAATATACACTTTTCCACATCATGTTAAACACTTGCTTTCTAGAAGCATTGAAAAGTGAGATCTGAGGGTGGTTTCTGATGTTTTACCTGCTATGGCTCATCTTCCTCCAGAAAGTCCTGGTCTCACATACTGTCAATTAAATCAGGGTCTACAAAAATTCCAGATTGCTATCTCTTCTTATATAATTCAAATCTGATTGATATCTAAATTTTATATCACAGAGAGAGAAAACACATCTTCTTTCACCATTATTTTTGTCCCTTAACGACCAATCCCAAACAAAGATGGTGCTTTGTAAAAAGAATCCACAACATGAATGCTTTGCCAAGAGACCATTAATACAAACAAAGTTATTTAGCTTTCATCCTTCCTTTTTCACTCCTCTTCCTCTTTCCTTTCTTTCCATAAATACTTATTGAACTCTACTAGGGGCTAGCTGAAAAAGCATCTCCCCAAGGAGGTTTTCCATGACTGCTCAATTTTAAACAGTGTCCTTGAACTTTTTACTTGCCATTAGTTCCCTTTTCATTTTATTTGTAGTCCTTATCATTATCTGACATTTTCTATTTGTGTTCTTGCTTACAGCCTGCCTCTTCTCTCTAGAAATGTAAATTCTATAAGAGCAAGGACATGCTGTCTGTCTTACTGCTTTACCCTAGTGCCTAACACATATAAGGTCAACAGATTTTTTTGTTGAATGACTGAATGGATGAATGGTGCTTGATATGAAAGATATAATGTTGAAATAGAAAGAAACGATCTCTTCTCCCTATGAATGCTGTTGAGTGGATGAGAAAAACATTAAATGGTTATGTAAATATTTATTGAAATTTTTACACAAGCTCTAGGGAAGGAAATAAAGGAATGTGCATAATAGTGATATCTAATGACAGTCTGGAAGGATTAAGGAAGTGTTCCTTGGAGAATGGCCTTTTAAACTGAAATTTGAAAAATGAGCATGAGTTGATCAAGCAAACTTGAAGGAGAGAGGCATTCCAGCCAGATGAAAAATGTTCACAGTTCCACTGCACAGAAAGAGGGTTTTCAGACATTTTCTAAATCCTTCTACCCATTATTTTGTCTATTAGGATTTCATGTAGTTAATAAGAAACCTATGATATTTATAGAAATAGCCACAGAGACTACAGAATAGTGGTAATTACTATTCTTGAGGACATCAACTATATTCAAACTCACCAAGTGCCCTTTAGTGGGACATAGAATGGAACGTTATGACTGAAATATTTGTTCATTCTCTGTTTCACTTCAACGAATATGTATTGAACATCTATTAGTAGTCAGCCATTGTATTAATTACCTATGTGCTTGCTCTAAAGGAGTTTACAATTTGTTACAAAAGAGTATTTCAATATGAAATGGTAAATACAGAGATTGAGACGTGCATATGATGCAATAAAACATAAAGATACATGATTGTCTAGGATGTCAGTTGCAGGAGGCTTTGTTGAAGAGCGGATACATAAAGTGAGTCTTGAAGGCTAAGTAAGGATAAAAAATGTGAACAATGGAGTGGGTGGAGAGGAAGGGGAAGATGTAGAGTCAGAGAGGACTGAGTGAGAAAAAGCTTGGAAATATGAAATAACACAACATGAATAGGAACAGCTGGGAAGTTCTGTATTACTATCATGAAACACGGGGCTATGAGAGTTGCTCCCTCATAAGGTTATTGCGAGGATATAATGAGTTAACGCATGTGAAGAGTTTAGAGCTGTGACACGTGGTGAACATGGTGATGATGGCTGTGGGATATGGGGTCACCCCTGCAAGGACTGACAACATATGAGGAATGAGAGGATGGAGGGGGATGGAGCATGGAGGTCCTTTTACATCTTGATAAAAAGCCAGGGCTTTTTCCTGTAGGTGAGGGCATGTCAGTAAAGGATTTTAAGTTGGAGAATGATATATGACTTAATTACATCTCTCAGAATACAATTGTATTCTGAAAATAAATGCAAGTGCTGCTGAAGACCAGTTATGGGACTATTAAAATGGATCAAGGGAAAGATGATGAGGGTCGGAACTGAAACAATAATAGTAAAATTAAAGACGAAAGAATGGATTCAAAATGCACTTATCAAGGAAAATCTACAAGACTTTTTGATTGATTGGACATGAGGGAAAGGGAGTTGAGGGGGAAAAAGTGGTCAAGCATCATCCCAGACTTCTGACTTATATGGCTAAGTGGGCAGTAATAACATTAAGTGACAGAGCGGAAAAGGGATATATTAGGAGAAACAGACTGATGAGGACAAAAGTGACATTGAATTCAATTTTGGACTTGCTGAGTTTTACAGGCTTCTTAGATATTCAATTAAAACTATCCCGCACTCAACTGGTGCAAAGGCCTGAAAACACGATTACAAATTCTTTGACAGACCTCCTCAACTTTGGGGTCGGGGGGGAATGTTGCTAGAGTAATGAGATCTTCAAATTTTTCTAGAGTTTTAAAATATTATTTATATATTTACATGCAACTATGCACATTAGAAAATGGTTTTGGATTATTTTCATAATATTTTGATTAGTGATTTTCAAAAATTTCTTGATCTGGATTCAGTCCTAAGGTTTTAAAATTAATGGCATTACTTAAGCTATAAATAAGAAATAGCAATATAACAAAATAACACAAGCTTTTATATTTGTCAGGTTTGTCCAGTGGTGCTCAGTGAGAATATACACCTTTCATTAGAGCGTTCCTATCACTGCTCATTATCCTAATATATTATATTAAGTCTTACTGGCCATTAAAGCATGCTGCAAATTAGGAAAGAACATGGGATTTGGGTTTTGAGAGTTTTGTGGAGCTTGATTGAACCACTGCTCTGAACTTAATAATAACAGCTCCTTCCATTTTTATTAAGAATCTATTATGTGCCAAGCATTTTACATCTTATCCCTAACCTTCATCAGAATCATGTAAAGTGGTTATCAATTCCCTCATTTTAAACCTGAGTAGAAATACTGAGAGAGGGTTAGTAACTTCTGAGTCACTTAGTAAGGAGGCTGGAATTTGGACTTAGTTCTGTCTGACTGTAGAGTATGGTGGTAAGAGCTTGAACTCTAGAGTAATTTTGATCTCTGGTTCCAGTTCCCCCCTTTAAGAGCTGCATTTCTTAGCAAATGCAACTTAACAGCTCTAAGCCTCGAACAATCTATAATAGAAAGAGAACACCAATTTATAGTTTTTTAATAAGTAAATTAAATCACATATATATGCAGATATATACATATATAAGAGGTGCTTAATAATCATAAGTTCTCTTCTATCCATTTTAATGTACTTGGCGTCTTGTGTATTTATAATTCAAAACTATTTTTTGGTGGGTTGTCTTCCCTACAAGAATGAAAGTTCCCCAGTTCTAGAGTCAGTATTGTTTTTATTTCTTTTTAACTGAGAGGGTCACTGAACATGAATCAAAATATACACAATTGCACATGGAATTAGTGGCTGATCAATCTTGGGATACCACCTAAATCTTTTAGTTAAACCTTCCTTTCCAATCTCCCCACCCCATCCCCTGCAACCACTCTAGCTCTATATCTACTAAACAAAGTAAAATCCAAATAGGTTAGAATTCATAACAGATGAAGCCTGGAAGTTTATAATCATAGTGAATATTTATCAAAATACATAATGAATCTTCTTCTTTCTCCCACTCCTACCCCCACCATCATCCCTCAGTTATTTTTTACTGGCTGAAAACTGTAGAAAGTCGTGACTGCAAGACTTCATTACCTTTACAGATGCACTATAGTACATTTACTATAAATAATTCACACCATACTACACTTGTCAAAAGGAATGAACAAAGTATATATCATGGTACAGGAGGCTTGATTTTTATTGTTTTTGCTCACTTACTCACTAATTCTCCAACTTCAGCTTCCTGTCACTGTGAATTAAAGTGGTTCTGCTGTATACAAATATTGTATTCTGGATAATTAGATATTGGGATAGGAGCCTCTGTAAATTACTTTAACTGGTGTCAGTACTGAAGCAATACGAAGTTTTTAGTTCTGTTTCTAGTTTGGGTTATTTTCTGACCCTAAACAGCCTGACATAAAGGAGTGCTTTTCTTTGTCAAAGGCAGCCTTTTCAAATCTAACTGCCAGACATACTATTGAGCTATGCGTTCAATTCTAATTGGCTGAGATCTTTTCAATACGGCAGTTTCATCTTTAATGCAATGGATGTAAGATTATGTGCAGCTCTTTTCAATGGGTTTTCCATACTAGCGATTAGGGCAGAGGATTTGAACATAAGCAGGCTGTTGGCTATTTCTTCTGGCCAATTTAAATGGATTCATACAAAGTCTTTGTACCCCAGGGAAAGGGCAGAATGAATCCAAGTAAGACTCTGCTATTGCCACACTTTCAGGTGGCATAACAGCAGAAAAGAAGAGGGAGTTTGGGGGAGGGGAAACACTCTAAATATTGTAAATTGGAACTCTATGCAGTCGGGCAGAGAAACATTGAAACTTAACTGGTAGACTTCTGCACAGAATCAAGGTCACCAGCAAATTATTTCCAAGATTGATTTGTATCTCTTTAGGCTAAAGAGGCTATGTAAATAGAAAGTGTTCTTCATATCTGATCCCACAGGGAGCCTTGGTGACTAAACTCTTTTCTGAAAATATTCCCAAAAGAGAGTAGTTAACTCTACCAGAACCCCAAAGCACACCTGAATGGTTTACATCAGAATAGCAGAAAGGGGGTCAGGCTAAATACTTAGTTTGAATCATTCAACAGATTTGGCTTAGACCCAGGATCAAATAGAGATAAGACGCTGTTGAAAAAGATGCCAGTTTTCTGTTTCGAATGTAGATTAAGATGAACTATTTAAATTAGGCACATTCAACATACTCATGTTCAAACAGACAGGGCCTGGTTATAAAACTGCCTTCTGATTTGTCTCTCTAGGACTACAATAAGGTACAGCCCTATTCTATAAAGACAGATCTCCAAGTAAAGTACTAATGTTTCTGTAAGACCATCTCCAGAGCAAAACTGCTCAAGAACATGCTTAGTATGCCACATTAATTAAATTGGTGACTGCCTCTCTGAAGGAAAAGGGAAAACATTTCTTTATTTGAATAAAACAGGAACTGTGCACTGTTGACAATGTTTTAACAAGGCCATTTTACCCCTCCCTCAATACATGAAAACAATGCAGTGTTTCTCAGCAAGAGAAAATAGCAATAATTTCATTTTGTTGGCTTGACTTGCTTTGCCCTAGAACATGTGCAAAACATCCATAGTAATAATGAAATGCAACAATGATGCCTAGCATATTATTTGAATGAATAAGAGTGACTAATATGGCATGTGTTACAGAGACCAGTGTGCGAGTCCTCTACGCTAAAGGGTTTTTGTTGTTCTTGGTTGTTTGGTAGGAAGTCTTAGGAACTTACACAATGATTCGTTGTAATATAAAGTGTGGCACACAAAATAAAAACCAGTTTTCAACTATCACTCTCAATCAACTAAAAAGAAACAAAGCCAACCTCTGTGAAGTGCTAGCTGCAGCAGCTATTTCTGAGCTGCCTTCCAGAAGACTAATGCTGTGTAAACAGTCTTAACTCTGAAACTCAAATTTCTTGAGAGACATTGTCTGAGAATCACTTGAATAAATGCAATGTAGTGGAAAAACTAGAACTCTGTGAGGTCTCCTGAGGCTTTAGATGTGTAAGATTTTCCAGCTGATACTCAGATATAGAGTACCCCATATTTCTTTTATACAAAATGGAATGTCTTTATAACTAAGAGAAATGCATCCATATATTCACCAAAAGACATGAACGTGACTGTTCAGAGCAGCACTGTTCTTAACAGCTCCAAACTGAAAATTCCAAATGCCCAAATGTCTATCAAGAGTAGGATCGATAAATAAATTGTGGTATAATCACACAACAGAATACTGTACATCACTAAGAATGAACAATCTACTGCTACGACAATATGGGTGAATCCCACAAATTGTTGGGCAAAAGAAGCCAAGTACAAAGAAGCACATAACGTAGCATTCCATTTATACCAAATGCAGAAGGAGGCACAACTAGCCTATGCAGCAAGAAAGCAGTGGTTACCCTCTTAGGGGAATGATTCAAAGAGAATGTAAGTGGAGCGTCTAGGGTGCTGGCTATATTTGTTTTTTTTTTTTTTTTCATCTGGATTCTGACTTGTTCAGTTTGTGAAAATTCAGGAAGTTATACACTTATAACATGAGCATAGGCACACAAGTGTGTGTACGTGTGTTTGTATAGCACCTAAACAAAGAGGAAAAAGCATAGCAGGCCTTTATCTAACTCATTCTTTTCTATAACACACCTGTTCACTTGTCTCTATTAAAGTAACTCCCATATCATTGTTTTACTAGCAGTCTTCAAATTTCTATGTTTTTCCTTCTCCCTGTCTTTAGCTCACAACAACTCTCCATTTCCATCCATCAAACCCCATCTCTCCTTTCATTAATGGACTTTCATATCCTGCTTCAGGCAGAAAACCTTTTAGAACAACGTCGGTTGGCTAAGAAATCTCTCAACTTAGTCACTGCTCCTTTCACAATAGTCTTCTAGGATTCTAGCATTAAAAAATAAGAGATAAAAATACTTCTTTACTTACCTTGAATATCCTTAAAAGACAGTGCAGGGATCAAAATTTAAAACACCAATTAAAATATTTCTTACAAATCTGGTGTATTTTAGTGTTTAGTTACAACTTGACGATTTCAGTGGCAATGTATTTTAGTCCATGTTCCTGAAACCCTAAACTCCTCAGCAGCTTACGTGTATATAGAGAGATCATTTGTGAGATATAATATATCTTATTGACAATGACAAAGATGCCTACTTAACCTTCTAATTGTCCTTAGTTTCCTCTCTCTTAAAATGAAGAATTTGTTATCAATCATCTTTATTTCTGAACTACTACTACCCCCACTGCCACCACTATTGAAATACCAATTATTGGGGACTTATTTTATGTCAGCCACTGTTCTAAGCCATTTACCCATATTATCTTATTTAATCTTTACAATCTTGTGAAAGAGGAATTATTATCCTCATTTCTCAAATGAAGAAACTGAAGCTCATAGAGATTAAATAACTTGCCCAAGGTCAAAGAATATTTAAATGGCTTGATTTAAACCAGGTGCTCTCACACTAGAACCTGAGGTTTTACCACTTCAAGCTCAATTAAGTTTGTAGTTAGATACTTATGTTTGGCTCCTTTACATT
Source organism: Tamandua tetradactyla (assembly GCF_023851605.1). Taxonomy (NCBI): domain Eukaryota; kingdom Metazoa; phylum Chordata; class Mammalia; order Pilosa; family Myrmecophagidae; genus Tamandua; species Tamandua tetradactyla. The sequence continues at coordinate 51,330,584 of NC_135337.1, forward strand.
TCTCTAGCATGGGTATGGTCAGCAAAGTTAGAGCTAACAAATTTCCTTTTTCTTTTTCCTTTGCATTTATTCCATTTTATTCATTAAAATCCACATGAAAAATCTCCTATGTAAGAGATACAGGCTAACTTTAAGAAAGCAACTGAGTGTCCTCTCCTCTTGCCTATCTCAATTTTGGTTTCTCTGGTACATACAAATGCAATGACCCATTCCTTTTCTAAAGTGCCAATACTGAGAATGCCTTCAGCTCACGTGCAGCCTGGGAGTAGCTTTCCCTAATGATGGTCTATTGGACTCTTTGATCCAAGTAACCAGAGACTCAAATAAATCTACAGAGGAAATGGGAGTGTATGAATCATACAAGCAAAGGAATTATTGATGCATTGACATAATCTATGCACACAGCTCAATGTATCACTACAGAGACTCAATGATTAAAAATATACCTTTTTCATAAGCCCACATCAAACAGGTCTGCTCCTCTTTCTCACCACTAGACCTGCTGGGATCACAAGCTACCAGATTCATATCTGCTCCATTATCCAGTAAGAACTGAACCAGGCGAATGTGACCATGGTAGCAAGCAGAGTGTAATCCTATAATCACAAAGAATGAAAGAAGAAACTGAACTCTCTGACTTTGAAAAGAAGTCATCACCACATATAGCATTTTTGTCGTAAATCAGAGATATAAAGCAAGAATTAACCTCTTTGATAAATAATTAATTTTACTATTGAGCAAACAAGACAATATTTTAAGCAAAAGAAGTATTCCATATTCATCAAACTTCTATATAGACCACCTTTGCAGCAGCATGATTTCTAGCATTTCTACATCCACTGTAATTACCAAGAAGAAATGTTAGTCTCTTTTCTTAAGAAAAAGAACAAAGACTACAAACAGATATTTCTTTGAGAACAGACCAAGGAAGTATGGTCAATCTGTCCCGGGCACAGGCCATAAGGGGTCCACTGACTGAGGATAATTTAAGACAAAATAAAAGTGACCTAAACTTTGTCTGTTTTTAATTGTCATGTACCATCAATTCTAAATGATGTCGGCTGACAAAATATCCCTCAATCCCAGCTGGGGGTTGACCAGTCCATCACTCCCTCCATCCTTGGAACACCACTGTTCTTAAGCATTGATTTAGCATCAGGAATCGGTGATGTTCTCACCAGCCTTACCTGTGTGCCCATCCCTTCCTTGGTGGTTGATGCTTATGACGTTCTGATCAAGAAGAAATTTAACCAGGTCAATGCTCTTGCCATAAGTACATGCACTGCAAAAAATAAAATATAAGGAGAATAGAAGGCCTGATTCACTGAGACTATTCATGAATGTGTAAGAGTGCCAAAGAGACAAAGAAGAAAAAGAGAGGAAAGAAGAGAGGGGAAGGAGGTGATGATAAACAAGCCTGCAAGCAAACACTAGCTATCAACAATAAACAAAAATATGCAAATACAGGAGGAATGTCCTGAAGATTCTCTTATCAGGGCCTGCAAAATAGGAGTTGTGTAAAATTTCTAGTATTTTTAATTATTTTCTATGAGATTATTCTTTTTCATGAAAGGGGGGAGAATCATTGTAAGACTTCAGTGCAGTTTTAACTGCAGGACCTAGTAATTATAATCAAATGGGAGAATCCAGGAGAGTCCTAAGAGCTTTGGTCAAATCCAGGTCACAAGTCTGAAATTATTCCACAGAAAAGTCATCCCCTGTCTTTCCTGAGACCTCCTCCCTTCATCCGAGAGTAAGATCTCAAAGCTTTCATTTCACTAACCATGCATGGGTTGTAGGGTTAGAATCAATTACCAACTCTGCCACATACTAGCTGGAAGACCTTGGATAAGTTCTCTGACCTCTTTGAGTTTTAGAAGCACCTATTAAAAACCCACAGGAAATACCTTCTCTAACTGTTTCACTGTGCTGCTGAGATTTTCAAGTTAGTAATGCTTATGGGAAGCCTATAACAAACTGTGGAGGACTGCTCATTGTCAGTTATTTCCAACTGGGAAGGAGTTCTTTTTGTAGAAAAAATCAACATCTTCAGAACCCCCAAGGAAATAAGTTTCTTATAGATAAATTTTGCAACTAGATTTGTTGAAGCAGTTAATTGAAATTTTGATTTCTATTGCTTACTAGTAAAATGCAGAGAAAAAGAAATTTCATAAATCTTATGAGTTTTCTTTTCCTGAGTTTCCCTCATGCCTCTTCTTCTTATCTCTCTTGTTCACTAGCAATACTCTTATTTCCAAACCCCCACGAGGTATGAGGCTTGCCATGTGTGGACTGATAGGATCTAGCATTGGGGACCCCACTGAAACCATGGCAGCTGGAAGCATGTACGGACTTGGTTCTAGAAGAAATAGTTCCCTGGGCCTTGTTATTTCCTCTTCCTGGGATGCCACACCCAAATCTTTTTCTTTAGTGAAATCCCATACATGTTCATCCACCTGAACTATTTCCCCCTCTTTGAAGCCTTCTCATAACCCAAAGTCAGAATTCATTGCTGTTTCTTCTGCCTCCTTGTCATGTCAGTGCATAGCACTTATCACTTCTCATTGTGTTATGGTAATGGATATACCTGTCTACCTTGATACCTAACAATAGAACTCCTTTTAGGAGACAAGGGATCATGTTATTTTAATGTTCCTACTAGTACCAACTCAAGGCAGATCCTCAATAACTCTTTCTTGAAAAATTGAGTGAATAAAAAACAACCATCTCGCTCCCTACCCCCTCTCTCTCTCCGCCGGACCGCCGCGCGGCGCACGCGCCCCGCAGCAGCCGAGCCGCCCGACCTCCCTACCCCCTCTCTCTCTCCGCCGGACCGCCGCGCGGCGCACGCGCCCCGCAGCAGCCGAGCCGCCCGACCTCCCTACCCCCTCTCTCTCTCCGCCGGACCGCCGCGCGGCGCACGCGCCCCGCAGCAGCCGAGCCGCCCGACCTCCCTACCCCCTCTCTCTCTCCGCCGGACCGCCGCGCGGCGCACGCGCCCCGCAGCAGCCGAGCCGCCCGACCTCCCTACCCCCTCTCTCTCTCCGCCGGACCGCCGCGCGGCGCACGCGCCCCGCAGCAGCCGAGCCGCCCGACCTCCCTACCCCCTCTCTCTCTCCGCCGGACCGCCGCGCGGCGCACGCGCCCCGCAGCAGCCGAGCCGCCCGACCTCCCTACCCCCCTCCTCCCCCCCCTCCTCCCCCTCCTGCTCCGGCTGCTCTCCAACCAACACGGTGCCCTCTTCCCCCGCCTTCACCGTGCTCCTCCGCCACCAGCCTCGACAGCCTTGCCGCCCTCACCTTTCCTCCTCCAGAACAACTACTGGGGGAGTGGAGATAATACAGAGCAGCTCCCGGAGCCACGAGGGAAATCAAAGGGACAGCGTACCCCATCCTGGAACAGCTGACTATCTGGGAGAACCAGCTCCGGTGAGATCACCAAGGGGCACGGGCTTTCCTGGGTGGGACAGCAAGCGACCGGAGTCCCTCCCTTCCACCTTCCCAGGCCAGCTGGTAGAATTGGACAGGCGGTCCCCTTAGGCCGCGGCGGCTGGTGCCCCCACCACACGAGGCCCCCCGGAACAACTGAGATAGTTGGGTCGGAAATCCCCAGACTGCAGAGAACAGTGACCGGGGAATCCCTTCCAAACACGTGACTCCCCCGTCGGCTGGGAGCAGTGCACTCTCCCGGGCTGCGACAGCTGGCGCCCTCCCGCCACGCTTGGTGCCCCGGGCCGACTAGCTAGTTTGGCCGGACGCTCTCCTGTGCTGCGACAGCCGGCGACCCTCCCCGCGTTTGGAACCCCGGGCCGGCTGGCATTCTTCCGGGACGCTTCGGTTGCCGGGCCTCCCCTACGGCGAGAGTTTTCCAGAGTTGAGGGACCCACAGCAACTTTCGCTGGTGGAACCCACAGACAGGCGTGTGCCACGTGTGCCACCTACTGGGCAGGATAGGAAGAACAGATCCCAGAGACTGCGCAGAAAAATCTTTCAACCTGTAGGGTCGAACACCCGGGGAAATCTGACTAAATGCCCAGACGCCAGCAGAAGATAACGGATCACGCTCAGAAAATTGAACATATGGCCCAGTCAAACGAAGAAACCAATAGTTCAAATGAGATACAGGAGCTGAAACAACTAATGCTGAATATACGAACAGAAATGGAAAACCTCTTCAAAAACGAAATCGATAAATTGAGGGAGGACATGAAGAAGACATGGGCTGAACATAAAGAAGAAATAGAAAAACTGAAAAAACAAATCACAGAACTTATGGAAGTGAAAGATAAAGTAGAAAAGATGGAAAAAACAATGGATACCTACAATGACAGATTTAAAGAAACAGAAGATAGAATTAGTGATTTGGAGGATGAAACATCTGAACTCCAAAAAGAAACAGAAACTATCCGGAAAAGAATGGAAAAATTTGAACAAGGTATCAGGGAACTCAAGGACAATGTGAACCGTACAAATATACGTGTAGTGGGTATCCCAGAAGGAGAAGAGAAGGGAAAAGGAGGAGAAAAACTAATGGAAGAAATTATCACTGAAAATTTCCCAACTCTTATGAAAGACCTAAAATTACAGATCCAAGAAGTGCAGCGCACCCCAAAGAGATTAGACACAAATAGGCGTTCCCCAATACACTTACTACTTAGAATGTCAGAGGTCAAAGAGAAAGAGAAGATCTTGAAGGCAGCGAGAGAAAAACAATCCGTCACATACAAGGGAAACCCAATAAGACTATGTGTAGATTTCTCAGCAGAAACCATGGAAGCTAGAAGACAGTGGGATGATATATTTAAGTTACTAAAAGAGAAAAACTGCCAGCCAAGACTCCTATATCCAGCAAAATTGTCCTTCAAAAATGAGGGAGAATTTAAAACATTCTCAGACAAAAAGTCACTAAGAGAATTTGTGACCAAGAGACCAGCTTTGCAAGAAATACTAAAGGAAGCACTAGAGTCAGATACAAAAAGACAGAAGAGAGAGACATGGAGAAAAGTGTAGAAAGAAGGAAAGACAGATATGATATATATAATACAAAAGGCAAAATGGTAGAGGAAAATATTATCCAAACAGTAATAACTCTAAATGTCAATGGACTGAATTCCCCAATTAAAAGACATAGACTGGCAGAATGGATTAAAAAACAGGATCCTTCTATATGCTGTCTACAGGAAACACATCTTAGACCCAAAGATAAATATAGGTTGAAAGTGAAAGGTTGGGAAAAGATATTTCATGCAAACAACAACCAGAAAAGAGCAGGAGTGGCTATACTAATATCCAACAAATTAGACTTCAAATGTAAAACAGTTAAAAGAGACAAAGAAGGACACTATATACTAATAAAAGGAACAATTAAACAAGAAGACATAACAATCATAAATATTTACGCACCGAACCAGAATGCCCCAAAATACGTGAGAAATACACTACAAACACTGAAAAGGGAAATAGACACATATACCATAATAGTTGGAGACTTCAATTCACCACTCTCATCAATGGACAGAACATCTACACAGAGGATCAATAAAGAAATAGAGAACCTGAATATTACTATAAATGAACTTGACTTAACAGACATTTATAGGACATTACATCCCACAACAGCAGGATACACCTTTTTTTCAAGTGCTCATGGATCATTCTCAAAGATAGACCATATGCTGGGTCACAAAGCAAGTCTTAACAAATTTAAAAAGATTGAAATCATACACAACACTTTCTCGGATCATAAAGGAATGAAGTTGGAAATCAATAATAGGCGGAGTGCCAGAAAATTCATAAATACATGGAGGCTCAACAACACACTCTTAAACAACAAGTGGGTCAAAGAAGAAATTGCAAGAGAAATTAGTAAATACCTAGAGGCAAATGAAAATGAAGACACAACATATCAAAACTTATGGGATGCAGCAAAGGCAGTGCTAAGAGGGAAATTTATTGCCCTAAATGCCTTTATCAGAAAAGAAGAAAAGGCAAAAATGCAGGAATTAACTGTCCACTTGGAAGAACTGGAGAAAGAACAGCAAACTAATCCCAAAGCAAGCAAAAGGAAAGAAATAACAAAGATTAGAGCAGAAATAAATGAAATTGAAAACATGAAAACAATAGAGAAAATCAATAAGGCCAGAAGTTGGTTCTATGAGAAAATCAACAAGATTGATGGGCCCTTAGCAAGATTGACAAAAAGAAGAAGAGAGAGGATGCAAATAAATAAGATTAGAAATGAAAGAGGAGACATAACTACTGACCTCACAGAAATAAAGGAGGTAATAACAGGATACTATGAACAACTTTACGCTAATAAATACAACAATTTAGAAGAAATGGACAGGTTCCTGGAAAGACATGAACAACCAACTTTGACTCAAGAAGAAATAGACGACCTCAACAAACCAATCACAAGTAAAGAGATTGAATTAGTTATTCAAAACCTCCCTAAAAAGAAAAGTCCAGGACCAGACGGCTTCACATGTGAATTCTATCAAACATTCCAGAAAGAATTAGTACCTACTCTCCTCAAACTCTTCAAAAAAATCGAAGCAGAGGGAAAACTACCTAATTCATTCTATGAAGCCAACATCACCCTCATACCAAAACCAGGCAAAGATATTACAAAAAAAGAAAACTACAGACCAATCTCTCTAATGAATACAGATGCAAAAATCCTCAATAAAATTCTAGCAAATCGTATCCAGCAACACATTAAAAGAATTATACATCATGACCAAGTAGGATTCATCCCAGGTATGCAAGGATGGTTCAACATAAGAAAATCAATTAATGTAATACACCATATCAACAAATCAAAGCAGAAAAATCACATGATCATCTCAATTGATGCAGAGAAGGCATTTGACAAGATTCAACATCCTTTCCTGCTGAAAACACTTCAAAAGATAGGAATACAAGGGAACTTCCTTAAAATGATAGAGGGAATATATGAAAAACCCACAGCTAATATCATCCTCAACGGGGAAAAATTGAAAACTTTCCCCCTAAGATCAGGAACAAGACAAGGATGTCCACTATCACCACTATTATTCAACATTGTGTTGGAAGTTCTAGCCAGAGCAATTAGGCAAGAAAAAGAAATACAAGGCATCAAAATTGGAAAGGAAGAAGTAAAACTATCACTGTTTGCAGACGATATGATACTATATGTAGAAAACCCAGAAAAATCCACAACAAAATTACTAGAGCTAATAAATGAGTACAGCAAAGTAGCAGGCTACAAGATCAACATTCAAAAATCTGTAGCTTTTCTATACACTAGTAATGAACAAGCTGAGGTAGAAATCAAGAAACGAATCCCATTTACAATCGCAACTAAAAGAATAAAATACCTAGGAATAAATTTAACCAAAGAGACAAAAAACCTATATAAAGAAAACTACAAAAAACTGTTAAAAGAAATCACAGAAGACCTAAATAGATGGAAGGGCGTACCGTGTTCATGGATTGGAAGACTAAATATAGTTAAGATGTCAATCCTACCTAAATTGATTTACAGATTCAATGCAATACCAATCAAAATCCCAACAACATATTTTTCAGAAATAGAAAAACCAATAAGCAAATTTATCTGGAAGGGCAGGGTACCCCGAATTGCTAAAAACATCTTGAGGAAAAAAAACGAAGCTGGAGGTCTCGCGATGCCTGACTTTAAGGCATATTATGAAGCCACAGTGGTCAAAACAGCATGGTATTGGCATAAAGATAGATATATCGACCAATGGAATCGAATAGAGTGCTCAGATATAGACCCTCTCATCTATGGACACTTGATCTTTGATAAGGCAGTCAAGCCAACTCACCTGGGACAGAACAGTCTCTTCAATAAATGGTGCCTAGAGAACTGGATATCCATATGCAAAAGAATGAAAGAAGACCCATCTCTCACACCCTATACAAAAGTTAACTCAAAATGGATCAAAGATCTAAACATTAGGTCTAAGACCATAAAACAGTTAGAGGAAAATGTTGGGAGATATCTTATGGATCTTACAACTGGAGGTGGTTTTATGGACCTTAAACCTAAAGCAAGAACACTGAAGAAGGAAATAAATAAATGGGAGCTTCTCAAAATTAAACACTTTTGTGCATCAGAGAACTTCATCAAGAAAGTAGAAAGACAGCCTACACAATGGGAGACAATATTTGGAAATGACATATCAGATAAGGGTCTAGTATCCAGAATTTATAAAGAGATTATTCAACTCAACAACAAAAAGACAGCCAACCCAATTACAAAATGGGAAAAAGACTTAAACAGACACCTACCAGAAGAAGAAATACGGATGGCCAAGAGGCACATGAAGAGATGCTCAATGTCCCTGGCCATTAGAGAAATGCAAATCAAAACCACAATGAGATATCATCTCACACCCACCAGAATGGCCATTATCAACAAAACAGAAAATGACAAGTGCTGGAGAGGATGCGGAGAAAGAGGCACACTTATTCACTGTTGGTGGGAATGTCAAAGGGTGCAACCACTGTGGAAGGCAGTTTGGCGGTTCCTCAAAAAGCTGAATATAGAATTGCCATACGACCCAGCAATACCATTGCTAGGTATCTACTCAAAGGACTTAAGGGCAAAGACACAAACGGACATTTGCACACCAATGTTTATAGCAGCGTTATTTACAATTGCAAAGAGATGGAAACAGCCAAAATCTCCATCAACAGAAGAGTGGCTAAACAAACTGTGGTATATACATACGATGGAATATTATGCAGCTTTAAGACAAGATAAACTTGTGAACCATGTAATAACATGGATGGACCTAGAGAATATTATGCTGAGTGAATCCAGCCAAAAACTAAAGGACAAATACTGTATGGTCCCACTGTTGTGAACGGACATTCGAGAATAAACTTGAAATATGTCATTGGTAACAGAGTTCAGCAGGAGTTAGAAACAGGGTAAGACAATGGGTAATTGAAGCTGAAGGGATACAGATTGTGCAACAGGACTAGATACAAAAACTCAAAAATGGACAGCACGATAATACCTAATTGTAAAGTAATCATGTTAAAATACTGAATGAAGCTGCATCTGAGCTATAGGGTTTTTTTTTGTTTTTGTTTGCTTGTTGGTTTGTTTGTTGTTGTTGTTTTTTACTATTACTACTACTTTTATTTCTTTTCTTTATATTGACATTTTATATCTTTTTCTGTTGTGTTGCTAGTTCCTCTAAACTGATGCAAATGTACTAAGAAACAATGATCATGCATCTATGTGATGATGTTAAGAATTACTGAGTGCATATGTAGAATGGTATGATTTCTAAATGTTGTGTTAATTTCTTTTTTTTCTTTCCGTTAATAAAACAAAAAAACAAAAAAACAAAAAAACAAAAAACAAAAACAAAAACAAAAAAAAAAAAAAAAAAAAAACAACCATCTCAGTGCATTGGACATTATCACAGTCCACTATTTACATTATAAATGAAGTCCACTTTCAGTTTCCATTATTGGAATTGCTTCATTGTTCATTTTCAGAACAACTACTTAAGAGAAATTATGCATTCTGAATATACATATATATATAGCAAAATAATAACAAATATATTGAGTGCTTATTATGTGCAAACACTGTGATTTGCACAAAACAGAAAATTTGTAATCAGATTGAATTCTTCATGTAAAAGGAGCTTCTTTTATAAATATGAAAATCATATATATAAATATTTCTGTAAGTATAAATATGAATACTAAATAGACATAAAAATATTAATATGGTATTCCTAGGAGCCATAGGCTTATACAAAATAAAACAATTGGATATATAGTTTTATCTCACGTCCCAAGTACTCTCATATGGACAATCTTCTGGAGGTGACAGTCACTCTCTGATTATGGCTGGTTGTAATTTACATGCTAGAATTGCCAAATGACATGGAAACTAGCCTGAGGTGGCAGCCATACCAGGCATGATCTAATGAGGAAAGAGAATACCAGCGGCTCATACATATCAATTCTGCTAGTTGCCCCCTTCAGGGACAGATTGTACTGATCTATTTTTATTGAAGAGTTCTTGCATATATTCTGCGGAGAAACAGTCAAAATATTATGGTACTAGAACATGAAGATATGTAAAAAGCACAAGATTTGGAGTTAGGGAGGCATTTTATGACATGATTTTCAGGGCATGACAAATTTTGCAAGTTTCCTAGTTTCTCTGACCCTCAATATTCTCATCTGTAAAAGAGGGATAATAGATTCAACTTCATAAAATGGTTATGAAGATTAAATAAGATATGGATGCAAATCATCTGACATTTAGGCACTACTCCATAAACGTTAGGTTTCTTTGCCTCCTTTTAAGTTGACTTTTTTGGTTAAGATAAATCTGGAAATTGATGTGAAATGTGAAAAGGTGAGGCCTGATGCATAAGTATGAGCTTAGTTTAAGTTCAGCATGAAGAAAGGGTCTCCCCATTTCTATTATTCTCTGGTTAATACAAATATGGCATAAACAACAAATTAGTCCATGTCAAATGCTTTTTTTCAGAGTTTGTAAACCAAGTACTCTCATATGGACAACCTTCTGGAGGTGACGGTCACTCTCTGATTATGGCTGGTTGCAATTTACATGCCAGAGTTACACAAATGTAATATGTAGGTAAATGACTTTATAATCAAGGTATACTACACCCAAATTACTTGCTTTTATTTACTTCTAGTAAAGCAGTAATAATCTAAATGTTAAACATCCACCTTCCTTTTGGATATTTTAGGGGCTATGTCTCTATTATTAACAACTTTTTTCTTTTCCTTTCTTTCTTCTGTTTTTGGTTGTTGGTAGGGGTGGTTTTGTTTTTCACTTTTTTTTTTTGGTTGCAGCTTTTCTGATCCCAGCTGCCCCTTCAGTATGGCTTTAAGGGCACAATGTAAATGACTTTCACGGACTCCTGGAAAGGAGCTAATGCCTTCTTACCTGTCTCAGTGGCCAACACGACTCGGCTTTTAAAGACTCGCGCATGCCTCAGACAGGTAGACACATTTGCAGGTAAGGTTTAAGTGGTGAGGGAAAAAATGTCACATTTAATGCTGATGAGTTCTGGTAATGAGATTCTGTTCGGAGGAGGATTTGGGGCACTGCCCCTTTTCATGGCTTTCTACAGAAAAGAACTAGAAGCAATATGCCTACAGATGTTGATATGCCTGTTGCCACGACAACGTCAGTTCTTGTCTTTCTGGCTGCTGCCAGGACGGCAGCATCTGGCTCCAGGCCCATCTGTTGTGCTGACTGCAGCATCTGTCTCTACCTTTTCTTCAGTGCATCCTGTTTGGACTCCTTGTCCTCTACCCACTTCTCGCTATCGCGTTGTGATGGCAACATCTGCCACTATTTGTTCTTGCTTTACATGCACAACTCCAGGTGTGTAGGAGGTCAGCTAAGTTTAGTGACTATTGCACTTAAATATTCTTTTACCTGTGAAAAGCTGTTTCACTGAAGATATTTTCCTTGGTCAGGCTTTCAGTTCCTGATATTTGGATTATTTCTTTGGCAACTTCAAATTTGCCATTGTAGCATGCCCTAGAGGTGAAGAAAATATTTGGTAATAGAAAGAGGGTATAGGCAGCATAACTTGAAGACCTATGGAAGCACACATAATACTCACAGGTGCAAAGGGGTATCTCCATAGATATTAACAACATGGGGTTGAACTTCTGAATTGCTTTGGAGCAGGTACTTCACTATATCATGATGTCCAAAGCGAGAACAGAAATGGAGTGGGACATGGGCTTCATTATCCTGGGCATTCACTGTTCACAATGAGAAAGGAAAAGGTATGTTATCTGGGAGCCTCTGTTCCTCAGCCTTCATATGTGTAGTGCGGGGACTTTTCTAAGTGTTCAAAAGACCCCAGGAAATTCCCAATTAATGACAGTAATAAAGAAAATTAAGTGCAGCCAGCTTAAAGAGTTATAATTTTATTCTTTTGACTATTACCACATTCAACAGACTTTCTTCTAACTTACTTAAGTTTTAGGGAACACGTCTAACCAAATCTACCCTGCACAATGGGATAGTTCAGTAACTAATAAGCATCTGAAAGGTGCCCATGGCCTTTTTTTCCACAAGTATCTCATTTTGAATTGATTTTTTTTTCCTTTGGAGGTGTTAAGAATTATAGAATCTGACCGAATCTTTGGACCAAAGAACCAAATATTTTGATTCTATAGATTAGGTGTAGGGCTTGCCATTTGTATTTTTATAAAGCCATTTAGAAGGCTCCTTAGTGTAGCTTTAGCTGAGAATTGCAAAACCACAGTATACAAAGTATGGAATAAGGAAAAGATAAAAAGCTTTGGAATGAGGCAGATCTTATTAATTGTGTTACCTTAGATGGGTTATTTAACATTCATTTAATAGTTTACTCAGAAGTGGAACGTGTCCTTCCTGTTGACTCATCCAGACTCAAAACATCTTCTAACAGCTGGGGAGTTTTCTATACTGAAAGTACTGATGAGACACCAGGACTACAGATGCTGAAAACATGCTTTCCATGACTCCTCTGCAGCAACGTCAGAAGATTAGCAGAAGGTGCCTATATACATGGTTTGGGCTTGTTATCCTGGCATAATTATGAACAGTGACTCTTTCACTCTCAACAGTGCCCTGGTTTAGACAACTATCTATAGGTCCTTCCAATCAATGTACTGTATCAGACCCTGACTTTTTTGTTCAATACAATGACAAAAAAAAGGCAGGGTCTAATCTATCCAATGGTTGTGGTAGCTCCATCCAAGATCCAGTGGTACTAGGGGTAGCAGTCACAGCCATAGATATCAGTATCCTGCATTGTTGGTGCCAGAAGCACATGAGTTGACACATGTGCCAGAAGAGTGTCAGTGTATCATCATAGGACCAGTTTTGGTGTATGATTTTGGACATTGTTCCTTGCTATGAAGACTGCAAATCTGGTTTTCTGGCCCTCCTGGAGGAGATGCTATAAACTGTTCAATATCTGTTAATACAATACATTTAGGCTTAAATTCGTAAGAGTGAGTTTCTGGCTCACAAGCAAAAAAAAAAGCCTGACTGATAAACCATCATTCTTTAGAACGTATGAATGATCACTGTGTGCCAGGCACTCTGCTGGGGTTGAGGATACTGCTTTATCAGTAACAATCAGACAATGACACCATTGTTGCAGGGAAGCTGAAAGGATTCAAGAAGGTCATGACTGCAAAGCACCTAGCATGATGCCTGCCACGCATTAGACATTTAATAAAAAACACTCTACCATTTAATTAATTTACCTCCTAGAACTTTATTAAGTGCTAAGAGCAATCAGTTATAAATGAGTGGAGTTCATGCCCTCAAATAACTTGTAGTCTAGTTGAACAGTTGATGCTTACAGGTCTGAAGTTACAATAAGCAAATACCAGACTAAATTCTGGACCTTGCTTTAATTTTATTTTTACAGTTAAAATAATTGGGTCAACTGTTATAGCCATTTGTTTTATTCTTTGATTAGTAGGCCCACTCATACAGAACATTTTATTCAAGACAGAAAATAATAGCCATTAAATTTCAACCTTTGCATTCTTATATGTAACAATAATATAAATTCTCCGGACAACTCAAAGAATTGAAAGAAAGGAAAAGAAAAAAATATGATGGACAAAAAAGTAAGGCATGGGGACGTGGTATTTAACTTAAAGAATGTGCACACAGCGATTTACTACAGCTATTATAATCATCATTTAGCATTTCATGAACACTGATTTAGGCCTTGCACCTACAAATTATATTTTGTAGACAATCGTTCTCATTTCATTGTCCTACGAGGTCTTAAGCCAAAGAGAAATCTTTAAGAAAATCACTGAGCTCCTCCTTTCAAGGTTGTTACTGAAAAATAAATCTTTGAATCTTTTTTAATAAAGAGTGGCTCAGAGGGAAACCTCCTTCAGAAGAATGTTTCTGGTTCTTTTGATTATCTTCTTTTTATGATACTTTTCCTTTGTTCACAGTCAGTTAGAAGCCAGGGAAAGTCAATTCCTTGAGTCAATGTTTGAGAACAGTAAGGAAGCTAGAAAATATGGAGGGTCACCTAAGATTTCTTGAAGTCCGGAGGAGGCATCGTAAAGCAGAATTCAGCACAAGCTTCCATTAAGTCACAGTTTGCCTTTGGTTACCCCTGGCCCCACCCAACATTATTCTTCTCCAGGGAAATCAATAAACTCTAAGTAGATTACCTACTTGATAAATTACCTACAATGACCTAAAAATGCTTCTCATGAAAGATGCAAACACCATCTAGAGAAAAGCTGGGAGAGATTTGGAATCAGACAGAGAGTTCATGTATAGACTTCTGTATTTGTGCTTCAGTCTTTGTGATCTACCGAGTTTTGTCTTGGAACAATTTGCAAAGACAAAAAAAAAGTGTATATATTATCTATATCTATTCTCAGGGATATTGAATACATGAATTATATTCTATTTATTCTGTTTCTGCTTCCTTGCCTTTTCTTATTGACCTTTAAAATAAAATAAAAATTTCCAGATTAACACAGCAATGTCAGATCATGGAAGCTCTTTAAATAAGTCCCAAATATGTATTGAATAAACTTGCAATAACAAAATTTGTGTAATAGCTCTGAAAAGATTTATTTTACAAAATAAAGCACTTCATTTTATTGGTCATGCCCCAGGAATTCTTTACCACTTTTTATAATTTCTAGTTCATTGTTAAAGGAATTTTTTACTTAAATGAACTACAATCTTCAACATTCAGAAGACAAAACTTAATCTCTAATTAAAAGTTTCTCCATTTTCATCTTTAATAAACTGTGAGGATTGTATCACTATTTTCTTCTTGTAAAGCACAGCAGTATTTTGACCTTTTTGATCTCATTCAATAGGCATCCTATTTCTCTTACATTTCTCCTTTTCCATTGCCTAAGAAATGGAAGACCAGAGACAAAAAGATTTATGACTGAATAAGTCAGCTTCCCACACATGCTGACTGGAAGGTGCTGCTTTCAGACATATATTTTGGCTAATTTCATAACTTGAATTTATTTTCATTTGTGACATTCTAACACCATGAAAACATACTGTAAATATCAGATTTCAAATTGTGCTTCTTTAAGGGTCATTTATTTAATCTTTCTCTGTGTCCATTTACTGCAGACAAGGTTAAGAGATAAAATAAATCATCTGGAAGTATCACTACACTGTGGAACAAATGAACTAATGGATAACAAGTGCTGTGCAGTGTCCAGAAGGCATAACAGGTCTTCTGGTTTATTCCTTGCAATTAGCTGAAGTGCAAAAGGAGCTTTAATATCAAGCAGGTAATAGAAGGAAGTAAAAATACTTAAAAATATGAGTCATGCTATCTCTTGATGTTTTTTAATGATTGAGTAGGAGGCAAGTGCTTGTGTGCACCAGAAAGAAAATGCTAAAATTATATCATATGATGCTGGTATGTAGGGGGTAGAGGGGTGCAGTATGCATTTCAATGACTTTGCAAAAGAGTCCTTTGATCCTCGAGATATGATGATTTTAAATGACACTCATTTTGACACCACTGAGCTTTGGACTTGTGCAGAACGGAAAAAGCTGAAGTTGGCATGGATAATAAAAGGAAAAAGCGACGAGATTCCTGACCCTTTAGAGGAGCAAGGCAGTTTCAAAAAAATAATTATATGTTCGGGGGTTCACAAAAGTGTACCTCTGCTTATTCCCAACCAACACAATGAAAGTAACTGCTTAAACAAGGTCCAAAGAGCAGTGTTCCATGTGTCCTGAATACTCAGGTTGTTCATAACAATGCTAAGAAGATGCCTGAGTTATTGCACATAGGTTCTTAGAAATCAATACAAACTACTTTTCTCAAATTTTACAAACTAATGGGGCCTCTGTTCCCAATATGGACATTGCTCTGATCCCTTGTCAAGATTGTCTTTGGGACCCTTTGTACTTTCCTAAGTAGATAAAAAAATATTGATTAGCTTTATTAACGGAGAATGAATCTGAATTTTGGACCAAAGAACTGTCAGTTAAAGCGGTTTGACAACTTTGTCCTTTTGGAAATGTGCATCACTCCGGCTCAAAGGCCAGCAGCTCCTACAGCTCAGCTTTTAATTAAGACTCCTGAGAGTCAATGGAAATACATTGGATATGCCTGAGAGAGTTTAATGGCAAGATGTAACTCTGACTAAATGTGTGACAAAAATAAAGTCTGTGAGGAAGAAAAGAAGAAAAAAGAAAGAAAGGTTTTCATGACTCTGCTTTTAATTAATATTCCAAAATTCTTTTTATTATTGAAAAAATAAAAGTTTGGGGAAATTCTACTGTATAAACTGCATCTAAAGTTCTTCCCTGTATCTTAAAGCTTTTTTCCAACCTGATCACACTCGAGCTCTGTATCTCTATTTAAAATAACAGAATTATGATATCAAATTTCAGTGAGGGTATACGGAGCAACCGGAACTCTCATATATTGTTTGTGGGAGTGAAAAATCATACCAACACTTTAGAGAACTGGCAACTACTTAAAAAGTTAAACATACACATACTCTTTGACCCAGCAATTCCACTCCTAGATATATGCCTAAGAAAGATAAATGCATATCTTCAAAAAAAAAAAAAAAAAAAAGCTTTAAAAAGAATGCTGCTGGCATCTTTATTCATTATAGCTAAACCTTAGAAATCCTTAAATATCTATTAAGATGCAAATGGATAAATAAACCATGGTATATTCATAAGATCTTCAGCAATTACAAAAAAAAAGAGCAAATTATGATACAGGCAATCAAATGGATAAATGTCAAAAATATTTTATTGAGTAAAAGAAGCTAGATGCAAAATTATATGAGATTATATAAATGAATTATATGAGTTTCAAGAACAGACAAAAGTGAATTATTGATAGAGTATCAATTATCTTTGGGCTGAAGTTTATTTGCTGAGAAGGAAACAAGAGAGCTGGTCAGGGAAATGAAAATATTCTATATCTTGATCTGGGTGGTAGTTACACACATTTATTTACAAGTAAATATTCATCAAACTGTACATTTAAGATTTGGGAATTTTAATATATGTAAATTATGCATCTTTTTTTTAAGTTTAATGTAGTGAATAATTTATCTAGGAAACCCCTTTATTTTTACTAGGTCATCTAAAATATTAAGAGTTGAGCTAAAATGTGTAAAGAAAATCATATACAGTTTTAAAAATATATTAAGAATAATAAATTATGACTTGTGGGAAAAAGTAGTTCACAAACACAGGCTTAATCAGCTTCAAGACTATTTTCCAGCATTTAAGGAAACTATAAATAAAAAGTATTATAAACATAAGAGATAGCAAAGGTCTTATAAAAATATCTTACCATCTGCTTTGCTGCCTTCTTCCATCAAGAGTTTTGCAATATTAAAGAATCCTTTTGCAGATGCTAAGTGGAGGGGCCTATCTCCGACTTCACCACTGACATTTACATCCGCACCAAATTTCAAAAGTAGGCGGGTTACCTAAAAGATCCATTCATTTGAAATTGATATCAAAAGTCAACGAATAACTCAAAGCTTTCATCAGTATAAAGAGTACATATCATTAAAGCCTTCTCTTAAGTTATCTTTACCTGAAAATGACAATCCTAACTCAGTTGACCTGAACAATAAGAAATTTATTATATCAGCTAACAAGAAGTCCAAAAGTGGAACAATTCTATGGTTGGTTAATACAACAGTTCAATAGCATTGTCAAAATTCAAGTTCTTTCCATGATTTTGTTCTGCCATGCCCAGCATGTAGGTTGTATCTTCTCCTGGTAGCAAGAGAACTGCAGCAGCTCCAGGCATTACACACAATGTCCCCAGAGTGGAAAAAGAGACCATGTTGCCCTTTTGGAACCAGAAACCAGCTTTTTTTTTTTTTTTTTAACAATCCATGATATCTTCCTAAAAAACCCTCCAGAAGACATCTTGTTCTGGACTAGCTCATCTACAATCTAAACCAATTCTTGGGTGAAGGGAAAGATTTAATCTGAGTGGCTTAGACTAAACAGAGTCTAACTCACAGTGGCTGGAAATAGAAGCAACTCCTTTCATTACAAACTTCTAAGAAGAGGCTGAACAATGCAACAAAATTATGAGTCTGTTAGCAAGCAAAACCATGTGGCATGTGGGAAGGGAAGGATAGTTTCATATGAGGAATAGTAGTGTCTGTTACTTTCAAAATATAATGTTTTTGTTTTTTTTTTTTAATTTGAGAGACAATATAACACACTGGTTAAGAGTTAAGGCCCAGAATTAAACAGACATAGGTTTGAATATGGACTCTCTTTCTCACCAGCTGTGTAAACTTGACAAAATTAATTAACTTATCTAAACCCGAATTTCATTATTTGTAAAATGGGAATAATAGGACATAATTCATGGGTTATTGTGAGGATCAAATGCGGTAATTTGTTCAATGTGCATAGCACAATGACTAACAAAAAGTATATGTTCTGTAAATGTTATTCTTTATTGTTATTTGGGAGCTGAGATAATGTTTATCTTTCCTGTTTCAGAGTTATTATAAGAACCAAATGTGATGTAAAGGAGCTTTGACAAAGTAAAAAATGTTCTCCATATTTTCAGCTTTACAAGCCTACCTTTGCTGTTTCCTTACTTTAGCATCAACTCTTTTTTATCAAATCTCATAACACAAGGCCTCCATTGTACACAAATAATCCTTTCTAAATTCATCCACAATCTTCTCTGAACAATTTTTCTCAAAGTTCTCTTTCTGTCCAGACCCAGCAGTAGTTTACTTGATTATCGTTTTTCATGATAGCTCCACTCCATGCTTAGGCCACCACTGGTCATCATGGTACTGGAGTTTGCTCCTTTTTTGCATTTGTGGGTAAACTAGACAGCTGCACTGGGCCTTGGCATCTTCTCCAGTTAGCTGAGACTCCTATCCAAAAGGGGCAGAGAGGGGTGAAGTGCTGGAGCATTTAGAACTCTTCCTGGGGTTGGGTCAAGTAATTTCTGGGATGCCTTGGATCATGTGTATATTCATTTAGGAACAATCCAAGTAAATTCTTTATATCTGACATTGAATCCCCTAAGAATTTCAGAAGTCACTTCACTGATCCCAAGAGTAAGTTAGGATGCTTCTTACCACAGTGAAGAAAGCAGCCTTCAATTGTCCTAATCACTGTGCTGTTAGCATAAAAGTGAATTCAAGTTCTACAACTAATGTGACTCCTAGGCCACAGTACATAAACATGTCTTGGGCAGCAATTGGTATACATTTGATAGAAATTCTAGCAAAATATTAGCTGGTGGGATGTAAGGAAATCGATTTCTTGTGTGTAGTGGGTAAAAGTAAGGGTTCTGGAATCAGCCTTCTACTTATCAGCTACATGGCCTTGAACAAATTATTTGACCTTTGGATATTTCAGTTTCTTCATTGATAAAATAGTAACAATTATAATTCTGTAATAGAGTTTTTATGAAGATTGAATAAGTTATTACACATAAAGCATGTAGAAAAGTAGCTGGCATTCAACACATTTAGAAGTGTTAGCACCAACATGCAGTATTATATATTTTATCCTTTTGTTGGCTAATAGGCAGACTAAGACTTAATACAGGAGCTATCAGAACAGCAGAAGTTTATTCTCAGTAACCTTGCATGCCTAAGCAGATATTTCCATTTACACAGACTCCATAAATTCTGATTATGTGACTTTATAATGGACAGATTTAAACTATTTCTGAAATCGATTGTCTATTAAGCGCTATTATTACATATCTTGTAAATATTGCTCTTGGTACAAAGCATCTACTCTTCCACTTAAAAATAAATAAATAAACAAATGGCAAGGAACATGGAACATTAGGCACATTTATATATTGAATGCACCATTCTCCTTGTCAGCATATTTTAGCAAATGACAATACCATCCATAAATTACTTAAGTGCTGCCTTTGCACACAGAAAGTGAGTCCCTTATCATAAAAGGGCCATTCACATTTTAGCATAATTTTATAAGACTGTGACTATATATTCAGGGAAAGTAAACAAATTTAGCTCCCTGTCCAGGATGCATAGAGGCTCTCTATATTTCTGGCAGGGGATGAGGTCAACCACTAAAGAAGATGACTCTCCAAATAACATGCACTAGGTGTCTTGTGGTAGTGCCTGAATCAGAAAAGCATGGAATTTTTCCATCATCTGGGCTTTTGGACTCTGTACTTCCCCCAAATATTTTCAGTGCCCAATTCTCCAGTGCACTCTGAGCAGCACATTAATAAAATAAGAAATCTTCCATAGCTATGGGTCATGCTTCAAAGGTATGAGTGTCCAAAAACATGCAGCTAGCAGAGATAAAGGCACAATGACTAGAAGAGCAGAAACACAAGAAGCTTGATTTTCAATTTGAGATCCTCGGTTGGTACAGTGACATGAGCTCCAAGCAAGCAAAAAAGTATAATTCTACTTCATAATTGAGTAAACCTAGAGATATAAATTGAGGAAAAGTGAAAAGTATGGTATCCAAAAGAACAGTTAAGCCTTGGTTATACAGTTATTTTAGTATTTCAGTTTTCTTGGGTCCTATTTATTTCCTTGGGTTTAGCTAAAGGGCAGTGTTTGAAAATAATATATGAAAGTTTCATTTTTTGATATGTTAAGGTGAAAAATTGAAAGACTTTGGAGTTACAACACTTAGTCTTGAAGTCTGATTCCACTACTTAGGCAAATTGACTGGACTTTATGATTTGTCTCATTGATAGAAAAAGAATAAAAAGATGTTCTTTGGTACAACATAATTAACATAAGCTTTGGGGTCAGAATGACTTGAGTGTGTATTCCAGCTCTTCTAGTTTTTAGTTGCATGACTCTGGTATGGCACCTAACATGTCTGAGTTTCATGTATATGATTGGTATGTATATAATTGCATGCCACTGGAAAATAATAGATAATTTCAGGGTTGTGGCAAGATTAGAAAAATCCACATAAAATCTTAACATAGTGCCTATTCTAACATATGAAATCACTCATACAGTAGCTCCTGTTAACTTATGAAATAAAATAACATTGTAAACTTTAAAGCATTCTATACATGTTTTTACTCTGTCATATTTTCTACATACATCTCTGTTTCATAATTAAAGCAGATTTAGTGATTGTTTTCTAGTTACCAAGAGTATTTCCCATGTATTAGTTTCCTATTGCTACTGAGTATGACTACAAACTTAGTGGCTTAAAACAAGACAATTGTATTCACTTACAATTACTGAGGTCAGATGTCTAAAATCAAGGTGGTGACAGAGTTGTATTCCTTCTGGAGGTGTCTGTTTCCTTGCCTTTTTCTGCTTCAAGAGGTTACCTGCATTTCTTGGTTTGTGCTGCCTTCCTTGCATTACTCCCATCTCTTGCTTCTCTTGTCCCCTCTTCAACCATTCCCTCTGATTTCCTGCCTCCCTCTTAAAAGGACCCTTGTGATAGCAACATCCCAACCCCACCCCAGAATAATCCAGAATAATCTTCCCATTTCAAGGTACTTAATTTTAGCATATCTGTGAAGTCCCTTTTAACGTGTAATGTTCATAGGTTCCAGCAATTAGGATGTGAACATTTGGGAGACATTATTCAGCCTACCACATCCCACAGTAGTGGAAAATAAGAAGCAAACTTCTGAAAGGCACTGTTTTTCCAGAAAACTGTCAGTAGGATCTTTATGATTCGTTTTTAAATTATTGTCATCAACAGCAACACTTATTGTGCATTTTCTAAACACTTTAATATCATAACAGCAACCCTACAATGTAGGTATTATTAGTATTTTCTTCATTCTAGAGATGAAGAAACTAAAGGTCAGGTGGATTATGTAACTTACCCATGGTTATAAAGCTAAGAAATTTTCAAATACAGGGATCGATTCCTGTGACTGCACACTGATCAATATAATCTATTGCCCTACTTGCATTCTAAAGTAGCCAGGGAAAAATGAATAATATGCCAGCTGCAATGTTTATATGGGTCTACATGCTCCTGATGGTTGGACTGATGAGAATATGGCAAAAATCAGAGAAAGGATTTCTTAAATACGTTTCTTTGAAGCTTGGAGAATTCAACAAAAGCCTGGAGCACTAAGTGGTCCCCCAGCAGGAAATCCTACTGTCACACTCACCTCTTCGTGCCCATAGTATGCAGCAATGTGCAGTGGGGTGAAAAAAACTGCATCTTGAATGTTGACATTAGCTCCTTGTTGTAGCAGCACATCAACAGCCTGGACAAAAATGGCATCTCAGTTAGATGCTTCTCTTGGGAATCTGTCCATCAAAATTCTGTTTACAACCACCAACACAAGTCTTATTCAGATTCATTGTCCTGACATATTTTTTTTTCCATCCCCTTTCTCAAAACCCTCCAAAGACTTGCTTTTGCCTAGAAAATAAATCCCAAACTCCATTAGTATGGCAGTCAAGGTCATCTCAATCTGATCATATCCTTTCTAATAAACTTCTCATTACACTCCTTCATAAATCCAATTCTGTAGTCAAACCTAACTGCATCCAGTTTCCTTCACCTTTGTTCACACTATTACCTTATCCAGGAATTCCCTTCTGCCCAATCTCCAGATGTTTAAATACAAGCTAAAATGATATGTCCTCCAAGATTCCCTGATTTTACTATTTTCATTGCCAATCACCTGGTTGAAATTAATTCTTGCCTCCTCTTAAATCTCATATAACTTTCTTTCATGTTTAGAAGGTTTTATTATTAAGTTTCATGCCAATGAACCCTACTAGAGAGCAAATTCTTTGAAAGTAAAGTCTATAACAGGTGCATAGTTATAATCTCAGCCTAGCATATTATCATGCAAATAGTAATCATTCAATAAGCATTTTTGATCAGTTTATTTGCACACCATTATTACATGGAACCTTGAATAGGTAGTAACATTTTGTCAATTTGTACAGGTTAATGTGATGCACTCATACCTCCCAGGATATGGGCAGAGAATAAAGAAGCATTTGCAAAGCCCTCTTGAGAGACTAGGGGAAAATGTGGAAATATTAAACTTTCTCACCTGGGAAATTCCTGATATTTCTCGCCAGCATGGGGACTACCAATTTAACAGACCAAGCCCTCAATCTTGGGGGTTGCCCTTATGAAATTTACTCCTGCAAAGGAGAAGCTAAGCCTACTTATAATTTTGCCTAAGAGTTACCCCCAGAGAACCCCTTCTGTTGCTCAGATGTGGTCTCTGTCCCTAAGCCAGGCCTGCAGGTCAGCTCACTCTCCTTCCCACTACGTGAGGCATGACTCCCAGGAATGGATCTGGACCCAGCATTGTGGTATTGAGAAAGGGGGAAGAAAAATGAAAGAAGATAAATTTTCAGTGTGAAAAGATTTCAAATAAAGTTAAGAGATCATTCTGGGGGTTATTTTTATGCATTATATAGATGTCTTTTTTCCAGTTTTTACTGGATTAGAATAGGCAGAAGGAAATACCTGAAACTGTTGAACTGTATTCCAGTAGCTTTGATTCTTGAAGATGACAATCATTTTTATTTTGTGACTGTTTGATTGTGAAAATATTGTAGCTGACACTCCCTTTATACAGTGTATGAACAGATGAGTAAAAAATTAAGGATATAAATAAATAAATAAAAGGGAGGGAATAAGGGGCATGGGATATTTTGGGTGTTCTTTCTTATCTTTTTTTTATTCTTATATGTATTTTTTGGAGTAATGAAAATATTCAAAGATTGATTGTGGTGATGAATGCATAACTATATGATGATACTTCAAATCATCAATTGCATGCTTTGGATGACTATACAGTATGTGAATATATCTCAATAAAACTTCATTAAAAATAACCATTTGTTAAATGAATGAATGAATGAATGAGTAAGTGAAAAATACTACCAGGAGCTATAAGCCAACAGTCTTTATGGAAAGCTATAAATTGGCAACAAACTCTCTGACTGTAGTAACATCTTTTCCCAAAAACCTATTTTCAAGTATCTTCTCTCTGGACAACAGATTGAGATAATTTCTTTCAGCTGTTTTCATTTTCATTGCAGATTTTCCCAATGCAATGTCTACTCTTCATTTGGTAAAATAATATCTATCCAATTCTTTGGAAAATTTCTTTAAGTCTAACAGAAGAGAGCAGAGGAAAATGGGATCTAAATGCTCAAGGACTTCTATTTCACGACTTCCTCTGTCCCTAGAATGAAGTTACTTCCTGAGTCAACTTTCCTTGACTGTTTGAATCATAATGGAAAAAGGACATCACCTATTAAACCCCTTAAATTTTAAAAAGGAAGATTAAGAATCAGAGGAATTAAGAAATTTACCAAGGTCACGCAGCAAGGTAGTAACAAAAGGGAAGTAAATCCTTAGACTCCTCCTCAAGCTTTGTGTCTGCTCCGTGGTTATAAATAGTTCGCTCATTTAAACACGCATTTACTCATCCATGAAAAAAAATTGCATTGAGCATATATAAGCTAAACCTATGTTATTTTACCTGCTTATTCACACAATTTATTCAAACAGAGGCATAGAATTAGAACTTACTCTAATTGTCATACAAAAGAATAAGGGATTCTTATTGGAGCATCTGAAATATCTGGTGAGTCTAAAAGGATAAACGTGTAGGTTTCTACACATTTCCAGAACAGTACTTTTGTTAATATTTGGATATTGCTAACTAATGAACAATGGAATACAATAAATTTCTATAAAAAATTAGAAACCACAGTTTACATTTACTGAGGGCATGTTGTATGTCAGGCTCAGTACTCAGTGATAATTGGAGTCTACTCTCTCTACTTCACCCCAAAGTTCAGAAAGATAGGCACTACTATCCCTATTTTAAAGGTGAAGAAACTGAACTTCAGGAAGGCTAGGTAACTTATTTGAGGTCATATAGCTATTAGGGGGCAGATTTGGAATTCAAATCCTGGTCTGTTTGACTTCAAAGTTTCTTTCTATCATGCCCTCCTGTGATCTTGATCTCATTAACACTAACCTTTAAGTAACTGAACTGTCTGACTCAATCCAAGATAAGAAGAAGCCATCTGTCAGTAGAGGCTCTGTAGATTCAGTTTGGAAATGAATGCCAGAGCCATTTATATCAAACGCCTGCTATCTCAAGCTTCACATGCCTGGGAGTTCAATCTCAAGAACCTTTAAAAGAGGCCACAAATGATCAAGGTAGATGAAGCTCTTCGCAATTTCTCTTATTTTAAATATAGCATAAAATAAAGCAGACAGCATGATTTTATTTTAAAAGGACTCTCAAATGTTAACATATAAAGCAAATTTCTTAGGCACAATTCCAGAACTTACTTACATTCTAAAACATAATGGCTCTTAGGCATCAATAAATAGTCCAAAGCAATTTTTTTCCCCTAAGTTTGCACTTATCCAGTCATTCAGAAGGTCAACGTTTTGGCTGAACATTCACTAATTATGAAATGTTGGCTTTCTGAGCAACTGTCAAAACGTAAGTTTTAATGAAACTGCACAGAGTCATTATTGAACTGTAGGCTTTATATAGTTTGTTTTAAAATACAAGGAAATATTTACCCATTGAAAGCAATGCACACTGGAATTATCTAGACACTTTCATGCTTCATTTACATGAGCAGAATAACTGTCATGATTTTTGGAGTTATGGTAGGCAGACCATCTCCCTGAACTCTTATGAAAATATTGTCTTAGATTTTCAGGCTGCTGTGACAAATATTACACAGTGGGTTGGCCTAAATAACAGGAATTTATTGTCTCAGATTCAGAGGCTAGAAGATTTTCTCTGTCTTGGGGTTGGTAGTCTTTGGGCTGGCTGGTGATCCTTGGGGCTCCTTGGCTTTCCCATCCTCTCTTTTCTCTTCCAAGTTACATTGACTTTATGCCTCCAATTCCTTCCCATGGCTTTCTCTGGTGCTGGTTTCTGGTTTCTTTCTCTTTTTAAGGCCTCAAGTAATCTAGATTAATACCTATCAGTATTCAGTTGGGCCACAGCTTAACTGAAAATAACATCTTCTAGAAGTCCTAAAGGACTTAAATGGTTTCAATCACAAATAAAGGTCAATTGACATTAACTACATGTCTGATGGATTATGGGAATATGGCAGAGTAGCAAGTTCCAGGAAGCAGTCCTTTAACCAAAACACCTATTGAACTGGCAGGAACTGTCTGAATAAACGTATTTTAAACTTCAGAGTCTAGTGGAACACTCCACAGCATTTAAGGAAGAGCTGGAGGAAGAGGCTGGGTAAATTGTACCAAATGCCAGTAAATTTCACCTTCCCTGCAGATGATACCATCCCTTATACCTGAGACTTATGGCAGACAGCAGTGGAGACTGTAACCCTGGCCTGTAGTGCAGCTTGTTAGTGACAAGACGGGGTATAAGACCTATTCCTCAAAACTGTGAAAGTAAGTAGTTCCATTGTTGACCACTGCTTTTGATCAGCTACTTCATATTGCTGGAGTCTGACTCTGGAGGACAGCATTGTTTCAGCCCCTTTAGGTAAAATGTGGCAGAGGAATCTTAAAGATAATTTCCTTCCTTAAAACAACAGAAACAGTTAAATCTCTGCATTAACTGGGCAAGTGTTGAATCAAGAAAACACAACTTCAAAAGCCATAGGAGAAGCTCCTAGTGCACTACTGACTCTTCTGCCACCTCCTCCCCGATGTGGTATGAAGTGCGCCTGGGCTCCCATTGTGAGTCCCTGTCCCTATTCCAGAGGGAGCAGAGTATTCCTATGTGCATGCTGGGATACCTCTATTTTTGTGCCTATCTATCAAGTAGAACGACTAAACCAGGAAATTTATCTTGGTCTCACCTCCCAGAATTTGTTCTGAAGGCATAGAAGCAGCTTGCAACCAACTAAAGTGGTATACAATATAATTATAGTCAAAGAAGGCTGGGCAAAGGATTGCCTGCATTAGGTCACACAATACAGCACCCAGGAAGGCATGAAAGTCTATTTCAAAGGGAGTAGAGGGGTCATTCCAACTCTTGTAAACTGTAAATGGGGAAATTTCTAAGGCTAGCAACAAGCATAAACCTAAGGAAAAAAAGCAGACTCCAATAAGATTGATAGAACCCAAACCTCTCATTTGTTTTGGGATACTCTTGATAGAAGGGTTGAGCTCCGAAGGAGATCACCAGCCAAAGCACAGCCAATTTACAAAGACTGTGAAAGGTGCTTTTGCTTTTGGTTTGTTTGCTATAGTTAGCTCCCAGCACTGAAGAAAATCTGTCATGTCACTAGCTATATACAAATGTAGGAAAAATCCCAAATTAATATTGATAACTATCAAAAGTGGAGTTCTCGGGCAGTGCGATGGTGGCTAAGTGGCAGAATTCTCGCCTGCCATGCCAGAGACCCGGGTTCAATTCCCAGCGCCTGCCCGTGCAAAAAAAAAAAGGTGGGGTTCTCTGCTCAATGTGAGTAACAGCCAATCTCTGACATCGTGGTTTTAAAGGGGGAAAGGGCTTTTTATTGCAATTCAAACAAGGAGATCAGATATCGCCTGTGGGTCTAAAATTTGTTGGCCTGAGACTAAGGAGTTTAGGCTTTTTATAATTTCAAACAAAGGTGGATATAATTATTACCACTACAATAACAAGTATAAAGGGCTATAATTTACAAATGTAAAGAAACAGAACTAAGCTAGGACTAAGTTAGAATGCCATTATAGTAAAAAGTAACTTCACCATAGTCAGTGGCTAGTTCTGGACTGAGTCAAGTTCCTTCATAAATATTAGGGATTGTCTTTGTGATTACTTTAAACTCTAAAGTTACAAAACAGCATAAGGGGATACAAGCAGGGTCAGTCACGAGGTTTTTATAATTTGCAATCCAGTGGGTATCAGTAATTTCAGGTATTTCCTTTTGGCTATTCTGTGATATGTTAGAAAGTAAGGAAAAGGAAACTATATAATGATTCAGTGACCATAATTTTTTGCTAAATTTTAGTTTCTTGGTTACAATACTTTAAAATACTAAAATGTAGAGTGTGCACAAAAAATTAAAAGGCAAACAAAGAGTAAGAAATTATGGCCAAAGGGACAAAATAAAAATCCAGAAATCTTCAATGAAGAGGACCAATTTTGGATATACCAGACAAAGACTTTCAAAAACTGATCCTCAATATGCTCAAAGTGATGAAGGAAAACAGAGAAAGAAGTAAAGCATACGGGAAAACACTGAAGAACAATATAAGGATCTCTGTGAGCTTCTCAATAGGAGCCACACAGAAACACTGGAGTTGAAGACCACAATAACTGAAAGAAAATTTCTCTAGAGGGTTTCAACAGCAGACTGGATCTGGCAGAAGAAAGAATCAGTGACCACAAAGACAAGACAATTGGAATGATTCAGGCTGAGGAGCAGAAAGAAAAAATAATTCAAAAAAGGAAAGCACGCTTAAGAGATCTGTGGAACATTTTGGCACATTTTGGCAGTCAGAAGGAGAAGAAAGAATGCAGTGCAAGGAAAATTTAAAGAGCTACTGACAGAAAACTCCACAAATTTAATGAAAGATATGAATATGCACATTCAAGGATCCCAATGAACCCCACATAGAATAAGATTGAAGAGAATCACACCCAGATCCCTAGTAATCAAACTGACCAATGCCAAGTAGAGTTCTGAAACTCTACTTGAAGCAATGAGTTATGTATGAGGAAATCCCAAAAAGATTAAATGCTAATTTCACATAAGAAACCATGGAGGTAAAAAGGCAGTAAGACAGAATATTTAAAGGGTTGAAAGAAAACAACAGCCAAGTAGTAATTTTATACCTTGCAAGAATTCCTTTCAAAAATGCGGGAGATATTAAGACTTTCCAGACAAACAAAAGCTGAGAGAATTTGTCACTACTAGATCTGCTCTACAAACAATGTTAAAGGAAGTTCTTCAGACAAAAAAGGGACACTAGGTGGTGGATCTAAATGTCATAAAGAAGTAAAGACCTCTGTTAAGGGTAAATATATGAATAATTATAAATGCCAGTAGTATTATATTGGACTTTTTGTTTCTTACAGATTCTATAATGCACCAACATAAAAATTAATGTTAAATCTATGGATGTAGACATACTATGTATAAAGATATAATATGTAACATGTACAACAAACAGTGGAAGTTGGAAGTGTAAAGGAAAAATGCATAATGCATATGCATACTATTGAAGTTAAGTTGGTATCAAATCAAATGTGATTGTTATAGTTGAGGATGTTAGATTTTAGCCCCACTATGACCAAAAGAAAATATATGAAAAGTATATCTAAAAAGAAATGAGATGGGGTAGTGTGATGGTGACTCAGTGGCAGAATTCTTGCCTGCCATGCCAGAGACCACTGTCCAATTCCCAGTGCCTGACTATGCATTAAAAAAAAAAAATGAGATGGGGCTCAAAATGGAACAATACAAAAATCAAATAAATATAAAAGTAAGCATTAATGAAAAACTTACAAAGACAAAATAGCAAAATAGCAGAACTTTACATTATCAGTAACTTTAAATGTTAATGGATTAAACATTCAGTTAAAAGACAGAGATTGGCTAAATAGAAAAGCATGCTCTAACAATATGATATATATATATGTTACTTTATATTCAAATACCCAAATAGTTTGAAAGTGAAAAGATGGAAAAAATTATACCATGCAAATGGTATATATATTTCTATATAAATATAGAAAGCAAATATAGCTGGCATAACTGTATTACTATCAGATAAAATAGCTTTTAAGCCTAAAACTGTTACAGGAGACAAAAAAAGGTAACTACATACTATAAAGAAGCCAATTCAACAAGAAGATATAACAATTATAAATATATAAAGAGCTACAAAATTATGAAGTAAATATTGATAGATATGAAGGCAGAAATGAGCAGTTCTATATTAATAGTAGGGAACTTCAATACAACACTTTCAATAATATACAGAACATTTATACAAAAGATCAGTAAGGAAACAAAAGACTGTAACAAAATTCTAGACCAACTAGACTTAACAGACATATACAGAACACTTTCTCCAACAGCAGTAGAATACACATTCTTCTCTAATGCACATGAATCATACTCCAGTATAGACCACATTTTAGATCACAAAGCAGGTCTCAATAAATTCAAAACTATTGAAATTATACAATATGTCTTTTCTAACCACAATGGAATGAAGCTAGAAATCTATAACAGAGTGATAACTGGAAAATTCACAACTATGTAGTAAGCAAACTGTATACTCTTAAACAAACAATGGGACAAAGAAGAAATCACAGTGGAAATTCTGAAATCTCCTGAGGTGAATGAAAATGAAAACAAACATAGCAAAAATGTTTGTGATGCAGAAAAGGCAATGCAGAAAGGGAAATTTGTAGCTCTAAATGTTTACATTAAAAAAGAACGATTTCAAATCAGAGACCTAATTTCACAACTGGAAGGTCTAGAAAAAGAAGGAAATAACAAAGATCAGATCAGCAATAAATGAAATAGGGAATAAAAAAGAAAATCACAGTAAAGTGAATCAACAAAACCAAAAGTTGGTTCAGTGAAAAGATCAATGAAATTGATAAACCATTAGTTAGACTGAAAAGGAAAAAAAGAGAGAGAACACAAACAACTAAAAGCAGAAATGAATGAAGTATATTACTAATGAGATACAGAAATAAAAAGATTATAAGAAAGTACTATGAACAAGTGTGTACCAACAAATATGATAATGCAGATGAAATGGACATATTCCGAGTAATACCCAAAATACCTACACTGACTCAAGAAGAAACAGAAGATCTCAACAGACCAAGTTCCAGTAAAGAGATTGAATCACTAATCAAAATCCTCCCAACAAAGCCCAGGACAACAAGTTTCACAGGTGAATTTCACAGAACATTCCAAGAAGATTTAATACCAATCTTGCTCAAAGTCTTCCAAAAATTGAAGAGGAGGCAGCACTCCCTAATTCATTCCATGAGGCCAACATCATCTTCATACCAAAACCAGGTAAACCACCAGAAAAGAAAACTACAGGCCAATACCTTTTTGACTATAGATGTAAAAATGCTCAACAAGATACTGGTAAATTGTATCCAACAGTACATTAAAAGAAACACTATGATCAAGTGAAATTTATCCCAGGTATACAAGGGTGGTTCAACTTAAGAAAATTAATTAACGTAATACAGAATATTAACAGAATGAATGTTAAAAAAAAAACCATGTATCAATCTCAATTGACATAGAAAAGGCATTTGAAAAATCCAACATCCCTTCTTGATAAAAAACATTTAGAAAACTAGGAATAGAAGGAAACTTCCTCAACATGATAAAGAGCATATATGAAAAATCCACTGCTAACTTCAGGCTCCATGGTGAAAGATTGAAAATTTTCCTCCTAAATTCAGGAACAAGACAAGAATGCCTACTGTTACACTGTTATTCAACATTGTACTGGAAGTTCTAGCAGAGCAATAAGCAAAAGAAAGAAAAGACATTCCAATTAGAAAGGAAGAAGTGAAATTTTCCCTATTTGCCAATGACATGATCCTATATAGAGAAAATCCCCCCCCCAAATACCCAATAAAGTTACTAGAACAAATAAATGAGCTCAGCAAAGTAGCATGGTACAAGAACAACATACAAAAATCAGCTGTGTTTCTATCCACTAGTAATTAACAATCTAAAGAGGAAATAAAGAAAAAAAATCATTTACAATAGCAACTAAAAGACTCAAATATCTGGGAGTAAATCTAACCAAGAATGTAAAGGACTTGTATGCAGAAAACTCAAAATATTGCTAAAAGAAATCAGACAAGACTTAAATAAATGGCAGGACAGTCCATGTTCCTGGATTGGAAGACTAAATATTAAGATATCAATTCTACCCAAATCAATTTACAGATTCAATGCGATCCAAATAAAAATTCCAACAGCCTTTTTTGCAGGAATGGATAATCCAATTATCAAATTTATGTGGAAAGGTGAGGTGCTCCCAGTACAACAGCCATCACGAACAAGAACAAAGCTGGAGGACACCCTTCTTGATCTTGAAATTTATTATAAAACCACAGTGTTTTAGTTTCCTGGACTATTTAAGCTAATATTATGCAATAGGCTGGCTTAAACAATGTGAATTTAATGGCTCATGGTTTTGAGGTTATGGAAAAAGTCCAAATCAAGGCATTCTCAAGGCAACGCTTTCTCTCAGAAGGCTGTTGTATTTGGGGGCTGGCTGCCAGCAACTCTTGGTACTTAGTTTGTCACATGGCAATGCACATGACAGTATCTCCTGGTCTTTCCTTTCTCTTCAGATTCCGATGATGCTCAGTTTCTGGCTACTCTCTCTGACTTTCTCTTTCTCTGTCTGAATTTCATTCTGATCATAAAGGACTCCAGCAATAGGATTAAGCCCATCCTGATTGGGTTGGGCCACATCTTAACTGAAGTAATCTCATCAAAATTTCCCACTTAGATGAGTTCGAATCCATAGGAATGGATTCAATTTAAGAATCCGTTTTTCTTGGGTATATAACAGCTTCAGACCACCCCAACTCAGAAGTCCAAAAGGATATGCTCTTTTTATATGCAAAATACATTCCCTTCATCATAATTTCCCCAAAACCTTAAGTCATTTCAGAATCAATGGTTAGTACAAATTCTTATCAAAATCGGTTTTGAGCATTGCCTGTGCTGTGGCACAATTCCACTGAAAAATTTGAAAATAAATTTCATATTTGTTCTTTACCTGAAGCCAACTGAAGTAATAGACTGAATCTAATTTGTCCACCTGTACAGTAGGTATAGGATATGAATCTAAATAATTGTTGAACTGGATTATATTTCTTATGAAATATAAACATTTTCAAGATGGATATATATGATCAGTCATAAGGGAGTTTAAACATTAATAATTAGGACCCAATTATAGGATAGAACTTTCAAATAATTCAATTCAACAAATATTTTTCATCACTTATTTACAATTAACCTACAGCAAACTCGATGTGAATGCTGCATGCCAGGAACTACGATTGGGGTTTGATAATTATTATCTCATTAAGATTTTTGCAGGGCATACAATGTTGTGTCACTTTTCAGAATCTTGAGAAAATACAGGGTTTTGATCATTCTCCCCCCCCCCCAAAAAAAAGCTAGTAGTAAAATTGTAAACTAGAGAAAAATCATCACAGAAAGGATACTCTTTAATTCTCTTTAAATTCTTTGAGGACAGAAACTGTTTCATACGTAGATTTGTTCAACCAACATTTAGATCAGTGGCAAGAACTTAAAGTACTCAATTTAAAAACTTTTTGTGGAAGATATAAGATTCAGATATACACTGGTAACCCAGTACCTTTCATTGGCAGAAGGATAAATAGCTTGTACCATAAAGTACCCTCCCATGAAGTGATTATTTTATGACCACAGGAAATAGATCAGTTCCTTATTTTGATATTATTACAATTACTATATAAATTACCCTTTACAGATATTTTTATTTGCCAGCTGACTCATTGGGAAGAAAAAAAAAACTAAGTGAAGTTCCTAATATTTTCAGGTTATAATTTAACTCTTATTTGGATATACTGCCATTTCTTCCAAGAATGTCCTTTTTCTTTACCTGTCAAAATATTACCCAGTCATCAAGGACCAAGCTCATTTCCCATGTTCTCCATGCAAACCTGCAAATTCCTCAGTGTCAATCACTTCTCTGGATGCCTATACTGCTTAACCTTACAACTTAAACTTTCTATTAATTATTGTGAATAAATCAGTATGTTATAAATTTTTAACTAATTTTTTTATTCTAAACTTTTCTCACTGAAGTATAAGATGTTTTGACTCCATGTAAAATTACTTTTCACCTGAGGCACTGGAATTTATCCCTTCTAACTAACATAGTCAGATCTTATCTTTCAAAATCCCTGAGACTGCAAAAGTAATGGCTATAAGACCAAAGGCCCTCACTGTTCTTGTTCCCTGAATATTTTTCCAACAGTACAACTATAAGTTATTAGGCTTGACCCCTTTAGCCCTCCTCTATCTTTATTATATGAAAGTCATCTGGCAGTGTTGAAAAGGAAAAATGACCATCTCAAGAGAGACTGGATATTTCATGGAAGAGAAAGGAGAATAAGTTAAATTCTGGATGGAATAAAATGGCAATGATCTCAGAAGAAATTGCCAAATTTGGACAGAGTGTCCTTTACCTAGTAGAGCTTCAGTGAATATCTACAGTTTGAAATTAAATTTTTCTATGCTTTAAGTGGTATGCCATTTCCTATTCCTTTTTTGGAGTCTTTCTTAAATTGATATTAACACCAATGTTTTCCTTAAGGTTTTAGTTTCCTGAAAGCCACAATTGTCTCCTCTGTGTACCTGTTTGTATCCTTTATTATTGATTTGTAGAAAACATAACCATGAGGCTGAATGCGGACTGACTGTTTTTATTTAGTGTATTTATAATACATATAACTGTATTAGTAAAGTTTCTGAGGAAAAACTGTTTTCTAAAGGTCATACCTCACCAAATCAAAAAGATTTCAATGATATTCATATAGAAGTTGATTTATTTTTCTAATTATTTACAGTCCTATCATCCAATGATCAGTTCTCAATTCTCATCCTCTCAAACTACTGCACTCTCTCCTGAATTACAGACTTTTAAGAGTGGTGCACATTTGTCCAAATTTCTTCATCACCTGTTCACTCCTCAATCTATTATAATCTGGCTTATACTACTCCAGAGGAATTTATCCTTACAACTCCTGTAAAAAATGACATCAAAGATTGACACATTTCCTTGTTTTATATTTCTACAGCTTTTGTTACTATTTCCCACTCACTCATTAGAATCTTGTCCTCCCTTAAGACTGCTTTACAGCACAATCTTTGAACTTTAACCCACTTTTTATCATCCTTTTCTATATATATATATCTATTTCGATCCATACTTTGTGTTACTTTTCCCTCACTAACACTTATGTTTCCTTTTGTTCTCTTTTGTCTCCTTTAATTCTCATATATTGATTACATGTAATATATTTTCAGAGTGCTTGATGTATAATAGTAAGTAGTCAGTATGTGGTAGGTATTAATTAGCTCGCTCTATATTTTCCCTGGTTGATTCCATCTACTTCACATATACCCATACCCCTCCCTCACACACACACAAACCCAGACTTCTCTTTTCACTTACATGCGTTTCTTCTAGACTTCTTGCAAAACACTGCCTACCTTCTTTGGCAATTGATAGTTATGATGTGTATTTTCACCTCATTCTCCAACCACCTTTGTCCTAGGCTGATGTGGTGATATGATTCTTTGCAAAGATCTCATTTTACCTCCTACTCTTTATGTCTTGCTAATATAGTTGCAGCACTACAAGGCATAGACTGTGTGCTATGGTCCAAGTATATAGATCTCATTTATTGCTCACAACAATAATACGAAATTTAAATGCCCCATTTTACAAATAAGGATAATGATTATTCAAACTTACGTAGTTTATAAGAGAAAGAGCGAGAATTTAAACTCAGATCTGTGGGATTCCAAAGCACTATATATCTTCAATTAGTTTCCCGGCTGCTAAAACAAATACCATGAAATGGATTGGCTTAAGAAACAGGAATATATTGGCTAATGATCTTGAGGCTAGGCAAAATCTAAGTTAGGATGTCAGCAAGGTGATGCCTTTTCCATAAGACTGTGGCATTCTTGGGCTGCATGATAGTGATCCTTGGCTGTTCTGTCACATGGTATTCTAGTTTGCTAGCTGCCAGAATACAATATACCAGGAACGGAATGGCTTTTTGAAGGGAAATTTAATAAGTTGCAAGTTTACAATTCCAAGGCCGAGAAAATGTCCCAATTAAAGCAAGTCTATAGAAATGCCCAACCAAAGGCAACCAGGGAAAGATACCTTGGTTCAAGAAGGTCGATGAACTTCAGGGTTTCTCTCTCAAGTGGAAGAGCATGTGGTGAACACGGTCAGGGTTTATCTCTCAGCTGGAAGGGCATACGGCGAACACAGCATCATCTGCTAGCTTCTTCTCCTGGCTTCCTGTTTCATGACGCTCCCTGGGAGGCATTTTCTTTCTTCATCTCCAAAGCACTGGCTGATGGACTCTCTGCTTCATGGTGCTGCAGCATTCTCTGCTCTCTCCGAATCTCCTTCATTCTACAAAATGTTTTCTCTTTTATAGGAATCCAGAAACTTATTAAGACCTACCCAAATGGGTGGAGACATATCGTCACCTAATCCAGTTTAACAACCACTCTTGATTAAATCCCATCTCCAGGGAGATGATCTGATTACAGTTTCAAACATACGGTATTGAATAGGGATTATTCTGCCTTTACGAAATGGGATTTTGATTAAAACATGGCTTTTCTAGAGTCCATACATCCTGTTAAACCAGCACACATAGTGATGCCATCTCTTTTCTCTTCTGGGTTTTTGTTGAGTTCCAGCTTCTTCTCCACATGATGTTTACTTCAAAAAGCCTCCAGTAATAGGATTAAGGCCCAACTTCATTCAGTTGGCCCATACCTTAACTAAAAAAATCACATCTTCAGAAGGTCCTATTTACAATGGGTTCTCACCCCTAAGAATGACATAACATTAACATTTAGATTTTTCTTTGGTGCACAATTCAACCTACAAACACCTGCTTTCCATCTTTTTTTTATATTAAAGAAGTTGTGAGTTTATAGAGCAATCATGCATAAAATGAAGGATTCCCACATACCACACTAGTATTAACACCTTGCATTGGTGTGGTACTGCTTTTCTTCTTATGTGTATATCATTTGGGGTCAGCTAGCAATTCCCTGTCACTTCAGAAAGTCCTGTGGTAGAGTTAGCTTTTGGTTTATGTTATGGTTCAAGAATTTTACAGTAATGGACATATAGGCAGCATATTACTGAGAATAACTTCGGCAATATAACTGTCCCCAGTCGACTAAAACCAAACAAAAACAAAGTTAAAGCCTATTCTAAGTAGGAATTGTGTTTTAAAGGTCTTGAAAGATTTTATATACTATGATGAGAAGTTGAGGATTTTTTCTGTACTTATTGGAGTCATTAAAAGATTTTAAGTAGGAGTGAAATATGTTCAGATTTGTATTTTAGGAGGATCCTTGTAGTAATAGTGCAGTAAATGGATTGATAAGGGAGCAAGATCGGAAGCAGGCGATCAGTTAGTAGGCTCCTGCAGGAAGTTAAAAGAGAGAGAGATAGATAAGTATGAAATTAACTGTTGTAGTAGAGTGGTGCTGGGAATAAAGAATGGATTCTAGAGATATTTTGGTGATAGACTCAGTATGACTGGCCACATGGGAGGACTAAGAATGGGGAGAGATGACAGTTGTCAATAAATGATTATAAAATTGGAAGCTCATGAGAGCAGATGATGTAAACTTTTGTTTACATCAGGAATTTACAAACTGAGGAATACCCCCTACAATTTCTGTCTCTCAGATTTATCACTTTTAATAGCTAGTTTCTTCCAATTCCCCTTGGCAGTTCTGTGTGCTTTTATCTAACACCATAAGCTGTTGCAATTGGGGTGAATCCCTCAGTCAAGATGGGAACATAAATTTCATGTTTTCAAACACTGAACCCAAAACTATACCAATTAAAGCCACAATAACTGCTTATTCATTTGTATTGAAGGCTTGTATATCTTAGAAAATATTTCCATTGGTAGCATTTATTTTAGAGTTATGAAGCTCTTCTTTTCACTTTATGCTCTATTTTCTATAAGATTTTTTCTTTAAATGTATACACTCACTTCTTGACATGCTAACAAATATTAAGTGAGAATTCTATCAGGTAGGTACAGAGTTTTTCACTTATATCATTGGCCACATATTTTGTAATTTTTTTTTTTAACCCGACCCAGTTCTAATTAATATTTAAGAACAAAATCCTATTGGAAAATAGTTTCTTCAGCTGTCAACAGAAATCTCTTATGTGATCTTTCTCTTAATATTTCAGGTAAAATTAAATTTGGTCCTAAAATTGTTCAGAAAAAGGTTCCACAAGATAATATAAAGAAATTAAAGGGAAGTGCTATTTTCTTAAGTTGTAGAAATAAAGATTAGAGAGACATTAATACATAGAGAGACAGATAGATGATAGATAGATGTTACACATTAAAAGATTATAAAATTTACTGTCATTTCTCAGGAAATGAAGAGAACATGAATGAGAAAGCTGATGGATGAAGAGAGTGAGGAGAAGCAGGGTGAAGGGCAGGGCTTGATCCAAGTGCTATCATTTTATAGGGATAATAATTGAAGCCAGGAGATAACACCACTTCTCCAACCTTAAAAGAAACTATTTGTGGAATATTTGTAGTTAAAAAGTGGGAAGTAGAGGATTCTGTAAATGAATGAGTAGAGTCACCTATGCAGGATGAACTGGACAAAGAAACACCTGTCAAGGAAGCCCATGGAGGAGATATTTTTAAGAAAAGAGGAGCATAATTTTCTGAGCTGTCCTGTTAATCATCATCTTGCTGTGCTATTTTCTTCCTTAGAGAGATACTTTTTTTGCAGAATTTCCTTATGTGAGGGTATGTGAGGGTCTTATTTTTAAATCCCTGGCTGGGAAAATACTCTTCCAATGTACATCATGTTATGAATACATCATGTTCATTTTATTCATTTCAAAAGCTGCAACTGTTTTCTTATGAAATGTATTTATATAGCTTGCCACAGGCCTCACATTTATCACTATATTGCAATGGTGGAGACTTAAAAACTGGAGCACAAGTTAGGCTTCCTCCTGCTGCTGTCCCTCCCCAAACTGCATGCACCTGATAGCTCAGTCACAGAGGTGTGCAACTACCACCCCAGCCAGTTTCCTCACTGACTTTCATTCTCCATCCCAAGTCACCTACCCCTCATTTGCTCAAAAGAAACTATTCTTCTAAAGTATTTTGAAAATAAAAACAATTTGCCTCCACTTGAGAAATCAACTTTTATATTACACTTAGATCATGAGTTGGGGTCAATAAATAGAACATAAAAAGGAACAAAAAGATTTCACCTCTTGGATAAGGCCACATCTAAGAATCTTCATAACAAAATAATGACAACAATTAATGAATTTCCAGCAGCTAGAAGTTAAAAACAAGAAAGACAACTTTAACAATTAAGTCTCAGGCTGATGATTCAGCCCTGTTAACAGCACATGCATGCAATGTTTAGTGCTCCTTTTTTTGAGCTTCCTCATTAAATAAGCCAGAAAACTCACTATTTAGTGAACTGTAAAACATCACCTCCGATCACTTTTAGACAACATATGGTTAGTCAATTGCATCCTATAGGCTCTCTATTTAAAAATACAACTGTAATTGTTGGTCTGCAAGAATTTTAGAATAAATGACACAATGAAATTGGTAAATCCACAGTTGCAAAAACATGTTTTAGATTATTATGAAATAAATTCTACTGACAGATTTAGGAATCAGTTATAGATAATTTGCTTTCTAGAGAAAGAATTTATTAAAATGATAGAGAACACCTATCTTCCAGTCAGAGACCTATTGTCAGGAGAGAAAACAATAGGTAGAATAGTGGTAAATGTATTAACCATTCAATTGGTCATGTTAAACTAAGCTAAATGCAAGTTGGCTATATATATAGAAGCATCCACTGAAAATAAATCACAGCATCAAATATGCCTAAGTAGTTTTGGCTTTAGGAACAGAAAAGGCTAAGAAATAACTGTGAATGGGACTCAAGCCCAGACTTCTAAATCCTATCACACAGCTAGAAAATCACAGAACTTGGATAGAAACAAATCCAGTTAGCCTAGTTCAGAGCCCACATGCCTAACAAATAAGATGTATTATTATGGACAAAAACCATTGCCCTAGGATCCCAATTTTTCAAACATTTATGAAGTAGTTAAATTTTTATTTAATGAAGTCAGAACTTAGCATAATTTCTATGAATTTAGAACTCAAAACTAGTTTGGGTGGAGATTCATGGGGTGAATGGATCTAGGATATACCCTTTGCCCCCTGCATGACCCACAAGATACCACTCTACAAACTTACACATCCGGAGAAGATGATTGGAAAATTCCTACAGCAGAGAGTTGTTAGCTTTTTGGAGAACAAAATTGCTACCATATTTACTTACTAGGCCCTCTTAGAATCTAGAAGGAGACCAGGCCAGGGAACATGAGCACAGCATCATGCCAAGTTTCCTGGGAAAATGGTACCCATATCTTCTAGCCATTACACATAATCCCTTTATGAATCCATCCCTGCATTTATTTGGTATTTAGTTGCTTTGGTAAATTATATATGTATTGGTTATAAAGGAATCTAAGTAGCTTGCCCAAGTCATATCTCTAAAAAAAAAAAAAGGCAGAGTCAGAATGCAGATGCTGGTGTTCTGATAGTAAACTAGACTCTATTATACCATTTATGGTTGGCAGTCTCTATGATGGCCCCAAATGCTTCTCGTCTCTGGGCATTAATGCACTTGTGAAACCCCCGCCCCTTGAGTGTAGGCTTGACCTTGTAATGAATGGAACATGGCAAAAGTGAGAGAAGGTCAATTCCAAGACTATGCTACAAAAAGACTGTCACTTCATTTTAGTCACCTTCTCTTGCTCTCTCCTTCATATTCTGCGAGGGAAGCCAGGTCCATATTGTGAGAGCTGCCCTATGGAGAGGACTAAGTGGCAAGGAAAATTTCCCTCTGACTAATAGCCAGAAAGAACCTAAGGCCTGTATCTACATGAGTGGGCAAAGAAGTAGATACTCTCTTATTTGAGCCTTGAGATGACTACAGTCCCACTGGACAACTTGAGTGCAGCCTTGTAAGAGGCCCCATGCCAGAAAGCCCAGCTAAACTATACTCAGATTCGTGACTTATAGGACCTTCAAGAAAGAAATGCTTGCTGTTGTAAGCGACTACAATTTGGAGTAATTTGTTATGTAGCAATAGATAACTAATATACCATTGTTGACTTTCAATTCATTATTGGAAACATTCAGGTCAAACTGACTTTTACATTAATATAGCTATTGTCTACTTCCACTCTGAATGTCAAATGGATAGCAGTAACTCAAATCCACAAATATTTTTAACACTTTTTATATCTAGGTGTTCTAAGCATTGTGCTTGGTTCTAGGGATCAAAGATAATTTATCTAAGCAATTCATGGATTGGTGTAATAGACAGCATGAAACAAAATGACTTTGATATAAGGTTAATATAGTTTTGATGGAAATAATCTATGGGATATGGGCACAAAAGAAAGGAAGTATAAATCATAAGTCTTTTTCTGGGGAATACAGAGAAATCTATGGAAACTTAAATTAGTAGTCTACTATGCAGACAAGGGAAGGGAAGATCAAACTTTCAATTCATCTCTCAAATATATTTAATCATTCCCTAGTATCTGGCACAGAGCATATGCTCAGAAAATTCTGCCCAATTTAAGTTCAAGTTCAAAATCTACTCTTCCCATGAAATCTCCTTAGACTTCTAAGTTCATTGAACCAATTACCTACACAGCTGTTTAAATATCATGACCACATAAGTCACAATGGAAGTTTTAATGAATATTGATTACAATACTCACCCCAGAATTACTGAATCAGAATCTTTAGACATCACAAATCTATACATCTTAAAAGCAAGTTAGAGACTTCCTCTTGCAGCCAATATAAAATACCAGAGACTAAATTCTCTCTCCTGAATTAAAAAATCCTAAAATAGAAAAAAAATTAAACATAATATTTGAGGTGCTGGATATCAGTCAAAGAGGGACAGGGGTCCCTGAGAGATGGGAATCTAATAAGAGGTACCCTATGATTGCCCCAGATTACTGCCTTCAGAGTTTCTAGGCCAGAGGGCAAAAAGGGTATTGCAGGTAGACTCACTCAGCAGATTCCCTGTGTGGAAGAGTTGCTGAAAGCCCAGGAAAATTAAGGTGGATAGAGTTCTTAGGACAGCATTCAAGAGACAAGAGAGCTATGTAAAGAAAAACTGATGAAGATCTGCAGATGCCTCCTTTGAGTATTCTGATGAACACTGATTAGTGTGTGCAGGTGAGAAAGCCACCCCTGAACAGCAAAAGAATGACAGAGAAGATTAGTGATAGAAGTGTCTGGGGCTCACACAGCTCCATGAATAATGCTTATTCCCATAATGCAGATTAGAAACCTCATGATTCATGGGGAATTGAGTAAAGTACTCAGAAGGCACTTGTCTCAATAGTGGGAAATGATTAGCCCTACACTGTGCACTTCTCCATTCTTGCCAAATAAACCTCAAAAGCTAGACCTGAAAAGATCAAATGGTTTCCAAGTAAATTAACTGCATACTTTTGTAGGGAAGAGCAAGGGGGCTCAAGAATATTTGCAGGAATTCAAAAATCTGCAGCAGCCAACATGATAAAATTCCTAGCCTGTGTAATCCAATCAGAAATTATCAACAGTACAAAGAAGTGGGAAATAGGACTGATATGAGGAGAAAAATCAGCCAATCAAAACTGATTCAGAATTGGCATAGTTGTTAGAAGTTTTAAAAAAAGAGAACAAAATATTAAAACTGCATTACAGGGCGGGCCGCGGTGGCTCAGCGGGCAAGAGTGCTTGCCTGCCGTGCCGGAGGACCCCGGTTCGATTCCCGGCCCCAGCCCATGTAAAAAACAAACAAACAAACAAAATATAATAAAACAAGAAAATGTTTAAAAATGTTTCCCTTTCTTCCTCCCTTCCTTCCTTCTCTGTCTTTCCTTCCTTTCCTCCCTCTCTCTTAAAAAAAAAAAAAAAAAACAAAAACTGCATTACATATATTTAGCAAATTAAGTAGAGACATGGAAGATGTTTTTAAAAGAGCCAAATCAAACTTCCAGAGGTGAAAATAACAATGCATGAAATTAAAAAAAGTACACTGTATGGGATTAGATGCATAATTAGACATTGCAGAAATAAAAGCTCAATGAAATTGAAGATATAGCAAATGTCCAAATAAAATGTAAAAGAAAAGAGAATTAAAGAGAAATGAAAGATGCATCATTGAGC
This sequence comes from Tamandua tetradactyla, assembly GCF_023851605.1. Taxonomy (NCBI): domain Eukaryota; kingdom Metazoa; phylum Chordata; class Mammalia; order Pilosa; family Myrmecophagidae; genus Tamandua; species Tamandua tetradactyla. The sequence goes on from NC_135337.1 coordinate 51,373,665, forward strand.
TCTTATATACATCAAGCAGCCTAAAATACATGTGATTGAAGGGGGAGACATAGTTATATTTCACAAAATAATGGCAGAAAATTTCCAAAAGTTAATGTAAAGTATAAATTCACAAATGCAAGAAATTTAACAAACCCTGAGCACAAGAATTGTGGAGAAAACTATACAAATGCACATGATCAAAATTATCAAAATGACTAATAAAGAGAGAAACTTGAAACTTGCCAGAGAAAAAAGGCACTTTATATACAGAGAAGCAAAGATAAGAATGACAGATTTCTTGTTTGAAAAGCCAAATGGGATGACAGTGGAGCAATAGCTTTGAGAGAGAGAGAGAGAGAGAGAGAGAGAGAGAGAGAGAGAGAGAGAGAGACAGAGAGACAGAGAGTGACAGAGAGAGAGAGAAACAACTACTGTTAACCTTGAATTCTATATCTAGCGAAAATATCTTACAAACTCTCAGTGGTGAAGTAAAGACTTTTTCAACCCATTTATATAATGAGATTTTAAGAGATGCTTCACCAAAGAAGATATATATGTGGCAAGCAAGCTTAACATCATTAGCATTAAGAAAATGAAAATTAAAACCATAATGTGATACCATGGCACATCTATCAGAATGGCTACAATTAAAAAGATTGAACATACCAAGTGTTAGTGAGGATATGGAGGAACTGAAACTCTCACACACTCCTGATGGGAATGTAGAATGGCACAAAGTGCTTGGGAGGAGTTTGTCAATTTCTTCAAAAATGGTACATAAACCTATTATATGATCCAGACATTCCTCTCTTAGGTATTTGCTCAAGATAAATGAAAGCACATGACTACACAAAGACTTGTACAGGACTCTTCATAGCAATTTTATTTATAAGAGCTAAAAACTAGAACAACTCAAATGTTCATCAAGAGATAAATAAATGAACACTGTAGTATATCTATGCAATAGGATACTACTCAGAAATGAAAAGGAATGAATTGCAGATACATGCTACAGTATGGATATATCTGAAATAATGATGTTGAATCAAAGGAACTAGACAAAAGTGAGTGCATACTGTATGATTCCATTTACCTAAAATTCTAAGAAATGCAATGTATCATGATAGCAGATCAGTGCTTGCATGCGGATAGGGTAGTGCAGGAAGGGGTAGGAGAGAGGAATTACAAAAAAAAAAAAAAAAGCATGAGGAAATGTTTGAGGGTGATGTTCACTATCATGCTTCTGTTCTTGGTTTCACAGGTGTTCCAAATGTCAAAGCTTGATGAAGTGTTCACTCCAAATACTTGCCATTTATTGCATGTCAATAATCCCTCAATAAAGCTGTTCAAAAGCATAATCCTTAGTGGACTCTGAAGCAATAGATTCATGTACTGGCATGTTATAATCATCCTCTAGACATATCACTTGATAATTTGTCATGGAACTTGCATTTTTAATTATCACATTTATTGATCTTCAACCCTTCTCCCCACTCCACACACATGTACATATGAACTTCCTTCAGTTTTTACCATCACAATGAACAGAAAATCCTTTTCCAGTTGCTGAAACCAGAAATCAGGAGTTATTGTTGACACCTTCTTCTATCTCCTTATCATATGCAACCCATCTCTATACCTATTTGGTTACAACCAAAAAATTTTGCAAATATTTGTCTATCTCTCTATATATACTACCACCCATGCTCAGGATTATAGATTATGCTTCCAATAATCATAATTCATCTAATTACATCAATTCTTCATAGTAGTTTATTTTTCATAAAGTCAGAGTTATTTTATCAGAATAGATATCTGATCATATCATCACTTCTTAATGACTTTTCATTGCTCTTAAGGAACAGTCAGAACAACTCAGTTTATCATTCAATCCAGGGAAAATCTGAGGGTAAAGCAGGGTGCATTTAATTATACCAAGCCAACAGGCTAGAACTAGAACTGTCCAGAGCAATCAGAAATATCTAGTCACTCTGCACATAAGTCCACTATGTACCTGTGCCCTGACCTATTTTTCCAGATCCTTTTCCACCATACTCTCCCCAGATCTTTCAGCTTCAGCTTCTCTCTTTTACTGCTTCCTCACCACATTTCCTCCAGCCAGAAAGCTTTTTATATTATTATCAAACCCAAACAATATACAAACATGAACATTCTCAACATACAAACATTCCATACATGGTGTACAATCAATGGCTCACAATATCATCTCATAGTATATTCATCAGCATAATAATTTTTTAGAACATTTCCAGCCAGAAAACTTTTATACAAGCTATTTCCTCTACCTGGAAAACTCTCTCTCTGCCTCAATTTCTTATCTATAAAATGGAGACACCAATAGTAGTTTGTAGGGTTGCTTTAAGGATTAAAGGAGTCAGTATATGTAAACAATTTAGCACATAGTAAGCATTAAGGGTAATTGCTACTACTTCCACTCCTGCTACCACCGTTAGTTATTCCTCCCATTACCTGAAAACTTCTAAAACTTTCAGTTCTAAGTCAAATGATTAATTTCTCAGAGATTCTTTCCTAATCCCTCTTACTGTGAATTTATTCATTCAGCAAATATTTATTGTATGTCTATTATGTGCCAGAAAGTACTGTACTAGGAATGAGGATAAAGGAAAAAGTAAAACACAAGTCTTGTCCTTGTGGAACTTATATTTTAGCACAGGAGACAGACAATAAAGCAATATAAATACATTATAGACTATGCATATATAGACTATATAGAGCTGCAGTAAAGTAAAGGATGGGAGAGGATTAGAGAGCATTTTATGTTTCAATCTGGGAGGGTCTTTCTGAGAAAATTATATTTGAACATGGACCTTAAGGTAAGGGCACAAACTACTCATTACTGAGAAAGAGCAGTCAGTTAAAGCAAAGAGCAGTGCAAAAGCTCCGAGCCAGGAGTTTGCCTAGCATGCTTGAGGAACTTAAGTTTGGAGAGAAATGCAATGAGGAAAAAAATGGCAGGTAAGGCCCCACAAGAATTGAATACTTTTTCTCTAAATGATTTGGGAAGCCTTTGGAGCAGTGGAGCAATTTGATTTGATACACATTTTTGAAGGCTCACTTGGGCTTCAGTGTCAGAACAGGCTGAAAGGGGAAAGAGCAGAAGGGAGACCAACGCCCTCTCTTTTAGGCATAGCTTCACGGTGACCTTCTTCATAGTGTTTGTTAGAGACAATTTTATGTTTGTGTAATTATTTGATTGCCTGCCTTTTCCACCAGATTGTATTCTGTGAGGATAGGAACTGTGTATGTTTTTACTTCACATCAAATTACTGGTGCCTAACACAGATCTTTGAATCTATTACTTGCTCAATTAATATTTGTTGAATAATTGAAGAAATAATTAATTAATGTATACTATTATATTTCAACTTTTGATCTCTTTAACTGAGAGCAAGCTCCTAGATGACATCCAAAGCTCCATGTTACAATTTTTTCCATTTCCACCTGGCTGGTCTATGGTATTGTGTATGATAAGTGCTCAACAAATGTTTGCTTATCTGATTTGCTCTTTCCAAGTCAAATTTTAATCTTCTACAGTAAAATTTCCTTTCAGAAAAATCTGTACAGTAATTAAAGAAAATGCCTAGAAAGTAAAAGAAGCTTCACAAAGTCTAAACAGGAACCATGAACTCTTAAAGTTTACACATATTGCCAGAAACTATGAAACTCACATAAGGGAAAACCAATGATGGATTTTTTTCCTGTCTTCTGGGAAATAAGACCTGATGATAGAAGTTTATTTATAATCAGAGCTGCAGAATTGCCTCTAGGAAAGCAATAATAATGGGACAAGCTATCTTGTTTTCTTACAAATCCAATTTAAAAAAAAAAGAACTATAACTCAGTTATATTTGTCAAAAACTCACTGAAGAAAACCAAACCTAGTGTATTAACCAAATGGGGTCTGAGCCCATTTTGCTTGCTCCCTAGCATTGTAATAAACAAAAGCAGGAATTACTTGCTTGACTGAAATATGCATGAAACCTGAATTTTTCTGCTTGGGAAAACCTGATAAAATTTAAATACACAATAAATGTATTCATTCTCTAATGATTCTTCCCTGGGTTGGAAATATGTGATGTTCTTAAACATGAGGCTTAGAAACAGTATTTAAACTAGACCAATCATGGAGTCTTCACTGTCCCTGATTACTTTTTCCTCTCTAAAGACACCTTTATTTATAAAATTGCTGGTACAGATTCTCTTTCACTGTGTAACAAAACTTAAATCAGAGGAAAACCTAATTTCTTGCCATGAATGATTTGCATGAAAATCATGAAGCATATGCAGCATTCATATAGCAGAGAGCTTCCACTGGACTATCGTATCTCCTTTCCAGTAATATCTTTCAATATCCTTGGTTTTGGTCACAATTAGTGGAGGTTTAGCAGAAGGCATGTTATGAGTCTCTCATGACTGGACAAGCAATGAGGTGGAGACTTAAAACACGAATATCAAATTAATATCCTTTCCTTTGACCTAGTTCCAAAATTCAAACTATGAATGGTACAAATAACCTTCCTAAGCAGCTCCAAAATAAAATGTAAAGCACAAGAGGCTGAGAAATCTTATCACTGTTATATAACTAAATATGCTTTTTATCCAACTTTATTCAAGTCTGAGAGAACCCCAAAGTTCTTTCCCCTGTCAGTCTTTCATTTCAATATGATTTTGATTACTTTCCCGCTGAGAACACTTTCAAGAATATTTATGAAATTGTATGAGAAGCAAGACTGGCATCATGGGCATGCAACCTGTGCAGTCACAGAGGTTTACACATTCAAAAGGCCCCCACTCTTCATTTAATAGTCTGTTGTCAATGCCTTGAAATTGGTCCTAACTTCTTAACAAAGAGTTCCACATTTTCATTTCGCTCTGAGACCCACAAAATATGTAGCCCGTCCTAATGAAAAGTAAGTTGACTGGTTCAATCTTTAAGCAGACTGAGACTATAAAATTTCTAGACAATGAAGAAAGCAATAGGTAGAATCATAAATCTTTAGGTCTCAAGACAGCAGCTGAAACAAGTGAGATGAAGTAACTCTTCATTACAAATATTTTTAACAAAACTTTATTGAGTTTTAAAAAAATGCTTTTAAGTATTACTGAAAACAGGCCCTAATCAGAATCAATTTAAAACAATGCTTATCTTGAAAAGTTTTGGAAAATATTTTTTCTGTTTTTTTTCTAATTCCTCTGAAATACTCCCTTAACTTAACATTCTGGCTTTTCACCAAAGACAGGTGAATAAAAGGCAGCAGGATACATAGTTCTCAAAAGATTTTCCAATGGGGAATCTTGGGAATAATCATTCAAAAAAAAGTCAAAGTTATAAGTTGAAATACTGAAAAATATACAAAAGCAAAGGACTTTTCTCCTATTAGCTTCCATGTCATAAGCTTTCCAAAGGTCCCTTTTATTGACCTTTTCAGGACATTGGTTAAGATTCCAGACTTTGGAGTCAGACAACCTGTGTTAGAATTTAGATTCTAATACTTATCCGCTGTGTACTTTGGTGCAGAATAGTCAGTCTCCCTGAGTCTCAGTTTCCTCGTTAGTAAAGTTTATGTGAGGATTAAAGAACCTAGTATAATAATAATAACACAAGCAAAAGATCTGACTAAAGTAAATCCTTCAAAAAAGCTCATTTTCTAAGCTCTAGGTTAGAGCACTCAACACAGTGTACAAGGAACAGCTGTAGAACAGAATAGAGCAGGACTGAGAGGCTGGCTCTTCCATGGCACGGGAGCAAAATCATTCCAGGTGCCATGTTCAGAGGTGAGGCAAGTCTTGCTCTGATACACACAATCAGAGGGCAGACTTGGTGGAGGAAGTCCAGTGGTTGGGAACCCTGGGGACACTACTCAAGAGTCCAGCAGGTACTCTCTCTAAGCCAACTCGACAGGTGAACTCACTGCCCTTCCCCTTACATGGGACATGACTTTCAGGGGAATAAATCTCCCTGGCAACATGGGATAGAACTCCTGGGATGTGCTGGGATCTGGCATCAAAGGATTGAAAAAGATTTCTTGGCCAAAAGAGGGAAGAGAGAAATGAGACAAAATAAAGTTTCAGTGGCTGAGAGATTTCAAACAGAGTTGACAGGTTATCCTGGAGGTTACTCTTATGCATTATACAGATTTCCCTTTTCAGCTTATGGTGTATTGGAGTGGCTGGAGGGAAGTAATTGAAACTACTGAGCTGTGTTCCAGTAGCCTTGATTCTTAAAGACAATTTTGCATAAAGATATAATTTTTACGTGACTATATAATTGTGAAAACCTTGTGTGTGATGCTCCTTGTATCCAGGGTATGGACAGATGAGTAAAAAAATTGGATAATAAATAAATACATAAATAATAGGGGGGAAAAGTGTAAGATAAATTGAGTAGATGGAAATACTAGTGGTCAGTGAGAGGGAGGCATAACGAATATGGTATGTATGAGTTTTTTCTTTTTTCTTTTTATTTCTTTTTCTGGAATGATGCAAATGTTCCAAAAAGTGATCATGGTGATGAATACACAACTACGTGATGATATTGTGAGCCATTGATTGTACACCATGTATGGAATGTATGTGTGTGGAGATTTCACAATAAAAATATTAAAAAGAAAAACGAGTCCAGTACGCAGATTGTTGCCCTCTGGGCAATGTTAACCTTAGTGAGGCCCTTGAAGCCAGGATTCCAGGCTTAGGAAGAGGTCTGACTATGTGGAGACAGAATGCAGGAGCCTACACAGAAAGCCAGACCTGGAAATTTGTGTTATGAGAGTGTGACTCCACGGTGGCTTAAGACTGAGTCAACCAGTCACTCCTTTATAAGTGTTAATGAATGTTTATACTGTGCCAGGCAAGAGATAAAGGGAGAGGCCTGGTTCTGGATTTAGTGTGTAGCGTGAGAGACAACTAGATAAACATACAATTTCAGCTTAGTGAGAAATATATGTGGTAAATCCGGTGTTACAGGAGTACAGAGGAGGCGCTAGATGGGGGATGGGGCAAGGATGACTTCCTAAAAGAGGTAATGCCTAGACTGAACCTTGTTTAGAATACTGCATAGGACTCATCCAGGAGAAAGGTGAGAGGAGTTCCAAATGTATAAGGACTAGAGGAATGCCAGTCTCTAGGGTCCAAAATCTCTCACTTTGAAGGGAAGGGGCTGGGTGAAATGTGGCCAAGGCTGTTTAATGCTGTCTGCCTAGGTCCACATTGATCCTGCGGTAGAACTGAGCCTCCTTGAAAGAGCTCAGTTGGCCCAATGCATGGAACTAGGAAGGCAGAGCCAAAGAAACTGGGGCAAAGGGGAGCAGGGACAATAATAGAGCAGACAGTAGCAGAGTTGTAGGAAATACACAAATAATTCCCAGCTCTCATTTTAATTGACTGCTCCCTTCTCCTGCACTGCAACCTTTAATCAGGTCTGCCCCAGTAACTAGGGAAAAGGCCGGTGTCTTCTCCCAGTGCACCCTAAGGAGATGATGAGGGCAGAAATGACCAAAGAGCCATTTGGTAAAGGTAAATTGGACATTTTGCCAGTTAGAATGTAATTCAGAATAACCAGGAATTGTTCTAATGTCTCTACTTCAATAATTTAAATTTCTTTTGTGTTTATTTGGAGTGAAATGCATAAAACTTCATCACCATCTTGCTTATAGGAACCCTGCAAGATGCAAGATCAATCATAAGTAAATCCAATAGAAGATTCCTGTTTGTTTTTCCAAATGTTTTGTTTGCCTTTAACTCCTCTCTAATGCAATTCCATGAACATATTCTGTGATAAACCCTGTATACTACACAAATGTGGTACTCTAGATCCAAACCAGCTAATGCTAAAGACTGTTAGAGATGTACGCTGACGATAGAGAGTCACTGAAGAGCCAGAATGACCTCCAACCACTGATCTTAGGCAGCTGCTACTTATATCAAGTGAGACCGATGGTGATTTATCCTATTATTTATAATCTCGAGAAAAGAGGTTTCTCAATTTCCCTATATTTATACTTTTTTCCTGACCTTCTTTCCATGGCCATATGCTTCATAAACTAAAAAAAAATAATAAGTAAATGAATAAACATATGTACTTCTTGATACAAGAAGTACAATAATCAGCTATCCCCCAAATAGCTGTTCATCTCTTAAAAGGGGAACAGGGAACCCACAGAATCTCAATATATACAATATGAAACAAATCATAGAAGTTATCAAACTTTAAGACTTTTATAATTTTATGAAGTCGGAAAGGGAGATATTATACAAAGATGCACAGTTTCTACTTTAATTACTCATGATTAGGTGAGAAAGCTGTGAAGTTTGTAAATGCTTTTATAGCAGGCTTACACAAAGCATACTATATTAGTCACTTAGCAAAGACCTTAAGAAGCAGGAAATTTTATGTGCACGAAATTTCAGTATCCAAAGGAAAGACTCAAACAAAGAGAACAAAATTACATTTGCAGACGATGGGAGGACTCATTTCCAAATACTTAAATGTCCGTAAGAATAATAAGACCTCAAATTTGGGCCAGATAATAGTATTTCCCTAATTACACTAAAAACAAATCATTTCTCTTGATACCTTCATAAAATATGCCTTGGGGTTTATTGTGAAAAAAAGGGCTTGCATCTACTTTTGTCATGTTTCAGAATATATTCTTCTGCGTTAATATATTTCAAACTACTTTCATAGAAAAAACTAGGGGGTATAACATATCTAATCCTAGTTCACTGGAATCCAAGGGGATTTATAATTGGACTGAAGACTTTTTTCAACTAAGGAACAATCTAATTAAGTATTTAACAAAACTCCATTGTATATGACAGATTATTTTTTACCTGACAGCTAGAAGCCTATAAGTTCTAAATTAATTTGCCTGGTTATGAGAATTGAAAACTTACTAGTACAGCACACTGTACCTCCTAAGTTGCTCCACATTTGTGAAAGAAGAATAATGATTAAAAGTTCCACTTTCAAATATCAAACAGCTCTAAATTTAGTGGATAATGTAGTTCAAAGGCAAAGATTCTTGTACCTGGCTTTCAACTGTAATAAAATCATCTAGAATGGGCTTGTACAACAGTAAGCCAATCTTCTATTTGAAATACATATCTTGAAAATAAGTATTATTTAACAGGGAACGAGTGACTTAGAGCTATCAAAGATTAGCCCTTTTTTTGTTTTTAAGTACTAAAAGGTAAGTATAGTGAAGTGTAAAGGAGATGCCCCTTCATTGAAGCTAAGTGAGAAAGAGGTGTCAAGTCACAGGATCCAAATAAAGCATGGCCAGTCCTTGTGGGAGCTAAATTCCTATCATGCAACATGCAGTCAGCAGTTTTCTTAGATAGAAGTCAGGATCCACATAGTAGGAAATGCACTGGGAACTCAGCCAGATCTCCCCAAAATAGAGACTGGTACCACAATGCACCAAAAATTTTCAGCTGATGGGCATCTTTCTAGAACTTTCCTTCATCTGATTTAAACCCTATGTTTCCCAAAAATCATCCATGTTTCCTCCCAGATCTGAAAATCTCATTTTATTTAGGCAATATATTTAAGAATTAATAGAAACTAATAAAATACAAGTGGAAGAGAGCAGCAGCTCTTTCTCTTAAAATTAAGTTGAAGCAAGACAGTAATTTATAAAAATCTTTTCAAGATCCTGTACTTTGCATATGTCTTTAAACTTTCTTCATTTACAAGAAACTAAATCAATAAATTGTAGATGATCCGTTACAAAGCACTATTAGATTAAAACAAAATATTGAATCATGGTATACATTTTTATATGATTTATCTCTTTGAACAACTTTCTTTTAATTAATAAACCACACCAGGGTCTTAATTACCTGCAATAAAAGGGCTTTGTGGTAGAAACTCTGAAGTATCTGAAGAATGCATTCCCTAAGCTTCTGGGAATACTGCTGGGCTGATAGCACAACCCTCAGCTATCAGCCCTCTCTAGAGATTTCCCTTGACTGAAGAGAGTTATTTGTCCAAGGTCACAAGCCCTGCCCAGGGGCAGCCAGCAAGCATCCAACAATACATTATTTGGGAGGTATAAAAAGCCCAGCCTCCAACTTAGAAAATTCACAAGGGTCATCCCTGTTACAAAGTCCTCCATGAGATCGGTTGAATCTTTGCTGTGATGTCATCACAGCCTTCCATATTCCTTGCTCAGTCTTGTTTCCACTCCTTCCCTCATAAGTGTTGATCCTGAAAAATGTCCTGCTCATTACTATCCATATGAGTCTGTTTCCCAAGAAACCCAATAAGCAATAAGCTTCTGCTGTGCTTTCACTTTAACCAGCTCTCAAGAGCATCTAACTACCTGCAGCCTGCCTGAGAATCAAGATCAAATGTAAGACCTAACTCAAATACAATCCAGAGATAGTCTGTTCCTTCTTCCCATATTTTCCTCCTGTTTCTTCTTTTCATCTTTTCTTACTTCCATTTCCTCTCTCTCTATGCCTCCTCTTCCTATCCCCAGGTGTGAAAGTACAGTGCCCAGATGTCCTACTTTAGTTCACTTTATATTTCATTATATCTCATCGCTATGCCATCATAATTAGTAGCTATAATAGGGTAACACCAGCTGCTGCAACAAATGGACCCACAGTTTATTACATTTAAAACCCAAAGAAAAAAGAAAACAATGAAAATCCATTTCTTTCTAATGAATCAGTAATCATTGTGTGCACAGGTTGTCATAAGCCTTTCTCCATGCAGTGACTTAGAAGTCTCTGCTATCTTTTTCAAATGGTTCCAAGGTTCCTGTAGAAGCTGGCTTCATCTCACTAGTCAAAAGGGGAAAAGTGCTTGGAGGCTTCTGGAGGCTGCATCTGAAAATAGTGCAATTCACTTTTACTCACATTCCATTGCCTAACACTCAGCCACATAACCTCACTGAACTGCAAGGGAAATGTAGCCTTTCTGAACATCCAGGATGAAGAAATGAACATGGATTTTGGATGAGCAGCTCTGCTACACTAATGTCTTGTGGATACTTCATCTCCCAGGACACAGGGAATCAATTCTGTGTCATCAATCTCTTTTTGAGATTTATTACCGATCTATGAACTTTCACCCTCCTTCTGTTAGACCCTGTCTCTATTTGAGCATTTCATGTAACTGTTGCTGATTTCTCTTCTGCCTTATTTTTTCAAGAATTATCTAGAATACTCCCAATTTCCTGTACCACACCTGTCTTACTGTCACAGATAAAAGTGAAATATGTGTGTGTGTGTATATATATATATATATATATATCTTATAGACAGTAATATACTTAGAATTCCCTAAGCGATATATATTCCTAAGCGATACATACAATATATATATATATATATATATATTAGCATATATCGCTGTAGAAATGGATATCCACACTTTATAGCTACATTTATGTTGAATAAAGGAAACAGAACTCCCATATATCAATGCCAGTCATGGTGCTAGGCTTTCCACTTACAATATTCCTCATAACAAAAATGTAAATCCTATTATTATGATTATATCAGACAGAAAATAATTAGGCAGATAAGTAACCACCCTCCACCCAGTCAGGTAGCAAATATCAAAACTGGGATTTAAATTAACTATGTTTGTCTCCAGAATATACCTACATTTTTAGCCAATAGATACACCACTTTATGATAGGCGGTATAAGTCATATAAACCAGAAGGTTGAGTAGGAATTATGAATAATCATGCTCAACTGTATTGCAATATCTCAGGGAAAGAATGTTTCCTACTGAATTTAGAGTACAAAAGTTTGGGCTTAATATCTTAGCATCGGTGTGCCTCTCCAGGCATTCCTCTGGCTTTCACTTTTTCCTCTCACAAACATTCATGTGCTTCAATCTTCACCTCAAATACAGGCACGGTGATTCTGCAACCCCACTCCATGAGTCAGAATCAGTAACTAACACTGACTGCAAAGCAGGTATGAACTGTATCTAAAGAAAACCCGTAGATAGCTAACATCCTAGTGTAGCTACTTAAATAAGATGTAAAATATGACTTTGAGAATGTGCTTGTTCTGTTTAAAATCAATTTCTCACTCAGAAACTAGTCTCTTGTCCTCAATTTGGATCTAGTATATCTCTGGTCAAGTAAAATTATTTTCAGAAATGTTTCTTTTCCTTACCATGTCACTAGACTTAGAATGGATTGCTTAGGTTTTTACTTCTTTAAAATCATGGCAAATTCAATTTAGCACTGCCCTCCAAATACATATGGTTTAGAAGACAGTACTAGTTAAAAGAGCTAAAGTGGAGGTAAATATATAGAATTCTAAATTATGAAATTAGCTGGAAAATTTGGAAAATTTTTGAGTGTGAAGGAAAAGGAATGAAAATTTTAATTATATGTATTTGTTACTCCTGTATCTCTATATATATGTTTAATTTTTTTTATTCTGGTAACATATATACAACACAAAAGTTTACATTTTAACCACTTTCATGTGTACAATTCAGTGATATTAGTTACATTCATAATAATGTGCTACCATAACCATCATCTATTACCAAAGCTTTTTCATCGCTCCATTTCCCCCAATGCAGTCACTGATAACCTGTAATCTATTTTCTATTTCCATGTACTGGCTTATTATATATATTTAATATAAGCAAATTCATACAATATTTGTCTTTTTGAGTTTGTCTTATTTCACTGAACATGATGTCTTCAAGATTCATCCATGTTACAGCATGTATCATAACTTCATTTCTTTTTTCAGTTTGCTAAAGTTGACAAAATGCAATATGCCAGAAATGGACAAGCTTTTAACAATGGGGAATTATTAGCTTTAAAGTTTACAGTCCTAATGCCAGGACAATGTCCAAAGTAACTCATCAACAGAATGATACCTTTTTTCCTGAAGAAAGACTGCTGGCATCCAGGGCACCTCTCTCACATGGGAAGGGATATGGCTGGTGTCTGTTGGTCATTCTCTCCCAGGTTTTGTTGTGTTCAGCTTCTGGCTTCAGTGGATTCCTCTCTCAGTTTCTCTGGTGCTCTTCTTTTTGAACTTCTCTTAATTTCATCTCTCTTGCTGCTGTATGAGTTTTATCCTCTTATAAAGGACCCCAGCAAGAGGATCAAGACCCATGCTTAATGAGGCAGGACACATGTCAACTACCAACTATGTATATGCCTTATTTTGATTGTTCATTCATCTTCTCTGAACACTTGTGTTGCAGCTACTTCTTGGCTATTGTGAATAATGCTACTATGAACATTGGTATACAAATATGTATTTGAGTCCCTGTTTTTTATTTTGACTATATATGTAAAACCATGCCATGTCATATGATAATTCTATGTTTAACTTTCTGAGGAACTGCCAAGCTGTTTCCCACAGTGATTGCACTTTTTACATTCCCATCAGCAATTAAGAGGGTTACATTTCCCAATCCTTGCCAACTCTTGTTATTTTCGACTTTTTAAATAATCACTGCCTTAACGACGGTGAAATGGTATTTCATTGTGGTTTTGAGCTCCATATTCCTAATGGCTAATAATGGTGAGCATCTTTTCCTGTGCTTATTGGCCATTTGTATATCTTCTTCGGAGGTATGCTTATTCAAGTCCTTTGAGCATTTTTTTTTTTAACTGAGTCCTTTGTCTTTTGGTTATTGGAGGTCTTTAATTAGCCAGAATATTAAATCTTTATTAGATGTATGATTTCCAAATATTTTCTCCCATTCTGTAGATTGTCTTTTCACTTTCTTGCCCTAATCTTTATTTTTTCCTTTTTTTCATGTTGGGTTTAGTTTGCTCTTTTTCTAGTGCCTCCAGTTGTAAGGTCAGGTTACTGATTTGAGATTTTTCTTTCTTTAAAAATGTAAGCATTGATAGCTATGTACTTTCCTGCCTTTGCCTCATCCCATAAATTCTGGTATGTTGCATTTTCATTTTCATTTGTCTTAAGGTGTTTTCTAATTAGCCTTATGATTTCTTCTTTGATCCACTGGTTACTTAAAAGTGCATTGTTTAACGTCCACGTATTTGTGAATTTTCCAGTTTTCCTAGTTATTGATTTTTAGTTCCATTCATGTGATCAGAGAAGATACTTTGTATGATTTCAGCCTCGTTTCATTTATTGAGATTTATTTTGTGACCAAATATATGGTCTATCCTGAAGAATGAACCATGTGCACTTGAAAGGAAGGTAAATTCTGCTGCTGCCAGGTGAAATGTTCTGTATATGCCAGTTAGTTCTAGTTGGTTTATAGTATTGTTCAAGTTCTTTACTCCCTTACTGATCTTCTAGACTTTCTATCCACATTGAAAGTCATGTATTGATGTCTCTTCCTATTCATGCAGAATCATCTATTTCTTCCCTCAAATATGGGGCTCTATTGTTAGGTGCATATATGTTCATAAAAGTTACAGTTTCTTGATGACCTGATCATTAAATCAATATTTAGTGTCTTTTTATGTCCCTTTTTTTGTCCCTTTTTATGTGCACATTTTTCATGCATTTTTCTTTATGATTACTGTGGTGCTTAAATTTATCATCCTAAAACTATAACAATGTTGTTTGATTTGATACCAAATTAACTTCAACATTTTACACAAACTATTTTCCTACTTCTTTCTCTCTCTCTTCTGCTTTGTGTTGCTCTTGTCACAAATTACATCTTTATATATTGTGTGCCCAACACTGTAGATTAAGAATTACTTTTTATAAAGTTATATTTTAGATCCTGTAAGAATCTCACTGCTTTCTTGTCTCCATTATTTCTGCTGACAACTCAGTGCTTAATCTTATTGATGCTTCCCTGTACAGGATGTTTCTTGCTGCTTTTAGTATTCTCTTTTTATCTTTGGTTTTAATAGTTGGATTAAAATGTGTCTCAGTTTGATTAAAATGTGTCTTTGAGTTTATACTACGTGGAGTTCACTGAGCTTCTTGGATGTTACTCATATATTTCATTAAATTTAGGAAGTTTTCAGCTAGAATGTCTTCAAATATTCTTTTTGTCCCTTTCTTTCTTCCCTACTCAATTCCCATAATACATATATTGGCATACTCGATGGTGTCCCACAGGTCACTTAGGCTCTGTTCACTTTTATTCATTCTTTTCTCTTTCTCTTCCTCAGACTGGGTTTTTTCAATTGCCTTATCTTCAAGTTCACTGTTACTTTCTACTGCTAGCTCCAATCTGCTGTTGAACTCTTCAAGATAACTTTTTTTTTATTTAGTTATTCTGGTCTTCAGCCATATTTTGTTCCTTCTTATAATTTCTATATTTTCATTGAAATTCTCATTTTGCTCATATATAATTTTTGATTGTCTTTAGTTCTTTGTCAATGTTTTCCTTTATTTTTTTTAGCATATTTTAAACAGTTTTTTTTTTTTTTGTCTGGTATGTACCATGTCTGACTTGCTTCATTGATGGTATTTATTGCCACATTTTGCTCCTTTTAATGGGTCATCCTTTCCTGATTGTTTTGTATGCCTTGTTTTTTTTTTTTTCTTGAAATCTGGATATTTGAGTACTTTAACTTGTTAACTCTAAAAATAAGATTCTTCTCCTTCCCAAGCTTGTTGTGGCTTTTTATCTTTATTATTGTTGAAGTTTATAGTAGTCTATTCTTTAGTGATTCTTTGGAATGAAGTATCTCTTGATATGTAGTTACTGAATCTCCATTCCTTAACTTGTATTAAGTTAGTGTTATGATGGAGATTATCTGGAATGCCAGGAGCTAACAAAAATAGCAACAACAAAGCTAAAGTAAATATGTTTCCCTGAAAATTGGCTCTGTGCTTGTGCTCTCCTTCAGCACTTAGCCAGACTTACAGTGGGCCTAGAGAACAACCTGTGGCAAAAGACTAGGGTCCTCTCAGGTCCTTCCTGCAAACTCATCTTGTCCTGGGCGTCCATGTGTGGACTTACCAATTCTCTCATATACACAGATACTTGGTATTCACTCACTTCCCCCAGGAAATTCACAGCATTTCCACTGGTCCCAGGCACTATTGACTGTGCTAACTGGTAATCCTTTGACCAGGAAACTATGGTTTAATTGTTGTCTTATGGTATTTTAGCATCCCTGCCCACTGCTGCTCTTCTGTGTTCAGAGCGAGTTCTGGGACTGGTGAGACAGAGATGCTTGACCTGGATCAGTGCTTCAGGCTGTCCTCTGATAGATTTGTGCAGACATACAATCACTCTTGTATGTGCATAAGGATTACTCTGCTCTGTCTGGAACCCACGACCAGGAACTGCCATTGAGAATATGGGCTAATGTCTCACCGAGCTGGAAAGGGGTCAGTAAAGGTGTCACAGGGGTTTTCTAACGTTTTTAAAATTGCTGCTTTTAAGATTTAGCACTATCCAATTTACTGCAACACTTTAACTATTTTCCAGAGCTCTGGGAAAATTGGTGCTGCCAATTTCTGCTGGTTTTACAATGTTGCTCTGCTGGGCTGGAGCCCAGGAGTTTATTACTCCACCATCTTGTTGCATCCTTGCCTCTAAATTTTGGTGCATACCAATATCAGCAAACATTTCAGTTTTCAATTTAATAAATATAAGAAATATTTGCTTCCCATTCCACTAGATGATTTATAAATCTCCATAAAATGATCATTGCTTCTCTAGCATTATCTCTCAAAATTTCCTTCTTAACCTTCAAGTCGAGCCACATAGAACTGCTTATATTTTCCCACATATACCATGAGGTTTCTATCATCTGACTCTTTGTTTATGTTGTTTACACTTCCTGAAATATTCACAAAACCAATAAATTGCCTTGGTTTCTTCAAATATAAGAAATACACATATTTCAGGTTAGTAATACACATATCTCTCATGAGTTCTTATGGGAATATAAAGGCATAATCAATGTAAAATCTTAGAGAATAAAAAAGACCCAACAAAAGTTGTGTTATAGTTTACTTCAAAATAGTTTAGCTAATGATATACTGTTAGTACAGATATCTACTGTATCATCAAATGTCTTCCAAAATTGTTAAAGTCTACTTTTTTGATATATAAGTTTGCAAAATATTGGACCCACACTAGGGACATGATAAAATAGCAAGAAAAACAGGATTTCTCTTACATATATAAATTATCTAAATGGATGGTAAACTTCAATGTTTTCTCATAAAGATTCAAACGCCAGTAACCAAGAATAGCTAAACACATAAGGTGGTAACCAGTCAGCACACCTCAGATTAGGGGTTGCTACTTTCATGGTGGCAAATAATTTGACATGTTCAAGAAATCAATGATTCAGGAGGCTCCTTATTTCTTTTTTCACCCTTTCTGAATAACAGGACTTCACTCTGTCTCTTTCCAACTCTGATATAAGTCATAAAGAATAATGTAATCAATTTAAAATGAGTGATGTAGTACAGAGTTTCAGTGTTATATATCTCTTCAAAGCTGTCAGTTTCCTTTCACTGCTATTTCTATATTCAAACAACAAGTTTAAATTAAACATAGATCAACAATAAATCTGCCAACTGCTGTCTTATTTATGACAGTATTGGAAGAGGCACTGATAATCATTTATAAGCCAAAATGGATACATTCTGATTCCTTCAGAGTTAAAGTTAAAGCAACTAAAATATCTTAAGGAATTTTATTAGCCATGAGGTCTCTACTATTCTGATGATCTTAGATATTATACCCCAATGTATCCTGCACAGAAAATGCAAGGAGGCATGTTTTACCTGGTATGTTGGAGAAAAGACTCAGTTTTCATGACCCAAACTTGGTAAGTATAATATGATATGGTTTATGGACTTAAGAGAGACAAAGCTACAGTAGCTTACTTACTGCCCATGGGAGTCAGTAAATAATTTAGTAGCCAGATAACAGACTGTGGAGGCTTTAAAACATAGTTACAATTTTTTTGACATTCAGCCCATCGAAAAGTAGACTCAATTTCACTTCCTTTTGAAACTGGATGGGCTTATGATTGTTGGAATGAATAGAGTACATGGAAGTGATGCTATATTACTTCTAGCCTGCCATGTGGGAGACACGGATTCAATTCCCAATGCCTGTCCATGCAAAAAAAAGACAAAAAAAACCAAACAAACTAAGTCATAAAAGGGTCAAGCACCTCTACCTAGTTTGTTGGAATACTCTCAACTATAGTGCTGGGCCCCCTTATAAAGACTATAACTATCCTGAGGCTGTCATGCTGAAATTTCCCAGGTCAGGTGAAATTTCTGCATGAAAAGGCAGCACATAGATTTGCCAGTCAATAGTCCCAGCTGAACCAAGCACCCATAATATCCCAACTTAGGTAACTATGGTGATTTGCAGCTGCATGTGGCCTAGATCAGTCAGGATGGGTCTTAATCCTACTACTGAAGTCCTTTATAAGTTGAATGAAATTTAAACAGATTGAGAGAAAGCCACAGAGAGAATAGCTAGAAGCTTAATATCAACAGAACCCAAAAGAGAAGGGAAAGACCAAGAAATGCCACCATGTACCTTCCCATGTGACAAACTAAGGATCAAAGATGACCAGAAGCCAGCCCCAAAACATCACAGTCTTTTGGAAGAAAGCAACACCCTGATGATGTCTCGATTTGGTATTTTTTCTAACCTCAAAACCATTAGTAAATAAATTCCCATTGCTTAAGCTGACCCATTGCATATTTGCAGTTAAGGAAACATAAACAGCAACTGACTACGTAAAGAAACCTCCAATTAATTTTCGTCCCCAGCAATTCCTGACATTCCTATCCATTTTATTTTGCTCATTTGAGTTCCCAGAAGTTGTGGAACAGAGATAATCATTTCCAATGTGCCCCATTTGAATGCTTGACCCACAGGATCCATGAACATAATCAAAGTTTTGGGAGTAGTTTATTAGGCAACAATAGTTAACTGGAATAATAGAGAAGTAATTTCAACTATGGTGCCATTGTTCCTCTGAAGGTATTTGCCAAATTGAAAGAAGCAACTGAAAAGCTGAAAAACTGAGCAGAAAGTTTAGGCTGAAAAGCTAGGACTGTAAGCAGAGGGTTTTGCAGTCTTATGAGGCTGTGGGAACAAAAATTCAGATCCGACAGAGGAAAAGAGCCCTCGTAAATATCCAAGGCTTTAAGGTGAAATCCAGGCAAACTATACCATAGCAGAAAAAGTATACTGAAAACAGGTCTGTTTTCACAGGGGCTCAACTGTGAAACAACCCAAGTCCCAATTGTATTATCTCTAGCTTTTTTTATTCACAGTGTACATTATTCAACATAATCAGGTGTACAAAAGTATATGAACTGGGATTAAGAGTTAAATAAGAGAGGGCAGTGTGATAGTGGTTCAGCAGGCAGAATTCTTGCCTACCATGCCAGAGACCAGGGTTCAATTCCCAGTGCCTGCCTATGCAAAATAAATACAAGTTAAATAAGAGATAAAACAGACAATAGAATTAAACAAGAGATATAGACATTGGTTTGATGAGACATGGACTTTAAATAATTATAATTAATATGATCAGAAAATAGATGATATAATACAAAATTTTGGCCCAAACCTAGAAATCATATAAAATAAACAAATGCAAATTCTAGAACTGAAAAGTATATTAACTGTAATTAAAGCCTCTGTGGATAGTTTTAACAGAAGATTAGATTCAATATAATTCATGAACTGGAAGATAGATCAGAAGAAAATATTGAGATGTGTGTGCTATCTAATACCATAACCAATTAGCCATAATGACTATTTGAATTTACATTTAAGTCAATTAAAAATAAGAAAAATTAAAATATAATTATTAACTACATTTCAATACAGACAAAATATGCATAT
Source organism: Tamandua tetradactyla (assembly GCF_023851605.1). Taxonomy (NCBI): domain Eukaryota; kingdom Metazoa; phylum Chordata; class Mammalia; order Pilosa; family Myrmecophagidae; genus Tamandua; species Tamandua tetradactyla. The sequence goes on from NC_135337.1 coordinate 51,393,471, forward strand.
GAAAAAGGCCTAAGATTTTTGTAATTCAATCCCAAAAGGAAAGAAGATAGAGAATGCAGCAGGAAGCAATATACGTGAAGAGATAATTCATGACAATTTTCCAAAACTGATGAATACATTGTGCCAGTTTGAAACTTTGTGTACCCCAGAAAAAACATGTTCTTTAATCTTTAATTGCCGGGTGGAAACCCTTTTGATTAGATTATCTCCACAGAGATGTGACATGCCGATTGCGAGTGTGACCATTAGGTTAGTTTACTTCCATGGAGAGGTGACACGCCTAATAGTGGGTGTAGCCCTTTGGTCAGATGGAGATATAACTCTACCTATTCAAGGTGGGTGTTGATGAGCTTACTAGAGCCCTGTAAAGTGGAAACATTCTGGAGAAACCTCAGATGCAGACATTGGAGAACAGTTGTTTCAGAGCTGACAGAGACGTGGATGTTTGGAGATGCTTGGAGTACAAGAGAACAGATGTCTAGACATGGTTAGAGTCCAGCAGACATTGCCATGTGCCCTCCCATGAGATGCTAAGCAAGCCAGAATCTGGAGAGAGCCAAGGGAAGCTGAAAAATAAAGCCAGCCCTGGAGAAGCCAAATGAGGAACACATACAGGAACAGAGACTGAAAGCACTGGAGCCCAGGAGCAAACCAGCCACATGCAGTCCCAGCTAACAGAGGTGTTCTGGACAGCATCAGCCTTTCTTGAGTGAGGGTAACCTCTTGTTGGTGGCTTAATTCGGAGATTTTCATGGCCTCAAAACTGTAAACTTGCAACTTAATAAATTCCCCCTTTTAAAAGCCATTCCATTTCTAGTATATTACATTCCAGCAGCATTTAGCAACCTAATATATATTTAGCAAGCCACATATTCAGCGAAAACTGCAAATTTCAATGTGCCAAATACTAAGAAAATCAAGTATGCTTAGCATAGTAAAAATGATAAAACCAAAGAAGAGGAAAAAAATTAATTTGCAAGACTTTTAAAAAAGACATACTGCACAAAGAAACAATTAAAATCGATGCCTGATTTTTTCAGACAAATAATAATTTCCCCACTTTTAAAATGAAACTGATTTTACCTAGCCACTAGGTTGTTGTGAAGATAAACAAGAAAATTTGTGTAAAGTGCTTAGAACAGTTCCTGCCATATTATTGTTTATTATTATAACTATTATTATTATCTATCAGCTATATTATTAAAATATATTGAAAGTAATTAATATGAATTACTTAAAGTAGGCTAAAAATTCAATAGAAAAATGTAAATGTACTTCAGAAAAAGAGGAAACTCCAATGGTTTAGTAACCAGGTAAATGCAAATTAAAACTACAATCTGACAACATTTCATACTCACCAAATTGGAAAAATAAAATGTCTGCTGTACAAATGGTGGGATTATGAAGCAAGAGAACAATCATACACTGCTGGTAGGATTGTCAACTGGTTTGATCTCTTTGGGAAACAGTTTGATATTACCTATTCAGATTGAATATGCACATACTCTCTGACCCAACAATTTTAATCTTATATTTATCACTTAGGGAAATTCTTGTTCAAATACTCCAGGAAATATGCACAAAAATTTCATATAGCATGGTCAATAATAGTAAAATATTAAAAGTAACCCAAATTCCATCAAGAATAAATTGAATAAATACATTGTGGGAAAATAAAGGAGCTACAGTTGCACACATTCATCTGTAAATGTAATATTGAGCAAAATAAATGACAAAATATGTGTGAGATTTCATTTATATAAAATTTGGGAACAGAAGAACTTAAAAGCAATATAATTAATGATATTCATATATATATACACATGCAAAAATCAATAATATTTAGGAAATAAGAGAATAGTTGTTATGCCAGGAAAAAGAGTAATTACTTTAGGAGAGGAAGGTAAATATGAAACTAGATGATTGCATAAAGCTTTTTGAGGATCTGGCAATTTTCTACTTAAGCTGGTTGGTAGTTGTATGGGTAGTCACTTCATAATTATTCTTTAAAGTCTCTAAATATTTTTTATATATCCTTTTGTATGCATGTTATTTTTCTCAATAAAATAGTTTTAAAAATAATCAGGTGCACACTGGTAAAGCTGTCTAAAGTACATTTTTAAATAAGAAAAGGATGCTGTGGAAGCATTTAGTATAATCCCATTTTTGAAAAAAATATAAATGAAAAATCTGGAAGAATATCCATCAAAATGTCAACAGCTGTTATCTTCCAGTATTAATGATCTGAAAGAGGTGTGTAGCCATTGACTGTTCTATATATTTCTATAAAGTTGAATTTTTAAGCCAACATATTCACTCTAATAATAAGAAAAACATAAAAACACCCTCCCAAAAAGCTTTAAACATAATAATAAAGCTTAAATAACATTAGTGTTTCAAAACATCCTTGTGAGCCTCTTTCTACATTGATTTATAATTTTCTACAATGTCATATTTAAAAACTGCATAGTGTCCCACTCTACCCATGCACCATTTTGATTTTATCAATATGTATTTCTTGGTATTTGGAATGTTTTTGCATTTTTTTTTGTTTGTTTGTTTGTTTGTTTTTGCATGAGGACTCTTGCAATTCAATTTTTTATTACTTCCATAAAATAAATTCCTGGAAGTAGATTTCCTGGGTAAAAAACGTATGCACAATTTTAAGGCTTAAAATGCAGAAAGTTGTGTCATAATTTGGACATCAAAGACACATTTTTTTGTCCACATATTGGCCATGGGTTTTGTCCAATTACAAGTGCCATGTAAGGTCAGAGATGTTAAAGAGGGTTAGTTATCTAAATTGACATAATTCTAACATTCCAAGACTCCTGTGAGGGTTCACACTTAATCTCTTGTACAAGTAAAAGAAATGATTTAGGTATAATGCATAAGCAAAAGGTGCTTTCCCTACAACTATGTAATCCTATACCTAGTATAATTATTTCTTATGCATTAGGCACTCAAAGATTATTTACTTAGTTAGGAACTACAAACTTTGACCAATTCATAAGTGATCTCTAATTTTCCAGGGATATAAAATTAGGAACAACCTTTTATGTAATAAAAGCAAAAAGATACTGAGTTACAAAAATCCAGAGACTTTTACTCTAAAATCTTAAAATTCAAGAGATTGTTGACTGGCTTTTCAAGATGCTATGATATCATACTTGCACAAGGGAATACTCCCATCTAAATAAAATCCACTCCCTTATTGGAAAAATACATTTCAACCCTTCTTAATATTGTTATGTATTCAGTTTGGCAATGGTGCTGGTTTGAATTTGTGGACCCCAGAAAAGCCATGTCATTTAATCTTCATTCAATATGCTGGCTGGGAGCTTTTTATTGTTCCCGTGGAGATGTGACTCACCCAACTGTGGATAATAACTTATAATTAAATGGGTTCCATTGAACCCATTGAACACATTCAAGGTGGGGTTGCTTACTGGAGCCCTTTAAGAGGGAACCATTTTGGAAAGAGCTACAGAGCCACACACCCAGAGACCTTTGGAGATGAAGAAGGAAAACACCCCTGGGGAGCTTCATGAAACAAGAAGCCAGGAGAGAAAGCTAGCAGAAACCTGTGTCCACCATGTGTCTCTCCAGTTGAGAGAGAAACCCTGAACATCATCGGCCTTCTTGAACCAAGGTACCTTTCCTGGATGCCTTAGATTGGACATTTCTATAGTCTTGCTTTAGTTGGGACATTTTCATGGTCTTAGAACTGTGGCCTTGCAACTTAATAAATTTTCCCTTTTAAAAGCTGTTCTAGGGCGGGCCGCGGTGGCTCAGCGGGCAAGAGTGCTTGCCTGCCGTGCCGGAGGACCCCGGTTCGATTCCCGGCCCCAGCCCATGTAAAAACAAACAAACAAACAAACAAAATATAATAAAACAAGAAAATGTTTAAAAATGTTTCCCTTTCTTCCTCCCTTCCTTCCTTCTCTGTCTTTCCTTCCTTTCCTCCCTCTCTCTTTAAAAAAAAAAAAAAAAAAAAAAAAAAGCTGTTCTATTTTTAGTACACTGCATTCTGGCACCTAGCAAACCACAACAGCAATTTATTAGGCTATAAGATATTGAATCAAGTTGGAGAGGGCCTAGACATATAGTAATTTTTAAAGTATGAAGTTAGGGAAAAAAGCAGGTACAAATAATCTTAAGATCTTTATTTATCTTGACAGTTCATAAATGGATCACAAACTATCAATGCTGAGGCTGTGTGATAGCACAGAGTACAGGACTGTAAGTCAGTAACTGATTTTATGCCAGAGAGTACAATTCTCATGTTACATTGGAGACAACATTATTGATTAGAATGGAGATTAGAAAAGTTCAGCAAAGTTGTAGGGAGAGACATACAGACCTAAAGACTAATGATGCTCCCTTATGGATGTGTTGAACTTCTTTTGTGTGTGTGCAGTGGAATAAATTTAAACCTGCTTTCTTTTGTTCAAGTCAAACTTTATTTTTAGGTTAAGTCCAAATTATTCCTTTATGTTTTAAGTAGGTCTAAAGCAATACTGGATTGGCAGAGGGAAAGAAGCAGGTTTTAAAGAGAAATTTTTAAAAACAAAACCTGATCATCTTGTTTCTTTTTGTATAGGGTATTTAATTTTATATGCTTTATAAGATGAATTTGAATGAAGTGAATCATGAAAATTTCTTGTGATTTTGTAAGCTACTATCCTCATAAAAGGCATCATTATCATCTTTTTTATCTTTATAGAGAAGAGAAGTAATTCTCTTCATTCTGTATAATTTCTAAAACTAGAATTATCACTAATTCAATCATTCAATAAATATTTATTTAGAGCCTACCATATGCATAAGCATGATACTGGAATCTCTGGGAGCTATGAAAATATTTAGCATACAATGATTCTCAAGAAACATCCAGTAAAATGATCAAATAAAATTATGCTTACAAAACAGGGAGTATTAAATGCTATTAGAAAGGTATAACTGAAGTGGTGTGGTTATTTAGAGCATGGAAACACCTCAGATGAGAAAGTTTCCTGAAGGAGGCATTTCAGGTGGGCTTTGAAGATGGGTGGGAGAGGTAAACCATAAAGAGATAATGGAACATGTAAATGAGGAGCACTTAACGTTAACTTAGAGTATGGGATACAAAATTCAAACATGAATACTCATGGCTGTAAAGGAAGAAGAATTGTATAATCACCACTAAAGCTTGAACTGGGTGTGTTTTGGAGTTAGCATGGTGTTTAATCATAAAAATGACTTGATAAAAGTCACGCTTTAGGGTGGGTGTGCTGGTTTGAAGGGAAGTATGCCCCCTAAGAAAAGCCATGTTTTAATATGGATCCCATTTCTTAAAGGTAGAATAGTCTCTATTCAATGCTGTGTATTTGGGACTGTGATGGGATCATCTCCCTGGTTGATGAGATTTAGTTAAGAACGGTTGTTAAACTGGATTAGGGGATGACATGTCTCCACCCATCTGAGTGGGTCTTGATTAGTTTCTGAAGTCCTATAAAAGAGGAAACATTTTGGAGAATGAGAGACTCAGAGAGGGCAGAGAATGCTGCAACACTACAAAGCAGAGAGTCCACCAGCCAGCGACCTTTGGAGATGAAGAAGGGAAATGCCTCCCGGGGAGCTTCATGAAACCAGAAGCCAGGAGAGTAAGCTAGCAGATGATGCCGTGTCTGCCATGTGCCCTTCCAGCCGAGAGAGAAGCCCTGACTGCATTCGCCATGTGCCTTTCCAGATGAGAGAGAAACCCTGAACTTCATCGGCCTTCTTGAACCAAGGTATCTTTCCCTTGCCTTTGACTGGACATTTCTATGGACTTGTTGTAATGGGGACATTTTCTCGGCCTTAGAACTGTAAACTAGCAACTCATTAAATCACCCCTTTTAAAAGTCATTCCGTTTCTGGTATATTGCATTCCAGCAGCTAGCAAACTAGAACAGTGGGCCACGGTGACTCAGCAGGCAGAGTTCTCACCTGCCGGGCTGGAGACTCGGGTTCAATTCCCGGTGCCTGCCCATGCAAAAAAAAAAAAAAAAAGTCATGCTTTAGAGTATCTAGTCAATTTTCAGGAGTGTTCAGGGTGAAGGGGACTGTGAAAGATCCAGAGACTGACCTATAAGTTAGGCTACTATTGATGTTCACAACGATGTAAAAGCAGAGAAGAACAAAGCAACATTTTGTCCACTAACTTGTTATAGCTCTGAATAAAATATTTGCATCCATTGCTTTTTGTACGATTTAACTGGAAACATTTTCCAAATCTGGATGGTTCAATGATACCTTGCTAGGAGAGAATGATGAGAACAATTCTTTAACTGCTGGCAGGACCTGCCTGGGTGTGGGGACCTGCAGTGATTATGAGAGAGCTCAGCCTGGAGGGAAGGTAGTTACTGACTTATTATCTATTTCAGGGCTAAATAAAAGAAAGAGGGGCAGCAAGGTTAATGGTCCTACAAGGGGTTTCACTAAATATCTCCTCATAGTAACCCCAGAAGTCTTTGTGTACCTTTCTTAAAAGTTCTATACTTTATAAGTGCTATATTGATACACAACTGAGCAAGAACAAGTGTGCTGATAAGAGGCAGAGTGCTATGCACCTTTGAGGGCCATCTCAGATGAGAGATGCCAAGAGAGAGGACAGCTTCTGAGAGGCAGTCATGGTTGCTCTAGCTATCCTTCCCTCATCCCCTAACTTCACAAGATTCTAAAGGGTTTATGGAGATCCACTAAAGTAAGCCATCAAAGAGAACAACTCATCCAGTGTCCAGAGAAGAACACCCAAATACTCAAAGGGCTCTACTATCTAAATACTATGCCAGAATGAATCATCTGTGAGAGAAAGGTAGGTAGACCTTGTTGGCTACTACTATATTACACGGTCGGGTAGAAAATATTGGACTATCAAATATATTTCTAATTGAAGGGAAGAAAATTAATAATGTTTTATCTTTCTAAGACATAGGGAGCCTGAATGTTTAGAAATTCTGAGGATGTGACTTGGAAATGCTATAGAAAACTTGATTTATAATTTAGCCTTTAAATTCCTGGAAAGGAGTACGGCATGGGAAAAGAAAGTTAAGAGCAGATGCATTAAAAGATATAGTTGTTTCTTAACAACTGCAACAAATATGTAATGCAGAAATTATCTCTGCTTAGCTGATGTATTTTATAACATTATATATGTATATATATATAAATAGGTATAAAAATATATGTATATTTTAATATACAGGATGTTGGAGCAAATTTAGTGCATAAAAGGATTAGCATATATAGGCAAACTGACAGAAAATATTGAATTGTTACAAAGGAATTCCTCATGCAAGTTGATTTGATTAGCAATAATCTCTTAATCTAATTTCTCAAGGTAATGTTGCTTTGATCATTTTCCAGAGTAGCAAGCTGATGAACAGTTAATTTACATTTTTATGAGCCTATAAAGCTTTTCCTACTTATGTTCTTTTACTACACCTTGAAAGCAATACTTAATGTTTAATAAAAGCTAATAGAATACATAACAAATGCTTTAGTGGCAAAAAGGAAGAAATAGTGGCACTCAAGCTTGTATCCTCTCGCATCACTTCTTAAGACTGATACACACTAAAGGCATTGCCTGCTGAGATCATAAATGACTGATTATGACACATGATCTATGGTCTGTGTTTATCTCCAGACCAAAAGGCAAGTCAGGAGAAGATTGCTCCCTTGCCTTTAATAAAGAGTATTCTGTAATATAGGGTGCATGCAGTAATTAGGGCACAGACAGAGCTTCTGGTTTCCACTTCCTGAGATACCCACTTCTGAAAGTCATAGAAGATAAAATGTTCCTAAATCGAGTCTTATTATTTAAAACTGTGTGTACAATAAAGGTTTAGTTTCAAAGATTTAATGGTTTGACATGAAAGTATATCAATACATCATGGAACTGTGAATGAATACTAAGATGAAGTATGGAAACCTATAAATAAATGTATATTAATGATGATTAGAATATCTATCAATTATTAATGTTATTCACTAGAGTAATATTTTTTTTAAATATACTTGATTATTTACATTGACTGGTATATTTGGACCTTGCCCTGCTTTCCGGACCTTGATTGTGGGAGCCTAGGATGTACACATTGGTGGACTCCTATAGCACTTAGGGTTTGTTTCCATGCCTGAAAAATTTGGGGAATCTTATTAGAGACAAGGTAACAGTGCTGCATATCATGAGTTGATATCAGCCTCTACACCAGAGTCTCAGAGTATTTATAAGAGATAATGCATGTGACTTAAATTCCCAGAGGTAGATGGAAAGTCTCATTTATATCTCTACTAGGGAGCTGAATAAATTTAACTGTTCAAGAAGTCCCAGATTCCTGGAAAGAGTTAGAGACATGGCAACACTGAGCACAATGGAACAAAGAGTGAGTCAAAGTTATCTCCAATGATCAAAAGATTGTTTCCAAATTCAATAATGAGAACTGGTTAAGAGAAATCTAACTACTGGGGGAGAAAAGGTTTTGGAGTGGTTGCTATTTTCATAATGCAGTCCTAGGGCATAGCAATTACTATTTTAACAACTATATAATGTAGTAGCGGGCAGGCCACGGTGACTCAGCAGGCAAGAATGCTCGCCTGCCATGCCAGAGGACCCGGGTTCGATCCCCGGTGCCTGCCCATGTAAAAAAAAAAAAAAAATATATATATATATATATATATATATATATATATATATATATATATATATATATATATAATTATATATATATATAATGTAGTAGCACATGGGGAAGTAAATTTTTAAAAAAGGACAAACGTAAAAGTCATAAATGCTCTATGCTTAATTTCACACAAGTTTTTGAAAAAGGTAGGATGATACTGACAGGGCAATATTGCTCAGAATGGGAATTCAGAGCGTGTATCTCTTTTTAAGGAAGGGTGAAAGATATTTGGTTAATATATTCCCATGAAACTGTAGAGGTCGGTCATACCTTGTGGAGAGAAAGAGACAGAAAAACAATTGGAGAAGACCATAGCATGGTGTAAATTCTACTGACCACCAAAAGGAAAGGAACCAGTAACACGGTGGGAAAGAATTGAAGATTCAGTAGAGGCATAAACTACACAGTTGGTGCTCTTGATTGCTCTGCCAAAGGAATTTCTCCTTATGGTGATAATATTATACTTAGAAAAGCCACATCCTTATGAAGTAAACATTAAATAGAGGCAAAAGCACCCATGATCTAGATAACTGTGCTTTGAACAAAGATCTGAGGATGAGTTTCAGAGGGTTTGATCCACAGGAGTGAGGTTGAATTAGAAAGAACTTAAGTTATGTTTAAAAAGGTGAATTTGAATCGTGATGAAGAGAGCCTCTGGATATTAGACACCTGTTACCTCTCTCACTGTCTTTAGTTAGGTTAAGAAGGTCCAAATTTATACTGCTGTAAGCTTTCAAAAGAAACCACTGAAAAATTCCCAGGTCCATCTTTAAAATAGGACATGGAATTGATGAAGGCCTTCTTCATAGCACACTTTAATAAGAATTTTAAGAAGCAAAGATGTGTAGTAAATTATATTTTCTTTAACATGGCCAGAGCAGTGTTTCTAATAGATTGATATACACCCTTATATTTCTCGTCTCTAAGAAAATAGTGTGATAATTTCTAAATCATCTCCGGCAATATTTAATAAGATTTATAGAATTAGTCATTTAAAAACATAATAAATGTCCCAAACAGGTTAAAACATAATTCTATGCTCAACTCCAAAATAAAATGTAAATAAAATAAATCATTTTCTAGAAAAATATAAATGCGAAAAATAACTGAAAAAAAGACAAAATTTATAAGACAGACCATTCAATAGAGAAGAAAGTTGTAAAACACAAACCTGCATTAAAAAAAAAAAAAAAAAACCTAGACCCAGATGATTTCCCAAGTGAATTCTTTTAAACATCAACAAACTAGGTATTTCTAAAATAAAATGTAAAATCCACCATAGCATTTATATATAGAGAGAAGTGTTTCCAAACCCTTCTTACAAATCAAGCATACCATTCATTCCAAATCTGACAAAGTTAATACAAACAAGGAAAACCATAGACCAATTTCACTAATGAATATTAGTAAAGCAAATTCAGTGGCAAGCTAAAAATATAACGAGCCATGACCAATTGCATTTCAGGAATACAAAAATCATTCAACTGAAGAAGACAATTGTTCTGCATGTATCAGCCAAAGCAATTAAGTAAGAGAAAAATAAGATGTTTAATTATTGGAAAGGAAGCAAAATTATCACCACATGCAAGAGATTTAATTTTAAAGCAGGAATACCCCCCAAATTATAGTGGAAACAATAAGTCAGTAAGTTGAATGAAAATAAAATTTAAAACAAAAAGTAAATATGTCTCCGACATAGAAATATTAACAAATTGATCAATACAATGCCACTGATATTAGCAAAACAAACAAACAAAGAAAAGGAGAAAAAATATCTAGGAATAAACTTTAACAAGTCCATGTGGAAAATATTCTATTTATGGAATTTAAAAATAACTTGAACACGTGGAAAGAAATATTATGCATTTACTTAAATAGGAACACAAAAAGATGGAGATATCAATATTTCCTGAAGGCAGTTATATATTAACACTTATCCTACCCTGAATGTCACATTTCTATTTGTTAGAACAGAACAAATAAAAATAATGATAACTAATTTTTAAAGCACTTATTATATACTAGGCAGTCTCTAAGAACTTAACACAATTCATATAATACACCTACCCCTTCCTACACACACATGCAAAACCAACAAGGTGGATACTAATATAACACACTTTTTAAAATGAGAAACTAAAGAAAGAGGATAAATAACTTTTCCAAAGGCATACAGCTAGTAAATTGATAGACTGCCTGGGATTTAAATGTATAGTCTGGCTTCAGAGTTCATACTCTTTTCCACTGTGCTCTAGAACCTCTCTATGGACATAAATTCACACAGAAAACTAAAAATGGAAGAATGGGCAAGAAAGTTCTGAAAGAAGAAATATCAGGAGAGAGTAATTGTACTTTTGGATATTGAAACAACAAATCTACAGTAATTAAAAGACATGTTTAGCATTACCATAGGAATAAAAAATAGATATAAATAGAACTCTGGGTGAAATATGGAGTATTAGTAAACACTATTTGAACAAATCAATAATCTTTTAGGGAAAATACAAAATTAAAGCTGAATTCCTGCCTTACACCTTATATTACATTCTGGCCAATGGATTATACTTTGATTAGCAAGGCTTTAGTGTATGAATCAGTTGCAAAGATTTTAACTAGAAAAACTCAAGTATTAGAAAAATTTGCATTTTACAGAGGAGTCTTAAGTTCCAAACTGCTGCAGAATCCAAAGAATCAAGCCCATGAGAGGCAGGAAGGTTACTCATCTTAAACAGGACATTGCCCAGTGCCCATATATAAATGGCAAGCCCATTCAAGAACAGGCCCTACTTGGCAACTTTGCTTTAAAGGGGATGTTCCTAGTCTGATCATTTGGGTACTTGCTTGTAATTACAAATAGCTTGGGAACATGAAGTTTTGGTTGAAGATTTTCTTCCTGAATTGATTTATAATAGAAAGAGAAGAATAATTGAAAAGAACTGCAGTTACACTATGGATTCAGTTATATACATTTATCTATTTTACTAAACAAAGTAATGTATAATTATTACACATTTCTGATATACACTTATCATACTGAACATGGATGAACCTTGAAAACATTATACTAAGAAGCCAGTCACAAAAGACCATATATTGTGTGATTCAATTTATTTGGAATATCCAGAATAACCTAATCTATAGAGACAGAAAGAAAATTATGGTTGGGTGCTTAGGGCTGGGTAGGTTGGAGGAAGGAGGGAGTGACTTCTAATGGATCTGGGTTTCTTTTTTGGATTTTAAAATTAGATTGTGGTGATGATCTGTTCTGTGAACATACGGAAAGTCTTTTAAATCATACACTTTAAATGGGTAAATTACCTGAAATGTTAATTTTATATCAATAAAACTGTGAAACAATGTAATGGGTGAATATAAGAGATTAAGAAATAGAATCTAAAAGAAGGGGATTCATACTAGGAGGCACCAGAATATTTAACGTGTTTAGCCTTTGAGATCATTCATTCTAAGCTTTTATCTGCTATATCCAAAGCTTAAATTTTGGTTATGTGGACTGAGGGGTTGGCTGGATTAGGAGAAGCATAGCGTAGCATTTTGAGTAAGGACTTGGGCTCTGACAGTAGACAGTAACGGTGTGAACATTTGCTGGATGGTTAACTAGTTCTAACACCTTGGACAAGTTACTTAATTTCTCTGTATCTCATATTTAGAAAATAAGTCTTCATATCTAGAAAATAAGAATAAAATCTCAAAACAGAATTAAATAAATGATATTATTGGCATAACATTATCACTGCAAAAGTGGTAACTATTATTGTTCTTTTATTAATTGTTCTGATTCTAAATGAAGTTCACAAAATGCTATTGCCTACTCATAAGATTGGTGACAGAACTGATAACATTCAGTTATAAACATTATCAGTATATTATTTCTTTAAAAAAAAAAAGAGAGAGAAACCACATTTTATAATTCTAAACATTCTCTTCTTTATGCCTTTGGGGAGAAAACTAAAGCTATTATAAAAGAAATAACTTAGAGAGAGTCAGAGGCTTCTTGGTAAACAAAACTCTCTCCTGAAACATTTAGATGATTTAGTTAAGAACGAACTGGAACAACATCAATTGCACTTCTGTGCAATCAGAAATAAATTCCAAAATAACTGGGAAGCATTTCTGAAGCAATGCTTGGGTAGGTGTTTACAATCTGAAAATGGGATAAGGTAGGATAGAATAAATTCAACTATGAAAATAATACTCTCACCTGCACAAAGGGCATATGAAACTATGCCTTTGTGTGATAAACAAAACACTCCACAATCTCTACACATTATATATTGGGTCATCTCAGACGTGCTTTTCTGTTTCTTTGCTCAAACAATTGTCTCTTCTACAGAAAATTGATTTGTCTTCTGATACCTGCAGAAACTACTGCAAGAAACACCAAAGAGTAACATTTTTCAGAAAGCTCTTTGACTAAGTAAAAGTGTTCTACACTTGGTGGGTGTGTATGTGTGTTGCACACCCACATATGTATATCGTATCTCCATGTAAAGGTTTAGGAGACAGAGAAGGAGGGGAAAAAGAGCTAAAATAACAGAAATGTTAGAATTCTTTGTTATCTTTACCCTATGATTTGTTTTTCTTCAAAAATGGATAAGGAGGCTTCTAAATTGGCTCTATATTTTAAAAGCATCACCAAAATATATGAATATATAATCATGTGCTTAGCATAAAATACATTATGCCATATAGTAATTTATTGTTTGCATGTCCATTGCTTCCACCAGACAATTCTTTTTGTTATCAGAGAAGTTGTAGCTTTATTGAAAAATCATGCATAAAGTACTGGGTTCTCATATATCCCCCAACTATTAACACCTTGCATTAGTATATTACATTTATTACAATTGATGAAAGAATTTTTTATAATTATACTATTAAATGTAATCCATGGTTTACGTAGGGTTCATGGTGTTGCACAGTCCTATGTTTGTTTGCTTTTTCCTACTAGACAATTATCAAACAGAAAACCTAAGTGCTGGGCCTAGAAGTAGGGTTGGGCAGTAAGTTTGTATTTGATATGGTGTTTGAAGGGAAAAAGAAAGTGTTCTTTTTCAGTGGCTTATTTATATTAAGAATGAGCAGGTTTGACCATAAAATTTCTTAAAGAATAATTCTAGCTTGAATCTAAGCTAGATTCACTGAATCCAATGTCTCCAATTTTAATCATACCGAAGATTTTTATCACAAGTTGGGTGTCTTTTCAGTTTGGAAGGATTTTGTGGAAGGGAAGAGGAAGGGGCACTGCCTCCCTCAGTGGACAGTGTGCCAAGGGTGGCCTGGTGGCCAAATTCTGCTCTTCGATTTCCTTGTGATTTTCTTCAGAAGTTCCTTGTGTCATCAGAACACTTTGCACCTTTGTCTATTAAAGCATATTTCCATGTAGCTTGCTGTATTGTCATTGGAGAGTTTAGTATTGCGTTAAGTAAATTGCAATGTAGATATTGTGTATGTGGCACATGAGGCAGATTACTTATTAAGTGCCAGATCGTTTGTCTACATCATTCTGAGTATTTGATTTTAACATTCTCCAGGGCATATAAAAATTTTCTTTCAACTTTTTATTTTCAGTATTTTGGTCAGTGCCTGAAACATAAATAATAATTCCATATAAAATTATTTGTTAGTTAATTCATGTTACTTTAGCTGTACACATAGGAATGCCTGGGGTTTAGATAGTGTTTCGTTTAGATAGATACCCAATTTATGTTTTGTTTTCTGGATATATATATTTTTTATTTTATGGGCTTACACTATGTTTTAACAGAAAATACAAGAGGAGTCATGAGAATGGAATCCGTTCTTGTAAGACTACAGACTTGAAATTAGATGACCAGATTTGAGTGATATCCAGCCCATTTATTTCTTATATGAATACCACTGGGGAAGTCAATTAACTCCTCTAATCCTCAGTTTCCTCACTGAAAAAACAGACTAACAGTCGCTATCTCATCAGGTTCTTGGGAGAATCAAATAAGAAATGCATGTGAATGATAAAGCACTACCAAATGCTAGCTAATATTTTTCATTTTCCATGCCTGAGAGAGCATATGACTTGTGTCTCTCAGAACCCAAGGGGGAGAAGAGGATTTAATGCATGTTTATTGATTTCTGACAGCATTTTAGGCCTCATATAAAACAGTATATATATATATATATATATATATATATATATATATATATATGCGTATTGATAGATGGATAAATCAGTCAGAGAGAAGTATTGAGACACTGGACAACCAATATTTGCCTGCTTTTCAAAGCACAGTAAATCTAAATCTATGTCTCAAATTGCAGTCAGCTTTTGTCTAAGAATCTGCAGCACATGTTCTCTTCTATTATTGAAAGAGACAGGTGCCCCATCAATGTAAATTTTATTGTAAAATTGTTTAATAGAATTCGCAGTTATAGGAGGACAAACACACTTGACATACTAATGGAGGATCTGAATTTGATATGTGGAGACAAACAGGCCTGACAGACAGCATCAGTTATTGTTTCACAAAGAAAGGTGAGCAATATAAGAGACTATCAATGAAAGAAAACCCCTGCTGATCCATTGCTAGCATCCCTGCTAACCAAGATAGTAAAACTAGGAGTTTGGAGTAAGTCCTTAAATTTTTGATAATGTAAGTAAATGCCAAATGTGTATTTTATCTCATTGTATTCAAATTTTCAGTACCATTTTATACCCACGATCCTTAACCCTTGTCCTTATGATGCTACAATATTCTTACTTTCCTTCAAACACTTGTCTCCTTTAGTGTATACTCAGTAATTTCTCAAGTCTTGGTGGATATTCTCTGAAACTCAGCCCTTGGCCAAAGACAAATTTACAACTTTCAGCTATTGTTATGATCCAAATAACACTTCTATACGTGTAATTTCAAACCCTTGTATTAAGCTCCAGTTTATCCATTGAATGCCAGTTCTCTAATTCCAAGTATTTAATGAATATTTCCACTTGAATATTTGGATGTCATCAGAAAATCAACATGACTGTAGTCAATAGACTTCCCTCTAAACTAAATTATTTCTCCAATCCTTTATTTCTGTCCATCTAATCCTTGTAGTATCATCACTCTGGAATCTATGCTAAATACTGTGGTGAAAGAAATCTTCTTTAACACACTGTTTATCAAATCTCCAATCATTCTCTTGCTTAAAAACTTTCAATGACTCCCCACTTCCTAGGAAAAAAAAATACTATTGGTTATAAGTTTCTTGAAAGGGCAGGGACTACTGTGTTCTATTAATCTCTTTATCTACCACATCTAATCTCATGTTTTGCACATCTTAAGTTATGTAAATTGCTTATTTAATTCAATTAAACTCCTACTCTCATATTTCCTCAGTCTGGCCCATTTTTAACATCCCAAATAAACTTTCAGTGGCTCTTTACAAATAATCTGTTTCATGCCACTAGTCAAGGGTCTTTCCCCCTACAAGTGCCAAGCTCATTTTCCCCCTCATTTTGGACATGATACCTCTGCTTTTCTCTGTTCAGATCTCACCATTTTTCAAAATAACCCTCTCATAAATCCTTCCATAATTCTTCTAGTCCACCTTATCTTTATTTCCAATGAACTCCTAACACTCCATTTTGTGCTCTTTTAACAGAGTTTGTAATTATTATAATCCTAAATATTCCTGTCAATTCCATCTTCTCTTTGACTTTTTTTCTTTCCCTTAGTTTTAAATGTTTTATTTTACTGTTTAACTTTTGAATTGCTTACATTTTTTCCCAGAATATTCCTTTTGGGTCTACAGTTACATTATAAAAATTTAGGAGGGAAGATGCTGTCATATTTTCTTGTATCATGCCCCCATCTTCTAAAATATGCTATGGAAAAAAGGAAAGACCCAAAAATATTTGTTAAATGAAAAAATGTATATTTGTTAGATGAAAGAGTGAATGTGGGAGAAAAGGAAATATATAGAAGAGGTATTTATTTCAATTAATAGCTTTGAAACATAATTGAAGGTGGAAAAAAGCATCACATTGAGGATTCAATGCTTTTAGATAGTTTTTTTAAAGAAAATATTTTCCTTTCTTATCTGCCCAGTAACTTAATTAGTCGATTATGTAAGAAGAGCATAAAGGCTAATGTTTCTTTACCCTTTTTATGTGGCTCCAGTGACTGATTATAAAAGTCATTAAATGTTATATATTAGCTAATGAAGGAAATGGGAGAACCAAAGAGAATTTGCTAGACAACATTAGAGACCTATTTGGAATTATTTCGGTAAAGTTTGCTCTAAGGCTGGCAGAATTCATATATACCTTTCCCTACTGTGATTTTGAAACCAAGAAAACAGAGCTATTTGAATAGCAGATGAAGACACTGCACCCTTACTCATCTTGTTTCTGACCCCTTTGCAATGTTATCTCTCACAAATGTAATCAGGTCGGGACTAAATGAAAGGGATTTTGTTTTGCAAAACATTCTGTCATTTTCCTGGCATTAATAGATTGAACTGTTTCACTGAGACTTAACGCATACCTCATCAATTCTTCCACCCAGACTTGTTAATGTTTAACATTCCATATGCTTTATCATTGGACTTTGTATGTTTCTTCCTTGGAAAACATTTATATTTGAGTGAGTTTAATGGGATTTACTCCCTTCTCATAAGTAACAAATCCATTTATATTTGCAATAAATCTCACCAAATTTATTTCCTGTAAAATATGATGATTTAGTAAAGGATTGGAATGTCAAAGTAGAGGAGACTGTTCTGCTGTCAATGAGATATTTAATATTTATTTGAATGTAAGAGCCTTTTAAGGTGACACTTTTTTTTTTATTAATTAAAAAAAGAATTAACAAAACAATTAGAAATCATTCCAATCTACATGTACAATCAGTAATTCTTAATAACATCACATAGTTGCATATTCATCATTTCTTAGTACATTTGCATCGATTTAGAAAAAGAAATAAAAAGACAACAGAATAAGAATTAAAACAATAATAGAAAGAAAAAAAAAACAAAAAAAACAAAAACAAAAAACCTATACCTCACATGCAGCTTCATTCAGTGTTTTAACATAATTGCATTACAATTGGGTAGTATTGTGCTGTCCATTTCTGAGTTTTTATATCCAGTCCCGTTGTACAGTCTGTATCCCTTCATCTCCAATTATCCCTTCTCTTTTTTTTTTTTTTAATTAACAGAAAAAAAGAAATTAACCCAACATTTAGAGATCATACCATTCTACACATGCAATCATTAATTCTTAACATCATCACATAGATGCATGATCATCATTTCTTAGTACATTTGCATTGGTTTAGAAGAACTAGCAACATAACCGAAAAAGATATAGAATGTTAATATAGAGAAAAAAATAAAAGTAATAATAGTAAAATCAAAACAAAACAAAACAAAACAAGACAAAAACCTATAGCTCAGATGCAGCTTCATTCAGTGTTTTAACATGATTACTTTACAATTAGGTATTATTGTGCTGTCCATTTTTGAGTTTTTGTATCTAGTCCTGTTGCACAGTCTGTATCCCTTCAGCTTCAATTACCCATTGTCTTACCCTGTTTCTAACTCCTGCTGAACTCTGTTACCAATGACATATTTCAAGTTTATTCTCGAATGTCCGTTCACATCAGTGGGACCATACAGTATTTGTCCTTTAGTTTTTGGCTGGATTCACTCAGCATAATATTCTCTAGGTCCATCCATGTTATTACATGGTTCATAAGTTTATCTTGTCTTAAAGCTGCATAATATTCCATCGTATGTATATACCACAGTTTGTTTAGCCACTCTTCTGTTGATGGAGATTTTGGCTGTTTCCATCTCTTTGCAATTGTAAATAATGCTGCTATAAACATTGGTGTGCAAATGTCCGTTTGTGTCTTTGCCCTTAAGTCCTTTGAGTAGATACCTAGCAATGGTATTGCTGGGTCGTATGGCAATTCTATATTCAGCTTTTTGAGGAACCGCCAAACTGCCTTCCACAGTGGTTGCACCATTTGACATTCCCACCAACAGTGGATAAGTGTGCCTCTTTCTCCGCATCCTCTCCAGCACTTGTCATTTTCTGTTTTGTTGATAATGGCCATTCTGGTGGGTGTGAGATGATATCTCATTGTGGTTTTGATTTGCATTTCTCTAATGGCCAGGGACATTGAGCATCTCTTCATGTGCCTCTTGGCCATCCGTATTTCCTCTTCTGAGAGGTGTCTGTTCAAGTCTTTTTCCCATTTTGTAATTGGGTTGGCTGTCTTTTTGTTGTTGAGATGAACAATCTCTTTATAAATTCTGGATACTAGACCTTTATCTGATATATCATTTCCAAATATTGTCTCCCATTGTGAAGGCTGTCTTTCTACTTTCTTGATGAAGTTCTTTGATGCACAAAAGTGTTTAATTTTGAGGAGTTCCCATTTATTTATTTCCTTCTTCAGTGCTCTTGCTTTAGGTTTAAGGTCAATAAAACCGCCTCCAGTTGTAAGATCCATAAGATATCACCCAACATTTTCCTCTAACTGTTTTATGGTCTTAGACCTAATGTTTAGATCTTTAATCCATTTTGAGTTAACTTTTGTATAGGGTGTGAGAGATGGGTCTTCTTTCATTCTTTTGCATATGGATATCCAGTTCTCTAGGCACCATTTATTGAAGAGACTGCTCTGTCCCAGGTGAGTTGGCTTGACTGCCTTATCAAAGATCAAATGTCCATAGATGAGAGGGTCTATATCTGAGCACTCTATTCGATTCCATTGGTCGATATATCTATCTTTATGCCAATACCATGCTGTTTTGACCACTGTGGCTTCATAATAAGCCTTAAAGTCAGGCAGCGCGAGACCTCCAGCTTCGTTTTTTTTCCTCAAGATGTTTTTAGCAATTCGGGGCACCCTGCCCTTCCAGATAAATTTGCTTATTGGTTTTTCTATTTCTGAAAAATAAGTTGTTGGGATTTTGATTGGTATTGCATTGAATCTGTAAATCAATTTAGGTAGGATTGACATCTTAACTATATTTAGTCTTCCAATCCATGAACACGGTATGCCCTTCCATCTATTTAGGTCTTCTGTGATTTCTTTTAGCAGTTTTTTGTAGTTTTCTTTATATAGGTTTTTTGTCTCTTTAGTTAAATTTATTCCTAGGTATTTTATTCTTTATTTGCAATTGTAAATGGGATTCGTTTCTTGATTTCCCCCTCAGCTTGTTCATTACTAGTGTATAGAAATGCTACAGATTTTTGAATAAGGTGACACTTTTAAGAGAGGTGGAACATGCCTGTTTTATAAGTTTTATATGTGATTTTATATGTTGTCCTATTTGTTCATAGTTTTTGGGTGTATTTCTGTGTGGTGTATATGTATATGCATGTACTAAGGGAGAAGACACAACTTAATATGTAACTTGACCAAATGGAAAAACCTGGTAACTGTTTTGTAATAGGTATATCATTTCTTATATAGTTGGGCTATATGTTGTTACCACAGCTGATAAGAGTGTGAAAACCATGGGATTTGAGGAGAATGGCCATGATCTCAAGTCTGGCTCTCTTTCTCAATGGTCTTATATGAAGGCAATTCCCATACAATATCTAGGTTTTAGTTATGTCAAATGGTAGGAATAAAAAACTATTTCATGAGGATTAGTGAAGTTAACTAGATAATACAAATGGAAATGTTTTGCACAGAAGGAGACATAATATCTATATTTTGATAATTATACTTTAAATCCAGAGTCCATCCTGTGGTCTTTAAAATTCTCATGAACTGATTGTAACCATCCACCTGACCTCATCTCCATCACTTTACCTCTAGCTAAGTTTACTCTAATCACATTGGCCAG
Organism: Tamandua tetradactyla; assembly: GCF_023851605.1. Taxonomy (NCBI): domain Eukaryota; kingdom Metazoa; phylum Chordata; class Mammalia; order Pilosa; family Myrmecophagidae; genus Tamandua; species Tamandua tetradactyla. Next base: position 51,414,023 of record NC_135337.1, read on the forward strand.
CTTGTATTCCTCAAAAACACACAGCCCTTTCTGCCTTAGGGCCTTTTCATGTGCTATTCCTTAAGCCCCAAATGCTTTTCTCTCATCTTGCGTGACTGGTGTTCTTATTTCATTCAGAATTCTGCTCCAATATCACCTCCTTTCATAGGTTTTCACTACTTGGCCTATTTAAAGTGGTGTCCCTTTCTCCATCACTTTGTTTTAATTTTACCCTGTTTTATTGTTTCTATAGTGTTTATCACCAACTGATAGTGTGTATTTTCTTTTGTTTATTTTATCTTGCTTTCTACAGCTAAACTCCATGAGAATGGGAATTTTGCATATCTTTCTCACTACTGTCAACCCAGCACCTGGAACAATATCTGGCAATAATAGCTGCTAAATACATATTTATTTAAATAATGCATAAGTGAATGAATGAATGAATTTTCATTGAATCATTACTCTGTTTGAGGTAATCTGCAATGTGCTTTATATGGATTATATAATTTAGTCACTAAAATAGTTCTTTTATTATTCCTATTTTATTAATGAAGAAAACAAAGATGTCATGAGATTCATTAACTTGCAGTGGAGGAAAAATATAAAGCCTATATTTTTGGTCACTGCTATAAAGGCACTGTATAGTGTATTCAGACATGTTGATAGTAATTGGTGTTTGAACACACCATCACAAAATAGGATGTCTTGACTATCAAAAGCCCATTTATATAGCTTAATCTGATTCCCAAAAGAAATGAGTGTGTTCAGTGACTAGAATCTCATGGAACTCATAGACTCTCATAGAAACTCAAAGTTAGAATAGTTTTCATATTCTCAAAAGCTACCAGATGAAAATAGTTGAACAAGAATCCAAGGAGGCAGGAACTTGTATTTTGATAGGTGACAAAGATGTGACTTACCTGCAGGTGACCAGCTATTGTAGCGATATGCAGGGCAGTGAGGCCACCATACCCAACCTGCTGAATGTCAGCTCCACTGTGAAGCAGGGAAGTAATCAATTCTGTGCTGTCCTATAAGGAAAGACATCTTTAGTGTTACTTTTCCACTAATAGCAGGTTTGAAAGCTGTGCATCAGGATGTATTGATTCCCTGACTGCCAGCCAGTTTAGATGTGCAAAGAAAACCTAAGCGTGATTTGTGGTATAAGAGCACATCCGATAGCAAAGAGCAGCTCTTGGATGGCTGAAATGCAAGACCAAATGACAGGGCCGTTCATCTCCAATCAATCCTCTACCACTGGACCATGAAGGGCAGAAAGGACTTAACTATGATGAGGCACTTGCAAACTCAGCTCAATCTTACATGTAGGTCACTAGAAAAATATGCTTTCTCCAGCAATTAAAATTAACCCCAAAGGTCAACAATGTTGCAGGAGCAGTTTGAAGATTTAATTTTTTCTTTTAGAGTTTAAGAAGATGAAAGTTGTTATCTAAGAAGAGAGTATGAACCAAGTATTGAACTAACTGCAGCTCAGTGGACCATTTCATGATGGTTCAGTAATTTCTTCTTTCCTAGTATATGGTGTCATGGGCCCTATACATAATTAATCAGTAGTGTCTTTCTTAACTTGAATTATTTTAACAGTTAAAATGTTTGAACCAATATTTGAGCCTCTGAATTAGAATCATTTACACAATAACCAAAGTAATCTTTACTTTCTTTATACTATTATTTGTATTCTATCTTCAGAGAGACATGGAACTAACAATATTAATAGCAATTAACAGTCACTGAAATGCTTGTAATACAACGTTTATGCATTAGCTTATTTAATCCTGGCCCATGATAGGACTTCAATAAATAGTTGTTAAATGAAAAAGCAAACAAAAATGAAACTATAAAAAATTCTCATGACAACTTTATAAAACAGCTACTATCATCAACTTCATTTTATAAATCACATAGTCAAATGAGTGAGGAGAAGGATTATACATTTACAAAGCTTCAGATTTGGAAAGAAACTCAAAGGTCTACATATTTAACCTTTTTCCTTAAATTAAGAATTCAAGCGATGGCCTTTCCACATCTTCTCAAACACATTCAGTGCCAAGAGTCTCAATTCTTTATGGGATAACCCATTCCATTTGTGATTTACATACTTACAATTTAAAGTAATATATATTAGGAAAATTCTCCCATTATAAAACAAAATCTACATTGTTATTTCTGTCACACATAAATGAAGATCTAGCATAAATTATGAAAAAACTTTGGAAAAAAATTCCAACAGCAAAATTAATATAATATTTTCCAAATCTTCCCCTCCATCTGCCTTTGGCTCCTTCTGCTCAACCTCTAAACTCATTCTCCCTTCTTAAAAAGTTCCCTTTTTTCATTTAAGCTAAGCAATCATTTATCTATCCTTTTGCTTTGATTTTCCAAACTTTTGTAAAAATGTATTAATACTCACTGCTGACAACTTCTATCTCATTTCTTTGTTAATCTCTAGCTGAGCACACCTAACTCTGTTGAACAAAACCCTTCTGCACACATCATATTCCATAGATGTTGAACCTTGCTTTTCTTACTAACTGAAGCAAATTCCTTTGTCCATTGTCTTATATTATCAAGAGAAACCACCATACCCTCTTCTACTACCTGAGACACAAAACCCTCATTTTCTTGAAATCATCTATTCTATTTCAGTAGGTAGCCTTCTGTTTACCAAATCCAATGTTTTTGCTCTAATCGTCCTACTCTTCTCTAGAGTTTGATCACTCCTTTTTTCCTGAAATCTTCATCTTTATTGCTTCCCTAATACCATATAACCCTGAATTTTTTTCTCTTTGTCTTTCTTTGTTTTTGCTTGTCTTCTAAAATTGGGTGATTTGTGAGTTTAGCGCTGTCTTAGTTCTGTTAGGGTGCTATCAAAAATTCCATGCAATGGATTTTGGCTTAAACAATGGAATTTATTGACTTATGGTTTTAGAGGCTAGGTGGCTTGCTTCCTCCCAGGTTGGTAATGTTTTGGTTTACCAGCAATCCTTTGGTGCCTTGGCTTTCCCATTACAAGGTGATGACCTCCCCTTTTTCTTCTGTGTTCCATTGACTTCTGGCTTCTGGCTCCTCCTACTGGCTTCCTCTTTTACAAAGCCTCCAGTAATCAGATCAAGCCCTAACCTGATTCACTGGCCACACCCTAACTAAAAACAATATTTTCAAAAGGTCCTATGTAACGTGGGTTCATACCTCCAGGAATGGGATTGAGAATATGTTTTTTTCCGGGGTACATAATTCAACCTACCAGAGGCACTAAGCCACTTTCCCATTCTATATGCTGCTTTTGGAAATTCTTGCTTAACATCATAACTTCACCTTTAACATTGGTCCTAATTTCTTTGCTAAAAACATGGCAACTCAGATTCAAAATTCAAGCTTGCTCTTGTAAATACAGATTCATAATTTCCTCAGTCTCACCAATCATCTTCTAATGTTCCTTATTTATTTTAATAACATTTTTCTTATTCCAAATGGTCTAGAGTTTCTTCAGCTCAATCAGTTGCTGAGTTCTTCTTGTTTTAACTGTCAAGTACTTCTCATATTCTCTTTATGTCTACCAATACCCTCCATACCATATAGCCTCTCTATTCTTGATTTGACCCTTTTTTCTGAGTGTAATTATCTTACACTCAGATTTGATCATGGCACTCTCCTTTTCAATAAATCTTTCATACACTCATCAAATTTTTATTGAGCATATAGGTGTATCAAGCACTGTTCTAGGTAGTGGGGACACTGCACTGAACAAGACAGTCAAATCTCTGCTCTTTTGGAGCTTATATTTTACTGTATATACATGAGGAGAGAGACAGAAAAGGAACAAGCAAAAAAACTTTTTATAGAAGCATAAAATATCAAGGGCTATGGGATAAAACAGACAAATAATGAGGTAGCTGCCTTTAATTGGGTAGTCAGATTAAAGCACTGAGGAGGTAACTTTTGAGGTAAATGGTAATTGCCAAACAAACAAGCTAAGAAAAAAAAAGGAGAAATCCAAGCAAAGTTTTTGAGGAAAAGAATTCCGGGACAGGTACAAAAGCCCTAAGGTGGAAACGAGCTAGGCAGGCTTGAAGACCAAAAAACCCAGGAAAGGCCATTATTAAGTAGACAGCAAAGTTGAGAGGGGAATAGGAATAGTGTTGTCCTAGATGAGTACAAAGAGGTTTGATGATGTAAGGTCTTGTAGATTTGGGGCATTTAGATTTTCCTTCAAGTGCAATAGTGAGCAGGAAACAGTGTAAGGTATGATTCAGAGATTGGAAGAATCAGAAAGAAGTAGTTTTTGAGGTAGAAGTAAGATATTTTGTTTTTCATATATTAAGTTTGAAATTATTATAAAGTAGAGTTAAGATTGCTAAGTCTAGGTAGGAACACAGCTTTGCCAATATTTGTGTGAACTTGGGCAAGTTATATAACCATTTTTACTAATTTACTTGGGTATAAAAAAAGGAGACAATAGTTACATGCATCTTAGAATGGCTGTGTTAGTAAATACAAAGCACTTAGAAAACTACCTGATCCAACAATGCTCAATAAAAGCCAATACTATTGGACACCAGAGTCTGGGGTTCAGTATAGACCTCAATCAAAATTTCCCAATAGGATAGTGATATGAGTTAATCACCTAGTTCCTCTTTCTTTTTTCCTTATATCTCCTCCAATGATTTTACTTTTTCTGCTTCCATTGAGACAATCAAAGAAATATAACAAAGGAAAAAACTCTGGGTCAGACTGGAAATTAAGCAATGACTACCGGTTCAACTGTGAATGGGAAGCCAGGGACAGCAAATTTTTCCTCCAGGGAAAACAGTTCAGAGGAATCAACTGTACCCTCACCAATAAGTTTTAATTTTAAGTGGTTAGGGCTAAAGATATGAGCAGTTTCTGAGATAAACAATAAAGATAATAACTTTCTCCCCCTCCAGATAAGCAGGAATTTAAATGCAGGGAAGTAGGAAAGGTCTTTTTAAGTACACAATCATTTGAAAAATAGAAGGGAAAATATAATAGATTTAAGTCAATAAAAATGTTAAAGAACACATAATATTAAAAGATAAATGACAAATTGGAGAATATTCACAACCTATAAAACTGACAAATGGTTTATGTACTTCATACATAAAAAAACTCTTACAAATCAGCAGAAAGATGGATATTCTTTCATTCAACAAATATTTATTAATGAATGTCTACCATGTGCAATCACTGTATCAGGCTAAATTAAAATAAATTACATGTAAACCATTGCGCATATGAAATATTTATCTATCAGGCAGATTCTAGTAAACACCCATCCATCCTTTCCTGAATGTCTTTACATTTTTTCTTTATTTATTTACAATTGATGGAATTTAAGAGAAAGATTAAAAAAAACCTCAATGTTACCCCTTCATACCATGGTTTTATCTCTCAAGTTTGACCTCTGATTGAGCTAAATACTTTTTAAATTGAATACTACTAAATTAGAACATTTATCTTACATGGCTATGCTACAGAAAATAATAACCAAACAATTGCTAATTATAAATTACTTACTATAGACCAAATATCTTGCAAAATGTCTTACTATAGTAACTATAGTACTTCATTTAAGCTTAACTATGTATGTATGGGAAAACATTATTATTCCTATTTCATAGTTGATGATACACAAGTGCAAAGAATGTTTAATACTTGCAGAGCCTCAAATAATTTGTAAGTATTGAAACTAGATACAACCAAGGTCAACTTCTAAGACCATGCTTAACTTCTGGTTGTCCAAAGTGCTTAGCTGAACCTCTAGCATAGTATCTAATATCTTCAATTCAACAAACACTGAGAACCTTTTATGTAGATATCCCACATATGGCATAGTGTCCTGAACTGAAATACTTGAATGAATAATTTTTACCAAGGCATATGAATGGACCATTGACGAGAACTGTTTGGGGTACCCATGTTCTACAAAAAAATAATATTCCCCTTTTTTAGGATTTCATTAAGAGAATAATCTTAAAAATTCTCAAATTTGCAGAGTAATATGGAAACACTAGCTATACTTAAACCAGAGATGTTCATAATTTCTGCATATGTAGCTCAGGTTTCAAAAAAGACAAGATCATTTCTTGACTTCAGTCTCATGGAAAAACTTGAAATGAGGATATACTTTTGCTGCTCATTCTATATAAATTGCATTTTATTTACAAGCCCACAATTTTTCTTTCCTATCCTCCAGGAAAATTTGTCCTAATGGTATAATTTTAAAATTCAGCAATATGGTACACCCACCTGTTATAAAGCGATAAAGTATGAACATTAGGCAAATTTTGAATATTATAAAGCTGATATCATTTATTACTTTGCTTTGTGATCATAACATATTATTAATGGCAAATTTTTTTAAAGAAGACTTTTAAGTCTTATGGAGGGAGTAGTCTTCTCGAGACTTGGCAGATTTTCCTTTAGGCACTCCCTAGGCAACTTTACATTATTCTGATTAAATAGAACTCATGGAAGCATTCTAAAGTGTGGGACAGATAAGTCCTCTGTAATGCATTCCTGTGTACAATATTTATTAGTTTTTAAAAGAAGAAAATCCATGTTTGAAAGAGTGAGGCCTGGACAAAGGAGCAGTAGAACTATAGCTTTGAAGAAATAGGAATTGGAGCAAAATGGTCCTCCAAATTGTAGTAAATGGGTGGAATTTTTTTGTATTATTAGCAACTCTAAGTTTGTACCACCTGTGAAACTCTAACCTAGCATCTAATATCCTGCTTGTGGTAGGCTGTGATTGTTACTCTGGATAAAGCCACTAGTATCAGATAAACCCTATCCTCTACTACCTTTACTTAAACTAAAGAAACATTTTTAACAAGGTTTGTTGCCAATTTTAGGTCAGAAAAGAAATAAACTTTTTGAGTTTAAAACTCTACTTCCCTCTGATTATGAAAGTAATATATCCTTTGTGGAAATTTTAAAACATGGCAAGCATTCACTTACACTTCTTTCCATTGAGCTTTGGTATTTATGTCCCTTCCTCTCAAACCTAGGTGAGTTTGGGACCAGTATAGTGTGGCAGAAGTGAACTATGTGTCTTCCAAGGCTAGGTCATAGAAGACCAAGTAGCTTCTTCCCTGTTTGCTGGAAAACTTGCTTTTGGAGTCCTGAGTTACGACAGAACCATCACAAATCACTTTCAGGCTTTCTTGTCAATGGACCCAGCTAAGCCCATTCTTACTGTCATCCCGTCCCAGATCCAAAATGTGTAAGGCATTGAGACGATTCTGATACCCCCGCTGATTGATAAACCCTAGTCATTGTCAGCTGAAACATTAAACATTGTGGAGAAGAATCAAGCCATACCCTCTGGGTCCTGTCCAAATTTCTGACCTGAGAATACATGAACATAATAGTTGCTATATTATAGCTCTAAGATTGGGGTAAGTTTGTTATGTCTCAATAAGCAACCAGAACATTTTCTACCCCAGTGTATAAAACATAGAAAATAAAGAAAAGGAATACAAAATGTAAATAATCAATGTTCTAGTTTGCTAGCTGCTGGAATGCAATTTATGAGAAATGGGAAGGCTTTTAAAAGGGGGAATTTATTAAGTTGCAGTTTACAGTTCTAAGGCCATGAACATGTCCCAATTAAAGCAAGTCCTGTTAAAATGTTCAAATTAAGGCACCAACAAGAGGTTATCTTCATTCAAGAATGGCCGATGAAGTTCAGGGTTTCTCTCTCAACTGGTAAGGCACATGGCGAACATGGCGATGTCTGCTAGCTTTCTCTCCAGGCTTCTTGTTTCATGTAGCTCCCCCAGGGACGTTTTCCTTCTTCATCTCCAAAGGTCTCTGGCTGTGTGGGCTCTCGTGGCTCTGTCTCATAGCTCTCTCCAAAATGTTTCCCCTTTTAAAGGATTCCAGTAAACTAATTGAGACCCACGTGGAATGGGTGGAGTCACATCTCTGTAGCGATAACCTAATCAAGTTTCCAACCTATAGTGCTGAATAGGGATTAAAAGAAAAGGTTGCTCCCACAAGATTGTATCAGGATTAAAACATGGCTTTTCTAGGGCACATAATCCTTTCAAACCAGCACAACCAGTAATACTGCCATATAATTACTTTATAATTTATGTGTGTTTATTTTCTTCCATTCTTTTTTCCCTATACCTGTACATTCATGCAACTAGATAGAGTACAGACTATCTATCTAGTATGCAGCTGCATCCTCATGGCCCCTCCATCACTGTGTTTGGCTATGTTTCTTAACTTCTTGAGTTGGTTTCTTTTTGTTTCGGTTAAATGGGGATAATCATTGTATCAGTCTCCCATGGGGTTGTTATGAGGACCAAATCAAACAATGCCATAATGCATTTAGCACAATAACTGACATATAACAATTATTATAACTATTATGTACACTACTGAGATCATACTATATACAAAATTAGGTGATCTCCCTCTTACAATTGATATAAACTCATGAGCATCCTCATGTATGGCAGATATAAGGATGTGCCACTGAAATCTCCTTTTGAGAAAACTATGCCAGTAGCATGATTAGCTGGCAGCATCCTCAAGTAGCTCTTTCAGGATCCATTTCTACCCAGTGCAGGATTAATCTTATGGGCTATTTTTGCTCTGGAGCTCTCTTGGGCTGACAGAGACTTTTTCAGGTTTGTATTGTGTTGTGATAGCTTCCCCTGCCCAATTCTATTTTCTTCCTTTTCCTTTCAGGAGCATCACTTCCCAATAAACATTTTGCATTCCTAAATCCATTTCAGAGTCTGCTTTTCAGAGAATCCAACTGGCATATCATGAGATAGTTTTCATTAATATAAATTTAAATTTTGCCCCAACTGGGATTTGAGCTAAGATCTTTTGACTTTGGAGCCCATGTTTTTCTCAATATATAACATTAAATGCCTCTAACTATCCCTCTACTCCCAATTACTGGCCTTTCCTTTGCAAACCCTAACCATATGAACCTCACTTGTAAAGTAGGGGGTTGATACTTTTTGTACTTAATTTATAGGGTTGTAATACACAGCAAATGACATAATGCATGTATGAAAGATGTAAATTCAAAATCCTCACAAGTGTAAGTTTTATATTCACATTAAATGCATTCTCCTTGGATTGACTATTTCTTTAAGAATACTCATCTTATGTCCCTATCTACTCTGCCCCATGAAATGCTAACAAAAGATTTTTAATTACAAAGTGTCTAAATTTCTTCCTCTGTAAAATTTCAGGATTAAGCAAAATTGTTTCTTTTAATATGCTTTCAACTTGTAATATACTAATTTCCTCACAGTGTTACATCAAGCTTCAATTCAGAGCTAAAATTGGGTTGGGAAGATGACTGAGTTTCTCAGTGTGGAAATAGAAATATATAAATAAATATTTCAATAGTATGTTTAAGTATGTTTTGTTGTTGTAAATGCAACTTGCCCAGCAATTTTTATAGCCTATTTGTGTTTTTAAGGAAAAAAGTAATAAAAGCAGTTTGTAGCCTTCAAAGATATTTAGGCTTCCTCTAGGACAATGGATGATGCAAGCCTTCAATATGAAATGTATTTAGTTACAGCCATTAAAATTTAATGGACTAGAGCTGCCTCATGTGTCGTAGACAAGCCCAATGAAAGGATCCATTAATCAGAATAAAAATAACTGCTCATGAACATTTGCAACTACTTATCTCTTACTGAAATAATTCTGAATTTCTTTAACAAAAGATATAAATTATTAAGTTCCTATGTGTGACGGAAATACTTGACTTTCCTTGAAATTTTAAAAAAGAAAGAAAAAAGAGAAGGGACACCCTGTTACATAGAATATCCATTCTCTTACTAGGATAATGCCAACAAATTTGCTTTTGATCTATTTTTTCTCATCACTTCTGTGACCTTCCTCCTTCTTTTTTGCAGTTTCCTCTATCTCTTTTCCCTGTAAGCTGCTTCCTTTTGGTCTTTGGAAATATCCTTAAATCTTCTCATAATTCAGAGGTGTTTTAACAGGGAGGGGCTATCAGACTATAGAGTTTGCAAATATATGCTAGAAAATCATTTTGAGCATTATTCTTTCTTTAATGTATTCTCAATTACAACATTTAATTTATTTTTAAATTTTAATGTCATTTAAAAAGACTGTGAATTTTTATATTTATCCAAAAGGGTAAGAGTTTTAAAAGATTGAAAAGCACTGTTGTAGAAACCTTTGATCTTGCCACCAGTCAAGTTGCTGAGTAATTTCTTGCTTTTTGAGAGAGCAAATGGTATCCATTGCCTTCAATTTCCTAACTCCATTTGTTTTCAACCAAATTTTAGACCTTATACTCCCACAGATTCAGAAAATATATCCCTTAAAAATATATTTCCAGGGGTGCAAGTGTAGTTCAGTGGTAGAATTTCGCCTGCAAAGTGGGAGACCCGGGTTTGATTCCCGGCCCATGCACTTCCCAAAAAACAAACAAACAAAAAAATTCAACAAATGGGGCTGCAATAACAGGATATTTACACGGAAAAAGAATGAAATGTGACCCCCTCCATACAGCATACAAATATATGTGTTTCCTCATTTCCAATTCCAATGGCTAAAGTAGGACACTACTTTGCCCAATGACATCCTGATCTACTGCACTTGAAATATTTTTCTTTTTCATACTAAAATGGAATTATAACTTCATTCATTCATTTATGCAACACATATTTTTGAGCATCTATATAGACCAGGAATTGTTCTAAATGCTCCAAATAGTATGATAAACAATTCAGAACTGGTCCTTTCCTTCAATGGTGCTCATTTTTATATTCAGAGATCACAAACTAGCTGCAAGGGGGATAGTTATATGTGGTTTGGCCTGCACAGTATTTAAGATGAAAAAGTTGAAATAATGACAAATGCTTAAATATCAGGAAACTTTGCATAGTCATGAAAATGTCTGGTCCTCAAAAAATTGACAGATTGAGCAATACTGGGCCTGCGTTCATACAAGGCAGTGGTTAGCTGAACTGGGTAGTGACGTGTGGCATAGCTCTCTACTTACCGCAGTCTCCACCACTTCTTATATTTCAAAAATACTTAATCAGTTACCATTTATCATTGCATTTGCCATAAATTTGCTGTAATATCTAATACTGTCATTTATTTGTGTTACTTGCCTCATTCTAATGAATGGGAAATGTGACCCCCTAATCTATAGGAATATATGGAGAAGTAACCAGGTAATAAGAGTGCAAAGAAAGTACTTTGGTGGAGTACCTAATCCAGTTGTGGGAGAGGTCAAAGAAGGTTTCCCAGGAAATAGGGCAGTCTCAAATGTAAGAATTGAAGGAAAAGTTAACATCTTCAGTTGATGTTCTATTAACTTTTTATGCAGAATGTTAATTCATAAAGAAATGATGAAATATTTAGCTACTAAGAAGAAATATGGGTATAAAAATATATATCCTAGACATTCTAATGGTAGTCTAATTTGTGGGTATGAAAGTTCTCTAGTTCCTTAAAATGAGGATCAGTATTTAATAGTGTTTGAAAGCTGCCATTAACTGGAGGATTGAGTTAAGTCTACAAAGAGTAGGATTCTTTTCTTGAGAATTTTGGGGTTTTCCTCAAAGAATTTTTTTTAATTTGTATCTTGACAAATCCCCACTGGGGAGAATATAATCTTTAGTCAGGAAACTTCATTTGTTCAAATACCAAGGTAACCTTGGATTTAAAAGGTCATCAATTTAAGGAAACGGATATTTTAATATGCTTTCTAAATCAGTGGTTCTCAAATGAGGGTGATATTTTCTTCCAGAGGGCATTTGGCAATGTCTGGGGACATTTCTGCTTGTCACATGTGGAGTGGGGGAAGTGGCTCCTGGCATCTAGATAAAAGAGTAGGGGTAAGAAAACTACTAAATATCCTACAATACACAGCCAAGTCTCCACAACGAAGAACTATCTGATCCAAAATGTCACTATGTACAATTAGATGGGAACTTGAACTCAAAGTAGAAATAATCAATCCTGAAGAACAAAGATACGAAAACAGAAGAAAGTGAACAGAGACTCGATGACCTGGGGAGGATTATTAAGCAATTGAACACAGGTGTAACTGGATTCCCAGCAAGTGGATTGGGCAGAAAAATATTTGAAAAATAATGACCCCGAATTTCCAAATTTGTTGAAAATCTGAACTTACAAATTTAAGATGCTCAATGAAGCCCAGGAAACATAAACACAGAGAAAACCACACATAAGGGTATTGTAACCAAACTGCTGAAAACTTCAGTTATTTTCTCGTCCTCTTTTATTTTATTTAAAAAATATGAGTGATAAAATCCTAATCCCCAATCTTATGGATATGAACCTATTTTAATTAGTAAATGATGTAATTCATAAGACCCTTCTAAAAATCAAAAAACAAAAATAAAAACAAAAACAAAAGATGGCTAAGTATCTACATGGTATTAAAAAACTAAACATCTGCTCCATTCTTAACACATAATCATTAGGCCAGGCCTAGCATGTTTAATTGAAAGAGTTGCTGATATATCCACCAACAAGGTGTGAGGGTTATAGTATTCATTGTGTGAGTGTTATGAGATTACAATTAGAATGTAAAAAAAAAAAATGTAAAAGAAAATCCAAAGAAATATATATTAATAACTGACTTATATCCATCAAAAATATTAAAATCAAGAAAGACAAGGAAAAACTAAGAAATTCCTTCAGATTGAGGAAGATCACAGAGACAAGAAAACCAAAAATGTATGCTTCTAGCTTGGATCCTAGATAAGAAAAAATAATGGGTATAAATGACACAATTATGGTAATTGATAAAATTTGAATTTGGACTGTAGATTGAATAATAGTATTGTATGAACTTTAAATTTTCTGATTTTGATAATTTTACTTTGTATATGTAAGTGAATGTATTAATTCTTAGGAAATAAAGATTGAAGTGTTTAGTGGGAAAGAGATGTTTTCTACAATTTAGTCTCAAGTTGGTTCAGAAAGAAAAGAGCTAGAGAATGATATTGGAAATGGAAAAGAATGCAAACAATTAGTGAATCTGGATAAAGGGTATACAGGTGTTTATTGCACTGTCCTTACAAATATTAAGCTTGAAACACTATTAAAATAAAAATATACTAAAAATTATATCAAAGGAGAGGGATCAGGAGCCCCAAAATTAATTAGATTCTTATTGTAGCAGTTCAGGTAGAGGATAGTTAGAACTAGATTTAAAGCAGTAATAGTGGAAGTGGCTACTTTATATTGATTTCTATTTAAAGTGGAATGGTAATTTTAATTTATTTTTACCCTTGTTAAGGAACAATTCTACTGTGCTTTTAAGAATTGTTACCTACTATTCCAGTTTGCTAGCTGCCGGAATGCAATATATCAGAAACAGAACAGTTTTTCAAAAAGGGGAATTTAGTAAGTTACAAGTTTACATTTCTAAGGCCATAAAAATGTCCAAATTAAAGCAAGTCTATAAAGAAATGTCCAAATTAAGGCACCAACAAGAGGTTACCTTCACTCAAGAAAAGCCAATGAAGTTCAGGGTTTCTCTCTCAACGGAAAGGCACATGGCGAACATGGTGACATTCACTAGCTTTCTCTCCAGGCTTCTGGTTTCATGAAGCTCCCGCAGGGGAATTTCCCTTCATCCCCAAAGGTCTCCGGCTGCTCGGGCTCTGTAGTTTTTGTGGCTCTCTCATGGGTTTGTTGCTCTCTCCAAAATGTTTCCTCTTTTAAAGGATTCCAACAAACTAATTGAGACCCACCTGGAATGGGCGGAGTCACATTTCCCTCTAATCAAAGGTTAATACCCACAATTGGGTGAGCTACATCTCCATGGAGATAATCTAATCAAGCTTCCAATTTACAGTGCTGAATAGGGTTTAAAAGAAACCGCTGCCTCCAAAAGATGGCTCAGGATTAAAACATGGCTTTTCTAGGGTACATAATCCTTTCAAACTAGCACTACTACTATATTTTTAAGAATATAAATTTATTTAAATTTTCCATGAAAAGCTATAGTCCGGTATCTTTGTTCAAAATATAAGAAAACAGAAGAGGGGAAAAGGAACCCTAACAATGGAAATTTAGTTTTAATAAACTGAAATGGAAGAAATATTCAGTAAGTGTTGTTACATTAAATCATTCAGAACCTATCTATGTGCCGTGTCAGGCTAACTCTTAGCAAAATGAACTAATACAGAAAGAATGTTCCAGACAGTCAGATTCAGAATTGACAGTTTCACATGCTGCCTTGGCTATCCATCAGCAGCTTGCCGTTCTCGGAGCTCTTTTACACTCATCTCCCGCCTTTCATCAGAAATGTCAGCATTACATGCTGTTTCCCACCTTCTGAACTCAGCCTCCATTCAAGCTTTGCGGAAAGATTAGCAAGTATTAGAGACAATTTAGCACTTAACTGAGGGTTTCTCCCAGAAGGACTCTGAAGAACTGACCTGGCATTGACTGGGCATAAAAAGTGATGCGCTTTAGAGGATCTGCTCTCTGAATCACAGGAATATGTGAATCTGAATCATGGGGAAATATTCCTCTCTTCCCCCACAGTGATAACTTTCAGAGGTTGGGGGAGGGATTATAGTGCAAAGGAATCTCCATACTGCCCACCCACCCCCCACACCTGCACATGCAAAGCTGAAATTAAAATCCCCATCACAGAGTATATAAAAAAACATATGAGAGGATAAAAATATAGCAATTATTTTAATTATTTTTCTAATATTTATCAGATATCAAACCTTAACCCTCAGTTAGTAAAATAATCCTAACATGCATCTCACAATCTTTTTTAATGGTTAAATAAATAATATGCATAAAGCTTGTGATCTTTAGCCCATAAGAAGTACAGAATAAGTGGAAACTGTTATTATTATGATTAGAGAGCGAGCACCTAGTCTCAAATATATATTTATGGAAATTTTAAGGATTTGTCCCAACCCTGAATATCCCAGTTTGCCTAATCCGCTTTTATATTAATTCTTCTATCAGCTCTTGAAATTAGGTTGGAAACAGGTCCCGTTGTAGGAAAACAAACAACTGAAATAAAGATAGGAGAACCCAAAAGAGAACCCAGAGGCATTTTTGTGATATAAAGCTTGCAAAAGGAGAGCTCTCTTTTCCTGCCTTGGTTGAGAACCCCCAGGAAGAAGCTTCAGTACTCTTCTATCATCCTCAAATAAAACCTCTGCTCAGAGGCAGTTTGCTGTCCTAATAAGGGAGCCAGATTGCCTAGTTTTAAATTGTTGCTAATAACTGGCTAACTATGTAACTTTGGGGATAATACTAGCGCCATAGGTTGAATTATGCACCCGATTTAGACATGAACTTAATCTTAACCCACATTCAGGGGATGTGAATCATTGTAAATAGGTTTTCTTGAAGAGAGTATTTTAAGTTAAAGTATAGCCCAAATGAATGAGGCTGGCTCTCAATCTAGATGGCTGGAGTCCTTTATAAGCAGAATAAATTCAGACATAGTCAGAGCAACTCCTGAGAGGAGCTGGAAGCCAGAAATCCACAGAAGAGAGAGGAGAGGGCCTAGCCATGTGACAGAAGGCAAGAGTCAAGCCAAGGAACCTCAATGACTGCAGCCAGTAGCACTAAGACACCTTAACTTCGGGCTTCTAGCCTCTAAATTCTGAGCCAATAAATTCCTATTTTAAGCCAAAACCAGTTTGAGGTATTGTCTTAGCATCCTGGAAAACCAAGACAAATATTCACTTGTGGGGTGGTTGCAAAATTTCAATGATTTAAACCCAGAAAGTGCTCAAATGAGTAGGTGTCTTTTTAGACACCTTAGATATAGACTGTTTTAGACACACAAAAGAAGGTACCTGCTCAATAAAGAGAAGGAAGACCATCATACAATAATATAATCATATAATGTAATGCCTCTGGACACTCTGAAAGTTTTCTATGATTACTGATTTGCCAACAAAAAGAGAGAGAGAAACCTGAAGTTAAAATGACGTGGTTGTTTCTAAATACGTACAATACTTATGCATATCAAAGTGTTGTACCTTATAAACTGCCAAGTGCAAGGCTGTAAACCCATTTCTTGTCAGTCGAGATGGGCGGAGCCCTTTTAACATAAGCGTTCGAATATGCGACTTGTTGCCTTAAATAGAAAAATGAAAAAAGCCTGATTAAATCGCTGTGGGAGTGGACTAGGTGACATCTCTCTTTGACTTAATGATAAATGTCATACTGATTTATGAAAATGTCACAGTACTGTTCTGCAGGTCATTTGTAAAGTTTTCTAGTAATTGACAGCCTTACTTAATAGTGAACATCTCTGTTCCACTTGGAAAACTCGATATCACTGCTGTGTAATTTGAGGCAATTGATTTGCATTCTTTTAGTGCTCTCGTTGCCAGATGGTTTTAAACCTTGAAAACATGAAATCCTTCATCTTAATAAAGTACTGGTGATAAAGTTTAGGTAAACATTTAGGTATGGAGGACTCCTCAGAACATCATTAGCAATATAACTCCATTTAGATCAGAGAAATATGAAAATATGATCAAGGTTGGGAAGGCATGCGTAAATTTGGGAGGACAATCAGTTAAGTACATACTGCTTTGCTTGGAAGGAATGGTTAACGGATAGACAACACTCAAACATCAGTGTTCAATTCAGTTCAATGAATACTAGTTTGAATTAACAAAATAAATATTAATTATTCACTCTTTTATTCAATAAACGTATCCACTGCCTACTTTTTTCCAGCCACATTTCTGGGTTCTTGGGTACATTAATGAACAAAACAGAACAACATGTGAGCCATTTTAAACTCTTCAACTCAACCTTCACATGGAAATTTTTATTCTTGGCTTTTATCACTTTTCATATAGTTCTTTTGTATATTGTAAAGCAACTGCTTGATAATATTTTGGGTAATGCTTTAAATGCTTCTGAATTTAACCTAATCCCCGACTGGCATGACCGATGCTGAAAAAAATGCATTTTGATTTCCAAGCAAAAAACTAAGTGACTTGGTTTAGGGCAAAAGCACAATAAAACTTAAATTCTGAGCTAAATCACTTGGACTATTTGTGTGGTAGTTATTGCTTCAGTTGAAGGTTATCAGGGTTGGAGGGTACAAAGCAAAAGCAAAAATTGAGCCTGAATAGAATTCTCTTGTAGACTATTAAGCAGCTCAAAGCACTGACCATATAGACATGGAAACAGTTTAAAAAGTAGCAAATTCAAAGTACTCACCTCCACAAATACAACATAAATGAAGTAGAGACAGCCCATTTTCTGTGCGGTAATTTAAATTGACTTTACCGAAGGCTTCATCAGAGCTGAAAAAAAGATTTTACAGATGAGCACAAATTTCATTTTTTAGTGTACTGTCTTTCATTTGGAAATTATAGAAGGAAACCTCTCACTATAAGTTTAGAAATAGAGTTTTCTAGGATTCTTTTGTATCTAGAGGAAAACTCTGAATGTACCTCTGTATGAAAATAGAAAGTTTGAGAGATGGTATTTACACTAAAGATTCTCATTCACAGTTTGGTGTTCTATGTATAATTTGAAATTTTTAGGACCCCCTGATGAATTAAAAACCATTTACAAATAGAAAACATGAATGTTTAAAGGTGAATTCATGTCTCTTGCATGCAAAATTTCACAGCAAAACTATGGAGAAATTGAGTAATGTCTCTCCAAAAAAGAAAAAAAAGTTAGCATTTGATAAGAGATTAGAAAAAGGAATATAATCCCAGTACATTACAAATTCTGCCTGAAGCAGAGTTTCCCTGTGTTCTGACTGGACCAGATTTCATAGATAAAGAAGGTCTTAGCTCTGGTTAGATAGATAGTGAGTTAAAGTCACAGGTGAGAAGCGAAACAGCTTTAGTGATCCCATTAATGAAATCCTTGCCTTTGTCTGAACAAAGATCATTGTCCCAGGGGGGTCCCAGAGAGTTACAGGTAGCCTTTGAAAAGGAAAGTAGAGCTAAAATTCTCCACCTCTTGAGATCATTGGCACTTTCTGGACATTTTTCAGTAGAAATAAGATCATATCCTTGGTCTCCCAAGTCAATTTCAAGCTGCCTCTTGCCCACTTAAATCTCCAGCAGCTTTAGCTACATAGTACAGTCTTGGGTGAGTAAGCCTTCCTTGTCATTTGTAAAGTACTTACACTTGAAAAGTACGATAAATTCAGAACATTATATCAGCAAGACACCCAGTTAAGAACATCAAAAGCTACTGGAAATTCAAAATAGAAAAAGAAAAGGTGCTATTCTCCAAAGTGTTGATAAAAATAAAAAGCCTCTAAATCTAGGAACATTGAAGGACCTCAGTGAAATGCTTTAATCAGCAGTGGCAAGCCCAGTGGTTTGTTTTCATAGACAGCAGAATATTCCAACACTCTTCCACCCTTCTAGCCTTCTTGCTTTCCATGTTCAACTTCCTAACAGCAAAGTCCACAAATATGCTTATTCATAATGAGAAATATACCTCACCTGTCTAGAGTGCCATATGTAGAAGTAGGATAAACTCCAATGGGTCAATTATAGAAATGTTGAAAATATCATACATCAGGGAGTCTAGGATTTCATGAGCAATAGTTAAGAACTTAACTCACTTTTATCTGAGCTTTCTCCCAGCTCAATGAATGATGCAAACAAAATTATTTTTTATGAAAATCACTGCTTTACATATTGTAAATGGTACAGCCATTTTATGGTAAGTGAAGTGTCTTTATGGAAAAAACACGATTCTTGGAAATATGTGGACCTTGCTTGAGTCAGGCTTCTAAATCTTTGAAGTTATTATATATATAACAGAAAATATAATATAATATAATATAGAAGCATTATAGATGTCTTGGTAGAAAATAAACTAAATAGGCAGTATTAAACAAAATGCACTCTCAGCAGCCCAGACTTGGAAATGCGTTTAAGAGGTTTTCTCTCTAGTTGTGACTTCAAATAGTACAGGTGCTCTGAAGACCTGAACTCTGCTTTTAAAGCTAGCTAGCTTGGAATTTTCTATTAAAAAATGTAGGAAATCAGTGTCCATAAATACAGAGGGAAAGAAAACGGTGACTGGCAACTGAGGATGCTGATGGACTTCTGAGCTGAGAAACTCTGAGGTGATTTGGCTTTACTTCTTGGTCCTTCTATTATCCAGGAAGCAAAACACAAAATAAAGGCAGCAAACACATTATTGGAGGGGGTGGGGGGAGCCCACTGTTAAATGTACAGAACAACACAATCTACTGCCCAAGAGAAAGCAGGAAAAGAAAGATCTTCTTTTGACCTAAACATAATGAGTTTAATGAAAACCACTGAAGGAAGAAAGAGCTTTAGATTGCTTGCATAATAATAAAACTCTTGAAAAAAAAATCAGATTTTCAATGTGTTTCTCTCAATATCTGCCATGTTTTAAGGTTTTCAAAAGTGGAGTGTCATTTTGCAATAGGCAGTCCTTACAAGTTTGACCTTTGTATATTCAAAGCCTGATTCTGCCTTTTAAGCAATTCTTTTGTTTTGTTTTGTTCTGTTCTTGCTTTGGGAAAGTTATTTAACCAGTCCAAGCCTCAGTTTCTTCATTTGTAAAATGAGTACACTGATACATATTTTCCCTGTTTATTGTTAGAAACTTCACTGGTAATATAGATTAAGGGTTGTGCTGTTTGGAAGCTGTTGTGTACCCCAGAAAAGCATGTTCTTTAAACCTGATTCCTACTGTTAGGTAGGATTTTTTTTTTATTAAATTGTTTCCACGGAGATGTGCTCAACTCAAGTATGGGTGGGACTTTTTGATTAGGTGGTTTCCATGGACATGGGTCTCTACCCATTCAAGGTGGGGTTGCTTATTGGAGTCCTTTAACAGGGAACCATTCTGGAAAAAGCTTTAGAGCCAACATGAGACCTAGACATTTAGAGATGCAAAGCCAAGGGACCAGCAGAAGTCAGCCATGTGCCTTCTCGGATTGGCTTTTCTTGAGTCAAGGTATCTTTTTCTGAATGCCTTAGTTGGGACATTTTTATGGCCTTAGAACTGCAAGCTTATAGTTCATTAAATTTCCTCTATAAAAGCTGTCCCATTTCTGGTATATTGCTTTCAGGTAGCATTAACAAATGAAAACAAGGGTTTACTACAGTGCTTCGGCATATGTATAATAAAAAAATAGTTTTGTTATCATTTGACAAAACACTTTCTGATTAGGCACCTTCTGTATACATAAAAATAACTGTGTATATCAAATTCACTGCCAGCTGTGTGCCCCACCTCAGTTCTTGGTGCTCATTGGAGGTTGTTTTCAGCTGTCTCCTTGATCTAAACTATTCACTAATTCCTAGATCCTGTAAATACATCAGACTTGAGAATATACATGCTCGGTAGAATACTGTCAATTGACAGGGACATTAGTCCTGATTTTTAATTCCTTAATCATATTTGCAAAGAAAATAAACATTGAATAACAGAAAATGTGAGATGCCCAAGCCCATTGCTTATTTAAAAATGAGTAACACTGAACCCATATCTATTTTGATAAAATGACATTGAAAGCATAATTTATATTAGTGACTTTTTCATTCAACAATTATTTCTTAGCCCAGTGAATCACCCATAAGTGACTCAATAATGAGCCATAAAGAGGCCTTGCTCAAAACCAAGTTGCTGCCTGGTATTTTGTTCTCTTTCAATCCTATCTTCTTTGAATTGGTGAAGCTTCTATTAATACCAACAAAATGAATCAACAGAATAGATTCCCATAGTACTTGGCAGTCACATGCAATTATAATAGTATAGTTTTTAGCTTACTTTTAATAACTGGAATGAAATTTTTTATTTAATGATAGTTACTTAGAGGGTTATATTTGAATCCTAATACTTACTTTCCATTAACTTCTGGTCAAAGGTTTCTGTTTTGATTCATGCAATTAAAATATTCAAGTTTTAAAGAAATCATTTCTAGAAGAGAAATTTCATTTTCTCTCCTTTTGCCTATTCTAAAGGAACTGTGTATGTCAAATTCATTGCCAATTGAGCATCACTTATGTATTTTAATATTCTAAGCTCAATTTATTTTTTAATTTCTCTTACAGTTTTCATCATCTGCCATACCATACTGTAACTTAACATAATCTAATGAGTTCATAGTGCTTGCTAGGGCTTAGATGAATATCCTAATTAAAATGAAGTCACTATTATGAATGTATTTCTAATAGTAAATTCTATCCTTAATCATTAAAAATAGAATTCTGTACCCAAAGGTTACTTTTTTCTTGTAGTATAATGAACTCCTTTCTTAGTTTTTGCCGTTTACCCAGAAAAGGATGAAGTTTTGTGATCCAATTAAACTTCTTTCCCAAGACCTCGTCCTTTCCACCAGATATCTGACATGAGCAGAAGTGAGAACTTATTAAAATGTAACATTTGAACAGTTGGCCAAAGAATAATACATCACTGTCCCATCTATTCAAGGAGGTAGATAACTCGCTCTTTTAATTTATTCATTGACTGAAATTTAGGGAAAGACAAAGAATATAGAAAGAAGGTAGGGATGTGTTTATGGACAGCTTGGTTTCCTAAATTGATCATTTAGTTTCAAATGGCTAGTTATAATTTCTTGCTCCCTACTACTAAGCAAGAGAAATAGAAAGAAAAATCATCAGTAAGAGTTGGATTCCCAATATATTTACCCTGAGAAATATCCAGAAATTTATTATTCTCTGTTTCCCAGATCAAATCTGCAAAATAACAACATAAAAGAATATACACGTATTCATTCATGTTATAAATATTTATTGAGATATGGTGACAAAATATCAATATATATAGATATAGCAAGATAAAGCAAGAATAGCTAGAGGTTATAAAATTGGATAATAATTCTTATCTCATAGGGTTATTATGAGATTTAAATGAATTAGAACTTGTAAGTCTCATAAATATTAGCTGCTATAATTATTATTTTTATGAAAGCATTTATATATATGTATATTTACTTTTTTTAATTTTTGTGCTTTGCATTTGAGAAGAGAAATGGGGAAGGTAGAAGGCAGTGTTGGGGGAAAAGAGGGAGGAGAAAAGAGAGAGAGAGAGAGATCAACTTACTTCACAAGGCTTTTGCTAGATATCCCTGTAGAATGATTATCACAAGTTTTACGTGGACATGCAAGAAAAGAGTAAGGGTAGACTCTCAGGACAATGTGAATTGGGTTACCTTTTTTGGTTTGAGGTCTTTCTGTTGCTGTTTTTTGTTTGCCTGATTGTTTGTTTTGTTGCTAATTAGCAGACTGACTTACCGAAACATGCCAAGTAACACTTTCACTCTATTCTAACTTTACAGGATGACATTTCCTCCTCAATGTCCTAGTTACTATCTTGATAGAAAATTTCAATTGTTCTTAAGTAAATTCAGTCTGCAATGTTTCTGAAGCTATACATTTTCTAATAGCGAAATTATATAGTTGTTTGTATTTCTGAGAAAGTAGTTTTTTGGTAAGATGTTTCATTTGGAAAATGAGTATGGTGGAATGCAGCTGTGCCCAAAAGAAGTTTTAAAGAATAAGCAGGAAGTTATCGTTCACAAAACCTTCTTTGTTTTCCTCTTTGTTTTTCTCTTTTTTCTTTTTTTCATTTCCATAAACCATTGTGATTGCTTTCTCAAGAAATAGTACATTCTTTTGACCATTTTGGTTCACTTGTTAAACCTAATCAATCTTATAGTGATATACTATGATTATTCTATCTATTTAATGCCAGAAAAGATTAAAAATAAGAAAAATAGATTGTTTGGGATTGTATTGATAATTCATGACATTGTAAAATTGTACCTTCTCTAGAATCTTCTCATAGAATGTCAAATTTCATATTTTAGATTAAATATGAAAATGAATTTATCAGAACATAATCATTAAATTCCTAATGACTTAAAATACATTGAAAGAAAACAATCTAATTGGAAGCCTTTTAAAAATTCAGATGGCCAGCCTTCCTCTAAGTGGTTTTCAAAGAGCCATGAGAGGGTGCTTGTATCACTAGGGTGAAGAGGATTTTGTAAATATATTCCCTCAACCCACCTCTAGAGGCAGTTACAGTAAAAAGGATGCTATAGTAAAAAGGACACAGCAAACTTTTGGAGTGGCCCGGAGAAAATGAAAATTTTTCAGGTTTCTGATCCACAAAACTTTCCCTTGCCCAGGTTTAGAATATGATTACAAAAGTCACTGATTATGAAATCAAATAAACTTGGGTGTAAATCCCAGCTCAATCATACACAAATTGTATAATCTGGTTCAAACCCATTTAATTTGATGAGCCTCATTTTCTTCAGCTATAAAATGGCAATTGCAATACTTACTTAAGAGGGCTGTTAACATAAACAACAATAATTCGACTTTAATTAATATTTTTGGTGTTTACTACATGCCAAACACTGTGCTAAAGCATTGTACATGCATATGAATTATTAAAATACCTAGTTATATACCTGGCTATTGTTACTAGTTTCTTTTCCTTTTAAGTGCCATACCAGTGGGTATAAAAATACTTACAAATAAGTCTGACTAAGAGAAAGAAGCTGTGTTTAGTGAACACATATACGAGTTGGGGAGACAGATAAATAAATTGATAAAGATAATACCTGGTAATAAATACTATTATATTGATAAACATAAATATCAGAGGTAGCACAGAGAAGGAAATAGACAATGGTACTCCAATGTATAACTTCTGCATTTCCTTCTCCTTCTGCCTTCTCTTTTTCCTCATCTGTTCGTGTCTCCTATCCATATACCCAAAGTTATGAGTGAATTGAACATTATCACAGGAGAGGAAGGATCTAGCTCTATTCCCCTCCTTTCCTACCCACATTAAGCTCTACTAGTGATTAGGTTATGTTCCCACAAGACATGTTCAAGTCCTAACCTCCAGTCCTGTGGATGTGAACCCATTTGTAAACAGGATCTTTGAGGATCCTATTAAGGTGGAACCAAACTGAGTCAGGGTGGGTCTTAACCCCATATAACCAGAGTCCTCATACACAAAGGAAATTCAGACATAATATTAGGAGGGAGAAGGACACAGAAGGAAACAGTTCACTATGTGCTGGAGGCAAAAACTGAGTTATGGATTTGCTGGCAAGCCACCATCAGAATGCTACAGACTTCAGAGAAACCATGATTCTAATGATACCTTGATTTGGATTTCTCCAAAATTGTTAGACAACAAAGTCCTGTGGTTTAAGCCAACCAGTGTGTGGTATTTGTTACAGCAGACCTGGCAAACTAAGAAAAGCTCTGATTCCAAAGCCGCTATGAATTGGCATAAACAAGATAGTGGTTTAGCTTTTATAGTCATGTTTAAACTTAGTACTAGATTCCTCTATACTATATTGTGGGTGAAAGCCACGCCTGGAAGGTTGTGTTTTTTAGCTGACAGAAGCCTCGCTGCATTATGTAGCAGAAAATCTCTTTTAATGAATGGAATTAGCATCTACCAGAAATGCCATAAAGAGATTTGTCAGCAAAATGAAAAAGGAAAAACTAAAACTGTTTTTACATCAATGATCTTCTACCTGTGACTCTAGAGTTAAATGCTTCTTTTCTGGGCATCTTATAGAGTTTTCCTGCTATCAGTGTGTTTATAGAAAGCCTGATGTCAAGTAGCATAACACAGTTACATGTCATAGAAATACTCTTTACTTTAGGTAAGGCATGAATAAGGATGAGAAAAAAAAAAAAGACTCTAACATTTATTTACCTTCTAAAATGTCTTAGACATGAATTAAATGCAATCACAAACATTATTAAATGTAATCCTCTACTGCTCTTAAAATTTTGGTCCATAAGCAAATAAGTAAGAATTTATATTCTCAACACACTGCTCTTTCCTCTCCTTGTCATCCATGGTTTCATTCTGGAGAAGAGAAACTTTTCAGAGGTCTGCCCTATGCACCTTTGACCTTTTCCAGATGATGCTATCTGCCTTGAAGGAATCAGACAAAGCAGAGTACTTGGTTCTTATTATTACTCCTTTGGCTTACTGTAGACCATATCAGTTGCCTCCTTTCTGTTCCCATATTCCTCATTCCTTCACCAACATCTCCTCAGACAGTGTTCTCAGTGCACTTTGGATTATCTTTTTAGAAGTACAGTTTTCAAACCTCAGCAGAAGTATGATTTTTAGCATGCAAAAGTATTACCTGGGGAGCATGTTAAAAATTCAAGTAACTGGAAGTCATCCCAAGAGATTCTGATTTATTCTAAATGTGGTAGAATCATGGAATCTGAAATTTTTGCAAGCCCTGCAGGCAATTGTGATGCAGAGTTCCTTACCCTTAGAGGAATACTATTTAATACTGTGGGCAACCCTCTCTACTTCTGGCTACTGGAACATTTTCGTAGCTTCCTTAACGACTATTGCATCAGGTTACCAGTTTTCCTCTCACAAAATACTCCACCATCATTCTCAGGGACTTTGGCATCTCACTTTGATGAGCCTTCTAATATCCTAAGGTCAGAATTCTTCAAATTCCCTTCAATCACAATCTTTAAAAGCTGTATTTCAGATTTTGTCATCATCTTGAATTGTTCCAACCTTTTGCATTTTTAATTTTAGAAACATCTTCCTATCAAAGCATTTTATCCTCACTTTCTCACATTCTAATTCAAACTATGAATTACTCCCATTCCAAAACAAAGCCTTCAGTTTTTCAAACTTTCCTTATTTTCCCAAGCAATAATGATAATAGAAATTTCAAACTATTCAATTTCCTTTATGTTACATCATTTTTCAAAAGTCCTGTGAGGCAGTTATTATTAATTTCATTTTATAGATGTGACTGTGGCTCGGGGAGACTATGTAACATATTTACATATACACAGTTTGTAAATAGTGGGACCTGGATTTAAAACTGCTTGTTGGTGAATACGAATGGTTCAGCAGTGGAATGCTTGCCTGCCTCACAGGAGACCTGGGTTCAATTCCTGGCCGATGCACTGCCCCACCAAAAAAAAAAAAAAAAAAAAAAAAAACAAAAAAAACCTTTGTCTGATTCCCAAACCTTTATATTCTTTGACATAGATTTCCTGCAGACTTAGATAATATGGTCAAAATATTAGTTTTTCTTCCTCCTTAGACTTTCTATGGCACTCATCCATACCGGCAATGATATATTTTTATTTGCCTAAATACTTTTACTTAACTATGCCTTTTGTTTAGAATGCTTTTCAAAATCAATGAATAAATCCAGACCCTGAATCTTCCTCTTGTTTTTGAACACCATCTTGTTTTTCTTCCATTAGACAGCTTGTCATACTTGTCTTCTGAGTCTCCCCTCAACTAGATTGCTGGTGCCTGGACTAAGAAGCAGGGTATAGTAGGAAGAGCTCTCTTGATGAAGACAGGCAGACCTTGCTATAAATTGTAGTTCCAGCACTTACTGACTACATGATCTTGGACAAGTCAAAATGTCTCTAATGCCTAGTTTATTACCCACCAAAACTAAATAATCTATCACACTGGATTGTGGGAAGGATTAAATGACACCTTGTATTTAACGTACCCGGAAGAACACCTTTAATATAGCTGGCCCTCAATAAATTCTAAATTATAAACTACCAGACAATGAGTCCTGTGTCTTTTCCTCAGTATTCATAAGTAAAAAGGCAGTCACATTTTTTTTTATTGCATGCAGTGGAAGTGTAGGAAAAGTTAGCGATGGCAGGAGTTGTAGAAATCTGTGGTAGTTGTTGATAGGGCATGCAAAATATCTGCACAAGTTCTATTAAGCCTAATCCATTATGTCTACTTTAAGTTAGTCTTGACAGATTTGAATAATATTTCCTAAATTAAAAGAAATAATAAAATAGATAAGACTTTGGTTTATAAAGCTGAGGAAAAAATCTCCATTTAATCACATCTTACTCAGTATATTTATCTCTAAGTAAAAAAGAGCTGGAGGGCTTATGGTTAAGTACTATATTCACATCTCCTTTCCAAAAAAATTAAATAAAATAATAAATACATATGTATAAATTGACTATACCGAAATGTCAGTCATGACCCTACTTATAAATGTTTTTCCACACTTGTGTATATGATACTACATGCAAAAGTCAGCTCAGTGGTATCTCAGCAAGAGTGTCAGTGTTATGTTCATCACCTTGAGCCAAATAACATAGACAACCAATTATTTCCCAAACCATAAATTGAACACTAGTGAAGGCCTTATTAACTCTACTGACAAATTTCATATAAAATGTATTATACATGGATGATTTTATTTGCCAGATATGGGAACTTTATATTTTGACTCTATCTGAACTTTTCTTTCAAAAATATAATGTCATTTTCTCCTTGATTTATGCATTTTCTAAGTGAAATAGAGGGAGTACTTTATCACAAATGTATTATATGAATAATACAAGCTCAAAGAGAACATGGCTAATTGGCCCACATGGAACTTTAACTCAGTCAGGCAACTAGCTTCACTGACCTTCCAAAGTGCATATAGATACTTCAATTTCTCCAGAAGGTTGCTTATGCGTGTAAGGGTCCTGCCCACTTTTCTCAACATTTTGCATCTTCCAAGGTTGTGACACTATTCCAGATTATTTTTCTTTGGTTATCATGGAACAAAACCCACTGAAAGCCTGAAGCCATATTACATATTGTTGTGTGATTGTTTAGGGACAGACTGTAACTCAGCTCCATTAAGAGCCAGCCTTTAAGTGGCAAGAGACCAAAGGGTTTGTTAAAATTGGACTTACCCAAGCAGTATAGAGAAGAATGTGGTCTAAATGCAACCACCACTTGAAAAGAGAAGTCTTCCTGTTTGTTGCGAGCATGCCTTTTACAAGAATGATCTAAGAGCTTGAATTCTTAGATCAGCCCTTAGTTTCTTCTCTGTCAAACTTTAGTGACATATTCACTAATTCATATTTTAAGGATATGGAATGTTTGCAGTTTGGGGACTATATGAGTAGTCAAGAAGAGATAACTTTATGTTCTAAGGCTTAGAACAGGTCTGGTTACATCTGAAGTTGCATGTGTTTTTAAAAACTTAGAGATGTATTTTAAAAAGATAAATAATGGGATACTTTGGGGACTATATACAAAGAAATAATAACTTTAACTTTACCCAAATATATGCCTCAGTTCTGTGAGTTCTTTTTCCTTGATCTGCAGGTCATCTTCTAATCTTTCTAGTATAATAACATAAGATTCACTGACTTTCTTCTTCCATTCATCTAGTAAAGAAAACCAAATGGGATTGATTCATAGCTGTGTTTTGTGAAATGTAGACACAGATCATAACATAAAAATAATCAAAACTCTGTTTCTTATTCTGAACGCTACAATACTTAATTTAAATTACTAGTTGTGGTTTAAATTGCAGATGTATATTTAAAATGCAATCATACTGGATTGTAGTAATTAAGAGCCCATTTGATATTGGGCAATATATTACTTGGAAGAATATATTTAACTTATTTCATTTTATTTTATTGCATTTTAATTATAGCAATCTCTAGTTGTCAGACAGAGGTTTTAGTTTTTAAATACTAGATGCTTAAGACATAATTCTAAATTCCCTATACTCAGCAGTATTCCAATTTTTAAACATTATACCAAGAAACTAATATTACATTTTTGCATGAAATGTTATGTCTTCTGTAAAGATCTCTCAAAGATTTTGGATCAGCTAATTCCACAACACTTTCACATAATATATTGTCTTATCCGCTGTGTAAAGCAACACATTAGCCAAATAAATCTTAGATATCTATACAATTAAACCACACGTGCATTTAAGGAAAAAAGAATAGTTACCAGTGCAAGTTTGGGTAGGTCTAGATTTATAATTTCCCATTTGTTAGAAGTTCCTTCTTTTCTCCAGAGCAGTTCCTCAGGTTATAAAATTCCATGTTCAAGTGCAGTGACAGCCCAGTTAAAAAATACTTTGATAGTCTTGCTAAAAATAAACTGAGTGCCGAATGGAATGTCATGCAACAATGACAAAGAACAAAATAGTATATGCTTTCAAGGGTGAAATCATAAAGGGAACTAATCAGTCTGTTTGAAAGAACTGTGTCTAAAATAAATAGGAAAGATTTCAATAGGATTATTGCTACCAGCAATTGATTATCTACCCATACATAGCCTCATGGGACATTTCTTTGATAGATAAATCCAAAATGTGGGTCAACTACCTTTGAGTTTCAGAAAAAGCTCTTATAACTACTTAGATCTTATTTCAGGATCATTCCCTCCTGATCCAAAGTAGTAACAGTTGGAACAGAGTGACAGATGACAGAATTTTTCTATGCATACAAATAATGAAAGCTCACATCCTACAGCATGTTAGAAATGAACATAAGTTTTTTGCCTATATAAGGGCTACAAAATTGTTTTCAGTAAGAATTTCTCAATATAGAGCAATGATTAAATTATATCATTTTTTTATTATGCTGACTATAAGAAATTCACAATTTAGAGCAATGATTAAATTATGCTACTTAATGATTATACTGACCATAAGAATCATTGATAATAATCTAAACACTGGGTTCTGCAAAGAGCAATTGATAAAATAATAATGACAAGAGCAATAAGAATAATAAGATTGAATGCTGCTTGGGTGCCAGATACCATTTTAAGTGCTTTATGCACATTTTGTCACTAATACCCCTTACAATTCTGCAAGGTAGATGTTATTCCCATATTGTGGATGAGAAAATCCAGACTTGCTACTAAGAGTGGAGTCTGGCATCAATTCCAGGTCTACATGAAACTATCATATAAGCTACACATTATTACTGATACCTTTTCCAATAATTCCACTTACACTTATCTTCCATTTACTTCCTGGGGGTATTTCTCTTTGAATAGGTATATTTAAATAAATCAAAATGAATCCAAAGTATGAAGTAGAATAAACGTACATCCAAAAAGAAAAGTTATCCGATTTCTAACTGTATATTTCCTTTGGATAATCTCATTATACCTAAAAGGCATGCATTTAAATCTTGAAATTCACCTCTAGAGGCTATAGTTTTAATGTAACAAAAATAGATTTCATATTTACTATAGTTGAATGATCAAATAGTGGTCTTTTCTTGGAGGAATTACTTTAGCAAATTTAGGGTTTTTCACATTTTTTTTCTCAGCAAGAGAAACCTGAATTCCAGAGAGTTGACTTCCATAGTTTAGACATGGGTGGAAAAACAGATATCTGGTTTCATGGCAATCCCTGTCTTCCCTGGAATCTGCCTGGATATAATTTTCCTTGTCTGCTCATCATCAGTACATGCTGCCATGGTTGAGATCTGTCATCCTGATGGAGTCTATGGTTATTTAGTCTATATATTCTGAATTTTCCTTATTTGAAGGTCAGGCACTTTCAGTTTTGAAAATTTGCTCTTGGCACTTGTATGCTTCCCCCATGTACCCCTCAGGCTGGAATACCTTTGCTTCCCCTCAACATACCACCCTGAGGCCCAGCCACCTAAGCACCTGAGCTACACAATTGTTTTCTGTGCTGAAGATCATACTGGATCCTAGTCTTTTTGAAAAGACTTACAGTCTTCCTAGACCACACCTTGGGAAGAAGTGCGTGCATTTTTCCTCTTTGATTTCCTTCAAGGAGCCATTTGGTTTATATATTTTCAACTCTGAAGGTACAGAGCAAGGATGCAGGGCTCTAGCTAGATCCTTTTGAGGACATCTAAGTCTGTCAATTTTTATTAATCTCCTTTGTGATTTGTAACTAGTGGTGGGATGGGGTGTGGGGGGGCAGAGTACCCTTCATCATCTCAGATCCTCCATCACAGTGTGTGTGTATGTGTATGTGTACCCCTTCCACCAATGAAGGAAAATCCAGCTATTATGTCATCTGGCATTTTCTTTACAATTTCCTATTGGGATATAAATTTCATGAACTGCTTTTTAAGATTTTTCCTATCAATTTTCCAAAATCTTTTTATTGTTACCAGCTTTTACAAATTAAACTTTTGGCTCTCAAAACTACTATTTCTGCTATGAGTTTGAAAGTCCAATTACCCATTCAATTGATTTCTCCCCCACGCTGAATCAATAAATTTTATTGAAAAAAAAAGGGAGGATAGCAACATAAAAGTGTAGGAAATGGTAATTGCAATAATCATCTAAGATATTAAATATTATTGTACTACTATAACAATTTCCTAGCTTTAATCTCTTTGTCTCTTTTACGAATGTGGTCTGGGTAATGGGTTGAAGGCATTGGAGGAATCCTCTTAGATACCTTCGGGGAGATAAAGAAAAGGTTGGGATGAAGTAAAATGATCCAGGATAACACTCCTGTTTTTATTCCCAAAGAATGCTGCAGGAAAAATTTACACAGAGTCAGGAAATACCTCCCCCTCTATTCAATGCATATCTATAAAAAATTACTTCTTTCTACTTCAGTTTGGCTATGTGCTCTAGATTTAAATTTTATCCTTTCTCAGTTGTGAGACTTTTAAAAGCAGAGAGAGCTATATATTATCAATAAAACAGAATCTAATCACAAAAGTGGTCATCTTCCCAAACTTTAGTGTGAATAGATATCACCTGAAGAGCTTTGTGAAAACCTGGGCTCTATCCCCAGAAATTCTATTTCAGTATATCAAGTGTAGGGTCCAGGAATCTGAGTTTTCACAGGCATCCCTTGTGATTCTCATGTAGATGCTACTTAGGGCATACTTTGAGAAGCATTATTTTAAGTCACATAAAGTAAGATGCTAACTTAACTGAAGGTTTATAAGTCTTTGAATTCCATGTAAGAGAAAAGAGAAGGGAAAAGTAAACAGCAAGTGAAATAGATTTTTTCCAGATTCTCAAAGAAATCTATTTTGTGGCAATCACTGGGACAAGAGATGATTTGGTTATGCATGTATGTTTTTCAATGAAGGTTCATAACTTAAAGGAAAAAAACTATTCTAATGAATAAATGACTAATATAGTAAGTAAGATTTTTTTCTTTTTACACTTGCTTGTCTTTACTCACTCAAAATATCAGGGTAGATTCAGGAAATACCTTATTTCTTCACCTTTTCATTTTTTATCAATCTTCATATTCTATTGAATTTCTTGAATTTAACTTTAATGCCTTCATCTTTTTAACTGATTTATCAAATCACTTCAGCACATACATAGATATGTTCTTACTTCTTCAATAAACCTATTTACATTCTTTCTGAATTCCTTTATTTTGAGTTCATATGATTTATTTATCCCAATCTACACTTGTGCATCTCCTATTTATATTTTATACTAGTTTCATCATAAATATTTAAAAGGATGCTTTCAAGATGAGAAAAACAAAAATTGACCTTGACATTTCTTCTACCTTTATAATTCCAAGAGAAAGAATTTAAAGAACATGTATCCCTTGAAATCAAACTAATGCAGCTGGAACAATTCTTATCATATTCAGTAATATGAGCTGATTTACACTTAAAATCTAGGTCATTCTTTCATTGTGTATGAGTTCTTATTAAATTGTCCCCACATTTTGGGGAAGCCTAGCTTTTTGATGTGTTGCAACTGCTTATGAAGCAATTGATTGAATCATTACTTAAATATAATAAACCAGAATTACCAATCAGTATATATACATTTAAGTTTCTTTGTTTTTGTAGTAAACTTTAAATGGCTTATATCAGAACAAAGTTAGAAGAAAAATTTAGCATTGTCTAAGATCCTCATAATTATTCAAATTTACAAAATTTTACATTTATTTTTAAGCAATATATTTTTGCATTTACACAAGCATGATTTGTTCAAACCCGGGTCTCTGGCATGACAGGCAAGATTTGTAAGGTTCTTATTTATCAAACAGTCCTTCATTTTCCACTAGAATATCTAAGTGTATATTATGTTGGATAGAGCTATAAATCACCATCGTGAATCTGAACAGTGTTGAGGTAATATTCAGTTTAATTCTCAAAAGTAAATAGGACTTGAGAACACATCATAATGAAAATAAATGTGAAGAAATCAATATCACAGTAATTTAAACAGATATTCTCAGTTTCTCTAACTGTGAGAGTTTATTAGAAAGGAAAAAACAATATAGCTATTTTGGTTTCCAATATTTTATAACAGCAAATGCAAAAATCTTAATCTTCCTGTGTCTTCCTTTTTTGCTGAGAGCATGAAATAAAGTTTATTAAAAAATCTAAATTAAATGGGACAAGAGTCACATATCACTGATTGGCTAAAACTTTCTTTTCCGAGTTGATAAGAAGGCTTTGATTGTTAGTTCAACTCCTCACTGATTGACTTTATTCATATGACAAGAAGTGTCGTACCAAGCCCTCCAAAGAGCTCATGGGGGTCATAGATAGGCAAGTAAACAGGCAATAGCAATGCAGCATATATCTTATGACGGAGATATACATGATTAGTTTTGAGAAGGTGAATCTAATAAAGCTAGGGCACGCAGAAATAGGTTTCTCAAAGCACTTAACCATCAGAATGATCTAAACATCCTGCCACAGGCCACCTCCATTCCTCCTCCATCCTACTTCCTCCCTTCCAAAGAGCCTACTAAGGAAATAATACTATAATAACACAACCTCAATTAGTAACTATTGTTTTTGTGAAAATAACATTTCCATGTCTGAGTTTACTCATCTATAAAATAAACAAATAATTAAATAAACAAAAAAGATAGAGGAGGGCAAGGGAATAATTAGTTCTGCTCACATTGAGGGGTTTTTTTTTTCCACTTTTTATTTTTAAAAAAGAATTTTTGAAAAAGTTATATATGATATTTCAAGTCTTCATATTTTGTTTTTACAAAGTTTTATTTTCTACTTTATTAGTACTTCCCTTCTTTAACATAGATTATCAAGAACAGACTATAATTGTTGTAAATTTCAAGACTATTTGTTTTCATGTAAAGCCATTTTTATAAGATTTCATGGCATTTGAAATAAGCCTATATTGGACTTTTCAATCTGATAATATGGAAACTTATTGACTCTACGACTCTTGTCCTTATATCCCAGGAAAAGTCATATTCCTATTTCAGGTCTCAATTTAGGTGTCAGCACCTCTGAGGAGTCTTACCAACTTCACAAATTAATTTGACCACCTCTACCTTTTTGTCCTATTGTATCTAGTAACATGTAGAACCCATAGTTGTGGTCACTTGAAGCTTACACTATTAAGGATGTAAAAGCATGAATTAATAGATTTAAGCTCCATGTAAAAATCTTAAAAATAAAATTATCAACAATACTAGTGAGGCAAACACTTTCCTAATTACATAGTGGAGGAAACTGCACATCTCAAGATGTTAAAAGCACCTGTATTCCGCCCAAGAATTCTCACTTCTCCCATAGCAGAAATCATACTATTTGAGATCATCTCCTCCGAAAGTCCAAAACAAAATGATGGAAAGAAGATTCTAAATTGGGTGTTCTGATGTTTAGGTTTATTAAGTCACAGTGGAATATTCTGGACTTATATACCAAGTCCTGAGTCTAAACACTTTAACCTATGTTTATTATGTGATATCATTTCCTAACTATGGACCAGAGTTTTCCAAGTCAAAGTCTAGATCTGATTACATAAACAGTTATCTAAAATTGTCCCTTATATTTTTCTACTTCATACATGCTACCAGGGAAGAGATGACAGAGCCGGTGGTAAAGAGCCACTAGGCATTTAGAATTTGTGAATACTTAGGCATATTAGAAGAGAGAGATGAAAGAGGTTATCATATTGGGGTTTCCACAAATCAATTTCATCATTTTAGTAGTAAAACTCTCATTTCTCATGATGCCTGAAAGCATCCATCACATTCAGCTACATAATAGTTAACTTATTTAACTAACTACAATAATTATCTATGAATCTTTTAAAGGCCATACTTCATTTCTTTGAACCATTCCATAATAATCATTTCTTCACAGGCAGGCTAATGGTCATTTCTACTATATAGACTGGGCACATGCTATTCCATAAAATCATCTTGAGGTGATCTATCAGAACTGCATCCCTTATTGGGAGCCTGCCAAAGGTAGCTGTTAGTATTTGTTTACCTGTTTCATATATATTCAACCACAGGCAAGAAAATTTAAAGACATCAGTAACATAATTCCTATTCTAAATTAAGCCTGTGTGAATGCAGCACCTACCTCTACTAAAGCACCAATCAACGAAGACAGTATTAACTTCTTTGTCTCTCTTGCAAGTGGTGAGAAGCTTGCGAACAGGGATTGTCTTATTCATCTTTGCATTCTCAATAGCCTAGCACAGTGCCTGGCAGATACAGATATAAATTGAATTGTTTTAGATTGAATTGAATTGAACTAAAGTCAACCAACCTGAATCGGATTGAACCAATTGAATTGAGTGGAATCAATCCTTTCAGTAAGGGAAATATTGCTAGGGTCCGGAAAAGAGGTGAAACAAATATAGATGAAGCCATCGTCAATTCTGTAGACCAAATCCTTCAGCATTTTGAAATTCCATGCAAGATAATTTAAACAATTTTTAATCTCTTTATTTCCCTCATCTTCTTTCCAAACATTCGCCTATCTCTTAAGAGGTTTTTAAATTATTTGGAGTTACTAGCATTAATCATTTTTACAAGGAAGTTTACACTCAATCATAATTTACAAATCAAATTTTCAGGGAACTTTTAAAAACTATAATTACCAGGACCTACTTATGATCCCAAATCAGAATCTACTGGGGTTATATCCTTGAAATAGGAAAACGAAACAAAACTCTAAGGGGGCAGCTTGTGCACAAAAGCACAAGACAGCACGTCTGCTTGCAGGAGTTTATAACTTAATTTGGGGGGTGGGGTAGGGTGTTTCCATATTCAAAACTACACCTTACTCTACAAAATAGCTTTTGATGAGTATCAAATGTTTCTTTCAAAAAAACATATGCTATTTTAGTTAAAAACAGGAAAGGGTTACATTGGGTTGGTATAGAAAGATATTTTAATATGGCATGACTTAAAATAGGCCTTTCTATTGTAGAAC
Source organism: Tamandua tetradactyla (assembly GCF_023851605.1). Lineage (NCBI taxonomy): Eukaryota > Metazoa > Chordata > Mammalia > Pilosa > Myrmecophagidae > Tamandua > Tamandua tetradactyla. Next base: position 51,450,043 of record NC_135337.1, read on the forward strand.
TTTTTAAATCATCATAATCAGAGGGAACATACATAATTAACTACTCTAGTATATGATAAATTAAGAGCTTTAGGTCTCATAATTTAGATCATTTTATCACTTTAGAGAAGGATTCAGAGAAATTAAGATTCCATTCATTAAAATCCTTATTATTGTTCTTCCCTGTAAAACAAATTAAACAAAACTAGTGGAACCAAAGTAGTTTAAACTTCATCTTGGATTTTTTTTTGGGGGGTGAGGACTAACATTTGATGAGACTAAGTTAGGGAAAGGCATAAATACAAGAATGACAGCAAAAACACATAAAGCGAAACAATAGTGGAAAATATTAACAGAAAAGATGATAAGAGTTTCAACCGGAAAAAAATATCAAACCAAGAGAGCCTAGGAAAGCTAAGAAAACCATAATTACTGGAGGAGAAAAGCACCTGGGGTAGCATAACCCAATGCTCTATGAGAGGGATACGCAAATTATATATGAATTCACTGTACAATGTCGCAAGAAACACACTGAGGAAAGCAAATGGTTTAAAAACAAAGGTAGCATTTTATAAAGAAGAACACACATTTTTATTTGTAAATCTATTGAGATAGCATTTGAAATTTAGGGTTCAATGCTAGATATCTACCTCATTATCATGAGAGAAAGAAAGATCAAAGAAAGGAAACTTTTCTTGGAAATTGAGAAATGGATTATGAAATATATTTTCCCTGGCTAAAAAGAATAATTGTACATATCCTCTAAATGTTCTTTCAATAATTCCATTAAGTCTTCCTTGATATCATAATTGAATAGAGAGCACATTTTCACCCATTTAGATATTTTTCTTTTAATTTGCAAAATTAAAAGAAATTTTCTTTTAATTTGAAAAAGGCTTTCTAGTAACTTCTATCAACACATTTCAGACTCACATTGTGTGGTGGCCCTTAGTGTTCATATGTCTTGACATTTGAATTTGATACAGATCACAGTGAGTTAACGGTAGAACTGAGAACAGAGCTAAAATGCTGTCCAATTTTTATATTTTGCCCTTATTGAGTCTCATGCTCAACCAGAAATTTCTATTTTGTTTTTGTTTTTATTCACTGAAAAGCTTTGAAGATTCCTTTATTGTTCTAGCTATTGTCTGATTATGGGCTATAAAATATGCATTTCTGTAAGTAATTTTGTAGCTGCTGATGTTATTTCTCTACTAAGAGCCATGAATAAAAAGGTTTATGCAGTGGAGATAACTATATAAACATTTTTTTGCTCTTTAAATCAGATTGATAAAATAATAGCATATGTGCTACCATTTCTACATCAGTAAAAATGCCACAAGCATACTGAATTTTTAGTCTGGCAAAGATGATGATAAAATGTTTTGAGAAGAAGAAAAGTAATTATTCATAACTAAACAAAAAACATTTCCCAGAAATATGTTTTAAAAAGAATATAGATATTGAATTAAACACTAAAGTTTTGAAACTTAATTTAACTTTATTATCAGGTTCCAAGTATAGAAGCTCTATGCACTACTTGTAGTATGTTCATTCATTTGTGAACTTTCTTTTTCCCATTCTCTCTTGCTTCATTTCTATATGCCCTGGTTTGGGTAATGAAAAGCTATCACAGGAATCACCACTTTTCCTTAGTAAATGAGGTTTTACTAGGAAGTGCTCTGTAGGATGACAGTGGAATTTTTTGCTTCCTTAGTTCTTAACATTCATCAGAATCTGGAGCCATTCTATGGACAAACTCCGGGACTATTATCTAAAAACAAAACACCCACTCACATACACAGATGCACATGCACATGTGCACAGATAGACACACCATATTTCCTCTACTGTACTAGGGAGGAGATTATTGGTCTTATTTTTGGTCAGGGTTTTAATTTCTATGAAAGAAACTGAGTAATTTTGTAAAAGTTTGCAAATTAACCTGAAGTTTAGACATTCCTTAAGTTACTCTTGCTTTCCCATACTATACTTCAGACTGTAGGCCAGATTCTCTCTCCTTCCTACCAGTCTTCACAAATGCTTTATCCCTGTCCACCGTATCCTTCTTTACCTTCTATAAAAACAAAAACAAGTCAATTTTTTTTCCTTCTCTCAGGTTTCAATATAAATGCCACTTCCCCTGAAAGGCTTTTCCTTTCTGCTGACGGCTTCCATGACACCTTATAGTTTTCTTATTGTAGCTCTGAGGATAAATTATTGCTATTACCATTCTGTCAGTCTTCTCATCAAGCAAACTGGAAGATTACTGAGAGCAAGGACCTGGCAGTCCTTGGCACATAATTAACATTGAATACATGTTTGATAACTTGAAATCAGAATGGGATGAATGGGTGTTACCTATCTGTTCTAAATGACAATCTCATTTAGGAGGGAATTACATAGATTCATTTGTTATTTTAAAAAATCATTGATTGAATATATATATTTGTTTGCTTATTTATATTCTGATTTCCTGTGTAAAGAATTCAAAGTGGTTACCATTTCTATAGCAGGCATTATGCTGGAGGCTGGGTCATCGAACCCATCTTATGGGTTCTTTTCAGTGGACTAAAAGGATTCAGGATCTAGTTTACCTAACCTCCTTTCCTCTTCTCAACTTAGAATTTCCATGCTCCCTTCCATTATAAAAAATATCCCATCCTCAAAAAACCATCCCTTCCATTAATAAACTACTTTCTCTCCTAATAAAAAATATATCATTAGGGAAAATGTTGACTAATAAGTCAATAAAATAATAAAGGAATACAGCTCATGCTTTATAAAAAAGACAATAGTGATTTTTTTTAAATGCTGAATAAAATATAAAAATAATAATCACAAAATCATTGAAGAACTAAAAACAATAAAGGAGTATAATCAAGCCCAATTTTAGGGAAAAATCGGACCCAGAAAAATAAGTGGAATATGTAATACATTTTTGCCCTGAAGAATTTGCCAAAAGCACACATCTGAAGTTCGGTTCCTAGGAATCATGGAGGAGTTCCCTCAGGGTGGAGAGTCAGAAGAAATCTTTCTCCCATTATGCTGGAATACCCCTCCTAAACCCCCAATGCACCTTCAGATAAGATCAACTGGGTATAAACCTGTCAACCTTTACCCCGAACGAAAGGAATTATGGAGAAGGCTGCTTTGGTGTTGAGCAGAGAAGGAGAAAATAAAAAGAAAGTAAAATAAAGTCTCTGGGAAATTTTGGCCAAAAACATGCCTCCTGGATGTTCAAAGTCTGGTGGACCAGAGGACTTCAACCTTGAACTTAATCTGAGGGTGTTCCCAATAGGTAATATCCCTCCAGTATCCAGGCAAAAGCAAATGCAAAGACTCTGCAGGAGGTCTCATTTATGTAGACCATGGGAAACCCCTACAGATAATTTGCTATAGACAATGATCAGCAAATAATCAAAGTTAATCAGACACATGGGAAAGCATGGCAATGTGAGATGTAAACATTAAAGACCCATGCCAACTTCAGAAAGTGAAATTATCAGACACAATTTACAAAACAACTGTGCCCGCTCACCACATTTAAAGTAAAAAAGAGCTGGCAATCACCAATATATATGCAGAGAACAGGAAACTCTAAAAAGCAATGTAACAGACTTCTAGAAAAAGGAAATTTATGAATTATAAAATAAGGAAAAAAAATAAGAAATTATCATTTAGCATCCCCCAAACACACTCAAGAAAAAAATTCCAATGACCAAATTATGTTTTCATTTTAAATTTACATCTGGGATTTCAGCCTAAAAAGAAAAATATATATACTTTCAAAAATATTAATCAACTTAATATAAAAATGATAACACTTTTATTCAGTATTATAAATTTGAATTTTTAGAGACCTCACCTCAGCAAATTATTAATCATCTTTGCAAAGCTTAAGTCTCTTCTTTCCAAAATGCTAGTTATTTTTCCTGAGATTTCCTTATTTCAGATTCTTGGTTTTTCAGAGACTACTAGGAAGTAACTTTACTTAAGTTTCTGTTGGTAATTCTCAAATACATGTGGAATCAAGGCTGAACCCAAAATATGGTTAGCAATGGACACCTGTTATTCCTTGATTCCCTTCTCAGTTAAACTTATTAGGAGTCTCTGCTATGATGATGGTGTATTTTGTGCATTTCTTGGAATAAATAATATACAGGAATTTTTAAAAGTATGGACGTGGGAAGCCATCTGGCTTCATGTGAATTTATGAATATTCTAGCTTGCTTAGACAGTCAATAGTAAAATCTGGTACTAGGGATTATCATGTAGATCTGTGACAGTATTAAAAAAATCTGATTCTGTAGTCAATGATTGACACATCTACTAAAACAAAGTTTATTCCTTTCATCATGGAATCTACTTTAAATGCATGTGATATTACATGCTTAGTTTAGAATCCATCATAATTCAATTGCAATGGTTTATTAAAAGTTTCATGTAATAAGCGAATCTTGGAATTGGGTTGGACTTCATAGGTTATTGTGGTGGATAGCGTTGTGGCACTCTGATTTTCCTCCAATGAGGGGCATGTTATTGCAGCTGCTGGAAATGCTGTCAGCAGACAGCTTTCAATTGTTTCCCCCATTCAGGTATTGCCTCAACTAAAGAGAACTATCTTGTTCTCCTTCCCCATGTGCTTACATCCAATTCTGATTGATGTGTGTGTATAAATTTTGGCCATCCAAGTCCAACTCAGGGCAACATTGAAGTGCTATGCTACAGCCCAACTCCCCTTGGGGTCAATTGATAAAGGGGTCATTGGGCCTGAATCATACATGTCTTCACTTAATCCTTCTGCTCAATTTGATTTTTGTCCCCTTCCTTCCACAAGTATTCATCTCAAGGGTACTCCTTAAAAATATTCTGCACCCTAAACTCCATGTGAGGTTCTACTTTTCAGGAAATTCAACCTGTTATAGTTATTGAATTCTTTCTCTTATCTAAAATAAGAGTTTTCTTGTTAGGAAAACTCTTAGTAAATTAGCTTCCAGTTACTTTGCTTAAACACCTCTGGTATTAGGAAGCTTATTATTTCATGAGGCAGCCCATGAAATAATTATTGGACAAAGTTTTTCTAATATTGTTTAATGTTTCTTCTTAAAACTCTGGACAATATAGAACCAACTTTATTATCCTGCTGGTTTCCCCATTAACTAATTAAATAAAAATCTGATACATGCTCATAATTTAAAAGATAATGATATTTTTAACATTTTTGAAACTATACTTGACAATTAGAATTATAGATTTGAGAGCTGACAGCATATAGATCACATGAGAATTGATGATATCTACAAATGTGGTGGAGTCAACAAAGGAACCATCAAAAAATTTGAGAAGGAGGCTGCTGAGATGGGAAAGGTGTCTGTCAAGTATGCCTAGGTCTTAGATAAACTAAAAGCTGAACAGGAACATGGTATCACCATTGATATCTCCCTGTGAAAACTTGAGACTGGCAAGTATTAAGTGAGCATCACATGCCCTAGGACACAGAAACTTTATTAAAAACATGATTACTGGTGCATTTCAGGCTGTGCTGTCTGGATTGTTGCTGCTGGTGTTGGTGAATTTGAAGCTGGTATATCCAAGAATGGACAGACCTGCGGGCATGCCCTTCTGGCTTACATATGGATGTGAAACAACTAATAGTTGGTGTTAAGAAAACAGATTCCACTGAGCCACCCTACAGTCAGAAGGGATATGAGTAAATCTTTAAGGAAGTCAGCACCTATATTAAGAAAATTGGCTACAACCCTGACACAGTAGCACTTGTGCCAATTTCTGGTTGGAATAATGACAGTGTGCTGGTGCCAAGTGCTAACATGCCTTGGTTCAGGGAAGGAAAGTCACCCATAAGGATGGCAATGCCAGTGGAACCATGCTGCTTGAAGCTCTGGATTGCATCCTGCCATCTACTTGTCCAACTGACAAGCCCTTGCACTTGCCTCTCCAGGATGTCTACATTGGTACTGGTGCTGTGCCTATAGGCTGAGTGGAGACTGGTGTTCTCAAACTGGGCATGGTGGTCATCTTTGCTCCAGTCAACATAACAAATGAAGTAAAGTCTGTTGAAATGCACCATGAGGCTTTGAGTGAAACTCTTCCTGGGGACAATATGGTTTCAATGCCAAGAACATGTCTGTAAATGATGTTCATCATGGCAATATGGTTGATGATAGCAAAAATGACCCACCAATGGAAGCAGCTGGCTTCACTGTTCAGGTAATTATACTGAACATCCAGGCCAATCAGTGCTGGTTATGTACCTGTACTGGATTGTCATGCAGTTCACATTGCTTGCAAGTTTGCTGAGCTGAAGGAGAAGATTAATTGCTCTCTGACAAGAAGCTGAAAGATGGCCCCAAATTCCTGAAATCTGGTGATGCTGCCATTGTTGATACGGTTCCTGACAAGTCCAGGTGTGTTGAGAGCTTCTCTGACTATCCTCCTCAAGTCATTTTGTTGTTTGTGATATGAGACAGTCGTGGGTGTTATCAGGGCAGTAGACAAGAAGGCTGCTGGAGCTGGCAAGGTCATCAAGTCTGCCCAGACAGCTCAGAAAGTTAAATGAATATTACCCAAAACATCTACCACCACTGTCTTAATCAGTTGTGGACAAACAGTCTCAGAAATGTTTGTCTCAATTGGCCATTTAAGTTTAATAGTAAAAGACTGGTTAATGATAACAATGCATCATAAAATCTTCAGAAGGAAAAGAATGTTTTGTGGACCATTTGATTTTGTGTGGCAGTTTTAAGTTATTAGCTTTTAAAACCAGTACTTAAATGGAAACAATGATCAAAAATCTGTCACAGACTGTTTCTGTCATAAACAAAGTTTAATGTGAAAAAAATAAAAATAAAAAAATAATAATGATGTGTGTCAGCCACCAATAACAGGAACACGGTTTGGTCAAAGTCTTCCTTATGCCCAACTTTGAAAATTAAAGAAAGTATCTGTATAAAAGGAAAAATGTCTATTTATAGCTGCTAAAGCCTTCTGGCAAAACTGAATCTTGGTAAATGAAAGGTCCTTGGGTTCTGTTCAGGAGCCTAAAGCGTTAGTTATGCAAAGATCAGCACAGTGTTTAGAATGAGGTCTGGAGAGCAGAACTGGATATACTATTATAGAAAAAAAGATTCAAGTCAGTTAATAAATTATTAGTGATAAGGATGCAAGGGATTTCTCAGGACAAGAATAATTATTCGATTTGGTATTTTCATTGCTTTGAAAAATATACTCTCCTTTTTTATCCTTGCTCCTTCCTCATCAACCCCAGTTATTTACAGAAATTTGTTATGCATGTGTTTTAGTTTGCTAAGGCTGCCAGAATGCAATACACCTGAGATGGATTGGCTTTTTGTTTGTTTGTTCTTTTATCTTGTTTTGTTATTTTGTTATTCTTTTCTCTTTTTTTGATTGGCTTTTATAAAGGGGATTTATCTAGTTACAGATTTACTAATTTGGTAAGGCACATGGCAATATCTGCTGGTCATCTTGCCCACCTTCTGTGTTCATTGGCTTTCCCTTGGGTGGTTCCTTTTTGCATCTCCAAACATCTGGGTCTGAACTGGCTCTGAGCTCTGAGCTACATTGTGTTGGGCTGTGCTGAGGTCTGTTGGGCTCTACTGAGCTCTCTTTTGACTTCTCCAATTTTCCAGCTAATTAAATTAAACATCACTCATTGTGAAGGCACTCCCCTTAGCCAACCACAGATGTAACCAGCCATGGATGAATTTCACATACTGATGATTTAAGTTCAGAGCAACAGAACTGGGCACCATTATCCGTACAAGTTGACACCGGTACCTAAGTACTATAGCATCCACCCCTTGTCAATTTGGGAATTATACACATCACTTTAAACCATACTTAACTTTTAAATAGAATACAATAACAGACATTTTTCACAGTTTCTAAATAGAAAACAAAACAGTCATTTTTCTCATCTAAATGCTCATCTGTCCTGCATTCAATGCACTAAATCTTTCCATATACAAAATACACCCATTTAACCACAATATCACAGAAGCCTTAAACCATTCCAATAACAATACAAATACAATACCAACTCAAAAATAGTGCACAATCTCATCAAAACCAGTTACAGGCATGGGATGTCTTAAGGCAGAACTCTCCTCTGGCTGTGGATCTGTGAAACTCAGAGCAAATTATCTGCTTCCAATTTACAAAGGAGGAACAGTCATAGGATAAACAATCCCATTGCCATAGGGAGAAATTGGAAGGAAAACAGGGGTTACCAGACCTAACAATTCTGAAAACCTGCAGGGTGAACTCCATTAGAATTCAAAGTCTGAGAGTCATGCATCCTCAAGGCTTTAGAAAGCAGTAAGTCCACCCTTTCCACAGTCCTAGGCAGCAGCCCTGTTCTCTCCAAACATTGGGATGAGGGTTGCAACATTGGTGAACACTGGGGAGACCACTTTTCCTCAGCTCCATCCTCCTCAGGTATCTGGTAGCACCAGATTCTATGCCATTTCTGGGGCCATGCCCAATCCCTTCACAACAATGGGGTGTCAGCCAGGCTCCCCCAGCCACTGGGGAATGTGCTCTATCTCTCTGAGGCCTGGGGCACCAGAAAACTTCCTGAACATTAAGGCAGAAGGTCTGCTCTCTGCCTCTGGGACAAACTCAACCTCTCCATATGTGCAAGTGAATCTACCCTCCCAGCCTGAGATTTCTTGGCTTCAGACCTTACCTTCCATGGTTCTGCCTCTGAGGTTATTCTTCCTTCTGTCAATTTGCTCTCCCTTCCAGTCCAGAATAGCAGTGGTTCCATTTATTCAGGCCTTGCAAAAAATTTGTTGACTTGGCATGTAGTATACAGGGATCAAAGCCATCAGACAATATGACTGTCCACAAATCCTTTCTGGATAACTGCAACTCCAATCATGACTGTCTTGTAATCACTGACTGATTCCAAGTTTGCTTAAATCCTCATGTGGGGCACTATTGACTGGGGTTTCACTTCCTGGATGCCCAGAATTTTCCACACTATCAATTTTTGGTTTCTTAGCACCCAAAAGTTTGGTTCTTAATTTATCCCTCTCATCACATTTTACTATAAGATGCAAGGAGAAACAAGGCTAAGTATTCAAGATCATTGCATTTAAATTCTCCCCTCCATCCAGCACCAGGACTAAATTTTGTCAATTTTTCTGTCACTTCAAATGAAGGATCACCCTCCTTCCAATCTGCAATGGAAGCTATCTTTAGAATTCATATGTCTATCAACAGTCTCTTCAAAGCAATCTAGGCTTTCTCTATCAAGCACCTCACAATTCTTCCAGAATCCTCCCCTTATCCATTTACAAAGTCATCCCAACATGTTTGGTACTTGGAAATGCAACAGCATCCTACTCCTCTGGCACCAAAATCTGTTTTAGTTTGCTAAGGCTGCTGGAACGCAATATACCTGAAATGGACTGACTTTTTATAAAGGGGATTTATTTAGTTACAAATTTACTAATTTGGGAAGGCACATGGTAACATCTGCTGGGTTTTTCTCATGGCTTCTGGGTTCAACAGTTTTCCTCAGGGCAGTTCCTTTTTGCATCTTCAAACACCTGGGTCTAAACCATCTCTGTGCTCTGAGCTGCATTGTGCTGTGCTGTGCTGAGCTCTGCTGGACTGTACTGAGCTCTCTTCTGACCTCTTTCTTTTATCCTCCAGCTAATTAAATTAAATGTCATTCATTGTGGAAGGCAATCTCCTAAGCCAACAGCACATGCAATCAGCCATAGATGGAGTTCACATGCTGATGATTTAAGTCCAGAGCAAGAGAAGAACTGGTCACTATCACTTGGCCAGGTTGACACCTGAACCTAAATACTACAGCATGTAACTTGTGTAAGAACAGCTTTTCCACCCTCTACCCCCCTCCCACTCCAAAACCAACCCTGCCCCAGGATGGTAGTCTGAGTATTATATGTGGGAAGGAGGAAAAGTTGGAGATTCACAATGAATCATATAGTGAAAAATAAGTACTTAACACATAGAATTGTGAGAAAGTTATATACAAGCCCAAATAGAACATCATCAAAAATGGAAGCCTAGAGCCAGAGGTTATCATGTTCTCTGGGAATTTAGAAGTTTGGAAGATGTTTTGGATATCTAAGGGGTTTAGTATTGGGATTGAGCTAATTTTGCCTATATCTAAAGGGAAAGGAAAAATCTCACTGATATCTGGATTACACAGAATAAACATGGAGAAGGTGAAGAGCAATAATGTATGTGATAAAAAGATTGCAGACTATACCCAAGAAAAAATTTACAGATAAGGAAATATAAAATGTTGGAAAGTGGTATGAACTGTCAAGCAAAAAGTTTACCTTCAGTAGAGAAAAATGGGACAAAATGCTGATCAAGTCAATGAATCAAGGTTGAGATGACCACAGCTTCCTTTACCTCCCAACAGCCAGTGGATCTCAATGCCAATCTTGTAAAATATCTTTCCTTTGCAGACTCCCACAATTTTAACTTCATGTACATAAGTCACATGAAAGTTTTCTATTAGGGCACATAAAACGGACCATATCAATAAAAAGAAAAGGATTATTGTGCCAGTTTGGAGTTATTATATACTCCAGAAAAACCGTATTCTTTAATCCTCATTCAATATTACTGGGTGGGATCTTTTTTATTGCTTCCATGGAGATATAACCCATCCAGTTGTGGATGGTACCTTTTCATTAGCTGGTTTGATTAGGTTTCCATGGAGATGTGTCTCCACCCATTCAAGGTGGGATTGCTCATTGGAGCCCTTTAAGAGGGAACCATTTTGGAAACTGCTGGAAGAATCCATAAAGCCAGAGATCTCTGGAGATGAAAAAGGAAAATGCTCCTGGGAAGGCCTTATGAAATGAATAGAGAAAGGTAGCAGACATCACCATGTGCCTTCCAGCTGAGAGAGAAAACCCAAACTTCAACTCTTTCTTTGGAATTAAGGTATCTTTCTCTGGATTCCTTCATCTGGACATATCTATGACCTTAGAACTGTAAACTTGCAATGTAATACATTCCCTTTTTAAAAGCCATTCTTTTTTTGGTATATGCATGCCAGTAGCTTTAATAAACTAAAACAACTATGTAAATCTAGGAAATCATAAATGGTAACAGTAGATAAAAGCTGGGAGAAGTGGTTGGATTTTCATTACATTCTCAATGAATAGACTGGACTTGGTGAAGAATTGGATGGAAGGAATGAGGTACAGCATACAAAGTTATGAATGACTTCTAAATTTTTGCCAAGGATAATTTAGTGTATGATAGCATCATTTATCTAGATGGAAAAGATAATCAGTTTGAGGAGAAAGATGAGAGCTCTCTAATTGGAGATGCCTATTGAATCTTTCGCATTGAGGAAGAAATATGAAGCTGGCAGGTGCTAGGGTTCAGGACTGCATATATTATGATGGCAAGTATAGACAACTTCAAAAACATTGTAAATGAATGCTTTAGTTGGCTAAAGCTGATGAAATGCAGTCTACCAGAAATGGTTGACTTTTACAATGGGGATTTATTAGCTTACAAATTTACAGTTCTGAGATCATGAAAATATTAAATCAAGGCATCAAAAGGATGATACCTTCTCCCTGTAGGCTGGCTACTGGTGACCCTCGACTCCTCTGTCACATGGACAGGAACATGTGATGTCTGCTCTCTCTTCCTTCTCTACCAGGTTTCATTGTTTCCAGCTTCTGGCTTCAGTGGCTTCCTCTTTGAGATTCTGTGGGTGTTCTTGTTTCTCAGCTTCTCTGGATTTTATCCCTTAGCTTCTCTGAACTTTATCTCTTGGTTTTTCTGGGACTTTGTGTGTGTGTCTTCTGTCTTTTATTCTCTTATAAAGGTCACCAGTAAGAGGATTAAGAACCATTTGAAATGAAGTAGGTTACATGTCAACTTAAGATCCTACTTACCAAAGGATCCTGATTACAATGACAAAGTGGATTAGATATAAGAATATGAATTTTTCTGGAGTACATTCAGTCAGCTTCAAACCATCACAATGAAACACTAAAATAGATAGACTGTATCATGACAAAATGATAAACTTCTCTAGTATGGCTAGAGAAGTTTAGGTTTTACTTTTATGTTTTAGAAAATTATAGCCTAGAGATGTGGAGGGGGATTGGTTGCCGATATAAGAATCATGACTATTTTCTCAAATTGCTCCTTCTCCTACTGAACCCATGGCAATTGTTCTATTTCTTTTGTAATTAAAAATCAGTAGTCGTAACATGTAAAAAAAAATAATAATACTATACTGTCTCCCTTCTTCTCAATATGCTGGTTTCCATAGCCAACTCTTGATTTGACTTGATAATTGTTAATTAGAAGCTCTATCAGCTTTAACCAATTATAATGAATGATGATATTTCTTATTAAATTTCATAAAAATTCATTCCAGTAATATATAAGCAGTGAATTTTTTAAGTTAACTGTCAGTGGCCTGTACATTTAAAATCTGCACTTGGGACCACTTATTATATTATTTCTTTATCTAGTTCTTAATTTTACTAAAAATGTTTGAAACATATCTGAAAAATAGCATAAATAGTGGATATAATTTACTTTCTCAAACCCTGAGGCTAAAAATAATAGGAAAGAAACCAATCATGTAAAATTTCATTGAGCAATGCAACATTTTTCAACCTGTAAATGAAACTAATACTTGATGTCAAAAGAGTTGTGCTTTAAAAGATTTTTGCCTCAAGATGTAAATGCTTTAATTTTTTTCTGGGCAATGCAACACTCCAATAAGGAACTGGTAAATGAAAACTAATTTGAATCATCTGAATGATTTGCAGAGAGAAAAGAGTGGATACTAGCAGAGAATAGAAAGTTTTAAAAAATCATTCACACATATAGATTACTTAGCCATAAAGTGTTGACTGTAGAAAAGATTTTAAGAACCTTTAAGGAGGATGGAGATTCAACAAGCAGATCCATAACACATCATAAAACAATGCCCAAAGAACATAGACATTAGAGTCTAGATTGTTTCAGTAATGCACTGAAGCACAATTGAAAGAATATAACTCTAACACAGATAGCTAGGAAATGACAGTAGCAGATGGATTGCACCAGTCTGCAGCAATCAGAAATGAATTGCTCTGTTTGAATGGTTGAATTTTATATATCAGAAGGCTAAGAGAGCCCCTACAGCCAAAGAATTCATAAAGATAGACTATTTGTCCTACCAGCCCAGAAGGAAACATTTGCTCTGTTAGGTTCAATCACTTACTTGCATGACTAATAAAGAACTTGGGAAGAAAACCTTATACACAAATGTCAAAATCAACCTGCTTTGCAAGTGGATGATAATAGTGACTAATTTACAAGCATATCACCCTTCTTACCTCTGATCCTTACAAAGACCAGTGAAGTAAGAAATCAGCAGGCTTTATTATCCATTTACTTCTAATTCTGATTGTGGTCTACCAGACAATAGCCAAATTGGCAATTTTGAATGTTGTAGAAAGTTTTGTTTGTGGTTTGTATAGCTAGGCAAGGGATGTGAACTGGTACTCTTCCACCAGAGACTGATATAACTCACCCCTCTTTAAATATGAAAATCCAATTTAAAAAATGCCTGTGTTTATAGATAAATGGGAGCATGAAGAACATTTGTATGCTATACAGAGTTTAGCACATTGATAATGGAGGGAAGGACAATGTACAATTATCCCTGACAAAGTTCATTGTAAGGAATAAAAAGAGTGAAATAGAAGTCGTGTTACAGCAGTCTCAACAGATATTGGATTTTTCTAACTACAATTTTAGGGCAGAAAAGATTTAGGTAAAACTATGAGGATAATGGCTGTTTCAATAATTTCTATTGCATTAAGTGAATTTAAAAGGTGCCTACCAAATGAATGAAAAAGATCTTCTTTCTTTCTTTACTACTTTCATTCTTAATATAGATGAAGACTTGTGTTTTACCTAGCTGAACAATAACAAAGTGTATCTGAAAGTCCTAAGACAGTATTGGTCATATGTGAACTTGGTCATAGCTCCTGTTATAAAATCAAGCCACCAGGTTTTATTGCATGTATTTTCCTTTTTCCTCTCCTTTTTTCCTTTCCTTCAATTCCCTTCCTTCCCTTCCATTCCCTTCCTTTCTCTTCCCTTTCCTGCTCCAAGCTTTCCTAGTTCTTCTCTGCTAGATAAGATTGAGCTGTCTAAACTCTGGTTCTCCAAGTTGCTCAGGTCCAGGGGATACTATTCACATCATGGTGTGCATGAATGGCCTACTCTTATGTGGTGCCCAAGCTCTAGCAGTATGTGACAGCCAGACCTACATTTTGTGGCAGGCAAACTTTTGAGTTTGGCTCCATTGCTGAATTTAGTAATCTTTTTTATGGCATTGGGAGCATTGTTAAGCCACAGAAGATGAATGGATCACCAAAGAATGTGGAAGTTTATCATAGATCTATGCTATCAAATTTCTGAGACTCTCAGCACATCACTTCAAAGTTTTATTTCAACTTAATATACTCTGACGCATTATTCCTACATTGGACAGTTAAGAGTATAAATGCCTGAGGTAGATGATAGATTAATAATAAATCTTGGATTTTATTTGTATGCCTTTCTTGATCATTGTTAACTATTAACCCAGCTATAAGTTTATGGAGTATGTGCTGGTTGAAAATATTATGTATTCCCAGAAAAGCCATGTTTTAACCAAATCCAATCTTGTGGAGATAGCTGCTTCTTTTATTCCTGATTCAATACTGTAGAGCAGAAAATTTTGATTAGATTATCTCCCAGATGTGGCATGCCCAATTGTGGGTGTGACCTTTTTATTAGATGGAGATGTGACTCTACCCTTTCCAAGTGAGTCTTGATTAGCTTACAGGAATCCTTTCAAAGAGGAAACATTTTGGAGAGAACAAAGATTATGGAAATGAGAGCCAACAGAAACTTCAGAGCAGAGCTAACACATAAGCCGACACTTGGAGAACAGACACATGGATGCCTGAAGATGCTTGGGGCCTAGCAGATGTCGCTATGAGATGTGAAGAAGCCAGAACCTGGAGAGAGCCCAGGGAAGCCAAGAAATGAAAGTCGGGCCTGAACAGCAAAGTCAGAAAACCCCACAGAAACAGAGACTGAAAGTAATGGAACTCAGGAGCAAGGGACCAGCAGATGCCAGCCACATTATTACCTAGCTGAGAGAGATGTTCCTGACCCATTGACCTTCCTTGAATTAAAGTATCTTTCCCTGGATGCCTTAGTTTGGAGATTTTTATAGGCTTACAACTGTAAACTTGTAACTTACTAAATTCCCCTTTTAAAAGCCATTCCAGTTCTGGTATATTGCATTCCAGCAGCTAGTAAATTAACACAGAGTATAATTGGTTACAAACCATAGCAGTCTTTTATAGAGCTTGAGAGTATCTCAGTGTAGTGATTTCATAAAATATAAATGATACAATAAGAAGAAAATTTTAATTTCATACTTATAATGCAAATTTAAATAGTTTTAATGTTGGTAAGATTCAGAAAAGAAAAACAAAGCTATACTTTTATTGGGAGGCTAAATGAAACGACATCATTGTCACAAAATTGTCACTTATCAGAAATACCACTTGTGTCTATCATTATATATACTACACTCTAGGGTGAAATTTAAGAGTGATTTTATTTTATTTATTTCTTGCAGACCTTTTTAATAAAATATCTAGGTTACATCTAAATTAGAATCATTTGTTCTAATCTACTTTTTTTTTTACTCCACATTTTATCATCTCTGAAAAGGGCATGTGTTTTTAAATTGATAATATTTTACAATAGGTTTTATGCAGGTAACAATTTTCATGAAGGTATTATTGTCTGCTCAGATGTGAACTTGGTCATAGCTGTTCTTGTTCTTGTCACTTCAGCTGAGTTAAGGGTACTGTTGGTCATGCATGTGCAATAGCATACACTAAGCAATACAACTCAAAGAAAGACCATACCAAATCCTTTGTGACAGATAACAAGCATTTTAAGGCAATTAAAATTTATGTATTGTGGATGGTGCAATAATGGCTTAGTAGAATTCTCACCTGCCATGCCAGAGAACCAGGTTCGATTTCTGGTGCCTGCCCACGCCTAAAAAAAAAAAAAAAAAGAAAGAAAAGAAAAGAAAAAGAAAAAATATGCATTGTGCAGTATAATGATTAAAATGGTGAGAAATTTCTTGCTGAGTTTGATTAAAAATGACTTGTGATGGTAAAGTTCATGTGTCAACTTGGTCAGGTTATACTGTCCACTTGTCTGATCAAGCAAGCATTGGCCTGATTGTTACTGTGAAGATATTGCATGAATTTAAATCATCAGTATTTGATCACATCTGTGCTGGTTTGAAAGTATTATGTACCCTAGAAAAGCCATATTTTAATCCCGATCCAATTTTGTGAGGGCAGCTGTTTCTTCAAATACTGATTTAATATTGCAGGGTGGAAATTGTTGATTAGATTATCTCCACAGAGATGTGACATGCCCAATTATGGGAGTAATCTTTTGATTAGATGGAGAAGATGTGATTCCAACTATTGTAGGATTACTAGCGTCTTTAAAAAGGGAAATATTTTGGAGAAATGGCAGATGCCTCACAGCTGACAGAAGCTTCATAGCATAGCTGACACAGATGCAGACACGTGGAGAACAGAGACATAGATGCTTGGAGATGCTTGGAGCCCAGCAGATATTGCCATGAGGTGTTAAGCAAGACAGAACCTGGAGAGAGCCAAAGGAAGCCAAGAAATGAAAGCCAGCCCCAGAGGAGCAAAGTGAGGAATTCCCACACAGACAGAAACTGAAAGCAACAGAGCCCAGGAGCAAGGGACCAGCAGATGCCAGCCAGTGACTATCCAGCTGACAGATCCTGATCCATTGGCCTCTCTTGAGTGAAGGTGATCCAGTTTGCTAGCTGATCCCACGCCTGGTACCAAAATCTGTTCTAGTTTGCTGGCTGCCGGAATGCAATGTGCCAGAAACGGAATGGCTTTTAAAACTTGAATTTAATAAGCTGCTAGTTTACAGTTCTAAGGCTGAGGAGATGTCCCAGTTAGTCATGTCTATAGAAATGTCCAATCAAAGGCATCCACAGAAAGATACCTTGGTTCAAGGCCAATGAAGTTCACAGTTTCTTTCTCAAGTGGAAGGGCACATGGCCAACACAGTCAGAGTTCCTCTCTCAGCTGGAAGGGCACATGGCAAACACGGCATCATCTGCTAGTTTTCTCTTCTGGTTTCCGGTTTCATGAAGCTCCCCGGAAGGCATTTCCCTTCATCTCCAAAGGTCACTGGCTTGTGGACTCTCTGCTTTGTGGTGCTGCTCTCTCTGAATTTCCCATTCTCCAAAATGTTTCCTCTTTTATAGGACTCCAATGAATGACTCAAGACCCACCCAAATGGGTGGAGACATGTGATCACCTAATCCAGTTTAACAACCACTCTTGACTAAATCACATCATCCAGGGAGATGATCTGATTACAGTTTTAAACATACAATATTGAATAGGGATTATTCTACCTTTATGAAATGAGATTTTGATTAAAATATGGCTTTTCTAGGGGGCATACATCCTTTTAAACCAGAACAGAAGGTAATCTTTTCTTGGTGGCTAAATTTGGACTTTCACTTCCTTAGAATTGTAAACTTGTAACTTATTAAATTCCTCTTTTTACTTTAAATGTGTAACTTATTACATTCCCCTTTTACAATTTCCCTTTTGTTCCATTTCTGGTATATTGTATTCCGGCAGCTGGCAAACCAACATAAATCTGAGGCTGATTACATCTGCAACAAGCTGAGGAGATTGCGTTCAACAATGAGAAAAGTCTCAACCAACCAGTCAAAGGCTATAAAAGAAGCATTGATGATTTCAGAAGTCAAAAGAGAGAATTTCCATCTCACTTCACCTAGCCAGCTTCTCTTGGGGAATTCATCAAACACCTTCAACAGAGTTCCCAGCTTGTGGCCTTCCCTACAGAATTTGGATTTGCCCATCATCACAGTCATGTGAGACAATTCTCATAAAAATTTCATAATATTTACAGAAAACTTCCATCAGTTCTGTTTCCCTAGAGAACTCTGACTAATACAGCTTTGGTACCAAGAGTGGTTCTTGAGAAACAGAATCTTAAGATGAGATTTCTGAATTGGCTCTGGGAGTTTCGGAAGAGGTTCTCTAGTTTGATTAGATTCAAAGGCATTCATGACTCTATTTCCAACAATCAATATCGTGCTGATAGTCCATGGAACGTTGTGGTAATACAGATAACACATGATACCACCACTGGATATGCCTATAAGAGGCAAGGCTCTGGGTGAGTGTTTTTGACACCTTAAAAGAGTTTTATGGAGTTAAAATGTATAATAATGTTGCCTAAATATACTGGATACAGTTGTAAAAGAAAGGGATGAGCTCAAGTTTCAAATTCCCAACTTAAGTGCCACATGAAGGACATGAAAGTTTATATGTGTACCTTGAAAGAAAAACTCATTTCATGTGGCCACAGATTTGAGATTTCTGAAAACCAGAACCAGACTCTCACTGTGTGGGTGGATGAATTATAGTATAAATTAAATTCCCAACCTTCCAGGGTGACTGCTGTTAAAGTGAGGGCTTTTATTAGAAAGAAATGGGATCTTGAAAATTGGAATGGGGACATATGGCTTGATAATGATGGGAATGGGGACAGTGAAACCCTAATTTTGATGAATCCTTGGTAAATAAACCTGTACTAGTTTGCCCTGAGGAAACAGCTTCCACTGCCTCTAGTCTGCCCTGAGGAATCTACCATCCAACCTCCACCTGAGGAGATTAAACCTGCTGTGGCTGATAAATCTGTAACCACCTGTCTTGAAGAAACAGCCCTCACTCCTCTGTCTGAATAGATTAATCTTGTTCCTGTTTCACCAGATGAAACTGTCACGGAAGGCCCTGAGGGAGGTGGGTTGCAGGACACTTCTAATTCTTCTCATGACCCACCCCCACCACACTTCTTTTCTTCTAGACCTATAACTAGACTGAAATCTCAACAGGCCCCAAAAGGTAAAGTATAAAGAGTGATCCACAAGGAGGTGCATTATACTCTAAAAGAGCTGCACAATTGTTCCCTATTTTTTATAGACAGAAATCAGGGGAATATGTGTGGGGATAGATATTAAGGGTGTGGGATAATGGTGGAAGAAACACAAAGTTGGATCAGGCTGAATTATGGGCCATCTAAGCAAAAATTCTAGATTCAATATTGTAGCTCAGGAAGTTAGAAAAGGCCTAACAGTTTCATAAGGCTTCCCTGGGGGCATTTCCCTTCTATATCTCCAAAGATCTCTGGCTGTGTGGGCTCTGTTGGCTCTTTCAAAAAACGAGGGTTCCAGTAAGCAACCTCACCTTGAATGGGTGGAGATAGATCTCGATGGAAACCATCTAATCAAAAGCTACCACCCACAATTGCATAGTTTATGCCTCCATGGGAACAATAAAAAAGATCCCACTGAGCAATACTGAATGAGGAATAAAGAATTTGGCTTTTGTGGGGTACACAACAGATTCAAACCAGTACAGTATTCTACACAGCACTTCTTCTGGTCAGGGAACCCATTTCACAGAAAATGAAGGGCAGAAATGGGCATAGGCTCATAGAAATCACTGGTTTTACAGTATGCCCCATCATCTTGAAACATCTGAATTGATAGAAAGATGGCATGGCCTTTTGAAGACTCAATTATGGGATCAACTAGGTGGCAATATGTTGCAGGGTTGGTGTAATGCTCTCCACGAGATAGTACATGTTCTAAATCAGCATCTACTCTCCAATGCTGTTTCTCCTATAGCCAGAATTAATAGGTCCAGGAATCAAGGGGTGGAAACGGGAGTGGTACCACTCACTATCACCCCTAGTGACCCATTAGAAAAGTTTTGGCTTCTTGTTCCTGCAAGTTAAGTTCTTCCAGTCTACAAGTCTTAGTTCCAAAAGGACTGCTTCCACCATGAGACACAACAATAATTTCATTGAAGTGGAAGTTAAGACTGCCATATGGCCACTCTGGGCTCCTCATGACTCTGAATCAACAGGCAAGCAAAGGACTGGCTTTTTTACTGGACTGGCTAGGGTAAGTGGTCCTGCACATCAAAGGGAAATAGGTCTGCAACCACACAATGGAGGTAAACTAGAGTTTGCCTGTGTTTTAGTTTCTTAAATGCTGCCAGAATGCAATATAATAGAAATGGAATGGCTTCTAAAAAGGGAATTTATTAAACTACAAGTTTACAGTTCTACAGTCATAAAAATGTCCAAACTAAGCTATCCAGAAAGAAATAACTTGACTCAAGAAAGGTTGATGTCTGTCACATGGGAAGGAAAATGTTTAGCATCTGCTGGTTCTTGTTTCCAGTTCTGTTGCTTTCAATGACTTCCTCTCTAAGCATCTGTGGGCCTTCAGTTAAGTTCTTTGGTGAAAAACTCTGGGTTCTAGCTTGCTTAGCAACTTATGGGAAGGCACATAGTGATGTCTCTTGAACTCTGCACCTCCAAACATCCATTTTGAGGCAACCATTCTCTCTGTTTGTACTCCAAGCATCTCCAATTGTCTGTGTCTATATCAGGTCTGAGTTTTCTCCAAAATGTTTCATCTTTTAAGGAACTCCAGTAAACTAATCAAGACACACCTTAAATGGGTGGAGTCAAAACCCCTTCTAATCAGAAAATCACACCCACAACTGAGTGGCTCAATCTCTATGGAAACAATCCAAGCAAAGGTTTCCACCTTATAATACTGAATTGTGATTAAAGGACATGGCTTTTCTGAGGTACACATTTTCAAAACAGCACAGTCCACCTTCTGGACCCCCAAAAAACATGTTCTTTCATATACAAAATGCATTCACTCCCAAACAATATTACAAAAGCCTTAAACCATTTCAATAACAATACAAACATAATATCAACTCAAAAACAGTACAAAATCTCATCAAAGGCCATACAGGCATGGTCTGTCCTAAGGCAAAATTCTCCTCTGGCTGTTGTCCTGTAAAACTGAGACAAGTTATCTGCTTCCAAAATTCAAAGGAAGGACAGTCATAGGATAAATATTCTTCTTGCCACAGGATGAGATTGGAAAGATAATGGGTTACCAGAAGCAAAATTTCCAATTTGCAGGGCAAACCCATTAGATTTCAAAGTCTGAGAGTCATTCATCCTTGGGACTTTAGAAAGCAGCAGTCCCAACCTTTCCAAAGGCCTCTGCAATGGCTTTGCTCTCTTCAAACACTGGGATGTTGGTTGAAACATTGGGGCACATTGAGGGACCACCTTTCTTTCAGCTCCATCTGTTCCCAGCATCAGGGCAGAACCTGGGCTATCTGCCATCTACAGGGCACATGCTCAACCCCTCCAGAACAATGAGATGATTACCAGACTCTCCCCATCCCTGGTTTATGTGCTCCATCCTCTCCAAGGCCTAGGGCACCAAAATTAATCCTGAGCATTAAGGTGGAAGGCTTGCCCTTTGCTTCCAGGGCAAACTCACTCTTCCCATGTGGATGGAAGGGTCAGCTCTCCTGGCTGGAGATGTCTTGGCTTTCAGATCTTAGCTCCATGAATCTGCCTTTGAAGTAAGTTTTCCTCCAGTCTGTCTCTTTTAGTCCAGACTGGCAGTGGTTCCATTCATACAGATCTGACAAGAAATTTGTTGATTTTCTATGCAGTATATACATCTCAGAGCCATCAGACACAAATCCTTTCTAGATAACTCTATTTCCAGTCCTCACTTATCCTCTAATGGCTGACTGCTTCCATGTCTGGTTAAATCCATATGTGGGGCCCTATTCACTGGAGTCTCACTTTCTGGAAGCCCAGAATTTTCCAGATGATCAGTTTCTGTTTTCTTTGTACCCAAGTTCAGTTCTCAGCTTATCTCTTTACTGCCACATTTTACTATAATCTGCAAGGAGAAGTTAGGCTGTATTTTCCACATTTAGTTTAGAAATCTATTTTGCTAAATATCTAAGTTCATCACTCTCAAATTCTGCCTTTGAGCCAACACCAGCACTTAATTTTGCCAAATTCTCTGCCACTTTAAAAAGAGGATCACTTTTCTTCCAGTTTGCAATAACACATACATCATTTCTTTCTAAGCCCTCACTGGAAACACCTTTAGCATCAATATTTCAGCTAACAGTCTCTTCAAAGAATTCTAGGCCTTTCTTGTTTTGCTCCTTCAATTCCTCCAGAATCTTTCCTTTACCCATTTAAAAAACTGTGTGAACATGTTTGGTATTTGTAAACCACAGCATGCCATTTCTTTGGTATTAAAATTGGTGCCTTAATTTGGACATTATTTTTTTTACTTGTTAAATGCTGCTGGAATGCAATATATCAGAAATGGGATGACTTTTATTAAAAATAAACTTTTTATTATTAAAGGTTTACAGGGTGCACATGTGGTTCAGTGGTAGAATGTTTGTCTTCCATGTAGGAGACCCAGGTTTGATTACTGAACCACGCACCTAAAAAAAACAGTTTACAGTTCTAAGTCCATAAAAATGACAAAACTATGGGTTCTGGCTTACTTAGCATCTCGTGGGAAGGCACATGATGATGTCTACTCGACTTTGCATCTTCAAATGTCTGTGTTGAGGCATCCACTCTGTTCTAGTTTGCTGGTTGCTGGAATGCAATATGCCAGAAACAGAACAGCTTTTAAAAGGAGGAATTTATTAAGTTGTAAGTTTACAGACTTAAGGCCATGAAAATGTCCCAATTAAAAGAAGTCTATAAAAAATGTCCAAATTAAGGCACCAACAAGAGGTTACCTTCACTCAAGAAAGACCGATGAAGTTCAGGGTTTCTATCTCAACTGGAAATGCACATAGTGAATGTGGTGACATCTGCTTTCTCTCCAGTCTTCTTGTTTCATGAAGCTCCCCAGGGGGCATATTCCTTCTTCATCCCCAAAGGTCTCCAGCTATGTAAGCTCTCACGGTTCTCATGGCTCTAAAAAGGGACTCTCTCCAAAATGTTTCCTCTTTTAAAGGGTTGTAGTAAACTAATCAAGACCCACCTAGAATGGGTGGAGTCACATCTCCCTCTAATCCAAAGTTAATACCCACAATTGGGTGAGTGACATCTCCATGTTGAAAATTTAATCGAGTACAACCTACGTTATTGAATAGGGATTAAAAAAGAAACAGTTGCTCCCACAAAATTGGATCAGGATTAAAACATGGCTTTTCTAGGGTACATAATCCTTTCAAACCAGCACATGCTCTCTCTGCTGACACTCTAAGCATCTCCAATTTATGTTGGCTCTCAGCTTTCTCCAAAATATTTCTCCTTTTAAAAGACTCCAGTTAACTAATCAAGACACACCTTAAGTGGGTGGAGTCAAATCTCCATCTAATCAAAAGTCACACACACAATTAAGTGTATCAATCTCCATGAAAACTATCTATTCAAAGGTTTCTACCCTATGGTGATTGAACGAACGACATGGCTTTTTTTTGGAGTATACACTTTTCAAACCAGCACACCTGGAATACAGGAGATCCCCTAGGGTATCTCTTAGTACTACAATGTCCTGTAATGAGTCAATGGAAAATTGCATTGGTAGGTAAAAATATAGGTAGTTCTACCAATGGTCCAGAAACTTCAGAAATAAAGGCTTGTCCCCTCCCCCCACACCACACACACACAAACACCCAGAAGAACTACAGCCAGCTGAATTGCCAGCTGAGGGTAAAGGGAATCTAGAATGAGCAGTGGAAGAAGGTAGTAATAAATATGAGCTGCAACCACATGGCCTGTTACCAGAAATAAGGACTACCATGGTCATGAATATTTCATCCTTTTGTTATTGAGGATGTTTGTATATATACATTAAGTAAATATCTTTGTTTTCTTCCCTGTGGTATCCCCTTATTCTGTGATGTTGTATTACCTTGACATTATAGTATTTAAATTATAGGATATTATGTTTAAAAATATTACCCAAGGACTTACACTCTATTCCAGGGAAAGTTAGTGCATTTCCAGTTGTATGCAGGACCACTGAGTATTGTAGGGGAAAACATGATTTTTATATAAAGATCAAGTATGGTTTAAGATGTGTATGGTGCCAAGTTCACAAGGGGTAGACTGTGGTGGTTAAGTTCACACATTAACTTTGCCAAATTATGGCGTCCAGTGTCTGGTCAAGCAAACACTGGCCTGATTATTACTCTGAGGATATTTCTTGGACCTAAACCATCAGTACATTGATTGCATCTCATCCAATCAGTTGATTATATCTACAACCACGTCTCATCCAGTCAGTTGAAAGCTTTAAAGGGAAATGATGTCACCACTCTGAAGAAAGAATTTCTATCTCTACTTGAGATAGCAAGCCTCTCCTGGGGAATTTAATGAAAACTTTCATCTGGGTTCCCAGCTTACTGCTATGGAATTTAGACTTGCCTATCCCCACAGTCACAGTGATAATTCTTATAAAAATCTCATTAATATTTAATTATATGTAGTATATAATGTAATATTATATATATAGAGAGAAGTGGTTCTGGTTTTCTAGAGAACCTTAATACATCACCTAACCTCTACGCCATGTGATTAAATTGAGGCAAAAATGAAACTGAGTTTCATCAAATAATAAAGCATCAGCATCAAAATTTGAAAACAGTTATCTACAACTTCAAGGAAAATCCAGATAGTATGGTAGGGCACTCTTCTGATAGCACAGAAAACAGTACTGGGAAAAAACAGAGGAATACAAACAACTCAATTGAAAAGGTATTCAGAAGAGTTTGACTTTGTGAATTTTAGAAATGTGTTAACTGTATTTCAACATTTTGCTTTGTTGTTCCTTTCTACGTATATGCGAGAATGATAAGTGCTAAAAGCCTCTAGGTAAATACATCTAAGAGATCTTTAGTAAATTTATCAACATTCCAACTAACATAGAAAGCACTTTGTCATATTTTATTGGGAGTGGTTTTCTTTCTTAACCAATCATAAAAGAATTGTGCATTTCATATTTGATGATCATTAGGTGAAATAAAGTATCAAACATTTAATGAATGATGAACACATGCCATCCTCTGAAAATTCTTCAAATAAGTTATCAATACATGGTAAACAACAACTACCATATCTTTTTATTTTCTTTTTGGAAAGAAATCAGAAAAAATACATAAATTGAGAGGCAATTTTCTTATGACATGTTGATCTACAAATAAAAGCAGCACAGACCAGTTCTTATTTCAATTTATTCCTGTTTAATATAAAACACAAAACCGACAAATCCTGTCTCAATTAATTATTGGATTTTGATAGTAAGCCATTTCCCATATGTGCCTACACCAAAGTACAAGCACATAACTTGGGAGTCTAGCCAATTTTTATTTTCCTGAAGCTGTCTGCATCCATGTGTTATTTAAGTCTATTTGTCTCTCTTCTTCCTGCTACCTACTGTTGGCCAATTATTGGTATGCAATATCATCACCAGGACTTGTGAAGAGAATATGGAAAGCAAAACCTGTCCATCTGGCAATTTAAGTTTGGTTAAAGGGATTATAGGAGAGGATGAGGGTAATGGCCAAAACAGGAGAGGATAAAAGAAATGGCCAAAATGAATTATAAGATTGTTAGTGAATCTCAACTATCCCTAACATCTTCCCCATGAGACTTGTGGAACTCTGTATGTGTATCTGTGGGTATTTTCCTATGGAATGGAACTTTATGGGAAATTTATAAGATATACAAACAGATTTTCAAGGCTATAAGCATAAAATAACACTAATCCTTTTCTTTCTCTTTCGCTCTTTTTTTTTTTTTTTTGTACATGGTCTAGGAATCAAACCTGGGTCTCTTGCATGGAAAGAGATCATTTTATCAATGAACCACCCCATGCACCTTTCATTTCATTTTGATAAGACTGATAGATAATGAGAGATAGATTTTTATTGTCAATTCAGAGCCGGTTATAGTTACTTATCTATTAAACACTGATTTAATCTGAGTTTGTCAGCTATATATCTTTTTCCATAAAATTATTTCTACTGTACACCTACAGTACACTGAAGCCCCTATAAAATGTCAACTTTATCAGTTCATCTAAATATTATTACATTTGATGAAAGAAGTGCAAATCAACACTTAGAACTTTACTGAAACTAAGGTCCAAAAGAAGATGGAAAAATCTAAAGGAATCTTCAGCAAATTAAAGTATGCCTTCTCTGACTTATACCTTTGAAATATTAATTCTTTCATGGAAAAATAGTTTATCTGTATTTAGGGGTTAATTTTAGGTTACAATAACAATTTTCATATAATTTTCATTAGTTCACTTCAGAGAAACAAGTCAAAAAAAAACCAAAAAGGAAAAGTTTACAGAAAACTTCCATTGGCAAACTTGTTCAAATAAAAAGTTCACAATATTTAAGAAGTCTGTAAATCAGTTTGCTTTTCCCGTAAACTAATTTCCAGAAAAATTTTCTCTCTATAAGTGATCATGTCTTCTACATCTTTGTAGATAAGCATTTCTTCAATGGACAATAGCTGATAGCTATTCAGGTTGAATGATGACTTGTTCTTTATAGCATTTAACATTTTTAGGGATGTTGTAATTGAATCACTCAAAGAAGAGCAAACTGGGAAAATGCGAGCAGTCCACAAACTCAAATATGTCTTCTTTCCAGAAAACAGTTCCTCTGTAACTTTAAGATTCCAAAAATCTAAACATGACAGGAAACAGACTCCAAAGAACTGAAGTAACTTTATATCTGACAATTTTCTAACATTCTTTTTTAAGTTGTCATGTACTCCAAATGCCATG
Source organism: Tamandua tetradactyla (assembly GCF_023851605.1). Lineage (NCBI taxonomy): Eukaryota > Metazoa > Chordata > Mammalia > Pilosa > Myrmecophagidae > Tamandua > Tamandua tetradactyla. The sequence continues at coordinate 51,476,882 of NC_135337.1, forward strand.
GTTGAATACTGTAAATGTCCATTCATCTTTAAGCTTAAGGAAGACAGAAAAGAATTTGAGGGCAGGATAGCTTTTGTTATGATATAAGAACCACTGATAATGCAGTTTTCCCCAACTGAAACATCAGGCCCCAATCTGGAATATTCAACAACTGAGCCAGGTGCCACAGAACATCTTGAATCCAGTATACTTTGAATGACACAGGGCATTTTACCAAAGCATTCTGGCATTGCTGGAGAGATGCTAAAAGCTATGGACTGTAAGCCAAGTTCTGATTTCAAATTGCTATCTGAAGACAAATGAAACAAATACTCTTTAGTTGTTCCAATGTGATAAAATTTGGAGTTATTAAGAACAATAACATTTAGTGACGTTCCTTTAAGAAGATGAAATATCCTCTGCCTCATATCTACTAACTCTGACTCTTCTTTAGTGACATTTGATGTGTTTCTGGTATACTCCACTGTTGCTCCAGGTCCCAAAGCTTGCAGAAAGTCTCCATATGCATCTATTTCACAATTTAGTGTGCCTATCTTTTCATAAAAATCAAGTAACTTTTTTGCTGATTTATAATCTATGTAAAATAGGCTATCTGTGTAGACATACTCAGTGCCTAATTTAAGAGAGGGAATGTCACCTCTAGCAAAATCCTGTTCAAAAAAATTTCCAGCTCTATACACAGCATCAAACAGATGCATATTTTCTATACTGGGCTTATGAAGGAAACGATGGCAACATCTATATTCAAGATCTCTAAATTCTGGATAATTAAAAGGTTCTAAGACAAATACTCCATGTGTGGTGCCTACAGTCAAACTAGAAGGATGAGCTAAAGCAGTAAAGCCAGGTTTGTCAAATCTGATAACCTCAGATTTTCCAACACTATAAAGTTCAATATCATCTGCACAGGTAATCAGAATCCCAGGATTCATATGTCGGGGGAAGTCAATATACATGGCTAATTTTAATTCCAACATCTGATAAATGGGGTTACCAAGAGGTAAAGCAGTGAAAATTTTTCCCAGAGCACTTGCATTTGGAAGGCGTTGACTGTAGCCACCTATAAAATTAAACAAACAAAATAAACACTTTAAAATATATTATTGTTTATTAGATTTTAAAAACCCAGTGGCATTAATTACAATTTAAAATATCTCTAAAGATATTTAATATTTACAGTGTATTACTATAACTTGAGATAAAAATAAATTATAGACAAGTTCAAAAAGCAATTTTCCTGTAGCCATTTGATATAATACAGTTTAAAGATTTTAGATTAAGAAAGAGTATCTAATATACTATAGAGCCTATGAATTGTTTCAAGTCAAATGTATAACTAGTAAAAAGGACCATGGGCTAAAACATAGTCTAGTATCTGCACTTTAAGCAGTGGTTTGCATCATATTTGACACCAGGAATATACTTCATAGGAAAAAGAATAGTTGCAAATGATACACCAATTCCAAATTATGATTATATATTAAACAGTAATTTCTAGATGCAGTATCCTTCCTGAAATTATTGCATACACTTAAAGGAAATATAAACATACATTTAACAGTTTTAAAATTTATACTTGTTTCTAATTTAGAAAGATATTCTTTCTCTAAAATGAGTCACGTAACTTCTTGATTTCCTGAAAAGTGTTTTCCTAAGTGCATTAATTATATTACATCGTTTTTGTATAAGTAATTACAGCGAGAGAGAACATTACGTAGGAGAAAGAGTCAAACAAAAATGGGTTCAGTGATGTCATCAACATGGCAGCTGTGTCAGTCTGAAACTGTTGTATAGCTCAGAAAAGCCACGTTCTTTAATCCTAATACAACATTTTTGGGTGGGATCATTTTGATTAAGTTGTTTCCATGGAAATGCAACCCACTCAACTGTGGGTGGGACCTTCTGTACAGGTGGTTTTCATGGAAATGTGTCTCCACTCATTCAAGGTAGGGTCGCTTACCGGAGTCCTTTAAAAGGGAACCATTTTGGAAAAAGCTTTAGAGCCCACAGAGCCAAAAACCTTTGTAGAGGAAGAAAAAAATGCCTCCAGGGAAGCTGTTTGAAACAATAAGCCCCAAACCCCAGCAGATGCCAGCCACATGACTTGCCAGCTGACAGAGGTATTACAGACCTATCGGCCTTTCTTGAAGCAGGGTATTTTTCCTCGGATGCCTTAGTTTGGACATTTTTATAGCCTATATTAGTTTGCTAAGCTGCTGGAATGAAATATACCAGAAATGGAGAGGCTTTTAAAAAGGGAATTTAATAAGTTACAAGCTTACAGTTCTAAGGCCATAAACATGTACCAACTAAGATATCCAGAGAAAGATGTTGGCTCAAAGAAGGGTGCTTTCTTCAAAGAAGGGAAGTCATGTGGCTGGCATCTGATGGTCCCTGTTCTTGCTTCCATTATTTCCGGCTGCTGATGCCAGTGGTTTCCTTTTTAAGTATCTGTAAGCATTTATTTACCTGCTCCAGGACAAAACTCTGGGTTTCATCTCTTAGCTTGGCATCTGCTGGGGCCAAAGATTTCTTCTCTTCAGATTCTGGATATTTCTGTGAGTCCTTGCTTAGCACCTGGGCTATTTCTGTTTCGATCTCCAAATGTCTACACAGGCCCTGAGCTTTCTCCAAAATGTTTTCTCTTCTAAAGGACTCCAGTTAACTAATCTACACCCACCTTAAATGGGTGGGGTCACATCATTACCTAATGAAAAGGTCACATTCACAACTGCACATGCCACATATTTGTGTAGATAATCTAATCAAGAGTTTTCACCCTACAATACTGAATCAGGATTAAAAGAAAGGGCTGCCCCCACAAGATTGGATCAGGATTAAAACATGGCTTTTCTGAGGTACCAAATACTTTCAAACTGGCACATAACCTTAGAATTATAAACTTGCAATTTAATAAATCCCTTTTTAAAAATCCATTCCATTTCTGAATATACTGCATTCTGACATCTTTAACAAACTAGTACAGATTCTGATACTCAGAGTGGGGTGCAGCTGCAGTTTGCAGATGCCAAACACGTTGAAGTAACTTTTTAAAATGGATAAGGAAAAGATTCTGGAATAATTGTGAGAAGCTTGACAGAAAAGGCTTAGAACACTTTGAAGAGAAGCATTTCTCTTTGTAGATATGTGCACTTTGGTGGATATGTGGACTCTAAAGATACCTCTGATAAGGCCTAAGACAAAAATGATGCATGTGTTATTGCAAACTGGAGGGAGGTTGATCCCTGTTTTAAAGTGGCAAAGAATATGGCAAAATTGACTACTGGTTTTGGACAGAAGGCAGATTTTAAAAGCCATGAGCTGAGATACTTAACTGAGAAGGTTTCCAAACTAAATGTGGAAAATGCAGCCTGACTTCTCCTTGCAACTTGTAGAGAAATGTGACAGGAAAGAGATAAGGTGAGAACTGAACTCTCGGGTACAAAGAAACCAGAAATAGATGGTCAGGAAAATTCTGGGCTTCCAGAAAGTGAGACACCAGAGCGTAGTGTCCCACATGAGGATTGAACCAAACATGGAACCAGTCAGCCATTTCAGAAAAATCCAGGTTGGAAAGGGAGTTAACCAGGAAGAATCTGTGGAAAGTCCTACTGTCTGATGGTCATGATCCTTGCACACAACATAGAAAACCAACAAGAGTGTTGAGTGATCTGTATAAATGGAACCACTGCCAGTCCAGACTAATAGGGAGAGAAAAGTAACAAACTGAAGGAAGAATACTTCAAAGGCAGAAGCATGGAAGCTAATGTCTGAAGTGAAAAAATCTTGTACCAGGAGAATGGACCCATCCATGCACGTGAAGAGAGTGAGTTTGCCCAAAAGGCAGAGGTGGGCCTACCGCCTTGATGTTCTGGAGGAAACATGCTGCCCCTGGCCTTGGAGAGGAGGAAATGCATAAACTAGGGATTGTGGGGAGCCTGACTTGCCACCACATTGTTCTGGAGGGGTTGAGAATGTGCCCCAGATAAGGCAGAGAGCCTGGGTGCTGCCCCAATTTTTGGAGAGGGTGGAGCCAAGATAAAGGCAGTCTCCCCCAGCAAGCCCCAGTCTCACAATGCTTACTGCACCATCTGGAGAGAGAAGGGCTGCTGCACAGGCCCTTGGAAAGAGTAGGACTGCTGCTTTCTAAAGCTTTGAGTATAAATGACTCTCAGACTTTAAAATCTAATGGAGTTTGCTCTGCAGGTTTTCAGAATTGTTTGGGTCAGGTGACCTCTCTGTTCCTTCCAGTTTCTCCCTATTGAAAAGGGAGCATTTATCCTATGACTGTCCCTCCTTTGTATGTTAGCAGCAGACAACTTGTTCTGAGTTTTATATGTCAAGAGTCAGAGAAGAATTTTGTCTTAGGACAGACCTTGCCTGTAGCTGACTTTGATGAGATTCTGTACTATTTCTGACTTTGTATTGTATTTGTATTGTTACTAAATAGTTCAAGACTTTGTGATGTTGTAATGGAATGAATGCATTTTGTATATGGAAAGAAATGTCTTTCTCTTGGGATCCAGAGGGTGAAATGTGCTGGTTTAAAACTGTTATGTACAACCAGAAGGGCCATGTTCTTTAACCCTAATTCAGTATTTTTGAGTGGTATTTTTTGATTACGTTGTTTCCAGGGAGCTGTGACCTACCCAACTATCGGTAGAACCTCTTGATTAGATGGTTTCCATGTAGATCTGTCTTATCCATTCAAGATGGGATCACTTACTAGAGTCCTTTAAAAGGGAACCATTTTGGAAAAAGCTTTAGCACCCACACAGCCAGAACCTTTGGGGATGAAGAAAGAAAATGCCCCCAAGGAAGCTGTTTGAAATAATAAAGTTCAAAACCCCAACAGATGCAAGCCAAGTGCCTTCCCAGATGACAGAAGTGTTCCAGACCCATCAGCCTTTCTTGAATAGGTTGCCTATTCAAGATCTGGATGCCTTAGTTTGGACATTTTTTCTAGCCTTAGACCTGTAAACTTGCAACATAATAAATTCCCTTTTAAAAGCCACTCCATTTCTGGTATATAGCATTCCAGCAGTTTTAGACATTCTTTGGAAAAGTCGCTCCTCAGAAACAACCAATGAAAGGACAAATCCTACTTGCTTGGAACCTTGGATGACAACAGAGATTAGAGGGCTCCACAAATGCTGAATCAAAGAAAAGAAAAAGAAAAATACACCAAAAAATAAAAAAAAGGAGGTTGGAGAACTATGACCCAAGCATGCCAGTCTGGACCCCTCCTCCTTACTCAGTACCGCACAGCTTAAGAGTCCTACAGAAGCAGCACAGCCTGCTATAGATGCAGATCATAGAGCCATTCTGAAGAGACTCAGGGGGGAACACAAAGCAGCTGGCATGTGCTTGTATACAAAAGGGCCCTGAGAAAATAAAAGAGACATCAGCAAAACTGCTGACAAGATGTGCACACATTCAAATCAATATCTGATTGCTGGATGATCAAAACAAAAAACCCCACCTTTTTAAACTCTAAACTCATCTGGTTCCCCGTGGAAGAAACTAACGGAGAAGTAACTGAAGGCAGAAAAGTCTTAGAAAAAAAAATGTGTGTTTGTGAGGAGGACTGAACTATTGTAAGGCAGGATGGGACCCAGACCTGAAAAGTGTAATGAAAAGAGGGAGAGAAGTAATACAAATCACAAGAGCAGGGGAGAAAATTCTGCACAAAAATAATCAGAATAGATCAGGATTCCCAGAGAATACAAAGAGGAACGAAAACTTTCTTATGGAAGTGAAACAATTACATATAAAATGGCAATCTTAAAAGTTGTACCACATGTCAAAGGCAAGAATAAGGTGCAGCAGACATGAGAAAATCTGAACAAATAAACACAGGGTGCTTTAGGTCCAGTATAAGGTGGACCAAGTGTCAAAGAAGAGCCCTAATGCATAGCCAATCTACAGTAAAACTCTAAGCAAGAGGGCAAAACTGATCTTCAGAGTTAGCACATTAAAATAATCCAGATGCCCTGACATCAGCGAAAAATCAAAGCTATAGTAAGACACAGGAAGACATGGCTCAGTCAAGGGAACAAATTAAAACTTTAGAGAAGATACAGAATTTGGAACAACTAATTAAAGAAGTAAGTTTAAAAAAGCCCCTATCCAATTCAAGGAGATGAAGGAAAATACAGAAAGAAAGAAACTAATGGTGAATATAGAGCTAAAGGATATTAAGAAGAGAATGAGTGAGCAAAAAGAAATACAAAGTTTAAAAAGAAACACAGAAATTATGGGATAAAAGGCATAATAATGGAGATTAAAAATTTATTAAAAATTTATGGTGGCTCAGTGGCAGAATTCTTGCCTGCCATGCCAGAGACCCGGGTTCAAGTCCCAGAACCTGCCCATGCCAAAAAAAAAAAAATATATATATATATATATATATATATATATATGTGTGTGTATACATATATATTAGAGGCATACAACAAGAGATATGAACAAGTAAAAGAAAGAATCAGTGAACTAGAAGATGAAATAATCAAAATCATAGTTAGAAGAACAGATAGAGAAAAGAAAAGAACATTGAGCAGTGTCTATAGTACTTGAGTGGTAGCCTGAAGCATAACAACGTATGCATTACGGGAGGCTCAGGAGAAGAAGAGAAAAGGGGCAGAAAAATATTTGAGCAAATAATGAGAAAGAATTTCCCACTTTTATGCTAAATACCAAAGATAAAGGGATAATTCTGAAAGCAACAACAGAAAAGTGATTAATCACATACAAGTGATCCTCAATTATATAAATTCCAATTTTTCATCAGAAACCATGAAGGCGAGAAGGCAGTGGTATGAAATATTTAAAGTACTAAAAGAGGAAAACTGCCAACCACAAATTCTGTCTGGCAAAACTATTCTTCAAAAATGAGGGAGAGTTTAAAGCATTCATGGATAAATAGAAAAGGAATGAGTTTATCACCAAAGACCTGCATTACAAGAATTGCTAAAAGGAGTTCTCCAAGTTGAAAGGAAAAAACAGGAGAGTGGTTCTTGGAGCAGTGTGAAGAACTGAAGTACTTCAGTAAAGGTAAACAAGTGTGGAAATGCAAAATTCAATAGTCCTGCATCCTCAGTATATAACTCTACTCTTTTATTTCTGCAAGAATTAGAATACAAGGTGGGGGCATGTTGGAGTTCTCTATATGGGGTTTGTATTATTTTGCCACTGTCTTGTAAGCTTGAAAGTATTGCAAAATAAAGCATTTTAAAATGAAAAAAAAAGTTAGAATACAATTAAATAAGAAATAGTCATACTTTCTGAAAAAGGATCGCAAAATATTAACAGGTAATATGTGACAAAAACAACATTAAGAAGAGAAACAGAGGGATATGAGAGCAGAGAATGTGAATGCTATGGTAGTTAACTTGGTATCTTTTCAAATTATTTGATATAGACTTAGATTGTGTAATATAAACTCCAGAGTAAAGACAAAGAATAGATTTAAAACATATACCAAAATGAAAATAAGAAAAGAAGATCACATACAACACAAAATATAAAATATACAAAAAAGAGGCTGAGATAAAGGAAAAAGACAAAAAAATAAGATATAAGACATACAAAAACCAAAAGGACAAAATGGCTGAACTACTGCTTTAAGAATAATAATAATTAATGTTAATGGACTAAATTCCCCAGTCAATTATATTTGTTTATAAGAGACTCACCTTAGACCCAAAGACACAAATAGGTTGAAAGTGAAAGGATGGCAAAAATAGCCCATGCAAATGCTAACCAAAAAAGAAATGTGGTAGCTATACGAATATTGGACAAAACATATTTTAAAAGCTGTTATATGAGACAAAGAAGGTCACTATATGTTAATAAAGGGGGCAATCCAACATGAAGAAATAAAAATCTTAAATATTTATGCACCCAAACAGTGCCCCAAAATTCATGAAGCAAACACTTGCTAAACAGAGGGGAGAATAATTACCTCTACACTAATGGTTGGAGACTTCCATATACCACTTTCATCAAAAGACAGAACATCTACACTGAAGATCAATAAGGAAGGAGAGAACTTGAATAACAGGATAAATGAACTAGAAGTAAACAAATGAGAATAGAACACTGCATCCCAAAACAGCAGGCTACCCATTCTTCTCAAGTATACATGGATCATTTTCCAGGACAGATCATTTGTTGGGTCACAAAATAAGTCTTCAATATATTCAAAAATACTAAAATCAAACAATGTATATTCTCCAACAACAACAGAATGAACCTACAAATAAGTGGAAGAAAGGGAAAATTCACAAATATGTGGAAAAACTTTTAAACAACCAATGGGTTAAAGAGGAAATCATAAGTGAAATTAAGAAATATTTTGAGGCAAATGAAAATGAAAATGAAAAAACAACAAACAAAAGCTTATGGGATGCAGTGAAGGCAGTGCTGAGAGGGAAATTTATAGTTCTAAATACTTACATTAAAAAAATGAAAGACTTCAAATTAGAAACCTAACCTTAAAAATGGAAGAACTAGAAAAAGAACAAACTAAATTCAAAGCGGAAGGAAGGAAATAACAAAGATCAGAGTGGAGATAAATGAAATAGAAAACAAAAAAAAAAACTATAACAGAATCAATAAAACTATAAAATGATGGTTAGGTTCATACATTAACTTGGCCAGGTAATGGTGCCCAGTTGTCTAGTCAAGCAAGCACTTGCCTACTGCTACTGCAATGACATTTTGTGGACTTAAATCCTCAGTAAGTTGATTACATCTCCGGCCAATTACATCTACAACCAACTAAGGGGAGCATCTTCTACAGTAAGAGGCATTTTCATCATTTTTCAGCAGTTAGAAGAGAAAATTTTCATCTCTACTTCAGCCAGCAGCCTCTCCAGGGGAATTCATTGAAAACCTTCATCATAGTTGCCAGCTTGGAGCCTGCCCTATAGAATCTGGACTTGTGCATTCCCACAGTTGCATGAGACAATTTCATAAAATCTCATATTTACTGATATGCTCCTGGTTTTGTTTCCCTAGAGAACCCTAGCATAATTGGTTCTTTGAAAAGATCAATAAAACTGACAAACCTTTAATCAGATTTACAAATAAAAAAAGAGAATACAAATAAAGAAAAATCAGAAAATGGCAAGGGGGACATTACTACCGAACATGCCCAAATAAAAAAGACTATAGGACTATATAATAAAAGACTGTATATTAGATAACTTAGGTGAAACTGACAAATATTTAGAAATACACAAATACCTATATTGACTCAAGAAGAAAAAGATCTCAACAAATCAATTACTAGTAAAAAGATGATCAGTAACCAAAACCTCCCAACAAAGAAAGCTCAGAATCAAATGGCCTAAAAGGAGAATTCTATGAAACATTCCAAGAATTAACTCTATTTCTGCTCAAATTCTTCCAAAAGTTGAAGGGGGAGAATACTCCCTAACTCAGTCTATGAGGCTGACATCACCCTCATACCACAGTCAGGTAAAGATATCGCAAAAAAAGAAAACTACAGATCAATGTCTTTTATGAATATACATGCAAAAATCCTCAACAAAATATTAGCAAACTCAAAGCCCCCTTGGGGGAATGGTGAGAAAGGAGGAGAATTCTTGATATTCTCACAAGCAGTGGAAACAACCAAAGCAATAGGCTGAGACCCCAATTTTGGGGTCTGTTCATATGAAACTTAACCCCACAAAGGATAGGCTAAGCCTACTTAAAATTAGGCCTAAAAGTCACCCCAAAGAAAACCTCTTTTGTTGCTCAGATGTGGCCTCTCTCTCTCTCTCAGCCAACAGGACAAGCAAACTCACTGCCCTCCCACTCTCTACATGGGACATGACTCTCATGGGTGTGGACCTTCCTGGCAACATGGGACAGAAATCCTAGAATAAGTTGGGACTCATAACCAAGGAATTGAATGAAAACCTTCTTGACCAAAAGGCGGAAGAGAGAAATGAGACAAAATAAAGTGTCAATGGCTGAGAGATTCCAAACAGAGTCGAGAGGTTATCCTGGAGGATATTCTAATGCATTAAATAGTATCACCTTTTTAGTTAAGGTGTAACAGAGAGGCTGGAGGGAACTGTGTTCCAGTAGTCATGTTTCTTGAAAATGATTGTATAATGATATAGCTTTCACAATGTGACTATGTGATTGTGAAAACCTTGTGTCTGATGCTTCTTTTATCTACCTTATGGACAGATGAGTAAAACATATGGATTAAAAATAAATAATAGGGGGAACAAATTTTAAAATAAATTTAGTAGATTGAAATGCTAGTGATCAATGAAAGGGAGGGGTAAGGGGTATGGTATGTATGAATATTTTTTTCTGTTTTTTTATTTCTTTTTCTGAATTGATGCAAATGTTCTAAGAAATGATCGTGACGATGAATTTACAAGTATGTGTGAAAAAAAGAATGTTCATATTGTATGTTGATTGGTTTTATTAACAAAAGTAAAAAAAAATATTAAAAAAAATAGCAAACCCAATCCAACAGCATATTGAAAGAATTATATACCATAATTAAGTGGGATTTATCCCTGGTATGCACAGTTAGGTCAACATAAGAAAATCAATTAATGTAATACACCATATTAATAAAATGAAGGACAAAAATCTTGTGATCATTTCAATGATGCAGGAAAAGCATTTGACAAAATACAGCACCTTTTCTTGAGAAAAACATTTAGAACACTAGGAATAGAATGAAACATCCTTAACATGATAAAGGGCATATATGATAAAGGGCACACAGCTAATATCCTGCTTAATGGTGAAAGACTGAAACTTTTTCCACTAAGATCAGGAAGAAGAAAAGAATGCCCACTGCCACCATAACTATCCAACATTGTGCTGGATGTTTCTGCCAGAGCGAATAAGTAAGAAAAAGAAATAAAAGTCATGCAAATTAGAAATGAAGAAGTAAAATTATCCCTATTCACAGATGATGTGATACTATACATACAGAAAATCCCAAAAAATCAGCAACAAAGCTCCTAGAGCTAATAAATGAATTGAGAAAAGTAGCTGGGAACAAGATCAACACCCAAAAATCAATAGCGTTTCTTTACACAAGCAATAAACTATCAGAAGAAATCAAGAAAAAAATTCCATTTATCATGGCAACTAAATGAATCAAAATATCTAGGTATGTATCTAATGAAGGATCTAAAGGACTTATATACAGAAAATTATAAATTTTGCTAAAAGAAATCAAAGAACACATAAATAAATGGAAGGACATCCCATGCTTATGAATTAGAAGAATAAATATTGTTAAGATGTCACTATTACTCAAAGCAATTTATACATTCAATGCAATGCTAATCAAAATTCCAACAACCTACTTCACAGAAATGGAAAAGTCAATCATCAAATTTAAATGGAGGGGAAATGGACCCTGAATAGATAAAGCCACCTTGAAAAAGAGGAATCAAGTTGGAAGAGTCACACTCCCAATCTTATTACAAAGCCATAGTAATCAAAACAGCATGGTACTAGCAAAAGGACAGACATAGACTCATGGATTAAAATTGAGAGCTTTGAAATAAACTCTTATATATAGGCACTGATTTTTGACAAGGGAAAGAATTTCCTGAATTAGGAAAGAACAGTCTCTTCAACAAATGGTGCTGGGAAAACTGAATCTTCATTTTTTTAAGAAAGAAGGAGGACTCCTACCTCACACCTTATATAAAAATCACTCATAATGGACCAAAGATCTCAATATAAGAACTAGAACTATCAAACTCCTAGAAGAAAATGTAGGGAAGCATCTTCAGGACCTTGCTTTAGGCAATAGTTTCTTAGACTTCATACTCAAATCATCAGTAACAAACAGGACTGTGGTAGTTTGGAGCTGTTATATACCCCCCAAAAGCCATGTTCTTTCAATTCATTCTTGTGTGGGTACAGACCTATTGTGGGTGGGACCTTTTAGGTCAGGTTATTTGAATTGAGAGGTGACCCAGCCCATTCAAGGTGGTTCCTTTACTGGAGATCTTTGTGAGAAAATAAAACAGAGGAAAGGCCCCAGAGGAGCAGAAAGAAAGCCAGTGGAACCAGAAGCCAGGAGAAAAGGACAAGCAGACACTGCCATGTGCTTTCCCATGTGACAGAGGAACCCTGGATGCAAGCATCCTTTCCTCAGATTAAGATTAAGGTATCTTCCTCTTGATACCTTAATTTTAGACATTTTCAAACTCTAAATTTGTAAACTAATAAATCCCATTGAAAAAGCCAACCCATTTCTGGTATACTGGATTCCAGCAATACGGACCTCATCAAAATTAAAAACTTTCATGCATGAAAGGACTTAATCATGAATGTGAAAAGGACAATCTACTGAATGGGAGAAAATATTTGTAAATCACATATCCAATAGGGGTTTAAGCTCCAGAATATATAAAGAATCCTACAACTCAAAAATAAATATACAAACAACCCAATTTTTATATTGGCAAAAGACCTGAATAAACATTTTTCCAAAGAGGATATACAAATGGTTAAAAAGCACATAGGAAGATGCTTAACATCCTTAGCTACTAGAGAAAATGCAAATCAAAATCACAATGAGATACCATTTCATACCCATTAGAATGACTATTAAAACTGAAAATTATAAAGTGGCAAAGAATGTGGAGACTTAGGAACACTCATTCACTATTGGTGAAAATGTAAAATGGTGCAGCTGCTATGGAAGACAGTTTGTCAGTTCCTCAGAAAGTCATGTATAGAATTATTGTATGATCTAGCAATCTCACTTGTAGGTTTATACCCCCAAATTTTAAAAGCAGGGACTCAAATGTATATTTCTGCACCAATATTCATAGTGCATCATTTTCAACTGTCAAAAGATGGAAGCAACCCAAGTTTCCATAAACTAATAAATGGTTAAATAATATGTGTTATATACATATAATAGAATATTATCCAGCTGCAAAAAGGAATGAGGTTCAGATACATTCGACAACACTGATTAACCTTCAAAAGACATTATTTTGAATGAAATTAAACACAAACAAAAGAACAAGTATCATATGATCCCACTGATATGAAATAATTACAACAAGCAAAGTTATAGAGTTAGAATCTAAAATATAGGTTTACCAGAGGCCAGGATGTGGGTAGGGAATAGGGCATTAATCCTTAAATTGCACAGAGTATCTATTGGGTTGACAGAGAGTTTAGGTAATGGATGATGGTGATTATGCTAGGGTGAAGATATTATGTACCCCAGAAAAGCCATGTCCTTTAATCCTCATTCAGTATTGCCGGGTGGGATCTTTCTGATTGTTTCCATGGAGATGTGTTCCACCCAACTGTGGGTGGTAACTTTTGATTAGATGGTTTCCATGGAGATGTGTCTACACCCATTCAAGGTGCGGTTGGTTACTGGAGTCCTTTAAGATGCAACCATTTTTGGAAAAGGCTAGAGAGCCACCAGATGGACAGAGCCAACAGAATGGACAGAGGCCCAAGGAAGCCACTGAGGAAGTTGGAAAGAAAGCTAGCAGATAATCACCATGTTCCTTTCCAGCTGATAGAGAAACCCTGAATATCATCAGCCTTCTTGAACCTAGATATCTTTCCCTGGATGCCTTAATTTGGACATTTTTATAGCCGTACCTTAATTTGGACATTTTCACAGCCTTAGAACTATAAACTTGCAACTTAACAAATTCCCCTTTTTAAAAGTTGTTCCATTTTTGGTATACTGCACTCCAGCAGCTTTTACAAACTAAAACAGTGATGGTAGCACAACATTATGAATGTACTTAACAGCACTAAACTATATGTATAAATGTAGTTAGAAGGAGAACTTTTAGGGTGTACATATGTTACTAGAATAAAAATTAAATAAAATATGGAGCAAAACATAGGACTGTACAACACAGTGAACCCTACTGCAAATGATGGACTTAAGTTAATAGAACAATTATACAAACATTCTTTTATGAATTGTAAGAAATATACCACACAAATGCAAGGTGTTAATAGTAGGGTAGTATATGGGAACCCTGCATATTATGCACAATTTTTCTGTAAACACACAACTTCTCTAATTTAAAAAAAAGGGGAGGTGATTCAAACCATTGCACCAATTTGTAATTATCTTCAAATAAGTTACTTATCCACTAGTCAAAACTGCCAAATCGGCAAATGTAGAATAATACTTATCATGTTTTATGAGATCAATAATACTGTACATTGTTCAACAATGAAAGCTAATAATACCTTCTTTATTTTTCCCTCTTCTAAAGATTAGTCAATAGCAAATTTTATCATAAGAATTATCTATTTCCAATTGCAAATTTTCTGATGTTCAATTTAATTTTTACTAAATGGGTAATGACACAACTTCTTTTTGGATAATCTATATATTTTAATTATTTTAGTTAGTCTTAAACTCTTAACTTGGACACTGTGACATCATCTTTACAAATCATTTAGTTATAAATCATAAAATTTGGAAAGTGCTGTGGAAGCCATGTAGATGGTGGTTCTTTAGGATCTCTTCCTGGACTGCTGCCAGTCCATGACAAATTTTTCATGAGTCCTCACCACATAGAAAAAAATTAAAAATATTTTCTTAGAACAAAATTTTCATACAATTAAATTTATTTAATTTAAAAGACCATCCTTTATTCTGAGATTTTGTCTTCTATTTTTTTTTGTTGTTGTTATTCTTTTGTCGTTTTCCTTTTCATGTACTTACTTGTCAACTCCATGTTTCATTTCTGCCTTTCTATTTTTATTTCTTTTAAAGACTGTACTTTTGACCAACCATAATCAGACAAAAAATGTAAAACAGAAGGTAGCAAAAGTCTTGCAATCCCAGAGCTTTATCAGAGTCTCACTGCTAGTTAGAATACCCTCTAAAGCATGACAGAGAAATGGTAATATTTTAATAAGTTCTGCCATAGGAAAATAATTTTCTATACACATATCAAAAGTAATTTCCATGAAAAGTTGATGGTGGATATGATAATTTTAAGGATACTTAAATTGTGTGAACAATATATTATGTTGCTTACAATATAAAAAATATCAAAGCAAGAACAGTATGAAATATTTGCTTCCAAAGTAGGACAACTTCAAAGAATAAAGAAAAAAAGTTCCTAAAATCTCAGATGAAGTAATTAAAAGGAAATGCATATTAGTGAAGTATAACTTTACCAGAGTGAATTAATAGGATGGTAAAAGAACTCCATTTGTCTCTATACAGCTTTTCCAAACACTGAAGAGCACAAAGTGTTGATCCTCCATTTCCTTAAAAAGAAAGTTAAAAAGCACAATTTACTTCATAGAAACCTATTAAAGCTTTACAATTACAGTAAATTTATGTTTTATAACATTTAGGGACATGACTTTTAGCTAATGTTAACTGGGTAGAAAAACAGAAGAGGTACTGGTAAAATAATCAAATTAAATATACATCTCATAGCAAACAAAGAACCAAAACATTTAGCAGTAAAACCCAGAGATCAGCCCTTAGTAATAAATGATGAGTAATGTTTTCCTGAAAATAGTGATAATATTAATAAATGATAAATCAGACAATTTCAACACTAGAAGACTGCAAATATAATCATTCACATGGAGTAACGAATCACAAAACCCATTCTCTCATCTGACATAATTAAACATGCAGGTCAGATAACTTTTCTAAAAAGATTTTTAGAACTTGGTTGCCTAAGATACATCATAAACTACCATTTACTAGTTATCTAGGGCAAGTTATTGAACCTTCTTTGCCTCAGTTTCACTTCCATGCAATGGTTATAATAATAGTACTATTCTCATACAGATGTGAGGATTAAAACAATGTTGCATAATTAGAATAATGTCAATATCAAATATAGACACCACATTTCCTAGATGAAGAAATGAAGGGGTTTCAGTTTTAAGCAACACATGGAAAATGGTCCTCACAGAAAATAAGCATAGATTTTATTTGTAATGGCTGATCAACGGGTAAAGTTGGCATAAACTGGGTTTTCCCAGAAATATTCTCTGATACTTAAGCTTAAGACCATGCTCTTTGGCATACTGCATCACAGTTTGCTCTCTTCAGGTAAATTTCTGAAGAAAAAAATCCTGGAGGGTGGGGAGTGGGGAACTGGTGGTTAAAAGCCCTATGAGAAGCTCCAAAGGAATATTCACGAAATGTCATTAAAACTAATAAAACTTTCTTTTAAATAACATTATGGAAGCTTTTTCAGTAAGTCACAATAAGTTAGAACAGTTGTTATCCCCTTTATCTCTCTAAAAAAAGTCAATTTACATTAAAACTTAAAAGTACCCAGATGCCCTGGGTGGACAGATAATACAACTTATTAACTACATGTCACAGAAGGGCTCTCTTCAACAATTATTCTGCCCAGAACCTATTGTTATAAGCCTGACTATAAATTACATACCAATTTTGGCTCCAACAGGATCAACGAAAACATGATATTGAACTCCAAGGGGTAATGCCTTTCTTTTCAGCTTTTCTGACAGCTGCTGCTTATAGGCAAGTTCCTGTTTTTCATCAGCAGCTGTTATTACAACAATATCCCAAAATTCTCCAGCTGCCACAGGTCTGCCTATTTGGAAGCAAAGAAATTATAAACATATTCTCTAGAAATTACAGGCTTGCCAGTTTGGAAAAAAGGAAATACAAAGATAACATTTATTGGAATCTTTATGGATTTATCTACTACTTTTGAGAATGAGGAAATAATTAGTGTTAAGCATGATTCAAAATAGTTCTCAAAGGATTGCCTACAAGTTCTATTTTTTTTTCTCTCTTTTAGATTTCTTGCTCCTTTCAGGGTCTAAAATCCCATTTACAAATTCTAAAAGGTATGTTTGTTCATTAAGAGGAGTATTTTTGAGTTGCTAAAGATAATCTCAACTTTTAAATAAGAAGGGGAGATAAAGGAATAAATCAATCAATCTCCACCTTTGAAAATTAATTTTCATGTACCTGGCCAACTTAGTGTTTGCTCGTTAAGAAAGATTCAACCCAAGGATTCAAGCCTTCAGTGTTGCTGAGTCCTATCTTCTCTGTTATGCTCCTCTTTCTCTTTAAATAACATATATACATAGAAGCAATAAATTTCAAAGTACATCGCAACAATTAGTGGTAGGACAGATTTCAGAGTTCGGTATGGTTTACAATTCTACAATTTTAGGTTTTTATTTCTAACTGCTCTAAGATACTGGAGGCTAAAAGAAGTGTATACTGAGCACTCATACTCATTTGTTAAACCCTACCTTCTCTGTGTATCTCTACCATATCTCTGATCTTTGTCCCATTCTTTAGGGGTACTTGGGCTATGCCCATTCTAACTTTTTCATGTTGGAAACGGCTGGGTATTTTTTTTTTGTTACCTTTTTTTGAGCCATGCAAGTTAACAAAAGACTATTAAATTGTGACATAAAAGTCTGAATTAAAAAATATCCCAACTCCCTAATGAGCTCATTATAAGATACTGCACTTCTAGCGTAGAGTGGAAGACTTCTGTTAATTGATAAATCACATGAGTAAAAGTTTTCATCATTTAACAAACAGGATTTGGATCTAGAATCCAAGGGTTTTGAACATTTTACCACTATCCAAGTATTATTCCCTCCATTTTAAAAAACAATCATTGCATTAGCGATACAAACAAATTTTATTCGAGCTGAATAGTGAATGGCAGGGGGTATGGCATTTTTAGACACGTTGATAGCAAACTTCCCCTTGTTTATTTTTCAGTCTCATAATCCCTGTCTCCTCCCACACTTTCCTTTTCCCCCCACTCTTCCCCACCTCCATCCCAACCACATTTACATTACAGAACAAACTGGTAAAGCCGCTGGGGTATGGAGGCTAAAATTAGATCTACTTGTAGAGGTCAACATACTATGCTTTATTTAAAACAACCTTCGTTAATGACCTAACTAATGCATGATCTGGATTTGCAGTTCCACTATGCAGGTGAATGTGTTCTTTTTTTTTCCTTCCTTTCTCTTTCCTGAGTTTATTCTGACATCTGTATTACCAGGAATACAATTAAAGAAAGAAAGCAAAAAATATAACATAAACAAGGGACAGTGATAGAAGGAAAAGAAAAAACTACCCAAAACCTCAAGAGCTACTTTTGGGCCAGCGTCTTTAGCCCGCAGATGAGAAACAGGAAGTGACAGTCCAGCATATCTCCGGGCAGTTATGTACCCTCCCTCTCCATAATCCCGCAGAGATCTGGTTCCTTTGGTACCTCTTAGCTCTGAAAACTTTCGTAATTTCCGGTGCGTGTCTTCTCGCAGAGCTACATCTGGAGGGACCCTTTCGGCTGCCATAGCCCACCTTCCCGAGGCCCGTGGAAGGTTTCCCCGGGTACCCGCCTCGCGGCACAGGACGCATGCGCCCTGCAGTGTAACCAATCGCTCTATCCGGCCACCCTTCTCTCCCGCCCCTTCCGTGCGTCACTCACATAGCCACGCCCCTCAGTGCTGAGGCCTGCCCTAGGAAAGCCATGGGATGAGCGTAGCGTCTCTCCCGGTTTCCCTAGCAACGGCCTCAAAAGCTGACAACCAGCCATCTAGAGATTTGTCTAATTGCGCCGGGTCTGGGTCGCTTGTTTCCGACTCAGAAGGCCTTGCAGCCCGGTTGACCCGGTGAGTAGTTTCAGGCTGGGAGATTAAATTGTTAGAATCGACCTGCTAAGGAGAAGACGGTAAACGACAACCTGACTTCAAACTTCCTATCAAAAGGCGATCTGTTCTCTCCAATTGGTAGCTTGTTTCAGCTACTAGCAGTTTCCTAGTTGATTTCCCCCAGGATCATTGGAGCCATCTGCCCCCAGTCCCTGTCGAGATACCCGTCTAAATATTTGAAATCTGTTTTCTCTTCGTGAACCTTAGACTTGTGATTTCTTTGCCTTTGTGTACCGCTCAATTTTTAATCCGATTCATAGGCTTCACCATCTCAGCCTTCAAGATGTCGCTTTTGGAAGATGTACGAAATTATGAGTCTGCAACCAATTGTAGTATTTGGTTGCCTCTTTGTCACCCTTTTGTATGTGCAGAGTATACTAGAACTTTCAATAACATCTTTGGGAATGTCACCCTTATAAACACACTTATTAAGGTGTGCTTTTGGTAGATATGTCTATATTTCTCACGCTGAGCATCAAGTTTATAATGAGCTTTGCAGATTCATCTCTTCTTTGCACGTAGGGTAGCCATGGATTAGTGAGAATAGTGACTTAGGGCTTCACAGTTAATACATGGTAAAGAGATTTAAGCAAGATATGTGATCCTAAACTCAGAACTCATTCTACCACTCCATAGAGTTTGGTTTATTTAAGAAGCTTTTCTTCATTCAAGTCTTCATTGGGACTATAAGCATTCAATGCTCTACAAGCTCCTGTCATAAATTTACCTAGTTTTTTTCTTTTAAAGAATTAACACTGGTCTTTATGTATAGAGAATTCTGTATGCACGGAGAAAACATTTGGGTGAAAAGTCATCTCAAAAGCATATTCTTTCATGTTCTTATTTACGACTTTCCTTTTTCTTTTTTTTTTTTTAGAAAATGACATTGCTATTGAAGAGAAAATGCAGAAAATTTAAGTGAGGTCAGAATAAGCAAAAGGGAAAGTAGGGAGAGAGAAGGTCAGAGAGGTAATAGAAGGCCATAGTAAGGATTTTGGTTTTTACTCTGAGTAAAACAAAGCCATTTCAGGGTTTTGATGTAATTTACTTTACGTTTAAAAGGATCAAATAACCATAGCGGGAAGTAGGGCAAGGATAGGCACAGGGAGACTTCTTTGGAGGATACTGCAGTTATACAGGTGAGGGCTGGTTAAGGCTTGGCCCTGTACGGTAACTATGGAGATGGTGAAAAGTTAGTCAGATTTAGAATATATTTTGAAGATACAACCAATAAAATGTATGGATGGAAAGGATGTGGAGTGTGAGAGAAAGAGAGGAATCACAATGACTACATGAAGGGTGGAGTGGCCATCAACTGGGATGAGGGAGGCTGCAGATGGTTCAGTTGGTGGGTAGTGGGTAGAGTGCAGAATTCAGTTGTCATCCCAGATAAACAAATGTATATGTGTGGAACGTATATGAAATGGAAGTATGTTTGTATGTATTCATATATATATAGGAATCTGGAGTCAGGAGAGAGGTATAGCTAGAGACATAGTTGTTGGAGTTGTCAGTATATAGAGGAAATTAATTTTAAAATATGGAACTAGATAAGGTCCCAAGGGACTGAACACAATAGAGCTTATACACTTATAGACTTTACATTCTAATAAGGTAAAAAGTTAACCAAATAAAATTCCAGATAGTGGTAAGAGCTGTGAAAGAGATAAACAAGGTCATGTAATAGATTTGATAGCATAGAGTATTAAATAGAATGAGCTTTTTTGGATCTGGGAGGATGGTCTTGGAAGGTTTCTTTGAAGAGGTGATGTGTGAGCCGAGAGTCAAATGATGAGAAAGCGCCAGCTTCATAAGTATATGTGGATGATGGCTAGTAGAGAGCAAAAATTAAAGTAAGAGATTAAACAGAAATCACTAGATACTATTGGGGAGGAATCTGATGGCTTGGCATTGTAATACATGTGTTTAATGTGCTTTCCCAGTTTGTACCTTTGTAAATTCTACTTAAAACTTTTTACCCTGAGAGACTTTATGGAGTCTGATTTACAATTTTTAAAACCAGGATTATTGCCTTATACAGAGTTTCAACTTTATTTTAGTTAACTTTGATATTTTATATTTTTCTATAAAATTATTTTTAAGTTTAAAAATGGATTTTATGCAAATTTAAAATAGGGCATATATTTTCCTATAATTAAAATGACAATAAATGTAAAGAACTTCATAATATTTTCTTAATAGTGGTTTTTTTTTTTTTTTTCCTTTTTACATGGGCAGGCACTGGGAATCAAACCCAGGTCTCTGGCATGGCAGGCAAGAACTCTGCATGCTGAGCCACCATGGCCCACCCCATAATATTTTCTTTTTTGTTTTTTTTTAATTTTTTTTATTAATCAAAAAAAAGAAAAGAAATTAACACAACATTTAGAAATCATTCCATTCTACACATGCACTCAGTAATTCTTAGTATCATCACATAGATGTATGATCATCATTTCTTAGTACATTTGCATCGATTTAGGAAAAGAACTAGCAAAACAGCAGAAAAAGATATAGAATGTTAATATAGAGAAGAGAATTAAAATAATAATACTAATAAATATATATATATATATATATATATATAAAGGAAAAAGAAAAAAAACAAAAGATACAAACAAACAAGCAAAAAACGATATTTCAGGTGCAGCTTCATTCAGTGTTCCAACATAGTTACATTACACTTAGGTATTATTGTGCTGTCCATTTTTGAGTTTTTGTATCTAGTCCTGTTGCACAGTCTGTATCCCTTCAGCTCCAATTACCCATTATCTTACCCTGTTTCTAACTCCTGCTGGTCTCTGTTACCAATGATATATTCCAAGCTGATTCTCGAATGTCGGTTCACATCAGTGGGACCATACAGTATTTGTCCTTTAGTTTTTGGCTAGTCTCACTCAGCATAATGTTCTCTAGGTCCATCCATGTTATTACATGCTTCATAAGTTTAGTCTGTCTTAAAGCTGCATAATATTCCATCATAGGTATATGCCACAGTTTGTTTAGCCCCTCGTCTGTTGATGGACATTTTGGCTGTTTCCATTTGCAATTGTAGATAATGCTGCTATAAACACTGGTGTGCAAATGTCCGTCTGTGTCTTTGCCCTTAAGTCCTTTGAGTAGATACCTAGCAGTGGTATTGCTGGGTCATAATCCATTCTGCCATTCTATGTCTTTTGATTGGGAAATTCAGTCCATTAACTTTTAGTGTTATTACTGTTTGGATAATATTTTCCTCTACCATTTGGCTTTTGTATTATATATATCATATCTGATTTTCCTTCTTTCTACACTCTTCTCCATACCTCTCTCTTCTGTCTTTTCGTATCTGACTCTAGTGCTCCCTTTAGTATTTCTTGCAGAGCTGGTCTCTTGGTCACAAATTCTCTCAGTGACTTTTTGTCTATAAATGTTTTAATTTCTCCTTCATTTTTGAAGGACAATTTTGCTGGATATAGAAGTCTTGGTTGGCAGTTTTTCTCTTTGAGTAATTTAAATATATCATCCCACTGTCTTCTAGCTTCCATAGTTTCTGCTGAGAAATCTACACATAGTCTTATTGGGTTTCCCTTGTATGTGACAGATTGTTTTTCTCTTGCTGCTTTCAAGATCCTCTCTTTTTCTTTGACCTCTGACATTCTAACTAGTAAGTGTCTTGGAGAACGCCTATTTGGGTCTATTCTCTTTGGGGTGTGCTACACTTCTTGGATCTGTAAATTTAGGTCTTTCATAAGAGTTGGGAAATTTTCAGTGATAATTTCTTCCATTAGTTTTTCTCCTCCTTTTCCTTTCTCTTCTCCTTCTGGGACACCCACAACACGTATATTTGTGCGCTTCATATTGTCATTCAGTTCCCTGATCCCCTGCTCAAGTTTTTCCATTCTTTTCCCTATAGTTTCTGTTTCTTTTTGGAATTCAGATGTTCCATCCTCCGGTTCACTAATTGTAGCTTCTGTCTCTTTAGATCTACCATTGTAGGTATCCATTGTTTTTTCCATTTTTTCTTCTTTGTCCTTCACTCCCATAAGTTCTGTGATTTGTTTTTTCAGATTTTCTATTTCTTCTTTTTTTTCAGCCCATGTCTTCTTCATGTCCTCCCTCAATTTATTGATTTGGTTTTTGAAGAGTTTTTCCATTTCTGTTCGTATATTCAGCATTAGTTGTCTCAGCTCCTGTATCTCATTTGAACTATTCGTTTGTTCCTTTGACTGGGCCATATCTTCAATTTTCCGAGCATCATCCATTATTTTCTGCTGGTGTCTGGGCATTTGATCAGATTTCCCTTGGTGTGGGACCCGGCTGGTTGAAAGGTTTTTCTGTGAAATCTCTGGGCTCTGTTTTTCTTTTCCTGCCCAGTAGGTGGCGCTCGTGGCGCTCGTCTGTCTGCAGGGGCCCACCAGTAAAAGATGCTGTGGCTCCTTTAACTTGCCAATCCGAATCTCGCAGTTGGCCCGGGAAACCGTGCGTGGAGGGTGTTCACCAGCCGGCCGCCGCGGCTTGGGGGAGTGCCGGTCCAAATTGCCTAGCTGGCCCGAGACGCCAAGCGTGGCGGGAGGGCCCTGCTATCCAACATTCCCAGTCAGACCGGGGAGCCACGTGCGTGGAGGGGACCCCAGTTGCCAGCCGCCCCGGCCGGGAAAACGCGCACCCCTCGGGTATCTCACTGCAGCGGATTCTCCCTGCCCGTTCAGCCGTTCCAGAATGGGTACACTGTCTTTTTGGTCTCTGTTGTGGCTCCGGGAGCTGTTTCGTATTGTTTCTGTTTCTTTAGTTGCTTTTCTGGAGGAGCAATATTTTCTTAAGATTAAAAGATATTCTCTGCATTTAACATTAGGCCCTGCTTAATGTTGATTGTAATTTTTTTCCTGATTAGATTCCTAGAAGTTTCTCTATTATTTTTATTAAAAAGTCAGCTTTTGAAATTACTTAGTTATTCTACTTTCTCTTCTTCTTTAATGTGAAAGTTTAAAGTTCTGCCCTCTTTCAAGCAATTAGACAAGCACAAAGAATAGCATAATAAAGCACACCATTTATCTGCCACCCATAATAAACAAATATTAACATTTTGTCATATTTATCTCAGACCTCTACTTTCCATATTGTGCTGGTTTGAAAGGATATATGTACCCTAGAAAAGCTATGTTTTAATCAAAATCCCATTTTGTAGAGGTAGAATAAGCCCTATTAAATACTGTATGTTTGAATCTGTAATTAGATCATCTCTCTGGAGATGTGACTTAGGGAGTCACATCTTGATGTGATCTTAATGTGATCTTGATTAATCAAGAGTGGTTGTTAAAATGGATTAGGTGGAGATGTGTCTCCACGCATTCAGCTGGGTCTTGATTAGTTTACTGGAATCCTATAAAAGAGTATGACAAGAGAGAAAGCTAGGAGATTCTGAGAGAGCAGAACAGAATGACTTAGCCACGAGAAGCAGAGTCCACCAGCCAGAAACTTTGGGGATGAAAAAGGAAAATGCCTCCCGGGGAGCTCCATCAAACAGGAAGCTAGGAGAAGAAGCTAGTAGATGATGCCATGTCCGCCATCTGCCCTTACAGATAAGAGAGGAAACTTGACCGTGTTCACCATGTGCCCTTCCACTTGAGAAAGAAACCCTGAACTTCATCAGCCTTCTTGAACCAAGGTATCTTTCCCTGGATGACTTGGATTGGACATTTCTATAGGCTTGTCTTAATTGGGACGTTTTCTTAGCCTTAGAACTATAAACTAACAACTTATTAAATTCCCCTTTTAAAAAGCCATTCTGTTTCTGGTATATTACATTTCGGCAGCTAGCAAACTAGAACAGATTTTGGTACCTGAGGAGTGGGGTGCTACTGCTGTTGGCAAATGTTGGAATGGCTTTTAAATGGATAAGGGAAAGATTTTGGAAGAGTTATGAAAACCTTGATAGAGAAGGCCTAAAATGCGTTGAAGAGAATCTTGATAGAAATGTAAACTCTAAAGATACCTCTGACCAGGCTCTAGACAGAAATGAGACGTGTGTCATTACATACTACAAGGAAGGTGATCCTTGTTTTAAAATGGCAGATAGTTTTAATCTGGCAAAGTTGACTAGTGGCTTTAGCTGGAAGGCTGATTTTAAAAGCCATGAACTTGGATATTTAGCAGAAGAGATCTCCAAATTAAATGTGGAAAATACAGCCTGGTTTCGCCTCACAGCTTATAGTGAAATGCGACAGGAAAGAGATAAGCTGAAAAACTGAATTCTTGGGCACAAAGAAACTAGAAATTGATATTCTGGAAAATTCTGGGCTTCCAGGAAGGGTGACCCCAGAGAATAGTGCCCCATGTGAGGTCTTCACCAAATGTAGAACCAGTCAACCATTTCAGAAAAAGCCAGAATTGGACATGATGTTATCCAAGAAGGATTTGTGGAAACTCCTTTGTCTAATGGGCATGATCCAAGCCTGCTGCACAGAAAGCCAACGAGAGTGCTGTGGGACCTGTATAAACAGAGCTGCTGCCAGTCTGGACTGGGCGGTTCAGAGAAGGGACACCTTGGAGACAAAATAACTTCAGGCGCAAAGCCATGGAGACTGAGTAGTCAAGAAGCCTTGGGCCAGGAGAGCAGACCCACCCAAGCCCGTGGAGAAGGTGAGTTTTCCCCAAAGGCAGAGGATGGGCCTTCTACTTTGTGGCAGTGGAAGAGTCATGCCACATCAGGCCTTGGAGAGGATAGAACACATTCCTTGGGGTTTGGGGAGAGCCTGGCTGCCACCACATGGAGGGGTTGAGCATGTGCCCTGGAGAAGGCAGAGAGCCTGGGTGCGGCTCCAATGCTTGGAGAGGGTGTAGCCAAGAAAGAGGTGGTCTCCCCAATGTCCCCCAAGGCTGCATTCAGAGAGAGGTAGGCCTCTGCACAGGCCCTTGGAAAGGTTGGGACTGCCAATTTTTAAAGCCCCGAAGATAAATGACTCTCAGACTTTGAAATCTAATGGATTTTAGCCTGTGCGTTTTCAAAACTAAATGGGTCTGGTGACCCCTGTGTTTCTTCCTCCGTATGGAAATGGGTATATGTATCCTATGACTGTTCCTCCTTTGTATGTTGGCATTAAATAACTTGTTTGAGTTTTACAGGACCAAAGCCAGTGGACAATTTTGTCCTTGGAACAGACCATGCTTATAAGTGACTTTGAGATTTGTATTGGTTTTAGCCTTGTATTGTATTTGTAATGTTACTGAAATGGTTTAAGATTCTCTGATATTGTTATAGAATGAATGTATTTTGTATATGGGGAAAAAATGTTTTTTAGGGTCCAGAGGGTGGAATGTGCTCATTTGCAATGATGTATGTGCCCTAGAAAAGCCATGTTTTAACCAAAATCCCATTTCATGAAGACAGAATAATCCCTATTCAACACTATATGTAATTAGATCATCTCCCTGGAGATGTAGCTCAATCAAGAGTGATTGTTAAAATGGATTAGGGGAGATGTGTCTCCACCCATTTGGGTGGGTCTTGATTGGTTTACTTGATTGGAGTCCTGTGAAAGAGGAAATGTTTTGGAGAATGGGAGATTCTGAGAAAGCAGACAGTGACATAGCCACAAGAAGCAGAGAGTCTACCAACCAGTGACCTTTGGAGATGAAGAAGGAAAGTGCCTCCCAGGGAGCTTCATGAAACAGGAAGCCAGGAGAGAAAGCTAGCAGATGACACTGTGTTTGCCACATGTACTTCCAGATGAGAGAGAAACCCTGACCATGTTCGCCATGTGCCTTTCCACTTGACAGAGAAACTCTGAACTTCATCGGCCTTCTTGAATTCAGGTATCTTTTCCTGGGTGCCTTAGATTGAACATTTCTATAGACTTGTTTTAATTGGGACGTTTTTTCGGCCTTAGAACTATAAACTAGCAGCTTATTAAATTCCCCTTTATAAAAGCCATTCCATTCCTGGTATATTGCATTCCAGCAGCTAGCAAACTAGAACACATGTATGTGTTAAAATGTATGTAAGTGGTATTATATAGTATGTTTATATTCAAAATTCTTTTTTTAATTACATGTAAATTCAAGATTTAGTTATATTTTAAAATTCATGTTATATATAATTCATAGATATTAAGTTCAGTATGGAATAATCTATGAATGATTATATCTAATTTATTTATTTTTGTTGGATGTTTGAGTTTCCAATTTTGGAATAATCACATATGTGAAAATTTCTCCAGTGACTAGCCCTAGAAGTAGAATGTTGGGGACTTGGGTATGTGCATTTTCGACTTCTTTAGAAAACTGAAATTGTTCTCAAGAGTTGTTGAACAGATTGGGTTATTTTATTCTCCCATCAGCTCAGACTCCTGAGCACTTCCATATCTTCACAGCCTTGGTATTTAAATGTTTGCCAATCTGAAACATATATCTTCTTATTTTGATTTGCATTTCCTTTATCACCAGTGATTTTGAGCATCTTTTCAAATCTTTTTTTTTTTTTTTTTGGCCCCTTGGATTCTTCTGGAAATTTTATCTTTGTATCCTTTGCCCACTTTATTTTTTAATGAATTTTTATGTTTATACCTAAAAATACTTACAGAGCAAAATACATAAATACATGTTTTTTGAAAAAAATCATTCAAAATAATATGGATGTATTTGAACTGAAAAACTGAAAGCCCCCTGTCCACTTTGTACCATTCTCCTATCTCCATCACCTTTTCACATAGTAACCATGCATATCAGTGTGTTCTATTTCTTTGGAGTCCTTTCAACTGTCTATTTTCTATTGATTGTATACCTAGTGCAAGTGTATGACCAGTTTATTTTGGTATTTCCATTTATTCCATTTGACTATTTGATTCTCTTTGTACTACTTTCATATTTTTTCAATATTGCTTTATAATAACTGTTAAATATGGCTTTATGAATTCTCTCTCCTATTTAAAATTGCCTTTGCTATTCTTAGCTCTTCAATCTTTTAAAATTAGCTTGTCAAGTTCCACAAAAATTTTGTTTTTGTACTTCAGTTCTATTTTATTTAATTGGCTTCCTATGGATAAACAT
Source organism: Tamandua tetradactyla (assembly GCF_023851605.1). Taxonomy (NCBI): domain Eukaryota; kingdom Metazoa; phylum Chordata; class Mammalia; order Pilosa; family Myrmecophagidae; genus Tamandua; species Tamandua tetradactyla. The sequence goes on from NC_135337.1 coordinate 51,504,605, forward strand.
TAGCTAATTTTTAATCATTTGGTATCATAAACAGTGCTGCAGTGAACAGGATGGTGCATGCTTCGTTGTATACATATAAGGGATAACTTTAGGATAATTCCTAAAGGTGGAATTTGTTGGTCAAAAGGTTCTTCCATGTTTTAGTTTGTTAATGATGCTGCCAGAATGTAATATATGAGAAATGGAATGGGTTTTAAAAAGGGAATTTATTAAGTTACAAGTTTGCAGTTCTAAAACCATAGAAATGTCAAAACTAAGGCAGCCAGAGACAGATACCTTAACTTCAGGGAAAAGGCCAATGACGGTTGGGGTTTTTCTCTCAGCTGGGAAGGCACATGGAGCTTTTTTTTTAACTGGCTTCTTCAAACAGCTTAGCTAGCAGCATTTTCTTTCTGCATCTCCAAAGGTCTCTGGTTGTGTGGGTGCTAAAGTTTTTTTCCAAAATGTTTCCCTCTTAAAGGACTCCAGTAAGCAACCCCACCTTGAATGAATGGAGACACTTCTCCATGGAAACCACCTAATCAAAATGTGCTACCCACAATTGGGTGGGTCATAGCTCCATAGAAACAATAAAAAGATTCTACCTATTCTAGTTTGCAAGCTGCCAGAATGTGATATATGAGAAATGGAATGGGTTTTAAAAGGGGGAATTTATTGGGCAGGCCATGGTGGCTCAGCAGGCAGAGTTCTTGACTGCCATGCCAGAGACCCTCATTCGATTTCCAGGGCCTGCCCATGTAAAAAATAATATATATATATATATATATATATATATATATAAAAGGGGAATTTATTAAGTTGTAAGTTTATGGTTCTAAGGCTGTGAAAATGTCCAAATTAAGACAAGGCTATAAAAATATCCAAATTAAGGCATCAGCAAGAGGTTACCTGCACTCAAGGAAGGCTTATGAAGGTTGGGGTTTCTCTTTCAGCTGGGAGGGCTCATGGTGATGTCTGCTAGCTTTGTCTCCCGGCTTCTTGTTTCATGATGCTCCCCCGGGGGCATTTTCCTTCTTCATCTCCAAAGGTCTATGGCTATGCAGACTATGTTGTTTCTGGTGGCTCTAAAGCTTTGTCCAAAATGGTTCCCTCTTAAAGGGTTCCAGTAAGCAACCCCACCTTGAATGTGTGGAGATACAGCTCCATGAAAACCATTTAATCAAAAGTTACCACCCACAATTGAGTGGGTCACATCTCCATGGAAACAATCAAAAATCTTCCATACAACAGTATTGAATGTGAATTAAAGAACTTAGTTTTTCTGGGAAACACAACAGATTCAATCCAGCACATCACCCAACAATATTGATTTAGGATTAAAGAACTTGGCTTTTCTCAGGTACACAACAGCTTTAAATAGCACATTCCATTTGAATTTTTCATAGATGCTGTCCAATTTACATTCCCACCTATTATGTGAGTTTTCACATACTCTTAAAAATACAGAGTATTATGAGCCTTTTTAATGCGATTTTATTGCAATATATTCACATACCAGATAATCCATCCAAAGTATACAATGGCTCACAGTATCATCATATAGTTGTGCATTCATTACCACAATCAATTTTTAGAACATTTCATTACTCCAAAAAAAAGATAAATGGAATAAAAATATAAAGAACATCCAAAATATCCCATACTCCTTATCCCCCACCATTATTTACTTATTTATTTTGTCTTTATTTTATTACTCATCTGTACATACAATGGATAAAGGGAGTGTCAGTTAAACGGTTTTCACAATCACACAGTCACACAATAAAAGATACATAAGTATATACTCTTCATCAAAAAACAAGTCTACTGAATTAAGTTCAACAGTTTCAGGTATTTTCTTCTAGCTGTTCTAATACACTTGAAACTAAAAAGGAATATTCAGCTAATGCATAATAACCTCCAGAATGACCTCTCTGCTGTATTTGAAATCTCATAGCCACTGAAACTGGCTTCTTTTCCTCCTTTTGCTCTAGAAGGTGTTCTCAATCTCACAATGCTGGGTCCAGCTCATCCCTAGGAGTTGTGTCCCAAGTTGCCAGGGAGAGTTACATCTCTGAGAGTCATGTCCCACGTAGCAGGGGGGATGGGTAGTGAGTTTACTTGCAGAGTTGGCTGAGAGAGAGAGGCCACATCTAAGCCACAAAAGAGGTTCTCTGGACATGACTCCTAGGAATAATTATGAGTAGATGTAGCTTTTCCTTTGTATGAATAAGTTTCATAAGGGCAAACCCCAAGCTCAAGGGTTTGATATATTAATTTGTGAATCCCTAATGCATTTAAGAATATCAGGAATTTCAGAGGTGGGGAAGTTTTATATTTCCCCATTTTTTTCCCACTCCCTCAAAGGGACTTGGCAAATACTTGTTTATTTTCTGCCCAAGATACTCTGGGATGCATCAGTGTATTATATTAACCTGCACAGAATAAAAAAGATCTTATCCCCTATTCTAGGTAGATATGTTGTTTAAATAAACTGACCACACAGGTTAAATTAGTGTGCTACAGAAAATATAAGCTTTGTACCAAATGAACATCCATTCCTTTGGTCTCACACAGATGTTGAAGTTCTAAAATAACAGTCAGTATCATTCTATACCCTGTAATAGTCCTAACCAAGTCCTTTCATTCGTATCTCTAATTGAAGTCTGATCTTGTGACCCTTTTTTGATCATTCCATTCTGACAAATAAAATATGTTGTTTGTAGTTCATTTACATTCTCTTATCATGTATTGAGCACAGTATCAAATATTTAAAAGTATTTGCATTTCCTGTATGTTGTACATTTTCATTAGATTGTTCATTTTCCTGTTAATTTGTAGGTATATTAAGGAAATTCTTAAGGAATCTTTATTCCTTAAGAATATGCTTTTCAGTTCATCTGCATAGAAAACAGCTTTCTCTATATGTTAAAATGTTGTAGTCATTTTGTTGTTTGATGAATCCGCATGTAAATTTTAATGGAAACTTGAGATACTATATGTAAGCCAACTAAAATTTGCCTCTATCCCAATCCAGAAGTTTTACTTATACTAACCTGGAAATATCCTAGTCTTTTCTTGTATTTTATGGGAATGTGAATTTCCTTCTCTTTGCTAAATGTTTAGCATTAATGGTCTCATTTTAAGTGACAACTTCCTTTTCTTCCTTACACCACATTAGAGCTAGCTACGAGAAGATCAGATAAGCATTTGTTTTCCTTTTATGCACATACATCCATTAGGCTGCTGTGCTGGTTTGGAAGGATGTATGTCCCCTAGAAAAGCGATATTTTAATCAAAATCCCATTTCATAAAGGCAGAATAATCCCTATTCAATACTGTATGTTTGAAACTGTCATCAGATCATCTCCATGGAGATGTGATTTAATCAAGAGTGGTTGTTAAACTGGACTAGATGATGACATGTCTGTACCCATTTGGGTAGGTCTTGATTAGTTTCTGAAGTCCTATAAAAGAGGAAAAATTTTGGAGAATAAGCTTTAGAGAGAGCAGAGCAGAACGACATAGGCATGAGAAATGGAGTCCACCAGCCAGTGACCTTTGGAGATGAAGCAGGAAAATGCCTCCTGGGGAGCTTCATGAAACAGAAGCCAGAAGAAGAAGCTAGGAGGTGACACTATGTTTGCCATGTGCTCTTCCAGATGAGAGAGGAACCTGGACTGTGTTCACCATGTGCCTTTCCAAATGAGAGAGAAACTCTGTTTGCCATGTGCCCTTCCACTTGAGAGAGAAACCGTGAACTTCATTGGCCTTCTTGAACTGAGTTATCTTTCCCTGGATGCCTTTGATTGGACATTTCTATAGAATTGTTTTAATTGGGACATTTTCTCAGCCTTAGAGCTGTAAACTAGCAACTTATTAAATTCCCCTTTTAAAAAACCATTCTGTTTCTGGTATACTGCATTCCGGCAGCTAACAAACTAGAACATCTGCGTATTTCATACTTTGTAACTTATTTTCCTTAGTGTCTTTTCTTAATAGTTAAACTTATACTAAAATGCTGGGGGTGGAGGGGCTCTATATTTTACACGTGTGTGTGTGTGTGTGTGTGTGTGTAAAAAAATTATATATATATATCCCACCTGGGCCCAATGATGTGCTCATATTGGCCCCCAAGAGCCGATTGTGTGCAACTTTCACTTTCAGTGATACCATGTTGATAGCTTGCAGTCTGTCATGGAGAGAGTATTTACACCAGATTCTGCAAATCAGGCCTGCCCTCACCTACAGAAAACCGGTTAAATATTTGCCAGCACACTACTGCCCAACTGCCTTGGCCCACAACGTCCTTCACATGGTATTTATGTGGGGGATCAATTCAAGGAGGACCCTTAGATGAGTATAGTGGTTGAAAATTAAAAAATTAAAGTAAAAAATAAAACAAAAGCAGTTTTGAGATTTGGTATTAATGTAACTTGGGGAATGTTGGTGCTATTGATAGTATAGGAAAAGGAGAAGGCTGAGCACTAGTTTGTTAGGGAAGATTATGAGTGCAGTTTGGATTTAAGTTTGACATGTTTACTGGGTGTCAATGTTGATAAATCCTAAAATCAGCTGTATGGGGCTATGGTTTTTATGAGAATTTGGGGTTAAGTAGTGGATTGAGGAATCATCATGTATGAGAATGAAGTTATCAAGGGCCAAAGTGTAGAAAGATGAGGAAGGGGCTGAGGTTTGGGTCTTGAGAAATAACTGCAGGTATGAGAAAAGGGTAGAAAGAATACCCTTGAAAAAAGTCAGAAATAGTACAGTGTTCAAGAGAGGTATATGAAGAATTCAAATTTTTGCATTCTGGCATCTCTATAAGCTCTGAGGGAGGAATGTTTCAGTGATTTAGGGGAAAATGGAGCTGAGGAAAGGCTATTGATTTTGTTAAATAAGAAATCACTGAAGCTATTCAAGAATTCTAAAGTTCTGTGAGGATGGTAGAGACACCAACTAGATTATAGGAAGTTATGTATTATTTATATCATATGTCTTTCAAGTAAGATTTGGAAATAACTTTAAACATTAAATCATACAAGGTACAATATAATTAAAAGAATTCGATTGAAGTTGACAAAGCAAAAATAGGTATATTTGAGAAGAATAAGATATTGCAGTTGAGTGCTAAATTTATATCTGAACTTTTGGACACCTAGAATAAAAAGGGAAGTATGCTGAGAAATATCACTGATCAATGAATTTAGGCTCATATAAAGAAGCAGATTTCTATTTCTGGCACTAATTTTGAATGCCAACTAGAAGTTAGCATTTAAATCTTATTTAAAGAATAATGGATAGCAAAATGAATGTTTTCTTCTGTGGTTTTGAAAAAAACCCCACATTTTTAGATGTACACATTGTTTATAATACCCATCTATAAAGGCAGTAAATATGAGTTTTTTGTACTTATGGGTGATATGTTTACTAATGCAAGATTCTAACTGGTAGAGGAGAACTGACATATGTTTAGCATCAGCCACGTGGCCTAGAGTTTTATGTATTCAGTCTCAATGGGTAACTGGAATGATTAGTAGAAAACAGAGGTAGATTCACAATAGTACAGCTGGGTCCAATTCTGACCATTAGGAAGCTGGTAATGGCAGGACATCCAGGAGCCCAGGGCTCATTTTATACCAATCAAACACTAGTCCTAAGGTAGCAATATTAATTTCAGTTTCTGTAACTACATGAGAGGAAGATAGGATTCTGAATATATGCTTTTAGTTAGGGTTGGTTCAAGAATTGAGATGAATAGCTTTTGATCTTGTATTTAAGTAGAGTTAGCGATAGCAAGTATTGATGAAAATGCTATTTTCAAGGCTGATTTCAATTAATGATGTATTAGTTTTAATTTTTTTAAAGGTTCTATCAATATATGTGAACTCTTAGCTCTCAAAAATTAACTTTCCCTTAGGGAATTAGCAACACTGTTATTCCATCTAAATTGTTTACTTTTTTAGTCTACTCCAGTCTGTATAATCAGTTTTGGGTACAGGAGTTTTGAGTAGGTTCAGGGTAAGATTAAAGAAAATAGGTCATTTCCATTCATTTTCCAAATATCTTTTGTAGAAAGGAGATAAACAAAGAAGAGATGAATTAACTGTTTGAAAAGCAACAGCAGCAGCAACAAGAAAACAAAACAACTTTTCTTCTTGGTTAAAGAGGTAAGTGGAATTCCTATAAATTTACTTCAAAGAATGTCATTTATCAATATTTTACTGTGGTTAAGGTAGTTGTGTAGGAATTTCCCTGTTTCATTTTGTTCAGGTAGTTATTTTTTTGGGCAATGGTAAACAGATTTCATAGGCAGGATTTTCTATAGATGAAGCTTTGTCAGAACCAGTTCTATTTCTGGAAGTCAAATCTTTTAAAATTGTCAGTTAATGGATGCTTAGGACACATAAATGCTTTACAACAGCTTTTTAAGGAGATTTTATGACAGCATGGTGAATATTTATGTTAAATTGGCAAGTGAAAAAATGAATATAATAAACGATATATCATGATTAGAGAAAAGAAACAAATTATCCACATAAAATATGCTGGAAATAAAAATACCATATTGTCTGATGGCTTTTGTTCTTCCTCTTTTTCTGTTTTTCCCAATTTTTCATTAATGTTAATTTTTTAAGTACAAAGTAAATGAAAAAAAAGCATGCTATGTGAGTGGGGTTGATTTCCTTGGCAGTTGTTTGTATGATGTAAAAAAAAAAAAAATCTAGGGATTTTGTTTGTTTGTATTAAGTATAAACAAACAATGAGATGTGATTGTTTAAATAGTCTTAAGCTATCATAACCAGAGTTAAAATATTCTAGTTCAGGTGAGTAGTAAGCTCATTAATTCTATACCAGTCAAATCACACTGGAAGTGGTGGTTAATTCAGGATTCCGTATTTTAAAAGGGACATCAGTCATGTCCAGACTATACTGGACTATAGTAAATTGAAATTTCATATTCTATGGAGGAATTTGGGATTTTTCTTCTCTTTGAGGAGAGTGGAGAGAACCTGAAGAGCTGCCACAAAGACGAATGGGATCGAATTTTTAAAACAACTTTATTGAAGTATACTTTATGTATCATAAAATACACTCTGTACAATGTAAGATTTTTAGTAAAATTACCATGTTCTACAAACCATCACTATAACCCAGATTTTGGGCATTTCCACCACCTCAATAAGATGTCTTATGCTCATTTATACTTAATGCTAGTTAGATTATTTTTTATAACTTTAAACAAAACTATGACCATTTGGGGGAAGTTATAGTAAAGAACTGCATCTTAAGTTCTTTCTCCTTTTTCATAAGAAGCAGTTGAAGCCAAATCATGAGTGTCCTGGCTTCTGGCTCTGGATGAGCCGAGCACTCTCCTGCCCTCAGTTTTGGTCATGGAGTTCATGATGCTTGGGTGGTTGGGTCATGTGAGGACTCTACCCCCTTACCTTACTGTGTTTCATCTCTCTGTTTTTTGTTTCTTTTTGTTTTTATTTATTTACTTTTCATCTCTCTGTTTAACCATTGCTTTCTCCTCCTACTCTTCCTGACCTGCTGCTTAAAGCAAAATCCTCTTTTACTATTCCATTTGAATACATTAACTTAGCCAGCCTATTTTCAATTTATTTCGTCAATACTTTTTTCCACTGTGCCCTATTGAAGGAACCCTTGCTCTTCTTATCTCCCTGGAATGCAGGGCAAATTCTTATCTGTACCCCACCCCCTCTGCTTTTCTTCCTGGTTGTGTGTGTGTGTGTGTGTGTGTGTGTGTGTAGATTATTTAAAATGGAATGCCCAGGTAGTAAAATAATAATAATCTACATTGTGTAGATATTTAGAGGAGGTGCCTGTTTGTTGGGGATTATAAATTAGTAGAGTCAAGAACTAAAATCTAATTATTGTAGTGCAATGTTTATTATTTTAAATAAAAGTATATTAGTGGGACAGCTTTAGAAGATCCAAAATCTGTTTTGTGCCTCTTAACCAGGATTGTTTGGTCAGGAGAAACAAATATTTGCCATGCAAAATTGTCCTTATTAAGAGCTTGTGAATTTCTGTACAGATGTTTCCCTGTGGATGTTTTCATTAGCTTTGAAGTTTCTTATTCTATCCATCTTCTGGTTCATCACTTTTTAGATTTTTTTTTCTTTTTACATTTACAGTTTTATAGTTTATAATTGTAGAAAAAAATAAAAGTTGAAATGATGTTTTTGAAGAACACTTTTGTTCTGAACATAAATAAACAGGTTTCTAAATATTAAAAATTTAAATACCTTTAAAGGGGGGGAAAGATATACTGATAACAAATAAATCCTGATTCCTTACTCCAAATGACTTTTATGGCATTTGAAAACCTGTTGGATATGTCATGAAAGTGCATGGTTTCCAACAATCAGGATTATTTATATTAATTTATTATACCCATTATATTCCATTTTCAGTTGCCAGGAGATTTTATATACTGTTCTGACTGTTCTGCTAGAAAACTCTCTTTCTGATTTCTACATGTCATTTGTAATAGAAAGTCATGTTGGATCTTCATCCAAATTGGGTTGACTGCAGTAAATCTGTTGACCAAATAAAAGGTATTCAAAAATATAATTGCCTTATTTTATTAATAAAGATGGGCCTAAATATACTGGAGATATTTTAAACCAAAAAGCAAAATATGTGTAAAATATTACTAATTATAGTGTTTATGGCCATATTTTCTAAAAAATATAACCTTTTTCCTTATTTCATCAATTTATTTTATGTGCAGAATCTTAGCAGTTGTTGTGATAATTCTGGAGTCCAATATCCAGAATTCCATTTCTTTAATAATATCACAGTTAATGCTTAGAAAATAGTTACATGCATGTAGACCACCAAACCTAATGTTGTATTTCAATATACTTTTTATTTAATATATTAACATATCTGTATTCCTAATATATAAAAATTCCAATGAATGAGTGTGAAGACTACAGGTAATTATTAACAGTTAAAAACAGTATTTATTTGGAAATCTTAAAAAATATGTATCATATTTAAAAAGGAAATAACTACACAGAATAAAAAATTTTTACTTCTGAATATTTAATTTAGATATTTTTAAATTATAATCTCATGCAGTTCCCCTTCATATAGTTGACAAAACATTTTTTAAATGGGAAAAGTTGAGAGCAGTGTTGAGACTTTTATAATGGATGAATGTTGTATTTTATAAAGACACGTTTTCAGAGTGTGTTCAAAAATATATACTAATTAAAAAACTAGTATTTTGTTAGATACAAACCAATGAAAGGTTTACTAATAACGACACTGATTTCACTTTAACTACAGAGCTTCTTGAAGTTGTTATTGGAGCCCTAATGCTTTCTGTCATTAAGTTGCCTTTTAAATATTGTATTATTATTTGCATTTGATAATATACATACTTGTACATTTTTAAAAGGAATTTTAAAATTATCATATTTAAAAGTTCAGAAGTTACTGGAATCCTCCTTTTTATAGTCATATGTAAAATTGGAAGCACTTGGTAAGTAGGCTTTTTGTTAGGTGGAGAAGTTCTCTACTGCAGTGGATTTCTTGGTGGGCAGTGGACTCACCTGCACCCATAGCTGTAGAGATAGAAATATGATCCAGGAGCTATGCTGTGGTATCTAGGCATTTGTATTTTTCTGTCTATTCTGATGTAAAGTAAAAAATGAGAAACAAAATTAAATATTGCATAAGCAGTATAAAACAAAATGTGAAAAACTTCCAGCTACCCAAAATGAGTGGGAAATGTGACAAAATATTTAAAATAGTCTAAATAATTGAAATATATTTTATTTTCTAAATATAGAATACTAGTTTGAAAAAATAGTAATCTGCAGTTATTTCTCTATAACTTATTGATCATAGTCAAGTTTTACTTTAACTGGCAATAATGGTATTATATTATGCATTCTTCTGGAATCTGTTTTTTTTTTTTTTTTAATTTTAAGTTTTTATATAAACTGCCAAATAAATGCTCCTGGTGGAGAGGAATATTAATGTAATAAAGACAACTATAGATTAATGTAATATATGGAAAAGCTTACTTATATGTAAGTAAGCTTATATATAAGCTTTAAAAATTTATTTTAGAATTTATATAAACTAACATAAACAAATTAAAAAATAAATTTAGGTTAGTTTAAAAAAAAAAAACAAACCTGTGTAAAACAAAAATCTATTAAGAGGGGCCAAGAAATTTGTTTCCTGGCACCCAGGAGAAAAAATTGGATATTTGAACATTAATTTAGTTCTGAATGTCCTGACAGATAGGGAAAGGATGTACCGTAAGATTTCTCATTATATGCTGAAAGGAAGGGCAGAGAATTGTTTGGAGAGATTTATTTTCTTAGCACTAAAAATCTGAAAGACAAGTTTACAAATGCTGCTTTTTATTATAAAGGAAACTTCACGTGATCTGGGTAAAGTATTTAATTTTTATATGTTTGGATCTTTATAGGGCCTTCTTGTATAAGATAACTATAAAATATTCCCCACAAATATTTGAGAATAGAATCAGAGATTATAATTTTTATAAATTAATTTGTTACTTTTTGAAGGATACATTCTATCTTGAATTGTTAGTTGAGCTATATTTATATTAATAGCATTTATTCTGTAACACTTGCAGTGAACCAGACACTCTTCTAAAGGCTTTATGTCAGTTAACTTATCTAGTCCTCAGAACAATTCTGTGGCTTAAGCACTATTACTATCTTCATTTTATAGGGGAGGAAACTGAGGCAAAGAGAGGATATATAGAGAGAGGATATATAGCCTGGCCACTCAGCTCAGAACAACTTAAAGTTCAGTTTTTCTTTCTATCTTGCTTATAAGCTGCTTGAAAAAGTGAAAATAACTTCAAAACATGAAAGGTTAGTTCTTGCAAATAGAATTGCTTGTCAGCTCTTTGTGATCAGGGTCTTGACTTTTTTCCACCACAAATATCCAAGTGTCTGGTATTTTGTGGCATTAAATATTTGTTGATTTCAAAGGTAAAATGACAAAAGGAGGAGGAAAGTAAACTCAGTTTGTTTAGAGGATGAGACCATAAAAGAAAATACAAGGAAGATCTGAGAAAGTTGAGACATTCTTGTATCTTGTGAAAAAAGAAGTATAACAATAAGCTGGATAGATAGGTTAAAAACTTGGAAGCCATCACTTGTCCTCATAGCTGGGAAAAAGCTAAACAAATTGAAAGTCAACAATTCTCCTTACATGCATCAGACACTTTAGTTCACAGAACAAACTGCCAACCCCAAAACTGGAGAGATAGGGAAATAGAGAGATCCTTAACTTACTAGGAGAAGCAAGATAGTTGAAGTCCAGCACTGGAGCCAGTACCAGTAGGAACACTTTGTAAATGTCAATTTCCTGGAGGCTCAGTGGGTACTAGCTTGAGAGTGAAAATCTTTGGAGAGAGTAATGTTAAGAGGGCTCTCGCACTTCTGTGAATTTTATCTCCAGGAGTCCCACCAGGTTCTCAGGGTGAAGATCAGATAAGAATCTCCTCGTATTTTCAGGAGGGGGAGGAAAAAATAACCATTTTTAAATACGCCTATATCATTCCATTATCCTTAAGAAAAACCTGCACTCTCAAGAGAAACTGTATTTCTAGAGCCTAATCAACTTGGGACTTACCAGAGTTTAAGCACTGGGGGAAGGGAAATACCTAACTCCAGTCCCCTCTAACCTTCCTGTCTCAATTAAAGAGGTGGGAGGAAGTTAAGAAGCATTTGTGAAGATTATAGTTAAGAGCACAGGCTCACTAAAAGATTGATACATAAAAATATTTTGGAATGCTTCCCTTCTCTGCATATTTTACCACCACATCTGTTGCGCTCTTGAATCATAACAGGGATTGAAAGTGAAAGAAAAGCAAGGCTCAGCCATATTTAAGGAGTGTTTTGGAAACCCAAACACAACAGGAGACAAAAACAAGGAAGAAATTTTAGACTCAGACACTTACAGTTGCAGCACACAGTAAATATAGCCTAACTACTAGCCAGATGAATATAATCTCCTATTAAAGGCCTATTTACCTCAGTTCCCTTTTCCCAGTTAATTATGCGCAGCTATCAACAAAAAATTACAAGTCATGCTAAAAGACAAAAAAACTGTGTGATGAAACAAAGCAATCATCAGAACCATACTTGAATATGGTAGAGATTTTGGAATAATCAGACCAGAAATTTAATATAACTATAACTAATATGCATATGGGCTCTAATGGAAAAGTGGACAACATGCAATAACAGATGGATAATGTGAGCAGAGATGGAAACGATAAAAAAGAATAATAGAAGATGCTAGAGATAAAATGCCAGTAACAGAAATGAAAAGTGTCTTTGATGTGCTCTGCAGTATACTGGACTTGGCCAAGGAAAGAATAAATGAGCTAGAAGATATGTCAAGAAAAACTTCACAAACTGGAAAGCAAAGAGGAAAAGACTGAAAGAAAAGGAACAGAATATCCAAGAACTGTGAGACAACTACAAAAGGTGTAATATACACGTGATAGAAATATTAAAAGGTAAAAAATTAGAGAAAGGAGTAAAAGAAATATTTGAAGTAATAGTGACTGAGAATTTTAAAAGACTTTCTCAGACAAACACAAATTTCATAGAATTTGTGGTGAGAAGATCTTTCTTGCAAGAAATGTTAAAATAAGTTTCTCAAAATAAATAAATAAATAAAATAAGTTTCTCAGAGAAACAAAAAAATGATATGGGCCAGAAACTCAGATCTACATAAAGAAAGGAAGAACACTGAAAGGGAATAAATTGAAGGCAAAATAAAATATTTTATTTTTCTTATTCTTAATTGATCAATCAGATAATAATTTGTCCAATATAATAATAGAAACAGTATATTTGTTGATTATAGCTTATGGACAAGAGAAGTGAATGACAGCAATGATATAAGGAACAAGAGAGAGGAATTAAGAATATTCTAAGATATTTGAAGTATTCATGATGTAGTATTGTGTTATTTAAAAGTGGACTTAGATTTCTTGTAAAGGTATGTTGCAAACTCAAGGACAAGCACTAAAACTATTGAAAAATAAGTATAATTGATATGCTTAGATGAGGAAATGGGATCATATAAAATGGTCATTTTAAACAAAAGAAGGCAGAAGAAGAATGAAAGACCAAAAACAAACAGAGCAATAGCAGCAAAATAGAAAACAGCTACACATATAGTAATCCAAACATATCGATAATCACTGTTTGAGTGGATAAAAACAAAACCCAATTAAGCTCATGTGGAACATCTGCCAACACAGACCACATTCTGGGCTATAAAGCACAGTTCAACAAATTAAAAGAATAGAAATCATACAAATTATTTTTTCAGATTACAATGGGATTAAACTAGAAATTAATGAAAGATGGCTGGAAAATTCTAAAATATTTGTTGATTAAACAACACATTTTAAAATAGCACATGGGTTAAAGAAGAAGTTTCAAGAGAAAATAAATACTTTGAGCTAAATGAAAAGGAAGATACAACTTATCAAAATTTGTGGAATACAGCAAAAACAATGCTTAGATGGAAATTTATAGCATTAAATGCATATATTAGAAATGAAGAAAGATCTAAAACTAGCAATCTGAGATTTCACCTTAGGGAAATAGAGAAAGAAGAACCAATTAATACAAACTGAGTCCAAGAAAAGAAAGAAAAATTAGAGCAAAAGTCAATGAAATTGACAACAGGGACTCATTAGAGGAAATCAACAAACCAAATCTGGGCTCTTTGAAAAGCTCAATAAAATTAACTACTGTCTAGGCAGGCTTACCAAGATTAAAGGAAGACAAAAATTTTTAATATCAGAAATTAAAGAGGCACCATCACTACTGATCAGATGAACATTAAAAGGATATTAAAGGAATATTATGAACAGCTCTATGCCCATAAATTTGATAAACTGAATGAAATCCCTTTAAGACAAAATGTCTGAAGACTTATAAAAGGAGAAATAAATAATCTGAATTGCCCTATATCTATTAAAGGAATTATATCAATCATTAATAACCTTCCAAAACAGAAAGCACCAGGCCCAGATGGTTTCACTGATGAATTCTACCAAGCATTTATAGAAGAAACGATACCAATACTTGCCTAACTTTTTGAAAAGAATTCTTCCTAACTCATTTTATGAGGCCAGTGTTACCCTAGTATCAAATCAGATAAAGTTATAAGAAAGGAAAATTATATACCAATATCTCTCTTGAACATAGATGCAAAAACTCTCAACAAAATATTAGCAGATTGAATCCAACAATGTATAAAAACATTATACACCATAACAAAGTAGAATTTATCCAGGTATGCAAGTGTGGTTCACTATTCAAAAATCAATGAATGTAAAACAGCAAATCAATAGACTAAAGAATAAAAGTCATATTATCATATAATAGATACAGAAAACACACTTCACAAAATCCAACAGCCGTTCATGATAAAAACTCTCTGCAAACTAGGAATAGAAAGGGACATCATTCATTTGATAAAGAATATATATATTAAAAATTCCTCTGCTAACTTAATGATGAAAAATAGATACTAAGATTAGGGAAAAGGCAAGGAAATCCCCTCTCACCATGCTTAGCCAATATTATACTGAAAGTCCGAGCAAATGAAATAAGACAAGAAAATAAATTAAGATGTAAACAAATTGGGAATCAAGAAATAAAATTGTCTTTGTTCACAAATGATATAAATGTCTATGAAGAAAATCACAAGAATTGACAAAAATAAAACTGAAAAGGAATTACAGCAAAGTTTCAGGATACTAGGTTATTGTTCAGAAGTCAATTGCTTTCATATACTCTAGCAATGAAGAATGGAATTTGAAATAAAAACAACAACAACAATACCATTTACAATAGTACCAACAAAAATAATATACTTAGTTATTACTCTTAAAAAAATGTGCAAGTTTTCTATAGCAGAAACTGAAAAATTCTGATGAAAGAAATCAAAGATCTAAATTCAGAGATATTACATGTTCATGGATAAGAAAACTTAATTTTGTGAATACATCAGTTTTCTCAAATTTATCTATATATACAATACACCCTCAATAAGAATTTCATCAAGTTATTTTGCAGATATTGACAAAATGATTTTTAAGGTTTATATGATAAGGCACAAGACCCAGAATAGCCAACACTGTTAAAGTACCTTTAACAGTATCTTTGAGGAAAAAGAGCAAAATGTTCGAGTTGATGCTGCCTGACTTCAAGATTTACTATACAGCTACAATAATCAAGACAATGTGATATTACTAAAAGAATAACAAATAAATAAGTGAACCAGAATAGAGGGCCTAGAAATAGACCCAAACAAATATAGAGAAGAGCTCTTGAGAGAAGAACAAAGGCCATTCATTTCAACAAATGGTGTTGGAGCAACTGGATATCCACATGAAAAAAAAATCTAAACCTAAGACCTTACATCTTTCAGAAAAGTTAACTCAAAGTGAATCATAAATCTAAATGTAATACACAAAACTATAAAACTTCTGAATATCACATAGGAGAAAATTCAGTTGACTTTGGGATTGGCAATGACATTTTAGATAGAACACCAAAAGCATGAGCCGTGAAAAAAAAATGGTGATATTCATTTAAACTAAATATGGGAAAGCTTCCAGGAAAATGGTGGCATCAAGTGAGGCATAACTTACTCCTCCACCAAAAATACCTAGAGAACAGAGAGAAACTGTCCAAAGCAATGATTCTGGGGGTTGGGAAACTAGGGAAGGACAATTGCAACATACAAAGAAGAGCTGGACAATGAAAGGGAGAAACTATGGCTGAGAAATTATACTGTGTTTATTCAACTGCAGCTTTTCATGTCCATCCTGCACCCCAAATAGGGTGCTATGAGTAGACACGGTTCTTACTGAGCAGGTGAGATGCAGCACAGTCCTGATCCAGTTCTTGGCTGACATAGTTAATCTTCTGGGTCCCACAGCCTTGACCCCTTTCCAGTCAGGAGCCTGGGTACCCATTACTCCATTATTTCCACAAACTGTGGCAAATGACTGATCTTCACTGCAGCTCTTGGCACCCATCCCCACCCCCAAGGCCAACAGCTTCAGGTCAGTGCAGACCCTGTCTGGCTGTCTGCTGCAGTCTGTGAGAGGGCCTCAGTTTGGAAAAAGAGGGTAACATGGAGTAGCCCTGATACAACTGTTGGCTGGCAAGGTTACCTTTGTAAGGTTGTGAGGAATAGGTTGTTGAAGAGTGCCATCTACTAGTAAATCTGGGAAAGTACAGTCTGGGAAACTGCTTTCCTGACCCTGTCTCTAGCATCCTTTGGAACAGATCTGTACCCTTCTGTGTGGGACTCTGGCCCTGGTTTGGCTGTGAAATACTGACAAACCAAAAGCAAAAGAAGACCTTTAACATGAACAAAATCAACAAAATATTAGAGGGAAACCAACTTTCAAAGTAATCTCATCAAGATAATCAGATGCCCAGATACCAGCAAAAAATTACAAAGCACATTAAGAAACAAGAAAATATTACCAAGCCAGATGATCAAATTAGAAGTCAGAAGAGATACAGAATTTGGAACAACTAATTAAAGATGTTCATACAAGTCTCCTAATTAATTTCAATGAGATGGCTAAAGTGATAAAGGATATTAAGAAGACATTATGAGAGCATAAAGAAGAATTTGAAAGAATACATAGAAAAATAGCAGACCTTACATAAATGAAAGATGCTGTAGATGAAATAAAAAATATATGAGACACACAACGGTAAATTTGAAGAGACAGAAGAATCAGTGAGCTAAAATACTGAGCACCAGAATTTGAATACACAAAAGAACAAATGGAGAGAAAAAAGAAAGAATTTGAGCTGGGTCTTAGGAAAATAATTGACAACTTGAATCACGTAAATATATGCATTGTAAGTGTCCCAGAAGAAGAAGAGAAAGGAAAAGGATCAGGAAAAATTTTTGAGGAAATCATGGCTGAAAATTTCCCAACCCAGGTAAAAGACCTAAGTATGCAAATCAGAGAACCCAAATGGACTTCAAATGGAATAAATCCAAATAGACCCACTCCAAGACACGTACTAATCAGATTGCTAAATGCCAAAAAGAAGGAGATGATTTTAAAAGCAGCAAGTAAAAAGCAATTTACCACATACACATTTTAGTTAGCAAGCTGCCAGAATGTGATATACCAGAACTGGAATGGCTTTTATAAAAGGGAAATTAATGAGTTACAAGTTTATAGTTTTAAACCTATAAAAATGTCCAAACTGAGGCATCCAGGTAAAAATACCTTAACTCAAGGAATGTTGAAATAGTCACATGGCTGGTATCTGCTGGTCCCTTGCTCTGGGCTCCATTGCTTTTGGCCTCATTCCTGTGGAGACTTCTCACTTTGCTTCTCTGGAGCTGGCTTTCATCGCTTGGTTTCCCTTGACTCTCTCCATGTTCTGACTTGCTTAATATCTCATGACAACATCTGCTGGGCTCCAAATATCACCAAACATCCTTGTCACTGTTTTACAAGTGACAGCATCTGTGTCAGCTCTCTCTTTCTATTGGCTGTGCCAATTTTTGCTCTCTCCAAAATATTTCCTCTTTTAAAGGATTCCAGTAAACTAATCAAGACCCATCTGGAATGAGTGGATTTACAGCTCCATGTAATCAAAAGGTCACACCCAAAATTGGGCATGCCACAACTCCATGGAGATAATATAATAAAAAAATTCCAACCTACAGTATTGAATCAGGATTGAAAGAAATGGCTGCTCTCATATGATTGGATCAGGATTACTACATGGCTTTTGGGTACATAATAATTTCAAACCAGGACAGACATGTAAGGCTCAGTGCTGACTTCACATCAAACACCATGGAGGAAAGAGGACAGTGGTACAATATATTTAAGGTACTGAAAGATAAAAATTGCCAGTTAGGAATTCTTTGTCCAGTAAAACTGTCCTTCAAAAATGAATGAGAGCTTAAAATCTTCACAGATGAATAAAAAATTGAGAGAGTTTGTTAACAAGAGACTGGCCCTATAAGAAGTACTAAAGGCTCTTTTGCCAGCTGAAGAAAAAGGGCAGGAGTGAGAGGCTTGGAGGAGAACATAGAAAGAAAGATTATTAGTAAGGGTAAATAAAAGGATAAAAAAGGAAAAATAGATCTGACAAATATATGCCAAAGGATAGAATGGTTGAATAAGAACTGCTTTTACAGTAATAATATTGAATGTTAAAGGCTTAAACTCCCCAATTAAAAGACACAGATTGACAGAATGGATAAAAAATAATGACCATCTATATACTGTTTACAAGAGACTTATTTTTTTATTTTTTTCGCTTTTTTTTATTAATTAAAAAAAATAACTAACATAACATTTAGAAATCATTCCATTCTACATATGCAATCAGTAATTCTTAATATCATTACATAGATGTATGATCATCATTTCTTAGTACATTTGCATCGATTTAGAAAAAGAAATAGCAAGACAAAAGAAAAAGAAGTAAAATGATAATATAGAGAAAAAATAAAAATAAAAAATACACAAAATATATATAAAAAACAAACAAACAGACAAACAAAAAAAAAACTATAGCTCAGATGCAGCTTCATTCATTGTTTTAACATAATTACATTACAATTAGGTAGTATTGTGCTGTCCATTTTTGAGTTTTTGTATCTAGTCCTGTTGCACAGTCTGTATCCCTTCAGCTCCAATTACACATTATCTTACCCTGTTTCTAATTCCTGATGGTCTCTGTTACCAATGACATATTCCAAGTTTATTCTCTAATGTCGGTTCACATCAGTGGGACCATACAGTATTTGTCCTTTAGTTTTTGGCTAGTCTCACTCAGCATAATGTTCTCTAGGTCCATCCATGTTATTACATGCTTCATAAGTTTATTCTGTCTTAAAGCTGCATAATATTCCATCGTATGTATATACCACAGTTTGTTTAGCCACTCATCTGTTGATGGACATTTTGGCTGTTTCCATCTCTTTGCAATTGTAAATAATGCTGCTGTAAACATTGGTGTGCAAATGTCCATTTGTGTCTTTGCCCTTAATTCCTTTGAGTAGATACCTACCAATGGTATTGCTGGGTCGCATGGCAATTCTATATTCAGTTTTTTGAGGAACTGCCAAACTGCCTTCCACAGTTGTTGCACCATTTGACATTCCCAGCAGTGGATAAGTGTGCCTCTGTCTCCGCATCCTTTCCAGCACTTGTCATTTTCTGTTTTGTTGATAATGGCCATTCTGATGGGTGTGAGATGATATCTCATTGTGGTTTTGATTTGCATTTCTCTAATGGCCAGGGACATTGAGCATCTCTTCATGTGCCTCTTGGCCATCCGTATTTCTTCTTCTGGTAGGTGTCTGTTTAAGTCTTTTTCCCATTTTGGAATTGGGTTGGCTGTCTTTTTGTTGTTGAGTTGAACAATCTCTTTATAAATTCTGGATACTAGACCTTTATCTGATATGTCATTTCCAAATATTGTCTCCCATTGTGTAGGCTATCTTTCTACTTTCTTGATGAAGTTCTTTGATGCACAAAAGTGTTTAATTTTGAGGAGCTCCCATTTATTTCTTTCTTTCTTCAGTGCTCTTGCTTTAGGTTTAAGGTCCATAAAACCGCCTCCAATTGTAAGTTTCATAAGGTATCTCCCTACATTTTCCTCTAACTGTTTTATGGTCTTAGACCTAATGTTTAGATCTTTGATCCATTTTGAGTTAACTTTTGTATAGGGTGTGAGATACGGGTCCTCTTTCATTCTTTTGCATATGGATATCCAGTTCTCTAGGCACCATTTATTGAAGAGACTGTTCTGTCCCAGGTGAATTGGCTTGACTGCCTTATCAAAGATCAAATGTCCATAGATGAGAGGGTCTATATCTGAGCACTCTATTCGATTCCATTGGTTGATATATCTATCTTTATGCCAATACCATGCTGTTTTGACCACTGTGGCTTCATAATATGCCTTAAAGTCTGGCAGCGTGAGACCTCCAGCTTCGTTTATTTCCTCAAGATACTTTTAGCAATTCGGGGCAACCTGCCCTTCCAGATAAATTTGCTTATTGGTTTTTCTATTTCTGAAAAATAAGTTGTTGGGATTTTGATTGGTATTGCATTGAATCTGTAAATCAATTTAGGTAGGATTGACATCTTAACTATTTTGTCTTCCAATCCATGAACACGGTCTGCCCTTCCATCTATTTAGGTCTTCTGTGATTTATTTTAACAGTTTTTTGTAGTTTTCTTTGTATAGGTCTTTTGTCTCTTTAATTAAATTTATTCCTAAGTACTTTATTCTTTTAGTTGCAATTGTAAATGGAATTAGTTTCTTGATTTCCCCCTCAGCTTGTTCATTGCTAGTGTATAGAAACGCTAGAGATTTCTGAATGTTGATCTTGCAACGTACTACTTTGCTGTACACATTTATTAGCTCTAGTTGTTTTGTTGTGTATTTTTCTGGGTTTTTGATGTATAGTATCATATCGTCTGCAAACAGTGATAGTTTTACTTCTTCCTTTCCAATTTTGATGCCTTGTATTTCTTTTTCTTGTCTGATTGCTCTGGCTAGAACCTCCAACACAATGTTGAATAATAGTGGTGATAGTGGACATCCTTGTCTTGTTCCTGATCTTAGGGGGAAAGTTTTTAATTTTTCCCCATTGAGGATGATATTGGCTGTGGGTTTTTCATATATTCCCTCTATCATTTTAAGGAAGTTCCCTTGTATTCCTATCCTTTGAAGTGTTTTCAACAGGAAAGGATGTTGAATCTTGTCAAATGCCTTCTCTGCATCAATTGAGATGATCATGTGATTTTTCTGCTTTGATTTGTTGATACGGTGTATTACATTAATTGATTTTCTTATGTTGAACCATGCTTGCATACCTGGGATGAATCCTACTTGGTCATGATGTATAATTCTTTTAATGTGTTGCTGGATTCGATTTGCTAGAATTTTGTTGAGAATTTTTGCATCTATATTCATTAGAGAGATTGGTCTGTAGTTTTCTTTTTTTGTAATATCTTTGCCTGGTTTTGGTATGAGGGTGATGTTGGCTTCATAGAATGAATTAGGTAGCTTTCCCTCCACTTCAATTTTTTTGAAGAGTTTGAGCAGAGTTGGTACTAATTCTTTCTGGAATGTTTGGTAGAATCCACATGTGAAGCCGTCTGGTCCTGGACTTTTCTTTTTGGGAAGCTTTTGAATGACTGATTCAATTTCTTTACTTGTGATTGGTTTGTTGAGGTCATCTATTACTTCTTGAGTCAAAGTTGGTTGTTCATGCCTTTCTAGGAACTTGTCCATTTCATCTACATTGTTGTATTTATTAGCATAAAGTTGTTTATAGTATCCTATTATTACCTCCTTTATTTCTGTGAGGTCAGTGGTTATGTCTCCTCTTCCATTTCTGATCTTATTTATTTGCGTCCTCTCTCTTATTCTTTTTGTCAATCTTGCTAAGGGCCCATCAATCTTATTGATTTTCTCATAGCACCAACTTCCGGTCTTATTGATTTTCTCTATTGTTTTCATGTTCTCAATTTCATTTATTTCTGCTCTAATCTTTGTTATTTCTTTCCTTTTGCTTGCTTTGGGGTTAGTTTGCTGTTCTTTCTCCAGTTCTTCCAAGTGGACAGTTAATTCCTGAATTTTTACCTTTTCTTCTTTTCTGATATAGGCATTTAGGGCAACAAATTTCCCTCTTAGCACTGCCTTTGCTGCGTCCCATAGGTTTTGATATGTTGTGTTTTCATTTTCATTTGCCTCGAGATATTCACTAATTTCTCCTGTAATTTCTTCCTTGACCCACTCGTTGTTTAAGAGTGTGTTGTTGAGCCTCCATGTATTTGTGAATTTTCTGGCACTCTGCCTATTATTGATTTCCAACTTCATTCCTTTATGATCTGAGAAGGTGTTGTGTATGATTTCAATCTTTTAAAATTTGTTGAGACTTGTTTTGTGACCCAGCATATGGTCTATCTTGGAGAATGATCCATGAGCACTTGAGAAAAAAGTATATCCTGCTGTTGTGGGGTGTAATGTCCTATAAATGTCTGTTAAGTCTAGCTCATTTATAGTAATATTCAGATTCTCTATTTCTTTATTGATCCTCTGTCTAGATGTTCTGTCCATTGATGAGAGTGGTGGATTGAAGTCTCCAACTATTGTGGTAGATTTGTCTATTTCCCTTTTCAGTGATTGCAGTGTATTCCTCACGTATATTCAGGCATTTTGATTTGGTGCATAAATATTTATGATTGTTATGTCTTCTTGTTTAATTGTTCCTTTTATTAGTAGATAGTATCCTTCTTTGTCTCTTTTAACTGTTTTACATTTGAAGTCTAATTTGTTGGATATTAGTATAGCTACTCCTGCTCTTTTCTGGTTGTTATTTGCATTAAATATCTTTTCCCAACCTTTCACTTTCAACCTATGTTTATCTTTGGGTCTAAGATGTGTTTCCTGTAGACAGCATATAGAAGGATCCTGTTTTTTAATCCATTCTGCCAGTCTATGTCTTTTGATTAGGGAATTCAGTCCATTAACATTTAGTGTTATTACTGTTTGGGTAATACTTTCCTCTACCATTTTACCTTTTGTATTATATATATCATATCTGATTTTCCTTCTTTCTACACTCTTCTCCACACCTCTCTCTTCTGTCTTTTCATATCTGACTCTAGTGCTCCCTTTAGTATTTCTTGCAGAGCTGGTCTCTTTGTCACAAATTCTCTCAGTGACTTTTTGTCTGAAAATGTTTTAATTTCTCCCTCATTTTTGAAGGGACAATTTTGCTGAATATAGGAGTCTTGGTTGGCAGTTTTTCTCTTTTAGTAATTTAAATATATCATTCCACTGTCTTCTAGCTTCCATGGTTTCTGTTGAGAAATCTACACATAGTCTTATTGGGTTTCCCTTGTATGTGATGGTTGTTTTTCTCTTGCTACTTTCAAGATCCTCTCTTTCTCTTTGACCTCTGACATTCTAACTAGTAAGTGTCTTGGAGAACGCTTATTTGGGTCTATTCTCTTTGGGGTGCGCTGCATTCTTGGATCTGTAATTTTAGGTCTTTCATAAGAGTTGGGAAATTTTCAGTGATAATTTCTTCTATTAGTTTTTCTCCTCCTTTTCCCTTCTCTTCTCCTTCTGGGACACCCACAACATGTATATTTGTGTGCTTCATATTATCTTTTAATTCCCCGAGCCCCTGCTCAAATTTTTCCATTCTTTTCCCTATAGTTTCTGTTTCTTTTTGGATTTCAGATGTTCCATCCTCCAGTTCACTAATTCTATCCTCT
The DNA here is from genome assembly GCF_023851605.1 of Tamandua tetradactyla. Lineage (NCBI taxonomy): Eukaryota > Metazoa > Chordata > Mammalia > Pilosa > Myrmecophagidae > Tamandua > Tamandua tetradactyla. Next base: position 51,527,949 of record NC_135337.1, read on the forward strand.
GTGTCTTTAAATCTACCAATGTAGGTTTCCATTGTTTTTTTCATCTCTTCAACTGTGTTTTTCAATCCCATAAATTCTGTGATTTGTTTTTTCAGACTTTCCATTTCTTCTTTTTGTTGATCCCATGCCTACTTCATGTCCTTCCTCAATTTATTTATTTGGTTTTTGAAGAGGTTTTCCATTTCTGTTCGTATATTCAGAATTAGTTGTCTCAGCTCCTGTATCTCATTTGAGCTATTGGTTTGTTCCTTTGACTGGGCCATATCTTCAATTTTCCTGGTGTGATATGTTATTTTTTTTGCTGTTGTCTGGGCATTTAATCAGATGTCCCTGAGTGTGGGACCCAGCAGGTTGAAAGACTTTCCTGTGAAGTCTCTGGGCTCTGTTTTTCTTATCCTGCCCAGTATGTGGTGCTTGTCTGTCTGCGGGTCCCACCAACAAAAGATGTTGTGGCTCCTTTAACTTTGGAAGACTCTCACTGCTGGGTGTGTGGTGGAGACAGAGGAAAGGTTGTAGGTTGGTTTTAATGGCTTCAAATTGTGAAGTCCTGGGATCTGAATTCCTTGAGAGAGGGAATCCACCTGAGTTGCGTTTCACCCCTCCCGCGGGGAAGGTTCAGGTGGTAGAGAGCCCTAAAAGCAGCCTGTTTCTGCGTTCGGGGCTGTTGTAACCTATGTAATTCCAGCGCTGAGCCCAGAGGCAATGAAGCCTCCGTATAAACAGCCACAGAAGGCTCTGTTTCACCCCCTTTCCTCTTTTTCAGTTAGCCCAATCAGTGACTGCCGCCTTGATCAGTGTTCTAGTTTGCTAGCTGCCGGAATGCAGTATACCAAAAACGGAATGGCTTTTAACAAGGGGAATTTAATAAGTTGCAAGTTTACAGTTCTAAGGCCGATAAAATGTCCCAATTAAAACAAGTCTATAGAAATGTCCAATCAAAGGCATCCAGGGAAAGATACCTTGGTTCAAGAAGGCCGATGAAGTTCAGGGTCTCTCTCTCTCAAGTGAGATGGCACATGGCGAACACAGTCAGGGCTTCTCTCTTGGCTGGAAGGGCACATGGCAAATACGGTGTCATCTGCTAGCTTTGTATCCTGGCTTCCTGTTTCATGAAGCTCCCCGGGAGGTGTTTTCCTTCTTCATCTCCAAAGGTCGCTGGCTGGTGGACTCTCTGCTTCGTCGTGCTGCAGCATTCTCTGCTCTCTCTGAATCTCTCTGAATCTCCAAAATATTTCCTCTTTTATAGGACTCCAATAAACCAATCAAGACCCACTCAAATGGGTGGAGACATGTCATCCCCTAATCCAGTTAAACAACCATTCTTGACTAAATCACATCACCTAGGAGATGATCTCATTACAGTTTCAAACATACAGTATTGAATAGGAAGTATTCTACCTTTAAGAAATGGGATTTATATCAAAACATGACTTTTCTTAGGGGGCATACTTCCTTTCAAACCAGCACAATCAGTTTTGCCTGAGCTGAGGGCCTATTTTTAGTAGTCAGAAGTTGTTCCTTAATGCCACTATTGGTGTTAGGTTGGGCTCAGTCTCTACTACTGTTGGAGACTCTTTCCTTTCCCTCTGGGAAGTCGCCTGTGGGGGAGGGTTGCCAGCTGCCGCGGCTTGGGTAACCGCTGTTCGATGCTCCCAGCCGGCCCAGGAAGCTGTGTGTGTGGAATGGGCTGTGGTCGCCGGCCACCGCGGCTTGGGGGACCGCTGTTCCGAGGCTACCATCCGGCCCGGTAAGCCGCGCGTGGGGGAGGGGCGCCGGCCGCTGTGGCTTGGGGAGCCGCTGTTCCGATGCTCCCAGCCGGCCCGGTAAGCCACGTGTGTGGAAGGGGCTGTGGTCGCCGGCCACGGCGGCTTGGAGGACCGCTGTTCCGAGGCTACCAGCCAGCCCGGGAAGCCGCGTGTCGGGGAGGGTCGCTGGCTGCCACAGCTTGGGGAACTGCCGCTCCAAAGCTCCCAGCTGGCCCGGGAAGCCACGTGTGTGGAAGGGGCTCCAGTCGCCGCGGCTTGGGGAACCCAATCCAAAGCTCCCAGCCGGCCCGGAAAGGAAGGAGGGAAGGGCTCCGGCCGCCAGCCGCCTCGGCCCGGGGAAGCGCGTGCCTCTCGGGGACCTCACCGCAGCGGAGTCTCTTAGCCGGTCCAGCTGTTCTGGAATGGGGTACACTGTGTGTCTGGTCTCTGTCGTGGCTCTGGGAGCTGTTCTGTACTGTTTGTAGTTCTTTAGTAGTTGTTCTGGAGGAGAAACTAAGACCCGCACGCCTTACTAAGCCGCCATCTTCTCCAGAAGTCCTGAGACTTATTTTAAACTCAAAGATACAAATAGTTTGAAAATTGAAAGGATGGAAAAAATATATTGCATGGAAGCAATAACCAAAAAAAACAAGCTGAATTATCTATATTAATATCAGACAAAAAACTTTAAATGCAAAAATGTTATGAGAGATAAAGAAGGACACTATACATTATAAAATGTGCAACTCACCAAGAAGAAATAGCAATCATAAATATATATATTTTAGTGAAAAATGACATATATTTTAAAGCTATAAATTTACGAGCACACCACAACAATTAGTTGTAGAACAGATTTCAGTTTGGTATGGGTTATAGTTCCACAATTTTAGATTTTTACTTCTAGCTTCTGTAAGATACTGGAGACTAAAAGAAATATCAATATCATGATTCAGCAATCATACTCATTTGTTAAATCCTAGCTTCTGTTATAACTCCACCTTCTCCTTTGATCTTTCTCATAATCTGTAAGGGTATTTGGTCTATACTCTTTCTTTCTCCTGTTGGAAAGTGTTATTGATAATATAGGATGGGGGATGGAACTATTTGGTGTTCTGGAGAGGCTGATCCCTCTAGGTGTCAGGTCTTATCTGGCCAGGAACTCAACTAGAGGTTGTAGGTTTCTGGAAAGTAATCATAGTGCATGGAACCTTTGTAGAATCTCAGGTAAAGCCCTAGGTGTTCTTTAGGGTTGGCAAGAATGGTTTTGATTGGGGTTTCGCAAACCAACCGTTCATAAATATTTATACACCTAATCAAGGTGCGCCAAAGTACATGAGGAAAACACTGGAACTAGATTAATGGGATCTCTTTAAAAATTGTAATACTTCTGTACTTCAAAGGATTTTGTCAAAAAGATGAAAAGGCAGCTGAGACCACGGGTGAAAATATTTGGAAAGCACCTATCTGATAAGTGCTATTCAGAATATACAAAGAAATCCTACAACTCAACAATAAAAGGACAGCACAATTTAAAAATGGGCAAAAGACATGAATAGACATTTTTCCAATGAGGAAATACAAATGGCTAAAAAGCACATGAAAAGATGTTTATCTGCACTAGCTATTAGAGAAATTTCATACCTATTAGAATGGCCATTATTAAACAAATGGGAAACTGCAAGTGTTGGAGACGCTATGGAGAAATAGGAACACTTAGTCACTGTTGCTAGGAGTGTAAAATGATATAGCCACTATGGAAAACAGTTTGGTGATTCTTCAGAAAGCTAAGTATAGAGTTGCCATATGATCCAGCAAACCCACTACTCAGTAAATACCCTGAACTGAAAGCAGGGATGTGGGCAGACATTTGCACAATGATGTTCATAGTGGCATTAATCACAATTGCCAAAAGATGGAAACAATCCAAGTACCCATCATCTCATGAATGGATAATCAAAATGTGGTATATACATACCATGAAATATTTTTCAGCGTTAAAAAAGAATGCAGTCCTGAAGCATGTGATAACATGGATGAACCTTGAGTACATTACACTGAGCAAAATAAGTCAGACACAAAAAAAAAAGTATTGTATGATCTCATTAATATGAACCAATTATTCTTCATAAAGTCATGGACACAGGATCTAGAATATAGGTTCCCAGGAAATAGAATGAGCCTAGCAAATGGACAGCAATTGTTTAAGGTATGCAGAATTTTTAAGTAGGTTGATGAGGGGAAATGGATAGATGTGATGGTAGCACATTATTCTGAGTATACTTAATAGTTCTGAATTGTGTGTGACTGTGGTTGAAAGGATAAGTTTAGGGTCATATATGTCAACAGAAGGAAAGCCAATGGTTAAAATGTGGGAATGTATAACTCAGTAAATCTTGTGTTGGACAATGATTGTGATTAATAATACCCATATAAAAAATTTCCTCCATGATTAGAATTAATGTAGGAAACTATTTGAAGAAATTAATAATAGAGTAATATATGGGGAAGAATGCTGCTTCTACAAACTATACACTATAGTTAACATTAGTATTTCAGTATTCTTTCATCCACAGTAAAAAATATATCACCCCAATGCTAGGAATCAGGGATGGTGGGGGATAAGGATTACAGGGTGTTTGGGTTGTTCTTTTTTATTTTTATTTTTTCCTTCCTGGGGTAATGAAAATGTTCTAAAAATATTGTGGTGATAGTGCACAACTATGTGATGATACTATGAGTCATTGATTATATACTTTATATGGTATGTGAATATATCTCAATAAAATTGCACTTATAAAAAAGTACATATGTCTGGTCCATGAAAGATACTGTTAATAGAATAAGAAAACAAGCCACAGAATGGGAGTAAATATATGCAAAACATGTATCTGATAAATGATTTGTATAGAAAATATGCAAATAACTTAAAACTCAACAATAAGAAAACAATCCAATTAAAAATTGTTCAAAAGATCTGAACAGACATCTCATGAAAAAACATACAGATGGCAAATGAGTATATGAAAAGATGCTCAATTATATGTCATTATTGAATTCCAAATTAAAGCAACAATTGTGTGGTAGATTGAATTGTGTATCCCCATTTGGACATATTCTGGGTCTTGGTCTACATTCTGCTGGGTGTGGAGAAATTACAAATAAGATCACTTCATGATGTTACTTTAGTTAAGGTATGGCCCAATTGAATCAGATTAGGCTTTAATCTGAATTAAGGTGGAGTTCTTTATAAGCAGAGTGAAAGTAGATGAAGAAAGAAGCCACGGAGTGCAGACAGAATTGGCAAGTCAGTGAAACTGGAAAAGAAAGAAGAGGTTTCCATATGCATTGCTGTGTGACAGAAAAGCCAAGGACCAAGGATTGTCAGTAGCAAGCCTCAGAATGCCAGTCTTTGGGGAGAAAGCATTGCCTTGCTGATATTTTGATTTTGGCTTTCTTTTAGCTTTAAAACTGTAAGCTAATAAATTCCCATTATTCAGTATGAGCCAACCTATTATTTGGTATTTGTTTTAGCAGCCGGGCAACTAAAACAAATGACACCATACACCTATTAGAATGGCTAAACTTCAAAACACTGATAAAACCAAATGCTGTCAAGGATGTGGAGCAATAGGGGCTCTTCTTTATTAATGGTGGAGATGCAACATGGTACAGTGACTTTGGAAGACACTTCTGATGAATTCCTTAGTTGATAGCTTGAGAATTACTGTTTTTGGCCCTGGCCAGGATATAAAAATTAGCCAATTTCTTCAAAAAGTGACAAGGATTTATCTAGGTTTTCAAATTTATTCTCATTTGGAACATGATGGCTTTCTTTAGCTCCATATGGCTGAAACATTCTTCCAATGGGAGAAATGGTTAATTTTTCCATGACTCCAGATGGGCCACTTGAGCTCATCTTTTCTTCTCTTCCAAATGACCACTGGCATGGCTACCTTTGATTAAAGCTGAAGTTACCACCCTTAGCAGACCATTGAGAAAGCATGTCTGAAATATTCCTGTAAACTTTCGGAAACAGATATCCTTCTCTCAGGTCTTTCCTGCCTTAGGAACTTTACCCATGTTTGCTTTGTGTGAAATGCTCTTTTGCCCTCTTTTTGTCTAAATAAATGTCACTTTTTCAAAGATGCCTTTTTTGATATTCCCATGTTTTCTCTAGACTGGTTTTTTTTCTAGATATAAGCAACTGTAGCATCTGACTGTTCTTTTTAGAATTGATTGTGCTTGTAAGTATGATAACTTTTTTGTATCTGGAATGATTTGGTTAATGGACTCTTCTTCTGAGAGAATAGGCACTATGACTTTTCTCTTGTGTTTTCCTGAAATTTTATTTTCAGGAATTTGGGCCAAGAATTAACCACAAGGCATTTCAGAAAATTGTTTTGTTAATGGTGTGAAAAATGACTTTGTGAATTTATGTAAAAGTAATCCATTGTAATCTGATATTGATAGATAAGAAAACAAGGTGAAAGGCTTTTACATAATCTTAAGTAACACATTACTTATGCATAAGAAATACCATATAAAATATGTGAAACAGTTTTGATCTACAAGTTTTGTATATAAGTCATATTATAAATCTATTAGAATTTTGGTCCTAATTGCTTAAATGCATTGAACATAAGAATAAATAATGTTATGGCCAATTATTTCTTTGAGAAATAAATAATTACTGATTCATTTGAGGCTCCATATTGCACTTGAATTGCATCTAGCTGCATTTTTCAGCCTCTCTCACGGAGGTGACTGCTATCCTGATTTGGGAGTTTATCATTTCAATGCATTTCTTTATTTAACAGTATCTTCTAACCAAAATTATTATAGCAGCTATGCCAAGGTATAATTTTGTTTGTTTTTGTTTGTCTCACCTAGATATGACATTTTTATCTCAGCTAGGGCAATGAATTTGATATACTCTAAGTAGTATAAAAAAAAGATTTTTTCCCTTTTATTGATTCACTTCATTGATAAGCACAGTGATAATTTCATCAATAGTATTTATATAAACATTAGATATTTAAGATGCTTTAGGATAGAAAATGTTATGGGAATTAGTTATTCTTTTTCCTTATTTAACTCTTCTACCCATTTTTATTGATATTATAGATTAGCAAATGTTTTTTTTATTTTTAAGATAAAATTATTTTCAAAGTTAACAAATAACTTTTTGAAGCATTTTTGCATATTTTCTAGATGTTTCATGGAACAATCACAAAAGAACTAACCAGCCATGAAGAATGGAGTCACTATAATGAAAACATTATAGAAGATCAAAAAGATTTTGTTTTTATAAAGTTCAATGGTCTTCATTTAAAATCTATGGAAAATTTGCAGTCATGTATTTCTCTTAAAGTATGCATCTTCTCAAACAATTTTATTACAGATATTCGTCCACTTCAAAATTGTTTAAAATTAGTCAAACTAGATCTCCATGGAAATCAGGTAAGTAATAGCCATTTCAGATATCTGAATATAAATGAAAGTTATATATAGTAAGCACTTATATTATCTACTTACAGTATTTTTCTCAGAAATTCTTTTATACAAAAATAAATAAAATTTTAAAAATGTAAACAAAAGTTAAAGTTAGAAAATTAAAAAAATATAAACAAGCAATGCTTTATTTGATATCATTTACTCCTTCAAGTCTTTAGTATGGATTAAGTATGTTTTTTGACTCCTTAAGTTTCCCTTAAGAAAACTGTTTGAGAATTGTTTAGTCAGACTATTACAAAGAAGATTTACTGAATGGCATATATATATTTATCCATTTAATTAGTCAAATAAAATGACTTATTCCAAATGTCCAGTATATAATGCTTTTTCCAAGTCATCATTTGGACAATTATAAATTCTCTCTTTTTGTCCATTAATTAGAAATTCATCATTTGAGAAAAATGTGAATTTTAGAAAATGTTTAATAGGTGTTTATCCATTTTCTATGCAATTTATAGAAAATTAATATTTGAATTTCAAGTGTTATTATTAATACTATTTCAGATAAAGATTCTACCAGACACTAAATTTTGGAGTGGATTGAAGAACCTAAAACTCCTTTATCTTCATGACAATGGGTTTGTGAAGCTAAAGAACGTATGTGTATTATCTGCTTGTCCTAACCTCATTGCTCTCACTATGTTCGATTGTCCAGTAAGCCTTAAAAAAGGATATAGGCATGTTCTTGTTAACAGTATATGGTCTCTTAAGGCTCTGGATCATCATGTGATTTCTGATGAAGAAATAATTCAGAACTGGCATCTTCCAGAAAGATTCAGGACGTGTAACCATCGACTTTTCTTTAATATCTGCCCTGCTTTGAGAAAGGTATTTGGCTTCATTATGATTTCTTTTTAAATAAATTTATGGAAGTAAAGTTTTAGCCTCTTAAGTTTTATACATAAATTGTGTAAACTTTGTAATATTTTTTCATTATTTATATAAAATATCATAAGCCAGTGAACATATTCAGAATGACCTTATATATTAAAATTTTACAATGCTTCTATGCCTACTGCATGTAAATGGTTGGGCCTAAATTTATAAATTATAGAGAAACAAGATTTTTAATGAAAGCTGAAATGAAATCCATAACTTTCAAAGTTTTGGTATTTGTATGATTCCATTGGGAGCTATATGATTTTTATGAATGTCTTAATGGACAGTATGGATTATTTATTAGAAAAGGAAAACAAATTCAATCCTTAAACAATCAATTTGGTGACATATGGACACAATCAAATGATAATTATATGATGATTTTTAAAATCTTGGAAGAGGTAATTGGGAAAACTTGATATCTAATTAGAGATTATAGAATATTGAAATGGTAGATAAAAATGTAAAAAAGCATGCTTCTTATAAATGTTAGATAAAATAAATCATGTAAGAGTTCAGAAGTGGGAATTAACTCTGAAATTGCTAAAAAATCAGCCACAAGATAAGGTAAGTTAAAAAAAAAACACAAGTATGCTATAGACCAGTGTTCATAAGATGCTTTAATATATATATATATACATGTATATAAATTCACATATTATGCTTGGAAATTTTGAGGCTAAGGAGAAAATAATTTTGAACAGTGATCATATCTGAAAGGGTAAATAAACAGTGAACAGTGATTATATGTGGAAAGGCTGGAGATTAGAAAGATAGAAGATTTTTATGACTGCAAACTTATGAGCATAATAATGATTTTGAAAAATAGCAAAAAAAAACTTAGGGAAATAAAAAAAGGAGACAGTATTCAAGTCTGGATGTCTAAACCTGGGCTCTTTCAAGCACAATAAAAATGGCATGTTCATTTAAAGAAATAATGGAAAGTGGGATAGGAGGAGTGTTGAAAAGAATCTTAGATGATATATTAAGGAGTTTTGACTTCTTTCTGAATGCAGTGAAGATCTATTGAAGTAATTTGATTAGGAAATTAAAGTTCTTCTCTAATAATAGGTGTACTATGAATAAATGGTATTGATAAAAGTTTTTAAATGGTGGCTTAAGGTGGGCCACAGTGGCTCAGCGGGCAGAATTCTCGCCTGCCATGCTGGAGACCTGGGTTTGATTCCCAGTGCCTGCGCATTATTAAAAAAGGGGGAGGACTTATTCCAATGTTTTATTAGCAGATCAATGGGGGTGCAGGTGGGTGTAGACAAATGAGAGTAGGAAAACCAGTTACTGTAGGCCAGAGATGGTGTGATTGGGTTGATATAGGCAGAGAGCAATGACAATGAAGAAAGAAGACAATGTAAAGTAGTGCATGGACAAATTTTCTGTAAAAAAAAAGTTCTGTGGTAGGCACTTGAATATTTTTCTCATTCATTCATTGCCAGTGTATTGAGTATCTAATATGTGAGTGATTATCTTAAGCCTTAGGGATTCAGTGATAAATAATACTGACAAAGTTTCTGCCCTCAGGAAGTCCTGTAGGAAGAGACAGGAAATGAACATATAACTGAAGAACAAAACAAAACAACCATAAAATTTCAAATAGTTTTAGTCACTGAAGAAAGAAAAGAAGACAATAACATAGGATAAAAAGGGGTGGAAATTTAGGCTAGGGTGAATTGGGAAGGCCATTCTGAAATATATCTTTTTTACTCTTCATCTTATTTGCTAGAACTGTTATAACAGATGCCATACAGTGGGCTAGCTTAAGCGATAAGCATTAATTAGCACACAGTTTTGGAGTTTGGATGTCCAAAATCAATGCGTCAACAAAGCTATGCATTTTCCCTGAATCTGTAAGTGTTCTGGTCCTGGCTAGTAGCAATCTTTGAAGTTCCTTGGCTTGTATCTCTGCCTCCATCATAAATGTAGTAAGTCCTAGAGATATATGGCCTGTAAGGAGTAATATTTTATTCTTTGAGTATTGAAGGATTTTATTTATATAGGAATATTTATATTTTATAGTCTATAGGAATTTATAGTCTATAGGAATATAAACAAACTCTTGATAAGTATTAAATTAGTATCAGTGGAAAGAAAGATTTATTTAGTAATGTGAGATATAACTTCTGAACATTTAATAGCACTTATTAATGAATTATGTTATAAAAACTGAAAATAATAATAAACCATATAATAGTTCACACAGTTTTTTTTTAATGTCTTGTCATTCTTTTATGAGGAAAGCATAATTGTAGAAATTAAAGGAGTATACATTCATTCTACACTTGATCTTAGCCAAAAGGCCAAGAAGCAATATATACATTCATTCTAAAAGAAACAAATTTAGTACTGTAACTAAAATTTGTGCCCTATAACAAATCAAAAATATCTAGGTCTTTTCAGCCTTAATTATGACATAAAATGATTTCCAGATCTTTGTTTTCTTCAAATAGTTATATTTTGAAGAAAGAGAACAAAATGCTTATTCATGTTTTTGAAATAAAAGTAACTATAGAAATGTGAAGTGTTTAGCATATATTGGAAGGATATTATATCTATATTTTTATCATTTTATTTATATGTACATTTTTTTTTTTTTTTTTTTAAAGGAAAGACAGAGAGAAGGAAGGAAGGATAGAAGGAAGGAAAGGAGGAAGAAAGGGAAACATCTTTTAAACATTTTCTTGTTTTATTGTATTTTGTTTCTCCGTTTTTGTTACATGGGCTTGGGCTGGGAATCGAACCGAGGTCCTCCGGCATAGCAGGCAAGCACTTTGCCCGCTGAGCCACCGCGGCCCGCCCTATATGTACATTTTTAATGATGGGAATGGTATAAGAAATGAACCAGTTTGTGTCAATTGTGATTGCATTTTGTTTGCATGTAATTGAAACTCAACTAGAGGAATTTTATTCTTTCATGTAACAAAAAGTTCCCAAACAAGCCTTCCTTCTGTATAGTTTTTCAAGGAAAACTTCAGAGACCAGGGCTCATTCTAGGTTCCTGTTTGTCATGGTCAGGTTCATGTGTCAACTTGGCCAAGTGGTGGTACCTGTTTGTCTGGTTGGGCAAGTGCTGGCCTGTCTGTTGCAATGAGGACATTTCATAGAATTAAATCATGATCATGTCAGCTGCATCCACAACTGATTCCATTTGTAATCAGCCAAGGGGAGTGTCTTGGGCAATGAGTAATGCTCAGTGTAATCACTGGAAGCCTTTTAAGAAGGATTCAGAAGAGACAGGCTCTCTTCCTGCTTCAGTTGGCGAGTCTCTCCTGTGGAGTTCATTCAGACCCTCCATCAGAATCTTTGGCTTCACAGCCTGCCCTGTACATTTTGGACTCTGCATTCCTACGGTCATGTGAGACACTTTTATAAATGTTATATTTGCGAGTGTTCCCTGTTGATTCTGTTTCTCTAGAGAACCCTAACTAATGCACTGTTCTTCCATCTCTAGGAAATGGATATTTTTCCTCATAGTCAATGAGATGCTTCACATCCAGGCATGCACTCCAGGCAGGAAGAACGGTGTTGGTTAGGGTCAAAAGCACATGCCAGCTAATTCTGTCATTTTGTGTTAGAGAAACAGTAGCTCTTCCAGGTGTAAGTAGTAAAGATAGGTCTTTGGAAAGTAGCTAACATTATTTGTCACACAGTGAAAAAAAATTGAAAATAAAGTACAGGATTGATATTTCAAGGTAAATATTTTTAGCTTAAGCATTTAGAATCCATTCATTCTTTTTTAAAATACTTTTATTGACACATCTTCACAACATACATTCCTTATATGGTGTACAATCAGTGGCTCACAATATCATCACATAGTTGTGAATTCATCACCATGATCATTTTTTTAGAACATATGCATCATTCCAGAAAAAGAAAAAGGAAAAAAAAAAAAGAAAACTTATACATATCCCATACACCTTAACTCTCTCTTATTGACCACTAGTGTTTCCATCTACCCAATTTATTTTACCCCTTATCCCTGCTATTATTTATTTTTATCCATTTTTTTAATTCATCTGTCCATACCCTGGAAGAAAAGAGCATCAGACACAATGTTTTCACAATTACACAATCACATGAAAGTTATTATCTTTATTCACTCATCTTCAAGAATCAAGGCTATTGGAACACAGCTCAATAGTTTCAAGTACTTCTCTCCAGCCACTCCAATACACCATGAACTAAAAAGGGATATCTATATAATGCATGAAAATAAGCTCCAGAATACTCTTTTGACTCTGAAATCTCTCAGCCACTGAAACTTTATTTTGTCTCATTTCTGTTTTCCCCCTTTTGGTCAAGAAGACTTTCCCTGTCCCTGATGCTGGGTTCCCGGCTCATCCTAGGAGTTCTTGCTCACTTTGCCAGGGAAATTTCCACCCCCTGGGAGTCATGTCCCACCTAGCTGGGGAGGGCAGTGAGTTCACCTGCTGAGTTGACTTAGAGAGAGATACCACATTTGAGCAATGAAAGAGGTTCTCTGGTGATGACTCTCAGGCCTAATTTTAAATACACTTAACCTATCCTTTTCAGGAATAAGTTTCATAGGGCAAACCCCAAGATCAAGGGCTCGGCCTATTGTTTTGGCTGTCCCCACTGCTTGCAAGAATATCAGAAATTCTCCAAATGAGGAAGCTGAATATTTTCTCCTTTCTCCCCAGTTCCCCAAGGGAACTTTGCAAGTACTTCTTTATTCACTGCCCAAATTACTCTGGAATATATCAGGGCATCACAATAACCTGGACGGACAAACAAAATCTCATGCCCTATTCAAGATCCCATGTACTTATGGTGTTCAACTAAATTGACCATATAAGTTAAATTACGTATTGCACTAGCCAAAATATAAATTTTGCAGCAAATAAACATCTCTCCCTTTGGTCTCACATAGAAGTTGAAGTTTTAAACTATGAATGATATCATCCTGTACCCTGTGTTCTGGTCTGCCTTAGTCCTGTCCAAATCAGCTTCCTTCATATCTATACTTGAATTCTGGTCCCTTTTCAACTTAACAGTTTCTATGTGGGTACTGCTGACTTTCATAGCTTCAGAGATCTAACTTAGTCTGAGGTGTCATATAAATACTCAAAGTTTATTAATCAAGATTAATATTTATATTAATGTGATATGAATTATAAATAAATCTAAAAACTAAAATCAAGCTATTTCTTATTAGAAAGAATGAATCCAAAAGCCAAAGATATGCAGAAAAAATAAAAGGCTAAGCAGATATATATTAAGCGCAATAAAGCAGAGGAACTTCACACTAGTCTCAATCAATGTAGAATTCAGTACACAAAAATTTAATATCCATAAATAGGATTTCTTCTAATTGATACAAAAAGCAAAAACCACAATAAAGATGTTTTAGTTGTAAGTGTTAATGCACAAAATGATATTCTGCAAAGACATATAAAGCAAATACTTTTGGGAAATATATGAATAAATTGGTACAAAATATTACAGTAGAGAGAGAACTTAACAGGTATTTCTAAATAAATTATATCAAGAAAAAATAAGCACAGGGAACTCTGCTTCTGAGATGATAGGGTGAATTTGCTTTTCTGTACTCCTCTTGCAAAATTCAACTTAATTCCCTGGACATTATACATAAAATAAATTCACGAAAACTCGAAAGGTAAAGAAAAGAGGGCATACAGGCTAGGGAACTCAGAACCTGAGAAAAGAAACTATGATGAATTCCTTTTTGTCGTTGTTATTTTGCTTCATATTTCTTAAACTTTGAACTGAATAACTTAGCAACCTGGGAAGGCTAATGCATGGAGACAAAAAATCTTCAACAAAAGGATTTGAGTGGGAGCCTAGGCATCTATCTTAATGAGGCTGTAATGAGGTGACCTAATGCTTGCTGAGGAGATGTCAGAAAGGTCAACCAGGGAGCCAGGACTTATATCCCTGCCGGCCAGTAACAAAGCCTGCCCATTCCAGCAGTAATGAGGCATTCATTCCTCTCCTTCCCCACTGGGGTGATGTCAGAGAAGAACTTTCACCATTTCTGAGCAATAATGAGGTCAACCCCATACAGTGTCAGTGAAGACCATGTGTAACTCCCACCTCCACCCAGAAGTAGCAATAATCATCCTCCACACCAAGAGGGGTCACCATGACAAAATGGGGAACCGGGACTCCTACCTCTCTCTGGCAGTAAAGAGATGGTGATCACCCATTCTCCTGATAGAACAGTGTAAGGGAAAAACAGTTAAAACAGAAGATTTAAGTAAGATCCAGAGTCTTATAATATAATATGAAAACATCTAGGTTTTTCAATCAAAATACACTCATCGTACCATGAACTAGGAAGATCTAAAACTGAGTGTGAAGAGTCAGTCAAACACTGAGAAGACAGGAATGTTAAATGATCAAATAAAGATTTTAAAGCAGACATGATAAAATGCTTCAATGAGTAATTATAAACTTGAAACTTGAAAAAAAAATAGAAAAATTCAGCAAGTAATAGAAAATATAAAGAAGAACCAAATGGAAATTTTGAAATTAAAAAAAATAGAATAACCAAATACTCAGTGGATGAGCTTAAAAGCAGAATGGAATGTTGGAATTTTGCTAAGAAACACACAACAAATTAACTGAAACTCCATATTATTTCTTTTGGATAGAGACCTTTTTGGTTTTTCTTCCAAAACTATGTGAAAAGCTAAGGACAAAAGTAGGGGCTTCTGACTGCTTTTAAAAGATGTTTCTTATCTTTTAATAAAAATATTAAAAATAAATAAATAATGGAAAAAGAAGAAAAATAAATAAAAAGATATTTCTTTTTTCCTCTCATGTTTACAGTGGAGAGAAAACAAAGCTGAAATGGAAGGTAATAGAAGGGCATATGGCCACCAGACTGATTTTTACCTTTATAGATGGTTTAAGAGTAGAAATGCCCGTAAGTCAGCTGCTTCCCATTATAGTCACATGAGTGGACAGCAGGGGTGTTCATTATGGAATTCCAAAGCATGAAGCAGCTTCTTTACTATGTTATTTGGAGCCTTCATCTTCTTGTGTATGTTGCTACATATCTCCCATAGTAAGTGATGCTCAAAAGTGACACTACTGATGTTTGGATCAAGTAGTTTTTTGTCCTGGAGGGCTGTCCTGTGCATTGTAGAGTGTTTACTAGCATTCCTGGTCTCTGCACAGTAGATGCCAATAGTGACAACCAAAAATGTCTCCAGACATTAATTACCAACTGTGCCTTGGGAGACAAAATTGCCTGAGTTAGAACTACTGATCTAGTCTACAGGTCTCGACTTTAGGATCCTTACCTGGGAATGGAGGTACTGTCTTCTCCATGTAGTTGAGGCCTCCCTTCCCATATTATTTGTGCTCTGGACCACAGCCGTTGACAGTTTTTAATTTTTTCGTTAGTACTGTGTTGTGATGATTCTCGAATGTATTTTAAATTCTTAGTAATATTTGATTTGGGTGAATTTTTTAAAAGACTTTTGAAATTGACTATAGAGTGTTCCCAAAGTGTTTACCAACTGATAATAGAAAAGATAGACCTTAAGGACCAGATATGTATAGGAGAACTGAAAACATGGGAATAAGGAAGAAATGAGAATTAAAATAAGTAGAAAAGGTATTTAGAGAATGAAATTAATGAGGAAAGAAGTTCTTTGTGTAATGATATACAGTCTGAATGGAATTTAGTTTTAGAATTTACTTTTTAAATTATACTTACAGTTAGAATGCCAAGTACTTTACTATATGAATCATATCACAAAAGTCCTTTTTCTTTTGAAATGCCTCAGTGTACTTTATAGTTGGGTTAGCAATGCCTTGTTTCATTCCATGCAACTGGTAAGTATAGATATTTTATAATTCTATCATCTATTTTATTGATTGTTGATAGCTTTCTGCCTCAGTTTATTTTGCTATTTGCCAAGATTTTAACTGTAATTTTTATTGGACTAAAATTACTAATATTTAACTTTATTTTACAATTAAATTATTGATTTCATAATTTTACATTATGTTAGTTTGCATGAATTGCCTAGTATATTCCTCTCTTCTATATTTGGACTCATTTTTTCTGAATACCAAATGGGTTTGTGGAAGTCCTTTGTGAACTCTGAAATTTTATTACTATAAAACTGAGATAACATTGCTTGAGTGAATAAAAGGTTCCAGATGCTGTTCTAAGTGCTTTACAGATATTACCTAGCAACAACCCAATGAGATAGTACCATTATCTCCATTTAAAGATGATGAAAACAAGGAAAATATGATGAGCAACTGAGGTTATTTCCCCTAGATGACACAGCTGGCAGTTTGCCCCCAGAGCCATTATTCCTCTAGTGTAGACAATGCAGTACTTCCTCTTATAAAGAAAATGTCTCCATTTTCCTTCATGTATCCAATGGTTTATCACATTTGTACTAGTTTGAATTGATATCATTATTAGCATTTTGCAAGATCATTGTTTTAGGGCATCAGAAGTCTTAACTATTGTCTGGAATTTGCTTGTTCTCTAGCAGGGACATTAACCCTGGTCACAGCTGATGATTATTCTGATTATCTCCTTAAAGAAAAGGAATTATTCAGGCCTCCATAGAAAGCAGATCTATATACTATGTGAGTTTAATGGTTCTCTGCTAGTGGGAACTGAAGTATCTGACCAGGATTATCTGGCCTCATTCTCTAAATTCCCTCCTGTGTTCTTCTCCCTCAGCTCTCCCTTTTTCGTATTTGCATGTCCCCCACTTCACCCCATCCCACTTTGCATGTACATACCACAAGCCCAAATGCAATGAACAAAGGAACATATGTATTAGAAGAAATCACATTTACTAGAAACCAGCAAAGAAAAGCATTTAAACTTATGATTAATTCCTAAAGTCCATTTAGACATAGTGAATTGTTTTTCTGTATATAATGATGGGACTGAATTGAAGGAACCACACAAGGGTAGCCTGACTTTAAGCTTTTCTTCCTGCTAAATAAGACAAAATGACAGGAATAAAAGGAGATTCTCAAAGTTCCCTAATTCTCAGGGGGTAATAGTGGACTAAGAGATGGTAAGATCCATTGCTACAGATCACAGAGGACCTTTCACTGAGAGGGCCAGATACAGGTAGAGTTATAATATGTAGCAAGCTGGTGTGTGACGCGATTCTTTTGACAGGGCATTCCCAGGAAAGAGCTCAGATTCAGCCACTTGACTAGAGTAGGTGACAAGCCCAATAGAAAACTCAGTATAAAGAGCTGGCCTTTGACAAAAAAAAAAAAAGCTGACCTTTGACAGAGTGCCTTCTCCAAACAGAGAAGAAAATTCTTAAATGTGATTTTTTTCTATTACAATTGTCCATATCCCTAGTTTAAAACTAGTACCTGGTTAATATAAACTTATATCAACCTATTTTCCAGCTTTAGATTTGGACAGAGAAATTTAACACCATTAAGGAATGAATTACCTTAAAAAATGTAACACATCAGGTGTAAATATTGAAAGAATAGAAAAAGAATGTACCCTCATGACTTTTAGGCAAATACTAGGCATGTTTAGAATTTCCCTTGTTTAAAGATCACTGCACATGGCAAACAAGCAAGCAAGCAGCTTATGGAAGTATCTAGTAACTCTAAATAAGAAGGTATCCTTTAATGGAAGAAAATTTTTGAGAACAATTTTCTAGAAGAAAAATCAGTGAATTTTAGACAATATTTTCTTTATTGATCAAATACAATTCACCAGAATATAGACGTTGTAAGACAAAGCAGATGAAATGCAAACAAACCACACTGAGTAAAAATACAAGAAACCAAAACAGACATAAAGAATATAATATTTTATTCAAAAAATAAAATTGTTATGTTTCACATAATATCAGCTTAAAAAGCTCTCCCAGAATACAGAGATAATGACAGTATATGAAAATCATGAGAAAAAATGCAAGACATGGCAATCCGCTCTAGGAAATCTAATAGGTTTGGATAGGAATTATAGTAGAGAGAAGTAAAGCAAATAAAGAAAAAGCAATAATCACAAAAATAATGGAAAAATATCATGAATTTGGTAAAAATCCATGAAAGAACATATATTTCCCTAAAAATCTTTGAAGTTCAACTCTCTAGTTGGGAAAAAACAAAAGCATTAGTAGTTATTATTTCCAGATGCATCTTTTGAACATGAAATTATTAAGCAAATAGAGGTGTTGGCATGACCATAGGGTATGTGAGGCAGAGTGGAAAGCATTTGCAAAGGCACAGAGGTATTGACAAAGCTTGGTACATTCAAGTGACAAGTAGTGTGGTGTTTTTGGAGTTTAGAGGACATGTTTGGGCATGTCTAATGAGGCAGAAGACAAAACTAGGATTAAAATAGCAAAGGGTGTTATGTGTCATGCCAAGAGACAGGACTTTATCTTGCAAGATATTGGAGAAATGTTTAAGGATTTTTTACATGACCAGATTTTTGTTGTAGAAAAATCATTCTGTATTCTATAATTTTGGAGAAGAGGAAAATTGAAAAGTTGAGAAATTAGTGAGGAATCTGTGGGAATAATGTGGGTGCTAGCTTATAAGAGCTGATTTAATAAATTGATAGAAGACATAAAGAATAGAGAATATATTGAAGAGATCCTTAGTTGAGAGAATTTAGTGATCTTTTTGGATGTAATGGGATAAGAGAGCCAAAGGAATATAAGTTTATTACTTGGTTGACAAGATTGGAGAATAGTTTTAATGACTGGAGATAATGCAATATGAGGTGTGGATTAGGGGCGTTTTCAAATGGGGAAGGTAATGATTTCAATAAGAAGTTTGTAATCAATCTTTCAACAATGTGCTGGTTAAATCTATTAAGCAAGGGTGCGTATATGATCAGATTTGTGATTTTGGAATGCTCACCATAACAAACAGTGCACATTATGGTTTGGAGAGCGTGAGGGCAAATGAATTCGGTTATCAGTTAAGAAACAACATAGGAAGAAGTGATAATAGTGTAGTATAAGAAGGGCAGTGGATAGAGGAGAAGGAAAAGGTCAGACATGTATTTGATATTTAATATATTGGATCTAGTGATATTGGATATGGGGAAGTACAAGAGGAAAGAGAATATAGGATGGTTTCAGGGTTTCTGACTTAGGCAACTGTAGAGAGTAATGCCATTCATTAAGATAAAGGATATAGGAGAAATCTGGCTTTGAGAAAGATAATAAATTCATGTTTCATTCATGTTTCAACAAGCTGAGTTTAACAGGCTCTCGATTTGACCATATTTTTGTGTAGCTCAAGAAAGAGGGTAAGCAAGCCATAAAATAGAAATTTGGGAGTCATCAGAATATAGATAACTGTTGAAGTTATGGATTTGGATGCAGTCATCTGGAGAATGCCTATAGGTTGAAAAGGGACAAATGGAGAGAATTCTCTCAGTGTTAAACATTTAACTGGTGAGCAGGATAAGAGAAGATCTTTAATAGTCTGGAAGAAAATGAGTAAGAAGGAGTGGTAAACAGAAGCCAAGAGAAGTGTTTCAAGGAGGAAATGTCCAATGATAATTCCATAAGAAAAGTATCAGATATAGATATGATCATAGGGGGAGAAGCCAGTGCATTGAGGTATAGGAAAAGAGAAGATGGGGACAGCAAGTATAGAATTCTGTTTAAGGAATTTGAACTCTTAATGGAAGTTATAAGCAAAGGATGGAGTATATTTATTTGTATGTGTGTACATTTTAAAACTGGGGGAGGATACATCACATTTATTGGTGAAAGAATAGGACCAGTAGGGAAGTAAAGTAGAAAGCACTGAAATAAACAGTGATATAGTTAAATCTGTAGGAAATGGAGGGGAATTAGTTGATGGCATTCAGAATTGTTGGCCCTGTTTTCTCTCTGAAAAGAAGAGCCAAAATGTTTGGGAAGCACTAGGAAAGGGGCTTCAAGGGCACTGAATAGTATTGAAGGTTTGGAGTAGCTATTGTTGGGAATGAAAGCAAGCAAGCCAGGGATAAGTAAAGACATTGCTAATGAGCAACGAGTGTTTGAAGGCATAAGTTTGAAGTAGTACTAATATGCAAGGTTTTGTGATTTTTTTTTCCCCTGTAATAAATAGTTGATTCAGTGTTTAGAAGGGAGAGGTGTGTGTTTAGAATGTTGTAGGGATGATAATTTTCTAGGTAGATGCCTTCCAAATAGTATGAATGTCAACTTTTGAATGCATAATTCCTACATTTAAAATATAAAGTGACCTATTTCTAGCCAGACAAATGATATATGGGTACAAGGAGCCTATGATCCCAAACCTAAAATTTGTAGGAAAGGAAATCTAGAAGACAATTTCCTTAAAGGTGATGTAGGATATCTTTTCCCAGGGAATGTGCTGTGTTCCAATAAAAGTGTCCAATGTTCTACTTAAACTGCAACAAAATTATGAACTACTGCGTATTATTTTATGACTCCATTGTATTTAAGTATGTAAATTTTATTTATAGGGATCCATAGACTACTTATAGGGTTTCATTGGATACCTGTTCATGCCATTGTCTTACAGAGGCCAGGATTATTATGATTAAATTTTATTACCTATGTTGTCAGATTGGGAGAAGGATCTAGAATGTAAAAAGTTATCATCATGGATCTTTTATTTTGCACAGAGAATTGAAATTCGTGTGAGAATTACAATTCTCGGTCTTCTGATCCAATTAAATTGATCTGAAAGTCTAAATTGTTTAACTATTGATTACAAGATACCTGTGAACATTTTATTAGCTTATTCATACCACTAGGTTATCAAGTTTAAAATGTCTATTGGAAATACTTTCATGAAAGATAAAAGTTCATTATATATTCTTTATACAGGGGTCAACCTATGAAGATGAAGTTAATAATGTTAGATGTATTATTTCAAAAATTAATGAAATTCTGGCTCATAATTCACCAGTTTTGATTGTTCAAAGATGGATACGTGGCTTCTTAGTTAGAAAAAAATTGAGGTATGTTTTATTTTCTTTACCTTTTGAGTATTAAAATAAGAGAATCAGTGATAAAAAGTCAATTCTCCAATAATTTTTATTTTTGTATTCTCTTATAACTATTTGATTATTTGACCTGTTTAAAAAAAATACCATAGACTGTGTAGTAATTAGTATCATAATATTTACCATTATGATAATTGATTCCTTTATTTTTTCTGTTAAATTGACCAGGTAAGTAAATAATTCAATAAGATATGTGTTAACCTTTGACTAATTCTGGCAGATTTTTATTAACCTTAAAAACATCAGTCACCAAAGCATATATTAAATTTCTCTCATGTAATCAGGTATAATAGAAATATTAGCCATGAACTATATAGTGGGATACAGTGAAATATAAACTATGAAATATTTATTATATGAGTATTTTATACTCTGTTTTGATATGAAGACAATTTTGCTAGAGTGTCTGCCATCATATTATTTTGTTAGTTATCTCTTCCTCTCTTATTGTTCTTTTCATTCCTTTCCAGTAGCTGACTTTGAGTGGAAAACTATTCTTGTTAGAACCTCTCAACATTGTACGGGTAGAGTTAAGTTAGAACATTCTGTCTCAATTTATATATATTAGTAATACTAAAAATCAATCATATGAGAGACTAAATGGACATTTTCATATAGCATATTTTCAAGTGCTAAAGTGATAAAGTTGATAGAAATAAATTTGACCCTGGAATATATGTAAGATTAAAATAGATTCAAAGGACATTCCTCAGGCAAGCAAGATTAGGAAATGTCACTGAAATAAGATTCAACATTCTATGTTAAGACTGAGTGAATATCTACTTTCATTGGCTTGAATTGGCTTGCCTGTGCTATTCATAGTGGTGCTAGCTCTAATAAAGAGAGACAGATATGAGGGATAGGTAACAAAAATGACCATTGTATACTCCCTACCATTTCTGAAGAAGGAGTTCCATATAATTTTCAAGTCAAGGTCAAAGTATGAGAGAGTGTGAGCCTGTAAGTAGAGACAGTCAAATCATCTAAAGTAAAGGATGTGGGAAAGTATCTGACAGATGCATATTTATTTGAAATATTTCTGACTTATATGTTCCATTTAAATTTAGTATGTGTTTTATATGAAATAAACATCCAATTAAGGAAGCTTGTCTTCAATTTATACCCCAGGGAATTTTTCTCTCTTAAAATCAAGCCTTCCTCTGATACTCATGTAACAGGAGATAAAACCCATTGTCATGGGAACAATCTCTGAAGCTTCAACATACATGAACAGAATTTGAATAAACCTCATGGGGAGACATATCAGTCACAGCACTGTGCTTCAAGACAACCTGATTTGAATTCTTTGTTTTTTTAATGCTCTTTTCGACTAAACATATTACTTAACTTTGTGAACTTGAATTTCTTCATCTGTGAAATGGGGGAAGCAAGAGTAATAGTAGTACTTATTTTGCTGTTTGCTTGCAGTAATCAAGGGAGATCATGAATGTAAAGTACATAGCACCTGGGAAAAGTAGATGCTGTATTATTAGCTGCTATTTTTTTTCATTGTCATCATTATCATTTTTGTTTTATATTGTGCTCTCTGCTTTGTTTGACTTTGTGGGAAACTTTTTTTTTCCTCGAATTTCTTCTAATTTTCCCCACTATAGTTCCACAGCATTCACAGAGCACTATTTCAAAAATATAAATCTAATAATTTCATTCATCAGTTTAAGATTCTCCAATGGCTCCCAATTTCCTTAGGCAAAGTCTGAATTATTTGCTGCTACAATGCACATCACATATTTACTTTCTTTATCATAAGCACTTATCATCTTATCATACTAGATTGTTACTGTCTATGTGATTGCATATATATTCAGTTGTACTGTAAACTCTGTGAGGTACAGCATTACATTTTCCTTTGTTCACTATATCTCTAAGCACCGTAGAGTGCCTGACATGTTAGGTGCTCAAAATATGTTAGCTGTATGATGAATATACAATAAATGGAGAAACTATAGGATCAGGAATCAGAAAAGTATTTCTGGATTCGTCTGAGAGAAAAGGCAGAAAGACATGGGAAGCAGAAAGTCACATGGAGTGGCACCTGTACATTTCCATGAACTAGAGGCCCGAGTGATTAGTTCTCTCATAGATATATCTACTTCCATGCATGAGAGATATCTCTCCACCCCTAAATATTTGGCATCTCACTTGAAAATTTTCAGTTAACCTGTGTGAAATATCACATACAGCCTAAATTTAGAAAATTGTTATGGTTAATATTAGTATCTCTTAGAGTAGTAGTATTTCTAATATGGGTGATAGGATGCAAACTAGCTATGATTTTATTCTTATAATGAAATATTGCAATAAAGTTGGCAGTCTACTAAACCTATGTAAATCTGAGGCCACAGAGAGAATTATTGGATAATTGATGGGTTGTAAAAATTGAAAAAAAAATTGCCTACTGAATGTATAGTTTGTATAAAGCACTATAATAGTTACTTGAAACCACTTTATGTCATTTAATATGACAGAGTTTAGGAGTTGGTCATGTAGTTCTGTAGTTCCTGTTTTACAGATGAAGCCGCTAAGGATTGAAACTTGATGGAAAGGTTAGGATATGTGTCCAGTTGTTAGACAGCTATTGTGTGTTGGACAGTTGTGGTCAATTGTGATGAGAGAAAACTGTGCATGTTAAACCTCCAAATGTCAGATTACTGTTCTTTATTATATTCTAAATTCTGTGCTCTTTATACCTTTATTTCTACATCATAGAATCACTATTTGCCAAAGAAGAAGTGCTAATTCTTTTAGTGAAGAAGGGAATTTAGAAATCAGCATCTGGGAACTAGTTGTGCTCATTGCCACTAAAGTGTCATGGTTTCTAGGCCATTACAATAGGCAGAATAAGAAATGTATTATATTTCAAATAATGAATTTATATTGATACCTTTATCCTTAGCCAACAAATGATTCTTCCTTGCCTTCCCTTATTCCACATTATAGTCCCTTCTTCTACCATGAGAACTATGTTTACCAAGATTACAAATAATTTTACACATTATCTTAATCCTATAATACATAGAAACGTAGTTTCAGAATTGCTATACCAAAAGTAGTTTAATCAAGAAACATATTAAATAAAGTTTAAGATTTGTTGGAGTTCTTTTTATCTTTCACCATGGAGATATATAGTTAAATACTGTGTATTTTACTAATCATAAATATTAGATTTCTTTTCATAGTGGTATTAGTTCTTTCTCTAATTATTTTCTTTTTAATTTTAAACAATTTTAATTTTCATCTTTTATTTCTGTTAAAGCATTTTCTATTGTGTTTAGCTATAATTATGCTCCTCTAGTTTAGTCTTTATTTCTAAAATGATTTTTAAAAAAATTCTGATTCTTACCTGAGTCCTACCACTTTATTTCTATAAATGTCTAATTCTAATTTATGTTATTCTTGTTTTTCTTTTATCATTTTCTTGGTATATTTTAGTTCACTTTGAAATAATAGATTATAGCTTTCATTTTTTTTTGTGGGCTTCATTTTATGCTTGCTCTCATTGTCTATAGATATGCTATTCTGCTCTTTATTCCCTTGCTTATGATAACTTTGTATAGAAATAGATTATCATCATCTTGTATTGCTCTTTTTATAAACAATTTTTATGAACTTTAAGAAGAAGCTTTTGGGCGGGCCATGGTGGCTCAGCAGACAGAGTTCTCTCCTGCCATGCAAACACCTGGGTTCATTTCCTGGTGCCTGCCTAAGCAAAAAAAAAAAAAAAAGAAGAAGAAGCTTCTGTTACTTCAGATTCTAGAGTTTCTTCTGTTATTTTTTGTTTGGTTTCCAAAAATACCAAGCTTTACTTTTTTGGTGCCCTGCCACCTACCCTCTTTGATCGGGACCCTGTCTTCGCTTTTCCCCTATTGTCACTTTGCGGCTCACTCTGGATTCTGTCCTCAGAAATTTCTCTTTAGTTTGGGGTTTTGATCTAGAGTGGAACTTTGGCCTGTTAGTTTTGAGGGTTCACAGGGTCAAAAATACTCCATATCACAGAAAGACAAAGAGAAAGGTAGAACAAAATCTTGGAAACTGGAAAACAGGTGGATGTATATAATTGACTTTACAGACCTTACAAACCTGGGGTCACCAAAGGACAGTCTGCAGGATGGCTGCCTGTTTTCACAAATGCAGTTTTATTGGAACACAGCCACACCCATTCTTTTACATATTAGCTATGGCTGATTTCAAGCTACAGTGGCAGAATCAGGTACTAGAAACAAAAACTGTATGGCCAATAAACCTAAAATATTTGCTGTTTTTACTATCTGGCCCTTTAAAGAGTTTGCCAACACTTCTACAGCCTACTTTGATCTTATCAGAAACCTGTAAGTAAAGCTGATTGACACTGCAGAACCCAGAAATGATTAGGAATGGAAGGAGCTAGGAAACTCTATAAGTAGAGTTTTTCTTTAGAGCAGAATTGAATATTCTAAAATAATATAGCAAATACAAATTATAATGTCTCTTAATTCTTTCCTAATTATCTTTACTCTGCATCCTATGAGGAATTTTTTTCAAATTGATCTTCCAGGTGAATAATTTTGTTTTCAGTGATATCTAACCTGTTCTTTAATCCAGCCACTGAATTTTGTAATTTAATTTTTTAATCCTTAGAAGTACTATTTGGTTCTTTATAAAATTTGACTATTTTTTATTTTATTTTTTATTGTTGTAAAATATACATAACTTAAAATTTACAATTTTAACCATTTTTAAGTATACAATTTAGTGGCAATAAATACATTCACAATGTTGTGTAACTATCACTGCCATTTCCAGAAGTTTTTCATCATCCCAAACAATTAAGTAATAGCTCCCCAACCTCCCATTCCCCCAGTCCCTGGAAACCACTATTCAACTTTCTGTCCCTAAGAATTTATCTATTCTAAGTAACTTATATAAGGAGAAGGATGAAATATTTGCCCTTTGTGTCTTAGTTATTTCGTTTAGTGTAATATATATATATATTTTTGTACTACCATCACTTTTATCCATTTCCAAATGTTTATAATCAACCTAATTAAAATATTCTGTGCAGATTAATCATCAGAGCCCCATTCTCTATCCTCATTATTGTATTCTGGTAATCTGTATTCTAGATATTATCTCCATGAAGTTGCCTATTATAGTTAATTTTTTATTAGTGATTTTATACCATATTTGTCCTTTTGTGTCCTTTTATTTCACTCAACATTATGTCCTCAAGTTTCACCCATGTTGTTGAATGCCTCTGTAGTTCATTACTTTTTATAACTGAATTATATCCTATTGTAGATATATAGCACATTTTGTTTAGCCATGCATCAGATGATAGACACTTGGGTTGTTTTCATCTTTTGGTAATTGTGAATAAGGCCACTATGAACATTGGTGTGAAAATGTCTGTTCATGTCCCTGCTTTCAGTTATTCTGAGTATATACCCTAGTAGTGGGATTGCTGAGTCAGTTCCTGAGAAATGCCAACCCATCTTCCACAGAGGCTGTACCGTTTTACATTACCTTCAGCAGTGAATAAGTGTTCTTATTTATCCACATCCTCTCCAAAACTTCTGATTTTCTGTTTGTTTCAGACAGACCATTCTTGTAGGTGTGCAGTGATATCTCATTGTGGTTTTGATTTGCATTTCCTGAATAGCAGTGAAGAAGAACATCTTTTCGTGTGCTTTTTAGCCATTTGTTTTTCCTCATTGGAAAAATGTCTGTTCATGTCTTTTGCTTATTTTTTAATTGTGTCACTTAGTCTATTTATTGTTGAATTGTAGGATTTCTTAACATAGTCTAGATAATAACCCCTTCTAGACTATCTAGACTAGATTTCTTAGTATAGTCTAGATATTAATGATTTCTAAATATTTTCTCTCACTGGGTAGGCTGACTTTTCACGTACTTGATAAAGTCCTTTGAAGCACAAAAGTTTTCAGTTTTGAGGTGGTCTCAATTATCTATTTTTTCTTTTGTTGTTTGTGCTTTGGGTGTAAGGTATAAGAAACCACCACCTACCATAAGATCTTGAAGATGCTTCCTACATTTCCTTCTAGGTATTTTATGGTCCTAACTTTATATTTCTGTCTTTGATCCGTTTTGAGTGCATTTGTTATACAGTGTGAGATAGAAGTCCTCTTTCATTCTTTTGGATAAGGATACCCAGTTCTTCCTGCACCATTTGTTGCGGAGTCTGTTCTGTCTCAGCAAGTGGACTTGGCAGCCTTGTCGAAAATCAGTTGATCATAGGTGTGAGGGCCTGTTTCTGAATTCTCAATTCAGTTCCATTGATCAATATATGTGTCTTAATGCCATTACACTGCTTTGTTTTGATTACTGTGGCTTTTTAATATGCTTTAAAAATCAGAAAGTGTGAGCCCTCCAACTTCATTCTCCTTTTTTAAGATGTTTCTGGACATTTGGGACCCCTTTCCCTTTCAAATAAATTTGATGATTGATTTTTCCATTTCTACAAAGTAGGATGTTGGAATTTTGATTGGGATTACATTGAATCTGTAAACTAGTTTGGTTAGAATTGACATCTTAACCAATCCATGATCACGGACTGTCCTTCCATTAATTTAAGTCATCTTATTTCTTTTAGCAATATTTTGTAGTTTTCTGTGTACAAGTTCTTTATATCCTTGGTTAAGTTTACCGCTAGATATTTGATTCTTTATTTGCTATTGTGAATGGATTTTTTTTCCTTGATTTCCTCCTCAGGTTGCTCATTAGTAGTGGATAGTAACACTGGTGATTTTTGTGTGTTGCTCTTGTATGCTGCCACATTGCTGAACTCTTTTATTAGCTTTAGTACCTATGTTGTAGATTTTTCTGTACTTTCTAAATATAGGATCATGTCATCTGCAAATAGTGACAGTTTTACTTCTTCCTTTTTCATTGCCTTTTATTTCTTTTTCTCGCCTAATTGTTCTGACTACAACTTCTAGCACAATGTTGAATAACATTGATGACAGTGGGCATGCTTGTCTTGTTCTAGATCTTAGAGGGAAATCTTTCAATCTCTCACCATTGAACACAATGTTAGCTGTGCATTTTTCATACATGCCCTTTGTCATGTTGAGGAAGTTTCTTTCTATTCCTAACTTTCAAATGCTTTTTTTTTATCCAGAAAGGATGATGGCTTTTGTTAAATGTCTTTTCTGCATCAATTGAGATGATTATTTTGTTTTTCCTCTCTGATTTGTTAATGTGGTATAATACATTAATTGATTTTCTTGTGTTTAACCACATTTGCATACCAGAAATAAAGCCCATTTGATCATAATGTATAATTCAGTCAATGTGCTGTTGGATTCAATTTGCAAGTATTTTATTGAGGATTTTTGCACGTGTATTAATTAGAGAGATTGGTCTGTAATTTTCTTTTCTTGTAGTATCTTTATCTGGCTTTAGTTTAGTTGATGTTAGTCTCAAAAAAGAATGAGTTAGGTAGTGTTCCCTCTTCTTCAAATCACTGGAAGAATTTGAGCAGGATTGATATTAATTCTTCTTGAAAAATTGGTAGAATTTACCTGTGAAGCCATGTGTTCCTGGATTTTTCTTTTTTTTGGAAAGTTTTTGATGACCAATTGAATCCCTTTACTTGCGACTGGTTTGTTAGGTCTTTTATTTTTTCATGAGTCAGTTTAGGTTGTTTATGTGTTTCTAGGATTTGTCCATTTCATCTAAGTTGTTATGCTGGCTTAAAGTTATTATGTACCCCAGAAAAGCCATGTCCTTTGATCTTTATTCAATATTGCTGGGTGGGATCTTTCTGATTGTTTCCATGGAGATGTGACCCACCCAATTGTGGGTGGTAACTTTTAATTAGATAGTTTCCATGGAGGTGTGTTTCTACCCATTCAAGGTGGGGTTGCTTACTGGAATCCTTTAAGAGGGAACCATTTTGGAAAGAACTTTAGAGCCACCAGAACCAATAGTGTCCACATAGCCAGAGACTATGAGAGATGAAAACAGAAAACGCCTCTGGGGAAGCCAGTGAAGAAACCTGTAGATGAGAAAGCTAGTAGATGTCACCATGTGCCTTTCCAGCTGAGAGAGAATCCCCAAACATCATCAGCCTTCTTAAACCAAGTTATCTTTCCCTGGATGCCTTAATTTGGACATTTTCATGATTTTATGAATGTCAACTTGCAACTTTATAAATTCCCCTTTTTAAAAGCCATTCCATTTCTGGTATATTACATTCCAGCTGCTTTTACGAACTAAAACAGTTGTCCATGATGTTGTCATGCAGTTGTTCATAGAATCCTCATATGATATTTTTTATGTCTATGGGGTCAGTGATAATGACCACCCTCACATTTCTGATTTTGTTTCTTTGTATCTTCTCTTTTTTTTCTCTTTGTCAGTCTAGCAAAGGGGGTTTGTCAATTTTATTATCTTTTTGAAGAACCAGTTCTGGCTTTATTAATTCTCTCTATTGTTGTTGTTATTCTCAAATTCTAATCTCTGTTATTTCTTTCCTTTTGCTTGCTTTGAGATTAGTTTGCAGTTTTGTTTTTTTTTTCTCTCTAGTTCCTCCGGTGTTCAGTTAGGTCTTTGATTTTAGGTCTTTCTTACTTTTTAATGTAGGTATTTAGGGCTATAAATATCCTTCTCAGCACTGACTTCACTATATCTTA
Organism: Tamandua tetradactyla; assembly: GCF_023851605.1. NCBI lineage: Eukaryota > Metazoa > Chordata > Mammalia > Pilosa > Myrmecophagidae > Tamandua > Tamandua tetradactyla. Next base: position 51,557,759 of record NC_135337.1, read on the forward strand.
TAAATTTTTATTTATCCTATAAATTGCAAATTCTTGCAATTTTTCTTTGATCCTCTGATTGTTAAAAGAAATATCGTTAACCTCCATGCATTTGTGAATTTTTCAGTTTTGCAGTTGTTATTGTTTTCCAAAGTCCTTCCATTATGGTTAGAGAAAGTAGTTTGTATAATTTCCAACTTTTTACAGTTATTAAGACCTGTTTTATGACCCAACGTGTTCTGTCTATACTGGAGAATAACTCCTGAGCACTTCAGAATAATGTATACCCTGCTATTTGGGGATGGTCTATACATGTCTGTTAGGTCTAGTTCATTTATCATATTATTTAGGTTCTTTGTTTCCTTATTGATCCTCGCTGTAGATGTTTTATCTATTGGTGATAGTGGTGTATATAGTCTCCAACTATTATTGTAGAGATGTCGAGATGTCCATTTTTGCCATCATTTGCCTCATGTACTTTTGGGCACATCAGTTAGGTGCATAGATATTTATGATTCTTATTTCTTTCTGTTGAATTGCTCCTTTTATTAACATTTAATGTCCTTTTTTGCCTCTTATAACATTTTTGCATTTAAGGGCTATTTTGTCTGAAATTAATATATCTACTCCAGTTCTTTTTTGATTACTGTGTGCATGGACTATCTTTTTCAGCCTTTCATTTCAACCTATTTGTGTCTTTGAGTCTAAAATGAGTCTTTTGTAAACAGCATGTAGATGAGTCATATTTTTTGTAATCCATTCTGCCAATCTGTATATTTTGATTGGCTAGTTTAGTCCATTAGCACTCAATGTTATTATTGTTAAGCTAGTACTTCAACCATTTTATCTTTTGATTCTCTTTTTTATCCTTTGACTGGGCTATGTTTTCTTGTGTCTTAGTATGGCTTGTAAATTTTTGCAGATATCTGACCATCTGATTGATTATCTTGATGAGCTTATTCCAAAGGCTGGTTTCTTTCTCTTGTCTAGTATTTTGTTGTTGATTGAATTTGTGTTAAGGCTTTTCTTTGACAGTTGGTTCTTCAGTATTTCCCAACTAAATTAGGGACAGATATCTGCTCAGGGAGCACAGAACAGATCTGAAGTGCCCTGGGGAGAGGATCACAGAAGTCTACAAAAAGGCTTTTTTTTTCCTTATGCTTCTCAAGGCTGCACTTAGCTGGCCTTCTCAGCAAATGATGCTCTTCACCAAAACTCCTTTTTTCATCTCACTGAAAGTGCACTTTCCTAACCTGCCCAGGAGATGGCACTCTTTTGCAACCTATTCTCCTCAGCCCTCCTGAACAGGCTATTTTTAGCCTTTTGTTAGCTCTTACTCTGAGGCAGTGGAAGTAGTGATGTGGTGGCACCTAACTAGGTCATGCTAGAATAATGGAACCCAGCTGTCTAAATTCACGGGCCAATAGCTGGAACAACTCTTGGCTATGTCCTCCATACTTGGGACAGAAGACTCCCTTGCCATCCCAGTTTGTAGCAGCCTCCAGGCAGGGATTCAATCACCAGAAGCTGCTTATCTCCAGGGTGGGGGATGGGCTCCAGGAGCCTTAGCCTAAATTATTCATGGTGCTTCGCTGTGATTTCTCAGTCTCTTGGTCTTGTACTTCCCTAGGTGCTGCACAGAACTTTCCTAGTCTCTGGAGCCCCATATCAGTTGATTTGGACAATTTCTCTCTCTCTACTTGCTGTTTTTGGGAGAGGAGTGTACCCTGAAGCCCCTACCCCCACCCCACCCCCGCCATTCTACCACTTTCCTGGAAGACACCTGTTTTTTAATAGTTTTTTGTTCTTTCCTTATTTTTAATAACCCATTTTATTTTCAAAAATTTATGAAGCATACTTATTTTTATTCTGTAACTTATAATTCCAGTGGTGACTGTATTTACAGGTCTGATTCTACTGTCTGCTTTTACTATTGATTCTACTTACTGTATCTCATTGTATATTTCTGTGATTTTGATGAACTCATATTCCTTGGACTTTATCTAGATTCAGTGACACTTTGTATGGAAGTTGGGTTCCACAGAGGATTCTTTAGTTAATTTTAAGTGCCTATTGAAACTACCGACCCAGTACCACTTAAATGATCATTTTTAGTTTTTTCACACCACTCAGGTAGTCTGGATGTGGTAATGAAAACCCATTTGAAGGCCTGCTTAAAAATTCTCGGGGGGGAGATTTTTCCCCCTTCCTCACGCAGGGTCAAGGTAGGGCCCAAATGATCATTTTCTTTGCTGTTTTCTGGTGTTCTGTTATGTGAGGGGAATGGTGATATTGGTGATTTTAGTGAAACTGGTGTTGATAATTCATTTTCACATTGAAAGTACATTTCATTGGGTCCCAGATCTATGTGAGAAGTTACATTAGAATCACCATTTTGACCAGACAGCCCCTGGCCTGTCCTCTACAAGTATACCCAAACTATAAACCTGAATGAAGTATATGTCCTCAAGTTTGAAAATTGGCTTCAAATTTGTGTGTGTGTGTGTACATATGTGTGAGTGTGTGCATAGACATATATATATAAAATATTTTATATATACTTATGTATATTATTTTTCCCACCTGTCAAGCATTTGAAGAGATGTTTTGAAAATATTTTATCCATAATTTTTCCATGTTTCACAGGAAGTTTGATCGAAGTATCTAGTCAGCCACACTTTTGGAAATTAAATTTTTCCTTCATTTTTAATAAAGTGAGAAATAGACTTGTTTAAGGATGCTGATGCTGGTTATTGCATTAAAATATATGGTTAAAGAAAGATAATTATCACTTTTTTTTTTTTTTTGACTCTCTACACTGTAATTGAAAGAAAAAGCTTCTGGGCAGGCCACAGTGACTCAGCAAGAAGAGTTCTCACCTGCTATGCCGGAGACCTAGGTTGGACTCCCGCTGCCTGCCCATGTAAAAAAAATAAATAAAAAAGATTCTTACCAAACATCTGCCCTCATATATTCTCTATTCTTAAATTGTAATTTAATATCTCTTAAAATATATTTATACAAATTAAAATATTAAATTTTTAAAAATAAATTTATACAAATAATGACAGTTATTGATAACTCCAACAATGTTAACCTATCGTGAAATATTTTACAGTTTACTTAAGGTTGGAGCTGAAAAACATACAAATATAAAATCAGTAGTCCTATATATAACACACATGTTTGCTTGCCTTTTCTATATTTAACTAATCCCCATTTTGTGCATGTGATTTGGGCTGGTTGACTACACATCCCATCCCCATATGAGTGCTTTCTGTTATAAAACAGTATGTTTTATTAGTATGATTTTATCTTAGTAAAAGAAGTAAGGAGATCCAAGACAAAGTAGTATAAACAATAAAAAGGATTATTTGTTTACATGACTGAAAAGTCCTAAAGAAATTGAATTGAGGCCTGAATAAATGATGCCTGAATTCTACCATACCCCTAACTTCTTCCTTTAGTATTTAAACCCATTTGAACTTTTTGTTGTTGTTGTTTTGTTTACAAAATGAGGCACTCTAAGGAACAGACCTTAAAAACTGAAATTGTGTAAATTGACATAAGGAAGAGAGTGGTAATTTATTTATTCCTGGACTGGAAAGTTGTTCATCATTTTTATTAAAGATGTATTTGGTTAATTTTTTTTGTACTAGACACAGACCTTTGCCTACCAAAGATATGAATTTAGGGCAATTAATAGAAAAAATTCCATGTGTTGGAGTATTTTGATGACTACTTATGTTCTAAAGTAATTTGTGAGAAGAAAGAGACATACTTAGGTTGTAATTGGTACAACTGACAGCAGGGGAAGAAAATTTGACTTTGCTAAGAAAAGTCTATTTCGGCTGTGATCTGTAATTCAGTTTGATGAATAGTTTGTTAATTTGGGAGTGTGTCAAATAAAAAAGCTCATTTATCTATCCCAAGTTAAAGTTAGAACATGGAAATACAGAAAGGTAAGACACTAGAAAGAAATAGTACCTTCTATTAAATATTTTCTACCTGACATAGGGGTTATTAAACTTCACATGAAGTCAGAGCCTTTTGATTCAGTGGTCAGTCCATGAAGAAATATTGGAACCCCAGGCAGAGCCCAGATGAAGATACAAATTATTAAATTGAGTGCTAAGGAATGGGCAGAGTATGATGTCTTCATGTTGGGAGAAAGACTTTTCTACATTCAAAGGATTTGCTTGTTTTAGGAGTTGGGCAGAAAAAACACAGATTGCTTACTAAGTATTTAAGGAAGTTGAGGGGCCAAATTAATCTGTAGTGTCTCAAAACAAAAAATACTGGTTTTTAAGCCTTTGGGCACATTCCAGTATTTCAAATTCTCATAATAAGACATAATCTTTCGCTACAGTAACATCCCATAGGCAGGCATCCTTGCAGTTGTTCATCTCAAGGAGAGATGAAGGAATTCCTCTAAGAAAGTGAGATGAGCTGATCTCAGGTTTTCTGGCCAGTGTACTCATTCTACTGCCCAGACAGAAAGTTCTTCTATTTATAGATTTTCATTGCTGAAATTACCAAAACGTAAAAATAAAATGCGGTTAATTGCTGTTGCACAATTTTGAGTAAGTTTTTCTTGGGAAGGCATTTTATAACTCCAAATTATTTTGAAAGTTACATATTTACTTTGTTAAAACTGTACCATATATATTTCAGTCATTATTTATCAATCATGCATTTATTTTTGATGGACTTTCTAAGATTTCTTATACTTTTATTTCGTTTCAGTTTCATTTCCAACATTGATTGTGGTGGATATTGGAAAGCTGTCCTGAAATGATTAGCATTTTGACATAAAATCACTTATTATCTACTATGATTGTCATTGTAGCAGCCTATGTTGTTATCAAATATCAAGTAATTTGGGTTTAAATAATATTTTCATTTTTGTTAATCATCAGTGATTTTAGAATATTTTCATGGTTGATCAATGACTATGAGTATATCTTAGGAGAAAAACTTTCTTATATAGAGAATTCTTTAAGAATTTTTTCCTTATTTATTCACTGAGAAATATAGGAAGACTTAAAGATATTAAATATGCCAAATAAAATTTGATTTTTCATACTTATTAGCTATGGGCAAATCTATAAAAGACTTTCCCCACCTCTTTTTTACTTTTTAGAAAATAATGTAAAAGCAATTGGAGATAGCCTAGTATCCTTAACTATTGTGGATACTTTGGGTTTATCGAAAGTTGGCCCTGGGCTAGTGGACATAAACTCAAGTTATGGTGTCTTAGTTTGCCAGGGATGCTACAATAAATTATCACACATTGGTTGGCTTAAAGAACATGAATTTATTGTCTCATGGTTTCAGAGGCCAGATGTTCAAAACCAAGGCATCAGCAAGAGTTTCTGTCATTCTAATGCTGGTTTGGCTATCCTTGGAGTTCCTTAGGATGTAGGTACATCTCTGCCTCCATCACAGAGTGATTTCTCTCCTTTTCTCCTTCTGTGTCCAGTTTTCTTTGCTTATAAGGACTTCAGCCATATTAGACATGGCTTACCCTGATTCAGTTTGTTACATCTTAACACACTAAGATGTTCAAAAATTGTATTTACAAATGGATTCACACCCACAGGACCAGGGATTAGGATTTGACCATCTCTTGTGGGAAACATGATTCAATCCCCAACATATGGCTTGGCATTACATGCCAGATGTTCTGTGTAAACTGCCTCATTTAGTTCTATAAACTATCTTGTAAGTAACTTGACTAAGGTTACAATGTTTATAATAAGTTATACATACAGGACTTTAATCTATATTTTATAGATCATAATAAAATAAGATGGTTTTATTATTCTGCTACCACTTGCTAGAACCCTGGAAAATAATATTCCTTTATGATATTTTGATGCCCAACTTATGAACTTATATAAAAATGTCCTACCTGTACTATAGGCATTCTATAAGGTAAGATATATGATTATTAAATTTTACCAGTCGATTCATTTTACACATATTTATTAGAATGCCTACTATTGACATGACACAGTCTGGGCCCTTAAGATACAAAAATGAGCAAAATATTTAAAGTCACTGCCTTCATGGGATTTACTTCATAATGGAAAGTATATTTGGTACATAATAGAACATATTACTACTAGCTTTGTGTATTACTTTATATCTGCAAAGACAACTCATTAAAATTACCTTTTTTCTGATAGATTATTTTTCCTGAAGTATAATTTTTCATGTTTGAAATTTTAAATGTGCTTTTATATTTATTAGCTCATGCAATCCTCAGCAGTTGTGAGGTAGGTATTAATTATTTCATAGATATATTAGGGACAAATTGAATATAAAAAAGGAACTAGATAAAAAAGAGAAACATTTAGATATTTAATACAAATAAAAGTAAAAAGAAAACTAATTTTACTGGACTTTCTTACAGAACTCTTCAAATTTGTATAGGATGTCTAATGGGCAGCATCACTCTCAGAAGTATTATAAAAGGACTGTGGCTTTTTTTGTTTGTCTGTGATGAGTAACTTATGAGTTGCTGAATAAGATTATTAAGACAAGCACTTTTCTCACCCTTCCTCAGCAGAGTTTGGAAGGTTAGATTATGTAGCAACTATGGTTCTTATTTGCAAACCACAGAAAATAACTCTGATTTAGGCATTAATATAATTTGTAGAATGTTTATCAGGAAGCTCACCAACTATGCAGAAAGCCATGATAACTGGGCTTGGAAAATGAGCAGGAACCTAGAAAGGTCAAACAAGGCCCAGACTCCCCTAGAGTAGCAGTGTGCTCAGGGTACTTCTGTTTGTCTATTGCCCCTGGTTACTCCCCACCCTGTTGTTGTGCTGCAGCTCAAGAGTGTTCCTTTCATTGTCCTTGTGCTGTTGGATAGCTCCCTAGAAAGTAAAATTCAAGGAAAACGCATCCATTTGACTGAAGCCAGGTCTTGTGACCATACTTTAGTTTTTAGGAAAATGGGTAAGGGAGTATCTGTTTCCTTAAGCCATCCATACATTATGTGTGGCAACAGGCAGCTAAAATGAAACATGTTAGGGGCTGTATAGCTCTACTAAATGTATATTAAATTCATTTTTATTTGCATAGACCATATTATCATAATTGGCAAGACCGTTATAGGATCTTTAAATTACTTCTATAGGTAAAAATGTCTTATTTTAATTTATAATTGTTGTGTAGGTGTGTATGTATCTACATCCAAGTAAGTATATATGAGATTTATTTTCTATGGTTCCTCCAAAATTTCTAAGGCGGAATGGAGTGAAAAACATATATGTATTAATCTATACATGTATGTATTTGGGCATGTGTGCATGCATACACATATGTATGCATATATGTATGTATTAGGCTATATTATAGATCAGGGGTTGGCAAACTTATGGCCTGGGGGAAAATTCAGTCTGGCCCATGAGCTAAGAATGTTTTTTTTTCTTATTTTTTCTCATTTTTAAAGGGTTGTACAAAGAAAACAAAACAAAACAAAGGAAGAATATACAACAAGTCACATAAGTACTACAAAGCTTAAAATGTTTAATATCTGGCTCTTTATAGCAAAAGTTTGCTGACCCCTGATAGAGAAGACTACAATGAAGACAAGGAGAAAACTTCTAATATAATTGAGTTTATGTGGTGGAGAAGTTTGTTGCTACTTTCTGTTGCACATTGCTACAGATCTCTAAGTTGGCTTTGAGGCTTGCTTGAAGCTGTATCCAAGCAAACAAAAAAAAATCATTTTCTAATTTTTCAGTTGATAGAAAAATGTTAATTTAGTTTTGCTGAACTATAAAATTAATAGAAAATATAGGAGTACGACATGTTAAACAAAATTACAGAAATTTGTTCTAGGTTAGATTCTTATCTGATAACTAACTTATAAATCCACATTATTGATGACTTAGGTAGTATTTGATATATGGAAATCCTGATATTATGCCAAATATAATTGTAAATAAGACTCCCTGTGAAAAAGAGAGACAGTGATTATTATCTAGAGAGTTACACTAAATATTGGGTCTTAGAAAGTAGCCAAATGTTTCATCAAACTTAAGGGCATCTTGTTAGGGTAAAAGAGAAAAACAAGATTTACTAACTGGACAGCCCCCAAATGGGGTAAAGAATAAATGGGTCATAGTTATTTCTGCGGCCAAAACTTTAAACACAATATCCATTAATGTATTCCTTTTGTGTACAACATGTATGCTTTACTAGTAAAGGGATAGGAATTATCAGAGGTTATTCAATATAGGAATATCTTAATTTATGAATCAGGAAATGATTAGTCTCACTTAAACTTATTTACATAAAAGTTTTAATTTAACTACTTTATAATGCGCTTAACATGGCTTAATGGTATAAAAGCATTATAGGCAACTTTTTAGTAAGACACCTATTGTTCAGATGTAGTTACCTCTGCTAGTCGAAGAGTACATTTTGAGATCTCATTTGAAATAATGAGATGGAATTATAATAGTCTGTTATTTTGTTATGTTGTGAATTATATAATTCTGAATATTGATTTTGTGTATTAAATGCTAATTATTAATTTATAATGAAGATTAAGTTGATTCCTACCTTAAAACTAGGAATATTGCAGATATTAGTAGAGCAAGTTTATCAAAGTGAATTGTCTTTTAAATTATAAATTTAGGTCAACATTCCTATAAAAAATTTTAGTAAAGCAAATTGGCCAGTTATGAGGAAAGAGTTAAAATGGTGTCTAGCTTTGCAGATGGTGGATATCATTAATTATACTCTGAAAGGCAAAGTACAGATTTAAGTCAATGTTATCTACAATTTATAGCTTTAAAATTGGCTTTAGTTTAATGCTATCTTGGAACACAGATGTGCTTTCTTCTACTATTTGCTAACCAAAAATCATCTTTATTAAAATAATGCTAAAAATAAAGCACATTTATGATTGGGTAATAATTTTAATAGTTTAATATCATCAACAACATAGATTGTGCTTGGTCTTAAGTTCATCTTACTGAGTTGAATAATGTCCATAACTATGTTGTCAAAATTAGACTGGATTATTTCTTCCTTTTATATAACAGTTACCAAGAATAATTTTTATTGTAGTGCTATTTTATGAAATATATTAGCGTTTTAATTCCATTGAAACTCAGAAAAAGAAAAATACACTTTATATTTTGGGAAGTAGGTTTTCATTTCCAGATGTGGTGCTAAAAGCAGAATATTTTTATTTTTGTTTTTTCTTTCAAACTGAGTGACCTTCTACATAGAAATACATACAAGCAAAAACAATTTGTTGACATATTTTTTTTAATATGTACATTCCTCTTTGTTGCCATATTTTTGTACAAATTAGAGTCAGTGGACTGATGGCTCAGAAAGATGGGTGAACGCATCCCAATAACCGGTGAGTTTTCCTGCACTCGGGATAGGAATAGCACAGCCATCAGTAGGTTTCAGCAGGTACTGTAACAGCAGCATGTCTTCAGTATATCCCCTGATGACTCAAGCTTTTGTAGGAAGATGATTTTTTTTTTAATTTTTTAAAAATATTTTTATTACAAACAACAAACAAAATACAAGCACTCTTGACATATGAACATTCTTGACATACAAATATTCTTGACATGGTTAAATCAGTGCCTCACAATATCATCACATAGTTGTATATTCATCACCATGATCATTTTTTTGAACATTTGTATCTCTCCAGCAAAAGAATGAAAAAAGAAAAAAAAAAAAGAACCATACATACCATATCCCTTAACCACTCCCTTTCATTGACCACTAGTATTTCAATCTACTGAATTTATTTTAACCTTTTTCCCCCTATTCTTTATTTCTTATCCATATTTTTTACCCATCTGTCTATACCATAGATAAAAGGAGCATTTTTATCTATTTAAGGTTTTTACAATCACGTTGCGAAAGCTATATCATTATACCATCATCTTCAAGAAACATGACTACTGGAATGCAGTTCTACAGTTTCAGGTACTTCCCTCTAGCCACTCTAAAACACCATAAACTAAAAAGGGTATATCTATATAATGTGTAAGAATAACCTCCAGGATAACCTCTCGACTCTGTTTGGAATCTCTCAGTTACTGAAACTTTATGTTGTCTCATTTCACTCTTCTGCCTTTTGGTCAATAAGGTTTTCTCAATTCCTTAATGCTGAATCCCAGCTCTTTCTAGGATTTCTGTCCCACATTGCCACGGAGGTTTACACCCTGAGAGTCATTTCCCACGTAGAGAGAGGGAGGGCAGTGAATTCTCTTGCCCTGTTTACTGAACACAAGAGAGGCCACATTTGAGCAACAAAGGAGGTTTTCTGGGGGTGACTCTGGGGCCGAATTCTGTACAGGCTTAGCCTATCCTTTGCAGGGATAAGTTTCATAGGGACATACCCCAAGATTGAGGGCTCAGCCTATTGATTTGGTTGTCCCCACAGCAGGATAATTTTTTACTGCTTTCTTTTATATGGAATGGATGAATACAGTCCTGACTCTTTTTTTTAAAATGCAATTTAATTGAGCTCTATTCATATACCTTATAATCATCCAAAGTATACAATCACTGATTCACAGTAACATCATATAGTTGTGCATCACAGTCGATCTTTGAAAATTTTCAGTACCCCATAAGCAATAAAAATAAGAATAAAAATAAAAGTAAAAGTAAAAATGAATACTCAAAACATCCCATACACACATGTCCCCTATTATTTATTTTTTGTCTTTATTTTCTTGCTCATCTGTTCGTACACTGGATAAAGGGAATGTCAGTCACAATGTTTTCACAATCACACAGTCACACCATAAAAACTATATAGTTATAAAATTGTCTTCAAGAATGAAGGCTACTGGATTACAGTTCGCCATGTTCAGGCATTTCCTTCTAGCTACTCCACCAAAAACTGAAAAGAGATATCTATATAATATATAAGAATAACCTCCAGAATGACCTCTCAACTCTATTTGAAATCTCTCAGCCACTGAAACTTTACTGTTTCATTTCTCTTCCCCCTTTTGGACAAGAGGGATTTCTTAATTCCACTATGCCAGGACCAGCTCATCCCTGGGAGTCAGGACCCATGTTGCCAGGGAGATTTATACCCATGGGAGTTATGCCCTATGTAGGGGAAGGGCAGTTAGTTCACTACAGAGTTGGCTTAGAGAGAGGGACCACATCTGACCACATAAGATGTTCTTTGGGTGTTACTATTAGGCATAATTATAAGTAGGCTTAGCTTCTTCTTTGCAGGTCTACATTTCATAAGGGCAAGTCATATCATTGAGGGCTTGGCCTATTAAATTGGTAGTCCCCAATGTTTGTGAGAATATCAGGTCTTCCATAGGTGAGGAAAGTTAACATTTATATATTTTTTACCCAGTCCCTCAAGGGGACTTTGCAAATATTTTATCTTCTGCCCAGATTGCTTTGAATGTGTTTGGGCATCATACTAACCTGACCCCTTAAGCAAGTGTTTCTGCTCATTTGGAAAACCAAGAATCCTTTTAAAATGTAAAGTTTAAAAGGAATCACAAGCAAAGCATGACACTTCAATTTAAGCCACTTTATCAGCCAGCTTTATATCTAAGTCCTGTAGTCTTTGCTTCCCTATTTTAGGGAACAGTCTGTTTCAGGAAGTCTTATTAAAATGTAGTATTTCTTTCGGGTGCACTGAATGTGGGCATGATTCACTCTCGTGGAAGATTAGGAGATCTTTAGGCAAAATTTTAAGAGGAGATCTTGCCTAAACTGAAGCTCCAACTAATCCCTGAGGAATATGTGAATTACGTTATCTCAGTTGACAGGATAACTAAAAACTTGAGATGCAGTATTTTTTTAGTAAAACAGAATGAAAATTCTTTCAGGGGAAGAAGAAATAATTCTCAGTTTACTCCTTTACTGAAATTGTTGGTGATTTTATATCCTACTTATCTGTAACTGTGGAGATCAGTTATGGACTGGGGGGCAAATTTTTCATAGACCAACAAAACATGCCCAACATTTTGCTAGTATATAGCATTATTTGAAGTTTCTTTCCTAGTTTTATGTAGCTGATAATTTTGAGTGAAAGTAGCATACACATTTTGTAAAAATAAGAAGTTGTTTTCTCAAACTAAACATATATAACTAATAGATTTTTATAAATCAAAATTATGTTGAATTAACAATATATTAAAATTACCAAATTCTCAATAAATACTTCTTAAGTGAATTAACATCTACATTGGTGTATTCAAACCATTACATTTAGATATTTAAAAATGAATAGAAATGAGTCATCCAATATACCTGGCCATTCTTATTCCCAGATACTTTTTCTATGGCATTGGAGGAAAATAAAATCTTTTTTTTTTAAGTCATAGGTATATTCTGATATAGCATATTTCCTTAACTTGGGCTTTATATATGCTTTCAGTGTTGGCATCTAAGCATGCTTATCTTGGAATTTATTCGTTTTTTTACATGTTCATGTATATTTCGAGTCAACAACCTGTCATGTACTATTACGAAACTGAAGTAGCTTATGATAATATCTACACATGCATATATATGTACACACAGACATACACATATATATAACTAGAACAATGTATTTTTAAACTTTACTATTGAAGATATAAATTAGAACAGACAGCAAAACTTAAGCTACATATTTAATTCTGAACATCTTGGCAGCCAAAGGAAACACTGCTCCATGATGTTATTAAAATAATTTCTTGCTGTGATTTAGGTGCTTTAGGAGCTTGAGGTATTGGAATGCAAAAAAAGGCAAGTTTGGCTCCTGTTTTTAAGGCAGTATTAGTTTAATTGGGAAGATAAATACAATATTTTATTTTTTATGACAAATACCATAGTAGATACAAATATTCATCTGAGTTTGGGGACACAAAATTAATTCTGGTTGAGACAGGATATAAAGAAAGGCTTCACAGAGAAAATAGTACATTAACTGAATCTTTAAAAAGTATTGAAATTCCAGCAAGCACAGGATGTTTACATGGGATAGGTAATAGTTCCAGGGGAAGTGGAGTCAGTGGTGAGAAGTTTAATTCTAGCCATTGTACAGCATGTATAAAGTTATTGAAGCAGGGAAGTACATTTCAAGTGATATGTAATTTTGTGTGAATAGAACTTAGTGCAGGAGAAATAAGCTTAACTTCATTGTACTTAGAAAACATGTTCTGAAGTATATTAGTCCTTTGGCTTTGAATTTTGTTGGGTTTTGCTTTATGACCCATGCTTTTTATGTGTGCTTGGAAAGGATTTGGAATCTGCAGTTATTGACTAGAATATCTTTTACATTTTCATTAAGTCATTGGTAATGTATTATTCAAATCTTCTAAACCTCACTAATTTTTTACTGCTTGTTCTATCAAGTACTGATAGAAGTGTGTTAATATTTGTCACTATGATTTATTTACTTATATTTAGGTCAAATTTTGCTTTATATGGTTTGAGACTATGTAATTAGTTGCATAACAAAATTTAACTTATTATGTTGATGTAGTAATTGAACATTTTATCATTGCACAATGAGCATCACTTTATTTAGTAATCTTTATTTTTATGACTTAAAATTCATATTATAAGATATTACTATAGCTTCTCCAGGTTAGCTTGGGTTAGTTTTTACTTGGTATATATTTTTCCATTCTTTTGCTTTACATTTTCTCTACGTTTATCATATAAACATGCACACACATATATAAACTTGTATTTTCTTCCTTGACCTGTGGGTTATTTAGAAATATGTTGTTTAAGTTCCAGCTATACTTGGGATTCCTCAATTTCTTTTTTGTTTTGATTCCCAATTTAATTCTTTCATAGTGAAGGAACATAATTTGTTTGATTTCAGTTCTTTTACATTTATTGAGACTTATTTTACAAACTTTGAATTTTGTGGAATTTGCTTTATGACCCATGCTTTCATATGGTATATACTGGAAGATGCTCCACATGTTTGAGAAGAAATTGTGTTTAGTTGTTCAGTTGAAAGTTGTATATAGGAGAAACCACTTATTAATTTCCTCAGTTAATTCTGCCATTATGTTTAGTTTTCAGCTTTTCTTGCTTTTTCCTCTTCCAAGTGTTTTGAAAATCTTCACCTTGTTTCATGAGTTGGCTATGCAAATCAATTATTTTTTTAAGAGAAGAAACTGATTTTTTTCACTTCTGCTTCTTTAAGTGCTGAATTGATCTGCAAATCTAGAAGCATCTTCACATATTCTTGGTTTGCACTCTCAATTGCTAATATCTGATGTTGAACATCCTCTGCACTTTTTTCAGCCTTGGCCAATTTTTCCTGTAGTGATAAGTCTTCTAACTTAAGGTCTTATTTCTCACTAGTTGTTAATTCTTTACACTTTTCCAACTGAGCAGTAACATTGTGAAGATTTCACACTGTGCTGTCAAAACTTTCATGCAAAAGCAGGGTGACCTGAGTGTGAGCAGCATTCCTTTTCTCCATTCAGCTTCCTTCCCTTTTAGCTTTTCTTCTAGGAGTTTTAGTTCTTTGGCTCTAGACTTTGTTTCCTCTTCCAATAGCTTAACTATTTTTTGCCCCATTCTATGTCTATGATGACAGACTTCTTTTTCAAGCAGCTGACATTTACCATTCAGGTCTTATACTTCTTTAGACAGCATAACATTTTCCTCAAGAGACTGCTTAAGGCTTAAACTTTCATGATTCTTCTCTTCCAAATTTTCTTCCAACTGAGCAATGTCTAGTTTGTATTTTTCCACTTGATCTGATGCATAACCAATTTCTTCGTTGTATTCTAATAGTTTTACTGTTCTGTATTTTTCATCAATCTTTTCTTTCTTTATAGAAACAAGTTTCTCCTCAAGTTTGCTATTTTCTCCTGAGACTCTTGAAGATACTTTTGGGTGACCTTAATTTCCATGACTTCTCATTTAGCCATCACATTCCTCATCTTTGTTTCCCTTTTGTTTCTAAGTTTCGTCAACTCCAGGCTTATAATTTTCACATTCTTTTGATTACAATCTTCAGAAAACCTAGATTTTAGTAGTTTGTCAGTCCTGTTTAACTCAGTAAGTTGTTTTTCCAGTGATGCATTATTTGCAGAGATCCTTTTTCACCCTGACTGTAGCATTTAGCTTTGTTTCTCTTCTCTTAAATTCAGCTTCCAGATATTGAGTCCACTTGTCCAGAGCATCACACTCTTGCATGAGAGCACAAATCACTTTTTCCAGAATCTTCTAGTATTTATCATCCTTTTGAGTTTCCTTTTTTCATCCCAAAGTCTTAACTTTTCTTGCTGAATCAGGCGAAGTAAGATCTTTATCAACATTACAGTTCTGTTGAGATTCTTTTTGTTTTGGAAATCTTTGAGATTTCTGAGAAGATATAGGGCCTTTCAATACTTCTGAAGTTTTAGCATCATAAGCACCTGTAGACGGTGCACAACAGGAAGCGTCACTGAATTGTTTCAGGGGTGCCTTAGGAAAGGACATGCTGACAACCAGCTCTGCAAACTGAGACTCACAGTGACCCTCCACAAAGACCCTTCCATCTCACTTCAAATTAAAATCTCAGTACCATGCTGCTTGATTACTGTGGCTTTCTAGTAAGTTTTAAGATCGGGAAGTGTGAGTCTTCCAACTTCATCCTTCTCTTTTCAAGGTGGCTTTATCTATTCAGGGCCCCATATTCTTCATATGAATTTGGTTATTGGATTTTCCATTTTTGAAAAGAAGGTTGTTGGACTTTTGATTGGAATTGCTTTGGATGTAGAAATTGCTTTGGGCAGTACTGACATCTGAATGATATTTAGTCTTCCAAACCATGAACACAGGATATCCTTCCATTTATTTATGCCTTTGATTTCCTGTAGCAATGTTTTGTGGTTTTCAGTGTACATGTTTCTTATATTCTTGGTTAGATTTATTCCTATTTATTTGGTTCTTTTAATTGCTTTTATGAATAGATGTGTTTTTTGTTTGTTTTATTTCCTTCTGATAGTTCCTTGCTTGTGTATAGAAACGCTACAGACTGTGGGTATTGATTATATTCCCAGCCACTTTGTTGAATTCATTTATTAGCTGTAGGAGCCTTGTTGTTTCTTGATTTTCAGTGTATAGGATCATGTCATTTGCAAATATAGAATGTTTTTTTTTCTCTTCCTTTATAATTGAAATGCTGTTTATTTCTTTTTATTGCCTAATTGCTCTGGGAAGAACTTATAGGACAATATTGAATAAGAGTTGTGGTAGGGGCATCTTGTTTTCTTCCTGATTATAGATAGAAAGCTTTCATTCTTTCACTATTATGTGGAGTGTCAGCCATGGACACTCCACATAACTTAGGCCCTTTATCATGTTAAAATTTTCCTACTATTCCTAGTGTCCTAAGGTTTTTTCAAGAAGGAGTTCTCGATTTTGTCAAATTCCTTTTCTGTATCAATCGAAATGGCCATGTGTTTTTTTTCTTTCATATCGTTAATTTGATGTATTACATCAAAGAATCAACTTATGGTTTTGTTAATTCTATTTTTTTTTGTTCTTAATTTCATTTTTTTCTGCTCTAATCTTTGTTATTTCATTCCTTCCATTTGTTTTGGGGTTAGTTTGCTGTTTTTTCCCCTAGTCCTTGATTTTTGCTCTTCTTTTTGAATATAGTTGCTAATAATACATTTCCCTCTCAGTACTACCTTCATTGCGTCCCTTAAGTTTTGATATGTTGTGTTCCCATTTTCATTTGCCTCTATATTTACTCATTTCTCTTGTAATTTCTTCCTTGACCCACTGGTTGTTTAACAGTGTGTTATTTAGCCCCCATATATTTGTAAGTTTTCTTGTCTTCTACCTGTTATTGAGTTCCAGCTTCATTCCTTTGTGAATTGAGAAAGTGTTTTGAATAATTTTGATCTTTTTAAATTTATTGAGGCCTGCTTTGTGATACACTGTGTAGTTTCTCCTGGAGGATGATCCATGAGAACTTGAGAAAAATGTATATCCTTCTGTTGTGGGGTACAATGTTCTGTAAATGTCTAAATCTAGTTCAGTTATCATATCATTCAAGGTCTGTGTTTCCTAATTGATCTGTCTAGATGCTCTAACCATTGATGAGAGTAATGTATTTAAGTCTCCAACAATTTTAGAGGTGTCTATTTCTCCCTTTGGTGTTTCCAGTGTTTGCCTTGTATATTTTGGGGCACTTTGGCTAGGTGTGTAAATACTTATGACTGTTATTTCTTCTTGATGGATTGTCCCTCTTATTGATACGTAGTGTCCTTCTTTGTCTCTTATAACTATTTTACATTCAAAATCTAATCTATCTGATATTGTTATAGCTATGCCTGCTCTTTTCTGTTTGCTTTTTGCATGGAATACCTTGTTCCAACCTTTCCCTTTCAACCTATTTTTGTCCTTGGGACTAAAGTGAGTCTCTTGTAGCCAGCATATAGATGGATCCTATTTATTTAATCCCTTCTGCCAATGTCTTTTGATTGGGGGGTTTAATCCATTAACATTCTATGTTATTATTGTAAAGGCAGTACTTTCCTCAACCATTTTGTCCTTTGTATTTTATATGTCATATCTTATTTTTACCCTGTTAGCTACCCTTACAACTAATCTTAATTTCTACACTTCCCTCCAACCCTCTCTCCTGTCTTTTCCTTTCAGTCTGTAGTGCTGCATTTAATATTTCTTGTGGAGAAGAACTATCAGTCACATACTGTATGTATTTACATCTGAATATTTTTAACTCTCCCTCACTTTTGAAGGACTGTTTTGCTGGATACAGAATTTTCGGCTGGCAGTTTTTCTCTTTCAGCATCTTAAATATATCATACCACTGCCTCCTCACTGCCATGGTTTCTGCTGAGAAATCTGAACTTAGTCTTAACAAGCTTCCGTTGTATGTGGTTAATTGTTTTTCTCTTGCTGCTTTCAGAATTCTCTCTTTGTCTTTGACATTTGACAATCTGATTAGTAAGTGTCTTAGAATAGGTCTATTTGGATCTATTCTGTTTAGGGTACATTGTGCTTCTTGGGCCTATAATTTGATATCTGTCTTAAGAGTTGGAAAATTTTCAGCAATTATTTCCTCAATTATTCTCTCTGCCCCTTTTCCCTTCTCTTTTCCTTCTAGGACACCCATAACAGATATATTTGCACACTTCATATTGTCATTCAGTTCTTTGAGACTTTACTTATTTTTTTTTCCATTCTTTTCCCTATCTGTTCTTTTGTTTGTAAGATTCCAGATTTCCTATCATCTAGTCCATGGATCCTTTCTTCTGTCTCTTCAGATCTTCTGTTATATGTCTCTATTGTAGTTCTCATAGCTTCTATTGTGCCATCATTTCTATAAGTTCCTTTTTTTTTCAAGCTTTTGAGTTCTTTGTGGTCACTACATGTCTTCTTTATGTCTTCATCTCTTTTGCCACATTTTTCTTCAACTCATTAAACTGATTTAGAAGATTTGTTTTCACATACCAAATTAATTGTTTCAGCTCCTGTATCTCATCTGAAGTTTTAATTTGTTCCTTTGACTGGGCCATATCATCATGCTTTTAAGTGTGACTTCTGAATTTTGCTAGTGTCTAGGCATCTAATTTTCTTGATTAGTTCATTGTGGAGTTTGTTTTCTTTCTGTTGTGTAAGGTTTTCTTGTTGACTGACTATGTGCTCTAACTCTTCTTTGATATCTGGTTCAACTTATTCTAGAGCTCGAGCATAGCTTGTATTTAACTAATCAGATTTTTTTCAGCTCTTATTTATCTGATTCTTGCCCTGCATATATGGAATGATTTTTTAGAATGTTTTGATTATGCAGTCATTTCACCCCTAGAAAGAAGCTGTCTCTTCCCTCTTCCTCTCAGAAAATGTTGATCTGTGCTTTTTTTTGTTCTTTTGCCTTTATTTTTTTTTAACACTCCTTTCATTATCTCTTAAGACTTTTACCCAGAGGACTGATTCTGAGAGGAGGGTCCTTCCAGAGAGCGTCTACCACAGTCTGTTTTTCCCAGACAAGACAGGTCTAGAACTCATAAAGGGCATATAGATCAGTATCAAATTTTTCTGTGGATGAGCTCCAGCAGGACACCAATCTTTCCTGTAAACCTCCTGATTCTATGCTTTTTATGTCCTACCCAGAGTCAGCCCATTGCTCCCCACAGGCCTCAGGTGATACTGTGCCTTTAATTTTCAGCAAACATCACTCTTTCCAGGGGCATGGTTGAGACAGAGGCTTCAGGAAATGATGATTGGAACTGTTTCTGTTTTCCAAACCTATGGGGTCTGAATTCTTTTATAAGAGCCACAGTCTGTGGTTGGTCTTGCCCCCACCTCTTTTGGAGAAGGAGCCACTCATCAGCTCCTTTTTCCCTGCAAGCTGAAAAGATTATAATAACTCTCAAGCTGCCCCACTTCCACCTCTTCTAGTGCATGTTTAAGACAGAAGGTGGGCAGTGCTTTTTGTAGTTTGAAACTCTGATATCATAACCCCTAGGATCAAAATTCTCTAAATGACAGCCACTACTTGTGCTGGGTCCTGCCTGTCCCCTCTTTCCTTGGGGAAGATCTGTCCTTTAGGAAAACTACATTCACCACATCAAATTGATTACTTTGTCTCTCAGTTAACCTTATTTCCCTAATAAGGTTAACCCCTGCCTGGAACAGGGCTGAAAATGGAGAATGCTGGCTGCTTTCTTTAATGGGCTGCTTAAAAAAACAAGTGAGCTGTTCTCAGAGCTGGGCTCCAGTTTCTTGAGGTCACCAATAAAGAGCTGGAGTTGGTGCCTAGCTCTGTGTTCCCTTTCTCTTGGGACACAGTCCTCTTTCAGCAATCTGAACTCAACCTTCTTCAAATGCCTCTGTCTTTCTGTCAGCCCAATTCTCCTCTGCTGGAGTGGGGCTGAAACAAAACTCCTAGTTTCTATCTTGATTACATTGTAAATGTATTTGTTCTTGGAGCTGGTATTCAGCAGTCCAAATTTTTAATCAAATCTACATTGGTGCCTGGCCAAGTTCCCCTTCCCTTGCTCCTAGGAGAGAGGGCTTTTGTTTCCTACCAGGGAATGGCTCCCAAGTCAGCCTGCCATGGAAGTGGTAGAAGGGCATTGACCTCCACAGCATGGAAGGATTTATTTACAGCTCTTTGCTGTAGACTGATAAATTATAGTCTATAATTTAATTTATAATATTATTTATATTATAAATATAAATTATATCCTCATTCCTTTGGTGTATGATGTGATGTGCATCTAGTCTCTCAAGTACCCCACATAGTTGTTTCAGACAGTTCCTGGCTATATAAGCTGGTCTGGAAGACAGATGAAATCCTAGAACTCCCCATACTATCATCTTTTTACATTCTCTGTTCATTTTTTTTCATTCATTTTTCTTTCTGTTTTTCATGTTAGATAACCTCTATTGATATAACTTCAGGCTCACTAACTCTTTCTTCTGCCAGGTAAAATCTGCTGTTGAACCTCTCTAGTAAATTTCTCATTTTAGTTATTGTACATTTTAACTCTAAAATTTCCTTTTAGTTTTATTTTATGTTCCTATGTCTTTATTGATGTTCTCTAATCAATGAGACATTATTGCCTTACATTTCTTTAATTCTTTAAACAAGGTTTTTAAACAGATTTATCATAGCTATTTTGAAGTTTTTGTCCTCTAAGTCTAGCAAATTGCCCCCATAGATACAATTTTTATAGACTGCTTTTATTTCTATTTATGGATCACTTATTAGAGTTTCTTCACATGTCTTTTTTTTTCTTGAAAATGGACAATTGGATAATATACTAATTCTAGATTCCGATTTCCAGTCACTTCAGGATTATAGTTCTTTGTGTTTGCTCATTTCCTTTGATTAGTTCTATGGAGTCTATTTCTTCCTACAGTGTACAACTCTATTTTGTTGTTGTTATTATTATTATATTATTATTATTATTTTAGACCTGGTTTCCTAGGAGTCAGTCTGGACCTATACTGTTATAGTGATCAACCAGTGATTGGTCAGAGTTGTACTTAAACCCTTCTCAACGTGTATGCCTTTGATAAATTTCTAGTCTTGAAATGATTGTTTTTAATAATTTTGCCTGGTTTTACAACTGCTTCTTGGAGAGAGGATTTACTAAGTTCCTTACCAGCCATTCCAGAAGTCTCATATTTTTTAAACAAGTGATTTTTGCAGTTAAGATGCACTTATATTAAAAGTAGCTATGAATCATAAACAAATGACAAAACTTTCCTTGGAAATTAGATTGAATCAAATAGAAATTCAAGTGAAATAATAATAATCAAACTATGTTAAGGAATGTGTCACTTCATGCAAGACAAATAGGATGCAACCATAGAAATTTCATAGGAAAGCTTAGAGGCTTTTCAGCTTTAAAGAACAGCAGATACAAATTTTTAAATTCGAAATATAGAATTAAGAAGGGTAAAATCTGAACAAAAAGCTAGGACTGTGAAAAAAAATATTGTATAAGACTGAAAAATGATTGTACGTCACTTTTCATATAACTGACATGAAAAGACCAATGAAATAGGCCCAGCCAAGGTAAATGTATGAGAAAGTGATAAGAAAAGAGATATAACCACAATTACAATTATGATTTAAAAAATATAAAAGACTAGTATATGAGGTTTTATGGTCATAAAATTGAAAATTTAGAGTAAAATTTCCCAAGTGGTATGCTGTGATACTAATATTCTCAGAATGGGTTACAGATCAGCAATCAGGGCAAACTTGAGCCAGCAATAATCCTCTGCCCCTCTGTGTTCTCACAAATTACATCATTTTCATCCTGTACCATGACTTTTAAAAGAGTGGCTTGCACTTATCTAACCAGTAGAAAGTGATACCTAAGCAAAACATAGACTACCAAAATTGGCCCCAGGAGAATATATCTTTGTACATCAATAAGAAAGCAAATATCATGTGTAAAGAATTGCAATTTTCAACCAGCATTATACTCAGTTGGTTTTATAACTGAGTTCTATCTAATTTTAACAAATGAGATTAAAATGCGTGCAAACTATTCTTGCTTTTAAAACACCAGTTCATTTTATAGAGCCTGTATGATTTTGATTCTGAGACAGAAAAATGAAAACTGAATTTACTGCCCAACCTCAGAAATATGTATACATACAAAAAATTAAACTTTAATGAATCATATCCAACAATATATGAGAAGTTTAATAATCATAATAAAGTAGGATTTAATAAAAAACTGAGAGATAGTAAATAGGAAACCTAGCAACAAAAATTATTATAACCACAAATTAAATTTAAAAAATGGAATCTTATGAATAAATACCTTGAAAAGAACTTAATAAAATTCAGCAGTCATTCCTTAAAAATAATAAAATAGGACAAAGCTATTTACTAAATGGCAATTTTTGGAGTTTCAAGTAAATGTCATAAAACAATATGATGAATTAGGCCATATTTAGAACATAAGAAAGAAATTGTATATTTACATGCTGTATCTATATACCTGGAAAACCAAAGTGATCCAGGAGAATTAATAAATTCATTTGAATGGTGGCAGAATTCAAAATATTCATATATGGAATGGATGGTTTTTCTCTATACTAACAAAGCTCCAATTGAGTAGAAATGGAAAAAATATTTCTATTCAGCATAGTATCAAAGCTAAATAATTTTAAGAAACAATTTACAGTATATGAAGGGCTTATATAAAGAAAATAGCTTATTATGGAATAGTCTTGAAGAAATGTAAATAGGTACCACGTTTCTAGATGTTAATTCACTATAATACAAATAACCATCCTTCCTAAATTCGTATTTTTACTTAATGTGATTTTAATAAGAATCTTGGTTTTGTGATACTAGAAAATGTGTTTTTTTAAGTTCATGAAAATAAAATGAGTGCCTTAGTGTAGCCAAGAAGCAAATGAAATAGAACATCTTCCCAAATATTAAAAATTGGTAACTACTATAATCAATATTTGGTGGTTTTGACACAGTTATAGACAAATCAAAAGAACAGAACAAAAGGTCCCTGAAAAGATCTGTGTATATATGGGGATCTTAAATTATGAAAAAATAGTATTTAAATTCCAGGAGGAGAAGGATGGTGTTTTTGCTAATTGGTGCTAGCAAAATTGGTTATCTTGCTAAGTAAAATCTTCATTGTTTCCCTACCTCAATTATATTATATATGTATGTATGTGTATATATATATATATATATATATAGTTTTATATATATATATATATATATATATATATATATATATATATATATACACATATATATAAAATCACATGGGTTGAAGCTTTAAATGTAAAATTTTAGGAGATAACTGAATTGAATATATTTGTAAGCAGGTGTGGGGGAGATTTTCCTAAGTAAGCTGTAAACAGAGGTATATAACTATACAAATCAGAGAAAGTTAACATATAAAGAGCTCATGTAAAACAGTAGGGTAAAGAATAGCTCAAATACAAAAAAATGGGCAAAGGATATGAATAGACAACTCACAGAAAGAGAAATATAAATTACAAACACATATATTGAAAGTCATTAGCCCCATTAATAGATGAAAATATGAAAATTAAAACAGCAATTAAATGCCATCTTCTAACAGACTAACAAAAATTTTAAAGTGTAATAATAATTCTTATGAGGATTTAAGGGAAGGAGAATTAGGATATATTTCTATTGGTAATTGCCAAAGCCATTTTAAAAAGTAAAATGGTATTTTTCATTAAAATAACTGGAAAATGTTATGCTCTTTCATCATAAATGCTTGGAACTTATACTATAAAATAAAGTGTGTGTGTGTGTGAATGAGAGAGAGAGTGATTGATTTTGCTATTTGCAGTTGCAAAAACTTTGAAAAATTTTGTGCTATCGAAAATTTTTCATAAAAAGATAATATAGGATATTATGCAATTGTTCAAAAATTAGTTTTAAAATCTATTTAACTTGAGAAAGTTCAGTGATGAATTGAGGGAACCTACTTACAAAGAAATTCATTTAACTAACTTCCATGTTTAGAAAAAGTGATGGCAAAAGTTTATATCCATATGAGCATAAAGATAGATATAAATATATCCATATATATGGATATGAAATATCCATATATATAAACATAAAAATTTATGTATTTTTATATATATGTACTATATAGAAGTTTATATTATGCCTGTTTTATAAAATATTTTTTTTCAATTTTCATATTAAGTATTATTTTATAAGATAATTATCAACTGCATATATTCCTTTTAATGAATATATTTTATCTAGCTAACCTCTCCCTTTTTGTTGGACATTAATATTGTTTAAATTTTCTCTAAATTTAAAAAAGTCTATATAGAAAAAATCCATAGATGTTTATTTATACCTATCCATTTTTATGTCCTTAGAAAAAAAATCTAAAATTTGAATTGCTGATCAATGAGCATATAAACTTCTGTTTTAAAGTTTTTAAAATAGTTTTAAATAGTAATACTAGTAATCACCAACTAAAATAGATATTATTAGTATTATGAAGATAATATTTTTCTATTCTATTAATAGTATTACTTTGTAAATAAGTACAATAAAACAAAGCCTTATGAAAATTTCCCTATCTGTACTTTGTACTTTCTAGATGAGACTCCTGTCATTAAGTAAAGTCTTACTTAAAATAATGAGCTGTATGGGTGCACGTAGTTAGTGGTAGCATTGCAAGGCTATGTTGAATGCTAATATAATCTCTAATTGTATTAAAATATGCACACCTTTTTTATCTACCTATTTTTACTTTCAACTACTATCATAGTTACCTAGCAAATTGTGCTCTTTTGTCATTATTTTTGGATTAACTTCTATTTAAAAGCTTTTGAACCACAAATGTTCTGAAGACTTATGATTAATTTTACTTTACTGATTATAATGAATATTTACCTTCATATTTTTTTTCATATGCCTACCTTCATTTTACAGTGGAAAGGTGCTGAAAGGTGGCACTACATTGTTCCTAATCATTTTCTTTTGGGAAAAATAGAACTGATGACTAAGTACATAATGGGACAGTCACATACTCAAATTAATAAAGAATTTGAACTATGGTTGTTTATAACTTATGCTCTTCCTGCTTATGCATTTTATATTTTATTAATGGTACATTGCAAATTACCATAAAAACTTAATACAATTATAACATGTACTGAATTGTTCTCTAGTTCTGAGTACTACCTGCTGCGGGAAAGTTTCGTTTCATAGATTTCATTCTGTTTAATTGTTTCAAGATATATTACTTTTTAGTTTTCTAAAAATGTATTTTGATCTTAAAAATTGTTAGAATTTATATTTTTGGCTTTTAAAATTTGAATGATATTCTGATATATATATATATATGTTTTAATTATTTGTAATAATTCTGTTTTACATTATACATTTTAAATGTTCAAGATTTATCCTTCTTCTTGTCCTGTTTATTTTTATTTATTTTGATTCCTATCTCTTTTAGATTTTGGATTTTTACTTGCCATTTTCTTTTTGTTTTCTATTTGTCTCATATATATAAATATATTTAATTTAACATTTTTTTGTGAAATATAACTTATATACAAAGAAACAAATTTCCAAATACATTTTACCAAGTAGTTAAGGAATATATTTTAAAGTTTGATATGGGTTACAGTTCCACAGATTTTGTTTTTTTCTTCTAGTTGTTCCAAGGTACTGGAGACCACAGAAATATCAATATGATTAAGCAGTCACACTCATTTGTTAAATCCTATCTTCTCTGTTATACTCCTCCTTCTCTTTAAATAACATATATACATAAAAGCAATAAATTTCAAAATACATCACAACAATTATTTGTAGGATAGATTTCAGAATTTGGTATGTATTGCAATTCCACAATTTTAGGTTTTTATTTCTAGCTGCTCTCAAGTACTGGAGGCTAAAAGAAATATCAGTATAATGATTCAGCACGCATACTCATTTGTTAAACCTGATCTTCTCTGTATAACTCCACCATCTCCTTTGATCTTTCTCCCACTCTTCAGGTGTATTTGGGCCATGCCCATTCAAACTTTTTCATGTTGGAAGGGACTGTTGATAATTTGGGATAGGGGAATAGAAGTAGTTAATGTTCTGGAAGGGCTGGCCCCTCTGCATTTCAGGACTTGTCTGGTCCAGAGACCCATCTGAAGGTTGTAGGTTTTGAAGAGTTACCCTAGTGCATGGAAACTTTGGAGAATCTAATATAATGCCCAATGTATTATTTAGGATTGGCAAGAATGGTTTTGGTTGGGATTTGGCAAGTTATGCTAGGTAACAATGTCTAACTGAAGCATGCGTGAGAGCATACCTCCAGTGTAGCCTCTCAACTCTATTTGAACTCTCTCAGCCACTGTACCTTATTTGTTACACTTCTTTCCCTCCTTTTGGTCAGGATGATGTTGTTGTTCCCATTGTGCCAGGGCCAGGCTCATCCCTGGGGGTCATTTCCCATGTCACCAGGGAGACTTTTATCCCTGGATGTCATATCCCAGGTGGTGGAGTGGGGGGCAATGATTTCATTTGCAGAGTTGAACTTAGAGAGAGAAAGGCTACATCTGAGCAACAAAAGAGGTCCTCTAGAAGTAACCCTTAGGCATACCTGTCAGTAGACTAAGCTTCTCTGCTACATACATAAGCTTCACAAGAACAAGCCTCAAAATCAAGGGCTTGGCCTCTTGATTTGCATGTTTCTAATGTTTGACACAGTATCTGGAGCTTCCCCTCATGGTAAAGTTTAGTAGTTCCATAATTTTTCTCCTATCCGTCAAGGGACTTTGTTGTTAGTACTTTTTGATTTTCTGCTTGCTATACTCTGAGATCTATCCAGGCATTACATTAAGCTATACAGGATTATAGGACCTCATTCTTATTCGGGGCTCCCTGTGTTTGGATTGTTTAAATGATCTATCCAGACAGGTTGAGTTAGATTATGTGCTACAAAAAACCTAGGTTCTGGACATAATGAAACTTTCTTCCTTTGGTCTCAAAGACTAGGTGAAGTTCTAAAATACAGGGAATGTCTTCCTCACCCCCATATTCTGAATTACCTTAATCATGACCCAATCAGCTTCATTTTTATCTCTGAATACTGAGTTACACATATATAAGACAGCCCCTCAAAATCTAGAAACAATAATTACCACTTCAGACTAAATTTGACTGCTATAAGAGCTTACTATCTAGGCCCCAATTTTCTTATTAGTAGTTTCTAAATGAGATCATACAATATTTTCTCTTTTGTTTCTGGCTTATTTTGCCTCACCAAATGTCCCACAGGTTCATTCACATTGTTGCATGCTTCACAGCTTCGTTCCTCTTTGTATCTGCAGTGTATTCAATTATCTATGTGTCTCCTATAATTTTTTGTCCCACTCATCCTCCTTTACTGCTTTTGTTGCATTAAGTGAATATCTTCTATTATAACATTTAAATACCTTAAATTATTTCTTTTTACTAGTGTTTAAGTTATTTTCTTAGTGGTTTATCTAGGGCTTACTGTAAACATTTTAATGAATCAGAATCTACTTCAAATTATACTAACAACTCTAATGAGATAGAAATGTTATATATAGGTATATTCTTCCTCCTTTTTTATGCTGTTATTATCATAGATGTATTACATGTATATGTTATAAAACCAGCAGTCCATTGTTATAATTTTTACTTCATAAAATTTATGTATTTTTAAAAAGCTAATAGAAGTAAGGAAAGCAAGTATTTATTTATGGTTTGTTATATTAACCTTCATATTTACCATTTATAGTTCTCTTCATTTATTCCTGTATACTTGAGTTACTGAATATTTTGATATCATTACTCCCAAACAGCTTTGCTCCCATTTGTCTCCTGAGCACTATTATTTGAACATATTAGATTTCTGTATGTTATAGATCCAACAATACAATGACATACATATAGACATATTGTGGGAGATATAGACTTCTATATTAGTTATATTAGTTATATTATATTAGTTTCTATATTAGTTAAGAAGCTAAGACATAAATTTATACTTTTAAAATTACGTAATTACTTTTACAGTGCTTTTTTTTTTAACATAGATTCAAATGACTGTTGATGGACATTTGTTTTCAGCCCTATGAACTTCCTTTAGTATTTCTTGTAAGACATATCTGCTGGAAATGGATCCTCTCAGTTTTTTTTTTACCTGGGAATTTATTTCACCTTTAGCTTCAAAATTTAGTCTTGCTGGATACAAGATTCTTGGTTGAAACCTGTTTTCTTTCAGCACTTTGAATGTATCATTCCACTGCCTCCTAATGAAAAGACAGTAGTGAATCTTACTGGGGTTCCCTTGTACACAGTAGTCATTAATTTCTCTTGCTGTTTTCAAGACTTTTCTCGTCTTTAACTATCAAAATTTTCACTATGATGTGTTCAGTTGTGAATCACTTGGTGTTTATCCTGCTTGCTTTGTTGAATATCTTGGATATATAGATTAATGGATTTCAACCAATTGGGAGATTTCCCTGCTATTATTGCTCTGAATATTTTTTACACCTTTTTCTCTTTTTCCTCTCCTTTTGGTACTTTTATTACTCATATGTTGGTGTACTTAATACTGTCCCACATTTTTTGCAGTTTGTTCATTTATCTTCATTCTTTTTTCTCTCTAGTTCATCATGTTGCATAATCTCAATTAATCTATATTCAAGTTTGTTGATTTTTTATTCCACCTCAAATCTACTTTTAAGCACCTCTATGAAATTTTCATTTCAGTTATTATACTTTTCATTTTCAGCCCAAGAATTTCCATGTCATTCTTTTTCATAATTTCTATATCTTTATTAATATCTTCTATTTAAAAAGACATTATCATCATACTATTATTTACTTAGTTAAGCTTGATTCTTTTAAGAATATGATAGCTACTGTGAAATATTTGTTGCTTAGTCTGTCATCTGGGGCCTTTTCAAGAGCAGTTTTTACTAACTGTTCTTTTTATGTATATGAATTGCACTTTTATATTTCTTTGACTCTATCATTTTTTTTGGCTGAAATAATGGATCTTATGGATAATGTATTTTAACAACTCATTAACTCCCACCATCAAATTGTTGTTTAGTTGTTTATTTATTTAGTGACTTGGCTATACTACCTAATGAAGTCTATATCTCCCACAATGAGTAGCCTCTGATATTGTTCTTAAGAGTATGCACCCTTGAGCATAAGCACAGTCGCAGTTATTTTTGCAGTGCTCTTTTTAATTTTATATTTTGATGACAGCACTTTTTATAACAGTAGTTACCTTTGTTACAATTCATGAAAGACTATTAAAACGGTTCTATTACCCATTGTTTACATTAGGTGCATTTTTTTTTCTTTATACCACCTTCTCATTACCACCTTGCATCAGTATCATGTATTTGTTATAATTTACCAAAGAGCATCTCTTATACATGTACTAATCCATCATGTACAATTGGATTCACTGTGTTGTATGGTCCCATGTTCTATCCTTTAATTTTTATTCTTGTAATATATTCATCCTAAAGTTTGCTCTTTTAACCATTTTCACTATGTCGTTTAGTGCTATTGATTACGATGGCACTAAATAATGTGTCTGAGTAATGTGCTACCCTCACCACCATCCATTTGCATGCTTTTATCATCTGAGACTCTAAATAGAGATTTTGTACAAGTTAAGCACCAACTCCCCATTGTCTAACCCAAATCCATCTCCTGGTAAACTATAAAAGTGAGTTTGCTTATTATAGTTAGATCATAATAGTGAGATCATACAATAATTGTACTATAGTGTGTTGCTTATTTCATTCAACATAGTATTCTCAAAGATCAACCATTTTTTGTGTGTATCAGAAGTTTTTTTCCTTTTTATTTCCATAAAGTAATTAAATAATACTGCATTGTATGTATATAGCATATTTTGTTTATCCATTTCTCAGTTGGTGGACATTTGGGTTGCTTCCATCTTTTGGCAATTGTGAATAATGCTGTTATGACTTGTATCTGTACAAGTCCCTGCTCTCAGTTTTTTTTTCTACTAGATAGACAGACTCTATCTATCTAGTAACAGGATTGCTGGATCATATGTTAATTTTATACTTAGCTTTCTGAGGAACTCCCAAACTTATACAGTGGCTGTACCATTTTATGTTCCCACCAGCAATAAAGAGTGCCCTATTTCTCCACATTCACTCCAACACTTGTAGTTATCTGTTTTATTTTTTTAGTAGTGACCATTCTAGTGGATTGAAATGATATCTCATTTGCCTAATAACTATGATGATAAGCATCTTTTCATCTGCTGTCTAACCATTTGTCTTTCCTCTTTGGAGAAATGTTCATTCAAGTCTTTTGCCCATTTTAAATTTGGATTGTTT
The DNA here is from genome assembly GCF_023851605.1 of Tamandua tetradactyla. Taxonomy (NCBI): domain Eukaryota; kingdom Metazoa; phylum Chordata; class Mammalia; order Pilosa; family Myrmecophagidae; genus Tamandua; species Tamandua tetradactyla. The sequence goes on from NC_135337.1 coordinate 51,588,113, forward strand.
GTCTTTTTATTGTTGAGTTGCAGAATTTATTTATATATTCTGGAGATTCACCCTTTGTCAGTGTTGTGGTTTCTAAATCTTTTATCCCATTGAGTAGGTTTGCCTTTCATTTTCTTGACAAAATCCTTTGATGCACAAAATTTTTTATTTTGGGGAGGTCTGATTTATCTGTTTTTTCTTTTGTTGCTTGTGTGTTAGGTCTAAAGTCTGAAAAACAGTTAGCTACCACAAGTTTGAAGATGTTTCCCTCCAAAATAGAGATTGCTTTGCCTATGTATATCCAGTTTTCCCAGCACAATTTCTTGACAGACTCTTCTTTCCCAGTTAAGTGGACTTGGAAGCCTTGTCAAAAATCAATTAATCATAGATATGAGGTTCTACTTCTGAATTTTCTGCTCAGTTCCATTGATCTATATATCCTTAAGCCAGTATTGTGCTATTTTGACAACTGTAGCTTTATAATATGCTTTGAAGTCAGGCCATGTGAGTCCTTCAACTCTATTCTTTCTTCTTTCTAAGGTGTTTTTGGCTATTTGGGACACTGTACCCTTCCAAATGTATTTGATATTTAGATTTTCCATTTCTACAAAGTAGGCTGTTAGAATTTTCCTGGAGCTCACTTCTCCACCATCTTCCCCAAAAGTCTCACACCAGGTTCTCTTTAATTTTTGTTCTAATCTGTTTGTGAAGATTTATGCCTTCTTGGGTATCTCACCAGCTATTAACCTCCACCAATTGCTGACTACTTACTCTGGGACATAAATTGCTCCACAGTCTGATCTATTTAAACTGTGCCTCTTTATAGAGTAATCTTAGAAGCTAGCCTTTGATGCTTTTTATGACCCTGGAAGGGCTCTCTTAGCTGTATCATTCTCTGGTTCTCTCCAGTAATCTTCTCACTGGTCTATAGTTTAACTTTTTGTTCTCATGGAGCTTCAAGCCTCCTCTTAATTGCTTGTTACCACAATCTCCATTGTTTCCAAGAGGACATGTTTCAGATAAAGTCAGTTATTTTGGGGAGAGCTTCAGAGCTCTCAGTTCTTTATGGCCTACTTCTAACTCTGGACAAAACATCTGTGCCACTGTTCAAGTGCTGCGAGCGGGAACTGTGACCCTCCTTTCTTAGACCCATCTCCCTCCTACATAAACAGAGAGCTGAACTGACTACAAATCTCTGGTCTTCTCAGTTTGTTTTTCCCATTATGGAATCTCTGTCCTACAAGTGAACTGGCCCAAGGGAGATCAGTGTTTTAGTATTCTTGACCTGTTATATGTGAGGAAAAAAGCTCCATACTTGTCAGCCTCTGCAACATGGAGCTGAGCTGGGGGCTGAGAATTTCTGTGTTCTTCCCCTCTTGGGAAGATTCTGTAACCTTCAACTGGAACCTGGAGGGAGAGAAACTATATGTTCTTGGCCGTATCTACTCACAGTGGAGCTTCCATCATGCTGAATTGGAATGGGGCAAGGTAGGGAGAGAAGGAAAAGTTGTGGCTTAAATGCCATTTACTCTAATTATTCTTACTAAGATTTGATAGATTGTTTTAGTTTCTTGGACGCTAAAGAGAACACCATGCAATGGGTTGGTTTAAGTAATAGGAACTTATAGGCTCATGGTTTTGAGGCTAGGAGAAGTCCAGAATCAAGTTGTCATTAAAATGATGCTTTCTCCCAGAAGATTATGGGACTAGCTGCCAGTGATCCTTGGACCTTGGCTTTTCTGTCACATGGCAATGCACATGGCAGACTCTCCTGGCTTCTTGGTTTCATTGACTTCCAGCTTCTATTTGCTTCCCATATGACTTTCTCTCTCTTTCTGTCTGTATTTTGCTTTGCTTAAAAAGGATTCTAGCAATAGGATTAAGACCCATGTCACACCTTAACTAAGTTAACTTCATCAAAATGTTCTATTTACAGTGGATTCACACCCATAGGAAAGGATTAAGAACCTGTGTTTTTTGTTTTTTTGTTTTTTTCTGATATACATAGCTCCAAGCCACTATGTAGTTGTTCTAGAATAAATGTTTCTTCATTTACTCTATGCCCTTAAAACAATTTCCAAGAAATTTTAAATGTCTGCTTTTAAATAATTTTCACCATTTAAGGTTATTTTATTAGGAAAGGGTCCACAGTACTCCTCATGTCTACATTTTGAAAATTGTCTCCCCAAAGGAATCCTTTTTAAAGTCACTCTTCCAAAAAATTCTGCAATGACTTTCCGTCTCATTACTTTCCTATTTCTCAAATGTGGAATTTTGCAGTTGCTCTTTGCTTTGACTGGAATGCTTTTTTTTTTCTGAGATATTCATTCCATCCAGTCTCTTCTTAGTGATACTACCCTAAAGCATTCTTTGTAAAAAAGTGGTTCATTTATACTTTTTAATTTTTTTCATAATGCTATAATCCTACCTGACAGATTATATATTTGGTTTTTCATTTCTATATTATCTACCTCTACTTATTAAGCTTCCCAGTATTAGGGACTTTGGTCTCTTCACAGAGCACATATTGTACGTTTTCAAACTACAAATCCACTATTTCTTTACAAGAAGAAACAATTGACCACCAGAGATTGTATTATCCAGATTCTCTTGTGGCTAAGTGTATTCATTTGATGGTTTTGTTACATTTGATGTGAACAAAGTGACAATTTAACTTCTGTGTCACATGCTGAAATGGAAATTGTGCCCCTATGATTCCCTGTCTTTCCCTCTATCATGGCTAATACATTTGTCATGCAAGTTGCTGGCAGTGCCTTTGGGTATGGTCAGCAAGACTGATATAACTATACAGCAGAACTTCCTACCAACGGACTGGTCAGCATGAGAAGTAAACTTTTCTGTTAATAAACCATAATAAATTGTATCCTCTTAGTACACTTTAACTGATTCATTGGTTATCAATAAAATATGTTGAATGAGGGAAAAGAATAGATGGAATCACACCACATCTCTGAGAAATGGGAAGATTGTTTTCACTGGGGTACTATCAATTTACTTTTATTATTAAATAATAATAATGGCAAAGACAAACTTCCTATCTGGTTCATCATTTTAATTGAAATTATTTTGCTATTTTATCGCATAGAATAATTAGTTTTAATTGACTTTTAGTAAAATATCTCTATGATATTTATCAAAATGGTTTACTTTGTTCCTCTCTTACAAATCTTTTGAATCAAGATTGGTTGCTGAATTTTTTCTAATATCCTTTCTTCACTTACGCATATAATTATATTTTTCCTCCATTAATTTGTTGATGTAATGAATTTTGCAATATTCATCATACTGGTCTAAATATCTTACATTCTGAATTCTTTTCACTAATATTTAGAATTTTTACATCTATGTTCAAAGGTGAGACTAGTCTGTGTTTCTGATCATTGCTTTATTGGATTAGATAGTATTTGCAGTGCAATGTTGAATAGGTTTGCTGAGAGACTGTATGCTAGCCTTGTTTTTGATCTTAGTAAGTATGTAGTGTTTTACATTTAGTGTGATGTGAGTTTGTAAATGTGACTTATCAGAAAATGTCTTGGATATATCAAATTAAATAAAACATTGTATTAAAATTAATCTCACCTGTTCTATTTGCTTTTTAAGTGTGGCTAATAGAAAACTTAAAATAATTTTGTGGCTTGCATTATAATCCTGTCGAACCACATTCCTCTAGAATATCTTTCCTAGGTTGAAATAAAAGGTTACTCTCTTGGAAGAAAAAATAATTCACATTGCTTACCTTATATTTCTATAGAAAATTTAGTCATGTTCTTCTTGACATTATGTATTTAAATGCATAGTCACATGTAAATATGCAATTGGGGATTTGTAGCACCAAAGATTTCTCAGCAATCATTCATCTCTTGAAAAATGTTGAGAATAACTTTGGTTCTTAAATAGTATTTTACAGTGATCAGATAAAAGCTAATACTTCATTAAATTTATAACCATGTATTCTAATATATAAGTGAATTCATGAGTAGTTTTCTAATTTTTTATGCCAAAAATCTAAATGATATTCCCCCTCCCCCCCATATACAGCCACTTGTTTTTTACTAAAAAACAGCAGGAAAAATTAAAGAGTTATTGTGAAACAAAGTGGATTTACATTCACAAAGGATACAAAGATAAACTCCTTAAAGATCTGTTTTTCAAGTCCGAAACTGATATAAAAGAAAAGCTTTCACATTGGAAATATGTAAGTACAATCACTATATTACTTTTCTTTGAAATATATTAAGATACTAAGTTAAAATTTATATAGCAGTAGTATGAATTTCTTCAATTTCTTTTAAATATCTTCTATTATATTGTTATTATCCCACTTTAGATTTTCCCGATAAGAGAAAAGTCATACCGTAATGTAGTGCAAATGTAATTTTTAATTGCTCCTACCAAACCATTTTATAACTTATGCTTAGTGTGCATTATATTTTCACTTGTTTAGTTATTGCGAATAGTTATTAATACTAAAGTAAAACCTCTTATCAGCAGTTGAAAACATAGAGGAATATTTAGTGTTTATTAAATGCTGCTAATTCTGTATGTAAAATGACATTCACTTAGTGTTTTATGCCAAATCACTTAGTGCTTTAAGGACACAATGGAAATGGAAAGAAGTTTACCAGCATTTATTGAGTGCCTACTATGTGTGAGGCACTGTGCTAGATATTTTGCATGTGGTATGTAAGTTATTCTTCAACACTGTAAAATAGATATTTTTATCTCATTTTTAAAATAGGGAAACTAAGTCTCGAAGGGGTTCACTAACTTACCAAAACTCACACAGCCAAGTGATATAGGATTTGATTCCAGGTCTTATTGACTGCAGAATTTGCGCTTTTTTCCATCATTAGAGTTTTGTTTTGATTTGTACATTAGGTAAAAGTAGAAATGAAAGCTTGTCATTGTAATAGAATTAACAAGAGTAACGTTTTTAGAATTTGTAAAGCATTCTGTTTGTGATAAACACCTTCTTTTGTGAACCTGCTGATAAGTAACCTGAGCTACAACTGCTTACATTTCATTAGTATGATTAAAAGAACGGACAAAAGGTCTTGACCATTATTTGTCTGATTTCAGTATAAATGTGAACTTTTGTTCTAGATGTGACTCAGGAATGTCCTCAAGCCCTTAAATCCTACTGAATTACACATTGAATAAGCATATAAATTTGAAAGGTAAATGTAAATTACCTAAAACATTTTCCTCATCAGCATCAGTGCCAACTATATTAATTTGTTTCAAATGATAAGATGCTCTATAAAAATACAGATTTCATGTGAAGGGTGTTTTAACCCTCTATGTAGAATAGAAATTCATTAATTTCAGATCATGCTGTCCACTTTTTAAAATATATCTTTAAATAGAGAAGACTTTCAATGAATGCCTTAGACTAATAACCAATTTAGACATGGATATATTCATATATATATATATATATATATATATATACACACACATATATACACATTCATATCTATTCATACATATTCACATAGATGTGTATATATATATTTTTTGTTGTGATAATTAACTACTGTATGTGCATGAATAGGAAAAAAGATACATATTATGGAGTTTACTTTAATATCTATGGATTTACATAGAATATATCAACAGGGCTTTAGAATTATTGTGAATGTTGTGAAATTTTTGGTAAAATATATTCATTATATGATGTTTTCTAAAACTCTTATATTAGAAATAATTCTGCTAAACACATCAATATGTAAATTTGTTTTTAAGAACTATTACTTCATATTCTATAAATGTGTATTTATTGCCTATGCCTTTTCATTATTTATAGCCAACATTTATAGAATATTATACAAGTTGTCTTCTGCTCAATTTCTTAAAATAATTGAAAAATTTCCATGATTATAATATTAATTTTTGATATACCTTTACATCTTTTGTATAAAATTATCCTTCAGTCTTCTGATGGCCCCACTTGTAGTCTCCTTCTTCAGCTCACTTAGTTAATATTCTTTTATTATTTTTACCACTCACTTACCTTTTTTCTTTGATTTAGGGCTTGGTTTAATAGAAAATATAGTGAAAACAACTGATATCAGAGAGTATAAGTTAGAAAAAAGTGAAAGGGTTAGGGATAAGAACACCTTGTCTTTACTACAGGAAATTTATTTTTAAAACACATTGCTATGAGCAAGGGAATGAAAAGGATTAGCCAAAATGACATTCTCGTTTTGGTAACCGGATGAAATAACCAATGTCTGAATTTGTTCCTGGTTCAGATGAAGTGTGTTTGGTCCAAAGGGCTGAAGGTTTTCTTATTCCATGGTAACCTGAAGTGGAAAGAGCCAGAGGCATGAGTTCAAGACATATTCATGTAGGAAATGTCATGCCAGAAAGCCAGAAGTCCAAATAAACATTGGAAGTTATGGAGCAAGAATAAAGTGTAAATGAGACCAAAAGTCAGGAGCTATGAGGGAGGGAATCTGAAAAAAGAAAACTAAGCCTGAATTGAAGAAATTGAGGAACAATTGCTAGGAACATTATTTAACTTTGGCTTATAGATTTTGATCAGAGAGTTGTTGATACTTGTGTAGGTTAGTCTGATACAAATACAGAATTATGATGGTCAATTAGATCAAGTTTTAGGAAAACTTAGATACTATTATGATGGATTTTTAGGGAAATCTGGATACCACTATGATAAATTTTGCTGGGATACACAGGAATATTTGAAATCTATTTTGGCATTTTAAGTCCTTTTCCTCAGAGGTTACTGAGGAAAATGTATGTATAGGGTGTATTAGCAAAGTAAAAGAATTCTTCACAGAGATTTTAACTTATAATTCTAATAATCTAGGCCGCACTGTGAGATACTTTCCCTTCACCTATGCTTTGTTGATTTGAATGATAGTCATTCATTTAATTTTTATACCTCATACTCGAATCTTAGAAAGGACATCATGTGAGAAAAAAGTCACACCCATTGGATACAAAAGGAAGGATATTCAGTGGAGTAGGAAATTTCTTCATGGTGTTTTTACAAATAATCTAATGTGCCATTCAACTATACTATAGTGAGATTTGATTCAGATCTGCTGATTTTGCTGAATTCTAGAATATTTTCAATGATGTTTATTTTCAAAGATTATTTTTTCCTATAAATAATATTGATAAAATTATATGCATGCCATGTTGAATGCAACTTTTGTAAAACAAAATAATGTCTCAAATACAACCCTCCCAGTGAATCTTTTCTATAAATTGTTATTAAATGTATTTTTTAAAGGTTTTATATATGTGTTATTTAAACTTAAGGAGCTGTTTGAATTTTAATATATTATGATCATTAATGAATTCAAAATATAAACTAATCAGCTTTTAAGTTATATCACATATATATGAAAAATGTGTGAAAGCATAGTTGTTAAGGTGTTAATAGTGATTATTTAAGGTGATAGAATTTTAGGTGATTGTTATATTCTTTCTGAGAGTTTTATCTATTCTTTTTTAACAAAAAATTTGTTTACAAAATCAAAATTTTTAAAAATATTTTTTATTGTGGATAAAAAGATTTTACCTACATTTTCCTATCGATAAATATAGAAATATTGCCTTCAGGACCCTCTATTTTGTATCATTGTTCACATTATTGTCTTTTTATTGTTATAAAAATGAGATGATTCATCATACAGTCAATGTGCTTAAGAGAGGAAAGAGAATCACTTTACTCAGGGCAACTGAATTGCACAACACAGGTGTGTATTCACATCACAGTCTACGTGGAAGGCTTTACCCGGAATTGTGCAGAGTGCCTGGCAGAGCAGGGGGTGGGACTGCCCTAACTGCAGCAAATTGTATTTTATTGTTTTTGATATTTTATACCTATAAAAATGGGGAAGGAAAATAATAATTAGCTGCATAATATCACAAGCCAATAAATCTTAAATCCATTTCTTGCACCTCATTTTTGTGAAGTTTAACAGTCAGTAATACTAAGGAAATATTGACAGAGTTGATCCTATATCAGATTCAGAAGCTGTGGAATAGGTCACCTCATTTGCTTATGTGGGGTATTGAAAAAAATATATGGTTAAGTCTTTTCTTTTCTGAGCAATTTATTTCATTTTCTGTGAGCTATGTGTGTTTCCTCATACTGAAAGTGTCATACATTATCAGTGAGCTTCTGGGATGTTTGTTCTAGCTTATATAATTTTGAGAAAGAGACTTTCTAATTTATTCTTACATATTCTCAAAAAGTTGCCCTTAGTTGTGGTTTAACAGTCATTGCCGGACCCTACCGTCAATACAGTTCATTCAAATAGGTATTTATTGTTATTAACACTGTCACAAACAGTAATGCCTTAAAAATGAAGAATGAACAAGTTCTATGCTAGGATCTCACTGGGCAGGTAATTGATTATATAAAGTGTGGCATTGACAAATTCAAGTCCCATTTAGTAAGTCGCCTACATTTAGTGGGTCTGATCTCAGGAGTTGGGTTGTCTTAAATATTAAAATTTCTGGGAAATAGTGACTTTTAGCAATAAGTAGAATTTTGAATAATTTATCATAAGAATCTATATAAGGACATATTATGGCTACCAGAGACCAAAGGCGATATAATTCAAGTTTAATTCATTCTACTTTTGGAGTCCAGGGAAATAATAAGGATGGCTTAGAAGAGAGGTTACAGCTTAATAATACCATCAGCATATAAGGGGTGAAATTCAGCAATTTAATAAAGTTTTGCAAATATTTGTTACATGCTTTCTAGATATGAAATACCATGCTAGTCACCAGTGATAAAAAGAAAATAAGTAAGACATTCCCAGTTACCTCAAAGATTTTACTGAGACTAAAGGGGAGAGACTTTGAGGCTAGCTGAATAAGGCAGGATAGACAAAGAAGCTCTTACATACTTATACTTACATATAGTTGGCCACATATTATGCAAATGGCTATACCTCGCTGCCAGGGGGCTAAGAAATATAGTACTCATTCAGATCAGCCTTTGTTGCCAGCTAAAATTTGGAGTTCTTCCACTGTTTAAGGAGAGTAAAATGGGTACCAAAAGACAATTCTAAGCATTTGTATATGCCTTTCCCACACACAGAACACAAACTCTACCAGAGAAGACAAACCTAAAATCTTATGCCACAACAGTATTCAGCAAAAATCCAGCATATCTGGATGTGGTCGTGAGTGATGATTGTTCCCTATTTTAGGTTGCCATAGCTTCTATGACAAATACCACACAAGAAGCATATATTATCTCATGGTTTTGAAGGCTTGATGTCCAAAATCAAAATGTCAACAAGGCCATGATTTCTCCCAGGATGGGTCAGTAACATATTGAGGATGGCAGTCCTCTCACATAGTGATCCCTTTTTCTCCGTGGAGCTGCCCTTCTGGTTTCCAATAATTTATAGATCTGGCTTCTTCCTGTGGCTTTTGCTGATTGTGTCCTAATATCTTCTTTTTATAAGGCCTTCAGTCATATGGATTAAGGCCCGCCCTGATTCATTTTGTCCATACATAGATAGGATCTTTGGAGATCCTATTCATGAATAAATCTATACCTTAACTGATAATAACATTTTTAAAATTCCTAGTTGCAAATGGGTTCACCCACACAGGAATGCAGATTAAGATCCAAACATGTGTTTTGTGGGATACATGATTCAATCCCCAACACACTCCAATATCTGTTTTCTTTTTCTTCCTCAGTAATAAAACCCCCAAATTTTAGCTGCCTAAAGTAATCATTTCCCAGCTTCTCTTGTAGCTAGGTTTTGCCACATGCATTAGTATCCTGTTTCTGCTTTAACAAATTAATACAAACTTGGAGGCTGAGTTTGTAAATAAACTCACACATGAGTTTATTCTCTTATAATTCTAGAGACAAGAACTCCAATATCAGTTTTATTAATTTTACTCAACTAAAATTGAGGTGTCAGCAGAGCTGGTTCCTTCTAGGGTCTCTAGGGGTGAATCTGTTTCTTTGCTTTTTCTGGCTTCTGGAGGCTGCCTACATTCCTTGGCTATGACCCCCTCCTCACATCATTCCAACCACTTACTTCCATTGTTACATCTCCTACTTACTCTTTGATAAGCCTTCTTCTAATAAGGACTCCTGTGATCACATTGGCCTACCCAGATAATGTTCTCATCTCAAGATCCTTAACAATCAAATATGCAAAAGTTCTTTCACCATAGAAGGATAACATTCATGGTTCCAGGGATTAGGTTGTGGACATCTTTGTAAGTCAACATTTAGTTTACCACACTGTCATGAGTGGAAATATTGTTTGGCTGATACTGGGAAATTTCCCTAAAAGACCGTTGGTAATGCCTTTTTTCTCTCCTTTGTGCTTTCCTCCATCCTGTTGTTTGTAACATGTGTATCATAGGCAGAACTCAATCTTAGAGCAAGAGAATGAAAGCCATATAAAGGGTTGATGGAGTGGAAAGCTGGGAGAGTAGCCAAGATTCCAAAAATTCTGGAGCCATCGTACTAGCCCTGGATTTCCTAAAATTGTATATTCACATGAGATGGAGATAAACTTTTTTCTTGCATTAGTCATGATTTGAAGCCAAACCTAATCCTAATCGATATACTAGGGGATATCCAATCTCCTTCATTTAGACCAGGTTTGGTACCTCATGGTCTAGTGATCATGATATCTAGTGATATTTTATTAAGATCAAATATAAAGTAGTATCTGCCCTCTGAACACCCAACATATAAGGTGGAGTAGAAGCTGAAAGTTTCCTGTATCTTCCCTGTGGAAAGATTTTAACCTGTCTATTATCATTTATGATCACATCGCAATTGCACACTAGAGGATTTTTTCTTCTTGAGTGCTACAGTTTTATAGACTTAATAGGTTTCTGGGCTTTTGGTTGCTTTAGAGATTGAAGAATCACAGGTGTTTTCAGGCCAGAATTTTCATTTCTTCTGCAATACACTTTTTTTTCAGAAGTTTAGTAACCTTCTGATTTATTTGTTTTCAGTAGGCTCTGTGTTTAAGATCTTGACTAAATATAGATCATAATCCTGAGTTCTCTGTTTTTTTACTTACTGGCCTTTGTTCTCTATTCATTTCCTTCTCTTTCAGATTAATAATAGCTACCATGGTACTATCTGAGACAATGGACTATGGAGGGAAGACAATATCCTTAAACTTGTCTTTGCCTACAGGCATTTATACCTTAGTATAGCAATCGTATTTCTACTTTGAAGTTCTCTATTCAGTTGTTTAAATTTGAGGGAATTTTGTCTTTTTAATCCTTTTAAGACTTCAAATCACTGGGATCTCAAACTTAAATTGCAGTTTGCAGGCAGAAAGCACCTACCTTTTTATCAAAGTTCTAGTCTTTTTTCCATCTCTCATTTCAGGCTTGCTAACTATATAGCCCAGGTTTATCTTTCTCACATGACTTAAAAAAATCAAAATATCATCTAATACAGACCAACATGCAGAATTGATTGTACATGTTTCTCTAATACAGCATATGGTCAGCATAATGTCAGCCTTCCAACGTGAAAATGTTTTAAGGCCATCATATCAAGGGTCCACCAGGTCTTCAGTCAGCAATATCTTGATCCTCACCAACTGTCACACAATATTCTGTACTGAGGCAGTACCACATATTTTACTTTCTTTCATTGGTAGCAACCCCCTTCCAGCTACCAAACTGATGTCAGTTTAGATCAGATACAAGTACAAGTCACAGAGATATAAAGTGATACTAAGTCAAACAAGATGGAAATTTGTTCATCACTCATGTAAAATTCCAGAGGTGTAAAGGTCCAGAACTGATATAGTGGCATTATTCATGAAGTACTTAGTGATTCAGACTCCTTTTATTTTAAGCTTCTCTGTGCATGGCCTCTAATTAAAGTCATCTCATGACCCACAATAGCTACTCTTGCTTCACCATCACATATATCACAGCAGCAGGAAGAAATAAGGATGAAAAAAGGAGCAAGGGCACTGGTAGCTGTCCTTTAAGAATGTTTGCCAAATACAGCCACACAACATATCTTTGGCCAAAATTTAGCCACAGTGGTACATTCATCTACAAGGAAGGCTAGAGTGTGTACTCTTCATTTGGGGCATGAATGTGCCCAGAAAAAAAAAAGTGATTCTGTTAGGAAAGGAAAGGAGAACATTTTGGGGAACAAATATCCATCTTTGCTAAACAGCAGATTTGAAGAGCAAATGGAAAAGGAGATAGAAAATTATCAGAAAGAAGTAAAGAAAAGATTTAACAGAAATATAATATTTTGATACAATGTTATGAAATAAAATTTAACTTTCTACCTGAATTATAAATATATTTACCTGCTGTTGTAAAAATAAAACTAGGCTGTATTGATGCCAAAACTTTGCCATAGGGTATGTATTATTTATTTTCAATGAACTTAGAATTTTTTGTTAAATTTTTGTAAAGCCTTGGAATCTGTTGCTTCTATATTCCTGAGATATTTGCAGGAAAGCATCTGATAATGGAAATGTATTTATTATGTCCAGTTCATAGTATAGTAAATATGAAATTAATGCTTTCCAATAAACTTATTCAAAACTTCTTATAGCACACTACTTTCTATGTTTTATATATAAAGAATAGCATAAATCTAATTTCTATTGTACATCTATTTTATGAGTATGCAATAATCAAATGCTTTAACATAAAAATAAGATGATATGTATTAATGAGAAAAATAGAAAATGATCAAGTTTTGATTCATGTTTCCTGGAATTTCCTTTTCTTTTTTCATTTTCAACTTTTTGTTTTAAGTGTATTTTTGGAGATAACACATTTAGACTATTTGAAATTAATTGTAAATCTCTCCCTTTTAATTGGTGAGATGAACCCATTTACTTTTATTGTAATTAGTTATTATTGCCATCTTACTTCAAATTTTTCAATTTTTTTATATATTGTACTTTCATTTTGTTACCTTTTACCTTCATTTTTATATTTCATTTAAAAAGATGCAGTTTCTTTCTCCTCTTTAAAAGTTATATATTCTAATTTTGCTTTTATTATGTTTGGCCTTAAGAACCATTCCCATTATTTTACTCCCCATTTATTTCTTTAACTTATCGTTATGCATCTCTTTCTTTTGTACTTTATGTCATTGTTCCTTTACTATCACTCCATACTCCAACATATGTCTAAGTCAGTGTTTCTTATCCTTGGCATTATTGACATTTTGGTCCAGATAATTATTTGTTATGGGAGGCTCTCTGTGGATTCTAGAATGCTTAGCAGCATCTCTGGCCTCTGTGCATTAAAGCCAGAAGCACTCTACCCGCAGCATAGTTGTGACAACATAATTGTCTCCTAATATCACTAACTCTCCCGTGAGGGGTATACTCACCCCCAACTGAGAGACACTTGTCTAGATATTTTTTCCCGTAGAATATTACTTGCATACTTTTTTCTTTTCTTGTCTTTCTTTTAAAGTATTTGATTACCCTTACTTCCCACATCTTTGCTTTGTCCTGTCAGATTTGTTTCTTTTATTATCTGAGTAGTTTTCCCACTTTATCCAGTAGTTTTGCACTGTGGTTCCTGGTAAGGCAAACTTTTAAGGACATTTATGCTCTGACTTTGAAATAATCATTAGGCAGGATATAAAATATTAACTTCAAAGTGCTTTCCCTTCAAAACGTTATAAATGCTGCTTATTTCTTTTGCTGCATCTAATGTTGCTGTTGAGAATTATGATGTTAGTCTTATTCTGGGTATGTTGTTCTCTTTTGCTCAGAGCTTTTAGAATTTTCTAATGATGTTTTAAATTTTATTATAGGATTTTAAATACCTAAAATAGATCAAAATGTGTAGATAAGAGTTTTTCTTCTTCTGTGTGACACTCAGTGAGCCCTTTGCATTTAAAGTCTTTCATATTTCTGTAATAGTAGGAGCATTGCTTTCATATACTTATGTAATTTAATTAGGTATTCTGTAAACTAATGAAGTATCAGTATAAAAAAAGAGTTGTTACATCTTTGAAATTTAATTTGATTTCTTTGGAAAGATATAACTATACTGTCAAACTTGGGGTGATAGGTCGTATTGGTTTTTAGTTTTCCACCCTCTACATACAAAACACTAGACTGTTCGATGATAATCTAGGAAATTTCTCATCTTCATGATGTTCCTCCTTCTTAGGAGTTTAAATATACAACTCTTAAGTGAGAAATTGCCTAGTGGAATGTGCACAAATGGCAATGATCAGCAGTGGTTTTATGATGAATGAGTTGCTCCATTCTAGGGGCTATTCCCTTCTCTCTCCTTAAATTCACATAGAAGATATATTTCAGTTCCTAGCTTTTAACCATTCCCTAATACATATCACCAAACAGGCTACTTAATACCTCAAGAGGTCACTAAATTCAGAGGCTAAAATAACCAAAAAATTGAGGAAAAAACTTTGCAAAAGAAAGGCAACAGTCCTTCCCCAATCCTGCTTCCTTTCCCTTTGTTTTCCACAAGCATTCAAGTATAACCTTTCATTCAATAAAATTCTTGTATTCTTTACTCTATCAAAGCATGTGCTCCTCTGGGGATTTAAACTAGCATATTGGGATTCATAGTGAGTGCTATAAAGTAAAACAAAATTGTTTAGGCTAGAAAAGAATTTGTACTTGGCTACAGGGGCAGACCAGGAGATAGAATATTTATAGTGCCAGAAGTTACTAGAAGAGGATCAGTATTTTAAGCACCATCAGATTCACTGGGCACTGCATATTCTGTTCATTGGACAGGTGGCTAGCAACAGAAATGCAAGCTGACAATCTGGAATGAAAAGTTGGCAACATTGAAATTGGGTCAGGTTGAGATAGATTAATGAAGTTTGTAATCAGGTGTCAAAGCGAAGACACTATGCTAATGGACTGTCAGTAAGATATAAGAACCTTGATTTTAAAAAGAAAACTGGGTCTAAAGACTGGAGGTGTTATGGATAGAATCGTGTCCCCCAGAAAGACATGTTCATGTCTTTTATCCCCAATCCTGTGGATGTGAACCATTTGTAAATAGGATTTTTAAAGATGTTATTGGTTAAGATGAGGGAAAACCAAGTCAGGGAGGACTTTAATCCAATATGACTGGACATGTTACAAGCAGAGGAAATTTGAACATAATCAGGAGGAGACAGATGGGGCAAGAGACAGCCATGTGATAGAATCAGAGATTAAATTATTGCCTGCAAGCCACCCCTAGAATGCTGCAGACTTCAAAAAAAGCATGGCCCTGTTGACATCTTGATTTTGGACTTCTAGCCTCCAAAACTATGAGACAATAAATTCTTGTTGTGGTGTTCTTTAAAACAGCCCTAGCAAACTAAACAGGAGGTTTCAAAAGTGGCCCAAGGCAGAAAACAAGTTAGAAAAATTGGAAATATTGCAAAGGCAGAAAGGGCTCCAGAATGAGATAGAACCAAATTACCAGAATTCCTTGATAGGCTAGGAGCAAAGGTAAATTAATATGGAACACTGACCACTGGTCTGGAGAGGCTTGTCTCCTGCCATAGATCCTAGAATTGGAAGGAAAGTGGAGTCTGCATGTTGGGTATTTAGTAGCTCCAAAAGAAGAAGAGGATGATTACAGAAATACAGCATTATTTCTACCAGCATCTTTTCCCTCAGAAGCTTTCCCTCTCTCTTCATATTTTAAAAGATTATAAGATACTTGAAGTTGGTAGAATTAGCTATATTTGAACTTAGTTACTATGAATCAGTTGCCAATGATTGAGAGCAAAATCTCTTCTTTTTCACAGGTAGACCTAAAATATGTAAAACCATTAGCTTACGTGTCTTCCCTCCAATCGGCCTCCATTCCAGCACAATTGCCTCCTCTCTACAACTATGCTCATCAAACAGTTTCCATTTCAATGTAGGCGTTAAAATGCCTTTGTTCATTCACCTTAAATTAAGCTCATTGCTCCCAAGCCAAAGCATTCTTCCTGGCACCTTATCTTTATTTCCTTTTGTTTAAGAACAAGATTATATACAGAATTATATGTCTTTAGCTGTTTCCCTCTTTCCTTCATTTTGCAGCATTAAATAACAGAATAAAGTTTCTGTTGTAATCCATAACAGTTTTTCTTTTAATAAAATCTTTTTTTATATAAGGGAAAATTAGTTCTTCAGATTTAATTGGAATATTGTCATTCAGATTTTTCCTGTGTATGTCTCTTTTTCAATGTTTTTACCTATCTTCTTCCAAGGTCATTGTTTCCTGTGAATGTCTTTAGTCTCTGATAAGAATATATACTACTTTATGGCAGCTTGTATTTTACGTTCTTGCGATCCTTTACCTAGCACAGTGATATGCACATAGGAGGCACTCAACAAATATTTATTGGTTTTGAATATTATCTGTTGCATTTAAAAGAAATATAACCCAAACTTTACTTATTACTCATGAAGTCATTTTATTTTCTGAAAATATAAATCCACCATGCTGCTATGAAGGAGTAGCTAACAGAATTCTCTTCAGCATTGAGATCTTTGTGTGGGGGTGCAAAGAATGAAGGGTACCACTGAAAGAAAATATATTAAAATTTGAAGATATAAGTCAAAAAATAGAACATAGAGTGCAGAAGAATTCTATGAAGTTAGTGGTTACTACAAACTGTGACCATTACAGTAAAACTCATTTTTCAGACATAAAGATTATTCACCTATTTCAAAATATACAAGTATACAGTCTCAATTACTATTTATCATAGGAAATTCACTCATTCATTTCACAGGAAAAATTGTGAAACACCTATCATTCACAAGTTTAGGTTTCTTGCTATCATGTAAACAGCCAAGATTATTAGAATTCATGAGCACCTAAAGCAAATCTGGAGCTCACTGTCCTCAAGGAAAAATGTAATATTTGCTGACTAGCATTAACTAATGGTGCACCTCAAGAATTTAACTGTATTTTTTACATCTTTAAATTTTATTACTGTATTTTTCTTCAGGGTAAAAAAAAATTATGGGTCAATTTTCACTGAAGTGGGATGGATTTATGTATTCACCTTTCATCAGTGTCAAAAGGAATTGTGCACATCATTCTCTGGACAACATGATGAAAACTTGTCTCTGATTGGACACTAGGGATGTCTATCAGCTGTACACACAAGATAAGTGTAAAGTTGAAAAGAGATATACACTCAGTAATTCATCCAAGCTAGCATATTTTAACAATTTGAAATTTGCATTAAAACGTTCATGAAATTATTTACTTCCTCATAGAAGAAAGATAATATTAGCATTTTAAAATCGAGTGAAAGTTACCATCACAAAAATTGCTTTGCAGAGACTGCTAATGCAAAACTTTTTAAGCTGTTCTTTCTTTTCTAATAAAAATATAGCAAATCAATAAAATGACCATTCTTTACCACTTACTTGGAATGAATGTTTATTTGTCCAAGGTAAAAAGAGAGTGGCTATTTCAATGTACTTCAGTGTTGGTCTAAGCCTTGAATGACAAATATTTGTGTTTTATGACTCATCTAGAAATCAACAGTATTGAATTTTCTCAAGACAAATTTAGGCACCATCACTTGCAGGGAGAATATTAACTAGAAATATTAGCAAAAAAGCTAACAGAATATACTGTGGAGTTGAACAGACTGAGATTTTCAGTGGGGCTTTAGAACTTTCAGGCTGTTCACCTAGGGTCAGTGGAATTGCTTTACTACACCTTAGGATATATGAAGATGTATGTATGGGTGGGGGTGTGAATACACGTATCTATTTATAAACAAAATGTGTGCATATCTCTGTGTGTGTGTTCGCATGCATATCTTTTGCTCAAAAGAGTCCCTACAGTTCCTGGGATATGATATGGATCACTGGAGGAGGGGAAAATATAATCATTCTGCATTCAGAACTTTGATTTTAGGCACTGATATTGCAATAAAAGCTTATGTGATGCAACATTGACTAATATTCTGAGTTCCCAAAGTGATTATATTACTCCCAGTTTCAGGAGACCAAAACCTTAATGTCAGAAAATATTATTCAGGTATTGTTAATGAGTCAGTTTAATAGTTTATCAATGTGTATCTATAAAGCATATCTAGGTAGATGATACTATGTTTTACTTTAGAAACATCTTATGACTATCTTTATGGCCAGCACATCAATTTATGAAGATTTTTACTTTATGGTCAATAGAAATCTCCTCAGATTCTAAATGGCAATTTAAAACATACAGACTCTCTAAAATGCTCTTATTTGCTTAAAGTGCTTAGGGTAAAGAAGAACAATTAAATGTCAGTAAAATTTACTGTTTTCCTAGGTACATTTCCTACAGATGTCATTCCTATCTGTTGCTCTTTTATTACTTTTCAATATAGACATTGCTAACATATATCTAGAAATGTAAACTTTTGAATTTTATATTTTACCACTAAGAAAAAAGGTGTTTCTTTTTGCCCCCTGAAAATTCTGTTTTATGACACCACCATATTAACTCATTTCATTTAGGGGTTATTTATGCAGTATTAACTCATATTATTCATACATGCTATATCTCTTTAATCTCAAATGATTAGATTTACTAATTGAAAAAGATTATTCTAACCAACTGAGCTAAAACATAGGAGTATTCATAAAATGCAGATTTTTATTAGGAGCCTCTTTAACTTTCAGCCCATGGTTTCTACCATATTTTTCTAACCTTCAATGCTCTTTTTTGCTTTTCATGTTTTCCAGTCTTCATAGAGGATTAATGGTTAAATTATAAAATATTTTAAGAAGGGTAGAATTTTAATACTCACAAAATAATACCTTTGTATCTATGCCTAGCACAGTGCCATGGATATAGTTGGTACTCAGTACATATTTGTTGAATAAACTAATCAAACTTCTCAATCCTTTTTTGTTATTTATGAGTTGATACTGCTACAAAGGTTGAAGAATCCAGTCAGAGTGACACAGGGATATCAAGATAAGTAAACAAGACCCTGGTCCTCAAAATAATTCCTACTGAGGGTGAGAAATGTATATAACTGTGATACAAGGTAGCATGCAATAAGTGCTTTGGAAGTTACAAATAAACTGAGACTGAATATGTATAGGAGTAAGAGTTATGCTGTTAAAATGTGAACTTTAGGTAAACCAGATACAAAATTATGTTCAGTTAATACTATATAATATTTTATATTAGACAATGTAATCAATGTACTAGAAAAAGGTATTGTGAAGAGAATTGCATTTCCATGTAAATAAAAATTAATCAAATACATTCTGGTGATAATTTTCAAAGAAATAGAAAGCTATACACGCTGAAAACTCCCTAAGCCCTTTCCTTTGCTTATGCTGTCTAATCTCAGTTATTATCATTCACATACGTGCTACCATTCACATACGTGCTTCTCAACTTGAAATTATAATCTACTCTAAAATCTCATAGAAGTTTGCAGCATCTCTTTTACTGAGTTCTACATCTACTACTATTAAGTATCCATTGTAGTGTACCTGACAAAGAATGAACTTCAGTAATTTATACATTGCTGCCTCTAATCTTGGTAATGATAGACCTTAATCATTCTTTAACTGGGGGAGCATAAGCTTTCTATGATAATTTTTTCATCTATTCATGAACTGGACATTTGCAGCAAAATGTAATATCCAGATACCCTCATTTCCCTTGGCTACTTATTGTCCTCTAATGTAACATGTTGTATAGAAAAGAAATGTAGCATTTCTTTCTATATCTACTATGTCTCTCCTGTATTTGTTTATCCAGGTCATCCTCTGTGAATTCTCTTTTCTGTGTATCAAGGGTATTATCACTCCTATTCCCCTTTGTTAAGATGAGGTTAAAATGCAAGGTAGTAACAGTTTTTATAATAGTGGATAAACCTGCCATTCACTTAAAGGAGACATTCTTAAAAAGTAGCACTTCTTGTAAAACTATACTTCAAATCATACAGTACAAATGGAGACACTTTTTGAGTAGATATGCATATTTTTTTGTTCCAAGCATCTCTACATATTGCCTTGTGTTTTACATATGAATTTGTAGTTAAAATCACAAGAGAGAATTTATTCATTCAAAAATATTTATTTATGACCTATGCTAGTCTAGTACTTTTATAGGCACTGATTTAAATGGAGACCTAAATCTCTACATATATATGTATGTATAACATGTTAGATGGTGATAAGTGCTATATAAAAAATAATGCAGGGAAGGGGAATTGAAATATGTATGAGGCCATTTAAAATAGGATGGTCAATGAAGGCCTTACTGAGATTACACTTGCATAAAGTTCAGGAGATGGTAAAGAAGCAAGTCCCCACTCCTTCAAATCTGGTATAGGGAATTGCATATATGAAGGACTTGAAGAGAAGTATAACTTGCATATCTGAAGAACAGAAAGATCAGTGCAGATGGAGCAGATTTGAACCAGGAGAAAAGTGGTAAGACATGAGATCAGAGAAGTAAACACAAGATGGGTGTGAAGGTAATCATAAAGAGCCATGTAAAACTTTGGCATTTACTATGAGTGACATTTCATGGTTTTGAACAGTGAGGCTCAATTTGGCTTATAGCTGAGCTGTATTTATCTGATTCTGTTGAGAATTTGCTGGGTGGTGGGAGAGGCAGGATGTAAATGGGAAGTCCAGTTAAAGTGTGATTTCAGTAATCCAGTGAGAGATGCTTGTGGCTTGGACAAGGTTAAAGTAGTGGTAGAGAAAAAAAAGTTGTCAAATTCTGATTATAGCTTGAATGTAAAGAAAAAAATATTTATTAATGGATTGGATATAGGTAAAATAGAAAATAAATGTCTGGGCAACTGGAAGGATGAAATTGCCTAAACTAAAGTTGTGAAGGCTATGGGAAAAACAGGAGGGTAGATCAAAGACTGAATTTTAGTTGTGTTAAATTTGAGAAGTTGATTAGAATTCATGTAGAGATGTTGAGTAGGTAGTACAATGTGAGCCTGGAGTTCAGGGATCTGAGACAGACAAACATTTGGGAGTAATCTGCAGGTAGATGCTATTCAATGCCATGAGACTGAAAGAGTTTACTGAGGGGTGATTACAGACTCTAAATAGCAGGAGTCCAAGTACTGAATCCCAACACTTCCAACGAAACAGCTTTGGGAAGATGAGAGGAACCAGGTTGTGTGTCATATGGAAGGAGTTAGTGAAGTAGGAGAAAAAAAACAGAAATGTAGGAGAGTTTGATATCCTGGAAGCCAAATGAAGATGGTGTTTCAAGGAAGAGAGTAATCAGCACTGAATGCTAAAGTGAGTTAGTAAAGAACTCAGAAGGCCAAAAAATTAGCAAAGGTCACAAAATTCTCAGAGAAAATGTTAAAAATGATCTTACAAATAGAGGTAAAAGGGGACTACAGCATTAGATCAAAGTTGAAGGGGACTAAAAAGTCAGTCTACATTGATTCACCTCACCTAGAAAGTAGCATTAAACCTTTGCAGGCCCTTTGACCACCATATGAGCCTTTTGCTAAGGCCCAAGATAATGCTTAAAAATCCAGTATTCATTAAACAAGAGATTTCAGAGATACTGAACTCTGCCACCCTTTCCCTCTTCAGACAGAAATTCCTGGATAAATTGCCCTACTGATCATTGCCAAAAGTCAGAGCCTGTCATTCCTTCATGTCTCCCACTATTTTAGGAATTTAATCAAAATTATTATAATATTCTAAGAATATGGGATTCCAGGTACACTAGCCCCTCCAACATCAAGGAATTAAGCAAGAATTTGAGGATCATTTAATTGATTCAGAAATGCTTAACTGCCAGTGATTTTTGTAAGAGGAGGGTAGAGTATGTATCAGTAACATTTATGTTTTCTTAGAAGATTAGAGAACAAAGTCGAGCAGAAAAACACATGTATCAGAAGGTGCCTCTATCTGTTTAATTTCTGGCTTTATAAATTTTGTGAGTCCTTAAATTCACTTAATGGGTGACAGAGATTGGATATTTCAGAATTGGCAAATAGATACACTTTCTTCATCTCATTCTTTCAGGGGAAGATAAAGGAATGTGTATTAGTGGAAGCAATTGTTGAAAATATCCTTACATTCCACACTTTCATTATTTTCTTGAGGATAGGTTATGAGTGTGGTATCTAGACAAAGAACAGGTCCTTTTCTTTGGATTAAATGAAATTTGAGATGGTTTTTAATGTATGATGAACGAAGAAGGAGAGAAGTTACCAAAATACAACAAAATTCATAAAAATAGGAAGACACAGGAATAGTGATGGAAGAGAATAGATTGAGAAATTTGATACTGAAAAAGCATTTGGAATTGATTGTTACAAATTTGCTTGCAAAACAATGGTTTACATTAATTTTCTGTCATAATTTTTTAATAGAACTAATTGGACCGAAATGAAAACAGAAGCAACATTACTTAATTACTTAATTACAACATTAGTTAAAGCTCATGCTATACTCTGATATGTTTTGATATTGTTATTATATTGCAATTATTCTTGGGAAACTTAAGCAATTCCTAAATATGAAGAGAATATATGAACTCAAGAGTACTTACCTTTTTTGTCTTCCTGGCAAAATGTAGTGTTTCTGATATATAGATACTGCAAAAAATTGTGTTGTGTAAGAGTTGATGAGTGATGGATTTTTTTACTGAAAGAAAAAGACCTGACGTTTATTCCAGGAACAGAAAATACTTAATTACCTGTAATGAGCATTAATAAATTCTTGCACAATGTATCACAGCATAAAGGCAAATTGTTTTCAATAGCTAAATTAGAGAATATCACATAAAAATTTAAAAGATAGAAAGAAATTCAAGCATATTTAATTAAACATATTGATTATGTGGTATAGGAATTTGGGCAGAAAATTGTAAATATGGGGGCCAGGACACACACATAAGTGCCTCCTCTAAATTGTAGAATAAAGGAGGTGTCAATAAGTGAACAGATCAAGGTAACGGAATTCTCCATTTCAAAATTTTCTCAACAAGAAAAATTAAAGAATTTATCTGACTTTCTTCTTGAATGAAGATGGTGCCATTCGCCAAAACTAGAAATACAGAATGAGTAGGTTTGGGAAGAAAGATGGCTTCAGTTCTCTTGAGTATAATTTTGTGTGTGTGTGTGTGTGTGCGTGTGTTCATGTGTGTGTTTGTGTGTGTGATTTTTCAGTATGAAGGAGCACAGCTCATGGTTGTTATGAGGGTTAAGTGAATTAATAGCTGTAAAGAACATAAAACAATGGGTCATGGTATGCACTATGTAAGTGCTCCATAAACAAATTAAAGCAAATAGATTGGCAATCTTTCTGAAGATAAATATGTATGTCTTCAAAATCTGGATCAGGGGTTCTCTGGCCCATGGATTTAATTTTCCCAAGAAAATGAAAGATTTCTTGGGAAAATAAAATCTCCTGGAAAGGTTTTTCAAAATGCAAATATATGCTCCCTCCCAAGGTTCTGATTTTTCTGCGTGGTAGAAACTGCTGGTTTGCTGCCTTAATATCTTTGCTTTTCTTCTTTCTTGGTAACATACCCCAATTTTATTCCAGACAGAAAAGTCCCTAGGAAAAAGCTGCAATATTACTTCCCCCCTTGCAGCTCCAGATGGCTAATGAGATGTAAACATGTTTTTTGAAGCACCTCTGGGGAAGCTCCTAAGACACATGGCATGTGTCCTTTTGTTATTCCCCTTTTCCTCCATCTTCCTGCCTAGAATATAAGCATGATCTATGGAACCCTACCTGTTCTCTTGATTCATGAGATAATCTTGAGGATTTTGATGTAAATGCAGTAAGATAAAGTTCTAAGGAGACTGAGTTCTTGATGACCTAGAGAAATCTCCATGCCAGTCTTGAATAGATTGCCCTACCTCCAGATATTTTTATATAACGAGAGAGATGTAAATTGTATCCTTAGCTTATTTATTTGGTATTTCAATTATATTCAGAGTAAACAATTCATTAAACTGGCCCCAGTTATCACCCCTTCAGAGCCATAGGTTAGAAAATAAAGCTTGACCCTTGAATAGTATTTACAATCGTCTTTCAGTGTGTAAGTCATGTGAAAGCTTCATGGGAACTCTATAACATATAAGAGATACCATCATTGTCATTGCTTTTCTTTTGTTTTCACAGGATATACAATCTCCAGTTGATTTTAAAAGTACTAGTGAACAGAGAAAACATATTTCCTCCATTTTATCTGAATTAAAAACAAAAGGTATTGGCATGAAATCTAAAAAATCAAGGCATCTCATTCTAAAAGGTTAGTTTTATGAATTTTTAAATTGTATCTTGATGAAGAGTAAAGGCATTAGAAGTTGGATATGTTAATTTGGACTTCCAAATATCAGGGTCCATGTATTCATATCTTATTCATATTCTAAATATGTATTCAGAGGGTTATTTGATGGATATCAAGGACCTGCTTTTCGATAGAACTTTGGAACTGGGAGAAATTGGTGTTAGGAAGAACTGTACTGACCTGATAGCTTTGTTACTGAAGGGCTTGAAGATTACTGTTTCAGTTTGCTAAAGCTGCCAGAATACAACACACCAGAGATGGATTGGCTTTTATTAAGGGGATTTATTTCATTAAACTTTTATAGTTCTTCAGAGGAAAGGCAGCTAGCTTTCATCTGAGGTTCTCTGTTACATGAGAAGGTCACATGGTGAAGTCTGCTGGCATTCTCTCCTGGTTTCTGGGTTCCAATGGCTTTTCCCGGGCGATTCCTTTCTGCATCTCCAAATATCTGGGTTGAGCTGCTGAGCTCTCTTTTGACTTCTCTCTTTTAAGCCTCCAGTTAATTAAATTAAACCTCACTCAATGTGGAAGGCACACCCCTTAGCTGACCACAAAGATGACCAGCCATAGATGAATTTCATATGCTGATTGATGAGTTAAGTCTGCAGAAACAGAATCACAGGGCATCACCATCTGGCCAAATTAACACCTAAACCTAACTACCACAATTATCTTCTTCAGGAAACCTGCTAAGTATGATAGAAAATCCATTTTATTAAAGTATAATATTAATTTTCCATGAGATCTTGAACTTAATTATTTTATATTTGAAATATAGAAATACACTTTATTTTATCTCATTGCTAATAACATTTTGGTTTTGAACTTGTGACTAGCTTTATTTTTCTTTTTATGGATTTTTTTCTATTAGAACTTTCTATGAACAGATGACATTCTTTTCTTTACTTCTAACAGTAACAGAAGAATCATTAAGTCATTTTGTAAAATCATTTGAAAGTCTTATCAATTATCTCAAGGGCTTCTCTTAATTCTTACATAGTCACATCTTTCTCTTTATAAAAATCCATGGTGATGTCTTTATCATTGTTGATTTTCCCTTTTTTACATTTGAATACATCTAGCTCTGCCAGCTCCTCATTTGTTGGTGGCTTTGTTTGCCATTTTACCAGTTCTTCATCATTTTCACATACTTTATAAAGCCCTACATCTTTTATTGAAATGTAATTTAATTTTTACTCAATTATTTGACCCCTAGGTTAATAAAACAAAATGAAATGAAAGGAAAAATAGTAGTCCCATGTCTTATACCTCAGCACTCACCTTTCCTGGTACCCCAAAGCAATTTCATACAATAATTTTAACTAACTTTTCTGATATTTACTTTTATACTTCTAAATTATATGCTTATTCTGCTAAAATTGCTTTTCAGTTTTAAATATTGTCTATAAACTTCCACTATGAAAATTGAGGATTTCATTATCTTACAAAACATCCCCTGCATGGGTGTGCATGCCCATACACACACACACACACACACACACTTACACATCCTCTCTTATATCTCCTAATAGAACTCTATCATCACTATTTGGAGTTTGTTTAATATTTAATATTTTAATTATGTAAATACTCCTCACAGTTGAGCAACATAATATATGAAGACTATGTGTGAGTTCTTATACTACTTTTTGTTGAAAATTTGTTTGAAAATCTCTCATACCATTCAAACCACTATGCCCAAACATACTCACATTTTTTTTTTTTTAGATATAATCATACCTCAGAAATATTACAGGTTCAATTCCAGATCACTACTATAAAGCAAATATCGCAATAAAGTGAGTCACGTGAATTTTTTGGTTTCCTAGTGCATAGAAAAGTTATGTTTACATTATACTATAGCCAGTGAAGTGTGTAATAGCATTATACCTAAAAAACAATATATATATACCTTAATTAAAAACACTTTATTGCTATAAAATGCTAACCATCAACTGAATCTTCAGAGAGTTGTAATCTTCTTACTGCTGGAAGGTCTTGCCTTGATGTTGATGGGTGCTAACTGATCAGAATGGTAGTTGCTAAACGTTGGGGTGACTGTAGCTATTCCTTAAAATAAGAAAACAATGAAGTTTACCACATTGATGGACTCTTCCTTTTACAAAAGATTTCTCTGTAGCAAACAATGCTGTTTGATAGCATTT
Source organism: Tamandua tetradactyla (assembly GCF_023851605.1). Lineage (NCBI taxonomy): Eukaryota > Metazoa > Chordata > Mammalia > Pilosa > Myrmecophagidae > Tamandua > Tamandua tetradactyla. The sequence continues at coordinate 51,614,557 of NC_135337.1, forward strand.
TTTCCACAGTAGAACTTCTTTCAAAATTGTAGTCCATCCTTTCAAACCATGCTGCTGCTTTTTCAACTAAGTTTATGCAACATTGTAAGTCCTTTGTTGTCATTGCAACAGCGTTCACAGCATTTTCACCATGAGTAGATTCCATCTTAAGAAACCACTTCCTTTGCTCATCCGTAAGAATCAGCTCCTCATCTGTTCAAGTTCCATCATGAGATTGTAGCAGTTCAGTCACATCTTCAGGCTGCACTTCTAATTCAACTTCTCTTGCTGTTTCTGCCCCATCTACAGTTACTTCTTCCACTGAAGTTTTGACCCCTCAAAGTCATCAGTGAGCCTTGGAATCAATTTCTTCCAAAATCCTGGCAATGTTGATATTTTGGCCTCCTCCTAAATGAATCACCAGCGTTCTTAATGCCATCTAGAATGGTCAATATTTTACAGATTTTTTTTTTTTTTTTTTTGCTTTGCCCAGATTCATCAAAGGAATCATGATTTATGACAGCTATAGCCTTATGAACTGTATTTATCCTACTTCATAGTACGTGAAGGTAAAAATTGCTACTTGATCCTTGGGCTGCAGAATGGATGTTGTGTTAGTGGGCATGAAAAAATATTAATCTCATTATACATCTTCATCAGAGCTCTGGGATGACTCGGTGCATTGTCAATGGGCAGTCATATTTTGAAAGGAATTTCAATGGGGGGCTGAAAATGTTTATTAAACCATATCATGAACAGATATACTGTCATCCAGGCTTTGTTGTTTCATTTATAGAGCACAACCAAAGTTTATTAGCATAATTATTAAGACCTTAGCATTTTTGGAATGGCAAATGAGTATTGGCTTCAACTTAAAGTCACCAGCTACAATAATCTCATAAAAAGAGAGTCAGCCTATCCTTTGAAGCTTTGAAGCCAGGCATTGACTTCTCTCTAGGTATGAAAATCCCCTAGATGCATCTTCTTCCAGTATAAACTGTTTCGTCTGCATTATAAATCTATTGTTTAGTGTAGCCAACTTCATCAGTCATCTCAGCTACATCTTCTGGACAACTTGCTATAGCTTCTATATCGACACTTGCTGTTTCACCATGTACTTTTATAACGATGGCTTCTTTCCAAAAATCTCATGAACCAACCTCTGCTAGCTTTACACTTTTCTTCTGCAGCTTCCTCACCTCTTTCATCCTTCTTAGAATTGAAGAAAGATTAGGCTTTGGCTTAAGGAAATGTTGTGGCTGATTTGATCTTCCAGCTAGAGTACTAAAACTTTCTCCACGTCTGAAATAAGGCTGTTTTGTTTTATCACGCATGTGTTTACTGGAGTGCAGTTTTAATTTCCTTCAAGAACTTTTCTTTTTCATTCACGACTTGACTGTTTGGTGTGGGTAGCCTAGGTTTTGGCCTGTCTCAACTTTCTACATGCCTTCCTCACTAAGCTAAATTGTTTCTAGCTTTTATTTAAAGCAAGAGACATGTGACTTTTACTTTCACTTCAACCCTTAGAAGCTGTGTTAGTTAGACTCAGTTGTCAACTTGGCCAGGTGAGCATATCTAGTTTTGTTACTGCGGACATAAGCCAATGGTACATGAACCTCATCTGTTACTAATTACATCTGCAGTCGGCTAGGAGGCGTGTCTGCTGCAGTGAGTGACATTTGACTTAATTGGCTGGTGCTTAAATGAGAGAGCACAATGTAGCTCAGCCTAAGCAGCTCGGCATTCCTTATCTCAGCACTCGCAGCTCAGCCCAGGTCTTTGGAGACGCAGAAAGAAATCACCCTGGGGAAAGTTGTTGGAACCCAGGGGCCTGGAGAGAAGACCAACAGAAACCATCCTGTGCCTTCCACGTGAGAAAGAACCTCAGTGGGAAGTTAGCTGCCTTTCCTCTGAAGAACTAACAAAATAAATCCCCTTTTATTAAAAGCCAATCTGTCTCTGGTGTGTTGCATTCCGGCAGCTGGCAAACTAGAACAGAAGCCACTGTAAAATTATTAATTGGCCTAATATTAATATTATTTTTTCTCAGGGAATAGTGAGGCCCAAGGATAGAGAGAGAGAGATAGATGAACTACCAGTCAGTGGAGCAGTCAGCACACTTGACTACTAACTAAGTCCTTCATCTAATATGGGTCCGGTACATTTACCTCAAAACAATTACAGCATAACATCAAAGATCACTGTTCACACATCATGATAAAAGATATAATCATAATGCAATAGTTCAAAATATTGTAAGAATTACCAAAATGTGACAAAGAGGCATAAAGTGAGAACATGCTGTTGGAAAAATGGTGCTGATAGACACAGCATTGCCACAAACCTTCAAAATTATTTGCAAAACACAATAAACCTATGTGCAGTAAAATGAGGTAGGCCTGTATTCCTTTTTTGAGCTATTCATCCTGCTATTTTAATCTGGACTGGTTGCTCTGTAAACCTATTTTTACAGCTATCATCCTGGTACTTCTTTTCAATTGTGATCCTGAGAATTCATCTTTCTTTCTTCTGTGTTGGAACCCTGGTTTCCAGGATTCTGTATCTTCTTTCTTGGTTTATTTCCTTATTTTTTTCTATATTTTCTCCATTAATTTATACTCTCTATACACTATATTAGTTTACTTTCTATCAATTTACTGAGAAATCATACATAGGAGGCATTTTTTTTACAACCTTGAATGACTAAACATGTCTTTATGCTTCACTCTTGTCTGGCAATTTGATTTGGTATAAAATTTTCTTCAGAATTTTATCAGATTACTTCATTATGTTGTAGCCTTTAGTGCAGCTATTGAGAAGTTCTTTGCCGCTTAGTTCTCAGCCCAGTGTATATGGACTTTTTTGTTGTGGTTTTTCTCTATTACTGGAAACTTTCAACATGTTCTGTTTAGACCAGGTCTTCTACAATGATTTCTCTAATAGGCTTTTGGTTTTGTTTTTGTTTTTTTGTCTTTCTATTAAATTTACTTGTCCTTTTCAATTTGTATTATAAATTCATAGACACTTAGTTTATATCCCTAAATGTGGGGTATTTTTCTTGTATTGTTCATTTTACATTGTCCTCCCTTCTATTTTCTCTTTCTAGAACACCAGTTACACAGATGGACCTCTTAGACTGACCCTCTTATTTTCCTACTTTTTGTCACTCAACTATCCATCTATTTTTATGTTTGTCTCTTTTCTGGCAGATTTATTCAATCCTATCTTCTAACTCTGCTATTTTTCATTTCTGCAATTATACTCCTAAAATTCTTCTATTTTCTCATTGTTTCTTTTACATACGTATGCACTTTGTGTATGCTATTCTTGGTTCACAGATGCTATTCTTGGTTCCGAGATGCATTATCTTTATATCTGTGAGCATAATAATACAATTTCAATTTGTTTGTTTAGATTTGGGGGTATGGTTCTTCTGTATCCTGAACTCGCCTTTTCTCTCTTTCCTTTTTTCTGAGTGATTACCTCAAAGGTGCTGCTAATCCTTGTTTGTTTGCTCATATTTAAAAACTAAGCTGTGAAATGCTTTCTCGAAACTGTTTATGCAAGTGGTTATGTCTTACTGTCTAGTGAGCTTTAATGAAGGCTAAACCAGGTGGGTCCAGACTTGATTTGAGGGACATGAAATATGAAGTTTCTCCAGAAGATGTATCCTCTGATATTCTCCCTGTGATATACAAGTAACTACCACTGTTCACAGCATATTTTTGTTATGGAAACCTTTATTTCATTACCCTATTTTTAGTCAGGTCCCTTATCACCATCTTTAGAAGTGCCTGATATCCCAAACCCAGAGCAACCTCTCAACCTTTTCAGGAGACAAACATCTTGTCTTCTGTCAGATTGAAGCAGTAGAGGACTCACCTGGTGGTGGGTGGCTACTGAGGGAATCCAGTGCTCTAATTATGACTTTCAACCAATTAATTCATATCTAAGTGTTTTCAATTCCCAGTTTTTTATTGTTCTTCATCAGGAATCAGGTTTTTTCTTTGCTTCCCCACAGCAAGCATTAAATTTCAACTTTCTAGTGTCTGCTCTCAGCTACTCTTCATCTATCGGCTTTCCAGTTTTCAGATCTTTTTTTGGTATCATTGCTATTTTCCTTTTCTCCTTTTCATTATCTTTGCGAGTATTTTTTTTTTCCTTTTTGATCATGGGTGTGATGGTACTAAGAGAAGGATACAGATACCAAACTATTACTCAATATTGATATTTTAAATTTAGCTAACTTGTGTCCATATTGTATTAAATATGTGAGAGGAAGGAGAAATGGTAAAGAGGGAGGAAAAGAGCAAAAGAGGGACAGGGAGATTTGGGATGCCATCCTGTCCCAGGCAAGAGATATCTGAAGTCTTGCAAAATATCACTCATAAAGCATGCTGAGCCCTGATTGACTTCACATCACAGTCCTTCTCAAGTGAGTGCTTTATGCATCCATAACCAATGGATCATGAAAATTGAGATGTGTCTGCCACCCCAGTGCTAGATAATGTTACAATGTAACTTTTAATTAATTTTTTTAATTTTTGTTTTACAGATGAGGGAAATGAAGTTAGAGAGCTAAGATAATTTGTTCAAGGTCACATAATTCAAAAGTGCTAGAGCTGGCACTATTTCCAACCTGCATTTTCTGACTTAAAGTCTAACCCTGTCTCGTTCACTATGCTGCCTTCTGAGGACTCTTGTACCACTATGTAATAATTTCAGCATAGGCATGGAGATATGACTGTATTAGATAAAGCTATCTGAATACAAGATCCATGAAGTCTAAAAAAACCCCGTCATTTCCTGTCAGTCCAGATATTGTATAACCACTTCCTTTTATATAAAATTATAACATATTATAATGTTATAATTGGTACATATTTGGGGGGGTATTGAACCTTTTATCATTATGTATTTACCTTCTTTATCCCTAATCCTGCTCTTTGGCCTTATAATTATTCTATTTTGCTTAGTATTAGTACAGCTACACCTGCTGTATTTTTCCATTTTCCATTTCTCTTGTACATAACATGTAGCTGGTGTGGTTTATTTAATCCATCTACATGTGTTATGTTTATTAGGATAGGTGGGCTTGTTTCTATCCTCTACTTTCATTCTCACTTGGTTCCATTTTTTTCTTCAGTCTTGTTTTTTTCATAACTAATATCCATAGAATTCTCCTTTTCTGTTTCCCACAGACAAATGTTTCCCACATTCCTGATCAAGTGAATTGTGATAAAAAAGCTGGTATCTCTTATTTTGAAATAATTTCAAAATACAAAGAAGATACTGTAACATCACAAAGTATTCCAGAATATCCTTCACCCTTTTCCCTCACATATTAACATCATATTTAATCATAAGAAAATTATTGAAACTAAGAATTAACATTGCTACAATACTATTAACCTACCTATAGATCATATTCGTGTTTTGCCAATTGTCCCACTAATGTCCTTTTTCAGGTCCATGATCTTATCCACTCCTCTAGAAAAACCTAGATTGTGACAGCAGAAATATATTTTCTCTGTTCTGTTTATTAGGTCTTATCTTTTTATAAATTGTTTTTTTAAGCAAGACCAAACCTTACCAAATTATTTGACCAACTTTATTCTCTATATCATTTGCAGCAACTGCTAGATTTATTTCTCATCTTACTTTTCTTCAAAAATGTTTTCATTGTGAGACTATATATAGAAAAATTTTCTTTCACCTGTTATCCCAGAGGTAGTTTTTATTTATGCTCACATTTAAATTTTATATCAGAAATTTTATATCATCTGATTCTTGTTCTTCTGGAAGCCTTAAAAATTTTCCCTTTGTCCTTAATATCCTAAGGTTTGCTTTAATATGTTTTGGTGTTATTAGTTCTCTCTCTCCTGCATATTTTCCTTTACTTCTTCACATATTTCTTTCTCTCCACTTTGAATTATCTATCCTTTTGGGACTCTAATTAACTAAGTGTATTTATTTCTACTCCCATGTCTTGTAACATTGCTTTTACATTTCCTATCTCTTTATTCTTGCCTTATTTCTTCTTGGGGAGTTACTCAATCTGATTTTAAAAGTCACTGATTATTCTTCAGCAGTATCCATCTTACTATTTATATCATCTATTGTGATTTTCATTTCAGCTTTTTTATTTTTCCTACCTAATATTTCCACTGAGGTATCTTTTATTACTATTGTTTCTTGTTATTGCATCACATGCTTTTTTCTTTTTTTTCTCTTTTAGTACATTCAATATACCTACTTTATATTATTCTGTTTCATTTTATTTCTAATACTCTATTATTCAAATTATTATTTCTCTCCTGATAAAGTTTTATTTCCACTTTTGAGGTCACATTCCCTGGGAATATTGGCTTCTCATTTGAAAACATATGCTAGGACATTGCCAAAAGCTAGACCTCTGCAGCCTAGACAATTTCAAGGAGACTTGAGTCCAAGGAGAAAGAATGAATCATATAAGGCAAACATCACCAGTCTCCACCAATAACTTACTCCCATTTGAAGTTATCATAGCAAACAATTTTTCAGGTCTCCTACTCTGTTCTTCAAACCCTTAGAGTATGGTCATCAGCCTTAGGCCATATCTGCACACTGATCATTTTTTCTTGCCTGAATTATTCCATTAAGCTCCCAACTGATCTATTACTTATACATCCTTCCAAACATGAGTATCTGATTATATCACTTCCTTATTCCAAAACCTCACTTAAAAAAAAAAAAAAAACAAAGCAAAACAAACAAAATCCTAGATCATTACCTATGAAATTTGAATTCTTATTTTCCTGGTTTGTCCTTTGAGTCCTTACGTAATCTGGACTTGGGTAATTTTCCAGACTTATCCAGTATTTCTCCTTTACAAAGCCCATATTCTAGTTATGCAATGCCACATATAATTCCAAGAATACACCACTGTACATGTGCTCATGTTTCTTTCTCCACTTGGAAGTACATCCATTTTTACCTGTTGCAATACACTTATTCTTCAATATAAGAATTAAATTTATTTTCTGCATTTAACTTTTGCTCTCCTCCATAATCAAAATTAATGCCTTGGTTTTACACTTCCATAACAATACACTTATACCTTTTGTATGGTTATTTTTTGTTTCTCCTTACCAAAATATGAATTCCTTGAGAGCAATAACTGGGTTTTGTTTTTTGTCTATTTTCCATAACGTCTGGTAATGTATTTTGTCCACACAAAGTATTCTTAAAGGTTGTGAGTCAATGTGTAAATGAGCTCTTCTATCTAAAGGGATAAATGGTACTTCAACAAGTAAACATATGGGTAGTAGTATTGCCCTCTTCCATCTTAAACACAACTTCATTGCTTGCTGAAGAGTAAAAAAGGAGTCAATAAAATCTCCCTATACCTTATACTATTTAATTATATGTTTATTATTTTAGTCATTTATGTATCTAAGCATTTACAGAGTGTATATATGCACTAAAGATTCAATAATGAACAAGACCGAAAACTATTCTTTGAGTCTATAGAACAGTATTTCACAAAGTTTTTAAAATCATGGCATCGGCTGAAAAATCATATAATTTTATGGCATGAGGCAAAAATTTCATTATATTTTCATTATAGTATATAATTATGATTAGGAGAATAAAATATAGTATAATAGATATATATAGTATGATATATATAGTATAGTATATATAGCATATTAAAATATTTGCAATATTTTAACAAGAAAATTGGGATTTTTTTGTGAATGCAACTTTCTATTTCAAGTTTAAGTTAACTATATACAATTCTGATCAAAATTTTTTAATGTTGACCTTTATTTTCATAGTCATTATTAGTGAGAATTTTTTCACATAAGTACATGGTATCAAATGATAGAAGGGTATTTGTCCCTTTTCTTCATTTTATTTAAACATTTTCTTGCCATTAGTTAAGATTAGTCAGAATCATGATAGTTCTATCTCTTTAAAGTTCACTTTAATATGAGATAATTCCTTAAATTGATCAGCTCTTCCTTTTCTAAAAAATTGAAAATGGAATGTGAAATTTCTTATGTTAATGCAAATGAGTTTCAAAAAAAATTCTGTATTATGTGTTTCAAATAGTGGTGAAGTTTTTTCTTAAGTATACATAGATGCCACACTACTGGTCTTTGAATTGTTAGGATTCTCAATAGAATGAACCATTTTTTTACCTCGCTGTCCCAGAGTAGAATTGTTATTTGGAATACATCTACTTTGTCAGTGCTCCTTAAAATACTTTTATAGAATTAAGTTAATTTAAGTGCTCCAAAATATTAAAATAGAACGAGTTTTTGAAGTCAGTAACCATCCTCCAGGAGATCTGCAATATGAAATTTGTTCACACACACACACACACACATACAAAATTTCATTCTTCTTTTAACTCATAAATTCTAATGAAATTCTTCCATTGGACAGCCAAAACATTGTAAAACAGATTCAATTCATTTTCTTTGAATAGAGATGAGCATATATCTAACAAAAGTAGGTTGGAATTTGTTAGTTTCACCATTTGGAAATATCTAACTGAAAACTGTTGAGCACAGTACTAGATGATGACGACGACGATGATGAAGAAGAAGTAGAAACAATAACAATCATGTTATTTCTCTTTAGCAGATAATATTTTTCCAAAGATGTCCCCAAATATTGTATTCTTTATCACATGATCTTCTGAAATGTGAACTTTCCACTTTCCAATCAAAAAGTATAATCTAATTTCCCTAACTTTGAATCCGGGTGTCTCACTCATAACTACCAGAATTAGGAGAAGCGACTCTACAAGACTTTTGAAACTAGACCAGAAGAAACCTTACAGATTTTGCATTGATGTCTTGGAATAGTCATTCTGGGTGTTTACATTTGGGATGCTCCACTTTGGAATCCAGCTTCTGTGCTCTGAAAATAACAAGAAACATAGAGAGACCACATATTAGACACTCAGATCCAAGGTAACAAATGAGCACAGAATTTGACTCATTCTAGTCTGTACCACACATGCGAGTGAAGAAGCCTCCAGATGATTCCTGTGCCCAGTCTTTTGAATCATCACTAGACATTTGAGTCTTCCCAGAGTAGGTCTCACACATCATGGAGCAAAACCAAACCATCCAAGCTGCGTCCTATCTAAAATCTTGACCCACAGAATCTGTGAACATGATAAAATCGTTGTTGTGCTATGCCATTTATTTTAGGTAGTTTGCTTTGCAGCAATAGGTAACTGAAAGATAATTCAGCTAATGTCATAGATTCTTCTGAAATTATGGTTTGGAGCACAGCACCAGCCAAATGACTCCACCCAGCTGAATCACTTACTAAACACAAAATAATATGGAATAATTAATGGAAGAATGAAGTTATAAATACCACGTAAAACCATATAACCGTAGCAGAAATAGGGAGTGTAATACTGATGATTATTTCTTCTAAAAATTATATGAGAATATTCATTATTATAACTACATTTTTATCCTTTCTTATTTATATACCATCTAACAGAACATGTGTTAATAATAGTTAATCTTATAGTACCTTATTTAAATTACAAATTATCAAAGGGAGAGTGTGACTCAGAAGAGGAATTATCATCACCTAGAGATTGTATAAGAGACACTTGCACTATATTAGATGAAAGTATGATTTTGCTAGTTAAGTATGGTTAAAAAAGGTGTATGCTGATGCCATGTTGACAAATGACTTATGTTAGATTTGTTACTTAGCTAAGCGGTAACTGTGTTTCCTAAAATTCTACTCCTGGTGAGATTCTGGGTTCGGGTTGATCACAAGAGAAATGTGCACAGTACTTTCAAGGCAAAAGTTGTGTAACCATTTATGCTTTGAAAATTGGCACAGGACACCAGTGACTGTGGCAGCTCACATGTATTGCCATTAATTTGCTGTATCATCTTGTTGGCTTGGGGCAGCAACCAGGCCTTCAGCTTCCGCAGCTCCAATTGAATTAACTCTAACAGCTTTGTTAAGTTCTGAGCTATATGCATTGTAGCTCCATTGCAAACAGTGCTAGGTTCTTCGACAAGGTCAGCCTATCACTGAAGTTGGAGGTGATGAGAGATAAACATAGGTCCCAGTTTTTCCTAATGGGTTACCATATTTTTTTCTTTTTGCTCTACTACACTTTGTGTTCAGCTTTCATTCCTAACTTCTGGTTTAGTTGCCCTATATTCTTGACTTCTGGTCCAGTAATCCAACCCCAGATGCAGAGGCAATAGCCTTCCTTAGACTCCTCAACCTGGTCCAATATTCACATAAGATGTAAAGCTATAAGAAGTTCTTTAAATCTATATCACTCATAGTAGTTATACTTCTCTGATTAAACCCTGGTTGATGATTTTATGTTAGAAAAAAACTTATAAGTAAGAAAATTAAGGCTAAATGAAAAGTAAATATTTAACAAGACTTGAGCTAAATTAATAATTACTGAATTGAAGAAAAATTTTAGTAGGAAAATTATGAAAAATCTAAGCAAATTATATCAACAGAAAATTAAGTCACACACTTAGGCAAAGTAAGAACTTCACTGAAGATAAACAACTTGTGATTAAAGTAACAATCAAATAGACTGGGATGATTCAATAAAGCCAGTAGGAGATTTTATACCACTCTCTGGTCACCTATGAGACACATAAAGTGTCATATATCAAAATAATGAAGTCAATTAATTTATGAAAAAAGCAGTATAAACATCATTCAAATATAATATCAACTGTCATAAATGTTTGTCAATGTAAAAAATAAAAACTTAAAATTTTTAGCACTATGAAATGTTTACAGTCAACAATATCTTGTGACATATTATTAACCCATTAGCAGCACATGAAATGGGAAGCCCTGATATAAAGTAGCTTGTATAGAATGACTATAGGAGTAGTATATCCAAGAAAATATAAAATAGATTATCTCATATGTTTGAACTTATCAAGAGAAGATTTACATTTCTGCCATAGGTTTTAGTGATGAATTGATACATTCAGTGAAAACTAAGCAGATGGGAAATTAAATTCCAAGGAAAATAAGAATGTTTTACAGGAAGGAAATGTGATCATAGTATGCCATGTGGTTCCGTGATTAATAATATTTACATAGTCAAAACAATGAAAGCAATATTGATTAAACCAAAATTGTGATGAAAGTCTCTATATAGGGAAGTGTGTGTTGGAGTAGAAAAGTCATAAATCATAATTACTGTGGAATAAATTTAGTAAAGATCTAAAATATTGAAAAATTAAGATATTACATGATAAGCATGATATGAGACATATTAAGATAAAAAAAGAAAAAATATAAAGAAATTTCAAATCATTTGGCTGAATGGAGTAATGCCATTGAGATCAGAAGTGGTAAATGGATCTCTGCTTTTCATTTTATACTTTATAATGCTGCTTAACTTTTAAAATTATGTGTATGTCCTAATTTGATAAAAATAATTTAAATTCAAAAAGAATAATAAACTGCTCAATTGTATTGAGTACTGGCTGAAAGTTCTTGAACTATGGGAACAGAGAGTATTTATTGAATTTGGAGCATGTAAGTGAATGGTGGGTGACCTAAACAAGAGCAAGTTCAGCAAAGAATTGGACACAGGAGCCATGTTGAATAGAATTGAAGGGTGACTGGAAGTAAAGTGAAGACAATGCCAATAGTTAACTTTTTTTAGGAGTTTTACAGTCTATAATCTTCATGTTCACAATAAACTCAAGGCACTGGAAGAAAGAAATCAATCTTCTGAATAACAGAGAAATCCTATATTATGATCCAAAGAAATTTTTAGTGTTATGAATTTTTTATGGTTTATAATTTGAGATTGAATTATTATGTATATTAAGTCTATATGAATTCTATGATCAGATATTTGAATAATCTAAATATATTCACAGTTAATCCTGAATATCAAAAAGCTTATAATATATAGGTTGGCAAGTAGGGGAGGGAAACACTGGAAAAGGAAATACATCCCTCCCTTTTATTAAGGAAAAGGGAATTCGAGTAAATGGCTAAGGGCTAATATTTTGCAAAGTGGTAATAGGCATCTAGTTCCTAAGGTTTAAATGTTTGAATCAGAACATGGATGTGAGCAAGTACTACCTCACAAAATGGGCCATTTCTCAGAGGACCTATTCTCTGGGTAACTTTTCCATTGAACAATCGTTATTAAACTTTTTTTGTCACAAACCCAAATCTGATGAAATTTAAGAAACTGATAAAAAATTAACCTCTTCCCATTCTCAAAATTGTATCTATAAACACTCACTTTATTTATACTTTAAAGTGTTTCATATGTCCTCTGAAGCTCCATCCATGGACCTTAAATTAGTTGATAAAAACATGAATCACACAATTTAGCTCACATAACACATTTTACACTGCCACTGAAATCTTAAGAAAAAGTCCTCTCCAGTAGGAATGGTCTGGTATCACCAGTTACTCATCTTGTGTGTTTTTATAACTTCACACCTTGAGCAAATCCTAAAAATTATTCATTATATATAATTCTCATGAGACATATGAGATGCTCAGGTATTCTGACAGAATAAAAATCTGAGTGCTATTCATGTCACCTGCTTGCCATAATTCCAACTTTAATATACCATTCTGATAAGCAGACTCTCCGGAAGAAAATGTGACATTTCTTAATGTTTAATTCAAAATGACATAAAATCATGCTATATCGTATATTTTATGCATTATATTTCTATTCTAAGGTCAGCCAGAATAATTCAGATATTGCTTAGTATTACATTTTATCACTGAGACATTCAAAGTTGGCAAAACTTTAAAAATATTTACCAAATAAACAAATGCACTAATGGATGAAAAGTCCATGGCTATTTGTACCATGGCCATATTTTACCATGGAAATTCACACTTAATGCCTGTGGTACTGGTATAATTATTAAATAACAGTGTCTTTCAAAGATGTCCCAAAGTGGATGAAATATCTTAGGTTTTACAGTTCCTCACTTTCTTTTATTCATAGAACAGTTAAACATGATTGGATTGTCTGATTAGGCTTACATAAATCAGAGATTTTACCCTGGTATCAAACCTCACTAATAACTTCCAGGACACAGATAATGGAGTGACTCAGTTGAAGCAAGGAGAGATCTAGGATATTAAGGATGGCTCTCTGGATCATTCCTTCCCTCAAAGAACATGTGTATGTGACTCAGAAACATTTGTTAAGAGGTTCATGGGTTTACCTCATACAGGGGCAAGTGTTTAAATTATGAAATCTTTGCATTTTCTGTTCCAGAGAGCTGTATAGTTTATATGACATGCTCCAGGATGTGTACTTCTTGGATTCTGGTTTTACTTAATATAAACAATCCTTTAGTCAGGGACCATCCTGCAAAAGACATCCAACAGATAAGGTCTTTTCTTCCTAGCAAATAACATTTTTCTATTTCAATTGGATTTCCAGTTGACAAGGAGATTATATTAGATCATGTGCCTTCTTTCCTTTCCCAGGGAGCATCCACTCTATAAAAAGAATGAATGGATCACAAGTCAGCTGCTTTAACTCCTTCCCATTCCACCAATAGATTTTTCCATTTTGAAAGATTTTTTTTACACTTAGATTTCTTTTTACTTCATTTTAGTAAAAAACAAAAATTTAATCAGTTCTAAGTATTCAATACTTAAAAGGAAACAAAACATATAGAATCCTACCTTCATAAAGATTACGTATTAGTGGTAGGAATGATACTACAAGTTTCATTGAAACTTTTATAAGAATGTGAACTTGAAAAGCCCCAGGCACCTACCAGTAACATGTGAATAAAAATAATTACTATTTCTTCTCATTTATCTAATCAAATAAGTCAGTTAATTGAATTATATGTGACATGCTAGGTGTTCATGGCTTTTGTTATAAATTTTATCCCAAATTCCTGTTTTACTTGTTAACTTGTAATGGATAGATGCTTTATCTTCTTTAAGTTAAGGCTACTATTGCTTTTAAATTTTATTTTATATCATAATAATCAAATATTTTAATTTTTTCATGAAAATGATCTATCGCTGCAGGTAAGATGTTTTAAAGGAACATAATATTTCATGAATGTATACTGTATCTTATATTTTAAAAGCTTTTTTCAGTTTAATTAATTAAACATACAAATTCTTTAATTTATACTGAAAAATATGGCCAGACAGAAATTGTAGCCATAATGTTTGTGCTATTTTAGTATTTTTTAGCTTGTTATAGTAAGTATAACTAGAGACTAGGCCAATCCTCTACAGTTAATTTAGAACAGCATTTATGTTTGATATATACTTGAGAAGCAAATTCAAAGACTTTACAAAAAGTGTTAGCTGGTACAGAAAAGATATTACTGAGAACAAAACTGCTGCTTCCTACACAGAATATAAGATCAAAGATAATTATTTCAGAATCATTTTATCAAAATGCCCATGATTAGATTTATATGATATTTACTTAATTTACTTTCATACATAGTTTGTCTTGGTCCACATCCACTTATGAGTCTGAAATAAAGATGCTAAAGGAGATTTTATGGTTTCCATTGAAGTGCATTAATTTTTCTACTTCCAACATTTTTCTTCCAAATTCATTCAATGTATCAAATCTTGATGATTTCAGTCTCACTTTTGCATTAGAAAATTCTAAGTGCCTTCTTTTTATTTCTTTATTCTCCTAAAATGTTTGTGAGAAGACTGCATTTTAGTTAGCATATAAAATAGTATCAACAAAATTACTCCAGATGAGCAATTACAGCATACTTGTACACATAAAACTAAAAATCTTTGTTGCCCGATTTAAAATTAAAAGAAAGCAAACAAACAAAATCGTATTTTGGTTTTATATCTGTGTTATAGTTAAAATTGCCTTTTAAAATATTTTTAATATTCTTATCACCAAGAGTAGAGAGAGAGAAGGGTAAATTTAAACAAATCTAAGTATAACTTTGTGTAAAGGAAAAAGACTTTGAGTCTGATTTCTAAGCACCAATTCTAAACACCAGTTCTACAAATTCTTTGTGTTCCCCTGCATTGCCAAAGTTCCCGCATTGTTAGGTAGGAATGATGTGATCAGTTCTATCCACTTGACTGTGAGCAAAAGTGGTATCACTTGCCAATGAAAGCAATCAAGAGCATTATTCTCTTCCTGTGCCATGGAAGCCATTAGTTCCACTAGCATTGCTACCAGAAGATGCTCCTGATACAATTTGGTGCTTAGATGGGATTAGATAACCCCTTATTGTGCTGAGCTATTGAGACTTCAGGGTTTATCTGTTATGGAATTTAGATTAATTATGCTGATAAGTATAGAAATTGGTAACTATAATAAAAACCTAAAATATAGTCTCAGCTTAGTGATCAGGTATACTATATGAGGTGAGATAATTGCTATCAGTGGCTGGAAAGATGGTAATCCAAGTTTTGTAATGGCAATGCATTTTCCAGTGATAATTTGGAAGGCAAACTATATGCCTACTAATTTATGGCTCTAGGGGAAGAAGTTGAAAATGAGTATATTGATATTTTGTGTTCATTGTACTTGGCTGTATTTGACAAAGTGCCTGACAGAAAAAAAAAAGCAGAGCTAAGGAAAGTGCCTGGTTTACCAATCAAAATAAAAGGGAATGGAGATTTCAGAAATTTAGGGCCTTATTCTGTTAGAGAGTTGCTTTTTCTAAAATTCTAAATAATAAAATATGAAATTTAACAATGCTTTGAGACAAAGGCCAAAGTATATTTGAAAAATGACTCAGGGCAAAGTTTAGCTTAAGTGCATAGTCTTTCCACCTATTGTTACAAATAACTTCATAGTAACTTGCATAACTTGTTAGAGAGAGTTATAGGGGGAAAGTAAAGAAATAAAGCAGATTTGAGAACTACGTATGACACTAAAAGAATTTTTGGTGTAATTACTGACAGGGAACTGACAAAAGAAAATACATCAAAAGTCTCCAATTTTTTAGGGAAGTATGTTACCTGAGAATTGTAGTCTAAAATACAATCTGACCATTCAAGACCTACATATAAACTTGAGTTTGCATCTTCAGCAAATAGAAAGTGAACTGAGATGACTTCTGTAGGAGTCAAGGTGGGTGACTTCCCAATCCACCCACCTGAGATATGGCCAAGGAAGATATTGAAAAGAGAAGAATGTCCAGAAGACATAGAAACTTCACTCAAAGAGCAGAATAAGAACTAATCCATGAATCACCAGCACCTGAAGGCAGGAGAACTTCACAGATTGAATCAGTGACTACTGTGTGCCTCTTGTTCTTCCCATTTGGGGTTGGTTTTTCTTCTCGCACCTTTGTATACACAGTGTGTGTATAAATGGGTGGGGCAGGAGGCTTATGACTTGTCTTTTCAATTAATTAGTCTCTGTACTAAAATGAACTTTATCCAGACCTGACAGAGAAACTACACATTCTTGACTTTATGGGAATTTGAGTTACACCCCTTCAGGAAAATGTTCTATATTTGTTCTGTTTGGGTTCAAAGGATCTTTGGTGATCTATGGCAGATAATGTATGTGTGTATGTAAAATATTCCACTGGTTTTTCTATATTTCCCAGCATCCTTTGAAGTTAGAGTAGGGGCACATAATTTAGTTTTGGCCAATGCATTGTGACTGGAAGTAAGTGTGTCACTTCTGGGCTAGAAGAGTGGAGTGGCCTTTTGAAAACTCAATTAAGGTGCCAACTAGGTGGCAGTACCTTGAAAGGCTGCAGTAATGTTCTCCAGGAAGCTGTATATGCTCTGAATCAGCATCCACTGTATGGTGCTGTTTCTCCCATAGCCAGAATCCATGGGTCCAAGAATCAAGGGGTGGAAATGGGAGTGGCACCACTCACTATTACCCCTAGTGATCCACTAGGAAAATTTTTGCTTCCTGTCCCTGCGACCCTGAGCTCTGCTGGTCTACAGGTTTTAGTTCCAAAATGGGGAGTGCTTCCATCAGGAGACACAACAATGATTCCATTGAACTGGAATCTAAGACTGCCACCTGGTCACTTTGGGATACTCATGCCCCTGGATCAACAAGCCAAGAAGGAGATTGCATTATTGTCTGGGGTGACTGACCCTGACTATCAGGGGGAAATAGGATTGCAACTACACAATGGAGGTAAAGAAGAGTTTTCTTGAAATATAGGAGACCCCCTACAGCGTCTTTTAGTACTACCATGCCCTGTGATTAAAATCAATGGAAAACTGCTATGGCCCAATCCAGGCAGGACTACCAGTGGGTCTGAAACTTCAGGAATGAAGGCTTGGGTCACCCCTGCAGGCAAAGAACCATGGCCAGCTGAAGTGCTTGCTGAAGGTAAAGGGAACATGGAATGGGTAGTGGAAGAAGGTAGTGATAAATATGAACTACGACCATCTGATCAGTTACATAAACGAGGACTACGATGCTGTTTTGTTCCTGTTATACTATTTAAGTTGTAAGATAGCCAGTTTCAGAATGAATATTACCCATGGACTTGCGCCCTATTCTGGAGAGAGTTAATGTGTTTCCAGTTATATGCAGAACAGTTGAGTATTGTTAGGTGAAAGAAAAAAATGTGTGTTTAATGTTTTTTATTTAGAAATTAGGTATGGTTTAAAGTGATATATATATAGCTGCCAAGTTGACAAGGGGTGGACTGTCATGATCAGGTTCATGTGTCAACTTGGCCAAGTGGTGGTACCTGTTTATCTGTTTGGACAAGTGCTGTCCTGTCTGTTACAATGAGGATATTTAATAGAATTAAATCATGATCAAGTCAGCTGCATCCATAGCTGATTCCATTTGTAATCAGCCAAGGGGAGTGTCTTCTGCAATGAGTGATGCTCAGTATAATCACTGGAAGCCTTTTAAGGAGGATTCAGAAGAGACAGGCTCTCTTCCTGCTTTGGCTGGCAAGCCTCTCCTGTGGAGTTTGTCCAGACCCTCCATTGGAATCAGCAGCTTCACAGCCTGCCCTGCGGATTTTGGACTCAGCACTACCGTGGTCACGTGAGACACTTTTATAAATTTTATATTTGCGAGTATTCCCTGTTGATTCTGTTTCTCTAGAGAACGCTAACTAATACAGCCCCCATTCCCTTGTTTTCTTTGCTTCGAAGTCCTTGGAAATCTCATGCTTGATATGTTCCAGCTACAATATGGAGAAAGAATGTCCCATTTGCTTTAGATTTACACAAACAAGAAGTCAACCGTTATTATATTGAACTATTATGATTTTAGGTTTTGTTTGATGTGAAAGCTAATGCTAATTATCCTAACTAATATACAAGTCATGTTGACTGTATTTTCTTATGGTTGAAAGAGCATAATAAAAATATATTCCACAAGGCTGCTGTATAAATTAAATGAGAAAATGCATATAGAGCACTGTGCATAAAGTGGTCTAGAGCATTAAGTATGTTCTTGGTCACCCAGTAAGATGTCTGGCACTATTCAGTAAATATTAGCTGGTGCTGTGGTTGGTAGTAGTGTTTTTGTTGCTAAACCTCACATACCTATAGACCTGAAATTTATCTATGAGAATTTGATTTTTGTTTTACTGAATATTTATCCATTGCATATTTTTTGTGAATTTAGAAAGGGAAGTTGTAAGCAATAGCATTCCACAGGGAGTGATTAAGTACACATAATGTCAAATAAATCTAAGTTCCATTATTATTGGTATTAAAATAACAATAGTTTAGGTAGATTATGTCTCTATGATCTATTTGATTTCAAGAATATCTCTGAATTTAAAAAATTCTCATGCTTTTAGAACAAAATGGAAAATATTTAGGTATGAGTATAATTAGTTTTCTAACTAGTTAAATAACTATCCTTAACAATTATTAATGAATCAATGTCAACCCAGAGTTAGGTTATAATGGAATATCTTGGGGTCACCTGTATATTTCAATGTTTTTTTAACAAAGTCCTAGAATAAAGTACAAACATGATTAACTATTTCATCAAGCTTGGACAGTTAGCAAAAAGAAGACGTATTTTTTAGGAATAGGTATAAGTCCAGCACTTAAAAATATCTATTTAAACACAGACTATATACATGACTTAAAAGAAAATTTATGAGAAACCGTGACGGTGAGAAGGTAGTATTATGATATATTTATGGTACTGTTAGAGAAGAACTGCCTGCCAAAAATTCTTTATCTGGTAAAACTGTCCTTCAAAAAAGGGAGAGTTTAAGACATTCACAAATTAAACAAAAACAGAGAGCTCTTCACCAGAATACCTGCCCTATAAGACATGCTAAAGAAAGTTTCTCAGGTTGCAAAGAAAGTACAGAAGATAGTTGCTTGAACGAAGTTGAAGAAGTGAAGATCTCCAGTAAAGATAATTACAATTGCAAATAATAGCTGTACCCTCAGTTTATTTCATATAAGATTTAGGATACGATTGTATTTAAAAAATTATGTTTCCTTGTAATGACATGCAAAATACAAAAACAAAAACAACATAGAGGGGAGAAACAGAGGGAAATAGGAGCAGAGTCCATGTATGCTAGTAAAGTTAAATTCAAACCTTTTTGAACTAATCGTTAAAATACTTAGGTTGTTTAATACAATCCCCAGGGTTATCACAAAGAAAATATTTTAAATATATACAGGAACAGAAATGAGAAAGGAATCAATCAATTATGTCCCCAAAATTCAATTCTATAATAGGAAGATGCAATAAAGGAAAAGACAGACAAAAAATGTATTAGATTACCAAAAAAAGAACAAAATAGCTAAAATTAATCCTGCATTAAAAGTAAGAATACTGAATGTAAATGTTTAAACCCCTCAATCAAAATACATGGATTTGCAGAATGGATATATAAGCATGATCCAACTACAGAGTGTTTACAAGAGACTCATCTCAGACCCAAAGACAAAAATAGGTTATAAGTGAAAGTATGGAAAAAATATTCCATGCAAATAGTAACCAAAAGGCAGTTAGAGCAATTATATTGATATTGTACAGAATTTATTTTAAGTAGAAACTATTGAAAGAGACAAAGAAGAGTACTATATATTAATAAAAGTTCAATGCACCAAGAAGAAATGAGAATCATAAACATCTTGCACCTAACCATAGTGACTCAAAATTCATTAGGCAAACATTGACAAAAATGAAAGGAGATATACACACCTCTCCAATACTAGTTGGAGACGTTAATACTATCACTTTCATCAATAGATAAAACATCTAGACAGATGATCAATGAGGAAATGGAAGACATGATCATTAGGAAAAATGAACAAGACTGAATGAATAGGAATATACACGATACTGCACCCTAAAACAGCAGAATATACATTCTCTCAACTGGACGTGGATAGACCAGGGTAGACCAAGTGATAATGTCATACAGAAAACTGTTTTCTATAAAATTTTATTTATTTTGTTTTATTTAAAAGTTATGTTTTGATGTTTTGTTTTATTTTTTTCACGGACAGGCACAGGGAATCGAACCTGGGTCTCCCACATGGCAGGCGAGAACTCTGCCTGCTGATCCGCCATGGCCTGCCCTCTATACAGTTTAAAAATTGAGCTTATACAAAGCAATAATAGATGGATAACTGGAAAATCCACAAATATATGGAAGTTACACAATAAGCTTTTTAAACGATGGGTCAAAGAAGCAATCACAAGGGCTATCAAGAAATATCTTGAGAAGAATGAAAAAGATAATACAACATATCACAACATGTGACACAGTTAAGGCAATGCTCTGAGGGAAATTTATAGCCCTAAATGCTTAGATTTAAAAAGAAGAAACATTAGTTGGTATGTCTATCCTTATGCCAAAACTATGCTGTTTTGACCATGTAGCTTTGTAATACGCTTTAAAGTAAGGACCTCCAACTTTATTTTTCTTTTTCAAGATGTTTTTAGCTGTTTGAGGCAACTTACCCTTCTAAGTAAATCTGATTATTAGTTTTTCTATATCCGAAAATAGGGCTGTTAGGATTTTTATTGGTATTGATTGATTCTGTGAATCATTTTAGGTAGAATTGATAGCTATTTAGTCTTCCAATCCATAAGCATGGAATGCCCTTCCATCTATTTAGGTTTTCCTTTATTTCTTTCAGCAGTGTTTTATAGTGTTCTGTGTATAGGTTCTTTATATCTTGGTTAAGTTTATTTCTAGATATTTGATTATTTTAGTTGTTATTATGAATGGATTGTTTCCTTGATTTCCTCCTCCACGGAATTTTTCCTTGATTTGCTCCTTACTAGTGTATAGAATTTATACTGATTTTTGCATGTTGTTCTTGCATCCCACCACTTTGCTGAAATTATTAGCTTTAGTAACTTTGTTGCATATTTTTCAAAACTTTATGTAGGATCATATCATCTGCAAATGTGAAAGTTTTAATTCTTCCTTTCTAATTTGGATGCCTTTTATTTCTTTTTCTTGCCAAATTGCTCAAGCTAAACCTTCTAGCACAATGCTGAAAATCAATGGTGACAATTGGCATCCTTGTCTTGTTCCAGATCTTAAGAGAAGGCTTTCAGTCTTTCCCCATTGAACATAATGATAGCTGTGGGTTTTTGTATATACCCTTTATCATGTTTAGGTAGTTTCCTTTTATTCCTTTCTTTTGAAAGTGCTGGAGAGGATGTGGAGAAATAGGTACACTTATTCACTGGTGTGTGAATGTAGAAGGGTGTATCTGCTGCTCTTGAAGGTAGTTTGGTGGTTCCTCATAAAGCAAAGTATAAAATTGTCATATGACCCATCAACCACATTACTAGGTATATACTTGTAAGCACTGAAAGCAGGGACAGGAATGAATATTTGCACACCAATGTTTGTGGCTGCATTATTCGTGATTCCCAGTGGATGGAGACAGCCGAAGTGGTCATCAACTGATGAGTGGATGGGCAAACTGTGGTATATACATATGATGGACGATTGTGAAGCTATAGGACGAATGAAGTTGTGATACATGCACCTATGTGGATGAATCCTTACAATATTAAGTTGAGCAAAATAAGCCAGAAACAAAAGGATGAGTGTTGTATGGTATCACTATTATGAACTAACTATAATGAACAAACTCTGAGAGTAAAATTCGAGAGTATAGGTTATTGGGAGATACAAAGAGGGTAGAGATTGGGCAATTGAGGCTTAAGGAGTACAGAATGTTTAATAAGGTTAATTTTCAAGGTTCAGAAATGGATAGCCCAATATTGTGTGGTGGTAGCACAGTGCTGTACATGTAAGTAATGAAGCTGAGTATGGATATGGTTGAAAGAGGTAGGCTGGGGTCATATGTATCCCCAGATGGAAAACTAGAAGATAAAAACTGGGACTGTATAACTTAGCAAAATGTAGAGTGGACAATGGCGGTGATCAGTTGTACAATTATAAGAAAGTTCTTACATGAACTAGAACAAGTATGTGCCATTATTACAAGGTGTTCATAATAGGGTGGTGTATGGAAAAGTACAATTAGTGTGCACTAAGGTCTATAATTAACAGTAATACTGTAATATTCTTTCATTAATTGTAACAAAGGCACTATACTAAAGCTAAATGTCAATAATAGGAGAATATAAGGAGTGTGGGATATTTTGGGAAGAAATGAGAATGTCCTCATATTACTGTAGTGGTGAATGCATAACTATGTGATTACATTAGGAGCTATCGGCTGTACACTTAGGATGGATTGTATAGAGTGTGAGTAGAACTGTTAAAATAAAAAAAAGCTGGAAAAAGAAGAAGAAAAGTAACAACTCAAATCAGAGAACTAGTGGCACACCTGGAGGAACTAGAAAAATGCAGAAAATTAAACCTACAGCTAACAGAGGGAGGAAATCATAAAGATAAGAACAGTAGTAAATGAAATAGAGAATTTTAAAAAGACAGTGGAGAGAATGAACAGAACCAGAAGTTGGTTCTTTGAAATGATCAGTAAAATCAACAAACCTTTAGCCACATTGACAAAGAAAATAAAGGAGAGAATACAAATAGCTAAATTCAGAATTGAAAGGGAGGACATTAATAACCCCTCAGAAATGAAAATGATCGTAAGAGTATACTATGAACAGCTTTATGCCAAAATGTTAGACAACCAATATGAAATGGACAAATTTCTACAAACACACAATCTACCTACACTGTAGAAGAAACAGAAAGTCTCAGAAGACAAATAAAGACAAAAGACAAGTAAAGAAATTGACTCAGTAATCAAAAACATCCCAATCAAGGAAAGCCTAGGACCAAATGACTTCCCTGGTGGATTTTACAAAATATTCATAGAAGAATTAATACCAATAGTGTTCAGTTTCCAAAATATTGAAGAGGAAGGAACCCTTTCCAATTCAAATTATGAGGCCAGTATCACCCTAATACCAAAGCTGGATAAAGATACTATAAGAAAAGAAAACTACATCAATATCCCTCATGTATGTAGATGCAAAACCCTCAAGAAAATATTGGCAAACTGAATCTAACATTGCTTTAAAAGAATTATACACCATGATCGAGTAGGATTTATCACAGGAGCACGAGGGTGGCTCAATAGGAAAATTAATTAATGTAATATACCACATTATTTGAAAGAAAGAAAAATACATAACAATTTCAATTGAGGCGGAAAAGGCATTTGGAAAATTCAGCACCCCTTCCAGATAAAAGCACTCAGATAATGAGAGATAGAAGGAACATCCTTAACATATGGAAAAATCCACAGCTAACATAATATTCAATGGTGAAAGACAGAAAGCTTTCTCTCTAGGATCAGGAGCAAGACAAAGATGCCCACTGTCACAACTCTTATTTGACATTGCACTGGAAGTTCTGACCAGAGTGACTAGGCAAAAAAAAAAAAGAAAGAAAGAAAAGATATGCAAATAGAGGGCAGTGCTAAGGTGGCTCAGTGGCAGAATTCTCACCTGCCATGCTGGAGACCTGGATTCAATTCCTGGTGCCTGTCCATGTTTGAAAAATATATATCCAAATAGAAAAAGAAGTGAACCTCTTTCCCTATTTGTAGATGATATCATCCTATACATAGAGAATCCTAAAAAATCTACAACAAATCTGCTAGAGCTAATAAATGAAATTCAGCATAGTTACTGGAAATATCAACATAAAAAAATCACTACTAATGAACAATCTGAAGAGGAAATCAAGAAAAAAATCCACTTAAAATAGCAACTAAAGGAATAAAGTATCTAGGAATAAATTTAACCAAGGATGTAAAGGATTTGTACATGGAAAACTGCAAAGCATTTCTGAAGTTAAAGAAGACCTAAATAAATGGAAGGAAATTCTGTATTCATGAATTGGAAACAAAGTATTTTTACAATGACAATTCTACCTAAAGAAATATACAGTTTCAATGAAATCCCAATGCAAATTCCAAAAGAATTCTTCATAGAAATAGAAAACACAACCATCAAATTCATATGCAAGGATAGGTGGCCCCAAATAGCCAAAACCATTTTGAAAAATAACAAAGTTGGAGAACTCACACTTCTTGATTTTTAAACTTATTGCAAAACTAGGGTAATCAAAGCATTATGGTTCTGTTACAGGCCCAGAAATATAAACCAATGAAATCAAATTGAGAGTTTCAAACACAAACTCTCATAACTTTGTTCAACTTATCTTTGACAAAAGTTCAAGTCCAGTCAGTGAGGAAAGCATGGTCTCTTCAACAAATGATTCTTGAAGAAGTGGATAGCCATAGACAAAAGTTTGAAGGTGGACCCCTACCTCACATCATATACCAGTATTAACTGAAAATGGATCAAAGACCTAAACATAAGAACTAAAACTAAAAAACTCCTAGAAAAAAACATAGGGAAACATCTTAAGGACCTTGTGTTAGGAAGGGGTTTCTTAGATTTTATACCAAAAGCCCAAGCAATAACAACAAAAATAGAGCTACATTAAAATTAAAGCTTTCTGCATCAAGGGATTTTATCAAGAAAGTAAATAGACAACATACAAAATGGTAGAAAATTTTTGGAAACCATGTGTTTGATAAGAGTGTAATGTCCACAATTTATAAGGAACATCTACAACTTGACATGAAAAAGATACCACACAATTAAAAAATGGAAACAAGTCTTAAGAACACATTTTTCCAAAGAAGATATACAAATGGCCAATAATCACATGAGAAAATGCCCAAAGTCTTTAGCCTTCTGGGAAATGCAGATCAAAGTAACAGGGCAATACCTTTACATATTCATTAGAATGGCTACTATTAAAAAATGAAAACTGGTCCGCCAGGGCGCCGCACGGCGCCCACGCCCCGCAGCAGCCGACCCGCCCACCCTCCGCTCCCCTCTTTTGTCCGCCAGCCCGCCGCGCGGCACCCACGCCCCGCTGCAGCCGACCCGCCCGCCCTCCACTCCCCTCTTCCGCCTTCACTGGCTCCTCCGCCACCAGCCTCGACAGCCTTGCCGCCCTCACCTTTCTCCTCCAGAACAGCTACTGGGGGAGTGGAGACAATGCAGAGCAGCTCCCGGAGCCAGGAGGGAGATCAAAGGGACGGCGTACCCCATCCTGGAATGGCTAACTGTCTGGGAGAACCAGCTCCGGTGAGATCACCAAAGGGCACAGGCTTTCCTGGGTGGGACGGCAAGCGGCCGGAGTCCCTCCCTTCCACCTTCCCAGGACAGCTGGCAGAATTGGACAGGCAGTCTCCTTAGGCCGCGGCAGCTGGCGCCCCCACCACGCAAGGCCCCCCGGACCAACTGAGAGAGTTGGGTCGGAAATCCCCAGACTGTGGAGAACAGTGACCGGGGGGTCCCTTCCAAACACGTGACTCCCCCGTCCGGCTGGGAACAGTGCACTCTCCCGGGCTGTGACAGCTGGCGCCCTCCCGCCACGCTTGGCGCCCCGGGCCGACTAGGTAATTCGGCCGGATGCTCTCCCGTGCTGCGGCGGCCGGCGAGCCTCCCTGCGTTCGGAACCCCAGGCCGGCTGCACTCTTCCAAGACGCTTCGGCTGCCGAACCTCCCCTACAGCGAGAATTTTCCAGAGTTAAAGGACCCACAGAAGCTTTCACTGGTGGAACCCATAGACAAACGTGTGCCACGAGCGCCACCTACTGGGCAGGATAAGAAAAACAGAACCCAGAGATGTCACAGAAAAATCTTTCAACCTGTGGGGTCCAACAGCCAGGGAAATCTGACTAAATGCCCAGACGCCAGCAGAAGATAACGGATCACGCTCAGAAAATTGAAAATATGGCCCAGTCAAAGGAACAAACCAATAGTTCAAATGAGATACAGGAGTTGAAACAACTAATGCTGAATATACGAACAGAAATGGAAAACCTCTTCAAAAACGAAATCGATAAATTGAGGGAGGACATGAAGAAGACATGGGCTGATCAAAAAGAAGAAATAGAAAAACTGAAAAAACAAATCATAGAGCTTATGGAAGTGAAGGATAAAGTAGAAAAGATGGAAAAAACAATGGATACCTACAATGACAGATTTAAAGAGACAGAAGATAGAATTAGTGATTTAGAGGATGAAACATCTGAATTCCAAAAAGAAACAGAAACTATCCGGAAAAGAATGGAAAAATTTGAACAGGGTATCAGGGAACTCAAGGACAATGTGAACCGCACAAATATACATGTTGTGGGTGTCCCAGAAGGAGAAGAGAAGGGAAAAGGAGGAGAAAAACTAATGGAAGAAATTATCACTGAAAATTTCCCAACTCTTATGAAAGACCTAAAATTACAGATCCAAGAAGTGCAGTGCACCCCAAAGAGATTATACCCAAATAGGCATTCCCCAAGACACTTACTAGTTAGAATGTCAGAGGTCAAAGAGAAAGAGAGGATCTTGAAAGCAGCGAGAGAGAAGCAATCCATCACATACAAAGGAAACCCAATAAGACTATGTGTAGATTTCTCAGCAGAAACCATGGAAGCTAGAAGACAGTGGGATGATATATTTACGTTACTAAAAGAGAAAAACTGCCAACCAAGACTCCTATATCCAGCAAAATTGTCCTTCAAAAATGAGGGAGAAATTAAAACATTCTCAGACAAAAAGTCACTGAGAGAATTTGTGACCAAGAGACCAGCTCTGCAAGAAATACTAAAGGGAGCACTATAGTCAGATACAAAAAGACAGAAGAGAGAGGCATGGAGAAGAGTGTAGAAAGAAGGAAAGTCAGATATGATATATATAATACAAAAGACAAAATGGTAGAGGAAAATATTATCCAAACAATAATAACTCTAAATGTTAATGGACTGAATTCCCCAATCAAAAGACATAGACTGGCAGAATGGATTAAAAAACAGGATCCTTCTATATGCTGTCTACAGGAAACACATCTTAGACCCAAAGATAAATATAGGTTGAAAGTGAAAGGTTGGGAAAAGATATTTCATGCAAATAACAACCAGAAAATAGCAGGAGTGGCTATACTAATATCCAACAAATTAGACTTCAAATGTAAAACGGTTAAAAGAGACAAAGAAGGACACTATATACTGTTAAAAGGAACAATTAAGCAAGAAGACATAACAATCATAAATATTTACGCACCGAACCAGAATGTCCCCAAATACGTGAGGAATACACTGCAAACACTGAAAAGGGAAATAGACACAAATACCATAATAGTTGGAGACTTCAATTCACCACTCTCATCAATGGACAGAACATCTAGACAGAGGATCAATAAAGAAATAGAGAATCTGAATATTACTATAATTGAGCTTGACTTAACAGACATTTATAGGACATTACATCCCACAACAGCAGGATACACCTTTTTTTCAAGTGCTCATGGATCATTCTCAAAGATAGACCATATGCTGGGTCACAAAGCAAGTCTTAACAAATTTAAAAAGATTGAAATCATACACAACACTTTCTCGGATCATAAAGGAATGAAGTTGGAAATCAATAATAGGCGGAGTGCCAGAAAATTCATAAATACATGGAGGCTCAACAACACACTCTTAAACAACAAGTGGGTCAAAGAAGAAATTGCAAGAGAAATTAGTAAATACCTAGAGGCGAATGAAAATGAAGACACAACATATCAAAACTTATGGGATGCAGCAAAGGCAGTGCTAAGAGGGAAATTTATTGCCCTAAATGCCTTTATCAGAAAAGAAGAAAAGACAAAAATGCAGGAATTAACTGTCCACTTGGAAGAACTGGAGAAAGAACAGCAAACTAATCCCAAAGCAAGCAAAAGGAAAGAAATAACAAAGATTAGAGCAGAAATAAATGAAATTGAAAACATGAAAACAATAAAGAAAATCAATAAGACCAGAAGTTGGTTCTATGAGAAAATCAATAAGATTGATGGGCCCTTAGCAAGATTGACAAAAAGAAGAAGAGAGAGGATGCAAATAAATAAGATCAGAAATGAGAGAGGAGACATAACTACTGACCTCACAGAAATAAAGGAGGTAATAACAGGATACTATGAACAACTTTACGCTAATAAATACAACAATTTAGATGAAATGGACAGGTTCCTGGAAAAACATGAACAACCAACTTCGACTCAAGAAGAAATAGATGACCTCAACAAACCAATCACAAGTAAAGAGATTGAATTAGTTATTCAAAAGCTCCCTAAAAAGAAAAGTCCAGGACCAGACGGCTTCACATGTGAATTCTATCAAACATTCCAGAAAGAATTAGTACCAACTCTCCTCAAATTCTTCAACATAATCGAAGTGGAGGGAAAGCTACCTAATTCATTCTATGAAGCCAACATCACCCTCATACCAAAACCAGGCAAAGATATTACAAAAAAAGAAAACTACAGACCAATCTCTCTAATGAATACAGATGCAAAAATCCTCAATAAAATTCTAGCAAATCGTATCCAACAACACATTAAAAGAATTATACATCATGACCAAGTAGGATTCATCCCAGGTATGCAAGGATGGTTCAACATAAGAAAATCAATTAATGTAATACACCATATCAACAAATCAAAGCAGAAAAATCACATGATCATCTCAATTGATGCAGAGAAGGCATTTGACAAGATTCAACATCCTTTCCTGTTGAAAACACTTCAAAGGATAGGAATACAAGGGAACTTCCTTAAAATGATAGAGGGAATATATGAAAAACCCACAGCTAATATCATCCTCAATGGGGAAAAATTGAAAACTTTCCCCCTAAGATCAGGAACAAGACAAGGATGTCCACTATCACCAGTATTATTCAACATTGTGTTGGAAGTTCTAGCCAGAGCAATTAGACAAGAAAAAGAAATATAAGGCATCAAAATTGGAAAGGAAGAAGTAAAACTATCACTGTTTGCAGACGATATGATACTATACGTAGAAAACCCAGAAAAATCCACAACAAAATTACTAGAGCTAATAAATGAGTACAGCAAAATAGCAGGCTACAAGATCAACATTCAAAAATCTGTAGCTTTTCTATACATAGTAATGAACAAGCTGAGGCGGAAATCAAGAAATGAATCCCATTTACAATCGCAACTAAAAGAATAAAATACCTAGGAATAAATTTAACCAAAGAGACAAAAAACCTATATAAAGAAAACTACAAAAAACTGCTAAAAGAAATCACAGAAGACCTAAATAGACAGAAGGGCATACCGTGTTCATGGATTGGAAGACTAAATATAATTAAGATGTCAATCCTACCTAAACTCATCTACAGATTCAATGCAATACCAATCAAAATCCCAACAACTTATTTTTCAGAATTAGAAAAACCAATAAGCAAATTTATCTGGAAGGGCAGGTTGCCCCGAATTGCTAAAAACATCTTGAAGAAAAAAAACGAAGCTGGAGGTTTAGCGATGCCGGACTTACAGGCATATTATGAAGCCACAGTGGTCAAAACAGCATCGTATTGGCATAAAGATAGATATATCGACCAATGGAATCGAATAGAGTGCTCAGATATAGACCCTCTCATCTATGGACATTTGATCTTGATAAGGTAGTCATGCCAACTCACCTGGGACAGAACAGTCTCTTCAATAAATGGTGCCTAGAGAACTGGATATCCATAAGTAAAAGAATGAAAGAAGACCCGTATCTAACACCTTATACAAAAATTAACTCAAAATGGATCAAAGACCTAAACATTAGGTCTAAGACCATAAAACAGTTAGAGGAAAATGTAGGGAGATATCTTACGAATCTTACAACTGGAGGCGGTTTTATGGACCTTAAACCTAAAGTAAGAGCACTGAAGAAAGAAAGAAAGAAATGGGAGCTCCTCAAAATTATACACTTTTGTGCATCGAAGAACTTCATCAAGAAAGTAGAAAGACAGCCTACACAATGGGAGATAATATTTGGAAATGACATATCAGATAAAGGTCTAGTGTCCAGAATTTATAAAGAGATTGTTCAACTCAACAACAAAAAGACAGCCAACCCAATTACAAAATGGGAAAAAGACTTGAACAGACACCTACCAGAAGAGGAAATACGGATGGCCAAGAGGCACATGAAGAAAAGACTTGAACAGACACCTACCAGAAGAGGAAATACGGATGGCCAAGAGGCACATGAAGAGATGCTCAATGTCCCTGGCCATTAGAGAAATGCAAATCAAAACCACAATGAGATATCGTCTCACACCCACCAGAATGGCCATTATCAACAAAACAGAAAATGACAAGTGCTGGAGAGGATGCGGAGAAAGAGGCACACTTATCCACTGTTGGTGGGAATGTCAAAGGGTGCAACCACTGTGGAAGGCAGTTTGGCGGTTCCTCAAAAAGCTGAATATAGAATTGCCATACGACCTAGCAATACCATTGCTAGGTATCTACTCAAAGGACTTAAGGGCAAAGACACAAACGGACATTTGCACACCAATGTTTATAGCAGCGTTATTTACAATTGCAAAGAGATGGAAACAGCCAAAATGTCCATCAACAGAAGAATGGCTAAACAAACTGTGGTATATACATACGATGGAATATTATGCAGCTTTAAGACAAGATAAACTTATGAACCATGTAATAACATGGATGGACCTAGAGAATATTATGCTGAGTGAGTCCAGCCAAAAACTAAAGGACAAATACTGTATGGTCCCACTGATGTGAACGGACATTCGAGATTAAACTTGAAATATGTTATTGGTAACAGAGTCCAGCAGGAGTTAGAAACAGGGTAAGACAATGGGTAATTGAAGCTGAAGGGATACAGACTGTGCAACAGGACTAGATACAAAAACTCAAAAATGGACAGCACAATAATACCTAATTGTAAAGTAATCATGTTAAAACACTGAATGAAGCTGCATCTGAGCTATAGGGTTTTTTTTTTGTTTTTGTTTGCTTGTTTGTTTGTTTGTTTGTTTGTTTTTTACTATTATTACTACTTTTATTTCTTTTCTCTATATTAACATTTTTTATCTTTTTCTGTTGTGTTGCTCGTTCCTCTAAACCGATGCAAATGTACTAAGAAACGATGATCACGCATCTATGTGATGATGTTAAGAATTACTGAGTGCATATGTAGAACGGTATGATTTCTAAATGTTGTGTTAATCTCTCTTTTTTTTTTCTTTCCGTTAATAAAAAAAAAAATGAAAACTAGAAAGCACTGGAAAGGATGTGGAGAAATGAGAACATTCATCATTGTTGGTAGGAGTGTAAAATGATGGAACCATGTGGAAACCAGTATGGTGATTCTTCAGAAAGTTAAGTGTAGAATTACCATATGACCCAGTAATCCCACTACTAGGTATATAACCAAAAGAATTGAAAGCACTCAAACAAACATTTGTACACTGATGTTCATAGCAGCGCTATTCATGACTGCCAGAAGGTGAAAGCAATCCAAGTGCCCATCAGCAGATAAATAGATACATAAAATGTGGTATATTCTTACAGTGTAACATTATTTGGCCATAAAATGAATGAAGTTCTTATGCATATAAAAACATGAATAGATCTTGAAGACATTAAGTTGAGTGAAACAATCCAGACACAAAGGGATAAATACTATATGATCTCACTTATATGAAATAAGCGGAATAAGCATATTCATCAAGTCAGAAAATAGAATACAGGTTATCAGGATTCAAGGGGGAAAGGGAAGAAAAGTTAATATTTACTTGGTATGGGGTTTCTGCTTGGGGTGATGGGAAAGGTTTGGTAACAGATGGTGGGGATGTAGATTCAGCTTTGTGTCTGTAATTACCATTGAATTTTATATTCAAAATTGAAAGTAAAGGGAAATTTTGGTTGTATTTAAGTTACTACATATACACACGCACACAAACCCAGAGAATTGTACAAAACAATGTAGGCAATACACTAAAGTTAATAGCATAATCGTGATAATATTTTTCATGAATTTTAGCAAATGTACTACACTAATGCAAAATGTTATTAGGGAAAATGTATGTGAGTGGGTGATATAGGATCTCTATACTTCCTGAATGATGTTCCAATAAAAACAAAAAAGAACAAAACCCCCTGCAATCCAATATCTCTTATGAATGTAGGCACAAAAATCCTCAACAAATAGGATTGAAGCAGAGACTTCTGGGGAAAATAGTGGAGTAAGAAGTTCCAGGATTCAGTCCTTCCACCAAAACAATTACTAACAGGAATT
Organism: Tamandua tetradactyla; assembly: GCF_023851605.1. Classification (NCBI taxonomy): domain Eukaryota; kingdom Metazoa; phylum Chordata; class Mammalia; order Pilosa; family Myrmecophagidae; genus Tamandua; species Tamandua tetradactyla. The sequence continues at coordinate 51,647,125 of NC_135337.1, forward strand.
GTCTGAAATAACTATTTTAAAACTCTGGAGGTCAGAAGAACACTGTGTAGGATCCAGGGAGGATTACAAGGCAGGGACTGTGTGAACAGTAAATTTTCTCCACTGGGTGGCTACTGGTGCCCATCCCGACTCTCCTTGTAGACCACCTTGTAATCCAGTCCCTGGCTAGCTCGTTGATGACAGAAAAGGATACAAAAATCCTCCTCTCCGAGAACAGGAGTGGGTACTGCAGATCATGGCTTTTGATTAGGATCACTGGGGATCTGGCTCAGATTGTATCAACAATCTATTGTATCTATTGTATCAGCAAAAAGCGGAAGCAGCCATTGTTTCAACCCTCCCTCAACAGAGGTGGAGGCAATGAAGATTTAAAGATGCAGTGCTCCTCAGGGACAGTGAATTGAAGGACTGCATTTGCTGGGCAGGCTGGGAAAACTCAGCTTTGGGAAACCATCAGAGAAGCTTTTGGAAGCAATCCTGATTTCCTGCAAGGGCATTTTGGAGCCAGTTTTTGCACCCTTTGTGGATCCCTTGCCCTGTTTTTGTTGGGAAAGACTAACTTGGGAAAGTCCTTGCTAGGAGGTATAAGAAAAGTATATGTGCATGCTATTGAAGTTAAGTTGATATCAAACCAAACATGATTGATATATATTTAAGATGTTAAATTTTAAACACATGGCAGCCACAAGAAAAATAGATATAAGATACTTACAATTAGAAAAGAGAAGTCACTCAATATGGTACAATACAAAAAACAAAAAATATAAAAGTAGACATCAATGGAAGTGAGGGACAAAAAGATGTAACACTTAGAAAGGCTTAAAAGCAAGATGGCAAAACCAAGTCCTGTATTATAGTAGTGATTTTCAATGTGAATTGATAAAACTCTTCTGTCAAAAGGCAGAGATTGGGAGAATGGATTAAAAACTGTAACATAACTATATACTGTCTGCAAGACTTACCTTCAATTCAAAGACACAGATAGATTGAGGATGAAGGGATAGAAGAAATATGCCATGCTAGTGGTAACCAAATGAGAGCTGGGATGGCTATGTGAATGTCAGATAAAATAGATGTTTTTTTTAAAGTAAAAAACAGTTACAAGGGATAAAGATGGCCATTATATACTGATAAAGGGGAAGATATAACAATTATAAATAAATATTCACCTAACAGCTGAGCTCCAATATATATGAAGCAACTACTGGCAGATTTGAAGGGAGAAATTGATGGTTCAGCTTAATAGAAGAAGATGTTAAAACACCACTCTCCATAACAGAACATCAAGTCAGAAGATCAATAAGTAAGTACAGAACTTGAACGATATGCTAAACCAACTAGACCAAACAGACACGTATAATATAATTCTGTTTTTTATTATAACAAAACAGAATACAAAAACAGAATATACATAATTCTCATATGCCCATGGATCTTTTTCCAGGAGAAACCATATGGTTAGGTCACAAAAAAAAAAAACTCAATAAATTAAAAAATACGGAAATCCTGCAATGTATATACCCCTACCACAACAGAATGAAGTTAGATATCAGTAACAGTGGGAGACAGGTAAAATTCACAAATATGTGGAAATGAAACAGTATACTCTTAAACAAGCAGTAGAGTAAATAGGAAATGAGAAGTGAAATTGGGAAATGTCTTAAGGCCAATGAAAATGAAAATACAGCATACAAAAATTTATGGGATGCAGTGAAAGCAGTGCTGAGACCTTGTACTAAGAAGTAGTTTCTTAGAATTTACACCCAAAGCACAAGCAGCAACAACAAAAATTAATGGGATCTCATTGAAATTAAAATATTTTGTTACTCAAAGGACTTTATCATGAGAATAAAATTACAACCTACACAATGAGAGAAAATATTTGGAAACCATATATCCAATAATGGATTAATGTCCAGAAATAAAAGAAACCCTTTTCTATATAAAGAATAGAAACCATTCAACTTAACCACAAAAAGACAAACAACCCAATTAAATATATAGTCAAAAGACTTGAACAATCTCTCCAAAAAAGATATACAAATAGCCAGAAAGCAAATGAAAAGATGCTCAACATCATTAGTGATCAGAGAAATTCAAATCAGAATCACAACAAGATACTATTTCATACCCATTAGAAAAGCTGCTGTTAAAATGATGGAAAATCACAAGTGTTGGACAGGATGCAGGCAAATAGGAATACTCATTCTTCGCTGGTGGCAGTGTAAAATGGTGTAGTCCCTGTGGCAGGCAGTTTGGCAGTTCCTTAGAAACCTAAATATAGATCTGCCATATGACCTGGCTATCCCACTACTTGGTATATACCCCCAAAGAATTGAAACCAGGTCTCAAGTAGATGTTTGCACACCGATGTTCAATAGTAGCATTATTCACAATTGTCAAAAGATGGAAGCAACCCACATGTCCTCAACTGATGAAGGGATAAATAAAATATAGTAAATATACAAAATGGAACATTATTTAGCTATAAGGAATGAAGTTCTGATACATTCAGCAATATGGATGAACCTTGAAGACATGTTGAGTGATATAAGCCAGACACAAAAGGATAAATATTGTATATCGCTTATTTGAAACAATTAAAAATAAGCAAAGTCATAGAATCTAGATGTAGGTTATCAGATGGGATGCGGATAGAGAAGGGGGAAGTTAAGCCTTAAAATATACACGGTTCCTATTTGGAATGGTAGAAACAGTTTAGTAATGGATAGTGGATATGCTAGCACAACACTGCACACAATTAACAGCACAGATATATATATATCTGAATATGATTAAACAGGAATGTTAAATTGCATATAAGGTAACAAAATTAGTTTTTTTAAAAATCCGTGAAAGTACACTACATAATGCACCTGAAGTTAAACCACAAATTTTAACTAATAGTACGATTATATAAGTGTGTTATCATCAATTGTAAGAAATGTTCCACAGGAATAAGAGTTGTCATTGGTGGGGTGGTACATGAGAGTCCTGTATTTTATGCACGATTGTTCTGTAAACACAAAACTTCTCTAATAAAGAAAAAAATACCAGTGAACCGAATCCAGCCATATATTAAAATATTATGCATCATGACATATTTGGATTTATCATGGAAATGTAAGGTTGGGTTAACACCTGAAAATTCATTAATATAATATAACATATCATTATAATAAAGGACAACAGAATCATCTCAATGGACCATAAAAAATGGTTGGAAAATTCCAACACATTTTCATGATCAGCATCAGAACAGAAGAAACTGCCTTAATGTGGCAAAGAACATCTACAGATAAAACATATTTTCATCACACTTAATGGTGAAAGACTGAATGCTTTCTCTCTAAGATTCAGAGCGAGATGAGGATGTCCTCTTTCTTGCCACTTTTATTCAACATTGTGCTAAAAGTTCTATCAAATTTAATTAGGCAATTAAAACTAATACAAAGAATCCTAATTGGTGAGGAAAAAGTAAAACTATTTTATTCAAGAATGACATAATAGTCTACACAGAAAATACTAAAGCAGACATTAAGAACTATTATCACAACTCATAAATGAGTTCAGCATAGAAGATCAATATTAAAAAGCAGTTGTATTTCTTTACACAAGCAATGTACAATTCAAAAAAGATAATAAGGAAACAATTGTGCATTTATGATAGCTTCAAAAAGATTAAAATACTGTGGAATAAATTTTAAAAAAGGAAGTGCAATATTTATATGACAAAACTAAAGAACATTGTTTTAAAAATTAAAGAAAATTAAATAAATGGAAGGTTATCTATATTCTTGGATAAGAAGACTTAATATGGTAAAGATGGCAATATTATGCAAAGCAGTCTACAAATTTAATGCAACCTCTTTCAAAATCACAGTGACTTATTTTTTTTTTTTACAAAAATGGGAAAACTGATCTTAAAATTCATATGGAATTGCATGGGACCCTGAATAGCCAAAACAACCTTGAAACAAGCAATCAAACATACCCTATCCCCCCCAAAAATGTTAAAAGACTCAAACTTCCTGATTTCAAAACTTACTACAAAACAATAATTAAGACAATGTCACCAATTCATATAGATCAATGTATTAGAATTGATAATCTAGAAATGAACCCATTTTCAGTCAACTGATTTGACAAGAGTGTCAAAATAATTAAATGGGGAAAGAATAGTCTTTTCAACAAATTTAATGATAGGACAACTAGCTATCTACATGTAAAAGAAAAAATTCAACCCCTGTATCAAACCATATGCAGAAATCAACTAAAAATGGATTATAGACCTAAATGTAAGAACTAAAACTTTACATCTCTTTGAAGAAACCTGGAAGTAAGTATTCATAACCTTGACTTAGGCAATGGAATCTTAGATATGACACCGAAAGCACAAGCCTAAATGAATGAAGGATGAATGAATGGATAGATAGCAATTGAACTGCATCAAAATTAAAATTTTTGTATCTCAAAGGACATCATCAAGAAAAAGAAGAGATAACAGAGAATGGGAGAAAATATTTTCAGATCGCATATCTGATATGTAATTCAACAATAAAAAGACAAATTATAAAGTGGGAAAATATTTGAATAGGGATTTCTCCAGTGAAGGTACACAAATGGCCAATAAGACAATATTCAACATCATTAGTCCTTAGGAGATTCAATCAAAACCTCAAAGAGATCCCATTTCAGTTCCACTAGAAGAGCTATAATCAAAAGAACAGACAATAATACATATTAGTGAAGATAAGGAGAAATTGGAATGCTTCATACATTGCTGATTATCCACATACATTTCTGGCTGTTAAATGATGTGGACACTTTTGAAAACAGTTTGCCAGTTCTTCAAAATGTTAATAAAGAGTTACTTTATGACCCACCAATTCCTAACTATACAAACGTGTCCATGGAAGTAGCATTATTATGTCAACATAAAACTTGTACATGAAAGAAGCACTATTTTTTAAAACTTTTTTATTGTAAAATATATCGTACATACAAAAAAGCAATATATTTCCAAGTACATTTTAGCAAGCAGTTATATAACAGATTTTTAAGTTTGGTATATAGGTTACAGTTCCATGATTTTTCATTTTTTCTTCTAGTTGCTCTAGGATACTGGAGAACAAAAGAAACAGCAATATATTGATTCAATAGTCATACTCATTTAAGTCCTATCTTCTCTATTATACTCTTCTCTTTTTCCTTTTTTTGTGAAAAATAACATATACAAAAAGCAATAAATTTCAAAGTACATTGCAATTAGTTGTACAACAGATTTCAGAATTTGGTATGAGTCACAGTTCCACAATTTTAGGTTTTTATTTCTAGTTGTTCTAAGATACTGGAGACTAAAAGAAATATCAGCATACAGATTCAGCACCCATACTCATTTATTAAACCTGACCTCTGTATAATTCTGCCATCACCTTTGATCTTTCTTTCACTGTTTTGGAGAGTTACCCTAGAGCATGGAACCTTTGTAGAATCTTATATAATGCCCTATGTATTCTTTAAGATTGACAGGAATGGTTTTGGTTAGGGTTTGGCAGGTTATGATAATAGCAGAGTCTAACTGAAGCTTGCATAAGAGTGACCTCTAGAGTGGCCTCTCAACTCTATTTGAGCTCTCTCAGCCACTGATGCCTTATTTGTTAAACTTCTTTTCCCCTTTTGGTCAGGATGACATTGTTAATCCCATGCCACCAGGGAAACTTTCATCCCTGGATGACGTGTCCCATGTGGTGGGAAGGGTAATGATTTCAGTTGCAGAGTTGGACTTAGAGAGAGAGAGAGGCCACATCTGATCACAAAAGAGGTCCTCCGGAGGTGACTCTTAGGCATACCTATAGGTAGTCTAAGCTTCTCTGCCACATGCATAAGCTACCCAAGAGCAATCCTCATGATCAAGGGAAGAAGCCCTGTTTATAATAGATAAAATAGAAACAAATCAAACATCCATTAATTGATTCATGCTACCACATTGATAAACCTTGCAAACACTATACTAAATGAAAGAAGCCAAGCACATTAGGCCACATATTTTATTATTCAGTTTATATGAAATGTCCAGAATAGGTAAATCCTTAGAGAAAGAAAGTAGATTTCTGCTTGCCAGGGACTTAGAAGATGGTAATGGGAAGTGACTGCTAATAGGTATGTGATTTCTTTTTGGAGTGATGGAAATATTCTTGAACTAGATAGCCATAATGATTACATAATTCTGTGACTCTAAAAAAAAACTTACATTTTGGTGGTGGTTATACAAATCTGTGAATATATTAAAACCATTGAATTGTACAACTTAAAAGGTTAATTTTGTAATATGTTAAGTATATATCAATAAAGATTTTGTAAAAAATCACATGTAGACATTTTTAAAATGTATTATATATCAACAATAGGGATGTTTGAGATATCGCTGTCATTAGAGGAGTCATATCACATGTGAAACAACTATTTTTTTGAAAATAAACATTAGTAGATGATCAAAAAACAATGCTTTAAGTATTTTGCATATAAAATATGAAAGTTAGTTATAGTCATTTACCTTGTTTTGATTTTATTTTTAATATTGGATAAGGTTTTTGGTTAACATGTAATAAATTATCACTTTTCCCATATAAAACGGAGAAATAGGTTCCTCAATAGCATTTCCGCATAGAATATCTAATTTTCAGAAATATACTAATGATGCTAAGAGAAAAACTACCTTCTCTGCAAATCTGAAACTATCCATCTTATTTTAGTTGGTCCCCAATATAGCTGAGTTGTATGTGAAATGTACAATTGAGTGTTGCAAACATTAATCTTTACTATGATGATACATGGGTAGTATCTTAGATAAGCCATTTATACCACAGTATGCATATATGCGTAATGGGGTGAACTTTGGGCAGACCTTACTCAGACCATTCTATTGATATAGAATGTTAAATTCTATTGATATAGAATGTTAAAATAAATATCAAAGGAAGAAAATGGCAACTGTGTCACCATAATTTTAACAAAATCCCCCCTAACAAATCCAAGAACGTTCAGTACCTGATAGAAGTTGATGCTACTGCTTTTTTCTCATGTTTACTTTTTTTCTCATTTCCCTCCCATTCTTTTTTGCTTTACCTGAATTGGAAGCTGCCTTAGCTCCCATGTATCATATAAGGGCATCTACTTTTGCTAAGATGTTAGGCAGGTTTGCTGAAGAGAGCTGCTGCTTCAAATCCATTTGTACATTTGGAAAATAGCAACACCGATTTTAAATAGTCTTAGACCATTTGTTTCTTCACAGATGGTTCATAAATCTGCAATACATTTAGAGCTAAACAAGCTCTGCTGACCACAAATGGTACTGGTTTCTGTGTTACTGTGAGTTTTAAAAGAACCATATGACTGTTAAAACTATCTTTTGAGACAACTTAAAATAAAGTAACTGTAATGTAGCCCAATTGTTTTGCTTTTATATAGAATGGCATTAAGTACAAATAAAAGGATAATTGTTTTTCAGCAAGCATTTCTTTTTCATTGGCAAATTCTAGCTGAAAAAAAATTATTGTGTTGTCATTATGTCTAAAAATTCAGTTTTTGGAAATTATGGTTGGAGAAATGAGGACCTGTCCCCTCAAAAGTTATCTGATATTAGTAATAAAAGTATACAAATGTAACAATTTTCTCAATATTTCCCTAAGAATTATTAGAAATAGTGTAAACAGAAAAAAACAGTATTAGCTTAATAATGTTTAGCTTATTTTGGGGATAAAATATTTTAAAATTATATTATGTGAATGAAAATTTTAAATAATTTTAAAGGTTAAGTATTTAAATATGACCTTGTATTAATTAAATCTTAGCATAAATATATGAAAGTGAAAATTATGCACTGCAAAATTAATAATACATATAAGAATATTTTTTAGTTCATTAAATCTGTATCTCCTCCCATTTTCACATACCAGTAAATGGAATCACCATCCATCTTTTAATCCAAAATGTTAGCAGACAGTCTTGAATGTTCTTTTTCTCACCCCCGTGATGAAATTCATCAACAAGTCATATTGTCTCTACCTGTAGGACATATCTTGGGTCTTTATACTTATCTACAGTTTCATTGCTTTCACTTGGCCCTAACCTACCTTCACATCTTGCCTGGGCTACATAGTAGCTGTCTTAATTTCCCAGCTTCTCTGACAAATAACACACACTGTATTGGCTTAAACAACAGGAATTTATTGTCTCACAGTTTCATAGACTAGAAGCTTGCTTCCTCTTAAGGTTGATAGCATTCTGAACTGACCAGCAATCCTTGGATTCTTTGGCTTTCCTGTCACATGGTGATGCCTTCTCCTTTCTCTTAAGATTTCCATGGACTTGAAGTTTCTCCTTCACATGTATTTCTATTCATAAAGATATTGGAGTAATATGCAACTTCATTCAGTTGACCCTTACTTTAACTAAAAATAACATTTTTAATAGGTCTATTTAGAATGGTTCACATCAGCAGGAATGGGATTAAGAACATGTTTTTTGTTTGTTTGTTTGTTTGTTTTCTGGATATATATTTCAATCTACCTCCATAGCCTTTTACAACCCTCCCTCATTACACTCTCTGGCCCACATCCAAATTCATTCTCTTCATGGTAAAACCACACAATGGATCACCCCCATACTTAAATGCTCCACATTTCAGGATAAGATTCAGACTGCTTTCTATGGCTTAAAATGTCCCACATCAACTGTTTCCACTTCGGCTTTAGTAATCTGGCCATGTCTCATACCACCCTCCTCTTGGCCATTGGGTTCCATCCAAAGTGGTTTTCTCTCCATATCCCTAACAGGCCAAATGTGCTGCTGCCTATGCCTCTACAGTAGCTTCTCCCCTATCCTGAACTTATTTTTTGTTCTTATTTTTTAGATCCAAGATTAAATAAAATTTTCTTTGAAATGTCTTCCCAGTTGCCCCAATCCAATTACCAAACTCTCTTGCTATATAATTTTACCCAGACTTATTTTCATCAAAGCCCTTAACACTATTTGATATATACTTGTTTATATGTTTGTTATCTGTCTTTCCTCACTAGAATATATTCCAAGAGAGCTGGGATTGTGCCTTTCTTAGTCAATACCGTAACTCCCTTCCCTAGAAAAGTGCCTTACATATAGTAAATGCTGGTACGTAAACATTTTCCATATGCATTTTATTTAACTAATCACTGTATTTAGCAAAGAAAGCACTTTTTGATTAAAGAATTGCTTATATCCTTAGAAACCAAACAATTCTCAAACAAAATGGAAAACAAAGTTTAGAAAAAAATTATAAGAAGTTTCATATTTGTGATTTATGAATTTCAACTGAATTTTCTTACTGCTAAAATAAGAATGAATATGTGGAATGGTAGATAGATGATGAATTAATAGATGAATCAATCAAAGGATCATAGAAAGCTAGAAGTTATTCAGTTCTTCCTTGAGACCATATGTAATTTTAAGTAGCTGCCATCAGGGAAAATGGTGTCTATTGCATTAATAAGACACTGAAATTAAGATTTGGAACCCATGACTAGATAAATGCTCACAGAGTTTTGGACATATTAGGTGCATTATCTAAAAAGAAATTAAAATAGAATAATCATTAAAGCTCAGGATGAGGTACAATTGAAATGAAATAGAAATGAATATTTTAGGAGTGGGAAAAATAAAAAAAGAACTCTAATATGACCACAACTACAAATTTAAAATCCTAAATATTTATTTTATAGTTGATTGTATACAGTCCCTGAAGGTTCACGTGAAGCTTCTGCCATTTCTATTTGTGGATTTCTGCTTTGAAACGTTTATCATTGGAACTTGTCATAAAACTGAGCCATTTAAATGTGACAATCTAAATATTATTTACAAAGACTTATTTATAACTCTTAGAGTCTAGATGTTCAGGCTACTGCAATTGGTGAAACTGAATCCTCTGAATAATTTTTGGTTTCTGCAATAGCTCAACTGAAATAAAAAAAGAAAGTGGGAGTGAAGAAATGTATTACTCACTTTGTTTTGCAGTTTAGACACTTGGTAAATTCAGGGGAGTGATTCTTCTTGTAAACTAGACCTATCTGTACTTTTAAAATACGTGCTAAGTTAGACCTTTAAGAGAATAAGACAGAGACCCATCAAAAGTTATTTTACTGCCTGTTTATAACCTCTCCAAACAGTATTAAACAATATTTCATTTTGTTTTTACTTACACTATTTTCAGCCCTCTGCTTAAGAAACATAAATGAAAAAGAAAAATCAAATAGAGAATATTTGGACCCTGAACCATTGAGGGCAGGAGGCTATGTTACACAAAAAACATTTTCTTACAATAGAGCTTCTGTTTTCAAGCAACGGGGTCTTCAGGCAGTTTTATAACTTATGTTGGGACAGAAATCATCAGCAGGCATGATATCCAATCAAAGCTGTATTATTTTACTCCAGAAGAGTTTAATGGGCATATTTCTTTCTGTTTTGGGATACTGACATTAAAAAACAAACCTGCATACATTTTGCATGGAGAGGTTTCAGATTTTCATATTGTTTGCTTAATGGTTACAATCTATTTATCATCTTTTGTTTTTTATAGTTGAGAAGCAGAACGAGTCATTAATTTTGTGGTGTTTGGGAGCTTCTAGTCTATTAAGAATTCCATTAAGAGTCTCAGAGAATGCTTATTTGTGTCTCCAATCTTCCTTCATGCTTCTAATACCCTACTTTGGTCTTTCAGCCTAAAAGTGCAGCTAGGAGCTACTTTAATAACTTATTTACATATGATGTCATGACTACTCTTTAAATCAGTGGAATAATTGTTATTTCTAAACCTATAATTTAAGTAGCCAATTCTTTATTGAGACTTGTTTTATACCCTAGTATTTGGTACCTTAGTATACATAGCAGGTATACTTGAAAGTGATATGCATTATGCAATTATAGGGTATAGTGTTCTATAAACATCAATTAAGTGAATGTGGTTTATAGTCTTGGTGAGATAATCTATGCCATTACTGGTACTTTTGACTAGTTCTATCAATTGCTAAGAAAGATTTAATATATCCTACTGTGATTATCGTATATTAAAGGTCGTTACTTCTGTGCTTTAAATTTTTTACCCTTTATTAGAGAAGTTTTTGGATTTATGGAACAATCACACATAAATTACAGGATTCCGAGATACCACCCCACCAACAACAACTTCCATTGGTGTAAAGCATTTGTTACAATTGGTGATAGCACACACTGCTGTTAACTAGTGTCCATAGTTTCACTTAGGTTGCACTGTGTAGTGTAGTTCCATGGATTTTTTTAAAATGTATTCTGTTAAATATATCCATTCTAACATTTCCCCTTTTAATTGCCTTCTGATAAATATTTCAGTGCTGTTAATTACATTCACAATGTTATGCCACCAGCACCACTATCCAGTACCAAAATATTTCCATCATTCCAAACAGGAACCCTATACATTTTATGCATTAACTTCCCATGCTCTATTCCCACCCTGACCTTCGGTAGCCTATAGTCTAGATTCTGATGCTATGGGTTTACTTATTCTAATTGTTTCAAAACAGTGAGATCATACAATAATTGTCCTTTTTGTCTGGCTTAGTTCACTCAAAAGGATGTCTTCAAAGTTCATCCATGTTGTCAAATGTATCAGTGCTTCATTCCTTTTTATGGCAGAATAATATTCCATTATATGTATTTATATATATATATGTGTGTGTGTGTGTGTGTGTGTGTGTATACCATATTGTATTCATCCATTCATCAGTTGATGGGCGCTTGAGATGTTGCCATCTTTTTAAAAATTATTCCAATCAATCAAAACCTTTTAAGGGAGAAGTGATGATTTCAGTCAAAACAGAGAACAATAATTACTCACCCTAGAGAAGGTGGATTTGGCTGCCATAATGGACAGCAAACTCACACTAGCAGCCAAAATAATCTGACTTGCAGAGACTTATTTCATTAGCTAGTAGATCATGGGGTACCTAGAAGTAAAATAGATGACAGTCAACTTAATCTGTTGTTTCCTCTTCTTTCTCCCATAACTTGGAAAATTTAATTTTCCCGCTACACAAAACAGGAGCTTTTACTAATACAAATTTAAACAGACTCTGCTTAAGAATCAACTCAATTGTTATCTTCTTTAGACTATTTTTTTCTGACAGCCGCCTACCCTGATATATACAGGGTCTTTTTAAAATGGTTCCACGGTTGCTTGTATATACTTCTATCTTAAGTTTTGTCATAATACTTTAAAGTTATCTGTTTTAGACATTTACCTGTCTTACTAGACTATAAGATTCTGTAGCTTCAGAATATTATTTATTTTTGAAGACCCTTATTCATAGTAGGTAATCACATATTTGCTAGGGAAGTCACAGACACATGCTCAGAGGCCATATTTCAGCCCCTTTCTACCCACACCTCCTGTTCTATTGTACAATGATGCTTTACTCTGTTTTGATCCTACAACCCGGACATGATGTTAGGTCTAATGAAGAGGCCCTACCAAACCTTAAACCTGGAAACTGAGAATAAGCAATCCCAGATGCTTATCAGAGCACGAATTCTCAGTGGCAGGGTACTCTCAAACAGCACAGATATGTCTTTTCCCTCTGATCCAAAGTGGAGTTTGTTGAGCTGCCATCTACTGATTCTGAACCGAGCAGTTTGGCCTCTCTGAGAAAATGTTCATGGTAGGAGCTCTTCCTTGGGTCTTAGGGATGCTTTATGCTACCTATTAAGTAGACATTTGCTGAAAGTTTCTGTTGTGCCTTTGCCTGAATGCCCATGATGCATCGTGTAGTAGCAACTGGCCCCACAGTTTTCATTCACCTAAGTCAAATTAAACTTTTTACTCATAAAACTGTAATCAGAGGAGCTGACTTTATTTTTGTCATCTCTAGTCTTGTTACTCAATAACAATACCCAGGTATTACCCTACAACTAATTCATGTCTTGACCAGAGCATAATAAATGTGGTTTGAAGTTGCCCAAGGTTATATCGGGTAAGTAAACAAGGGTAAAATCATGCACAATTTTGTAAGCCATGGCAAGAAGGTTTGATTTTATCATAGTGGCATATATAAGCCATAGACCTTTAAGGACACTTTTAAGAGATCACTCTGGCTTGATAACTGTGTGACAATTAACTGCTTTTGTGTTAGAAAACACAGAGACTACTTAAGATATCATTAGAATAGTCAGAGTAGGAGTTGGTAGAGGCCTGCATTAGACTGGTGGCAGGGAGATGGCAAGAGATTGATGAATTTGAATTACACTTTGGAGGTAAAATCAATAGTAATTACCAATAAAATTGATGGTAATAGACTAAGTTATTGGGTATCATTTACTGAGATAGGAGGGGCTTATTTTAGATGGAATGGATTTCTGATAGTAAATGAGAAATTGGTTTTGAATCTGCCATGCTTGGAAATGTCTATAAGACTTCCAAGAGGAGATCAATCAGTATATAAATTTTTATTTAAAGCCATGAGAATGATTCAATTAAGTAGAGAGAACAGAGAGAGATGGAAATAGGACCTAGTGCCAGCCCTCAAGAATTCCACATTAAGAGAGTTGGTGGAAAAAGAATGGCCAGCAAACAAAACTAAGAAAAAGCAACCAGAAAAGTAGAAGGAAGTTCAGGAGAATTTGGTTTTACTGAATTGGGGGTGGAGTGGGTGGAAATATAAGTGTCCAAGAAGGAGAAATGATCACTGCTTGTTAAATGTCATTGAGAGTTCAAGTAAGATTAGAACAAAAAAATTGTTCTTTTGAATTTATCACCATAGAAGCCTCTGGTGGGAACAGGTTCAACATCTTGGTGTGACTATTAGAGGGGAATCTATATATGTTAGTTGAAAATTAAATCAAAGATGAAGAAATAGAAGCTAACTTTATGAATAATATTTAAATTTGAGCAGAAAAAACAGAATGGTAGTCAGAGGGCAATAAAGGCCAAGGAAATGTAGTGGTGATTGTCATCATGGTAGTGGTGGTATCATGGTTTTAAGATGGGAGATGCTAGAATAGGTTTAAACACTAATGGGAATGATGCAGTAGAGAAAGAGTGATGAAGGAGAGAGTCAAGATAATTGCAGTAGGAAAAGTTGAAGAGGAGGATCCAAAGAACATGTGAAGAATTTGACCCCTGCTGAAAGAAGGAATGCTTCCTTCATTGTAGAAGAAGGGTAGAAGGAAAAGAAACATGACCCTTCAGAAGAGTTAGTAAATTTGGTTACAGAACTATGCGGATACTTCCATTGGTTGGCTTTTATTTTAAACCATTAAAAATGAGACATATTAAAAGCCTTGAAACAAAATATGCTTGCCAGAAATGTCCTTCTACATGTTCTGTACTTCACTGTATGGTAGATATTGAGGGATGTGATCAAAGTGCTGTGTTATGTTTCCCCCACTCAGTTCTAAATCATGTGGCTATTTTAACATTATGCAACTGATGGCAGTAAAGAGATAAGATATGCCTTTGCTTTTATTCTACTGAAAAAATAATAACTAGCATATACAGCTTACTCTTTATCAGGCACTTTTCTAATACTATTATTATACAGCACATTTTTCAGGTATTTTACATTTTATTAATTTATTTATTCCTATAAATTGAGATTATTTCTACATTATAGTGAAGAAACTGAGGCCAAGACACTTAAAATACTTGCCCAGACCACACTGTAAGTGGTAGAATTAGGATTTCAAACCAGTCAAGCTGGCTTCAAATTTTAGGCTTTTGATTACTATGCAGGGGATATTGTTCTTGAGCAATTAGTTAATTAATTCACCCCTTCAATCTTCTACTCATTCATTTAAAAAATATACTTATTGTATAGCTATTATTTAATCCCATCTACCCACCTCTTCACCTCCATACCAAATACTAGGTGAGGAACTAGGAATGCAGGATGATCCCTACTCTTAAAGTACTTGTATCTAGTTTGGTACTATAGCTAAAAACTACTAAGTAGAGTTTTAATATAAGGAGCATGTGGTCACTTCCATAAGGAAAGAATTGATATAGAGCTCAGAACAAAATCAGTTCTTATTTAAGGAATAAAGAATGGCAACATATGAAGAGACCTTCAATAATGGATAGACATGAGCTGGTATATATAGGGAAAACAGTATACTGAGAAAAACATAGCATAGTAAATATACAAAGATGATATGTTGTTGTAGCTGTATAGGGTATAAAATTAAGCTCTTTTCCTATAATATAGAACCTAGGCTAAAAATTGAAACTATCTTTGATCCTATAATTGAAAAACCATGAAGATTTCATTTTACTCTGTTTGTATGGAAGTACATAACATGATTAACATCCTATTTTAAGAAGAGAAATCTTATATTCAGTGAGTGAAGTCTTGAAGCAGAGATTCTGAAAGGAAGGAAGGAAATTAGAAGACTTTTATGAGAGTGCTAAAGGGATTATTTTCACCTATCCAAAGAGAGACATCTCAATAATCAACCACAAATAAGTGTAGTTATTATACGCAATAAGGTACAGCCTCTGTCCTCAAAAAGCTTTGTTTCACTAAGGAGGTAAGATTTATATACATTAAAACCTTCAGGAACAAATATATTTATACTGGTAAATTATTGATGTTGTGTTTTCTGTCCTTGTTCTCTTAGCCTTGCCAGATTTCCCAGACCAAGGTTTACACATAAAATCAATTTATACAAAAAAGAACCTTTACGTCCTAGGCAGTTGCCCACAGACTGATTTCTGTCTACCCTAACTCTGAAACTCTGGCTTTTGTCGATCTCCCGTGCTTTATTTTGGACTCTTAACACTTACTTCTCACCACTTTGCCTTGGTATCCTGGTGGATTGTCTTTTTTTATTTACTAGACTTGATTCCCTATTTAGCCCTATATTCTGCTTACTTACCTAATGTTGACACTCATGTGGCTTCAGTGAAAATCCCATCTATTCACTTCTTTGCTGTGGTTCCTGCCTGAACCACAGGCCCTGCCATTCTTCATGACCACTTTGTGTTCTATAAAATCCCCACCGTCAAATTTGGCATTTGATATATAATGGCATTAAAGGAATGTACAGTTAGAGGAGATAAAATCTTTGTAGACTAGAGTTATCAGGAATATAATTTTCATAGAGAGTATCAGTCAAACATGGGATACTGAATTCATCAATAGATTCTTCAAGAAATATATATGTGAGTAACAATGTGATTCAAGTCATTATATTAGCTTGGCTATGGTAACAAATTGATCCAGAAATACGTATTGAGTCAAACATAATTGCCATTCATTTCTGACTTCCATAAAAAGCCAAGGTAGTTAAGCCCGGTCACTAAGTAGCTTTTCAAGCAGTGATCCAGGGAGACAGGCTTCTTCTACCTTGTAATTCCACCATCTTTTAGGCTTCATCTTAATTTCAGTGCAACCAAGGGAAGAAAGAAGAGAGCACAGACAAGGCACATTTGTTTCCAAAGCCTTGAACCAAAAATAACATATATCACTTCTGTTCACACACCACTGGAGAAAGCCTAGTCATATGCTATTGCAAAAGAGGCTGAGAGATTTAGTTTCCCTATGTATTCAAAGAAGAAAGCAATTTTGATGGTGGCTATTAGTTTCTACTAGAGTTAAAAAAAAAAAGTGTTAAAATTAATTAAAAGTCCTTTGCAAAGATGAGATCATAACTATATGCAAAAATAATGCGTATGAATTAAGTACTAGGTATGAGATAAGATGTTATTGAGTCAGAGCAAGTTAAATTGTGAGAGATAATGCAGGGATTCTAGGAATCAAATTCAGTGCATCTCTACCAAATCACCATTAAATCACAGACTGGAAAGGAACATCAGATGAGAAAAAAATCTTCAAGTCAACAAGTTATTATCAGTTTTATTAAGGCAAATTTCTAAACATTTAGGCATAAATATAAGCTGTTCTTATCTCTTGTATAATGCATATTTGTTTTCTGTATGATGTAGGTCAGAGGAAATCTGAAGATGAAATTGACGTTGAAGAAATGGATACCAGTTTTAGGATATCAGGTTTCAAAGTACCTGTACAAACTTCAAGTCCACTGACATATGCTGCAGTATTGAAAAAGCAAAAGAAAGGTCCTTTTCCTACATATGCCCAGCTATTGTCTGTCATTCATCAAAAACCAATCATTAAAAGGCACACACTGTTGGAGAGGAATGTAAGAAAAGATTTTTTTGCAACACACAGAACTGGTATAAAACTCCAAACACTTCGTGATATTGATATATATTACACAGAACAAAAGAAGCAAGAAAGCCATAAAAAAAAAGTAACATCTGTAGCTCAGGCACAAGTTGCCAAAGGAAAAGTTAAACAAACTGTTCAAGAATCTTTAAATAATAAAAAATATGCTGCACAAAAACTAATTGAAAAAGATAAAAAGACAATTCAGGGTGGTTTACAGCAACTTTGTCAAGACAGATTAAACTACATAGAAAAAGTTAGACAGAGGAGAGCTCTCTTTTTAGAAGAAAAAAAAAGAAAGGCTGCAGGTCGTTTATTAATTCAAGACTTAAATAATGAGCGCAATCTTTTAATCCAAGGAATGATCAAAATTAACAGATGGAAGTGGAATACAGCTATTTTAAAAGAGAAAAAACAGATTGTTCAGCAAAAACGAGAAGCAGAAAAATATCAAAAGGAATTACTTAAACAAACAAAGGAAATATGGTAAGTACAGTTTTTATCTGATAGAAGCTTTAAAATTAATTACATGTGATATTGCATACTAAATGTTAAGATCAAATACACAGTATTTTGGTTATAATGTTATATTAGTTTGCTAAAGCTGCTGGGATGCAGTATGCCAGAAATGGAATGGTTTTTACAAAGGGAATTTATTATGTTACAAGTTTACAGTTCTAAGGCCAGAAAAATGTCCAAACTGATGCCAGTGGTTTCCTCTCTGGGTCTGTAGGCTTTCACTTAGCAACTCCAGGACGTAACTGTGGGTTCTGGCTTGCTTAGCATCTCATGGGAAGGCACATGGCAATATCTGCTGGGCTTTACTCATGTCTAGGCTTCTGCTTTCTCTGTTGGCACTCCAAGGATCTCCAAACGTCCATGTCTCTGTCAGTTCTGAAGCAACAGTTCTCCAAGCATCTGAACCTGAGGTTTCTCCAAAGTGTTCCCCCTTTTAAAAGACTCTAGTAAAGTAATCAAGCCCCACCTTGAATGGGTGGGGTTACATCTCCATCTACTCAAAAGGACACACCTAAAATTTGGTTTGTCACATCTCCATGGAAGTAATCTAACCAAAAGTTCACACCCACAACCGGGTGTTTCACTGCTCCATGGAAACAATCCAATCAAAGTTTCCCACCCTAAACAATAGGTTTGGCCCCACAGGATTAAAATATGGCTTTTCTGGGGATACATAATAATTTCAAACCAGCTCAAATGTGATATGTTCAAGTTTGGAAAATGGCAACCAAAGGTGAAAAAAGACAATTTATGTACTGATATGTTACCATAGATTAGCAACAAAACAATGTTATCTTCCACCATCCAACTTATTCAATTAAACCTTCCTCTTCTTAAGGTTGTTCTTTTTTAGTTAATGGCATTTTCATCAACCTTTTGACTTAAGTGTTGGAAATATCAGTCTTTTACATCTCATCTCCCTCATGTCTAACATATAATATAGTCCCCTGTTCTATTCATTTTACTTCTACATAGAATCACAAAGCTGATCCTTCCTTTTCAATCCCACTTATTCAGACTCTCATAATCACTCACCCTATCTTTCCAACTAAGATCTCCATCTCTATTCTCCATCCTTTCTTTAACCCATTGTCAATTCTCTGGCTTATAAAACTGAACTGTTTTTTTAAAATAAAATCCTGATCATTTCATTTCCTGCTTAAATATATTAATAGCTTGCAGTAGTCCACTACACAAAATAGAATCTCCTCTGAATGGCATTTCACTTTCTTATTCTGTTATTTCTAGATTCATCTCACACTAACTTTTCTGCATAACACATCCCTCTTCCCCTAAAAGCACTGCCTCTTTGCTCTAGACAGACCAAATTATTCACCGCTTTCCCTGACTTTGCCCTTTCTTATCCCAATGGCTTTATTGATACCACTCCTGTTTTCTTCAAATTATGCTCTGTGAGAGTGATGCCTCAGTAAATCCTGGAAGGATTTGAACAGTGAATAAAAAAGGATTTGCAAAGTTCTGTTGGGGAAATGGTAAGAAAGGGGTAGAATTCAACTTCCCCAAGTGGAGAATTCTTGATATTCTCACAAGCAGTGGGGACAACCAAAGCAATAGGCTGAGCCCCCAATCTTGGGGCTTGTTCATATGAAACTTAACCCTACAAAGGATAGGTCAAGCCTACTTCAAACTAGGCCTAAGGGTCACCCCCAAGAGAATCTCTTTTGTTGCTCAGATGTGGCGTCTCTCTGTCTCTCAGCCAACATGACAAGCAAACTCACTGCCTTCCCACCTCGATGTGGGACATAACTCCCAGGGGTGTAGACCTTCCTGCCAACGTGGGACAGAAATTCTAGAATGAGCTGAGACTCAGCATCAAGGGATTGAGAAAACCTTCTCGACCAAAAGGGGGAAGAACGAAATGAGACAAAATGAAGTGTCAATGGCTGAGAGATTCCAAACAGAGTCGCGAGATTATCCTGGAGGTTATTCTTATGCATTAAATAGATACCACCTTTTTAGTTAAGGCATAGCAGAGAGGCTGGAGGGAACTGCTGGAAAATGTAGAGCTGTGTTCCAGTAGCCATGTTTCTTGAAGAGGATTGTATAATGATATAGCTTTAGGCAATGTGACTGTGTAATTGTGAAAACCTTGTGTCTGATGCTTCTTTTATCTGTCTTATGGACAGATGAGTAAAACATATGGATTAAAAATAAATAAATAATAGGAGGAACAAATGTTAAAATAAATTTAGTAGATTGAAATGCTAGTGATCAACATAAGGGAAGGTAAGGGGTATGGTATGTTTGAATTTTTTTCTGTTTTCTTTTTATTTATTTTTCTGAATTGATGCAAATGTTCTAAGAAATGATCATGATGATGAATATACAACTATGTGACAAAAAATAATGTTCATATTGTACATTGAATGGTTTTATTAATTTTTTTAATTATGCTTTGTGAGGGACTACAAGTCTATGTTATTGTTCACATATTATTACACAACTAAGCCTCTCTGTTACTGTGCAAACTTGAATGACTTTGGGTATTCAAAATGGTGAGGGGTGGGTGCTTTTATGTCGAGGAAAAGATATTCCATTCTCCTGGAGACACAGCTAGGTCCTGCTGCTTGGCTGGGTGTGGTTGGGTTTCACCCATTTTTGCCCCCATCATGCAGCACACAAACTGCCAACCACTGGCAAAATCTTATTATCCATTCTATCGTAACCAACTAAAATGTCACCTCTACTTTTAAACTCTTCCAATTACCCTTTCAATCTGAATTATTCCTTTTCATTTGGAAGTGTTCCCGTGGCACTTTAAACTTCAATTCTGGAAGTTATCACAAGAAGAACTTTGTTATGTTTAGCTTGTGAGATCCTTTACAATTTACTTTGGGCCTTTTTCTACTTCAGCTCATAGTATAGTACTTAGTTAAAAATACTTAATCAGTAATATTTATTGAAGAAAATAGGTACAAATATCAGTTTTAAAATAGTAATCATTCCATATAAGCTCATTTAAATCATACAATAGCCTTATCAGGAGAAAAATTTCTTTTTATATATTTATATTTAATAATTAAGCCATTGGAATGAGGAATAATGCATGCTTTTCTGTATTTACATATTGGGGCAATAAGACTACCAGAGTTAAATAAAAACACAAGCTATAATAAAGAACTATCAAAAGAAAGAATGAAAACTTCTAGTTAAAAGATCAGATAATAAATAAGTGAGAAAAATCTAGGAAAGCTTCAAAAAGAAGGCTGAACTAAATACCAAAGTGTTTAATTAATTTCAATTATCTTCTGTCCCATATACAAAGATGAATAAGATATTCTTGATCCTCTAAGAACCCCCAGTCCAGTGGCAGTGATGAGCATGCATTACAACAAGTACAAGTAGAAAAAGCACAATTGTTTATAAGAATTCAGAGAAGTAGAGAGATGGGCTGAGAGCATTGTAGGCAGGTAGTATAAGCAAAACTGGGAAGTTTAAAATAGGGAAAAGAGGAGTGAGAGAATATTATTCTAGCTATAGAAGGAGGCTTTTGAAGGAGAGTAGATGAAGATGTGCTTACTTGAGAAAAATGAGATAAAATTGGATTGGAGAGGGCTTTTAAGTCTCAGTGGACAATCATACGGTAAAGATGATTAGAAATTCTACCACTGAGGAATGTTAATTGTTTAACATGTATTTTACCACAGAAACTTCTTTCTAAGAAAGAGTTCAGAAAAAACAATATTCCTCAGAATGCACTTTGATCAAATCTGTCTCAAACAAATGTGAAAATTATAAAATTGTTCCATGATGATGGTTTCTCAATTTTAAATTAAACTTAGGAGATAGGAGCTCTGAAAATTAATATTGACTCATAGAATATCTTTACCTACTGCTAGTAAATTTAAACTTCATTAGTTGTCAAAAGGTATTTTTAAAGTAAAACTATGACTCATACAACTATAAAATGAAAACATGTCACGCTTTTTAATTAGTTACTTTTAATGAGGGAACCAATAAGATGTTTCAGAGGTTCAAATGAAAATTCAAAGAGCAGGCATATATAGGCAATCAAGAATGCTGAAATAAATTTACAAATAGATGCAAAATTAGTCAATATCCATAGGCCAGTAATACACAGGCCAATGTAACTCCACTGGACAAAATTCATTTACATTTCTGTGGAAAAGCAGCAGTTGCATTTCTCATCGTTTTCCTCAACTTACAGAGTAAAGTAAAATACTCAGAGATTGAAATACCCAGACAATGAATTGTGCATAGATGACAGGACAACTAGTAACCCTTTTTTTTTCCCCTTTTCAAACCCTTTTATATTAGAGCGAAGCTTATCAACTAATTTCAATTACACAGAAATACTTAGAGATCCTTACAGCTGTCTCATTTAAATTCTTAAATGTGTCCATAAAATATAGTTTATACTAGAAAAGACTTTAAAATAATAAGAAGGATTATTTCATAGTTATGAGCAATTGTTAAGCTGAGGTACTTTACATAATATCATCAGTATATAATATCGTCATTATATACTTCATGTGTATGTGTGTGTCTGTGTAATTTTTGGAAATTTTTAATAGTTTATTTTAAATATATTTTGGAAAAGGGAATTAAAGCTAGTCTAGTACATCAAAATACAAATCTAGTACAAGAGAATGTTAGAAAATTTTAATTAGCTTAGTTTTATCACAGCAAACTGAATGTCCAGCTATTATTAATTTTGGAGAGGATACAAAGTCAAGGAGCTTCCTAATGGATCTTAACTAAATTATCTTCTAAGCTGCTGCAAAGATATTCCTCTTGAAAACGCGCATGAATAAAGCAATATTTTGGCTATGCTAGTGGCATGTACAAAAAAGCATTATTGACATTACTAAAAATGCTTTAAAATATAGAGTAAGTTTCAACATGCAGAAAGGAGCTCAAAAAATGAAGTCTGTCTAGAGAAATCAGAAGTTTTTTTATTCCATTAATTGTTGAGTTGTTGGTTCTTCAGTTATGTATTAATCACTTAACCTAAAAGTATTATAACGAATCTCATTAACTAGTCCTTACTGAGAATAGAGGTTGCTGATCCTACTAATGAGGAATGATGAACAGAAGAAGGAGAAACCATAAAGCCCCAGTTTAGGTATTTGATAAAATACCCAGAGGGACTCCTAATGTCCTCTAAGCATGGATTAAAGAGTCTTTCAAATGAAAGAATCTCTTTATCAGACAAAAGCTGTTTTTCAGTGTCTCAAAATATTCTTCACTATACTCTTAGAAAGTGATGATACTGCTCAGGGTAGAACAGCAGAGTTCCATTTTGAAGTTGAATATCATGTAATATGGAAGTTATGACACATTAGGTGTTATTCAATTACATCACCTTCCTCTTGACCTTAACTTGGTCAATGATTGACCTCCTGCACCACCCTTTTCATTTACTGTGGTTTTTGTAACCTGATTTATAAGGCTTTTCTCCATCCAACTTCTACCATAATCACAGTTAACAACCAAATTCTTAAGAACAATCCTCTCAACTGCCTAATATCAATGTTTTGAACCTCAACATTATTCCTAACTTGAATAAACTCATTTCCAAAGCCATAGAAAGACCTGTCATTACCTGGCACTGTCCCCACCTCTTGATTCTTAAATTCTTGTATACTTATTTATGGCTAAAACTCTTCTTTTTACTTTCACCACACTTATTCTTCAAATGTTTTGTGATACGCATCCTCAGATAACCTTCCTTATAAACTTTTTTTTTCTTGTATAAGCTCCAGTTTCTTTAACTCAACAATTCTTTTTTCTATTTGGCTCAATGTCTCAGAAAATCTTTCCTTTCAATGCCTCTGCCATGCTTACCAACCGATGTACCTTGACACCTTGGTACCTTGGTACTAACTTGGTACAATGCAACTATCTATCTTCACTTACAATATTCAGGGGAAAATAGCATTAAGAAATCACCAGTTGGTAGATATATGCCAATATTAATTTAATTTTATGTCTCCATCTTTAGTTATTCCCTCAGTTGCTCTTTCTCCCATTACCCACAAAAGTGATTTCAAACCTTCACCAAACTGTAGTACTTTGTATCCAAATACTACCACTGGCTCCTCCTCATCAAGTGATCTTATTTAATTCTCATAGAAATTTTAGGCCTTCAAGCTTAATTATTTCAACTAACTATATCCATATCTATAAACTTATACATGTCTACAGTCATTCTCACTTCCTTTTCCATTGTCTCAGGATTAGTTTCCATTTTCCTGGTGAAAGCTAATAGTACCTCTACTTATTCTTTTAGTAATCCTCGAAATTAAGTAATGCAAGGCCTCTGTGTTAGGCAGAATTATGGTTCCAAATAAGGTCCTACATCCTAGTCCCTAGACTATGAATATGATGAGATACCACACCTGTGAATAGGTTATGTTACATGACAAAAGGGACTTTGAGGATGCAATTAAGGGTATAATAAATCAGCCTTAAAAGAAATTATTCTGAATTACCCAGGTGGGTCCAGTGTAATCACATGAACCTTTAAAAGCAGAGGCAGAAGAGTAAGTCAGAGAGATTTAATATATGAGAAGGATTCTATATGATATTGCTGACTTGAAGATGAAGGTGGCCACAGTGAAAGTTGAGAAGGAAATGAATTCTGTCAATAACCAGAGAGCTTAGAAAAGGACCCCCAAGTCTTTGATGAAGCCTTGTGATAACCTAAGCAGAAAACCCAGTCGAACCACTCTGTGCTCAGACTTCTATACCATGATAACATAATAGTTGTTTTAAGTCAGTAGGTTCATGATTATTTGGTACACAGTAATAGGAAACTAACACAGACTCCAATTTTGTTCTTCTTTTTCCAAGATTGTTCCAGTTATTCAAGGAACTTTCATTTCCATATAAATTAAATTTAAAAAAGCAAGTCATTTAAATTTAATGAAGTAAATATAAATTTAAATTTAATATAAATTAAAAATAAATTTAAATGTGAATCACTACTAAAGAGGCTCTTGGGATATTAATTGGGGTTGCATTGAATCTATAGAGCAATTTGGGAAAAATGATATCTTAAGAATATCATCTTCCAAACCTTGAGCATGGTATTGCTCTCCATTTACTTAAGCCTTCTTTACTTTCAGCAATGTTTTATCACTTTCAGATTAGGCCTTATATGACTTTTGTTAAGTTTATGGCAAAGTATTTTATTTGGCCTAAGCCTGTTTCTCTAGCCTTATCTGGTCCTCTACTCTCTCCCAGAACTGCATGACCCAAGAAATTAGTGTGTTGTCAATTTCCAGAGGATTTCTGCTTTTGTTTTAACTGTTTGGCCACATTAAATGTCCCCCACCCCTCATTTTCAACCTGAAAACACTCAAATTTCAAGAATCAGTTTAAGGGTTATTTCAACACAGAATCCTTTCTTGTTCTGCCTTACTATGTTCTCCAGGTTATAGTTACCAATTTTTCTGCATTCCTCATGCTAAGCTGTTACATAATGCTTTTATTATGGTACTGTAATACATTAAATTATATCATTTATATATTCATATGACTTTCTTTCACTTGACTTTCTATAAGCTTCTTTAGTTACAGATCATGTCATATTTATCTTGATGTTTCCAGCAATTAGGGATAGTGCTAAGATTATAATACATAATTTTTGAATGAATGCATGGGGATGAATGAATGAATTCTCCTAAGATCATGGCATTTCTCATATTTGGCAGAACAACCTGTACACCTTTCTCTAAATTAGAATCTGAGGATAAGCTTGGACTTAATGAGATTTAAGTAGAAGTTATGCAAATCATAATATAGATATGCTGTTTTACATACCTCGTTGAGATTGTGAGTCAGGGTTTGTGAGAATTTTCAATTCCAACCAATAGAAATATTAGAAATATTAATCCAATATAAATATTATTAAATTGCATAATAAAATTATATGCAGTAAATGAAGTTCTATCTCTTTCCCTTCTTTTTATGTCTACGTTAAAGACATCTAAATATCATCAGCAATCTGACTGCTGTGATTTTAATCATTTAAAACTATCTCATTCTTTACCCTTTCTTTTTCTCTCTTAGGGCTCAAGAAATAAATAAAAGACATTGTGAAGAAAAATTTGTTAATGATATGATTGCCCTTCAAAATGCCTATGAAAGATTTCAAGATGCTAAAACAAACATTGCAATCGTGAAAACAAATTTTGCCTCTAATATTCTCAGCAGAAAGAAAAAGTGAACCAAGGCCAGATCAAGACCTATGATCATCTTGCATATGGCCATTAATTTTCTCGGAAGAACTTTGAAATAATACTTTAAAAGAAGGAATACTCCATGCTACAAGAGGGATTTGTATGTAAATCTTCTAAAAATGTAAATAATAATTAAAATGTTTCTCTTATTAATCAGAATGTAACTTAAACCAGCAAGTTGACTTGGCATCCCCCCCACCGAATGATCCTGTATATCCAGATGGCCAACGGACAACTAAAACTGATTTCATTTATTTCAGGCAATAAATGAATAAAGGCATTGCTAATATTCTCTTTCAGATACTTTCTGAATATAGCAATTCATAAACTATTTTCAGTTTCTCTGGCAACTGCAGTGTAGTGATTTCTCTCCCAGCTGTCTACTTTTATTAAGACGCTATGTACTTTGATTAGTTTCATTACTTGCTGTACTAGTCAGGGTTCTCCAGAGAAACAAAATGACAGAATGAGCTGGATAGCTATCTATTTATCTATCTATCACATATAAATATATATGATTTATTATAAGGAATTGTCTTGAACAACCATGGGGGTTGGCATATCTGAACTCTGTAGGGAGGCTGGAAGCTATAAACTCTGGCAAAGGTAATGCTGAAGTCCTTAGTTCAAAATTCCCAGGGAAATCTACTTGGCTGGAATTTCTAGCAAGAGCCAATACTGAAGTTGGGTCAGAAATTCTATTTTCTGACTTCAGAATAACTCAGTTCTAGCTTTTTAGGTATCCAACCGATTGAATGAAAAGACTACCTACATTACTGAGGCAAAGGCTTTCATTAATTGTGGATGCAACCAACTGGTTGTATATGCACTTGGCTAATTATTTATGCTAATACCATCAACAAATACCTTTACAGTAACAAGCAGGCCAGTTGCTTGACCAAAAAACTGGACACCTTAACCTAGTCAAGTTGATACGTGAAATTAACCATCAAAGTCAAACCCTTGGCACTTTACACCCATTTACATCTCCTTAAACCATAGTTAATCTCCAAATAAAGAAAATAACATAGTCATGTGTTCTAGTTTGCTAGCTGCCGGAATGTAACACACCAGAGACGGATTGGCTTTTAATAAAAGGGGATTTATTTTGCTGGTTCTTCAGAGGAAAGACAGCTAACTTTCCACTGAGGTTCTTTCTTACGTGGAAGGCACAGGATGGTCTCTACTGGTCTCTCCAGGCCCCTGGGTTCCAACAACTTTCCTCAGGGTGACTTCTTTCTGCATCCCCAAAGGCCTGGGCTGAGCTGCAAGTGCTGAGATGAGGAATGCTGAGCTGCTTAGCTGTGCTACGTTGCTATCTCTCGTTTAAGCACCAGCCAATTAAGTCAAATGTCATCCACTGCAGCAGACACACTTCCTAGCCGACTGCAGATGTAATTAGCAACAGATGAGGTTCACGTACCATTGGCTTGTGTCTGCAGCAACAGAACTAGCTATGCTCACCTGGCCAAGTTGACAACTGAATCTAACACATGTCCACCCCTTGTCAACTTGGCAACTTCAAGCATCACCTTAAACAGATGCAAGAAATTCTGTTCTTGCTGTGGACCTGTGAATCTCAAAACAAGTTGTCTGGTGCCAAGATGCAAAGGAGGATATTCACAGGATATAGAGTGTCATTTCCATTGGGAGAAATTGGAAGAAACACAGATGTAAAACCTGCAGCACAAGTGCCGTGGAATTTCAAGTCTGAGAGTCATTCATCCTTGGGCTGTAGAAAGTGGCAGTCCCACCCCTTCCAAGGGCCTATGCAGTGGCCCGCCTCTTTCCAAATCAACCTCGGGGAAAATCGAGGAGACCACCTCTGGGCTCCACTCTCTCCAAGCATCAGGGCCACCCCTGGGCTCTCTGCCATTTCTGGGGCGCACGCTCAACCCCTCCACATGGTGGCAGCCAGGCTCTCCCAGTCCCCCAAGGAGCGTGCTATGCCTTTTCCAAGGCCCGAGGCTGCACAACTCTTCCACTGCAATGAGAGGGGAGACTCATCCTCGCTCTTCAGGGTAAACTCACCCTCTCCATGTATATGGGTGGGTCCACTCTCCTGGCCAAGGTTTCTTGGCTTCAGACCCGAGCTTCCATGGTTCTTACTCTGCAAACTCCAATTTTTCCCTTTTGTGTCCTCCTTTGCCAAGATTGGCAGTGGTTCCATTTACACCAACAGTCTCTTCAAGCCCTCCAGGACTTCTCCATCAATCTCTTCACAGTTCCTCCAAAGTCTTCCCCTTAGCCATCCAAAACACAGTTCCAACAGATCTGGCATTTGCAAAATGCAGCAGCACCCCATTCTCTGGTACCAACTCTGTTCTAGTTAGCTAGCTGCCGGAATGCAACACACCAGAGACGGATTGGCTTTTAATAAAAGGGGATTTATTTTGTTGGTTCTTCAGAGGAAAGGCAGCTAACTTTCCACGGAGGTTCTTTCTTACATGGAAGGCACAGGATGGTCTCTGCTGGTCTTCTCTCCAGGCCCCTGGGTTCCAACAACTTTCCTCAGGGTGACTTTTTTCTGCATCTCCAAAAGCCTGGGCTGAGCTGCAAGTGCTGAGATGAGGAATGCTGAGCTGCTTAGCTGTGCTACGTTGCTATCTCTCATTTAAGCACCAGCCAATTAAGTCAAACGTCATTCATTGCAGCAGACACGCCTCCTAGCCGACTGCAGATGTAATTAGCCACAGATGAGGTTCACGTACCATTGGCTTGTGTCCGCAGCAACAGAACTAGGTATGCTCACCTGGCCAAGTTGACAACTGAATCTAACTAACACATCATGTTACCTCCTAACTTCATACAATTGTCCTTCATACAATCAAAAACACACTAAGCTTTTCCCCAGGAAAGGATTCAAGTCTTTGGGTAATATTCATTCATCCTTGTTATCCTGTAGTGTATACTCTAAATTAATGTAATTTATGTTATATGATAAGTGGATTATAGAGGGAAGAAAACAAAGGTATATATCAAATTAAATGTTATGCCCCTGAAAAACATGTTCTTAATATTTATAAATTTCTGTGGTATGAAGCTATTTAAATAGGACCTTATTAAGATATTATTTTTAGTTAAGCTGTGACCAACTGAATCAGGATGTTTTATTAATCCTATTACTAGATTAAGACTTAAAGAGAAGAGCATGGGGAGAAGCCACATGGAGGGAAGAAACCAGAGGAATCCAGAGGAGAAAGAAGACATCACTATGTGCAGCGGCCCCAGAGCACTGCAGTCTTCGGGGAGAGAGCATTGTCTTGCTCTTATTAATTTTGGGCTTCTCTTAGTCTCAAACCATGAGCCAAGCAATTCCTGTTATTAAGTCAACCCATTTCAGTGGTATCTGTTATTGAAGACAATAAACGAAGACCACATACACACACACACATACACATGTGCACATGCACACAGACATACTCATTACAAAATAAGGAAGAAATACTCATAAAAGTACAGTCCTTGTTTCTGTAACTGGCCACATGGTCATGGCTGGTATTTATAACTACTTTCTCATACAGACCCTCTGTATTAGTTTGTTAAGCTGCCAGGATGCAATATACCAGTCATTCCATTTTAATAAGTTGCAAGTTTACAGTTACAGTGCCAAGCAAATGTCCAAACTAAGGCACCGACAAGAGATTACCTTCACTCAGGAAGAGCTAATGTTATCTGGAACACCTCTGTCAGCTGGTAAGTCATGTGACTGGCATCTGCTATTCCCTTGCTCCTGGGCTCCATTGCTTTCAACCTGTGTTTCCTGTGGGATTTCTCATTCGGCATCTGTGGGTCTTCACTTAGCTCATCTAGGACACAACTCCGGGTTCTGGCTTGCTTAGAATCTCATGGGAGGACACATGGCTATGTCTGCTGGGCTTTGCATCTCCAAATATCTGGGTCTCATGTTGGCTCTGTCACCTCTGAAGCAACTGTTCTCCAAGCAACTGCATCTGCATTTCCAAACATCTGTGTCTGTGTCTGCTCTAAGATTTCTTCAAAATGGTTTTCCTTTTAAAGGGCTACACTAAAGTAATCAAGACCCATCTCCATCTAATCAAAAGGTCACACGCACAATTGGGTGTGTCACATCACCATGAATATAATGCAATCAACAGTTTCCACCCTCCTGTAGTGAATCATGATTACCAGAAACCTCTGCCCCACACAAGATCGAATCAGGTTTAAAACATGGCTTATCTGGGGTACATAATAGTTTCAAACTGGCATACCCTGAATTCTGTCTCTAAAAATTATAAAAATCATGCAGTTCTCTGGTAGTGTAGCATACCTCCTCCTAGTTCATATCTTGTACTTCATCTTTCTAGACTTGTTGTAACTTCAGGTAAGTAATAGGTTTAGAAGCACAAGAGATTCCAGTACAGGTTCATCTGGCAAAGCCCTGCTGTTCTCCTCAGAAGGAGATGGAGGGGCTCCTTTTGCTCGGGGGAAGCCATTATAGGTTTAGCCAGCTAAGAAGGCTCAGTAAAATTTAAGGTCCCCACCTTTAACATGATCTGCCTATACATCCCCATTCCAATTTTCAGGATCCCATTCTTTCTCAATCAATATCCTTATATTAAAAAATAAACATCCTGCAAGATTGGGAATTCAATTTGTGTTGTAATTCTGCTACTTGTACTATAGAGTCTATACTTGATTTTCAGATATCTTGACTGTGTGACTACAAGAGATAAGAATTTCTTTCAAGGTTCATAAAGAAATTTTCTTGTCATTTTGTGTGGTGCTTTTGAAGCCCTTAGCTCGTTTTCTTTCACCATTTTATCCAGCATATTTAGGAAAAAAACAATCATTGTTACTATACTCATTAGACTGACAAAAATATTCTAAACTATCAAATATACTTTCACCCAGAGCCTTTCCTCTTACAAATATTTTGGTAGAAGTATTTTTATTGCATATCTTTATTGCCAAATCATGCCATGAACTATTAGTTCCCTTTTTAATATTGAATCACTAGTGCCTTTAAATGTAATTGTATTAAATAATTAATTCCAAAAACCCCAGAACCAATTCAGCAAGCTCATATTTAAGATTCTGTCACTCTTGGTACTAAACTCTCTATTATGTTGTGCACCAGAGAAATAGAACAAACAAATATATTATTTTAAGGAATTGGCTCATGCAACCATGGAGCCTGTCAAGACCAAACTCTGTAGGGCAGGTTGCAAGCTGGAAATTCTGAGAAAGGTGATATTGAAGTCCATAGTCCTAATTCCCCAGGAAAAATTGGCTGGCTGGAAATTCTAGCATGAGCCAGTGCTAAAGGTGAGGGAGAAATTATTTTTCTTACCTCTGAAACCTTCAGATCCTACTTTTAAGATACCTAACTGATCAGATAAACAGACTACCCTCATTAATGAGAGCAGTCTCCTTTATTGATTGTAGATGCAGACAACTGAAATAGATGCAAATCCTATCTACAAATACCCTCACAGTATTAAGCAGACCACAGTGTTTGAGAAAGTATATGGACACTGCATCCTAGCCAAGTTGACAAATGAATTAACCATCAAAGCTACTTTCATATATTTGTATTTCCTATTTATTTTGTTAAAAAGTTGAGTTTCTTTCATTCAAAATAAAGATTTTCCTCATTATATCAGTGATTCATGTTCATTATAAATTCAGAAAATATAAAATATAGGAAGAAATTTAAACATTCTCATAATCCTTCTAACTGGAGATTGTAAGATTTTTATATATTTTCTTTCAACCTGTTTGCCTTTTTTGCATGTTTGTGTATGTGCTTGAGCATATATATACTTGAGCACTTATGTAACTGAGAGCATAAAGCAGTAAAAATAGCATTTATTAAATTTAAGTCTTTAACACATATTCATGGCAGAAAATTTTAAAATATAGAACATTAAAAAGATACTAAGATCCTTTATAAAATAAGTCATTTTCAATAATGTTCTCATTTGTTAAGAAAAATGCATTTAATTCCAAATATGACATTGCTTATTTAATACAATGTACCTAATGCCTTTCAAAACTTCTCCTTAATACACATAAGTTGTATGTACAAGTTGTTAAAAATGTGTTCCTTTTTAAAATTCTCTAATTTTATTAATTTATGGTAAATTTCCAAGAATTACATATTTTACAACAGTAATTATTCAGCTGTGCTTCTGAGTCTGACTGCTAACAAATATTAGAAGTATTTTCTTAATTTTCTGTAAAATAATAGCCGTTTCTTTAAATCCATTTAAATCCAGCTCTCATTTTGCTGTTGGTGTAACCCAGGGAGTCAGCAAATTTTTTCTGTAAGCATAGATACTGTTACAAGCTTTGTGGAATATACAATCTCTGCTGCAACTGTTCAACTCTGCTGTGGCAGTACAAACGCACCTATACAAAACATATAAACAAAATGAATGTGTCTATGTCGTAATAAAACTTTATTTACAAAAACAAGCAGCAGGCTGGATTTGGTCTGAAGGACATAGTTTGCTGACCCCTGGCATTGATATTTGGGCTTGCATTTTTTTTACAATTTATACATGCAAAGGTTTTAGATTCTGTCTTGTAAACTAAGATAAATCTTAAAACACAACACATTTCTCAAATAAATAAATACTTTCAACCCTCTGTTCTAGTTTGCTAGCTGCCAGAATGCAACACACCAGAGAAGGATTGGCTTTCAATAAAAGGGAATTTATTTATTAACATATAGTTCTTCAGAGGAAAAGCAGCTTTCAACTGGGTTTCTTTCTTACATAGGAAGGCACAGGACGATCGCTGCTGGCCTTCTCTCCAGGCCTCTGGGTTCCAACAACTTTCCCTGGGGTGATTCCTCTCTGCATGTCCAAAGGCCTGAGCTGAGCTGTGAGTGCTGAGATGAGGTATGCTGAGCTGCTTGGGCTGTGCTATATTGAGCTCTCTCATTTAAGTACCAGCCAATTAAATCAAACATCATTCATTGCAGCAAGCACACCTCCTAGCCAACTTCAGATGTAATGAGCAACAGATGAGGTTCACATGCCATCAGCTCATGTCCATAGCAATATAACTAGGGACCTCCACCTGGCCATATTGACACCTGAATCTAACTACCACACCCTCCTTATGCTAATCAAGCTACTTAAAATGGTGTGATGAAAATAAATGTGTTTACCCACATGAATAATACTGAACCATTTCAAAATAAGTCACCATAAAATATATATAAATATGAGAACAAAGTCAATTTGAAAGTACCAATTTCAGAGGTTAATAGCAAAGGTTAATGGGAAGAAATAAAAAAGTAGACTAGACTAAAAAAATAGGCAATCGAAAAAAATAGGGGCTTAGAGCCAAAGAGATGGTATACTATGACCTCCTTCTTCTTTGAATAGTGAGATATTGATAAAAGAAAATGTTCCTTTCATTTCTTTATAGCGTGTCCTTGGAGAAGCCATGGCCACTTCAGTCCTGAAGCGGCATCCAGAAATTGCAGCAGCAATCTCACCTTAGAGGGAAACTGAAACAGGTTAATCATCAGCATTCTCTTCTTTCTTTCTTTGAAATAAGGGTAAATCTGTATTTTATGTCTGATGCTCAACCTACTAGTTTGAATGGTGTGATAATAGTGTGCAATGGGTAGGAGGGCAGGCTTTGGAATCAGAAAGACCTGAGTTTGAATCCTCTGCCATCTTACTAATTGGGTGATTTAGAGAACATTGTGTATAATAATGTATGTAAGGCATTTGGCACACTACTGTGTGGTAATGAAACTGTGTACAAAGGTAGTAGAGCTTTCAAGATCTTTTGAGAAATTATTTCCTGGAAATTCAACTGGTAGATATTTGATAACTTTTGCATCATATTGCACTTTTAAGGAAATGTTTTCTTAAAGTTACAAGTTTATATAGCAACAGTAATGTGTTGTGTAATTGCTGAAGATAATAAGACCCATACATATTCATTGGAGGGAGGGTGCGGACAACAGCAAGAGAAAGGGGGTCATTACACAAATATTGTCAATCAATCATGAAAGGAAAAGCTTAGACAATTCCCAGACAAAAGTTTTCTGACTACTATTTGACCATTTATTATTTACTATCAAATCTCAGTGTTTATAACTTCCCCACAGAATTGATCACTCAGGTCAAAATCTCTACCTGAGGTAAAATTTATTTTTTCTAGAAGATGTTTTTGTCAGTCTTTAAAAATCTACTTTCCATGGTCTTCAGAAACATCTGAGATTGGTTCCACTTTTGGGTAGAATGTAGAAGTCATAGTCTCTCTTAACAATTACACAAAAATGGATAAAATCTATCCATTTAACTGTCCTATCTATCTACCTATCTATCTCTACCTATATACCAAATCCATCTGTATGGCAATTGGAGAGCTGTAGATGCAAACAAAATCTAAAGCAGCTATAATCTTGAGAGGGAGGAGCCCTTCCTAGATGAGCAGAAAAAACAAATATAGACGTGGGTGAACTAAGATTTGGGCCCATCAGATGGATTTTCCTGAGTTGATTTATAATTTATAAACTTATAGTTTTATAATGTATAAATATTGCTTGGACTGATGTGATGAATTAGAATCTGTAGAAACCCAGGTTCAGTATTCCTCACTGAATCTCTCCAGTAGAATTTCTGCTGAGCTTGCTGTGATATAGAAAGTCAGAAAGCTATGCTGGGAAGTTGAGAGAGAGAGATCTTTGTAATCTCTCAGTGCTTAGTTTCCTGAGTCCTGCTAAAGGGAGGCATTAGAAATCTATACATAGCTGATATCACCCTCAAAACACATTAAACCTCAGGTAAACAGAAACCCACTAAAGTTGCAATGGAAACTGTGCTGGTTTGAAACTGTTGTGTACCCCAGAAAAGCTATGTTCTTTAATCCTCATTCAGCATTGCTGGGTGGGATCCTTTTCTATTGTTTCCATGGACATGTGACCCACCAAATTGTGGGTGGTACCTTTTGATTAAGTAGTTTCCGTGGAAACCATATCTCCACCCATTCAAGGTGGTGTTGCTTACTGGACCCCTTTAAGAAGGAACCATTTTGGAAAGCACCAACAGAGCCCCCACACAGCCAGAGACCTTTGGAGATGCTGAAAGAAAACACCCCTGGGGAATCCTATGAAACCAGAAGCCAGTAGAGAAAGGTAGCAACATTGCCATGTGCCTTCCCAGATGAGAGAGAAACTCCCACTGTCATCAGCCCTTTTTTGGAGTTAAGATATCTTTCTCTGGATGCCTTAGTTTGGACATTTCTATGGCCTTAGAACTATAAACTTACAGCTTAATAAATTCCTTTTTTAAAAGCCATTCCATTTCTGGTATATTGCATTCCAGCAGTTTTAGCAAACTAAAACAGATCCAGCTCAACCACTGGTGGAAGAGAAGTGATCAGTGCCTTACTTTAACAACCTGGAAGGACTTGCCCTCTCAAAGGGAAAACAAGTTGTACTCCATCTCTGTTAGGGAAATCACAGACATCTCAAACCTTATCTACCCCACCTACCTTCTGGGGAAATCACAGACACATGGAAGTTGAGGACAAATTAGAGCACACAGAGGAAAATGAGATAATAAAAGAGACATTTTAGATTTTCTCACCAGAGCTAATTTAAGATAAAAGAAGATTGTTGAGAAATGGGGGACTCCTGACAATTATCTGTTTCATATTTGTCTTACAAATAATGACTGAATTATGTAAGGTTTAAATGTCACTGTTGTTAATCCCCTCTATTGCTTTGAACTTCAGTATTTTTAGAATGCTTATCTCTAAAATCAACATAAAGTTCTTTTCAATTAAATGGAAAAAGTAAAATGTGTATTGTTCATTAATTTATTTCCCTACATTTACTCTTTTTTGATAGCTCATTTTCAGAGGATTCTTAGAACTCTGTTGCACTTTTGCAAAGAATAACATTTGCTGTCAATGCAAATTTTTAGATTCAAGTAGTATGATTTTTTATTTATATCGCAGCACCTATAGATACAGATCTCACAAACATGCATACACAGACACACATTAGAACATGTCTAAAGAACAATTCCAGATCTTCACTAGACTCCTCTCTTTAGAAGAGCTACCCTCTTCCTTGATTTGTTTCCAGTATTTATCTTTTACTAGTATAATTCTACCTATCACCCAAATAAAATGGATTATCTATGGTTTCTTGAAAGCACCATAATTTTCCTGCTTCCTTCTTTGACTCCAGTCCTCCCAGATAGAATATTGCATATCACAAATATCACCTAATTTTTCAAGATACTGAGCACCCCAACCATATAGCTCATGAAAATTTGACTAATCCTTACATCTAGATGTATTCTACATCTTATTCTGAACCACTAGCACTTTAAAATATCTTTCCATCATAACAGCAATATGTTTTTTGAAAATTAGAAATTACGTTAAAATTTTTTTAATTTTCTTTGAAAATATAACAACAAACAAACAAAAACATTAACATATGATCATTCCATTCTACATATATTATCAGTAATTCACAATATCATCACACAGTTGCATATTCATCATTTCTTAGAACATTTGCATCAATTCAGAAAAAGAAAACAGAAAAAAAAAATTCATACATACCATACTCCTTACCCCTCCCTTTCATTGATCACTAGCATTTCAACCTACTAAATTTATTTTAATTTGTTCCCTCTATTATTTATTTTTATTCTGTATGTTTCACTCATCTGTTGATAAGGTAGATAAAAGGAGCAGCAGACATGAGGTTTTCATAATCACAGTCTCACTGTGAAAGCTATATCATTATACAACCATCTTTAAGAAACATGGCTACTGGAACACAGCTCTACATTTCAGGCAGTTCCCTCCAGCCCCTCTATTACATCTTGACTAACAAGGTGGTATCTATTTAATGTGTAAGAATAACCTCCCGGATAACCTCTCGACTCTGGAATCTCTCAGCCATGACACTTTATTTTGTCTGATTTCTCTCTTCCCCCTTTTGGTCGAGAAGGTTTGCTCAATCCCTTGATGCTGAGTCTCAGCCCATTCTAGGATTTCTGTCCCATGTTGCTAGGAAGGTCCACACCCCTTGGAGTGATGTCCCATGTGGACAGGGGAAGGGCAGTGAGTTTGCTTGTTGTGTTGGCTGGAGAGAGAGGTCACATCTGAGCATCAAAAGAAGTTCTCTTGTGGGTGACTCATAGGCCTAGTTTTAAGTAGGCTTGACTTATCCTTTGTGGGGTTAAGTTTCATATGAACAATCCCCAAGATTGGGGGCTTAGCCTATTGCTTTGGTTGTCCCCACTGCTTGTGAGAATATCAAGAATTCTCCACTTGGGTAAGTTGAATTTTCCCCCTTTCTCACTATTCACCAAAGGGGACTTTGCAAATACTTTTTAACCTGGGATTTACTGGGGCATCACTGGACAAGCATACAAAATCTTATGCCCTAAAATTTTTTAATGAAATTAATAGCATAAAAATCTATAACTCATAGATAACCACTGTTAGAATTTTGGAGTTTTTCTTTTCAGAGTTAAGGGCTTATATGTATGTGTTTTTGTCCTGTTTACCAATATCCCTTCCCTGCTTCCCACCCAATCCCTCAATCCCAGTCCTATCACTTTCTGGATCTCCCACCCTTATGCAATTATTAGCTGAGCTCTTCTTGTTTGTGACCCCACCTAGAGCCCTATGGAAATTCTAATGTATACAAAGCAAAATGAGTGAATACCAGCATCATCTTACACATACAGAAACTTACTTTTCCTGACTAATTGTTTTATTGTAATGAATGTACTAAAATGGATGAATAAATAGAGGGTGATTCAGTAGAGTTCTGTCTAGCATAAATAGCAGCATTCATACATATTGGGAAAGAGATTCGCCTTATTGGAAAAGAAAGGGTATAGATTCTAGGTTTGAACCAGGAGATAGCAGTGGGAGAGGAGTTATCAATCTTCCTACCTAACGTTAGCAAGCAGGGTTGTTTTGTTTCATAAAGCAAAGTGCTGATAGGCTAAAGAATGTTTTTTCTTGATTTAGGGAGGTTTTGTCCTGTTTAATGTCAATATGTCAATGCCTTTCCTATATTTGTAGAACCCCCTGCCACTTTGTAAGCTTTGGTGGAAGAAGTCCATCTTCCACAATGAGAGCTAGCAGTCAGATATTCCTACTCCTTGCTCTTCCAGCTAGTATGAGACACTTGACCAATTTTTGTTCCTACATAGGACTCTGGACCTTGAGGAAAGGCTGCTAAGACAGAGATGGTTGATAAATTATTCACTGCATTTGCAGCATCAAGATTCCAGAAGATGCAGTGTCTTACCCTGTCAGGCTGCTATCAAAAACACCACAAAATGGGTTGGTTCAAGCAGCAGTAATTTAATGGCTCAAGGTGTAGGAGGCCTGACATCCAAAATCAAAGGGTCAGCAAGACCATGTTCTCTCCCCAAAGTCTGTAGCATTCTGGTGCTAGATTGCAGTAATCTGTAGGGTTCCTTGACTTGCATCTCTGCCTCTCTTTGTGTCTGTTCTGATTTCTGCTGACTTCTGACTTCTGACTTCTGGCTTCTCTGGCTGCATCTGAAATTTCTCTCTTAACAAGACCTCCAATAAAATAGATTAAAATCCACCCTGATTCAGTTTGGCAATACCTAAATAGAATCTTAGATTACACTATTCACGAATAAGTCCATGTCTTAAATGATAATAAGTCTTTAAAGGGTCCTATTTACAAATGGATTCATACACACTGCAACCTGAATTAAGATTAAGAACATGTCTTTGGTGAGGGAGTATATATTTCAATCTACCACATGTAGCTACCTGTTTCCTATGACAAGTGATCCCAGAAGTTCTTACTAGACTATTACTGTGGTATGACCTCACACAGTTTCATGCCAACTAGATATTTAAGGCTCCTGCTCATGTTACAAGTTGGGATTTTCCAAAAAGGTTCTGACTACCAAAGGAAAATAAAGCAATTGCTACACAGTGGATGAGTATGCATAGAACTTTGGCTATCTCTTGAAACAACTTCATGTTCTTCAATGTCTAGAGGTAAAGTTAATGGAAGACTGCCACAACCGTTTACAATCAAGAGCTTATGTTTCTCAGTAATCAATGTTAGGGCAAACCTAACAGGCAAAGCCTGCTGACCTAGGGAAGTGCTGGCTGAAGGCAACCTCTATTCATAATGCCTTCATTGCTGCATCATGAATATATTTGTATGGTTTAACTAATATGTCTATTCCTTCCTCAACATTTCCTTTAATCTTCATCTGTATAATAGAACTAAGTAGTAATGGACATTACACAGTGATCATGGCCTTTAAGTTAGTTGTAGTAGCTGATGAAGCATAGAGTTACTTCCCTTAGGGAAGTGGATATATGCTATTTCGGTTGGTATAAAGAATACTTACAGTAGGATTGAGCCACTTGTGGAGCCATGAGAAATGGTATTATCAGAAAGAGGTAGTAGGTGAAATCTGTCAGATTCCTTTGCTGTTGTTGTTCTCATCTCTAAATCATCTGAATATCCTTTCTGGGGAAGTACTCGTCATTTCTGTGGCATAGTTCAGTCTGAACTCTGACTGCCTATCCTTTCTTGATGTCTGCCCTTTTCCTTAAGTTCGTCCTCAGGCTTCTTTCTGTTGATTCCATGAGTTACCCACTCTCTTTCTAGTAAATACCTTTGTTGTTCTCAATAGAACTAGTGTCAGTTGCTTTCAAACATAGTTTAATCTCAACAAAGTTACTTTTCAATTGAAAATGATGCTTCTGAAAGTCACACTTCAGGTGTTTTGTATTAAATTATCTGTCAAATGGGTATAACAGTACCTAATGATGAAGAAAATTTTAAATGATAGTGAATGTAAAACACTTAGGAAAGTACCAAAATAAGTGCCATATAAGTATTCACTATTATTATTAATCAATTTCAGTGTGGCAGGTTTCAATATGGGGCAAAGCTGGAAGGGAAT
This sequence comes from Tamandua tetradactyla, assembly GCF_023851605.1. Lineage (NCBI taxonomy): Eukaryota > Metazoa > Chordata > Mammalia > Pilosa > Myrmecophagidae > Tamandua > Tamandua tetradactyla. Next base: position 51,687,061 of record NC_135337.1, read on the forward strand.
GTATCAGAGGCTGCTAATCAGAAGCCACATTAAATCCAAAATCATTCACGGAGCTTTGAGTATAGGGCCTAATGGCACTTGTCTTATTCTACTTGCATTCTGGTCCTTTGTCTACTTGCTTAATTATCCCAGCTAGGTTATAAAATCCTTGAGGTCAGAAATGTGTTACCAATTTTTTTTTGTCACCAGCAGCCTTTGACAATGTCCTATACACCACAGATGGTTCTCATGATCATTCATTGATTTCTTATTCAGCTGTAATTTAGTGATTATTCCCCGGGGTAAATAAACTAAAAGATCCATCTTAGTGCCTACATTTAAAAAATATATAAAAATGGTTTATATTGGACCATTTTTTTTGCCATTTTTTGTATAAATGTGTTTGTCCAAATGTTAAATAATCATTGCCTCTTTGCTGTAATATTTCATTTGTCCCTTTATCCCCTTTATTGATACTTTATCTGCTGAACATAAATCTTTAATCTTCTCAGGCCATTCAAATTTTCTTTAAATATGCAAACAATCTGTTTGTCTTATGTTTTACAAATCAGTCTTGTAAAATTAGGCTTCCATTCTCTCTATGGCACTCTGATGAGTATTCCTTCAACAAAATCACTAATAACCTCCTATTTCTCAAATCAAATCAATACTTTTCAGTGCTTATTTTTCTGGACTTTGCAGAAGCTTTGGAGCATATTGATTTCTCTCTCTTTGACTCATTGGGCTTCCATGACACCACACTACATATTCTTCCTTATCCTTCTGACTTCTTTTTCTAACTCCTGTTTCTCTTTTCTTAGATGTTGGTGCTATTCATGCATCCACCAACACTCTTCTCATTCTGTATATGTTTCCTGTCTGGTATTATGCAGGACCATGGTTTTTGACATAAGCTATATTTTAATGAGACTTAACAGCATTTCTCTGAGCTCCAGATATATTTTTAACCATGCAGTGCACCCATTCACTTGAATATCTCTGCAGTGCTCATATTCAACATATTATAACTAAAGTCACTATCTTTCCTTTCAGAATTTATGCTGTGTGTCAGCCCTAACATCTCTATTTCACAGCTTATATAACCGAATCTTGTCCATTGTCTTATTTCACTGCTTTCAAATCTGTCTCTTGCGCTGAACCTCTAATGACAATAGTAAGTTTAGTTCTTGCTGTTTATTGCCTCTATCCTGAATGTCTTTCTAAAATACAGATCTACACTATGGCTGTGTCTGTACTGCTATTAGATAAAGACAAACTCTATTCACTTAACAGGTAAGAAATCCTTAGTAATCTTGCAAGTGCTTACCTTTCCAGCGTTCCCTTGCCATTAGAAATGTATAGCCCAATGTTCCAACAATTGGACTATTTGCAATCATCAGATTTCTCTGCTTGTCTGCTCAGGTAACTTCTGATTGACCTTCTGGAGGCGAGGTAAATGTTTTCTGACTTCCTCTGTTCATGGTGCCCATCCAGTAATTGTTTCATGACATCACAACAATTCGATTATATATGTTATATCTGTTTCACTCATTTGACTGTGGGCTCCCTGTTTTTGTTTATTTTTGTATTCCCAGTGCTAAATATATCAAGACAAAACAACAACTGTTTATTATTTGTACACTCCATTTAGCCCTTGGAATACTTTAAAGAATAAAGGATTTTCCCTTAAAATATATAATTGCTTTTATTAAAATCTTCTAACATGTATAGGGCCAACAGATTGTTGAACATATTTTATGGACTGATAAAACTGTGATATAGGCACTCAGTACCTCTATAATTTCAAGAAAAAAACTCTCCTTTGCCTTTTCCTTTGAATTAACTATCAACTGTTCTGCTAAGAAATCAACTTTTAGGTTAAAAGCCCCATTTATAGTAATTTCAAAAACCTCCTACTTTCCTTACTTTCACACATTTAGGGAAAGAAAAAAAAAACAAACTTGAAAGCTGACTTTTTTTAAGAATTTCCTTCTTCTAAAAATGTGGTTCTTTAGATAAAGAAGAAGAGTGATTATGAGAGTTAAATAAAGAATGAAGTACTTTATCATAGCTTTGGAAAGAGTTCCTAACACACTACCTGCATGCATAATTGTTAACCATACTTTTCCTTGCCTCCTCTCTCTTCCTACTGTAATCCTCCCAGCCAGAATGCAGAGCACAGTCAGGCTGTCTGTGAAAATGTCAGTTATTCTGTGGCACAACCCTCATGAATCCTCATGGCAAAGAGGAAAGCCACCTGGTTTCTACAAACACAAGTTTTCTTCCATTTGAAGGTCCAAGGAGTACTAGCCTTCTCCCCCCACACACAAAAAAATAATCAGCACACTTTTAAATTATCTGGCTAATTGGTCCCTGAACCCAACTCAGAGTATAGCATGTGGTCACTGAGATGAGCAAGACCTCATAAAATTGGATGACTTAGATGGAATAAATTTGGAGACACTGGCTTTGTTCACCTAATATTGACATGTAGTAGAGTTTTCTATTACAATGTCATCTTGATATTTGGAGAAAAACCACCATCAAACAGCTGCTGTGTGTGCTTATACGTCCATGGATGTGCACACATTTCCATGTGTACATGAATACAGAAGTTTCACTTTGTATGTGAAATGAGAGGTATTGAAAATGGCAAAGCTAATGAAAGCAGTGGCTTAAGCACACAACAAAAGAAAATATCACTTGGGTCTAATAGACTAAAGGGTAAGGAATATATGATCATTGCCCAAGTCATGAGGAGATAAGACTTTATTCAGTTTACTTTTGATGTGTGTGGCAATTAACTTGTTAAAAACTGAAAAATAATGGCTAGTACTAAAAGAGATGGTAATATAAAAGATTGGATCTAGGTGGGGACTTTTTTTCTGTCTGTGAGATGGAGGGGAGAGGTGCAGAAACTAATACAATTTGCTGGACAGAGGATCCTCCTAAAATTACATGAAATAATAAATACAAAGTTAAGTTGATGCCCAGGGTAGAGGGCTACTGAAGCTAAGCCTCATTTTCTTCACTATAAGTGTGCCTTAAAATCTAGAAACAAATATCTAGAAGAAGAGGAAAGAAAAAATCCATGAGAAAATGTGGCTATAAGAGTAATAGGGTCATCTCTCATCGTTTCATGCATAGAGGTGGTCAGCAGATCAGGCAAGAACTGAATGGTTTTAATTGTATAATATGCAATACTTCTGAATTGTGCACAGATTCTTGAAGTCAAGAAATGTTTGAGCTGATATATTATAAATTCTGTACTCAATATCAAAACTTACTCCACAATTTTAAGACAATTTCATCATGCTTAACAGTCCAATATAGGCTGAAATTAAAAAACAAAACTCCAAATCTCAGGGTCTTAGCCCAAGACAAACTTAATTCCTCACATGTCCAATGTGAGCAAGGAAGGCTCCACCATCTTATAACTTCCATGTCTACTACACATGGCCTCCAAAGTGACTGTGGCAGGAGAAGACAGTATGCGGAGGTGCCCCAACTGCCTTTAAATATCTCGGCTACAAAACAACATATGACACCTCTGCTCATAATTCATTGCCAGAACTATTCACATGGCCTTGCCTAACAGCAAGGGCTATGAGAAATGCAAGGGAGCAGATAAAATGTTTTGGATGCAGCAAAGCCATACTCAGCTCTGGTGTACAGAAAATTTGAGACACTCCCTTTGACCAATAATCACAAGAAGACTTCATTTGTAATCTTTAATATTGAAACTTAAGATCTGTGCCATCTGTATTCAGTAATTAGCATAGTGAGCACTCAAACATCTTTGTTAAATAAATGCATGAACAAAGGAATAAATGAATGACTATAGTACATTGACAATACTCTGATTCCTGGAAGGAGCAGAAAGAAGGTATTGGTTCCTAAAATATCAGCAAGAAAGATTTGATACTGAAACCTGGGTCTATGCTTTTGTTTCTATATATTTTTTCAGGCCTGACCCTGTGGTTGTTACTCAACAAAATAACTTTACATTTCACAAGACCTGTGAGTCTGTCAAGTGAGCCAGGTTTAACACAGAATTTGAACTCAGAATTCCTTCTGTGATGGATATATTTTTTACTAAAAAATAGATTGACCTTGAGAAATAAAATGTAAAGAAAATGAAAATTATGACCAAGGAGAATTTGACTGTCAGCTACAGATCTATATTGCATTCCCCTCTGTTTTAGTTTCTTGGGTTACTCAGGCAAATACCATGAAATGGAGGGGCTTAAATAATGGGGATTTATTAGCTTATGGTTTTGAGACCAAAAGAAAGTCCAAATCAAGCACTGCCAAGGTTATGTTTGCTCTCTGAAGACTGATATTCTGGGGCTGGTCACCAGTGATTTTTGGCTCCTCTGTCACATGACAAGGCACATGGTGGCATCTCCTGGTCTTTCCTTTCTCTTCTGGGTTCCACTGATATCTAGCTTCTTGCATCTTGTGTCTTTTTCCTCTCCTTCTCTCTGAATTTCACTCTGCTTATAAAGGACTTCAAAAATAGATTAAGGCTCATCTTATTGAAGTGAGCTACACCTTCTTAACTGAAGTAACCTCATCATAAGGTCCTTCTTACATTGGGTTAATACCCACAGGAATGGATTACATTTAAGAACATGTTTTTCTGGGGTACATTACAGCTGCAAACCACCATGCTCTACCTTCTGGACCCCCAATACATGCATTTTTTTCTGTATGCAAAATACATTCATCCCATCACAATGTCCCAGAAGCCTTAAGTCATTTCAGAAGTAATTATTAGAAGTCTCATCAAAATCAGTCCTGGATTTGGTTTGTCCAAGGCAGCAGTCCCTTCTGTCTGTGGACCTGGGGTCCACTAACACTGGGGTGATAGTGGAAGGCCTGCCCTCACCAAGCACCAAGGCATTCTCATGCTCTCCACACACATGAGTATGTCCACTCACTTGACCTGAGAAGACGTCTTTAGCCCATGTCTCAGCTTCCAACTTTCTGCCCTTGAAGCAATTTTTCCTTCAATTTGCCCCTTCTCTGTCCCTTTTAGTCCAGGTTGGCTAAATGGTTTATTTAGATGTTTCTATTCATTTAAGTCTTACCAAAAATGTGTCACAGGGTTCTAAAGCATCAGAGAAAAGAACTTTCCACAGATCCTTCTTGGATAACTGCCTTTCCAATCTTAACTTCCATGGAAATTGCTGACTGTTTCTATGTTCCGTTAACCCCTCACATGGAACATTTTTCTCTGAGGACTCACTTTCCAGAAATTTTGAACTTTCCAAACCATCAATTTCTGTTTGTGTGTGTGTGTGTGTGTGTGTGTGTGTGTGTGTGTGTGTGCTCAGGTGTTCAGTTCTCAGCTTATCTCTTTCCTCTCACATTTTACTATCAGCTGCAAGGAGAAACCAGACTGCACTTTCCACATTTATCTTGGCAATTTCCTCAGATAAAAGTATAAGTTAATCATTCTCAAGTTCTACCTTCCCTGCAACATCAGAACTCAATTTCACTAAGTTCTCTGCCACTTTAAAACAAGGATTACCTTTCCTCTAGTTTCTAATAGCAAATTTATTATATTTATTTCAAGCCTCATTGGACATACCTTTAGCATCCATATTTCTACCAAAAGTCTCTTCAAAGCAATCTAGACTTTTTCTGTCAAGCACCTCATAATTATTTCTGCCTCTATCTATTACCAAATTCCAAAGCCATTTCCACATTTTTGCTATTTGCAAAAGTAGCACCCCACTCTCTTGGTACCAGAATCTCTTTTAGAGTCCTAGGCTACTCAAGCGAATACCATGAAGTGGGGTGGCTTAAACAACAGAAATTAATTAACTTACTGTTGTAAAGCTAGCAGAAAGTCCAAATCAAGGCATCATCAAAATGATACTTTCTCCCTGAAGACTGTGACATTCTGAGGCTGGCTGCCAGCAATCCTTGGCTCTCAAGAGTGTGGTGGTATCTCTTCGTCTTGCTGTTCTCTTCCAGGTTCATGTGGAGGTTCAGCCTCTTTTTTTTTTTTTTTTTTTTTAACATGGGCAGGCACCTGGAATCAAACCTGGGTACTCAGGAATGGCAGTCAAGCATTCTTACCTGCTGAGCCACCGTGGCCCATCCATTCAGCCTCTTTTTAATTGTAGGTTTTCCCTCCCTTTGTCTGAATTCCACTCTGCATATAAAAGACTCTGGGATCAGGATTAAGACCCATCCTAATTGAGGTGAACCACATCATCTGAACTGAAGTAACCTCATCAAAAGGTCCTAATTATAGTGGGTTCACACACATACAAGGATAGGTTAAATTTAAGAACACATTTTTCTGGGGTACATACAGCTTCAAGCCCCCACATTCTCAGAAGTTGATAAGGAGAGTTAAGCAAATAGGCTCTGAAAATTATTATTTATATATTGTTGCCCAAACAACCTAAGCTTTTCCTTAAGAGAGGGGAATTGTATAATTCCAATAAGTATGTTTCCATGATTACTTAATTTATCACATTTGTTTTTGAAGATTACACATTTATGTGTTTCTTCTGATTGTTATAAAATAATGTTCACACTTTTATTTATAACATTATCACTATCTTTTCTTTCTCATGAATTTATGAGTTATCACCATTTAAAATTATTCTTATTAGTATGATATTGTAATGGTGCATTGCAGAATTTAGCTTATTGAATCAAAGGACTGTTTTGAGGAAGTTTTATCTTTTATCTCTCCTGGCTGAAATCTGGTATGGTCCTGAATTGTTGTGTGTGATTTTTCCCCTTCCATTTTCACTACTGTTTTCCACAGAATTGCAAGATCTAACAGATTTTCACCTGATTTTGCCTTTCCCCTTTACCTGTAAATTACAGACAAGATGACTATTTGGAAATACTGGGTTTTCTCTGAAAAGACTAGCTTGTACCCCTATTTCATGGTGTCTAAGCCTATCACTGAATCAGAACCTTGGGGAAACATTCCCACTAATGGTCTCTACATTCCCCAGTGCAGTTAATTTCACCCTTGTGATAAGAAAGAGTTAGTGTCCTTCCTACCAGGGTTTAGCAAAGACACTGGGGAGAAGATGATTCCCTGTGTTTTTCCAAAATGAATGTCTTTACAGGTCATTAACAATTTTATCTCCCAAAAGTTTTCTCTTAGTTCTCCCTCACCTCTTCCTGAAACTTTAAACTTATACAACATGCACCCATCACTCTTTGGTCCTTGGAAAGGGCATTCAGCATTTTAAATTTTCTTATATACTTTCGTCTTTCCAACAACTTCATGAGTTGCTTCATTAATCTCTTGGTCTCTCTGCTTCTCCTCCATCTGGTATCACAAGCACATGGAGGCACAGTTGTTCAAATATAAAGGGACAGACTCCAACGACAAATATTATCACAAATATTGTTATTATTGGACAGTAAAAATATATAAATTCCATCTATTATTTCATGTACCTGCTATTAAATGTGGGCTTTCACAATTTGATTTCGCATATAAAATATAACCTAGTGATTGCTTTTTATTAATTCATTCAACAGATATTTGTTGAGTACTTACTATGGTTGGGTACTATGAAAGTATCTAGGAAATAAAATGGAGTGTATAATCATCCAGAATCTTCGTTCTGAACAAATACCCAAATGATAGTTTCCAAAATACTGAGTATGTATGATATACCACCATAGATGAATAAACATAGAAGCTTTTTTCATAAATACATGATTTGCTGCTCTTCTAAACTTCACACATAAAAGCTTTGTGGAGCTTTTTTAAGCAAACTATCCAACTTCATTCAGTATGCATTATGACAACCTACACCAATCAATCAGTATCAACCAATCCATTTATTGAGAAACAGTTGCTTGCTGAGGTCACACTGTTAACTAAAGACCCTAGCTTGCATTGATTGCACTTTTTCTTGTATATCATCCATTTTCAATACCTTGCTATGTTGACATTCACTTGTTCTCCCTCAATCACATGCATTTTTAATCTTACCACCGTGGGGTTTTGTTGTTGTTGTTTTTAATTCTTTGAGAGAAGAAGGTGAGAGGAGCTGTCTTATAAACCTTTGCATTTGTCACAGGCCCAGCACATTGCCTTGCTTATAGTGTGACCTCAGCAAGCAACTGTTTCTCGACAAATGGATTGGTTGATACTGATTGATGGTGTAGGTTGCCATAATGCAACTTCTGTGTGAAACCAAAGGAGAAATGTTTATTTGGTGCAAAATTTATATTTTGGGTAGTACATTACTTAATTTAACTTGTATGGTCAGTTTAGTTGAACACTATAAGTATAGAGAATCTTGAATAGGGCATGAGATCTTGTTGGTTTGTCCAGGCTGTGTGAGGCCCTTATATATCCCAGAGTAATTTGGGCAGTGAATAAAAAAAGTATTTGCAAAGTTCCTTTGGGGGACTGGGGAGAAAGGAGCAAATATTCAACTTCCCCTCCTGGGGAATTCCTAATATTCTTGCAAGCAGTGGGGACAACCAAATCAATAAGCTGAGCCCTCAATCTTGGAATTTGCCCCTTTGAAACTTATTCCTGCAAAGGAGAAGCTAAACCTATTTATAAATATGCCTAAGAATCACACCCAGAGACTCTCTTTTGTTGCTCAGATGTGGCCGTCTCTCTCTCTAAGCCAACTCGGCAGGTGAACTCACTGCCCTCCCCCTTATGTGGCACGTGACTCCCTGGGGTGTAAGTCTCCCTGGCAATGATGTACAGGACTCCTGGGAGCTGCCAGGACCTGGCATCAACAGATTCAGAAAGCTTTCTTGACTAAAAGGGGGAAGAGAGAAATGAGATGAAATAAAGTTTCAGTGGCTGAGAGATTTCAAGCAGAGTTGAGAGTTTATCCTGGAGGTTATTCTTATACATTATATAGATACCTGTTTTTAGTTTATGGCATATTATAGTGAGTGGAGGAAAGTACCTGAAACTGTTGAGCTGTGACCAGTAGCCTTGATTCTTGAAGATGATTGTATAATGATATAGCTTTTACAATGTGACTGTGAAACTGTGAAAACATTGTCTGATGCTTATTTTATCCAGGGTATGGACAGATGAGCAAAAATATATGGATAAAAATAATAAATAATAGGAGGGACAAGGGATAAAATAAATTAGGTATATTGAAACACTAGTATTCAATGAGAAGAAAGGGTAAGCAATATGGAATGCATGAGTTTTTTCTTTTTATTTCTTTTTCTAGAGTGATGCAAGTGTTCTAGAAATGATCATGGTGATGAATATACAACTATGTGATGATATTGTGAGCCACTGATTGTACACCATGTATAGATTGTTTGTGTGTGAAGATTTCTCAATAAAAATATTTTTTTAAAAATGTATGTGGAAGGAAAATGACAATAAAAGAGAATACATAAAATGTACCAATGTACTCATAGAGAACTAGCTATGGGCATCTCAGTTTGAGTAGGCTCCTCAAATTATAACTCAATGCAATCTCACCTTTTCCTCCACCCTACCAAATCTGCTGTCTCCCAGGATTCTACCATCCAAGCAGACAATGAGCATCACCCTGGAATACTCTGCTCTACTCCTCCCCTTTTTCCCTTCATCTAAACAATCAATATTCCCTTTCTATTTCTTAAACCAAAGTGTTTTTTCCATCACTAGTTCAAACTCTCATCATCTTCCACCTAGATGGACTGCAAATAGCATTTCTCCTCGTGTTTCTGTTTCCATACGTCAGGCAGAGTGAATTTTCTAAAATACAAATCTAAACCACCCAGTCTTCTGCTAAAAGGTAAGCCTTTAATAACTTCTCATTGCCTGCAGGTCAAATTCTGACTTGCGCTGACATATAAAGTCCTTTAAGATTTAGTTTCCCTTCCTACCTCCAGCTCACCTCTTGCTCCTTTCCACCTGGCATTTACTACACTGTGTTCCAGTTACACAGAACTGCTCTGAGCATAGTACCCCCTTAGACTAGAGTGCTCTTCCCTTACCCCCACTTATTGGCTGTACCCATATTCATAATTAAGAGACAGTACCCAAATATCTTCTTTAGAAACATCTTCTCTAATCCTCACTCCATTCTTTCCAGTGCCATTCTGGGTCCGGAGTCTCTCCCATATTCACAAATGGTCTGATGCACATTTGTCATTGCTTTTATCACTGAATGATATATTCGTCCATTAACTTTCTTCTCTGTAGATCATAAGGTTCTTGAGAGTAGAAATCCTGCCTTTTTAACATTTTTTCATCACCAATCCACGCAGTGCCTGATATATAGCGAGCACTTGACAAAAATTTGTTAAATTGAGTCAGTAAATACCATAAAAGCTCAGGAGAGTGACAAATGACCCTAGATGTAAACTCACTGGAGATGAAACCAGATAAGATGAAAAGTACCTAGCACACAGTATCTGACAGGCGCACAAGGTGCTTAGTAAATTTTAGCCTGTTTTTCCTTGAACTGTCTCTTAACAATTTCATTTGGGAGTATGTAGATGGAAAAGTGGAGCTTCGCAGATTGGTAAGTGTATCAATCTCAGCTTGGTAAGTTATTTTGGAAATAAAGGGAGTTTATTATAGGACTTGGAGCTTAAGGAATGGGCGAGGAGTTGATGGAGGGAAAGCTGAAAGGCCCAGACGGAGGCTAGGGCAACCTGCAGAGGCAGGCCGGCTTGTTTGCAGGACTGAAGCAAGGAGAGTGCAGTAGCTAAAGGAGTCTGGCTTTAACGCCACCTTCCAGTTCATGCTGGAATTCTTTTCAAGGGCAAACTCTACCCAGGCACCTTTCCTGGGAGTGCATTCTGGGAAATGCCTTCCTCAGACCTCAAAGTTTGTTGCTGTGCAAAGGAAAGGAGAGGAGATAATAGTTTTGGAGGCCAGAGAGTAGATTTAGGCAGATATAGCAGGGAGAAGTCAGTTTAGAAAAGTACATAGATCAGGTGAACCATCTTAAGAAAATGACTGGGGAACTGGGAAAAGCCTAGACTTTGGAATCGGAATAATTTGTGTTTAAATCCCAACTCTGCCCTTATCAGCTATATGTCCTGACTAAATTCTTACTGGTCTCTCTGGGCCTCAGTTTCCTCAGGCAGAAAATGAGGACAAAAACACCTTTCTGTAGACAGGGTTCTCATGAAGATTAAGAGAGGGAAGGTCTGCAAATTCCAGAATTTGACACTTTTTAGGCACCAGATAGCATTTATTTTCTATTTAACCATTATATAGTCTGATTCTTTCACAGCCTTTTTGAAAACTATTGTTCTTAATATTATTAGCAATGAGATTCCATTGAACATTGTTTGAACAAAGAAATAGGTAATGTTTTTCTGTGACACTTAATCTGGCACTTGAGATAAATGTCCTTTAAATATTTGGTAATATATTTCTTTAGTGTATGGTATATTTCCATGAGTATGCCTTATGAGTTTTATTAGACTGGAATTCATTGAGGGCAGAAGTAGTGTGCCTGTCTCTTTATATCTTTCCACAGTGCCTAATATAATCCAAAACTCTACACTTAGTTGACAATTGATGAATTTTGTTAACAGAAGTTACTGCATCAATTACTCTCTGAGACCAGCTATAATAAATTTCCCAAGCTGGAAACGAGAAGGAAAAAAAAAATGAAGAGAGGAAAGCATTCTGTACTTGAAATGAATTGACCATCTATGGAAAATAGCTAAAACAAGTGAACGATATGAAATAAATGTTATCAATTCAAGTGTGAAAAGGCCGCACTTGAATAAACATTAAAATAACTTGGTATTGTTCACTTTTAAACTCAGCAAAAAGTCTAGGCTAGAAATTATCTGAAGAATATTTTTTCAGATGACCTCGTCCTTCTTGAAATTGTAAACATATCTAAGGAAATTTTCATTTTCAGAAGGTCATAGTAGTACATTTTTCATGCAGTAAAATAAAAAAGGAACAACACTCATGGTTAGAAGTCAATCTGTAAGATAATGATCTGTCTCCTGATCTGTTGTTTTCTCTCCATTGCTAGGAGTCTCATTTGTCTTGAGCTTTTGGCATAATTGCCCAAATCTCCACAGTGGCTTTATTCTATGTGATCTACATGATTTTTGAATTAAAATGTGGATGCTCAATTAAAATGGAAAAACAGTAGCACAACAATATAGGTTTAAAATTTTGTCTCAGTTTTAATAACGGGAAAAAAAACTTTTTCTAAAAAATCCTTTTTCTAAAAGTTGTTTGAAAATTGTGTAAAAATATAGAAAGGAAAAGATAGAGCTTGTTGGAGTTATCAGTCCTGGCATTGATTAAAGAAAAGATTAGTCACTTCTTTACAATGCTCTGCGTCATCCATATAAAATCTGTTTCTTCATTAAGTGAGTAAATATGCTTATATACAAATGATTCTGCTTTGTTCATTTCTGATATCTTGAACCAGAGGGAGCTTATTTTAACCCTTCCATGCCCTCCTTGAACCAAAAGACTAGAAGCGCTTACAGATTTGGTGACTCATTTAGGTGATAGGACCATCTCTATCAGGGGCAAGAAAATAAAGGAGTCATAGAATTACTTGCCAGAAGAGCAAAGAATAGCTACAATATAAAAATATAAATAAGTATCCATTGAATCAAATCTATAGTTTAAAAATACATATTTAAAAAGTGTTGCTTAATTCTGACATAATATTTATGTGCTTAAAATCCTGTCTAAAATAAGATAGAACAACACATGCAGACCATAGTTTCCATGGGATCTGAGCTGCACAGCACATCTTGTATAGAGGAGGCTCAGAGAAGCAGATGAGGTTCTCTGTAGCTTTAAGGGATGTGATTTGGAAAAAATCAACATATTTCTCCTTAACAGAACCCCTCTTTTCTTCCTTTGCTGGCCTTTGCAATTCAGAGTTTAATTAAAAGTGAAATGTCATTAAAGCTTTGAAAATTATCTCATTAATGGTAGGAGCATAATAGCACGGTAGATAAAATCATGGGTTCAAGTCCTCGGTCCCACACTTGCTGAGTGGAGCCTCCAGCAATTTACAAAAACCTCTCCTATATATCAGGAGTATAAAAATGTGCCTGACAAAAAAAAAATGTGTATTTTTTAAACATAATTAAATGAATGATCTTCCTCATTTGTAAGTTTATTTCATGTCCATAGATTTCATGGGAGAACTAAACAGAATAATATATATCAAATGCTTTATCAGGGTTTGCCACATAGTGAGTGCTTAATAATGGTAGCTGTTATGAATCCATTGTCTTCTTAAAAGAAAAAAGTAGTAATAACCTGTTCATTTAGATTCACTTGATGAATTATTAGTACTGCTTTGCATGGATACCCATTTGCAGTTGACACATTCATTGAAATTTTATATACATAATATCATTGTATTTATGGAGCTTGGGATTTCTACTAATACAAAGTCTGTTAAAAGTCCGACAGAGGGTGGGCCACGTTGGCTCAGCAGGTAAGAGTGCTTGCCTGCCATGCCCGAGGACCCGGGTTCGGTTCCCGGTGCCTGCCCATGTTAAAAAAAAAAAAAAAAGTCTGACAGATTTCTACCATTTGTCCACAATGAAAGCATAGGTGACAGCATAAAGGTGATATTAATTCAGCCTATTGAATTAGGACACACAAAATGGAAGCTTTTGGATTCAGTAGAATTTGAGCTTCATATCTGCCATTAATAGCCCTATATTCACCCATGGTCCACTAGAAATTCCACCTCTACGGGTTGGCTGGGGTCATTGTTTTCATTTCCCTATAGGTCCTGGACCTAGATGTGCTATGATTTTCTCCTTCCCTTTTGCTCTTTTTTTCTCAGGAGCCATTATTGTGTACAGGTTGTCAGCTGTTCCTTCAACCTTTATTATCATTAACTGGTCCTGGGAACTATTTCGTGGTATGCCTTATACCATTGTTTTCAGATGATCTGATCAATGTCTACCTTCAATTTCAATTTTGTTTATTCTTACCAAGAAAATGAAGCAGTAGTAATTTCTCTTCCTCTGATATTCCCATTATTTAGTACTTAAGCGGCAACACTTTCAACTTTCTCCTACAATTATTGGTATATGACTTTATCACTCCTTCATTTCATGACCACGTCTTTTATTGTCAGAAAGTATAGCACTCTACATATGCAAAAGTATGTGCAAAGTGTGGTATAGTATCTTACACATAGCATAAACTTGATAAATGTTTAAATTGATTGTCCCCTAGTGATCTTTAAATTGTACTTCCTCAGAGACTGGTTCCTTCTTAGACTTAGGCAGGTTCTTGTTTTATGTTTTTGTAGCCCTTTTTGTTTCTTCATTGACTTATTTTTTTTTTTTACTATTATTATTACTTTTATTTTTTTCTCTATATTACCATTCTATATTTTTTTCTGTTGTGTTGCTAGTTCTTCTAAACCGATGCAAATGTACTAAGAAACGATGATCATGCATCTATGTGATGATGTTAAGAATTACTGATTGCGTATGTAGAATGGTATGATTTCATTGACTTTTCACAATTTTAGCTAATTAATTACTGTGTTGTAATTATATATTTCATATCTTTTTTTTTTTTTGCAATAAATCAGTGAAGAAAGATGCTAAATCTGTCTTGTTCACCACTATTTCAGCACCCGGTAGTGCCTGTACGGACTTAGGAAATATATTTTCTAAATGGTTAAAAAGTCCTTAACCAATTGCTGCCTCCTACCACAGTTACAGGAATTAATTTTTTTCCCTCTGGCCCATAAGGTGTAGTCCTTTATTCTCTATTTATATCTCAAAAATATGCTAGAGCTCTGTGTATGTAATACTTACACTCAGAAGTTATGAATTGTGGCATTTTATTCAATGGAATAATCCTCTATTCCCCCCTTCTCCTTCATAAAGGGAATAGTTTTGAGAGTTAATTACACAATTAAAACATTTTCCAGATTCTTTGTTTTTGTTTCTTTTTTCTTTTGCTACTCACCTTTTGGTCATTTTCCTGCCCATTAACACTTCAACCTGAGGTGAACTTGCCTTGTGAAATTTGTTAGAAGGGTTTAAGCAAGGGAGTGATTTCTGGATTTAGTTTTCTTTGCCATTTCCCACAGTCTGCTATATTAGATAATCAAAAATTGAGTATACATCTGGGCAAACCATTCCAAATGAATCTCATGAGTTTTGCTAATGGCATACTCAGATTAAATTTAAAAACTGGTACATGCAACCATAAGAGATATTTGATACATCTAGTTAAATCAATCTTTTTCTGATAGTAATTGTCACATCTCTAAATTGGAAACCAAAGTCTAAGAACCATTTTTTTTTGAGGGAAAAAACATTTAACTTTACTAGTGTATAAAGTGCAGATATGAGTAAACAAATTATTCAGAATGCTATTGAAATTTACATGCAGTTTATTCACAAAATGAAAATGTGTTATATTAATTATTGAAATGAAATCTGTCCTCCCTCACCCCACCTGAAATGGGAGAAAAGGATATTTATTTCTTCCTATTTACCGTGAAGAATCAAAAATAGGCTTGTATCCCCTTTGAAAGTTGAGTTTCTACAAAGGGAAATTTATTTATCTTTTTTATTTCTCTACCTGAGGCAAGCATTTGGCTTGTCCCTAAGCAATCATGTTGCAATTAGTCAATAATGACAGTAAACACAATAATGACATAAGGGTCCCTATCCCCCTCTACTATACTTCACTCCTCCAACAAGTTGATTTTGCAGTTAGTTGAATGGAGCAGTGTCACCAGATTAACAGCTCTGCTTTGAAACTGTGTCAACCCCTGACTGGACATGTTTTTGATAGTATCCTGGCATATAGTTACAAGAAGGCACCCATTAGCTTGTAACGATGTCGTGTATCTCTGAAGTATTCAAAATGTGTGCATTTGTAATACACCAAGTTATCATATTTGTGCCTCTTTATTTTTCAAAAATGTGCTAACTTTTGGTTTTTTTTTTTTTTCATTCTTGAAAGGTGACATAAAGTGTTCTGGAAAGCTATGCAGTTTCATGATTCTAGGTTGACAAGGTACAGGAATAAGATCCTTTAAAATACAGTATTTATTCTGTCTCTTTTTAAATTTTTCACACTTTTCTTTTCAGTGGGTGGAGAATATTTGTGCCTGTGAGTACAACTTGATTTGCAAAATGACAGGCCTCGATTTTATCAACAAAAGGCTCACTTCTATAATTTTTAAAAATCTATCTCCAAATACCTGTTGTATTTCACACATTTCCTTGTATGTCAAGACTTTCTGAGGGAAAGCACAGAAGATTTCTTGTGCTGGGAAGGCTTACCCTCTGAGAGAGACATCTGTTTCAGTCGTGCATCTTTGGAGTCCAAGCCTTTTAAGTCTGGCCACCTTATAATGAAGTGCTTTGGGGAGAGGGGCATCAGCAACTAACCCTCTCTGGATAAACTTCAGCATGAATTTATCTTTCACATCACATTACTTCTTTGTGTCTGATGACTTTAAAGTGATATTTCAGTAAATGAAGATGAAACATTCTATAAAAATGAGTTTGGGGACAGTTTTATTTACAAAAAAATATTGGCAGTTGCCAAATACATGTATTTTTTAAATAATTTGGTTATTTTACTAATTTGTGCATTCAGAAAAGTTCTTACTCAATAATGTTAGGCATTAAGAAAAAAACAGTGAACAAGATAACAAATAATGCTGGCCTTAAAGAGATTTAGAGAGTAGTAAGGGAAAGAGAGGGGTCCTTGGAAATTATAATTGAGTAATTAGTGCTATAATAGGGGTCAAGTGCTTATTACCATGGCAGCAGTTGATTACAGTGGTGATTGGTACCAAATCTAGTCTTTGAAGATTCAGAAAAGGTTTAGGGGAGGATTAAGGGCTCAGCTGAGTTAGCCATATGGAATGAGGGATGATGGGAAAGGAATTTTCTAGGCAGAAGCAATAGCAAGAGCAGTGACTGATGAACAGAAAAAGCAGAGTGAATTCAAAGAATTGAAATCCTTCTAAATGAAGGCCTGAAAAGCACGATTCGGACTGCAGATTCAACCTGAGTACAGAGGCAAGTCAATATAGGGTTTTCAGGGGGAGAGGGACATAGTCAAATGGATGCTTTGGACATTTCATTATGAATCTAAAGTGTAGAATAGATTTGAGGGGGGTGAGAGTGGAGGTAGGAAGGCCATTGTAGGAGGTGGCTGAAATAATATAGGCAGAAGATGGTGAAGTTTGAATTTAGATAACAGAACTGGGGATAAGAGAAGTGAAGAGTTCAGGAGATGGTACACATGCCAGTTTTTCCTTCTGTCTCCCTTTGTGTAATTTGGATTAACAAGAGATTTTGCCTCCCTCTACACTATGATGGAGTGCTTGGAATTCTTGATGCTTTATGACCCTTAAATACTGGGAAGTGACTGTTTGCTAGGGATTTTATGAAGGATTGCTGGAACAAACTGAGCAAATGGCTAGGTACCTTAAGACAAGAATGGACAGAAGACTTACTTTTGGATATGAAAGGTATAATGTCAGTCTTACCACAAAAGGGAGCACAAAGGAAATCCTAAGGAAGGAGACCTTAGTCTTGAACACTAAATTAAAATAAAAGTTCAAGAACATTGTAGTATCAACATTGAGAAGGAGAGTATTAGAAATCAGAAGACTCCAACTTTATAACGAAGGGCATTTTCTACATGTCAGAATTCAGGAAATGAAGGTTACACTGGTCTTGCAGGCAGCTGTTTCCCAACCAGCCTATTCTACGACAAGAGGGGAGTCTAAAGTTTGAGTACTATGCCTGTCAGTGCACAGTGTCTTTCGCACATCACTTCACTGACTTTTGGGAAAAAAGCTATGTTAAATTGTCCTGAGCCATGATACTGAAGCCTGTTGCTTTGACGGCTCTTCTAACTCCTTCCCAGTATTCCTGCAAGCAATATCACCTCCTCCTTTATGCCTCATTCAACTTCCACCCCACCCCCCTTTTTTATCCATCTTTGTCAATCTAGGCACTAAGTTGTAGTTTGGCTATACTATGTTTGCAAGTCAGTATTCCATTCTTTTGTTCTGGCCTCCTTTTCTTATTTCCCATACACTTTTTCTAATAGTCCACTTCTGTCAGTGAGTTGAATATGAAAACACATTGGCAAGTGGAAGGTGGAGTTGTCCCTGAAGCAACTTTCTTTCTACATCCTTATGGTTTTATGATTCTTATTTGATGAAGGCAGAACCTATATATGATAAGTGTGCAAGACTTAATTGTACACTTGGATGAATTTGTACACATGTAGCCACATGTGCCATGTTGCGTGTAGCCATATGTCCTGTGCAACCACAACCCATATAAAGGTGCAGAATGTTTCTAAAACTCAGAGAGCTTCCGCGTGTCTCTTCCCAATCGATATTTCCTTCTGGGGATAACCACTGTTTTGAATTCTATCACCATAGATTAAATTTTGTTTTTTTTTTTACTAGAAAAGTTGTGGGTTTACAGAACAATCATAAATAAAATACAGTATTCCCATATAACACCCCACTACCTTACATTTGTTACATATTATGATAGCAATTTCTTTAAATGTACTATTAAACTGTTTGTGTACTGTAGTTCCATTGATTTTTTGGTTAAATTTTTGTTCTGTTGCCCTACAATAGAATCTAACATTTCCCCTTTTCAGTCACATTCAGATATATGTTTCAGTGTATTAAATGCATTCACAATGCTGTGCTACCACCACCACCATCCATTAACAAAACATTTCCACCGTTTCAAAATAGGAAACTTTTACATCTTAAGTCTTAACTTCCCATTCCTATTGCCATCCCATCTGCTGATAAATTATATTCAGGAATCTGGCTTATGAGTTTGCTTATTCCAATTTTTTCAAAACAGTGATATCACATAATATTTGTCCTTTTGTGTCTGGCTTATTTCACTCAACATGATTTCTTTAAGATTCATCCACACTGTCACAGGTATGAAAATTTCGTTCCTTTTCATATCTGGGTAATATTTCATTGTATGTATATGTAGTATATACATACAATGAAAATTATATTGTTAGATGCTTAGTTTGCTTCCATATTTTGGGCAATTGTGAATAGTGCTGCTATGAACATTGGTGTGCAAATACCTGTTCAAGTACCTGCTCTCAATTCTTTGGGGTATATACCCAGTAGTTGGAGTGCCTGGCCATATGGTAGTTCTATACTTAGCTTTCTGAGGAACTGTCAAACTGTCTTCCACAGTGGCTGCACCATTTTACATCACCACCAGCAATAAATGAGTGTTCCCATTTCTCCATACCCTCTGCAACCCTTGTTATTTCCCATTTTTTAAATAGCAGCAATCCTAATGGCTGTAAATGGTATCTCATTGTGGTTTACATTTTCCTGATGGCTAATGATGTCTGAGGACCTAGAAGATATGAACTACATGGTCAAGTTTGATCTACCTAATCTTCTATCTATTTCTTTCTCGATGTCTGTGGTAGTTAGAGTCAGTTGTCAACTTGGCCAGGTGAAGGCACCTAGTTCTGTTGCTGTGGCCATAAGCCACTGGTACATGAACCTCATCTGTTGCTGATTACATCTGCAGTCAGCTAAGAGGTGTGCCTGCTGCGGTGAATGATGTTTGACTTAATTGGCTGGTGCTTAAATGAGAGAGCTCAATGTAGCACAGCCCAAGCAGCTCAGCATACCTCATCTCAGCACTTGCAGCTCAGCCTAGACCTTTGGAGATGCAGAAAGGAATCACCCCAGGGAAAGTTGTTGGAACCCAGAGGCCTGGAGAGAAGGCCAGCAGAGATTACCCTTAGCTTTCCCACATAAGAAAGAACCTCAGATGAAAGCTGCCTTTCCTTTGAAGAACTAATGAAATAAATCCCCTTTTATTAAAAGACAATCTGTCTCTGGTGTGTTGCATTCCAGCAGCTAGAAAACTAGAACAATGTCTACTTAGCACCCAATAATTAGAAAATACACATGTTCAAGCACACATAAAATGTGTTTAAAAAATGATCGTGTACTATATCATGAAGAAAGTCTCAAAAATTTCAAAGAAAATGGTATCACATACAACCTCTAAAAATGGAGACTATGCCTTTTGTTCTGCATAATATAGATCTTTATCTGTGTTCCTTTTTCAAATAAGAGACACCTGGTACACTAAATGAACTTGCTTCTGATACAGAGGATTGTGGGGTCTCTGGGGATTTAGCTCCTGTGCTCTGTCAACTTGATATTTGGTATCCCTTTCCGTGTGTATGTGTATGTGCCCCTGGCTTTGTATATGTGTGCATGTGCATCTGATTCACTATGCTAAGATGACTTTACTCTCAGCTCCTACTCCTGAGTTTATATCTTTCCCCTGACTATCCGTTGACATTCTTAGGAGGCTGCTGACACAACTGTTTCAGTAATTAATCTTACAGAATGTCTCATCAATGATGCTAAACAGAAAAATGAATCTCAATATGCACAAATGTATAATATTAATGTGTAGCTTGAGGGTGGTGTTTCTTTAATTGTCTTCCTTTAACAGAAGCACCATTTTTTCAAGATGCTTTTCGTTGATCCTACAGTGATTCAAAAATTTTTAATTATGGAAATAAAATGCATTTTGAAGATTGCCAAAATGAAAAATAATTCTGGGACCATGACAACAGTCTTAAGATGTTCCCTTTCTTTGCTTTGTTGCAGTTGTTTCAGTTTTTTGACAATGCTGTACAATATTTTGTACCAGTGCTTCCCAAACTTTAATGTACTTATGTATCATCTCAGGATCTCATTAAAATGCAGGTTCTGTTTAAGTGGGTCTGTGGAGATGTCAAAGACTCTGTATTTATAACAAGCTTCCAGATGACACTGGTACTGCTCATCCGCACAGAACACTCTGTGAAGCCAAGCCCTACACTACACTGAATTGTACGATGCTATTCAACATTATGCAGTGACAGGAATTGCCCAGGTTTTTAACCCCGGGTCAGTTAAAATTATTTTTAGCAACTCAAAAATGTTCCTGAGAAAATCTCAGATAAAACCGCTATTTAAACATTGGGTCAATAAATAAATTAAGTGTATCGAATATAAGCATCTGCTGTTAGATTGGTTATGTATTTGAAAAGACTATCTTTTCAACAAATACGTTCAAATACTTGTGCAGAAGAAAGAAGGGTGAATTGTTTTAGCTTGATTTTGCACTACTCACCAGTAGATGGCAGTACACATTCAATCTTATGGAAAAGGAGTTGGTGTAATTAAAAACAGTTGCAGCTAACATTCAGGAAGGAAGTCTTTCGGGTCTTTCTGTAAGTGCTCCCCAAACCCCAAAACAAAGTCCAGAACTCTTATTTGGAAAATACATTTATTTGGTATTGGTTCTAAATATTTGCCTTTATTTCACTTGAATATTAATAAATGTTTTTTATTTCCGTGCATAAAAAAAAGTCATACCCTAGCAGCTCAAATGAAATTTAAAGTTAGGACTACAATAGACAGAGATTTAGTCTGCATTTATACATTGGTTGTTGGGGATTTAATTCTCTTTTACAGTACATGTCAAAAAAAAAACAAAAAACAAATCTGAACTTAGCTAAGGGGAGCATGTTTTCCAAAATATTATTTACTGCAAGTCAAAGAGAATCAACTATTGCAATAGGAATGCAAGGTCCCTGTTGCGCTAGGATCATGAGATCTGCCAGCATCTCAAAAGTTAGGCAAAAGGGGCTTTTCTTTTATAGCGCAGAGTAAATATGGCTAGAAAGAACCCCTGTGTGGGAAATAGAAGGAAAGGATAGTGTGATTGGGTATTAGATCAGAGACTGTTTTACCCTGAGGCCAGCCTATTCTCAGGAGGTGCTGTTGAAGTTTAGGGGCCTGGGAAGAAAGGAAGTTTACCCAAAGTTAGTTGACAAACATTTTGTTCCCATTGATCAAAATTTGTCCCTCCCATTGATCAGTGGGTACAAGTAGTTCAACCAATCAACTAATTCCCAATGAGTGAGAATTTGAAGAGTCTTGTCTAGCCTTGTCACAGGGACACCAGGAGAGTGTTTCTTTGAAATAAACTTTCTCAGAACACACGAGGCAACTTGGATTTCTTCAACCATCTCTCCTTTCCAGGATCACAGGGCTCAGGCAAACAACATTTTTAGAAGTAAAAAGCCTTGAAGGCTTGATAAGCGATTAGAAAAGAAGGACATTTATTGTTGTCGTTCTTGTGTTAACTGCATTTATTTCTGTAAATATTAACTGGGAATTTGAGCAATGGGTAGATTTAGGCTCTTATCCTTACAGAGCCCACATGTAAGAGTTAAAAATTTCTCCCCAAGGATCTTGCTGCATATTCAGTGCAGGGGATGCTACAATTATTCAGGTAATCTGGGAAAATGGTTCAATTTTTCCCTAAGTAATCTAGGTTGATAGCCTAAGCAGATGGTTAATACAGGTTTGTTGGGTAAATGAATGAATGCATGATCTGCATCAAACATATAATTATATATTTACATATTTGGTTGGGACAAAATAAGAACTGACTCAAGAGTTACTGTTTTCAAAATGTTTCATTGTTCTTTATGGACAAAATATTTTTAGGTATTTTCTATTACAGTCTGACTGCTGCGTTTAAGTATGTATGTGTGTACTTTTTTTTAATTACACAGTTGAATTAGCCTATGTTTATAGAAAAATTGTGATGACATACTTTTATGATTTAAAAATTCCAATGTTTATGAACCAAAACTAAGTGAATGAAAATATATATCAAGTTCTATTTTTAAGATCAGGATTTCATAAAGAAGCTTTCTCTCCATCTACTTATGAAGAACTGAGGTCTCAGGTGGAGAGTAAAAACCTAGGACTCACCATTTATATTTAGGCATTTAATATATGTTTTCTAATATAAAGACCTCAACATCTTTGTAGTGTATATGCTATAACAAGGCGATTATGCATTAGGATATTTTCCTAAGTTTGCACAACTAGGAAACATACCGAAGTAGCAGAGAAAGTATTGAGTAAAATCATTTGGTCAAAATTTTTTGTTGAATAATTTCTCTGTTCCAGGAACTGGACTATTATTTACTGGGAGGTAACAATAAATAAAAAGTGATCCCTGCCCATGAAGGTTTACCACTTAAATGAAATAAGTGATATGGGAGCCATAATAGCTTTCTGAGTACAGAGGGAACAATAGAAAGGAGTGGTTAAACCTAAAATGGATTCAGCAATCATACTCGTTGTTAAACCCTACCTTTCTGTATTATATTAATATTTCTTTTAATCTTTAGTATTTTAGAGCAGCCATAAATAAAAACCTAAAAATGTGAACTGTAACCTGTACCAATCTCTGAAATCTACTTTACAACTAATTGTTGTGCTGTGCTTTGAAATTTATCGCGTTTTTGTATGTGTTATTTTTCACAAAAAGGAAAAAAAGTTGATTGTGATGATAAAAAGTACGCATATTTATTTCTTCTAGTCTCCTATATTGTGGAGCAGCTAGAAGGAAAAATCTGAGATGCTGGTATGGTAGCCCATGACAAACTCTGGGATCTGTCCTCTAACTACTTGTTGAAGAGTGCTTTGAAAACTATTGCTTTTTTCTTTCTTTGCTTTATATATATGTTATATTATACAATAAAAAAGATTTTTGAAAAACTCTACAATGGTGGGAGTTGGCGTTCAAAAAAGACTTAAGAAAGTGTGGCAGAGAGGGCTAGACATTCACTGAAAATTTGAGTCTTCACTTCCAGTAAGAAGTTGCTGCTGGGAGCTGAATCTCCAGCCACGTTACCCAGACAGACACCCTTGCATTCAGATGGGTCAGGTATTTTCACCAAAGAAAAGTTTTCCCCAAAGAAAGTAAGCAAAAGTGATATCTCCCATTTCTAGGCTGACCTTCTCCATTCTTCTTCCTCCTTTTTCCGAGGATAGGCAGAGGATTCTGAGGCCCAGTATATGACAAAGTCACAAGACGGCAGAAGCTTGAGTCTGTGAATTACCATGTGGAAAAAGCCATCTGCCTAATAGAAATTCTGTAATGTGGGTGGAAAGTAAAATTCCATTATTTTAGGCCAATAAAATTTTGAGGTGTACGTGGTATAGCAGTTACTGTTACCATAATTAATATAAGTTATAAGATACCCTAAGCTAAATTATGGTAAGTTGATTTAATAAATCACATCATTTTAAATTTCTTGGACCTTATACATCTCTATCATTTTTCCCCCCACTTTATATAGAAAAGAATATGCCTACATAAAAATATGTTACTTATCCAGGGACAAATAGTGACAAATTTAAGTCTAAAATTCTGGGCTTTTCTGCTTCAGTGTCCTTTTCTGTTTGTTTGTTTGCCTTGCTGCTTTTATGGCACTTGCAAAAAAATCACCCAAGTTAACTTTTCTTTGACCTTAAGCGTATTTTTCTACATTCAGTGATCTGAAAACAACTAATTAGGATTTGCTCTATAATCAAATAATCACTTTCTCTGTAGTTGAAGACAAGTCTCTTGGTTTTAAGCTGAAAATATACTTCTTTGAGTAGTTTTACATTTATTTTATCTGAATTGTCTTCAAATATATCCTATATCTATGGTATCTTTTCTGAAATATGGAGACCTCAGATTGGATTAGAAGTGAAAATTATATTCTATTTAAACATTTGAGGTATGTGGACCACTGTGCTAGATTTTTGACCATTTGCATTTTTATGGTTGCTCAACAAATAGTATCTACAATTTGTCCCTGTTCTAGAAACATGACAAGGTTACATTTCCTAATCTCCCTGTTGTTGAATGGAAGCATGTGACCAGTTTTCGCCCTGTGAGTTGTGAGTGGAAAGCAGCATATGTTACTTCCAGGTCAGAGCAATGAATTGATGTTACCTCCCCTCCAGGACACCCTTTTTACTGTGGTACAGAGAAAGATAATGAGCAAGACGGTGGCTGCTCCTTCACTTGGAGTCTGAACGATGATGTTCCTAGCCCATGAGTGACCTCGTTTCTAACCCATGGTGAATTTGTAACCAGAGCAATAAATGAATCTGTTATTTTAGGCCATTGAAATTTTGATATTACTACTACAGCTTACCCTAGCTTATCTTGACTGAAAAAGTGGCATTATCAGCATGACTCTGAAAAATTCATTAAATTTCTTGGTTTTCATCTGTGCAATTTGAAAAGTAACTGTTGCTTAGAGACTAAACTAGACAGTGATTGTGGAAAACATTAGCCTAGGAGCCAGAAGGTCTGAGTTGTGCCATCCACTCTATGACTGGTTAATATCATCTTTGGGTTGTTTTTCCTTCTCTTATATATTCACAATACATTTTCTGAGCACCTACTATGAGTAAGTACTAGAAGACAAAGATGAAAAAAGCAGTTCTTATAAGGCATTGTGGAAAAGGCAAAATTATAGAGGCAGTAAGAAAATCAGTGATTGTCTTGGGTTCATGGAGGACTGGGGAGAGGGATGACTAGGTGGAGCACAGAGCATTTAGGGCAGTGAAACTATTCTGTATGATACTGGATTGGTAGATATGTGACATGTGTTTGTTAAAACCTATAGAACTGTACAGAGAGTGAACCGTAACATAAACCATGATACTTTAGTTGCTATAACGCATCAATATTGGTTCATCCATTGCTACAAATGTAATGCAACAATGCAAAATATTAGTTATAGAGGAAACCGTGTATGTGTAACACAATATGGGAATTCTGTATTTTCAGTGCAGTTTTTCTGAGCTTAAATGCTCTAAAATGAAGTTTATCATTAAAACAAACAAACAAATATAGTTCTTGCCCTCACAAGAGCCCAGAGGATACAAGAAAAGACAGATAGAGGTGAATAAGCAAAATGAAAAGATTAAGAAGTGTGGTAGAGGTAAATGCAGGTAAATGCAGGTTATTATGCAAAGACCAAAGAAGAGTATTGACTAACTCTCCAGGGGAGTAAGAGAAGGCATCATAGAGAGAAGACATTTCAACTAGAACGTTTAGAAGAGGAATTTTCAGCAGAACAAATATTTGAAAAAAATGAAAATTTTTAAAATAAAAGGATAATCCCCTTTGTTTCTTTTCTAATATCCATGTCTCTAATACCTGGGGGTTAGCTCTGGAAAGGAGCAAGCAATGGAGGTTTCTGGTGTTTGTCAAGGTATCACTTTTTTTTTTCCGCATGGGCAGGCACCAGGACTCTAACCCGGGTCTCCAGCATGGCAGGTGAGAATTTTGCCTCTAAGTCACCATCGCATGGGTATCACATTTTTAAAAAATCAAATAACCCATTGTACATTTAAAAACTATAGGAAGATTAGGAGTAATATTGGTCCCTCACACCATCATGGAGATGTCATAGAAGTATATGCATGAAGTACCAAACCTTTCCTTAGAGCTTTCTGATACATTTCCTGGACTGACTGCTGAAGCTTTGTGATTCTAAAGCTAGAGAAACTGCAATGGTTAGGGATGGGTTAAAGTTTCCAGGGTGCACGGGGGGAAGAAGATACTCATCTGAGAAGGTTGGTGACTGGCTCTTCAAAGGAGGGAGAAAGAAATCCTTCAGAGAAGCAAGGCTAAGAACAAATTATTATTGTAGTTTGAACTAATTATCCCCAGAAGACATGTTCAAGTCCTAACCTTCAGTCCTTTGAATGTAGTATAATTTGGGATAGTGACTTTGAACATGTTATTTTTTTAAGGAGGCCAAACTGGGTTATAGTGCTTCCTTAATCCAATACAATTGGTGTCCTATTCAGAAGTGGAAATGTGGATACAGATGAGAGTAGAAGACCATGCAACAACTGAGGCAGAGACTGAAGAGCAAGGATTGCCAACAAACCACCAGAAGCCAAGAAAATTTCATGAAACAGATTATTCTCTAGAGATGTCAAAGGGAGTATGGTCCTTCCAATATCTTGATTTTGGATTTCTATCCTCCAGAACTGTGCGGCAATAAATTTCTGGGTTTGAAGCTATCCTGTCTGTAGTGCTTTATTATGGTAGCCCTAGGAAAATAAAGCAGGAATTAAGGGTTCTTTTTTCTTGGACATTAGGAACAATCTGGCATAACATCTAGATTTTTTTTAAACTTTTATTGTAATTCTTCTAATTATCAACACTGCAAAAAAGTCTTTTATAAATGTAAGACTTTGCCTTAATGGTTCTTGTGGAGAATTAAGGGATGAGTCCACAAAAGTAAGGCTGGTCACCCCCATATCACCTTCCACTGAGGCTAACACTGCAACAACAGCACCATATAGAGGAGCAGAGTATCCTCAAATATAAGGTGATGCCACACCAACAAGTGAAGGTGGCCAGGTTGGAAATGACAGCAGTGGAGGGACCATAGATGGTTCAAGATCAGCCGTAGGACATACCCACTTTCCCCAAAACATGCTAGAGAAAGGGAGGCTAACATTTTATACTGTATAAAAGTGCATATCATATTTGGGCAAGAGTTAGTACTTCGGTATGGCTATAGCACTAGGTCTGTGGGGCAGTACACCAAAAACATGTACATGAGCAGGAAAAGGGGCCTGAAACATAAGGAGGGATAACACTGAGAAGAGTTGGGTAGTTTGATGATAATCCCATGTGGTAATGGAAAGCAACTAAGGAATTTTAAATAAGGGAAGTCATAAAAAGTTTTGTGTTTTGCGAGATTGTCTTTGATACATATAATGAAGATGAATTAAATAAGAAGTAACTGGTAAGTGGGAACTTAAAGCAGACACGAACAGAAATTTTTTGCTATCATTGCAGCATCTGTTCAGCACTTGACTGATAGAAGTTGCTCAGGAATATTTGTAGAATGAAAGAGTGGAGGCAATGATGAGAATCTGAACTACCTCAGTGTCCTTGGATTAGTGAGATGCTGATTATATAAAAATAATGGCATTGGGATCACTGATCAGATATGGAATGAAAAACAAGAGGATTTTAAGAGGACTCAGATGTCTAGCTTGAATAAATTCTGATGCCTATAATTAAAAAAAGAAAATCACAGGGAAAATAATTTTATCCAATTACAGTTTAACTTTTTCACTTTTTAAATGAAAGCAAGCCAGGAAGTCTGCTAAAGTTCTACCAACTCGAACAATTTATGATTTTATGATCCTAATGCATTTGGTAAAAGAAAATAAACAGCTATGCTAAAAAAAGTTATTATTGGTAAAAATACTGGCTTCCAATAATGTACCATTATAACAAGGGCCCAATTACTGTTGGATAAAAAAAGGGTGATTATTTACAGGGCCTTGCTTGACCTTTCTTTTTTAACACAATCTAATGTCTTGCCCACTGTTTGTTTGTTTTCAGAGTGTTATACAGCTTACACATTTTTTAGTTAATGAACTATTGTGATTTCAGCCCACTTTGTCTTCTTTTGTTTCTCCTCATAATGTCTTTCTTCAAATTCTATTTTTAATAATGAAGTGCACACTGGTGTTTTGATCCTGATTTTATTTGTCTACCTTTTAACTCAGAATTCTTCACCTATTCTTGAGATGTTAGCAATTCTACATGGCTTGCCATTGTCTGAAAATACAGTATTTTTGCTCATAATTTTATCCTTGAAATCATTTATAAAGATAAGAAATGCTTATTCCACCCAAAGTAAAGATACAGAACCAGAAAGGAAAATATTGATCAAAAAATACCTTTGACCATAACAACCAAAGCAAAACCCTTAGAAATAACTTTAGTAGAAATGTATGGAATATTTTACTGAGGAGCATAAAAGAAATATTGATTAAATGAAACAGTTTTGATACCAATACATAACATACATATTTCTGAATGAGAAAATTGCATATTGTTAAATTGTCAATTTGTCTAAATGTATAAGTTTAATGTAAGTTAAATCAAATTCCCTGAGTTTTGTACTTTTTTTACTTTGACAGAATCATTTTTAATTTATTGCAGAACAGTTCAGAAATAAATGGCAAAGGCAGTTAATAAAAGAGAGAACTTGTATTACAATGATTAAACAGTATGTAACTGGACATGAATGTAAGGTGTCTTAGGTTGGATTCTCCAGAGAGAGCCTCGTAATGAAGATTCATGTGAAAGGTATTTATTGGGTGAGTGCTCTCAAGAGAAACCTGTAAGGGAGGAGAGAAACAGGATATGGAAAGGAAAAATTTAAGCAAAGATGTAGCTTTAGATCATGCATTCTCAATGGGGTGATATTGCTCTCCCAGGGAGTGAAAATTGGTTCTTAAAGAGTGAAAAAAATCTTAGATATTACTATGGTTTGTAGCCTCCAAAGGAGCACAGTACATAAACAAATACACAGTCTATCTGTGGTATCATCATTTCATGGGAGTGGGCGATTAGGGGGAAAGAAAAACTATCTATAAAAGCTCTGTAAGGGGGATTAGTATGAAAAAGAAGGGATGCTGAGAAACGCTGTTTTAGGCAAAGTTTAGCCTTAACCTGATCCTGGGAGGAGTTCTGGAGTATAAATTGCATCACATTTCTTCTGTGTTAAGGCAAGGGAGGCTCACACAATCAGTCACCACAGAGGGAAGCAGCCGAGTTCTCAGGCTCCTTCTGGTGAGGCAGCTCCAACCACTGAGGAGGCCTTCTATGGAGGAGGTCATCTGTGTGGACCACTCACAGGGGCATCCAGTACTTGGGGGAGAAGCATATCAACAGCACCTACTATAGGAGGACAATTTGGAGCCAGTTGCTAGATCGGGGTATTGTGGAGCACACACTCCGAGCAAAAGAGAAACTTTCAGCAAATGATTTCTTTATTATTCATACAGCCTAATGAGTCCAGAATGGCAAATAACCTCTTTGTTACTTTCAACAGCAAGTAAGGGGCAGGGAAAGAAGTCTCATCACGGCAGGACTCCAGGGATGGCCAAAAACTGCTCCTGGTTAGGATCAACGGATGGCAGCTCTGTACACCCTACTTCGCACTAGAGAAGGGAGGCAAATATATCCTGTTCAAGGGTGAGTCTTGTCCAGATCAGAGGTAGGGGGCCCCATTACTGAGAATTCCTGCCTTGATTATTATCTGGGGCTGCCTGTTCCCAGTTTCTGGGTTTAAGGTCAGGCGGGGTCTTTTCATCAGACTTAACATCTACCCCAGGTTGTGGAATGGAAGCAGATTCAAACATCATGGCACAATAGAAGAGTGGGTGGGTGAAGGCCAGAAGATGGACCTTAATGTGTGTTCGTGAGATGTGGGTGATGTTTGCTAAACAGGTGTCTATAAGGGGTCATTATCTGCACACCATAATATATTTTGCAGAGAAACCCATAGAATTCAGCAAACTATTAAAACTAGGAAGAGGGTACCTCAGGGTGCTGGATATAAGATTAATATACAGAAATAGTACTGTTCCTCAACATTGGCCAGAAAGTTAGAAAATCTAATAAGAAAATAAGAAGCTTCTATTTTTAAAAAGCAACAAAAATTCTGAAGTATGTGGACATAAATCTAACAAATAATGCATAGCATATTCAGGGGGGATATTTAAACCCTATTAAAAGACATAAAAATAGACCTAGAAAAAAATATTTGTGGTGGTGTGACTTAACATTGTTAATATTTCAACTCTCCCTGAATAAGTCAGTATATTCAATGCAACTCCATAGAAAATCCCAGTAGGGTTGTTTTTTTTTTTCTTTGAAAGAATAACAAATTGATTTAAAAATGTATATAGAAATACTTGTACACACACTCAAAGAGTACATTTTTCAAATGTTCTTTGTAGTACTGTTTAGAATAGGTGAAAACTGAGAAACACCTAAAGGATAGAAAGAGCCTAAGTTGCCTTAAGCATATTGTTAGCAGAGAAATGGAATTTGAAGACTCTGCAGGTGAGAGCTCACAAGGAAGGGATGAACATGCTAAAAGAAACAGTAGAGAAATCTATATTATCTTAGGGAATACCTAAATAGTCATAAAAAGACTGTTAGTAGAAATACAGATGTTAAAAACATGCTGAGGAGGCATCAGAAGGAAATGAGAAACAGGTTACTGCAAACTAGGGAAGGAGCATCCCCTTAGGTAATGGGGGAAGCTTAGCTACAGTCATGTGGAAAGCAGAACTCATAAGCAATTGTTCTACTTTGCTAGCTGCTGGAATACAATATACCAGAAACAGGATGGCTTTTAAAAGGAGGAATTTAATGAGTAGCTAGTTAACAGTTCTAAGGTTGAGAAAATGTTCCAATTAAAACAAGTTTCTAGAAATGTCCAATCCAAGGCATCCAAGGAAAGATACCTTGGTTCAAGAAGGCCAATGAAGTTCAGGGTTTCTCTCTCAAGTGGAAGGGCACATAGCAAACATAGTCAGAGGTTCTCACTCATCTGGAAAGGCACATGGTGAACACAGCATCATCTGCTAGCTTCCTCTCTTGGCTTCCTGTTTCATGACGCTCCCCAGGAGGCATTTTCCTTCTTCATCTTCAAATGTCACTGGTTTGTGGGTTCTCTACTCCTCGTAGCTATGTCATTCTTCTCTGCTCTCTCTGAATCTCTTTCTTTCTCCAAAATGTGTCCTCTTTTATAAGACTACAGAAACTAATCATTTACATTACATATACTGATAATACTGTGTAATTTTCACAATTACACCCAGATGGGTGGAGACATGTCACCTAAACCAGTTTAACAACCACTCTTGATTAAATCACATCTCCAGGGAGATGATCTGATTACAGTTTCAAACATACAGTATTGAATAGAGACTATTCTGCCTTTATGAAATGGCATTTAGATTAAAACATGGCTTTTCTACGGGACATACATCCTTTCCATCCAGCACAGCAATGAACTTGGATATTTAGCTGAGATTTCCAAGCAAAGTGTTGAAGGGGAAGCCTGGTTCCTTCTTGCTGTCTTATAGCAAAATGTCAGGAGGTGAGAAAAATTGAGTGATATCTAAACAGATATTTGTACACTCAATGTTCACTGCAGCATTACTTTCAATAGCTAAAAGGAGGAAGCCACCCAATGCCCATCCATAGACAAATGGAAAAACAAAATATGTGGTATATGCATAGAATGGAATATTATTTAACTGTAATAGAGGTGAAGTGCTGGTACATGCTACAAAAGGATGAACCTTGATGGCATGATTTTGAATGAAGTAAGCCAGACACAAAAGGACAAATACTGTATGATTTATCTTAAATGGAATACTTAGAATAGGCCAATTCATAGAGACAGGAAGTGAAATAGTGGTTACTAGAGAAGGTGAGAATTGGAAATGGGGAGTTATTGCTAAATGAGTATGAGTTTTGGTTTAAGATTTATGAAAATAGTCTGAAATAGTGAAAATTACACAGTATTATCAGGACATGTAATGTAAAATAACTGTCCATTTAAAATGGTTAAAATGATTTTTATGTTATAGATACTTAACACAATTAAAAATAAATAGATTTCTAACAAATGAAAAAAATCATAACCTGACAATTTTTTAAATTAGCCTATGTGGATTGCAAAAGATGCTAAAATCAGGAGGTTCTCTATCAGGAAAGTATGCTCTACAGAGAAAGCCAAGGGTGTGAGTGGGCAACCTTTGTCTGATGCCTCAGAAGGAACAAAAGGTCACAGTATTCAGTTATGAAGAAGACTCCTTGAGGAGATTAGGTGTGGGACTCATGAATTCCCTCAGCTCTCTCAGCAGAAGCCAAAAATAGAGGTGGAATTATCTAGGAAAGACCTGTGGAAGAGTCTCTTGTCTAATGGAGTAAATTCTTGTGACATGCATGGAAGAGCTACAAGGCTTTTGAGAATGTTATATCAGCAGAAGCACTGTTGGCTTTGCCCACAAGTGAGAGAGGTTGAAATTAGAGGAGGCTGTCATGCTCCCCAAAGTCTATAGGTCAGAAACAGTCTGCTAGAACTACTCAGCTGCAAACACACATGACCACTCATGAAAATAGGAAAGATGATTCTGAGGGTGGAGCTCTGGGCCAGAAGCCTCAATCACAGAGAATTATCCTCAGGTCTTGAAATAGAAAGGAATTTGCCTGGTTGACTTAAAATTCCTTGGGAGCAGTGAATTTTTTCCCTTTTATTTTTCTCCCCTTTTTGAACGAGAATGCCTATTTCTGTTTTGCTAGGCCTATCCTATGATTATATTTTGGGAGTAGATAACATGTTTTCTAGGAACTCGTAAGTGATAAACTTGGATGTTCAGCTGAGGAGATTTCCAAGCAAAGTGTTGAAAGTGCAGCCTGGATTCTTCTTGTTGCTTATTATAAAATGAGAGAGGAGAAGGTGATGTGATGACAGAAAAGAGAAATTTGAAGATGCTCTAGTTTGGAAATAGAAGAAGCAGCCACAAGCCAAAGAATAAGGAGAGCCTCTAGAAGCTGAAAACAGCAAGGGAATGGATTCTTTCCTCAGCAACTCCAGTCTGGTTAGACCTGTCAACACTTTAACTTTAGCCCAGTGAGATTGATTTTGAACTTCTGTCCTCCAAAACTGTAAGAGAATAAATTTGTGTGGTTTTGCATGTGTGTATGCATGTGGTGTTTTAAGCCACTAAGATTTTGGTAATGTGTTATATTGATAATAGGAAATATACATCTATACAGAATAATATTATTTCTGTGAAAATACATTTATAGGCTGATTACTATGTCCCAAGCACTATACTAAACATTTTTCATGACTATTGTTACTTCATCCCAATCAAAACCTTTTTTTATTTTTATTATTATTCTCTACCTTTCACGAACAAGAAATATGAAACTAATTGAATAACTTGCTAACAGTTAAATAGGAGGATTTTACTTAGAGGATTCTCTAGAAAACTATATACTTTTAAACATAAGGTAAGTATATGAGCTGGATATTTTATAAAAATATATAAAATAAGGGAGGCTGGAAAGAAATACCTCAAAATGTTAAACAGTGTTTTTGGGGGCTTTGAAATTGAAAGACATGTATTTTCTTATTATTACCTTTCTGTATTTCCTTCTGTATAAAGCATATAAGAAAAAATAAAATAAACAAAATGCCAAATTTTACTTCTATTGGATTTTATAGACTTTAAGATACTATCATTGTTCTTTATGTGGTAGCTAGTAGCTTTAACATGACCTTTGAAGTCATTTTCCAGGTGATTTTCTCCGTAACAAATTTTGAGAGTATGCAGAGGGAGTAAGAGGAAACCATGTTTGGGTGCTTACTATGTGCCAGTTACTGTAATATTAAGCATTTTTTTAAACCTTTGTCTCATTTCATCCTTGAAAACCTTGGAGAAATTGCACTTTCATCTCCATGTCTTAGTTAAGAAACAGGCTCAGAGATGTTAAATAGCATTTGCAAAAAGCAATGTAGGTAGTAAATGGTTCATCTCCCAGAGTGTCTATTTGTCTTGCTGTCTTTTATTGCCTTCTCTCTACTTGTTAATATTACTTCCACCCTTCCTAGGCACCCTCCTATCTTTCTCTAGCCATCCCCAATACAAATAAATATTGATCTATGGCAGATAAAAGGATCACCCATATTATTCAAAATTATTTTGTTTTTTTGAGAATAAAGTGAAAAATACACTTTTCTTAATATATGGGAATAAATTATGTAATTATACAGTTTAAAACACCTGAAAAATTTGGGGTGAGAAGGTTGGAGGGGGAGTCACACTGTTAATAGATTCAAAGTGCTTCCAAACGTCAAGCTAAAACACAATATGGGGGCAGGCAACGGTGACTCAGTGGCAGAGTTCTTGCCTGTCATGCCGGAAACTGAGCTTCAATTGCCGGAAACTGAGGTTCAATTCCCGGTGCCTGGCCATTCAAACAAACAAACAAAAAAAAACCAATATGGAACTGCCCATGCCATTTCCCAGCCAGCATCTGCATTTCCAGTTGCTTTGGGATATTATACTATTTGAGTGTTCTTAGATTGCATTTTAAGAACTTCTGTGTTTTGTGAAGGTTAATTTTTTAAATCAAAATAATGCCTAAACCTTAGCAGTTAGCATTAAAGGGAGGCTTACAGTCATGAAAGCAAAGAGGCCGTCACCCTTAGGGTCAAGATGGAGGTGATGAACCAGAATGAAAAGGGCAAAGGGATCACAGACTTCGGCTGCATTCTCTCTAGTGAGGCTTGGCTTTATCAGAACAATACCTACACTGCTGCTAAGATTAATGAAATTGCTAAATCTGGACCATGGCAAAGACTTTGAATGCCATTTGATGAAGAAGATGGAGAAAAATACAGCTATTGGATATGGGCAAATGCTCTCTATTGCTTGATTGGGCATTGTCAATAACTTTTTTATTTCGTGCATGTACACTTTTAGATGTTCACTTTTTTTCTAGAAACTAGTTACTCTTCATATTAATGTAATATATAAAATGGACATGCTGGCATTTAAAAAAATCTACTCGAACACATCTTTTGCTTTTACTTTCTTATGATACATTTCATTTTGTTTATATTTCATTTTGATTTAGAATTATCCATACATTTGGGGGAATTTGTGTAAATAATGAACACACTTTTACTTACAATTTCTTATATAAAGCAACACAAGGTATTACATTATCCAGTCTTACCCAACTACCACTCATTATTACAAACACTGATGATGCCTTTTCAGACTCTTAGAGATCTATCATCTCTCCCCAATCCAAGACTCTTAGAGAAATTTTGGAGAATGAGAGAGGTTTATGGATTAGAGACCAGAGAAGGATAAATGACGAGGCCCCAGAGGATGTTTGACCCAACAAGTGGGAAGGAGCCGGAAGCAACATACCGCACCATTAGGCAATGTTTGACTCTGAATGCATATGTGAATAAATAGATGCACATGACAATAAAGAAGTCCTGGGCTTGGAGTCACTAATCTGGATTTTAGTCCTGATCCTGTAAACTGAGCTGCCATAACAAAGAAGCCCCAAAAATACACCGGCTTATACAAGATAAAATCATTTTATTATCTTAATAGTTCATAGGTGAACAATTCAGGGCTGATAGAGTGGATTTGCCATTTTCAACATATGGCTTTTCAGATTGCTCACATTATTGTCATTTTCAAGACAACATAAAAGAGGAAGGAAAAGGTAGAGAACAATAATTCGTGTTGAAGAAAATGATCTGAAGTTGCACACATTTCCCTTATTCATATCAAATTGGTTTAAACCTAGTTATAACCTACCATTCTTCTACATGATAGCCATTCAAGGGCACCATTTAAAATAGTTTTTTGTGTGCACAATGCCATCTGGAGTAGTGTAAAGCAGCAGTCCTGGCCTACTACAAATAAAGTATGATAGGAAAATTTTTATCCCATTCCCTAACATTTGCCTGTTATATTACTCCAAGGAATATGTTTCATTACATGACAAGGGGACTTTGCAAATGTCATGAAGATAACTGATAAGTTTACTGAAAGATAGGTAGATCATCTGGTCTATCTGGTTAGGCCTTACATAACCATGTGACCCATTAAAGTAGAGTTCTTTCTCTAGGTTGTAGAAGAAGGGGAAGTCAGAGATTCAAATAATGGGAAGGATTCAACTTTCCATTGGCTTAAAAGATGAGGTGCTCATATGCCAGGGTAATAGGGATCTCAGTTTTACAGCCTAAGGAACTGAACTTTGTTGATAATTTGAGAAAGTTTGAAGGCAGATATTTCATAAGAGCACAGCCCAGCTAGCACTCTGATTGTGGCCTTGTAGGACCTGACTCAGAGTATCTAGCTGGATCTGTCTGGGAATCTGATCTACAGAATTGTCTGATAATAAACGCATATTCTTTTAATTTGCTAGACTTGTATAATCTGTTCCAAGAGTAATGAAGAATGAATACAGGAGATTTTGAAATATAATCCCCCAATTTCAGGGATTCTATTAATGAAAGTAGAAGAGAATGTGCACTGGGGGTAATGGGTGGACTATTTGCATGACTGTGGCCTCATTCTACTCATCTGGTGGAGATCTGAATTAATTGGAAGAAGACTACAGTTACTTTTGCTGTGACATTGTTGCTGAGCAATGGGCTAGCTGCTCAACATGTACTGAGGCCAATTCCATGACATCAAGATTTTGACAAAACAGAGTTTTATTGCAAGGTCAACCAGTAAGGAGATAGAAAGCAAATGAAAATCTGCCTGCCCAATCCAAAGAGTAAGGAAGAGTTATTGGATGGAGACAAAGGGAGAAGGGTGCAGTGGATGGGGATTCAGGTTGATACATTATCATCGGTTGTTTATAGGACTGTCTATATATGGTTGAAGTATGCCAGTGGGATACATCTTATCTCCTTTTTTAGGGACCCTTGTATTTTACTTGTTTCTGAGAACTCTTCATCCCCATAATCTTGGTTCTGAGAAGGGTGATTTTGTTCCCTAGTGTCTCAGGGGTTGTTCAAGGGGCAAGGTGCAATATGTCTATCGGCACATGCTCCATTGATGGGTGTGTTTTGACTGTGGCTAAGTTTAACTGCCTCTAAGATAAACTCAGAACAGAATTTTAGTAATGGGAGAGAAAGAAATTCTGATAGCAGGCTTTGGCAGGAATCACTTTTCCTTTTCAGTCTGGATTCTTGGCTATCTGCCTATCATTTCAGTATAATACTGTGGTTTTACTAAGGGCCAGCCTTCTGTTCAGATTGCCTAGCATGGAATATCTGAGCACTCATCTTACCTTCCATTTGCTCTGTGCTCCCCATCAACAAGTCTGCTGCTCACTATGGCCAGCTTGATTGTCCTCTTTTTGCTTCACTGTTCATAGATAGCTTAAGTGAAGAGGAAAAAAAATTTTACAAAGATAATGATAGCATCAATAATGGCAACTGAAATCACAGCATGCCTTTCCTGAGCCGAGTGAGCTGGTATAATTTTTGGCAACTTAAGGGCGATCCATTTGCAAAGATGAGGTTAGAATTCAGGGTGGTATTTTAAAAATGAAGTTGACTTCCTCTAAGCATAGTCTTTGTGACTGATTGCTAGTTCCTGTAGCATGATCACTAGATGCAGTAGTGGGAAAAGGGAGGCCAAGCCAGAAGGGGAAGGAGGAGAGGAAGAAGAAAGAAAAGCTGCTTTAGTCTTTCAGCCAGTTGTTCATTTACAAATAAACAGGAAAAGCAAAAATGTTTTGTACACATAGAGAAGAGAAGAGTAAAACTATAATTGCAGAAAGGAGAAATGGTATTTGGATCAGCCTCATTCTTTCTTTCCACTCCTCCCTTTGAGCATGGACTCCAATGTTCATCTCCATCAAAGGAACAAAAAAAGGAGGTTAAACTAAGAGTAGCACAGTACAATAAATTTTTCATTAGATCTGATGTCCATTAATATTTGACTCCAAGACATGAGTCATTGCTTATTTTCAGGCCTGAATGAGTCTGCTCTGAATGGCTGCAGTTGGAGGATAAAGAATCTCCAATATGCAGTAACAAATGAGTAAACTACCATGTCTCAGGTTATGACCTTCCGCACCAGTTGCTTTTCTTTTTGTTCCATTTAAATTTTGCAACATCTGAATTTCCTCCAATAAGGGTTTACTTAAGAGAGACAATTCATTAAACTCTCAACGGACTCAAAAATTCAGGTCCACAGTGCCCCAAATTGCTAAGAAAGTTTAAGTAATGCAATAAAATTAAGTTTTTAAAAAGTTAATTTAAATATCTTAGAAGTTGACAGGTTTGGTGTTTTAGTTTGTTTGCTTAATTTCTTTATGCCAAGAATCTGATGAGCCAGAAACTTCTTTAAGAAAACATGGCCCTGTAGTTTTAAGCCGAACTCATCATTTAAGAATTGTAAAAAGCTTCAGTCTTAGGAATGTTTAATTTTCAATTATTTTTTAATATCTGTCCTAAAAATCACAGGGGATTTAGTTAATAGGTGGTAGAGTTAGAAAAGGAAAAAAAAAAAATCACTCTCCTTATTTTTATTATAGTTGGGAATGGATGTTTGTGTAAAGACACTGAAGAGGCCGAAGGCAACTTACATTAAAGTGGTCAGTCAGCCTTTGCATATTTAATTTTTAAATTGTGAAATTGCCTTATTCCCTTTGGCTCAAGGTTTCTTTATTGTTCTGAGGAAAGTAGAAGACCCCCTCCCATAGTTTTTGAAGCTGAAAAGTGCTCCCTTACTGGTATTCCAATAGCACCTATTGTGACGGTAACTGGATACCCTCA
The DNA here is from genome assembly GCF_023851605.1 of Tamandua tetradactyla. NCBI lineage: Eukaryota > Metazoa > Chordata > Mammalia > Pilosa > Myrmecophagidae > Tamandua > Tamandua tetradactyla. The sequence goes on from NC_135337.1 coordinate 51,726,104, forward strand.
TCCTCTTTTCCTGTACTCTTTCCTTCCTCCACTCCCTTCTCAGTTCTGCTCCACTTACATGCACAAGACATCAGCATGGGACCTGGACCAGGTTTCACCGAAGAGGATGGCTCTTTTGCTTGTCTCATGTGGTGTTGACAGCTCAAATACCTTCTGGAAAGAAACTTATGGTAAGTAGTAGGGAATCTACCTTATCTTAATGGTAGCTTTCCTTTGTTCAAGTCTAAATAGTCCATAATGGAAAGAACTAATGTATTCTTGAAATAGAAATACTCGAAATCAAAAAGAACATTAATTGTCTCCAATGTTAATAATTGGAGATCATTAATTTATTATAAGTAAATTAATATGCCACAGGTTTTATGGAATTATAGAAATTGACTGTAAAAAGTTCATATAAAAAATAAGCAAGTATATCCAGAGAAACTTTGAAAAAAAAGAGCAATAAAGTGGCATTATCTTTGCAATATATTTTAATATAATTATATTAAAATTCATTTTAGCTATATTTAATTATATATTTTAATACAATTTATTAAAATTCATCCTATTATATTTTAATCCATTGATTAATTCATTGCTTATATTAAACTTCATGCTACTTGTACATGAATAGAGAACATGCCAATGGAACAAAATAGAAAGTCAAGAAACAGATCCACATAACCAGGAAATTTAATTTGTTAAAGGTGGCAATTCAAATCAGAGTGGAAAAGTTGGGTATTTTAATAAACGGCTTTAGGATAGCTGGAAGGCCCCCATAAACTCCAAATGGATCAGGATTTAAATGTAATGAAATACAATCATAAAAGTACTAGAGAAAACTTTAGAGTGGGAAAGAGTTTTCCAACTACAATTCAAAATCCAGAAGCCTAGAACATTCATAAATTTGATTTTCTAAAACTCAAATATTTCTGCATATTTGAAATAAATATGCATATTTCAAATAAATCTCCCTAATATACAAAAATATTCCAAAATCTCTATGAAAAAGAACAAAAACAAACTTGAAAGATCATCACAGGGCATTTTGCTGGTTTGAAAAGGCCATGTTCTTTTACTCCATTCCTGTGGGGGCAGACAGACCTATTGCGGGTGAGACCTTTAATTAGGTTATTTCAATTGAGATTGACCCAGCCCATTCAAGGTGGGTCTTAATCCTTTACTGGAGTCCTTCATGAAAGGATAAAAGGATAGAAAACATTGAGAGAAAGAGGGGGAGGGGAGAGAAAGAGGGGGAGAGAGAGCATGCTTAGGAAGAGAAATGCCCTAGAGATGCTAACAAAGGACACACAAAAACTCAGAGAGGAGGCTACTGGAATCAAGAGCTGAAGGCAAAGAAACCCAGGAGTGAAGGATGAGCAGATGCCAGCCATGTACCTCCCCATATGACAGAGGTGTACCAGATGCCAGCGGCCTGTCTTCAGAGTCCAGGTATCATCCTATTGATGGCTTAATTGGGGCATTTTTATGGCCTAAGAACTGTGTCATGGTCAGGTTCATGTGTCAACTTGGCCAAGTGGTGGTAACCTGTTTGTCTGGTTGGGCAAGTGCTGGCCTGTCTGTTATGATGAGGACATTTCATAGAATTAAATCATGATCATGTCAGCTACATTCACAACTGATTCCATTTGTAATCAGCCAAAGGGGAGTGTCTTCTGCAATGAATAATGCTTAATCCGATCACTGGAAGCCTTTTAAGGAGGATTCAGAAGAGACAGGCTCTTCCTGTTTCAGCTGGTGAGCCTCTCCTGTGGAGTTCATCCAGACCCTCCATTGAAATTGTTGGCTTCGCAGCCTGCCCTGCGGATTTTGGACTCTGCATTCCCACTGTCATATGAGACACTGTTATAAATTTTATATTTGTGAGTGTTCCTTGTTGATTCTGTTTCTCTAGAGAACCCTAACTAATACAAACTGTAAATTGTATATTAAATCTCCATTGTAAAAGCCAAGCCATTTCTGGTACATCATATTCTAGCAGCTTTTGCAAACTGAAACAGGCATGATTAGATAGCACACAGAAAAATAAATACAAATAGCCCCTAATAAGTGATAAACAAACTAAAATTACAATGGAATACCAATTTTAATCTATCATATATAGGCATATATTTCAGTTTGCAGGGCACTATGAGACTGTGGAGTAACAGGCATTCTCGTACATTACTAGTGAAACTGCAAAGATATTACTGCCCTATGGAGGACAAACAGACAGTGGAAATATAACTTCAAATGATTTACTCTTTTCCCAAAAATGCCACTTCTTGGAATTTATCTCACAGCTATACCTGCAAACATGAAAACGTTGTATGAATATTTATTCATTTACTATGGCCATGTGTTTTAGTTTGCTAAAGCTGGCAAAATGCAATATACCAGAAATGGGTTGGCTTTTACAATGTGGATTTATTAACTTACAAGGTTGCAATTCTGAGGCCATGAAAATGTCCAAATCAAAGCATCAAAAGGAGATGCTTTCTCTCTGGGGACCAGTTATCAGCAATCCTCAGCTCCTCTGTCACATGGTATCTGTTGTTCCTTCTCTCCCTGGTTTCATTGCCTTCAGCTTCTCTTGGGCTCTTTTCTGTGTTTTCTCTGTCTTTTTCCTCTTAAAGGGGACTCCGATAAGAAGATGAAAACTCACCTGGGTCCTGCACCAACTGAAACAACCTAATCAAAAGGTCCCACTTGCAATAGGTCTTTTCTAGGGTACATACAACTTCAAACCATCAACCATATAACAAATTACTACAAATGTAATTGCTTAAAACAATGCAAAATTTTTATCTCACTTGTTTTTGTCAGTCAGAAGTCCATGTGTAGCACAGCTGGGTTCTTTACTCACAAGCTGAAATCAAGGTAATAACTGGGTTGCATTCTCGTATGGAATTTGGGGGTTCTCTTCCAAACTCATTCAGGTTGTTGGCAGAATTCAAGTTCCTGCAGTAGGACTGATGCCTCCATTTCCTTGGTGGTTGTGGACTGGGGTCACACTTAACATCTAAAGTCACACTCACACACTTAACATCTATCACATTCCTTGACATGTCACTACCCCTTTATCTTCAAAGCCAGCAATTGATAATATTCCTCTTTCTTTGAATTCCTTTCTTAGGAATATCCCAGATTGAGGATTCACCTGATTATGATAATTTTCTCTTTCTTAAAGTCAACTATGCCATATAACACAATTTAATCATGGGCGTAATATCTCATCATATCTTGGGTCCTTCCCACATTCAAGAGGAGAAGGTTATATGAGTGTGTTGGCCATTTGTCATCTTAAAATTCTGTGTAATACAAACCTCAACACTTCAAGATGGCAGAAGATACAGCCACACAATGAAATGATATGCAGCTTCAACAAAAAGGATAAAGACATTCTCTGTATTGTTATGGAAATATACATTATTAACTTTTTAAAAAAAGTCAAGGTAAACAGTATACGGGCTATATTTAATCTTATTATAAATCTGAAGAAAATAAAGATTTATAGTTATTTATTTATATTTACTTACATTTGCATAAAGAAACACCAAAGGTATGTCCCAGAAAGTGGTTAACTGCTGGGCATCAGAGTTGAGTCTGTGTAACCAGTGGGTAGATAGAAACAAGAGTGGTATTAAGAGTTCTTAATGTATGCCAGTTACGTATTCAATATATTAACTGTTAAAATGAGAATTATATTAATTAAATTTATATCACACCTAATATGTGTAAGTCTGTCCTGAGTGGGAAGTAAAAGAATGATTAAAGCTCAGCCCCTATTCTATAGAAGCAGACAATGTGGCAGTGGTCGATTCAAATAAGCAAAATATCATAGCATAAAGATAAGCACAATGTACTGAGATTTTTAAGAAGAAAGCAATTGCACTAAATGCCTGTATAATCTAGTTCTTCAGTTGTTTATACCTTCCTACTGCCTGATGGAAAGGGTAGTTTGGAGCACTGTCTATTGATCCATGTAACTCGAACTTTTGCATTTAAAGAACTAGAAGCATTACATCCCTCAAATCTCATTAGACATCACTGGATCATTGATTTCCACATATTGATTGGAAGGAGATATACAGTTTACATGATTAAAAATAATAAGTTCTTGTAAACCATTAGTCTTTCTGAAAGACAGAAAATTATATCCTTCATTTTTGTTCAAGATCACTAAGCAAAGAAGAGGTTGTTGGTAAAATCTAAACAAGACACACCTATCAGTTGGATGATTCAAATTCTGCTTTCTCACTTTAAACTGTCATTACTGTAACCTGAATTTCTTCTTTAGTTATTTTAAAGTCTCTGTATTCATTCCTATTTTGAGAATTTGCAAAATATATCCCTGAATTTTCATGTGGCTTGCATCCATATTTTACTCAAATCTCTATCCAGCTATCAGCTCCATAGTGAGGCCTTTTCTAAAAATAACCCAATCTCCCTACCTTGACCCTCTATCTTCTTACCCTTCTTCCCTCCTCCACCCCTGCTTATGGCACTTGTTGCTAACACTACAATGTGTATTCATTTGCTTGTATACTATCTTTCTTCTTCATCAGAATATTTTTTTTTGGGGGTGGTGGTGCATGGTCCAGGAATTGAACCCAGGTCTACTGCATGGAAGAGGAACATTCTACCACTGAACCACCATGCACCCCCTCCATCAGAATTTAAAGTCCTTGAATAAGAGCAGTGACTTTTTCTAGTTTAAGGATTCACCATAGACTTCTGCTTAAATAGTTTGATCAGACAGAATGGTTGCTTGGAGATGATGGTGGGGTATATAGTGGAGTCATGTTTGTGGTGAATTTCTTTTGACCAAGCTTTGAGGTTTTAGTTGCAATTTCAAAACAACCAAAAGAGTTATAATCTTCATCCTGAAATGAATGAATGGATAATTAAATGTCTTATTGTACATATTTGTTTGATTTTAACTTTTTAGGATTTGGAAGAACCTTTCCTCAGGATTTAGTTATTTGTACAAAATAAGGAAATTGTACGAATTTTTTTCCAAAAATGTCTAGCTCTTTAATCCCTCATGAGAAGTATATCCAAGAATGTCAAAATCTAACCTAGGACCAAATAGATTTCTGACTATATCTGAAATACCAGCCCTTAGATTCTAAAATTATCATCATTTGAATTCTTGTAACTGACCATAGATTCACAATTAAAGACAAATGTAGTTTTTTTTTAAAGTTATTACAAAACTAAAGTCTATTCACAGGGTAGAAGCATAACTTAACCTTGGGATTATATAGTTTTTCTGATTGAATAGTAAATTGAACTCCTATAGTTTGGAGTTCAATGGAAAGCAAATGGAAAGAATGAGTAAGCATAACATGTTACTTAAATCATTTTTGCTTAATAATAAAAAGCTTGACCTGCTTCATCAGACTTGATAAACCTGTTAATGGATTTAGAACACTAGAGATAATGATGAAAAGATTAATATATTCCTAGTACCATAGGGAGCCCCTTACATTAGTGATTAAATTTCACATCCACAGAAACCGTATGTGGTTATTAATCACATTGTATGGGTGAGATATTTCATTTTACAAAAGTTAACAAACCTATGCATTTTGTCCAAGATCACATGGTTAATATTTTTCAGAAACTGAATTCAGGTCTTTTATACTTCTTATGTCCATACTGTATTTCACTAATTGTCAAACACTGGTCGATGGTACTCTGCTATCCATGAAAAAAATTTCAGTTCTCAATAATAAAGCAAGGACGTGGGGGTGATAGTGTAAATTTTCCAGAAAGCAAAAATTATTTTCATGAAATTTATTTAAAAGGCTCTCCTTTATTCTGAGGTCATGTCCTTTCTACTCATTGACCTTTGTTTTATGGCATGAAATGATGTTGACAGTAAATGGAGGTTTCTGTTTTGTTTAATTTTTTACTTGGAAAGAGTAAAGCCAGAACCTCACATGAGTTTCCAATACTTAAAAAGAAATTGTAAAATCCAAATAACTGGAAATTAAAGATCTACATACTATCTTGTTAATGAAAATTCTTACATCTAATATTGACCCTCCAAAAAAGTTTACTCCTTTGCAAACACCTTTAATGCTCATATGTGCCCATTTCACAGTTGTTTAGTGAAGTACAGTTCTGGTAAAATTATCTATCTGCTTGCTGAGCAGTCCAGAGGAACTGAACTTTACTGAAAAACAAACATACAAGAAAACAAAACAAAATTTTATAAGTATTTTAGTCTAAATTCATGTTTGCAAAATTCAAATGGACTCCCAGTATTGCTAGGCAGCTTTAATACATTCCCTTTTTATCTCTCCAAATGATTATTTTATAGCTTCAATTCTTTACTCAAACATCCCTCACCCTTCCTTCACCCTCAGTCTTGAGTTCTTAAGGAATGATTTTGCTTCATATTTCAAAGCATAAAACCAAAAAACAAACAAACAAAAAAATAAGATTGGAACTCCCTCCTATTCTCAATACCAATCTTAGCAATTTTACCAGCTATCTATGTTGCTCCATCTTTTTTCCTTCCTTCTGTTAAAGTGAATTCAAGTGCTCCTGCTCCCATCAAAGTCCACCCCTTCTATAAATGCTCAGGATGCTGTTGCCTCTCATTAAAACTTTTCTAGAGTTCCAGTCTTTAAACTAGCCCCTTTCTCTTAAATTGTTAATACCACTCTCTAACTGGATAATTATCAGTGGCATTCAGACATGTCATAATATCACCAATCTTAAAACAACCCTTGTTCAGTGCCATGTTCTATTTCAACTACATGCTCAACTTGTAGTACATCTTTTATTAAAAAAAAAAAATCTGGAGAGAGTTATCTATTTATTTACGCCATATTTCTCCATTTTCCAGCCCTTTTCAACCCAGTTCTGTCAAACTTCCATAACTACTGCTTTAATGAATTATGCATGGTATGGTCTTCAATGAACATATTTTTCCAAAATCAGGGCTCCACTACTCTGTCCTCACTTTATTAGATATCAACAGCATTTGACATTGTAAATGAATCCCTCCTTCTTGAAACTTTTTCTTCTTTTGGTATCTATGACAATGAATTCTGCTGATTTTCCTTTTCCTTAGTCAATTATTTCTGCTTCTCCTTTGCTTGCACCTTGAAGACTGCTCAACTTCTAAATTTTGATATGCTGTAGATCTTGATTCCAGGATCCTTATTTGCTTGTTTTTGTTTTTCCATCTCTATTCTTTTCTCAAGTCATTTAATCTATTCTTCTTACTTTAAACCTATTTCCGTGGTGATGAATCCTAAGCTTACTGTTCTCACCTAAATATCTTCTGTGGACTCCAATCTCATGGACTCAAATCTATGCTACTTAACATTTTGGTTATTCAGTAAGTAGCTCAGTTATTAAGTGCTCAAAACAGAGCTCTTGATTTTGTCTCCTAATTTATTTGCTCCTTAGTCTTTCTCATCTTAGTGAATGCCCTTACCAATTAGTAGCTCAAACCAAAATCAAAGAAGTCAATCTTTATTACTCTTTTCCTCCTCTCATTAGCATATCATTTAATTACTATAGACTCTTCCTTCATAATGTCCTAAAACTGTCCACACCTTTTATATGCAATGCTACCATCTGTTTCCACATTGACAACTGAAATAGCTTCTTAACTAATTTCACTGGTCCCATTCTATTCCTTTCTTTCCATCCTATGCCCTGCTGTACCATTCTGATATAATGTGCATAGGGAACAATGAAATCAAGTTCTATCTCTCATCTCCTTAAGAGTCTTTGGTGACACACAATTACCCTTACAATAAATCCAAACTCCTTAGCTTACAATGCACTACACAATCAAATCTCTGCCAATCTCTCTGACCTTGTCTAATTTAATGCTCCTCTGTCCTCACTAGCTAGGACCTTGGACTAACTATTTTCTTTAAATGGAATGTAAAGAAATCCTAGCTATTTGAGTGGCTGGCTCCTCCTTAACATTTGGACATGGTTTGAATGTCTCCTCCTTAATAACCCATCTTCTGATCATTCATTTCTGAAATAGCCTAATGGTCAACCCATATCATATCACAATCTCTTATTTTTGTCATAATACTTGTCACTTCTTTATTTCACATTGCTCATTTGCTTGTTTTCTTTGCCTCCAGTGAAATGTAAGCTCCATGAGAAGAAGAATGACGTCTGTTTTGTCCTTTGTTATATTCACAGTGCTAACAGGACTTAGAAAATACTAATTTCTCAATAAATTCTTATTGAATGAATAAATGAATAGATGAGTTATTATCATCCAAGTATACTGGGGATAAAAGATTGAGAACTTTAAATAGATGGAAGGATAGTTTGAATTAATTAAAAGTTAAAATTACATTTTTAAATTGAACCTCATTATTTCAGATAACCTAATCTATGTTAAAAATGTATTACATAGAGGGAAGCTAAGTAATAGACAGGAACTGTCTAGAACAACTGTTGAGGAGACACCTGTGACTGGATACCCTTTGTACACCAGTCTGGAATGGGTGGCAAAGCTGAGATCACAACATAGAAATGTAAAATTTCCCAAGCCAAGGAGTCTGAAGTTCCTCCCCCATTGGCATGGTGGACTGTTTGGGGGTTACTTCCCATGGGAAAAAAATAGTCTCTAGTTGGAGTAAGGGATGGTAGCTCAACCAAGCTCCAATTGCAGAATTAATTGACAAATTCATACTGCTGAATACAAGCTTCAAGTACCCAGAATACTGGAAAAGCTTCAAGTACCCAGAATACTGGAAAAGGACTGTGCCCTAAGGAAAGGGGCACATAGAGCCAGGTACAAATTGGTTCTTGATTGGCAAACACAGGGGGCTGGGGACTGGCTCTGAAAAAGAATTTTTTTCCATTTCCTTTTTTTTTTTTTTTGGTTAACATTTTAGCTGCCCATTAAATCAAGCTTCAGGTATTTTTAGGTTTTAGCACTGCCTCAGGCAAGGGCTGAGTTAAGGAACGCCTGAGATAAAGTAACTAGTAAGATGATGGAGATAATTCCCAAAGGGGTGTTTCTTCCCCCAAATAAAGGTGAGGACAGGACCCAGAACAAACGACAATGTTTATTGAAATGAGATTTCAGACCCCAGGGCTTAGAAAACAGAAACAGTTTAGGCCCACCTTCTGCCTCAGCCTCTGTCTCAATGACATGCCTGGAAGAGACAGGGTCCGCTGAGAATTGAAGGCACAAAACCACTTTACACTGATGGGGACCTGTGGGCTGACAGGCACCAATTGCTGCAGATTCAACAGCCTCATTGGAGAGACTAGTAACATGCTGAGTCTCACCCTTAGGGAAACTTGATGCTGATTATAACTTTCTCCTGAAACCTGGGCCTGTCTTATCTGGGAAATTCTGATTGGGGTAGATCCTATCTGGGGCAAGATTGAGAAAAACAAGAAATGAAAAATTCTAATAAGTTAAACAGAAGCTAAGTTAGAGATCTAGAATAAGTTGATCTGAATGTCAAAGAGCAGATAGAGAACAAGGCCAACCAGCAGGAAAACCCTACTAAAAGAGAGAAAACAATCTTCAGAATTATCAAGGAAATCAGAAGCCTAGATACCAGCAAACAAATCATATATTTTTTGTCATATTAGGAAGAAAGAAGATATGGCCCAGTCAAAGGAACAAACTATGACTTCAAAAGAGATACTAGGGGAGGGGCCAAGATGGCGGCTTAGTAATGTGCACGTTTTAGTTCGTCCTCCAGAACAACTACTAAATAACCAGAACAGTACAGAACAGCTCCCGGAGCCACGATAGTGACCAAACACACAGCATACCCCAGTCTGGACCGGCTGGACTGGCTGCGAGTCTCCGAAACAGTGAGTTCCCCAAGCCCCAGTGGCCGGTGCCCGGCACCCCACCCCCACAGGTGGCTTCCCGGAGGGAAACAAAAGAGACTCTAACAGTAGCAGGGACTGAGTCCAACCAAACACCAATTGTGGCATTAATAAACAAATTCTGACTACTAAAAATAGGCCCCCCAGCTCAGGCGAAACTGGTCAAGGCGGAGGTCGCCTACTGGGGTAACTGAAAAAGAGGAAAGGGGACAAAATGGAGGCATTTGTGGCTGTTTCTACGGAGGTTTGGATGCCTCTAGATTCAGCAGCAGGATTACACAGGCTGCAACTGCCCCAGGCATACGCAGAAACAGGCTGCTTTCAGGGCTGTCTCTCACCTGAGCCTTCCCCAAGGGAGGGGTGAAACGCAACACAGGTGGAATCCCTCTCTCAAGGAATTCAGAACCCAGGGCTTGGCAATTTGAAGCCATTAAAGCCAGCCTACAACCTTTCCTCTGTCTCTACCGCCCCAGCAGGGAGAGCCTTCCAAAGTTAAAGGAGCCACAACATCTTTTACTGGTGGGACCCACAGACAGACAAGCACCACAAACTGGGCAGGAAAAGAAAAACAGAGCCCAGAGACTTCACAGAAAAGTCTTTCAACCTGCTGGGTCTCACCCTCAAGGAAAACTGATGCAGGTGACTCCTTCCCCCTGAAAGGAGGCCAGTTTAGTCCGGGAAAACCCTGCTGGAGTCTGTAATACCTATGTAGACCCTCCTAAGGGTGGGGAGGGAAAAGGCACCTTGCAAGCAGGACAAGAAACAAGAAAACAAGAACTGAAAAATTACCCTCTGTTAAACAAAACTTAAGCTAGAGGCCCAGAAAAAGCTGAACTGAAGATCAAAGAACAGATAGACAACAAACTCATCTAGCAAGAAAACCCTAGGTAAGATAAGTGAAAGCAATCTCCAGAATAAACTAATTAAGGTAATTAAATGTCCAGATGCCAGCAAAAAATAATAAATCACACCAGGAAAATTGAAGATATGGCCCAGTCAAAGGAACAAACCAATAGTTCAAATGAGATACAGGAGTCGAAACAACTAATTCTGAATATACGAACAGAAATGGAAAACCTCATCAAAAACCAAATCAATGGGAGAGGGGGGCCAAGATGGCGGCTTAGTAAGGTGCGCGTGTTTTAGTTCGTCCTCCAGAGCAACTACTAAATAACCAGAAACAGTACAGAACAGCTCTCGGAGCCACGACAGGGACCAGACACACAGCGTACCCCAGTCTGGACCAGCTGGACCAGCTGCGAGACTCCGCAACAGTGAGTTTCCTGAACCGCGCGCACTTTCCCAAGACGCCGAGGCCGGCGGCCGGCGCCCCTCCCTCACAGACGGCTTCCCAGACTGGCTGTGAGTCTCGGAAAAGCGAGTTCCCCAAGCCACAGAGGCCGGTGACTCGCGCCCCTCCCCCACAGGCGGCTTCCCGGACCGGCTGTGAGTCTCAGAACGGTGCGTTCCCCAAGCCGCAGCGGCCGGCAACCAGCGCCCCTCCCCCACAGGTGGCTTCCCAGAGGGAAAGGAAGGAGTCTCCAACAGTGGCAGGGACTGAGTCCAACCAAACACCAATAGTGGCATTAACAAACAAATTCTGACTGCTAGAAGTGGGCCCCCAGCTCAGGCAAAACTGATCAAGGCGGAAGTTGCCTATTGGGCTGACTGAAAGGGAGGAAAGGGGACGAAGCGGAGCCTTCTGGGCTGTTTCTGCAGAGGCTTGGTTGCATCTGGACTCGGCGCTGGGATTGCGCAGGCTGCAACTGCCCCGGACATGGAAATAGGCTGCTTTCAGGGCTGTCTACCACCTGAAACTTCCCCACGGGAGGGGTGAAACGCAGCTCAGGTGGAATCCCTATCTCAAGGAATTCAGACCCCAGGGCTTTGCAATTTGAAGCCATTAAAACCAGCCTACAACCTTTCCTCTGTCTCCACCATGCCCCCAGCAGGGAGAGCCTTCCAAAGTTAAAGGAGCCACAACATCTTTTGCTGGTGGGACCTGCAGACAGACAAGCACCACATACTGGGCAGGATAAGAAAGCAATCTCCAGAATAAACTAATTAAGGTAATTAAATGTCCAGATGCCAGCAAAAAATAACAAATCACACCAGGAAAATTGAAGATATGGCCCAGTCAAAAGAACAACCCAATAGTTCAAATGAGATACAGGAGCTGAGACAACTAATTCTGAATATACAAACAGAAATGGAAAACCTCTTCAAAAACCAAATCAATAAATTGAGGGAGGACATGAAGAAGGCAAGGAATGAGCAAAAAGAAGAAATGGAAAGTCTGAAAATACAAATCACAGAACTTATGGGAATGAAAGATACAGTAGAAGAGATGAAAAAAACAATGGAAACCTAAAATGGTAGATTTCAAGAGACAGAGGTTAGAATTAGTGAACTGGAGGATGTAACATCTGAAATCCAAAAAGAAACAGAAACTATAGGGAAAAGAATGGAAAAATTTGAGCAGGGGCTCAGGGAATTGAATGATAGTATGAAGCGCACAAATATATGTGTTGTGGTGTCTGAGAAGGAGAAGAGAAGGGAAAAGGAGGAAAAAACTAATGGAAGAAATTATCACTGAAAATTTCCCAACTCTTATGAAAGACCTAAAATTACAGATCCAAGAAGTGCAATGCACCCCAAAGAGAATAGATCCAAATAGACGTTCTCCAAGACACTTACTAGTCAGAATGTCAGAGGTCAAAGAGAAAGAGGGGATCTTGAAAGCAGCAAGAGAAAAGCAATCCATCACATACAAGGGAAACCCAATAAGACTATGTGTAGATTTCTCAGCAGAAACCATGGGGACAAGAAGAAAAAAAAAAAAGGAGAAAAACTGCCAACCAAGACTTCTATATCCAGCAAAATTGTCCTTCAAAAATGAGGGAGAAATTAAAACATTTTCAGACAAAAAGTCACTGAGAGAATTTGTGACCAAGAGACCAGCTCTGCAAGAAATACTAAAGGGAGCACTAGAGACGGATATGAAAATACAGAAGAGAGAGTTGTGGAGAAGAGTGTAGAAAGAAGGAAAATTAGATATGATATATAAAATACAAAAGGCAAAATGGTAGAGGAAAGTGCTACCCAAACAGTAATAACACTAAATGTTAATGGACTGAACTCCCCAATCAAAAGACATAGACTGGCAGAATGGATCAAAAGAAATACTAATTAAAGATGTTCAAACAAATATGCTAAATCAAATAAAAAATCAAATCAAAGAGTTGAGGGAAGATATGGCAAAAGAGATGAAAGACATAAAGAAGACACTGGGTAACTATAAAGGAGAACTCAAAAACTTGAAAAAAAAGAGCAAAATTTATGAGAATGAAAGGCATCATGGAGGAGATGAAAAGCACAATGGAGACATACAACAGCAGATTTGGAGAGGAAGAAGAAAGGATTAGTGAACTAGAGAACAGGACGTCTGAAATCCTATACACAAAACAACAGATAGGGAAAATAATGAAAAAATATGAGCAGGGTCTCAGAGAATTGAATGACAGTGTGAAGTGCATGAATATACATGTTATGGTGTCCCAGAAAGAGAAGAGAAAGGAAAAGAGGCAAAAGGACAATGGAGGATATAATCACTGAAAATTTCCCAACTTTTCTGAAAGACGTACAACTACAGGTCCAAGAAGCACAGCCTAAACCAAACTAAATAGACCTGAATAGACCTACTCCAAGACACTTAGTAATCAGATTGCCAGATGTCAAAAACAAGGAGAGAATTCTGAAAGCAGCAAAAGAAAAACGATCCGTGAGGGAAGTTTGAGATTGCAGAACAGTGTAGAAATGCAGACTATCTGGTAAGAGTAAAAAGACGGCACAATATTGTGAGTACAATGAACAAAGCTTAGTGTAAGTATGGTTGAATGAGGAAGCCTAGGGGCATGTATGATACTTAGAAAAACCTAGAGGAGACAATGATGTTGATTAAATGTACATTTAAAAACAAGTTTTTATATGAGGGAGAACAAATGAATGTCAACATTGCAAGGTGTTAAAAATGGGATGGTGGGCCGTGCAATGGTGGCTCAGTGGCAGAATTCTTGCCTGCCATGCCGGAGACCTGGTTTTGATTCCCAGATACCCAGAGCCTACCCATTCAAAAAAAAAAGGATGGTAAAAGATAAAAATACAGTCAATGCAAACTTGGATCTATTGTTAACAGTAACATTGTAATAACCTTCTGTTAACTTTAAGGAAGGCAATATACCGAAACTAAATGTAGTAAGAGAGGGATTTAATGAAGGATGAGATTTTTAGTGTTATTGTTTTCTATTTTTTTCTCTTTTTTCTTTTTTACTGTTCTTTCTTTGAGGAAGAAATTAAAATGTTCTCATATAGACTGTAGTGGTGAATGCATAAGTATCATTATATCAGGAGCCATTGGTTGTTTACCTTGGGTGGATTTCATGGTGCGTGAATAAAACTGTTTAAAAAAATAAACAGAAAGATACAAGTGCTGGAGAAAATGTGAAGAGAAAGATGTACCTAGTCACTGTTGGTACGGAAGTAGGCTAGGGCAGCCCCTTTGGAGAACACTGTGGTGGTTCTATAGGAAGCTAAGAATAGGGTTGCCAAATGATCCTGCAACCCTCTTTTTAGGTAAATACTTGAAAGAATTGAAAGCAGAACACAAAAATAATTGAAAGCAGAGTGGACATTTGCACTCTGGTGTTAATGGCAGCAGTGTTCACAATCTGCAATGGATGGAGGTGGTCTAAGGGTATATCAACTGTTGAATGGAGGGACAAACTGTGGTTTACATAGACAATGGAATATTCAGCAGTTATAAGAAAGAATGAAGTTGTGAGGCATGCAACTATATGAATGGAGCTTGAGGATATTATGTTGAGTGAAATAAGCCAGAAACAAGAAGTCAATATTGTAAGGCCACTAATATTGACTAATTATACTGTACAAATACTCAGAATTGAATTTGAAAGCATAAGTTATCAGGTGACACAATATGGGCAGAGATAGGCAATAAATGACTAAGGAGTGCAGATTACTCACTAAGGCTTATTGTAAAGGTCCCTAAACTGTAAGCTCTTACAGCAGTCACATCTATTCCTGAGTTTTAACTGCTATTTCTAAATTTTGAATGCTGAGCTCTTTATGTATAACCTGGTCATTCCTTGGATTAATTATGTGTGTGACACCTGAGACTCAGGGTTCAAGTTCTGCAGTTCTGAAAGTTAGTCCATACAGCAACTGTTAAGGAAGTTAAAAGTGAGATCAGACTTCAATTAGAGATTATGAATGAAGCTTATCTGATTAAGACTAGGGTAAATCAGAATACAGGGTAAAAGATAACATTGACAGTATTTTAAAACCTCAACTTCTCTGTGAGACCAAAGGAAGAAATATTTATTTGGTACAAAATTTATATTTTCTGTAGTACACTATCTAATTTAACCTGTATGGTCAGTTTATTTGAACAGTATAATTACATGGAACCTTGAATAGAGAAATGAGATCTTGTTAAATGAGGTCTTGCTAGGATTACTTATAATTACGCCTAAGAGTCACCCCCAGAGAACCTCTTTTGTTACTCAGATGTGACCTCTCTCTTGAAGTCAACTCTGTAAATAAACTTCCATATATGTGGTATATGACTCCCAGGGTGTAAGTCTCCTTGGTAATGTGGGACATGACTCCCAAGGATGAGCCTGGCCTGACATCATGGCTTTGAGAAAGACTTTTGACCTAAAGGGGGAAGAAAATTTAAGTTTCAGTGGCTGAGAGATTTCAAATACAGTCAAGAGTTCCTTCTAGAGGTTTTTCTTTTGCATTTTGTATATATATATGTATATATATATACATATATATATGTATTTCATTTAGTTTCTAGTACATTAGAAAAGCTAGAAGTATATACCTGAAAATGTTGACTGCAATCCATTAGCTTTGATTCTGTACATTTTATTTTGTACACGACTGTACAATTATATGGATTTTATGCTGTGATTGCAAAACTTTGTGACTGGCATTCCCTTTATTCAGTATATGACACATGAGTAAGAAAATAAAGACTAAATAAATAAATAATGGGGAGGATTGTATACTTTGAATGATTATATGGTAAGTGAGTATATCTCAATAAAATTGGATTAAAAATGTGATTGCATAGAAAATCTGTGAAGGAAGTTGCTTTACACAGTAGACAATGACTTGCAATACACTATTTATTACTTTTATGTAGATAAATATTTCTAATGAATGTTAAGTAATTAATTTAAATCAGATAAATATTTCCCCAGCAATCCCTTTTCATAATGTTCTTTGACCTTGAAGACTTGATTTTTTAATACTTGAAATTCACAAGGTAAAACTGACCCTAGCTGATGACTAAATACTCTATATTCTCTGTTAGTGGAGTCTCAATAATGTGATTCCTGTAGCGAAACTGAAATTTCAAAATACTTGGGATTTGGTTTCCTGGCTGCTAAAGCAAATACCAAATGGGCTAGTTTGAATGAAGGGAATTTACAGACTTACAGTTTTGTGGCTAGAAGTCCAAAATTGAGGCACCAGCACAGTGACAATTTCTCCGTGAAGACTGTGAAGTTCTGGGGCTGGTGGCCAGTGATCCTTGGTCCTTGAATTTTCTGTCACATGGCAATGCATGTGGTGATCCCTTCTCCTTTCTCATATAGGTTCTGCTGAGTTCTGGTATCTTTGTCTCTATGCCTGAATTTCAACTCTGCTTGTAAAGGATTCCAGTAATCTGGATTAAAGACCAATCTGATGCATTTGGACCACATTTTAACTGAAGTAACATCTTCAAGATATTCTGTTTACAATTTGTCCACACCCACCAGAAGGCAGACCCAGACCAAGTACATTCCCAAACTGGGGTACACATTTCAATCTACCACATTTGGTATATAAAAGATCTCTACAAGTCTGAAAAGCTGTAGTATGTTTCTTTAAAAGTTTTAACTGTGTTAGTCATAGAATGATAAAAATAGATTTTTTAAAGGTAAATAACTATTGATTGTGTAATAGGGCAAGTCTATAAGATTCAGGTTATGGAGATCTAGTACTGTATTTTGGTACCAACATGGCATTTTTTTTGGTTTACAATTTGCTGGTGTTACTACAATTCTCCTATAATTAGAAAAGATCAATGAAAATCCTCTCAGAGTGCCTTTCTACCTGTCTCCCTTCCATAAATATGTACTGATTATGTATTATATGCCAAGCACTGTTTGGTACTGCATGTACAATGATGACAGAGTCACAGTTTAAAGATTAAAGAGCAAGTGCTCTGGTGGGGGCAGGAGAATAAATAAGCAGCAATCACTAGTAAAAGTTATAAAAGACATAAATAAATGTGCTATAAAAAGGGCTTCTACTCTTAAGAGAGAGAGAATTCATAGACATCTTAGAAGAAATGGCAATTATTTTGAGATGAAGGCTACTGAATAAATGTTTGCCAGTTAATGAGGAAGGGGAAGAATATTTTTGACATCTCAAAGCTTAAAGGCTTAGAAGTTAGAGAGAATGAGAGTATGTGCAGTTCAAGGAAGTTTAACATGACTATAGTTTAGAATATGAATGGACATTGGCAATAGATAAGGCTGCAGATCTGAGCAGAGATTAAGTCATCAAGACCTTAGATATACCTCAGGGCTGTACGCATAGCTGTTAAAATAAGGGGTGGGTGGTTCTAATCCTAACTCTGTCATCTATTGTCTGTGAGTTTTTGCAATTTATATAATGAAGTTGACTCATTTTTGTCATGTGTATACTGTTAATAATACAGTACATGTCTCTTAAAAAGTTATTTGAAGTGGCCAATTTAAAAAGTGATGTATGTATATATATTAAGCATTTGATTATAATTTAAGCACATACTCTTCTGCCAATATTTTGAAGGGTGGAGAATATTTCTCTGATATGTGCCTGCTGATTGGACTTCCATTTGGTCTTACATAAACTATGTCAATTATATTCCATCTATGATTTTCCACCATAGTTTCTTTAAAATGGATTATGAAATTAATCATAAATTTAGAACAAGCAATTATTTTGAATACTTTATAATTTCCACACAAACACATAATGCAATAGCAAATCTTTCTACTGAGCGACCTTTATTAAGTTTTCCAAATATTATGCTTAATGTTTATAAAAACAACTGTCTTTATTGAATTTCTATCTTATTGGTTTATAAATTTTAATCATTCAGAGATTTTTTTGAAGGAATGTGCTCATGCAGTTTTCAGGGCTGACAATTCAGAAAGCTGTAGGGCAGGCCAGCAGGTTGAAACTCAGGCAGGATTTTATCAGCAATTTTGGGGCAGAATTTTTTTTTTTCTCTAGGAAACCTTGGCCTTTGTTCTTAAAGCCTTCCACTGCTTGGATGAGGCCTACCCTTACTTTTGAGGGTAATTTTTTTTTAGGTCAATATTATCGTTGTTAACCACATTCACAAAATACCATAAAACTGGGCCCCATGATCTAGTCAATTTGACACAGAAGACTAACCATCACATGAGATAGTAAAATAATTTACATAATTTCAAACCAATCATAACTGATCTTGAAAGAGTTGGGATCCAATTCCCAACTGGTTTTTGGCAGCATAAAGTTCAATGTTTGGATGGAGAAATGAACACTTTTACTAAAGAATAGACTGGTGGCCATAATTTTGCAGTGTGTAATGAGCATTACTCAGAATGTTTCACTGAGAGGGAAAGGAGGTCTTTTCATCTAAAGAGTGCAGTAGGTGAAAGATGGCTGAGACTCTTTGTAACTGCATGTACCTTAGAACGTTTTTGGAAGTGTTTAATGAAATTTCATGAAAATGACTAATGAACTGCCTGACACATAATAAATTTTTAAGGCATAATATTATTTCCAATTCATATTCAGTACCTTTTTACACCTAAATAGGAAAGATCAAATAGCTTTTCTATGGCATTTGTTTCTAGACCAACATTAGCCCATACCATTCTCTATAACATTAGTAAAAATGCCCCACAGAAGTAGGTATGATCCTTCATGCATATAGTTTATGATAGGAGAATGCAGTTTTGTGAATTGGATAACAAGTGTTCCTTATACCAGAAGCCTCTCCTGGCATCTGGCCTGTGGCCTGAATGTCAGCTCCGTCTTGTTCTCTTTGTTGGGTGTCTTTTTTGTGGCAAAGTACCAGCAAGACCATCCATTTTGTGTCTTCTCACAGCCAGGTGTGTTGAAATGAAGGCTCTGTGGCATCTCAGGTTTTGTGAATTGACCTACTTAAGTCAGTGTGATCTGGTGCCTCCTTGTTCCCAGAGAAAGAAAATCCTTTCTCCCTCCAGGAGATCATTGCTAGGGAAATCACAGACACTTGCTCAGCACCTATCTCCAGCTTTCACCTACTTCCTGCCTCTAGTTCTGTTGTGCCAATGTTTCAATCTGTTTCCATTCCATATCCTGGAGAAGATACTAGGTCTAATGAAAAGGCCTGACCTGAACTTCAGTCCTGGGAACAAGCAGTCTAGATGTCTGTCAAAGCAGGAATTCTTAGGGGCAGTGCCCTAAGATAATACCCCATCCTTGGCAGCACAGATTTTTCTCTCTCCTCCCATTCAAAGTGGGGTGTGAGGAGCTGACCAAACATGACAGACCCTGACTGGGCAGTTTGGTCTCCCTGAGATACTAGCCAGGATGAGATCTCTTCTCTCACTCTTTTGAAATCTTTGTGCTGTGAAAGTAATCAAGTGATCATTTGCTGAAAGTTTCTTTTGTGCCTGGGCTGTGTTCCCATGATGTACCATATAGCAACTCACACCATAATCATATCTATTCTTCTCTTTTCATATCTGTGCATCGAGTTTGCAGATTTCCATCAGCAGATCCACTGTAAGTACACATCGGTAAAGGAACCCTTATATTTCTGCCTGGGATGGATGGGGTAGAGATTTGGTGTATGTAAAAGAAGGCTCTCCAGCTAACAAAAAAATACACTCATAATGCATGATGTTTCCCCTTCAAACAGATGATAGAAGAAAAGAAAAATATGGACTTAATGTCAGTTTTCTGTTATTTCTTTTACTTGGGAAAAGAATTGAATAACTTAATCCTACAATATGTTACAGGAATTTACACATAAACCAAGGCAGAAATTTCTTCAGGCTCAAGGGAACAACCTACGTTCTTGGTCCCTTGCGAATGTTCACCATTTCATGAGGTAAGAGACATTTAATTTCCCATTACTTAAATTTGGAAATTAAGCAGTCTTGACCCTTGAATTTGCTGATGGTATTCAATGTAAATCTGTGGAATACTGAGAGGGATATTTTTATCATTTGGAAATAACATATCCATGAAATGACAGGCTAGTTGAATTTTTACTTGTGCTTAACTGTTTTTTCTGCTACTTGGGGTTTTAATAAGTGTCCTTCAGTGGAAGATATGCCTTTCTTCCTTGAGCTCTTTCTCTGCTTAATACATTTTAATTTATAAAGGGATTCTATTCTCTGGAGTTTATTTATGACCAGGTAAAATTCAGACCAGACATTTGTTTCCTTTCAATAATTTTTAAGGAAATGGAAGTCTTGGCAGCATGTCCTATGAGTACTGGTGAAGGGATGACACAAGATTCAGAAGGGGTGACACAAGACTAGGAAGGGATTGCATTGCCTTGTCACTGACTGTGGAAAGATTTTTAATTAGGTTAAGGAAGACTGTAGGCACAGGTGAAAAGATCACAATATTTGCTGATAAATGCAGGATTACTAAAAGAACTGAAGCAATTAGTAAATACCCAAAAGGATATATATGTTTTTATATATCCTGGAGTTAAAAGGAAATAGTTATTTCAATAAAAAATACCAAGAAAATAATGTCCTGCACATCATGTTCAGTTTTTACCTTTATATTCTTTAATGTGACTCCTATTTTATCCTTTCTCAAACATTTCCTAATATGCTTATCTAGGTGCTATAGTAGGTGGGTCTTTTGAATGCTGTCTCTTAAATTAGTTATGTTTTGTAGCTGATGTTAGCTTAATTTGTGTACATATTCTACCCCCCTGCCCCCGAGTTGTAAGATTCTTGAAGGCAGGACCAGTGCCTCATAAAGTACATAGTTTTGGAGAATGTTCAGTAGAACTTGCAGTATAAATTAATGAATGAGTATCTCTCGTGTGGGATACTATCTCAGGATTTTCAATGCCAGCTCTAGTGCTATGATGATAAAATGCCCCAGGGCAAGCATGTCATGTATGACATAAAATTTGAGGAAAACTTAAAAATGTCACTTAAAAAAGCAATTATAACTAGAACCTAAGGTTTATGTTATAGCAAAAACATAATGACAACTGAAACTCATTAATCTCAATGTCAGTGAGAAATGACAAAACTTGGGATGGAACTATTAAACCACTCCTTTGCTAAGGTTTTTAAGGTATGCTAGGTACTGACAGGAGGTAGAACCAGGTAGGTAGACTGCAGGGAAAAAAAAACATAGAAATATATGCAGGCTCATAGCAAGCAGTTATACTTGAAGTATGCTAAAATAAAGGGTTGACCCTGAGTTTTTAAATTTTGTTTTGTAATTGAGTTTTTCCATAGTGAAGGCTTAGTTAGCTGCGAAAGCAGAAAGAAATCAAGCTAGCATTTAAGGGTAGCACTGATTACCTGGACACATGATTGTCTCATATAACCCAAGAGCAGAGAGTATACCTGAGACTCCAAAAGGATGGACATGAATCAGAACACTCCAAGGTAGCCACCATCTTAGTTTTTTACTTTGTGGAATTCATGATCTCTCATCTCTGTACATATACATATATATTCATGTTATATATATATTTTATACATATATATTTCTATAAAAGAAAATAGTTATTTCTAATTAGGCTTTAACTGAAGACCAGGTATTGTGCTAAGTAACTCAATTTATTATCTCATTTGATCTTTAAAGACAATTTTGAAGATGAAGAAATTGCAATTTAGGAAGATTGAATAACTTGCCCAGAGTCACATAGTAGAGTTGTGATTGCAAGTGTAATAGAGGGAGTAAAAGTGCTATTTAAAACTGTAGCTACATTCCATGGATTGGGGAGAAGGTATAATTTGTACTTTTATTGCTGCCACTACTGTAGCTACTATAATCCATTATAGGAAAAACCATAATCTCTGAGTCATTGATGGCTTTTTGTGACCATTTGTTAGATGGATAGCTTGAAGGGTGACTTCAGGCATACTACTTCTCATAGTAGAATGACAAGGATGGCAATCTGGGAGAATGGGATGAGGAAATAAGATGGGAGATTGAAGGGAGAGAAATGAACCAGCAAGATGATAAGTGTGGAGGCAATTGGAGATGGGGGGAGAAAAGCTCACAGGAGAGAGATAATAGCAGTTTTAGGGAAGGAGTGTCTAATACGTAGTTCAAATTTGCTTAATTTGTGGTATAGCTTCTATCCTGAGTTACAAGCCTTCATTAAAAATTTGCTGATAGACAATAGGCCTGTATTTATGGCTGATTTTGTGTGGAAGAGAGTTGGCATATTGGGCAGATGTCAGAGGCAAGGTGAGGGAATAGTTCCAAGAAAGAGGGCAGAGAATTCAAGTCAGCAGTGAATCTGAGTTTGAAGTTGACCATTATGTCCCCAAGAGATCACAGATATTTTGGAGAGCATATAGTCTTCTACTAAATGTTGTCTTGGAATTTGTAATAATGTTGCAAAATGTTAAATAGCTGGCATTTGGATTACACAGTAAAGATCTGTCTTACTCCTTAGGCTTAAGTCTGTAATAACTGAAACTGGCTCAAATTTACAGATGGATTAACCTTGAAAACTTAACCAGGGCATCAACTACATCAAAGCACTTTTTCTATTTGTGGGTTGTAATAGAAACCCTAATGGGGTTTCTTCTCTAATATGGGTTGTAGACATCTCACCATCATAACATGAACCACATTGTATAATAATTCTTGTTTATAGGTGTCTTTTATTTAAACCATTAGTAATTTGAAGCATAAATCATGACAATGTATATTAATATCTCCACCACTCAGCCAGTTCTGGATATAAACAAGGAGGCAGAGTAAATAAATTCTTATATTTTTCTTTGTTGGATAAAGTCCTTATTCAAAAGATCCCTTAAGAAGACATTTATTTGTTGGGAATCTAATGAGTGTTGTGATTGAAAACTCAAGTTTTGGAGTCAGGAAGACCTGGATTTTGGTCCCAGTTTTATGATCTTGGACAAAGTTCTCAAGCTCAGAATCTCTGTTTCCTCACCTGTAAAACATGGATGACACTAGAACCTATCATATTTTGTAAGTATTAAATCAAATTTGTACATGATGCCATGTGCGTATTGTCCAGCACATAGTATCATATGAATAAATAATGACAAATATTGTTTATTTTCCCAGTGAGCAATTCATGCACCTCTGTGCTAAGCAGAGTGCTGACACCTTTCACTTACATCTCTCAGGCTCTGAGACATGCTGCTGAAACGTAGCTTCACCTTTTTTTGTTGTTGTTTGCTGCATGATGGGGTAACATTTCATTATTTTCCATGAGTACCCCATTATTACAGCACCATTTGTTGAATTTTTGTTTGTTTTTTGTTTGTTTTTTGGGAAGTTCATGGACCAGGTTGTTTCTTGGAAGGTGCATGGATCAGGAACGAACCCAGGTCTCCAGCATGGCAGGTGAAAATCCTACTACTGAGCTACCTTTGCACCCCTTTAGCTTCATTTTTATGTATACCTGGTCATTGGACTTTTGCTTGTCTGAGTCATAATGTGTTAGCAGGCCTGAATGGGCAAGAGGGGTTACATGTGGAAGCGTCCTACCTTCAAGACCTTGGTCTTGAAAGGTTCCTCATTGATTAGTAGACACCTCATGTCTTCAAGAGAGCACCACCTGTACTGTCCAGCAGGCATCCCTAATCCTCAATGGTGATATTTTCCAAAGTATGCAACATGCTTATCAAGACTTAAATGAGAAAGAATTCCATGGTCAGTGTATGTGTAAGCTGCTGGACTAAATAAATTTCTTTATTGTATGAATTATCAAAGTTTTCAACAGATTAAAATGCTTCTTTAATTTCTAAGATGAATTAATAGTTTTTAACATTTACATATCATGAGGAAGATAACCATGAAACCCCTTTGAGAAAAATCCCATGGGGCAATATTATATTCCCTGCTCTTCTACAACTATTAATCTTCCTGTGCCTTGTGAGAAAACTAATTTTAAGGGGCCCAAAAGAGCAGTAATGAGTCAACAGAAGCAACTTATCCAACTGATTACTGTCTTCACTGAGAATGGGCACGATAGGTTCAAAATCAAAGATTCTTTACCTAGAGTTACACTTTTTTTACTTAGGTCAGTTTTTGAAAGAGGCTTAAGAAACAGGGGTTCTTTCAATGTAGACATTTGACCCTGAACATTTGCATCTCTCCAACAAAAGAAATAAAAAAGTAAAAAGAAAAAACTCACACATGTCATATCCCTTACCCCTTCCTCTCATTGACCACTGGTATTTCAATCTACTCAATTTATTTAAGCTTCGATCCCCCTATTATTTGTTTATTTTTTATTCATATATTTTACTCATCTGTCCATACCATAGATAAAAGGAATATCAGATACAAGATTTTCACAATCAGACAGTCACATTGCAAAAGCTATATAATTATACAATCATCTTCAAGAAACATAGTTACTGGAACACAGCTCTACAGTTTCAGGTACTTTCCTCTAGCCACCCTAATACACCACGAACTAAAAAGGGAATATCCATATAATGTATAAGAATAACCTCCAGGATAACCTCTTGACTCTGTTTGAAATCTCAGCCATTGATACTTTATTTTGTCTCATTTCTCTCTTCCCCCTTTTGGTTGAGAAGGTTTTCTCAATCCCTTGATGCCAATAGGATTTCTGTTGCCAGGTAGGTTTATACCCCTGGGAGTCATGTCCCACATAGAGGGAGGGCAATGAGCTTGCTTGCTGTGTCAGCTGAGAGAGAGACCATATCTGAGCAACAAAAGAGGTTCTCTGGAGGTGACTCTTTGGCCTAATTTTAAGCAGGCTTAGTCTATCCTTTTCAGGGGTAAGTTTCACAGGGGCAAACCCAAAGATCGAGGGCTTGGCCTACTGATTTGGTTGTCCCCACTGTTTGTGAGTATATCAGGAATTCTCCAAGTGGGGAAGTTGAATTTTTCCCTCTTTCTCCCAATTCCCCCAAGGGGAGTTTGCAAATACTTCTTTATTCACTGCTCAAATCACTTTAGGATTTATTGGGGGCATCACACAACTATATGATGATGTTGTGAGCCACTGACTGTAACCATGTCAAGAATGTTTGTATGTCAAGAATGTTTGTTTGTTGTTAACAATAAAAATATTAAAAAATAAGTTCGACCTTGAGTGAGAACAAGGTATATGGGCAGTTAGTAATTTTACAAACATTGACCTGTGACTACAGCTACTTTTAGTTTTAGCTCTGCTACTCCCATATTGCAGGGGGAAACCATTTCATTTGCTTAGGGTCTTTGTATTTCTAAAAATCTGCTATGAGGTTGGTAAGAATTGTTCTCTTTAGAATATGTTGAGAATTACACTGTGGCATCACAACTTGTCCAGAAGCCAAAAAATTCCAACATTTTTAAATTTTGTACTGTTCAGTCCCTGTAAGCCCTGGCTATTCTGGTCACTACTTAATTGTATTGTTCAACAAAAGTTCTTGCTCCTGAAGTTTGGCTGCTAATAGAGTATAGGAAGGCAGCCAAATATATACTACATCCACATGAAGTATAATCTAATAATCTCACTGGATTTGCAAAAAGAATGCTTTCTAGAATAAAGCCCTACACAAGGAAAACATAACAAGGAACAAAACTGTCATGCAGCTGACTTTACAATGATTGTTTGCTCTACAGCGCAACATCTTAGCCTATGTCTCTGGGGTTCTACTTGACTTTGGAAGTTATCCTGGCTTCTCCTTACTTGATACATTTTCTCATCCAGAAACACTTAGATCCTGAAAAACAATCATGAGCTTTATGGTTTTGTGGCAGCCATTGTGGAATTGTCTTGAGACAGTTGTTTTCACTTCTTGTAGTGTCCACTCAGAAAGGTTGCTATGCTCTACAAATCTCTGGAAGTTGTCAGTTACCAGAGGAAGCATTTATTCATTTTTTAAATTTATCCAACAAATATGTATTGAAATTGCTTCTTTGTACAGATATTCTTCTAGTTCTTGGAATTCAGAAAATCCAGGTATCCCTCAGTGACACTATCTAACCTCATAATTCAAGTACACAGATAGTGTAAACTTATGTCATAAACTAATTTTATTCAGTGAGTCAGTAAAGCAAACAGGGAACTCTCAAATGCAAGAGGAAAGGGGAAATCTTCCTGCTTAACTTCAGTTATCTACAAAATGCTGTGCTGATATAGCCACTTCTTTTGCTTGTTTTTAAGACCAGACTTGGCATGTGCCTCTTCACACTATGTTAGTTTCACATCTGTATTCAATCACTGTTAGAAAATAAGGAACCACCTCTTGGGTGACTTAACTTGCACTGATTTTCCCTCTACTGGATCACATGACTCTGACCCTCTGGCCATAGTTGATTGATAGAGGGGAGCCACTTTACCATGGGCCTATGACAAGGTAATGTAGTTCCCTAGAATGGAGTTCCATGAGTCTTTTCTGTCATGGTTTCTGGACCTGCCTGCAGCCTCTTCATCCCGAGTCTTGGTCATTCAGTTCTTCCTTTGATTACATTAACTATTTCCACAGTCTTTTAATCAATCTTAATTTTTGCTTTCTAATCCAATGATAGTTTTTGTTTCTTGAAACAAGAAGAATCTTAACTAGGTCAATAAATTTTATGAAATTGTCCAACAAAATTCTCTAACCTTAAAGCTGTTCAATACATTTTTTGACAGCAAGCACAGTGATGACTTTTCTGTTCTATTCAAGATAGTCCAGGATTCTCCTTATGTTGCTTCTATCCTCTCCTCTTTCTTAATACAAGTGGTAACTTGCTGTTGTCCTAGTCTACTGTTTTGAACCTTGAGCCTGATTTTTGAGCTTGTTGACTGATCATGCTTTTCTGTCCTGGCCATTATGCTCTGTGGACTTAGGTCAGATTCACTACTACAACTCTCCCCACTCTTGGCCATCTCCCTTAGGATCAATTATTTCTGCTTTGGCTACTGATAATCTAAGCCCTAACTTTGGTTTGCTTGGCCAGTGCAATGAAGATAGTATCCCACAGGTAATATCTGCAGGGGGATAGTTCAGGTGATAGTGAAGGATCAATAACTAAATATTTTGGTTTGTGATTTGGACTCTTGATACTGCTTTTCCAGCTCCTTCCAATATACTCAAGCCAGTTTAAAATATTAAGATGGGGCAAGCCATGGTGGCTCAGCAGGTAAGAGTGCTTGCCTGCCATGCCCGAGGACCCGGGTTCGATTCCCAGTGCCTGCCCATGTTAAAATAAATAAATAAATAAATAAATAATAATAATAATAAAATATTAAGATGATCAAATATGCAAGTATGATTTTTTAATACAACAAAGTAACTGGACTTGTAATATGGGACATTTCACATTCCAAGAACAGAGAGCTTTATGAAGCTCTATTAATTATATAAGTCAAATGTTACAAGTACTTTTATGAAAAAAGACTATTATTAGTTAGTCCTATTTCTCTTAGAGTTCAAATTTTTAAAATGATAAACATCAGTTCATCTTTTAAGACTATTCCTGTGTTACTTGTCCATGAGGCTCTTTCTGACTGCTCAAGTAGAATTGTCCTTTCCATCTCTGGTCCCACTGTACCTGGAAAATATTTTCACCTCATTGCCTCTGACACTCTACTGCACATGTTTCTTAACGTGTCTGTCATTGATCCTGCACAAGACAATACAATCCTTAAAGCCTGGCCATATCTGATATATATCTTTATACCTGGGTTTTTTCTTTTTCTTTTTGCATGGGCAGGCACCAGGAATCAGACCCGGGTCTCTGGCATGGCAGATGAGAACTCTGCCTGCTGAGCCCTCATAGCTCACCCTATACCTGGGTTTTATACAAGAAAAGAGACAATAAATTTTGAAAAATAGATTCTTGATCATGTTGAAAGATTGGTTAGAAAAAAATTTTCAGATTAAATGGATCTTTAACTGTTTACCCATCACACTTTTTTGAAATTTCTTAATTCACTATGGTTCTTCTATTCTTATCTGTTCTATAGCTTTACTTCTTTCTGATAATGTTTGGGCTCTATATTAAATATCTTAATAATTATGTAAATTAAATCTATAGAGCAGGTTTAGGTCAGATGCACTTATCATTTTTAGAAAATCCTGGCATTTTGAGACTAATCACAAAGAAAATGGTGTTACAGCTATAACTGAGGCTAAAAGTGGTTGAAGTCTTGACTTTGAAGCTTGAAAAAACCTTGAATTGATTTGATTCAGAAGAATCATTTCCTTTCTAACAAGTTTTAAGAAATGCACTCCTTTAAGTGCGTTTAAATTAATACACTTAAAGATGGAAATATAGTTCATATGAAAGACGATATAATTGGTAGACTAAAACTACTGGTAGAAAAGGAGCAAGAAAATACTTTTCAGAATAAATATAGTTTTACTGATTTCACAAGTTTAGTTTGGGAAAGAAACTACTTCATAACTATCTAAGAAATCTGAAAACTGTTGTTAATAAAAAACAGTTTCAAAATTGATAAAATATCTGACATGATCCTAAGCTGGATTTACTCTGATAAAAGAATGTACTTGCAATCCTGTACCACACACTTAATTGTCAAAATGAGAACCTCTATATTTCTCTTTCTGTCTTCTAAAATGACCAGCCCTGTCCCAAATAGTGGCTGCTCTGTTATCTTTAGTCCCAAAGTGAGGATGATGTGGAGCAGAGTTGCTTCTGATTTTTGATGTTCATGTATTATGAATACAAAATAAACTTTTATTGCTTAAGCCACTGAAATGGGAGGGTTGGTTGGTTGTTATTGCAGCAGAGCCTATTATAACCAATACTGCAAATGTGTGGCAGAAGTAGGTTTTGTGGGTGGAAATGAGGAGTTTTGTTTTGAATAAATTGTCTAAGTTATTTATGGAGGTGTGGTCAAGTAATAGTTCTTTAGTAAAAGTGATACTAACAGGGCAGGGCATGGTGGCTCAGCAGGCAAGAATGTTTGCCTGTCATGCCAGAGAACCCAGGTTCAATCCCTGGTGCCTGCTCATGTAAAAAAAAAAAAAAAAAAGTGATACTAATAGTAAATAGAGTGGATTTCACCCCTTTTTAGTTTTAGTCTTGGGCTATTGGAAGATAGAAGACTCTCAGATTTCATATATTTTTTTCCAAATTGAATGTATTTTATTAACATGGTAGTTAATAAACATGTGCACACATACTCACACACTCAGAATGGTCTGCCTGGGGAAAAAAAACCCTAAATATACCTAAGGGGAAAATGAAAAAAAATAGATTTTCATTATTGTAGGCAGTTAGGTCCACATTATTTACAAAGCTATTGCCAAATCTCAGATTTAATATTAATAGTGAGCATTTTAATTTATATTCTAACTGTATAACTCCATTCTGTAACTTAACTGTGCAGATAAACTCAATCACATGTGTGAAGATGTTCGTTCAGAAAATTTCCAAGAAATACTTCAATGGCTTTTAGGCACTAGTTTTTTGGAAATTGCTTTCAAATTCAGACTTTTTGTTTTCTCTTCAAGAGTAACTTTTTAGTTGATGCTTGTTCTAGTTTGCTAGCTGCCGGAATGCAATATACCAGAAACAGAATGGCTTTTAACAAGGGGGATTTAATGAGTTGCTAGTTTACAGTTCTAAGGCCGAGAAAATGTCCCAATTAAAACAAGTCTATGGAAATGTCCAATCAAAGGCATCCAAGGAAAGATACCTTGGTTTAAGAAGGCCGATGAAATTCAGGGTTTCTCTCTCAAGTGAGAAGGCATGTGGTGAACACAGTCAGTGCTTCTCTCTCGGCTGGAAGGGCACATGGCAAATACGGCATCATCATCTGCTAGTTTTCTCTCCTGGCTTCTGGTTTCATGAAGCTCCCTGGGAGGCATTTTCCTTCTTCATCTCCAAAGGTTGCTGGCTCATGGACTCTGCATCTCATGGCTACATCGTTCTGCTTTCTCGGAATCTCTCATTCTCCAGAATATTTCCTCTTTTATAGGACTCCAATAAACCAATCAAGATCCACCCAAATGGGTGGAGACATGTCATCCCCTAATCCAGTTTAACAACCATTCTTGACTAAATCACATCAACCAGGGAGATGATCTCATTACAGTTGCAAATATACAGTATTGAATAGGGATTATTCTACCTTTATGAAATGGGATTTATATTAAAACTTGGCTTTTCTTAGGGGGCATACTTCCTTTCAAACCAGCACAATGCTCATTTGCTTTGTTGGATGATAGATAAGAGGGACCCTTTTGTTGTGCTCCATGGTGGTTTGATCAAAGTAATTCCTAATTTGGGTGTACTGTCTCTGATTTTATAGAAAGTGGAGAGGTGCCAGACAACCCAGAGCTGTTCAGATTTAAAGTTTGCTCAACAGGATATAAGGTGGAAAGACTAAACTCTAAAATTTGAGTATCTGGGTCAAAGTATTGGTGTTTTGCTGGTCTGATTAGTAAGTGCATACAGCAGTGTTTTGGAGTCTCTAATTTTGCTGAATTGCATTGACATTTTCCCTGCATTTCCTCTTGCATCTGAGGTCTCATCATTTCTTTTATTCTGTCTCCTAGGATACCATGCACGCACACACATTTATCCCTTTCCTTCTGCTCTTACCTTACCTTGTATGATTGTTTCTTCTTTCTCTACCTCTCAAGTTTTTATTCATCCTTTAAAGCCTGTTCAAAAATTTTTCTCAGTCCTTTTGATAATATATCAGAGAATTTGTATACATCTTTCCAGGTACACAGTGTTTCTTTCTGTCCTTCAGTTTTTAAGCTTCTTTGAATAGAAGATGTCCACCAGTCACTTTCTTATTCTCTGTTCCCTGTAGGAGGCATTATGATACTCTGTGCATACCTATAGGCTCTCAATAAATGTTTTCTACATTTAAATGGAGTCATGACAAATTTGAAATCTCTTCTGACTCAAAAATATCCCCTAAGGAACCAGAAACACAGCTACCTTTGTATCTCCTGTGTCTACAATGCCATTCACTAGTTCATATGAGGGAATGGAAATGGGAACTAAATTAAATGATACACCTTATAATATTTTTTACATTTTTCAACATACCCTAATATGTATATGATTCATTTGAAGGTTCAGAGAAGTCCTTTGAGATGGGAAGAGCAAGTATTCAGCATCTAACTGTCAGTCAGAAACTATATCAGAACTCAAATGCTAATCTCCTGACTACTGGAGTAGTTTTTGCTCTTTCCTTAATTACAATTCATCCCCTTAAAAGAATCCCTTGCAGTTCCAACACATTTCCAGCCTAAGCTAGTCCACATAAATGTACTAGACAGAGTAATTGTTCTTTGGTGACTTTTCACTGCTCAAGTAAACTCTTCTTATTTTTCTGCTTGAAGAGCATGTACTTTTATAAAGCATGGATTTTTTGCTTGATATTGCACATTGATGCACAGGAGTTGCCAAGTGGGTAGTTTAACTTGATTGACAGCTCAGTTCAGTGAAACCTTCAAAGCTATTTGAATCTTTTTAGGTAGAAGGCCACTTGTTTGACTGAGTCAACTGGCTCAAATGAATGGAGAATTTGTTGAAGAATCTGCAGAACTTGGAGTTCTATAAGGTAGTATCTGGTGAAGAACAGTGCAGCTAACCTAACACATAGTTGATTCAAATACAAATGTTATATCTGCAAGAGGGAAAATTAACAGAAACAGTTCAAAATTAGAAATGCAGTTAGCAAAATACCAAGCAACTGGAGTATCCTGAAAATTAGGACACGTTAGTAAAATCTACCATAATCTTACACTTATAAAACTAAATAATGAGAAGAGATTACCGTTAATACAAAACAGTTACAATTATCTTCAGCATAATTTGTAGACTATGCATAATAGTTACTCCATTACCTATATTAAACAATCGTAGATTAGAAAGAATCATAAGAGCATCCCATCCACTCTGTAAACATTTCTTTTAATTAAGCATGCGGTGGTATTGCTGAATCTTTAATTAGGATCAGCTAGACAAGGGCTAAATCCTTATGAAATTTATTTTATCAGGAATTACATTTTACTGCTGGAAAACACAAGTTCTGAAATATCTAAAATTTATTTGAACACTTGGAATAGGTTTTATCTAGACCATTCCTCTGAACTGGTCTGGAATGGATAGAATAGAAGGAGTCATAAATTTACTAATAAATTTACATAAATTAAATTGTTGTTCATTGTAGAATACCAGTTTTGATATGGGATAAATTATGAATGAATCAGAGCATTGAAATGTGTGTTATCTTCAAAAAATGACCAAACTATTGAGCATTTAAAGAAGCTATGTTGACAAAAAGAAACAGCACAGGATAGTACCACAACTAAAGAAATGAATACTCAACAGGATAGAGATGAAACGACTGCATTATAAAAAAAGAAGCATTAAAACAAATCTATAAAAGATGCATCAACATTATATTTTAAATATCATATAAAAATAACATCATTTACATGTGAGGTTCAGATTAATTTATAATGCAATTACACATATGTTGTTTCATTAGATCCGCAGAAATAAATAGCATAGTTAATATATTTTCCCATTTACAAATATGGAAACTAAAGTTTAGAATGTTTGACTAACATCCACCTTACTAGTGTGTCTAGTTTTTCTTATTTCCTTCTCAGTGTTCTTTGCACTTAAGAGAATGCCCATTTATGATGTAGACTGAGATACCAGGAAGATCTGTTCTATGACTGAAAAATTTTTCATTCAATTAGGATGACAGGCAAAAAGCTTGTCAAATGTGTATGTTTTCAAAAGTCTTGGTTCATAATAAGCATTCAATAAATGTGTGAGTGAAGGAATGAGCTAAGTGTCATAAAAGACAACACATGCTAAAAGAGTTCAAGATCTTCCACAGATCCTTCTTGGATAATTGCATCTTTAATCCCGGCTTCCTCTGAGATATTTGATTGGATACATGGGCCATACACCTAATCTCTCTAGCAGATGGCTATTCAGTGATGCCCTGGTTCAGAAATCTGTTCTCTGGGGACACACCTCCCAGTAACTCAGGGAAAGACCTCTAAGGGCTACTTCTGGCTCTGGTCTCAAAGCACACAGTCTGGATGTACTGAGAATTTTCCAAATCATCAAGTACTAGTTCCTCTGGAAGCCCTGATTTGTTACACAGTTCTCTGTTGCTGAAAGTCAAAGAAAGGGCTGTTGTTCATTCTGTGAGGCCTGCAGGTAAAATGATGGGGTGGAAAGTCAAAATTCTGCCCTGTCATACTGCTACAATTACAATGACTGCACTTTAACCCCTCTGCATGACAGAAAAGGAAGTGGTTTATACCCAGTCACATATCTTAAAACCCTAATAGCCCAAAGACCAGGGGCCCTGTAACAGAGTCCAATGCCAGGCACTGTTGGATCCCTGTCCTTCAGGAATACATTGGGCATATATCCAATTTAGATGCTCTCTTTATTTATTTAGCACAAGATTGAGTTTGCCATTGTCCATCTTTCCGTAGATTCCAATCTCCAAAGACTCTGTATTTTCCTATTTATGACATCCTTTCCAACTCCCAAAACTTATGCTGTACCCTCTGCCATTCGCAGTGCTTTTCAGAGAAATCCTTTCTGTTCTCACCCTTTTAGTCTATCCAAAATCCACCTCTCTACCCAAGGACACCACATCACCTGCAGCCAATTGTAGTTTGGGGCTGTTTTCTTTCTCACTCTCTTTTTATCTCTTGGCCTAGAGGAAAGAAAAGAGTGTGGTTTTCCTTCTTTTTTAGCTGTTTCCAGACTACTCTTCCTCTCTCTTACTTAAATCCCCCAGTTGTGAATCTTATGCCATAAATCTGTATTAACCACTACACTGCCTTGTGGTAGTCATCTTCTAACTCTCTTCCTTGAGGATGTTTGCTACTGGCTCAATTACTCTCTTCAGCAACACTGTTGTCATAATTTTCTGGGGGATATTATTATCCAAGTTGTTGATCATTTTACTACTTTAGACTTTAATTTTTTTTGTATTTTCTTCTTCTAATTATCTTATTCTCTAACTACCTCAGCTACTCACCCCCACTGCAGATCCTAGAGTTCGTGATAACATGATCTCAATGTAAAGCATTCAACTCTCTTTGTCATCTCCAATATTCTCAACTCATTCTTTCTATTACCCCACTTCCAGCTATCATTTAATGTCACCAGGACCTACAATTATTTGCTGGTATGATATTTTCTCTGTTTATTATCCACTTACATCTTTCCAAGTTTAAATTCTATGAATAATTATTACAATCATTCTGATGTTTATACTCCTATGTCCCTTGCCCCTTTCTTGCTTCATTGTACTCATTTATTAAACTTATAGTCTCCCTTACTTGCAAAATGCCACCTTATAACTGAATATAGCTGGAGAAAAACACACAATTGTGTTGATCACTAATGTAATGTAGTCTAACAATTATACTAGATTTTTCTAGGTCATTCATCCTTTAGCTATCTTAGATAATTATTTCATATCATTTCCTCTCTTTTCAAACTGTTAACACATATTCCTTCCTCCTCAGTCTCAGCTTAAAATCATGCTTCCTATTTCATTGAGAAAATTGAAATAATCAGAAAAGAACTTTAATAAGTTCCCAAGACCATATCTAACCATCCAACTGTATCAACCTTCTATCAACCTTCTGTTACTATGGTTGAGCTGTGTTTTGTGAAAAGGCCAAGCCCTCCTCATATGGGGTAGATCTTATTTTATCCCCTTTGGTCTAATTAAGGATATTATTCTAGCATTTCTTCCCTCTCTCCTAATTATTACTATTCCCTCCCCCATATTGGATTTTTCTCATCCCCAAACTAGTCTGTTATTTCTCCAATCTTTAAAACGTTCTCTTTTAACCCTATTTTCATCCATAACTACTTTCCTACTTCTCTTTTTTCCTTTCAAGAAAATTTTTTCAGAAAAGCTTTATGTCCACCCATTATCCATTGTGCCCACTTCCATAAGATTTCTTTCTCTACCTTCACTGAAACTACTCTTGTCAAGGTCACCAGTGTCTTTAACATTGCTAAATCTAGTAGTCAATCCTCAGTCCTCATTCTACTTGACTCATTAGCAGTATTTGACACTGCTGAGCACCGTCTCCTCCATTGAAAATATTGTGTGAAACCAGGAACAAGGCTGCAAACCTCTAGGAATGTTATGCGGAAACAGAACAAACTGGGGTCGAGGCTCCGAAGTTTGAGGAGTGTAAGAATTCGAGAGTTTTGCCACGCAAAGGAGGACTCCAAGAGACGTTCTCTCATGCAACACGCAAGGGGTTTATTTTCCACACATGTGTGGGGCTCGCTGAACACGCAGGAACAGAGAGCCCCAGTCTGAGTTTGCAAAAGCTTTTTAAAGGGTAAGATGAGGGGGGTGGGGGTTGAGCATGGGTCACAGGTGCTGTTTTGCAAAAAAGCAGATAACGAACAGTTTTACAACAAGCATTTCTTAACAGTTTTACAACAAGTAATCTTGGCGCCAGGATTGTTTATCTTCAGCCTGATGGGGCCCATAACTCTTTTCTTTTCAACTCACACAGAATGTATAGCAATGAATATAAGATGACACAAATGTTTTTGCTGGATATTTCTGTTATTCAGAAGCTAAAATATATGTAAATAGCTAAATTAAGCAGGAAAAATAAGCTACTGCTAAGCTTTATAAGATCCTTCTTTACATAAGAAAAGTTAGCTACTTGTTAAGCTTTATAAAATCCTTCTTTACAAGGAGGTTTTATTCATCTTTGGCCATAGGGTTCAGCCAAGTAGCTTCTGAAAGTCTGCGCTCCCAACAGGGGTTGTCACAGAGTTTTAAGGGAAGTGCTTGGCTACCTGCCAATGTATGAAGGGGAGGAGTCTCTGCAGGAGTTTTTCTTATACTGCTTACATGCAGTTTCAGCTGTTCCCAAGATGAGTATCTTGTCTGTGTGCAGTTTCAATTCTTTCCAGGGCCCAGGAACAAGGGAAACTTCTAAAAGGGGGAAATGGCTTGAGTAAACAGGGGCCTGCCAGCCATGAGAGGAAATGGCTTGGGCAAACAGGGGCTGCCTGCTACAAAACACTTTCTTCATTTGGCTTCCGAGATCTTACACTACAAAGTTTTCCTTCTACCTCGTTGTGTTTCCTCTTAATTTTCTTTGTTATGTATTTCTCATTTCCTTTCATTTTTAAAGTGGGAATACTCCAGGGCTCTTTTTTTGACTCCCTTTTATATCAATATACAGTGTTTGGTGATATGACTTAAAACCAATTGTATGCTGGTTGTTTTGGTTTACTAAAGCTGCCGAAATGTAATATACCAGAAATGGAGTGGCTTTTAAACAATGGGAATTTATTAGGTGACAAGTTACAATTCTATAGCCATGAAAATGTCCAAATTAAGGCATCAACAAGAGGATACTTTCTATGAAGAAAGGTCCCTGGCATCTGGGACACGTCTGACACATGAGAAGGCACATGGCTAATGTCTGCTGGTCCTTCTTTCCATTTCTTTTAGGTGTAGGCTTCAGTGGCTCTTTCAGCTTCTGTGGGTGTTTCTTAGCATCTTTAGGGCTTTTCCCTCTCTCTGCTCCCTCTCTGAGGATTCTCTCTGAGCTCTCTTGGACTTTTCTGTCTTTTCTTCTCTTCATAGAGGATTTCAGTGAAAGGATTAAGACTCACCTTGTATAGAGTTGGGCACCTCTCAATTGAAATAATCTAATCAAAAGTTCCCGCATACATTAGGTCTGTACTGATAGGAATGGATTAAATGAACGTGGCCTTTTCTGGGGTATATAACAGCTTCAAACCAGCCCACTGGTGAATGACATATTGGCAGAGGGTATTATTAAGTCTTGTCCTAGTTCATTGTATTTAAAGCAGCCATAGAATGCCCATTGAATTGCTCTCTCATTATTTATCTAATTCTTGCCTCCTATGCCTTTATCTCTCCTTAATTCTCC
This sequence comes from Tamandua tetradactyla, assembly GCF_023851605.1. Lineage (NCBI taxonomy): Eukaryota > Metazoa > Chordata > Mammalia > Pilosa > Myrmecophagidae > Tamandua > Tamandua tetradactyla. The sequence continues at coordinate 51,763,156 of NC_135337.1, forward strand.
TCCTAATCTCTCTTTAACTCCTCTTACTGCCTTTTAGTTGTTCCTCAGACACTCCAGGAAGCAACTGCCTCAGGGTATCTCATTGTTTTTCCCTTTGCCTAGAACCACAAATGTCCCCTCTTTTAGCTCTTTCTGCTTTTTACTCAAATGTAACCTCTGTAATGAGGCGACTAGGTCAACATTTCCTATACCCCTTTCTATCTAATATATAACATATTTAAATGATTTATGTTATTTTAATTTTTTCCTTCACTAGAATGTAAGGATAAAGAGGGCAGAAATATTTTTTTTCCTCACAGATACATCCCTCTATAAATGCTTGATGAATGAATGAACAAATGGGCTAGAAATAAACCTGAGACTGGTAGCTAAACAAGAACACCCTTGAAGTTCCCTTCATATTTAACTGTATTGGCTCAAGGTAGACTGGAGAGTGATTTACAGTTATTTTCTATTGAGATGAACTTGTTTTAGATTTAGAGAGCAATTTGTTATTCTTTGAAATGATGGAAATTTTACAATCGTCAAGGGATTAACTCTACCAAAGATTGTTAGTGGTGTTATGTGGAGAGCTCAGAGTGAAAAGATCTGAAGAGAAATAGGACGGTGCTATGGAAGCCGGTGGGCAAAAAGGACTTAAAGATTCTGCTGTCATCACAACCACAGAAGCTGTAATTTTTATTGGTCCCAATGACAACTTTGTGCTAGGTTCAGGGTAAGATCTTCTCTTCTGTTCTTGAAAGGAGAAGTATACAAGGATAGCCACTAATGCACATTAGTTCATGTGAGTCCCTTTCTCTGTCTACTTTTAGCATCCCTCTTTCTTTCAAAACGTCTGAACACATTCTGCCCATATTTCAGGCATGTGCTTGGAAATTTTCTCTCATCTTTCTTATTTTCTTTTTGGACTCAAGTGTCCCTTTTTGTCTGCACTCCAACAGCAACCTATTTGTACCTCAACTATTTTCATACTTTAATAGTATGTTTACTTTTCTGTATTTCCCCAAACTATGGACTTTTGAAGTATGGAATTGTTCATCTTTGGGTACCTCAAGACAAACATAATACCTAGATCCCTGTACAGTGAACACATATCCTCCTTTTACTGAGTGTCAGGCACTAGGCTAAGTGTTTCACATATATTACATCATTTGATTCTCACAATAAGCTTGTGAAGGAACTACTATCATGTCCTTTTTTGAAACTAGAGAAGAAAAAGAATGGGTTTACAGAAAAATCATGGATAAAATGCAGAGTTCTCATATACCACCCTATTATTAATACCATGCATAGATGTTAAAGTATGCATTTTAATAATCTGTTAATTTCTCCTAATGACCACATCCATAAATATATTTAAGTCCTGTAAATTACATTCATAATCTTGTGCTACCATCACCATCATCCATTAACAAAACTTCTCTGTCATCTCATACAGAAACGCTGTACAGCTGCTTTAGTTCCCCATTCACTACCCTTAACCCTGGCCCATGTATCCTATATTATACTTTCTGACTCTATCAATTAGTTTATGTTAATTATTTCATATCAGTGAAGTCACACAATATTTTTCCCTTTGCATCTGAATTATTTTACTCAACATGTTTTCTTCAAGGTTCATTCATGTCACATGTATCACAACTTCTTTCTTTTTATGGCTGAATAATATTCCATTGTTGGATTATACCACATTTTGTCTGTCCATTCATCAGTTGATGGACACTTCAATTGCTTCCAAGTTTTGGCAATTGAGAATAATGCTGATATGAGCATTGGGGTGTAAATATGCATTCACATTCTTCCTTCCAAATCTTTTGGAATTGGATTACCAGGTAATATGGTAATTCTTTATTTAACTTGTCAAAATATCTTTGTAGTGGTGGTCCCATTTTACATTTTTACCAGCAATGAGAATGAGTGTTCCCGTTTCTCCATATCCACTCCAACACATAATTTTTTTTTAATAGTAGCCATTCTACTATATGTGAAGAGGTATCTCATTGTGGTTTGAATTTATTTCCCTAATGACTAATGATGTTGGGCATCTTTTCTTGAGCTTTTTTTCCATTTGTGTATCTTCTCTGGAGAAATGTTCATTCAAATCTTTTGCCCATTTTTTAATTAGGCTGTTTGTCATTTTTGTTTGTTTGTTCAGTTGGAGGACTTTTTATATGCAAGTTCGCTTTGTTTATTTTTTCCTCAGTTTTGCTGTGCTTTGGGTGCAAAGTCTAAAAAACCATTGCATAATACAAGGCCCTGTCTTTTCTTCTAGGAGTTAATGTAGTTTTGATTTCTTTTTTTTTGCACGGGCAGGCACCAGGAATCAAACCCGGGTCTCTGGCATGGCAAGCGAGAAAGTCTGCCTGCTGAGCCACTGTAGCCCACCCAGTTTTGATTCTGATATTTAGGTATTTGATCCATTTCAAGTTAAGTTTTGTATAAGGTGTGATATAGTGGTCTGTCTTTTTTTTTTTTTTTTTGCACATGGACATCCGGTTTTTCCTGCAGTATTGTTGATGAACCTTTTTTTTCCTCATTGGGTGGATTTGGCACACCTGTCAAGAATCAGTTGTCCATAAATGTGAGGGATCATTTCTAAACTCTAAATATGATTCCATTGGTCTATCTGTCTCTTTTTGTGCCAGTCTCATGCTTTTTGATTACTGTGGATTTGTAATAAGTTTTAGATCAGGAAGTGTGAGTCCTCCATTTCCATTTTTCCTTTCGAGATGGCTTTGGCTATTTCAGGTCTCTGACCCTTCAAATTGAGTTTGATAATTTGCCTTTCCATTTCTGCAAATGGACTTTTTTGAATTATACTGAATTTATAAATTCCTTTGGGTAGAATTGAGTCATAACAATATTTGGTTCCAATCCATGAATACAGAATGTTTTTCTATTTATTTAGATCTTTTTGCTGCTTTGAAGCTGTTACGTACCCCAGATGAGGCCAATTTCTTTTAATACATTTCTGTGGGGGCAGACGTGTTAGGGGTGAGACATTTTGGTTAGGTGGTTTCAAGATGTCCACCCATTCAAGGTTGGTGTGCTAGTTTGAAACTTATGTACCCCAGAAAAACCATGTTCCTCTAATCCTGATTTAATATTGTAGGGTGGGACTCTTCATTACATTGTTTCCATGAGGATGTGACACTTCTAAGTGTGAGTGTGACCTTTTGGTTAGATGGAGAGGTGATCTGCCCATTCAAAGTGGGTTTTGATTAGTTTATTGGTGTCCTTTATAAAGGTAGATATTTTGAAAAGTACAGTTGCTTCAGAGATGACAGAGACAGACGTTTGGAAATTGTGGAAGCCTCAGGGGATGCCAGGAGCTGAGAGAGCTGGCAGAAGCTAAACAGGAACAAAAAGTAACATAGATGCAGACATTTGGAGATGCTTGGGGACAGACAAAAGCTCAGAGAGGAGGCCATTGCAACTAGGACCTGAAAGCAATGAAAGCCAGGAGCAAAAGGCCTGCAGATTTTGCCATGTGCCTTCCTGTGGTACAGAGAAACCCTGAACAGGACTCAGCCTTTCTTGAGTAAATGTATCCTCTTGTTGATGCCTTAATTTGGACATTTTCATGGCCTTAGAACTGTAAACTTGTAACTTAATATATCCCCTGTATAAAAGCCATTCCATTTCTGCTATACAGCAATCTGGAAGCATTAGCAAACTAAAATAGTGGGTCTTAGTTCTTTTATTGGAGTCATTTATGAGAGGTAAAGGTCAAAAAAGGCCAAGAGAGCTTAAGGAGAAAAAGCCTTAGAGGAGCTAAGAAATGACCCAAAAAGGCTTAGAGGGAGAGCCACTGAAGCTAGAAGCTGAAGGTAACAAAATCTGGGAGAACAAAACCAGAAACAGCTGTCAAGTGCTGTCCCATGTGACAGTGTGACCCACATGCCAGTGGCCTTTCTTCAGAGAAGGTATCTTCCTGTTATTGCCTTAATTGGGACATTTTCATGGCCTTAGAGCTGTAAACTTGTAAGGTAATAAATTCCCCTTGTAAAAGCCTATTCATTTTTGGTGTATTGCATTCCAACAGCCTTAGCAAACTGAAACAGTTTTTTAAACATTTCTTTCAGCAATGCTTTTTAGTTTCATGCACAAGCCCTTTACAAACTTGGCTAGATATATTCCAGATATTTGATTCTTTTAGTTATTGTAGATGGAAATGTTGTCTTAATTTCTTCTTCCAGTTGTTCATTATGATGCTGATCTTATACTCTGCCAGTTTTCTGAATTCATTTATTATCTCTAGGAGCTTTGATATAAATTTTTCAGGATTTTCTGGATATGGAATCATATCATCTGCAAAGAAGTAAAGTTTTACTTTTTCCTTTTCAATTGGATTCCTTGTATTACTTTTTCTTGGCTAACTACTCTAGCTAAAACTTTCAGTTTAATGTAGAATAATAGTGCTGACAGTGGCCATCCTGTTCCTGATTTTAGAGGGGAAGCTTTCAGTTTTTCACCATTAAGTATGATGTTTGCTGAGGATTTTCATATACAACTTTTACCATGTTGAGAAAACTTCCTTCTTTTCCTAGTTAACTATTTCCTTTTATCAGGGATCATTCTAGATGTTGTCACCTGTCTTTTCTGTATCAATTTCAATAATCATGTGGTTTTTTCCCTTTGATTCTGTTTATGTGGTGTATTAAATTGATTTTATCTTTATCTGCTGTTGCGTAACTGGGATAGTTCCCACTTTATCATCGTGTATATAATTCTTCTAATGTGCTGTTGGATTCAATTTCCTAGCATCTTGTCAAGGATACTTACATCTATGTTCATAAGAAATATTACACAGATTTGGTATATGAGTGTTGGCCTCATAGTATGAGTTAAGGAGTGTTCTTGCCTCTAATGTTTTTGAAGAGTTTGAGCAGTGTTGCCGATTCTTCTTGGAGTATTTGGTAAAATCCCCTATGAGGCTTTCTGGTCCTGGGCTTTATCTGTAGGGAAGTTTTTGATTATTGATTCAATCTCTTTACTAGTTATTGGTATGTTGAGATTTTCTGTTTCTTCTTGAGTCTGTGTACATAGTTTGTGGTTTTCAGTAATTTAACTTTTAAAATCTAGATTATCTTGTTTGTTGACACACAGTTGTTCATAGTATCCTCTTATAGTTCTTTTTATCTGTGATTTTTCTTTGTGCCCTTCCTCTTTCTTTCTTTGCCACTTTAGCTAAAGGTTTGTCAATATATTGATCTTATCAAGGACTAATTTTGGCTTTGTTGATTTTCTCTAATTTTTTAAAACTTTATTTCATCTATCTCCACTTGAATCATTATTTCCTTCCTACTGCTGAATTCTCTTTTCTATTTCTATTTTCCATTTCTATTTCTAGATCCTTTTGCTTTGAAGTTTGAGATATTTCTTGCTTTTTTAATGTGAACATTAAAATATATAAATTTCTCTCTCAGCACTACCTTTGTTTTGTCCCATAAGTTTTGGTACTTTGTATTTTCATATTCTTTCACCTCAATATATTTCCTAATCTCCCTTATGGTTTCTTCTTTAATCCATGGGTTATTTAAGAATATGTTTTATAATCTCTATGTATTTGTGGAATTTTCAGTTCTCCCTCTTATTGATTTCTAGATTGTTTCCAATGTTGTTAGAGAAGATACATTGAATGATCCCAGTACCTTTGAATTTATGAAACTTGTTTTGTCACTTAGCGTTTGGTCTATCCTGGGGAATGATCCGTGTGCACGTAAGAAGAATCTCTATTCTGCTTTTTTTTAGGGTGAAATGTTCTGTATATGTCTGTTAGGTTTAGTTGGTTCAAGGTATCATTCATGTCTTCTTTTCCATTATTGGTCTTCTGTCTAGAAGTTCTATCCCTTACTGGAAGTAGAATGTTAAAATCTCCTACTATTAAGTATAACCATGTATTTCCCTTTCGTATCTGTCAATATTTGCTTCATATACTTTGGAACTCTACTGTTAGGTGTGTATATGCTTATAATTGTTAATTCTTCTAATTTAATTGATCACTTTATCAGTATATAATGACCTTTTTTTTCCTTTGTAACAGTTTTTGACTTAAAGTGTATTTGATCGAATATTAGTATAACTACTCCACCTCTCTTTTCATTACTGTTTGCATGGTATATTTTTCCAATCTTTCACTTTCAACATTCTGATGTGTTTGTGTCAGCTAGAAGAGACTCTTAAAGAGAGATCAGTACACTCCAATAGAGGTTTTGGAGTTACCAGCAAAACCCTGACTCAAAAACAGAAGAGGCAAAGCAAGGTCAGCTCTGTAGTGTGCATCAATTCCCTATAAGCCAGTGGTTGTCAATCCGTGGCTGACAAAGAGATGCTCTATGCACAATGCCCTCTTATGTTCATGTGCTGCTACAGTGGAGGAACCCAGCTCTTTCCCCACCAAGGACAGATATACACATGTGTGTGAGTTAGATTTCCTAATACATCCTGACATGAGTCGTATTGTCTCCAGTGAAGGGTTACATATGCTTGGGATAATAATGGAAGGAAAGTACCATGAGAGTCCCCTTATATAATAGAGGTTTGTATTCTATCATTTGGGCTAATCCACCTGGTCCTGAGCACAAGATCTATTTGTGGATCCCACGAAAAGGTGACAGGTCGCACTAGGACTACCTCCACCACACTTTGAACTTAAGGCAAGTCTCTTGCAAAAAGTACATAGTGGGGACATTTTTTAAAAAATTAATTCTGTTTATCTTTATCTTTTAATAAGAGAGCTTAATCCATTCACATTTAAAATACCTACTGATAATGCAAGACTGTCTCCTGCTATTTTGCTATTTAGTCAAAGTATTTTTGATCCTTATAGCATTTTTCCATTGATGTCCACTTTAATATTTATTTCATTTTTTGCATTATGCTATATCGCACCCCTTTTCATTTTTTTCTGGATGTATTTTTCATCTACTTTCTTTGTGGTTACCATGGGGTTCAAATTTAACATACTAAATATATAACAATCTTTTTTTTATTTTGTACTAACTTTAACTTCAGTAGCATACATGTACAGTTTCTATCTCCCAACCTTTTTCATTGTACTTGTTAGATATTATACCTTTGTATATTGTATTTACAAAACCATTAATTTATAATTACTTTTTATGCATTTGCCTTTTAGCCCCTGTAGGAAGTTAGAAGTAGAGTTACATACCAAAAAATGCAATACAATAGTACTGGCATTGATAGTTACCTACATGGTTATCTACTAATTGGAAAAGATGTCAATTTAGCTTCAACAGCCCACATGTTCTTCACTCTCATATTCCTCTGTTTCCCCTCTTTAGGTTGTTTTTCTTCCACACTGCCAGTTTATATTTTGCATGTCCATTTTCAATTGTATTCTAACTCTTATAGGAATTGAAAAGTGATTTTCCTTCATCTCCTTGAATTGAAGATTTGTTTAAACTTCTTTGATCAGTTGTTTCAAATTCTGTGTCTTCTCTGAAGTTTTAATTTGTTCCTTGACTAAGACACAACTTTCCATTTTTTAGTATGGTTATGATTTTGGCTGATGCTTAATTATTTTGATATGTTAATTCTGAAGGTTGATTTCTCCCTCTTGCTTACGTTTTCTTTTTTCTTTTTTTTTTTTTTTTGATCATTGGTTTTATTGTTAAGACTCTTGTTTGATGCTTGATCCAACTCAATCTGGGCCTTTAGAGTGGCCCATGTTTAACTGTTCAGATTTTCACCACTCTTCTGCACCTGACTCATGCCCTGGACATGTGGTACACATTTTAAGATAGCCCTTTTGTAAGCATTTGTTTCACCTCCAAGAGATAGTTTCCTTTTCCCTGTTCCTTCTCTGGGAATCTTGATTGGTTTTGTTTGGTTTTGTGCAGAAATTCCTGCACAGCTCCTAAAATTTGCTTAAATTCTCTTCCTTACTCAGTGTCCCCCTTTCATTACACTTTTCAGTTCTAAGACCTGGCCTATCTTATAGTGGTTCTGTGTTCAACTTTTTTTCTCTATGATGATTTTCTGCCTCTGGCCTCTTCCGTATTAGGGCATTCTGCCCTGGGGAACCACTTGGATAAACACAGAATGGTCTGTCTGGGGCTTAGGTGATCCAGCAGATGGAGACTGGATTGAATGTACACCTCTTGTAGTGTTCTCTTTTATTCTTGGGGGCACTTTTGTGCTCAATGCTACTCAGGTGCTTGTGTTCCAGACAGGATTTTTAAGGACTTGGGATCTCTGTGCCTGGATATTCACAGGGTTCTAACTCACTGCTGAGTGGTTCTGTGGTCTGCATTTGTGGCAGGAGGGACCTGGGCTATGTTGCCTCTGTATGACATTTAAGGCTTGTAAATGTGAGTGAGGGAAAGGGGCCCAGACTTCTACCTTATTTAGGTGTTTTCTTTTCCTTCACTTCAGCATCTGTGGACTCCTTCCCTGTTCTCTATCATACTCCCAAGTTCCAAGCAAGTGGGATTGGTTCTTTAATTAGTTATTTCTTAGGAAAGACTTTTCCAGGGGTGCTTACATCACCATGTCATCCCCACCAGATGATCCTTTTCTCTATCAGCTCTGATTTGCTGCTGAAACCACACAGAACTTTGCATTTCAGTTATGATGGTCTTCAAGTCCAATATTTCTGTTCTGTTTCTTTTTAAAATTTCTCTCTATTTAGCTTCTCATATTGTTCATTCATTTTTTCCTGATATCCTTTACTTCTTTTTCTGTATTTTCTTTCATCTCCTTGAGAATATTAAAGATCATTTCTTATATTTCCTCTATTTTGTCTTTTTCATTGATGTTTACTGGATTTTTAGGCTTTCTTTCAAGAAGCCATATTTCCTGTTTGTCTAATAATCTTCTGCAGCACTCTGAATATTTTAATATTTTAAAATGTTTGCATATAGCTAATTATATTTCAGGAATTTACTTGAGTTACAAGAGCTAACAAACCAAGGAAAGCAATGCAAAAAACACCCTTCAAAGTCTTTGCAAATTGTCTTTGCCTTGGCCTGTGCTCTTCTTTAGAGTTCAGTCCTCCTATCAAGAAGGTCAGCCCAAGGTAACTGCAAAATGGAGGGTCCTCCCTGTCTTTCTGGACCTATGTCTTGTCTTGGGCTTGTATAGCTAGTGGCTTTAAGAGTTCCCCTGTTTATAGGAATTTGAATGTCCCCTCTACTCCCTAAGAAAGACACTTTCTCCTTTTCTGTATCTCCACCACAGGTCTTAAAGCAGGTAAGCCTTTGTCCTAGGCTATGTGACTCAATTGTTTCTTAGACTGCTTTTGCTCTCTTAAATTGCTTTCGCTTAGAGGACAAATTCTGGGAGGGGTGGGGTGCTGAAGGAGTTTCCCAGGTCAGTCTTTTCCAGAGGAAAGGAAGCAGGGACCCATAGAGAGTGTAGAGAGCTTTGCACTGCCCTTGGGAGAGGGAAAGGGAGGGGCCATGAAGGGTGGAGGGGAGCTTTACTTATGGATCATTGAACCTGCATTTTCTTGAATTTCACATGCCCAGTAAATGCAGCATTTTAAATGTTTTCTATAGTTTTGAGGAGGGGCATTGTCTTTAAGCTTCTTCTGCCTCTTTTGCTTAGGTCAGCTTGAAACCATGGCTGCCCTCAGAACCTGGGACCCCAGTGATCTGAAGTAGCAAATGAAAAGAGCGAAAAGCCATCATACTGCACATTCCCAGAACTTGGGGAACTAGGTCTTCATATCTCACCCTGGCACGAGCAAGTTGCACCAGGAGCCAGGGTTCAGCACCTCATTGCTGCCTGCTGTAAGGCTGTGGAATGGACGATAGTCAACGCTGCACAGAGAATGAAGCTTACCAGTGTTTATCACAACTCACCTGCTTTCCCCTGGAAGCCACACAGTTTTCTACTGGACAGAGTTTTAAAATACTTGATTCACACAATGCCTGCTTATATAACAGTTGTTCTGGTGGGGGAACCAATTCCTGGAACTTCCTACTCTACCGTCTTCCCACAATCTTCAGTTATTGTCCATTTTTAAGAGAAGGAATCTGAGGCTTAAAGAGATTGAGTGACTTGTCCAATGTCACAAACATAAAACGAAATAAAATCAGCACTAGTTCTCAAGTTTTTCAGAAAGTTTAGAATATTATCAAGCACTTTGCTATACTCAAATGCTAGTTGAATAAATCAATCAACTCTGAGGTTGGGAAAGAGTTGGGACCCATAGACTATAGATATCATCTCCCTGTACCCCCAAATATGAGGTTTCTACTTCCTGAGATTATATTTGAAGTTGTGCATTTAATAGGGCACAGTTGGAGTGTTCTTAGTAACTAAAAAGTCATCAGTCAGGTTCCCTTTTAGCTCTAGCTCTATATCCTGGGGCCAGAATGCACAGAGAGGATTCTAGTAGTTACCTAATCTGAAATTTTCTTAAGAAAAATGTTTTCCCTTTTGAAATAAAGGAATTTGTTCCAGATTAAGAAGGAACAAGGGATTACACCAACCAGGGTTTAAATTTCATTTTCCAAACTCTACTATCTGGTATAAAAAAAAGAATGAATGATAAAGCTGTATCTCATGTGTTCATATCATATGTTTAACAAAAATCTAATGAAAGTCTGCTAAGTGGGTGAATGGTGTCAGATATATAATTGAACCTCCTTCTGGAATATATACTATTCAGAGATTAAATGGCTAAATTGGTCTTCTAAATACGAACAATTGCCTGATAGAAAGATGTCAATTGTTTTTCACAATGGAATTTAAAAGAATATATATAAATATATTAAGTAGCTCATTTAACAATCTGACACACATTTAGAGAAAGAAAAAATGAATAAAGTATAGTAAATCATATTTAGTGCAAGTTGTATCTCTGACTATATGCAGATGTTCGGTTTCCTTTTGGCTTAATGCCAGATGTGAGATATTCCCAAGGTTTTTCCTCTAAGACCTCTCCCAATAATGATTTTATAATAAAAGGATGATGATTGTCATGTGATGAATGACATTTTATATGAAAACACAGGATATTTGAGTTTGCCCTTTCATAGCATCAGGAAAAAAAAGAGGGGTCATCAGGAGATATTCACAGCCAGAACAGAGCAGATGAAAATCCAGCATTACCTTTAAATACCATACCATACAGAAGGCTTATTCTGTTAGGAAAAGGTAAATAACATTTCAATTACAGGGAAAAAAATGTTTGTGCAAACACTGCTTTCTATTCTGAAGCCCAAAAGAGTTGCTATTCTATACGATTGTATCTATAGAAATAATTGCGATTAATTAGATTTCATTAAAAAGCTATTCTCAAAATCAATGTACTAAAAATAAATACAGAATATAAAATGTCATACTTGTTTGTGGCATTTTCTATGCAGGACTTTTAAAAAAGAGAAGAGCTGTTTGAGTGCAGTGAACAGTTATTTCTTCTATCAAAGCGACAGGTTGCGATTGATCTTTTCCAGTGTGTTTAATGAGTGAACACAGTTCCCATGAGCACTGTGCGTAAGGAACAGTTCTTTTGTTTGAAATCATATTTGGACAATTGAAATATTCTTATTTTCTCCATACTTAACAAAGCACATTGATGCTCCTTTATTCTGAAGATGGTTACTGAGGTTTTTTGTCCACTGTTCTAAGTGAAATCTGACTGTAATCTTGAACTCTGGGTTAATATCGCCTGGGTCAATAAGGGATCCTAATCAAAAGAAATTGTAACTGAATTCCCTTTTGCTAAAGGGAATTTCTTAGGCATGAGGATGAACTTAATTCCTGTCTTCCTAGGGTCGTGAAGCCTCCCTCCCCCTTTTTCAGGGAATGGTATTACCTTAGAGCTCTCAGGTTACTGATGTATGAACAACTTGGCCTCCCTTTGAGTTTTCAACCGGGAGAAAGGTTATTTCTTCTGCTTCATGACTAATGCAAAATTACTGCATGCTGAGCACATTTGCTATAGTTCTTGTTCTAAAGGTAAATAGTGGTTGAAGAGATCTTAGGGCAGAACTTAAAGCTCAATTTGAGCATAGAGGTCTTTGGTTGTCTTCAAATTGATGGATTTTGTAAAAGGGAGCAGTCATTCTCTCCACTGAGCACCATTCATTACTGGTATCATGGAGGGGGAGTTCATGCGGCTCTGCTCTCTGAATCGAGCCTCTGGATGAACAAAGTACAGTTGAAATGGTCCGAATTTGGGATCGGGAAGCCATGCACCTCATTTCCACTACTGACATGCTTAGACAGCCACTTAACTTTACTTAATTAGACTGGAAACATTCATAATTTCTTATGCAAGGAAACATGCATTGTTTAAAATTTTCTTTTTTTAGTGGTTATGACTTCATAATCATGCCCTTCTTATTTGTAATCTTCACATTCACGTGGAAGTGTAAGATTGTATTAAATTAAGAAGTTATTGTTGCAACTCTAGTTTTATGTAAAGGCACAAGAATAATTTTAGAGCTGTAGCTTTTCTTTTGTAGTTAGAGGAGCATGTATTTGTTTCCCCTTTAATAATCAAAATAATAACAATAGCAGCAATAGCAAAAGCAACAACAGCGATCAGTTGGGAGTTCAATACAAGCATTAAGTACAAATGGACTCTCCTACCCAGGCCATTTTGAAAATTTGAGGTCCTTGGCACAATGTTTGGAGTGTGACACAGTTGCAAGAAAGTTAATTTCTTTTGACTTCTGCCTGTTAGTATTAAACTTATGAAGCATGAAATCATCTAATTCTCGATAATAGGTTTTCTATAGAGTTCCCAGTAGAAAACATTTATGCTTAAAACATATGTGCCCAGATCTCACAAACCACAGGCACATTTATTTACAAAAATGCAGACAATCTTCTCTTTTCAGTGCTCAGAAAAGAAATAATTTTTTAGAAAGACGGGAGAAAATGGGCCATAAATTTGCCCATATCTTTTGTGAAGGCTCAACAAATCAACTGAGTTAAAGCCTGGAATATATTACATTTGCATATTTATATATCCAAACTTTTAGCAATTGCTGCTTTTTCCTCATCTACATTTTATTCTAGTTTTCTTCATTCTTTTATTCCATTGGAGTGGTGTGTTTTATTTTTGTCATCAAATAGAGAGGTAAAGGATGCCTGATGAGATCAGAGTGAGATGAAAAATTATGCCATTTCATGGTATGAAAGGATCAATTTTAACATATCAAGTTTCATGAAAGGCAGGGGAGATAAATACGTATTGGACACTGAACTGTCACTAAGCTCTTCTCAATCTCATTTTCACCTGATATTTCAGAGTATAGTCAGACCCCTGGGACATTACTCTGGGTTAAAATCTTGAAACCGTTCAGATTCAAAGGAAGGTATGCCACTACATTTTAGCCCACCTCATGATCTTTGAGAACATGCTGACCATTTATAGAAAATAGTTGGCTCTCAGTTTTCTCTCTTGCTAGAAGATTCCAAAAGATATCACTTTCACCTTCATTTCAGAAGGCTATTGTCTATTTCTGTGACTCTCTAATACCTTGCAGTTTCTTGTCTGGCTATTTACTTTGCTCTGACTTTTTATTTAATCCTACTTATTTATTGTTTCTGATTTTAGAAGTATATTTTGCTGCTGGGAATTTAGAAGATACAGAGTAAACAAAGAGTACTTATAGTCCCATCAGCCAGAGAGGACCTCTCTCTCCTTTTCTGGGGATATTTATAGATGCATATTACCATACACACATAAAACTGGGATTCTACTGTAAAGTGACACTGGCTACTCATATTCTTTTTTAATATACTCTGCAAAGTCACTTTTGTAAGCATTTGTAAATGTCTGTAAACAATTGGTCATGACCCATTTTATAAAAATTTATTAGGATACTCTTAATCTCCAGGAAACTTGGCTATTCTGTACTGTGTGTTACCACTTTACTTTTACAACTTGCATTTATAATTTTTTTCTCATTTCCTTCTCTAAGCCCATTTATGTCAGGCTTTATGTTGTCTTCTTGTTTGATTTGATTGGGGCCAATAGAGTTAATACATGATAGATTTCCAGTAAATATTTAATGAATAAATTGTGTCAGGAGGTATCAGAGGCTTGATTAATAATATGGCCTTTTTAGAAATTGGCAGGATGACCAAGGAAAAAGTTTGTTGGTGTTTACTTTCCTTTTTCTTCTCTATTAGGAATGTGTTAACGCTATTCATCTTCACCAAAGAGATGTTGAAGGATTAACAAATAGAGTCATTTAAAACAAAACCGAAGTGCTAGTGAAACGATAATGAGTTATATTAGATTATGGAGCTTGGCTCATAGTGTTATTAGTATTATCTGTCTATTGAAATTGCACTGCCAAATGATGACCTAATTATATTCTATTTGCCAGATGGTTAATTGTGGTAAGCAAAAAACGACTTGCAGTTATTGTAAACATTTTCTTCTGATAGTAAAACATTTTCCAGGATAATTTACCTTTCAAAGTGATCATTTTCACCTTGCAAATTTGAAAACTTATTTCTGACTTTAATAACATTTTCCTAAAAATGTGGAGAGAGGGTGATGATTCAAAAATGCCTAAGCACTAATAAAATAGCAGAGTAATGAAATTTAAAACAATTTAGTTTCCTTTACACTGTAGGGCCTGATTTTGTTCCAAGGGGCAGAATGATATAATGTGACCCATTAGACATCTTCAAAATGCATCTACTCTTCTTTATTCTTTTTTTTTTTCCAGAATAATTTTTTTTTATTAATTAAAAAAAGAATTAACAAAACAATTAGAAATCATTCCATTCTACATGTACGATCAGTAATTCTTAATAACATCACATAGTTGCATATTCATCATTTCTTAGTACATTTGCATCGATTTAGAAAAAGAAATAAAAAGACAACAGAATAAGAATTAAAACGATAATAGAAAGAAAAAAAAAAAAAAACCTATACCTCACATGCAGCTTCATTCAGTGTTTTAACATAATTGCGTTACAATTAGTTAGTACTGTGCTGTCCATTTCTGAGTTTTTATATCCAGTCCTGTTGAACAGTCTGTATCCCTTCAGCTCCAATTACCCCTTCTCTCTTTTTTTTTTTTTAATTAACGGACAAAAAGAAATTAACCCAACATTTAGAAATCATACCATTCTACATATGCAATCTGTAATTCTTAACATCATCTCATAGATGCATGATCATCATTTCTTAGTACATTTGCATCGGTTTAGAAGAACTAGCAACATAACCGAAAAAGATATAGAATGTTAATATAGAGAAAAAAATAAAAGTAATAATAGTAAAATCAAAACAAAACAAAACAAAAACCTATAGCTCAGATGCAGCTTCATTCAGTGTTTTAACATGATTACTTTACAATTAGGTATTATTGTGCTGTCCATTTTTGAGTTTTTGTATCTAGTCCTGTTGCACAGTCTGTATCCCTTCAACTCCGATTGCCCATTATCTTACCCTGTTTCTACCTCCTGCTGGACTCTGTTACCAATGACATATTCCAAATTTATTCTCGAATGTCTGTTCACATCAGTGGGACCATACAGTATTTGTCCTTTAGTTTTTGCTAGACTCACTCAGCATAATGTTCTCTAGGTCCATCCATGTTATTACATG
Organism: Tamandua tetradactyla; assembly: GCF_023851605.1. Lineage (NCBI taxonomy): Eukaryota > Metazoa > Chordata > Mammalia > Pilosa > Myrmecophagidae > Tamandua > Tamandua tetradactyla. The sequence goes on from NC_135337.1 coordinate 51,778,715, forward strand.
CTTCATAAGTTTATCCTGTCTTAAAGCTGCATAGTATTCCATCATATGTATATACCACAGTTTGTTTAGCCACTCTTCTGTTGATGGAGATTTTGGCTGTTTCCATCTCTTTGCAATTGTAAATAAGGCTGCTATAAACATTGGTGTGCAAATGTCCGTTTGTGTCTTTGCCCTTAAGTCCTTTGAGTATATTCCCAGCAATGGTATTGCTGGGTCGTATGGCAATTCTATATTCAGCTTTTTGAGGAACCGCCAAACTGCCTTCCACAGTGGTTGCGCCATTTGACATTCCCACCAACAGTGGATAAGTGTGCCTCTTTCTCCGCATCCTCTCCAGCACTTGTCATTTTCTGTTTTGTTGATAATGGCCATTCTGGTGGGTGTGAGATGATATCTCATTGTGGTTTTGATTTGCATTTCTCTAATGGCCAGGGACATTGAGCATCTCTTCATGTGCCTTTTGGCCATTTGTATTTCCTCTTCTGATAGGTGTCTGTTCAAGTCTTTTTCCCATTTTGTAATTGGGTTGGCTGTCTTTTTGTTGTTGAGATGAACAATCTCTTTATAAATTCTGGATACTAGACCTTTATCTGATATATCATTTCCAAATATTGTCTCCCATTGTGAAGGCTGTCTTTCTACTTTCTTGATGAAGTTCTTTGATGCACAAAAGTGTTTAATTTTGAGGAGTTCCCATTTATTTATTTCCTTCTTCAGTGCTCTTGCTTTAGGTTTAAGGTCCATAAAACCGCCTCCAGTTGTAAGATCCATAAGATATCTCCCAACATTTTCCTCTAACTGTTTTATGGTCTTAGACCTAATGTTTAGATCTTTGATCCATTTTGAGTTAACTTTTGTATAGGGTGTGAGAGATGGGTCTTCTTTCATTCTTTTGCATACGGATATCCAGTTCTCTAGGCACCATTTATTGAAGAGACTGTTCTGTCCCAGGTGAGTTGGCTTGACTGCCTTATCAAAGATCAAATGTCCATAGATGAGAGGGTCTATATCTGAGCACTCTATTCAATTCCATTGGTTGATATATCTATCTTTATGCCAATACCATGCTGTTTTGACCACTGTGGCTTCATAATATGCCTTAAAGTCAGGCAGCGCGAGACCTCCAGCTTCGTTTTTTTTCCTCAAGATGTTTTTAGCAATTCGGGGCACCCTGCCCTTCCAGATAAATTTGCTTATTGGTTTTTCTATTTCTGAAAAATAAGTTGTTGGGACTCTTCTTTATTCTTAACAAAGCCCCAGGCTTTAGGTTATAGGCAATATGTATCCAAATAGCAAAAGCATTTCTATCAAACTTGGGGAAGACAGATTAATATTTCTGGTAAATTTCACCATTCCAACTTGTGGAGTTTTATTTTAGCTTTCGGAATCCAAGGCAGTTCTTTATCCTTAACTAAATGAAGGCAGGGGGCGGTGCAATGGTGGCTCAGTGGCAGAATTCCTACCTGCCATGCCAGAGACCCAGGTTTGATTCCCGGAGCCTGCCCATGCCAAAAAAATAATAAAAAGATAAAAGAAGGCAGTGCTTTTTAAAACATTTAAACCACCAAACAACTTGAAATATTTCCTAGTCCCCACCCAGTGAGGTATCCCTCAAAACAAAATCAATGTAAAATCATCAAATAACTGTAGGACAGTCCAACACAGTTTTGCTATTTCTTATAGTGGTTGTTCTTTGCCTTTTATGAAACATAGTCTTTCTAAATATGATACTTATCTGCTTTGATCATTTCCTTAAGAGGCTGCTCATCTGCTTATTAGGAAATCTAGGTGTGATCCAAAGATTCTCTGATATCCCATCATCCATTTGCTTCATTCCTGTATCTACTATTGGTTGCCACTTTGTCACTCCTGAGCCAAATATAAAAATAGAAGCAGAATTTAGACTTTATAAATCTGACAAAATGTTTGTTAGAAGGACTGTTCATCTATCAAAGTATTTATTGCTACAAGGAAAATTTTAAGAAGAGCAACAAAAAAACAAAATTAACAGTAAAATTCGACCATGTTCACTGAATACATACTATGTGCACTGTACTGGGCTTTACATAATTTTACTTTCTGAAACACTTGTCTAATACTTTATATTATTATTTGTTTGTCAGTCTTAGGCAATGTATTGGCAATAAAATCACAAAACACAAATATTAATGATCTAAGACATTCATTGCTTATTCCATCAGAATTCAATAAATGAAGAAAAATGAAAGTGTTTGCTATTTTAAAGATGACACTCATTAGGGTCCAACATTGATCTCATCTGTACTGTAATCACAGTGTTTGCTACCAATCACATTATTTATAAAATGAATTGCTTAGTCACATATTTAATATTGAGTGGAACTGGCCTTCATTATCAATCTATGATTTACATAGTCACAAGGGAAACCATATCATTATTCATTGTGAGACAGAGTAACAAACATTGAATTTAATTGTCCTACTACGCACTGGAGTTATAATCTTTGCACAACACTTAATATTTTCATTATTTATTAATTCACTTATAACTATGCTACACTCACAAAAGTTAACCAGCTAGCAAGCAGATCATTCACTGCTGTTTATGTGAAGATAAACAAAAAAGATGTAAAATGTGTTAGAGTAAATCTATTAACCCAAATGATTATATAGGACGCTAGTGGTTCCATGTTTGCTTTACTAATTCATTCCTTACACATTTTTAAAAAATAATTTCTAGGATCCAGTCACTGTGCTAGATTCTGGAATACAGAGAATATTAAGAGCAAAATTCATGCTATGCCAATGCCTAACATCTTGCAGAAATGAACAAGACAACTCTGGATTATATATGGCATGAAGTCTGAAATATCCTGATTAAAGAGAGAGTGGGGAACTGGCAACCTTGGCATTTGTTTCATTTTCCCATTTTAAAAGATGCAGAACTTGCGTTATATGTTGATAACTTTCACATCCCTTTTTATTCACTAAGCTTTTTTTTGCAAAAAAATTCAATGCCAAGTTAACATGCAAAATTTATAAAAGGCAAGGGAATATGCACCTCCACTTCCTCCTACATTTTTTGAATATCATGGCTTTGCTCCATATGTGTTTGTTAGATTTAAAAGTGTTTCAAATTACATATCAGGCAAATTGTTTAGCTTTATTTTGTAACTCTTTTCCTGAATGTTCCTAGAAGTTGGGCTGCATTAAAGTAATAGCTTTGTTTAGCCATGCAGTATAACTGAAAATGCTCATAAATGAAAGCCTTGATTTGAGAAGCATTGTGATTTTGGTGTAATAAGAACTATAAGATACTTAAGTGCCAAATTCTGAGAAGAATAGAAGAAGGATGTTGAAATTAGAGTAGGAAGAAATAAGAAAGGATAAATGGTGAAGTTTTTCCAGAAAAATTGCTGATAAGTTGTCATATAAAAATCAATTACTAGGGAGTATTTGGGATGTTGGAATACAATGATGGTTGTTCCTAATACAAAGCAGATATAGATCTAGCTATCATGGACTCATATATGCCACCACGTGACTACCCAGCTACCAGAGATATTCCTGACCCATCAATCTTTCTTGAATTAAAGTATCTTTCCCTTGGTGCTTTAGTTGGACATTTTTATAGGCTTAGAATTATAAACTTGTAATTTATTAAATTCTTTTTTTTAAAAGCTATTCCAGTTTTGGTGTATTGCATTCCAGCAGCTTACAAACTAACACAGCAAAGATTTTCTGAAATTGATGAAACGCAACAAGTGAATTTGATTAAAAGTGGTTGTTTAAAGTTATATATGTTACAAATTAACACTACAAATGTAAATAAGTTATTGTATGAACTACTACAAATATAAAAATTAATAGAGGGGTATATGTGGAAAACATCATTATTACAAACTATTGACTACAGTTAGTAGTAATATTTTAATATTCTCTCATCAACAGTGACAAATTTACTATATCAGTACAATGGGCCAATGATGGTGGGAATAAGGAGCATAGGAGGATTTGGGTTTTATTTTTCATTCTTATTTCTGTTCTGGAATAATGAAAATGTTTTAAAATTGATCATGGGGATGTATGTGATGATATGTGTGCCACTGATTATATACTTTAAATGGTTTGTGTGATTTGTGAATATGTCTCAATTAAAAAAAATTAAAGCAAAGAGCAAAAAATTAAAACAGAGATAAAGAAGCATTTTATCCTGATAAAAACAGCAATTAGGCTAAGAGTTGATACAACAGGAAAAATAAAAATCAGAAAATAGATATATCAATTATAAAGTGTTGACAGATAATAATGCCTAACTAACCAACAACTCTATGCTGGATGGAAATTCCTTCAGAGAATGCAGATGAAGTAAAAATGTTTTCAGAAGATCAAAAGCTAGGAGAATTTATTGAAATCAAAATTGCACTATAGAAATATTGGAGTATATACCTCAGACAGAAAATTCATTCCAGATTGAAGTTCAGAAATGCAGAAGAGAATGCATAATACATAATATTGACAAACTAATGTGTAAAAATAATATACTCAGGCACAAAGCCCTCAACCTCACTCCCTACCCCTGAGAAAGTGCTGACCTGCACAGCTGGGTCATAACTGCCCCCAATCCAAGAAAGTGTAATGTCAACCTGCTACCACAGCTGTATGCATGCGCACAAAAGACCCCAGGCCTTAGACCAGTGCATACCAGGGTTATACCCCCAGAACAGTGCACCCACACAGCTATATTCTCCCTGGCCACTGAGCATCCACATTCACAAGCAAAAGTGTAACATCAGCATAACCTGTGCCTATACTTGCCCTGAAACAAATCACCATACTGAGTGTTACACCCTGTGCCCTGCTCCCTACTGTACAACCATCCCACAAACACAAGGCCTTAGACTACTGAAAGAAATCAACTCCCAAAGTAAATCGATCAAGATATTTACATGTATGAAGACAGCAGAAGATCACTAAGCATATCACAATGCAGACAGATATAGCCCTGCCTAATGACCAAATTAAAACACCAGAGGAGACACAGACATTGGAACGACTAATCAGAGATGTTCATATAACTCTACTTAATAAAATAAGTGAGATGGCAAGTGACATAAAAGAGATCAAGAAGACAGTAGAAGAGCACAAAGAGGAATTTGAAAGAATAAATAGAAAAATAGAGGCAATCACAGAGATTAAAGACTCTGTTGACCAAACAGAAAAACATACTAGAGGCACACAACATCAGATTTGAACAGACAGAAGAAGGAATAAGTGATATAGGGGACAGGATGATTGACTTCAAATGGCAAATGAAAAAATTTCAGTGAGAACCCAGGGTACATGATAGACAAAACAAAGCACGAAATATAAGAATCGCTGGTGTCACAGAAGGAGAAAACAAGAGTAAAGGGCTAAGAAGAGTAGTTGAGGATATAATGGGGGAAAACTTCCCAACCCTCATAAAGGACATAAATATACAAGTCAAAGAAGCCCATAGAACTCCATACAGAATAAATCCAAATAAGCCTTCCCCAAGGCACATACTAATCAGTCTGTCAAATGTTGAAGAGAAGAGAAAAACAATCTACTACATACAAGGAACATCAAATAAAACTGAGTTCAAACTGCTCAACTAGCACCCTGGAGGTGAGAAGGCAGTGGTATGATATATCCAAGATCCCAACAGAGAAAGACTTCCAGCCAAGAATTCTGTACCCAGCCAAGTTGTCCTTCAAAATTGAGGGAGAGATTAAAGTTTTCACAGGCAAAGAAGTCCTGAAATAATTGGTCAACAGGAGACTAGACCTACAAGAAATATTAAAATGAGTTCTGCCAGCTGAAAAAAAAGACAGGAGAGGGAGGTCTGGCAGAGAGCACAGAATTGAAAAGTACTAAGGGTAATTTAAATAATACAAAGAGAAAGAGGGAAAAGAATATATAGATCTGACAAATAAAATTAAAAAGATAAGATGGTGGAATCAAGAACCATCTTTTCAGTAATAACTTTGAATGTTAACAGACTAAACTTACCAATTAAAAGATACAGAATAGCAGAATGGATTAAGAAACATAATCCAGCTATATGCTGCTTACAAGAGACTCATCTTAGACACAAGGATACAAATAGATTGAAAGTGAAAGGATGGAAAAAGATTTTCCAGGCAAGTTGTAACCAAAAAAAAAAAAAAAAAAAAAAAACAGGGCTAGCTATACTAATATCAGACAAAATAGACTTTAAATGTAAAGACATCATAAGAGACACAGAAGGACACTATATACTAATTAAAGGGTCAATTCACCAAGAAGACATAACAATCATAAATGTTTATGTTCCCAATCAAGGAGCTCCAAAGTACATGAGACAGACATTGGCAAAACTGAAGAGTGATCGATGTTTAAATATAATAGTAGGAGACTTCAATACACCACTCTCCTCTATGAATAGAACAACCAGACAGAAGATCAGCAAGGAAATAGAGAAGTTAAATAACTTGATAAATGAATTAGACCTAACAGACATATATAGGTCATTGCACACCAAAGCTCAAAGTGTATAACTTCTTCTCTAGTGCTCATGGAACATTCTCCAGGATAGATCATATACTGGGGCACAAAACAGGTCTTTATAAATTTAAAAAAATTGAAATTATTCAAAGCACTTTCTCTGATCACAATGGGATGAAGCTGGATTTCAATAACCACCAAAGAGCAGGAACATTCACAAATATATGGATATTAAATAACACACTCTTAAACAACCAGTAGGTCAAAAAAGAAATTGCAAGAGAAATCAGTAGCTACCTAGAGATGAATGAAAATTAGAATACAACTTATCAGAACTTTGGGCTGTGGCCAAGGCTGTGCTGAAAGGGAAATTTATTGCCTTAAATGCCTATATTAAAAAAACAAGAAAGAGCAAAAATCGAGGACTTAAAAGCAAACCTCAAATAACCTGAGGAAGAACTTCAAGCTAACCCCTAAGCAAATAGGAGAAGAGAAATAACAAAGATTAAAGAAGAGATAAATGGATGGAAGAGCAAAAGAACAATAGAAAGAATAAAACCAAAAGTTTGTTCTTTGAAAAATGAATAAAATTGATGGGCCACTAGCAAGACTGACAAAGAAAAAAAGAGAGAGGATGCAAATAAAGAAAATCAGAAATGAGAAGGGATGTGTTACCACAGACCCTGAGGGAATAAAAGAAATCATAAGAGGATACTATGACCAACTATACACCAACAAACTAGACTACTTAGATTAAATGGACAAATTCCTGGAGACATGCAAACAAGCTACATTGACTCAGGAAGAAATAGAAGATCTCAACAAACCAATCACAAGAAAAGTGATTCAATCAGTCATCAAAAATCTTCCTACAAAGAAAAGCCCAGGGCCAGATAGTTTCACAGGGGAATTTTATCAAACATTCTGGAAAGAACTAACACCAATACTGCTCAAACTTTTCCAAAAAAATTGAAGAGAAAGGAACTCTACCTAACTCACTTAATGATGCCAAGATCATTTTAATACCAAAACCAGATAAAGATGCTGTAAGAAAAGAAAATTAAAGGCCAATCTCCTTAATGAACATAGATTCAAAAATTCCAATAAAATATTAGCAAATCAAATCCAACAGCACATCAAAGAACTATACACCATGACCACGTGGGGTTTATACCAGGAATGCAAAGATGGTTCAACACAAGAAAATCAATTAACATAATGCAGCACATTGACAAATCAAAAGGGAAAAAATCACATGATCATCTCAATTGATGCTGAAAAAGCATTTGACAAAATTCAGCATCCCTTTCTGATAAAAATACTCCAAAAGATAGGAACCCAAGGTAACTACCTCAATATGATAAAGGGAATATATGAAAAACTGATAGTCAGCATTGTACTCAATGGAGAGAGACTGATAGCCTTCCCCCAAAGATCAGGTACAAGACAAGGATGCCCACTGTTACCACCATTATTCAACATTGTGCTAGAAGTTCTAGCTAGACCAGTCAAGCAGGTCAAAGAAATAAAAGACAGCCAATTTGGAAAGGATGAGATAAAACTCTCATTTTTTGCAGATGATATTATACTATACTTGGAAGATCCTGAGAAATCTACAGCAAAGTTATTTGAGCTAATAAACAAATTCAGCAAGGTGGCGGGGTATAAAATTAATGTGCAAAAATCAGCAACATGTCTATACACAAGCAATGACCTAGCTGAGGAGTCAGTTAAGGAAAAAATTCCCATTCAAAATAGCAACTAAAGAAATCAAATACTTAGGAGTGGACTTAACTAGGGATGTAAAGGACTTGTACACAGAAAACTATATAAAATTGTTAAAAGGAATTAAAGGAGCTCTAAATAGGTGGAAATATATTCCCTGCACATGGATAGAAATGCTAAATATAGTTAAGATGTCACTTCTCCCCAAATTGATCTACAGATTCAACACAGTACCAATCAAAATTCCAACAACATACTTTGAAGATTTGGAAAAGCTAACTACCAAACTCATCTGGAAGGGAAGGAGACCCCAAATTGCTAAAAGCACCCCAAAAAAGAATAACAAAGTGGGAGGATTAACACTCCCTGACTTTAAGACCTATTATAAAGCCACAGTGATCAAAACAGCATTGTAGGTACAGAGGCAAGAGTATTGACCAATGGAATTGAATCGAGAGTGCAGAAATAGACCACCAAATCTATGGTCAACTGATTTTTGACAAGGCCCCCAAATCCTCTGAACTGGACAAAAAAGTTTTTTCAATAATTGGGCATGGAAAAACTGGATATCAATAGCCAAGAGAATGTAAAAGGACCCCTATCTTACACCCTACACAAAAATAAACTCAAAGTGCATCAAACACATAAATATAAGAACCAGCAACATTAAGTTTCTAGAAAAAAAAATGTGGGGAAACATCCTTCAAGACCTAGTAATTGGAGGTAGCTTAAACTTTATACCCAAAGCACAAGCAACAGCAACAACAAAAATAGATAAATAGGAGCTCCTCAAAATCAAATACTTCTGCACCTCAAAAGACTTTGTCAGAAGGTGAAGAGGCAGCCAACTCAATGGGAGAAAATATATTTGGAAATCACAAATCAGACAAAGGTTTGATTTCCTGTACACACAATAAAATCATACAATTCAACAACAAAAGAACAAACAATCCATTTATAAAATGGGCTAAAAATATGAATAGGCATTTTTCTGAAGAGCAAATACAAATGACTCAAAAGCACATGAAGAGATGCTCACTTTCACTGGGTATAAGGGAAATGCAGATCAAGACTACAATGAGATACAACTTCACAACAATAAGAATGGCTGCTATTAAGCAAACAGGAAACTATAAATGTTGGAGAGGATGTGGAGAAACTGGGACACTTATGCACTGCTGGTGGGAATGTATAATGGTGCAGCCACTACGGGAAGACTGTTTGGCGTTTCCTTAGGAAACTAAATATAGAGTTGCCCTATGGTCCAGCAATAGCACTACTTGGTATATACCCAGAAGCTGAAAGCAATGACACAAAAAGACATTTGCACACCAATGCTCATAGCAGCATTATTCACAATTACCAAAAGATGGAAACAAACCAAATGCCCATCAACTGAAGAGTGGATCAACAAAATGTGGTACATACATACAATGGGATATTATGCAACAGTAAGACAAAAGACATCTAGAAGCACATGACAATATGGATGAGCCTTGAGGACATAATGCTGAGTGAAATAAGCCAGACAAAAACGGACAGATATTGTATGATTCCACTTTTATGACCAGCATAAAGGTATAATCAGAGGCTTATGATACAGAATATAGGGGACTTAGAGATACATAGAAGCTAGGGATGGGTGAACCGTTAGCTAATGAGGTTGAACTCCAATGTAAGGGAATAGTTAGGAGCAAAGGTGATTCTTTAGTGGGTCTAGAAGTAATATTACCATATTGAAGGTGAACAAGATTGAAAGGGGTTTATAGACCCTACATGCCCCACTGACTCACCCTAGAAATATGAATGAGTTCTTGTAAGAACTACTTCAAAGATATGATTCTTGGATAAAGAGTGTTTAATTCCAGGGTACAGGGGGAAAAGTGCTATTGCTTTCTATAAGCTATGTTCAAAAGGAAACCATCAGCACTACCACAGCAACAGCAGAGGTAAATAATGGGGTGAGGGACTAGAGTTAAGAGGAGGTTTAGATCTCCAATTTGATGAGGGTGTGTTTATTGGTCTTATGTCTCTTGGGAACAATGAAATTATCTAAAAATTGAGAATGTTGATGGACTGTGGACTTTGGGCCCTCTACATGACGCTGGATGAATGTAGGTGGCTGAAGGATGCACTGATGGAGAAGTAGAATAGCCAACAATGGTGTATACTTATGAACAAAGGTTGTGCTGCTACAAAAAGGAACAATGTTGTGAGGCATGCAACAATGTGAATGAACATGTGGGACATTTGGTGAGATAAAACAAGCCAGAAACAACAACAACAAAAAAACCCAACAATGATATGGTCACCTTTAGAAAATGCTTATAAGAAAACAGGGGCCTAGATTGTAAGCTTTTAGAGCAGACAAATTGAGTCCGGAGTGGTGATTATTGTTTCTGGATTTTGAGAGACCATTTTATACATATATCGCCTGATATTTAGAAATAAGAACAAAGCCAAACAGGTTGGGGTTAAAGTAATTTAGATCATAGATGTAAGGAAGACAGTGTCTATATTTTAGAACCACACATGCTCTTTGAGGCCAATGGAAGATGGTTTATTTGATCTGGAACTGAAATTTTCTGCAGTGCATAATCTAATTCAACCTATCTGTATAGCTCATTTGAACAATTGAAACACAGGAAGCACAGAATAAGAAAGAGGTCCTTTAATCCTGTATAGATTATTGTGATATCTGGAAACATCCTAGGGTATATTAAGCAGATAATCAAAATGTATTGGCAAAGTCCCTTGAGAGAGGGGAGAAAGACTATCAGCTATTAAACCTTACCATCAGGGAATCCCCCAATACTGTGTCAAACTTTAAGGATACCTAAATCAATAGGCCATGCCCTCAATCATGAGGCTTACTCTTGTGAATCTTCTGTAGGTAGCATAGAAGCTTAGACTACCTATAGCCATGCCTAAGAGTTACTTCTGGAGGACCTCTGTTGTTACTCACATGTGGCCTCACTCTCTCTAAGCCCAACTCTGCAAGTGAAATCTTTGCCGTCTCCCCTACGTGGGCCATGACATCCAGGAGTGAACATCTCTGTGACAATGTGGGAGATGACTCTCAGGGATGAATCCAGACCCGGCACCATGGGATCAAAAATTACATCCTGACTAAAAGATGGAAAAGAAGTATAATTAATAAAGTATCAGTGGCAGAGAGAGTTGAAATAGAGTCTAGCGGCTACTCTGGAAACAAAAGCTTCAGGTAGACCTTGCTACTTATCCTAACCTGCCAACCCCCAACCAGAACTATTCCAGCCAATTCTAAAGAGCACCTAGGGCAATTTATAAGGTTCCACAAGGGTTCCAGGCACTAGAGTAACTTTCCAGAAACGTACAACCCTCAGATAGGTCCCTGGTCCAGATAAGTCCTGAAACCTAGAGAGCCTACCCACAACATAAGATAGCTCCATCTCCCTTCCCCATATTAGGGGCAGACCCTTCCAATATCAAAAATTTAGAATTGCCATAGCCCAAACAACCCCAAACAGAAGGATGGAAATATCAAAGGTGATGGTGGAATTAATCATAGAAGATAGGACTTAACCAAATGAATATGAATGCTGAATCATTAAAATGATATCTCTTTTAGTTTCCAGCATTTTAGAGCAGCTAGAATAAAAACCCAAAATTGTGAAATTGTAACCCCTGCCAAAGTCTGAAATATGTTCTACAACTAATTGTGGCACTGAGCCTGGAAATTTATAGCTTTTTTGTATTTATGTTATTATTTACCCAAAAAGAAGGAAAGTAAAGTTGATTGTGATGATAAAAAAGTATTTAAGCCCTCTGGCCTCCTATATTCTGGAGCAGCTAGAAAGAAAAATATGAGAGGGTCATATGGTAGCCCATGACAAACTCTGGGATCTATCCTGTAACCACTGTTTGAAGAGTGCTTTGAAAACTATTGCTTTTTTATTTCTTTGTTTTGTATATATGTTATAGTATACAATAAAAAAGTTAAAATAATAATAATATACTCAAGTAAAAATTCTAGAAAAATTTTTAGTAAATCTATTAATCCATTATGATCAGCAAGCTAGATCTTGAAGGGAATTTTCATAATTAGTTTAAAGATATATATTTAAAAAAACTACAGCAAACATTATACTTAATTTTGAAGTAGTAAAAGCTTCCCCTTTGAGACTGGGGACTAAATGCAGGTGTCCAATATTTTCCTTTCTAGCCACATTGTATTGATGTCTTAGCTATAGTAATAAGGCAGGAAAATAAAAATAGAAGTTAAAGTATTAGAAGGAAGTAACAAAACTATTATCCGAACACAATATTACTGAGTATGTTGAACAGTCAAAAGAATACCAAAGTCTATTAAATTAATAATTTATTAATACAAAGCAACACATGAAATTAGTTGTATTTCTATGTTCTAGAAACAAATAGTAAATTATATTTTTAAAATGGATTTATTTTACAATAGCACTAAAAATACCTCACAATCTAAAAAGAAATGTCCAACTCCTCTATAGTAAAAACTGAAAAACCTTGTGGTAAATTTTGAAAAGGCTAAATAAATAATCATGTACATGAGGAATATATCATGTAAATGGATTGGAAAAGTTGATATTGTCAAGATGTCAATTCTTCACATATGATCACTAGATTCAATGAAATCTCAATGAGATATTTTTGGGTGGAAATTGAAAATGTGATTCTAAAATTTATATGGAAATGCAAAAACCAAAAATTGCGAAGGCAATTTTGAGTAAAATCAGAAAGATGAAACACCTAAATTGCCAGCAATCAAGACACAAAAAATTGCTGTATGATTCCATTTTTATCATTTTAAAAGAACAGGCAATTTTATTCTCCTGCCTTAAGAGATGCATTCTTAGCTAGCATAACTCTTTATAGGTTTAATGAAAGAAGTCATATTAGTGTTTTTCATTGAAGGGATAGTGAAAGGACACAGCGACTAGGAAGTGGCTTGAGTTCCTGCATGCAAAATTCTGTCTCTTCTGTGGTAGGTACGTGAGTAGTCTGCTTGTGATATTTCTTTTCTGTATTGTTTTATAATTGCATGATAAAAAATTTTTAAAAGATATAACTGAACAAAAGCGTATATAATTATACTCTGAAATTGGTGCCTTGGAAAAAAGCACTACTGCTGTAGGACAGAATTTAACAACTAGAGGAACTAAAGTTTGAATTGAGTTTTGTAGGGCAAGTAGGAAATAAGTAAAGCAATAGAAGATGGGAATACTGGAAAGAGCATTCCAGAATGATACAGTGTAAGACATCAAGGGACATTAAAAGAAATGAGCAAAGCCTAATCTGTCTGGAGTATGGTGAGGTGCTAGAGTAATGCAAGCTGAAGTTTGAATGGTAGACTAGACAATAAAGAAATTAATAAGTCAGACTATTTTAGAGCTGTTAAAAGGTTTTGAGTGGGGTTTACTGGGAGTGCACCATCAGGTTTGCATTTGAAAAAAAGGTAATTCTTCCTGCAGTGTATTGAATGGATTTAAAGATCATAGAACATGTTCCGAGGGCCCAGTTAGTAGGCTATTAAAATGTCCAGGTGACCACTGATTGACTATTAGTCTGAGGTACTTGCAGTGGAGATGGGGAGCAATGGATAGATATGTGGAGCTCTATTAAGTATGGTAACAAATGCAAAGCTATTGAAACATCACTGTTTTCTTGGCAAAGTGATGACTGGTATAACACCCAAGGGCTAAATCCATTTTCCTTCAGAGGATTGCAAGCTTCAGTGAAGGAAATACCAGATGCATTCCTATCGTTAAGAAAAACAATATTGGACAGTACACATATATTTCTCCTGTCTAGTTCATATTAGAGCATAGAGGATTTACTTAGGCTATGTCAAGCAAATATCTACCTTTTCTTGTTGGTAGATACTGTATGGCCTTTATTTCCCCAATAGATCATGCTTAAGTAGACATTTTTGTTACATGTTTTCACGACATTTAAAAATGCATGAAAAAAATTTTTTTAAATGCTTGAAGCTTCCCAGACCCAGCACTACCTCCACCCCACCCCCAAAAATGCATGAGGCCTTATATGTTGTACTTGCCGTGACTCCCACCTCCTTACTTATTTCCTTCCTAAATCACAAACATCTAGCTTTCCAATGCTGAACATCTAAGGCTCTGCTTAATCAAGTGCTCCTTTTACATTGCACAATGAGTGAACCCACTTACTCCTTACAGTGAAATTTCATGTGAAAAATCATTAGCTTTGGGTCAGAGTTGGCACAGCAGTTCTCTTGGAATCAAACTTTTTATGTTCTACTTTCAGCAACACAGTTTTCCTATTCAGTAGAAATGGAGGGGGAGGATTCATTTCATTCCACTTTGACTCAATTTTTCTCATCATTCACACTGTACAGTGATGAAAATCTCATAAAGGATTATAAATAAATGTGACACATTATGCCATTGAAATGCTCTCTGATCATGATATTTGATTACTACAAAACCAAGACATCTGGGGCAGCGTGCCACTACTGTGCAAGTGGAGAGAATGTGGTACAGGAATTTCACTTAATCATTGTGCAGGGAGTATCAAGTCAGTAAAGATTTTTTCTAGATTTTAACTCCTAATTGCAGAGTTTTCATCACAGCATTTGGCTAATCATTAGCATAAAAAGGTTTTTGTTTGTTATCCATAGTAAAAGGAATCAGATTAAAGTGGTTAGATCAAGGTAATTGAGCACTGCAAATATACTGCTCAAGAGGGAATAAAATCCTGCTGGTAAAATACTCACTCACTATTTTTTGAACTGTAGCTAGCTCTTTGTTCTTAAGATGTACATAAATGTGTGAAGTATTGAACAATTTATTGAATTCCGACTCTTCCTTTTAAGTAATTGTCTAATCATTTTTCACTATATGAACAAATAAGAAAAAGATAAATAATTTATAAATAATGGTTTGAGAGGTACATTGTTCAAAAAGAGCAGAGTAAACTTTTTCATTTCATGTAAGGGATTTCTGAAGTATATTCCTTAAAGAAAATAAAATATTAACAAGAACTATAGCAAGTTACCAAATACTTTTATCTGAAGTCCTCTGATATTTCTCTCCAGAACTACTTAAAGGTTACTTTGACCACTTTGAAACCTTTGTTCTTCTAGTTTTCTTAACCATTCTTTCTGTACAATAGTTTTTCTGGTCAAATTGAAAAATGCCCACCTCACCTTCTATTTCTGTTAGAGCTGCTAATTCATATAGACTCTTGGATGGTTCTACTTTTCCTCTGCATTCAGTTGTCATAAATGCATTTTCAGAACTATTTTGCTGTTTTGGTTGACTGCATACAATCTACCTGATCAAGGCAAAGATTCGCTTCTGTTAAGAGGCATGGAGTTTAGTTCAATCTTTCCTTTTCAACACTATACATTATCATAAAAATACGTGTCAATAAATTGTCCATTATTAGTTACACAGGGCTATGCCATCTGCTATGATCCAGGTATTTCCTTCCCACAAGGTACATTCAAATCTATCGTGCATTATTAAGATGCTCCAAACCTATTTTTTATTAAATATTTCTTTCTTTGTATTTTTGTTGCATATTTACTGGTCTACTGTTGCTTTAGCAGTGTTGTACGCCCGTTGATCTTTTAGCAAAAGTGCTCACCAAAGCTGAATCTCGCATGCCAGTTTGTTTACACTGTATTTGTTTAGACTCCAATGTATTTATGCATCTTTAATACAGGTTCTAACATAAAATTGTCAGTACACTTATGACACAATAAAACTATAACATATTATCAACTTCATTTACTCTGTGGCAGTTTGTATTGTAATTATAAAATGATGATAGAAGCTGGATTGTGGGTAATCTGTTTCCATATGGGGAATTTTAAGTACCACGCAATTGAAATTTAAAATTCAGTCATTCATCAAAAATATGAAATATGGTTTTATCTTTTGTTTAAACTCACTCTCCGGCAAAAAATTTCTGTTTTCTTTTTCTTTCCACTCTTCTTTTAATTACTGCTGACAAATTTTAATATATAAATTTATATTGTGTATAACTTTCTCACTCCCATCTTTGTGCTCCTTGATTGGAAAGCTGACTGACTAATCAGTCTTATAAATATATACAGAGATAACATAACTTGTAAACAACAATGCACAGTGAGTTGGATTAAACTGCAAATGCTATAATGAAGCTATAAATTTTCCAAAAGATTTTCTTTTAATTTTAACTTTGAATTTAGACATAATCTGGTGCTATTGGGATCATTTTAGTTAAAATGAAGAAATGTACAAAGGATGAAATCATTACCACCACTGTCAAAAACTGTGATTTTAAACATTTTGTTTTCAAATAAAGGTAATACTGAGCATTTTGAGTTTCAAAAGTTAGTCTCTTGAGTTTCTCTTCCAATGGAACAAATACACCCTTCAATAATCATTTTTTAATTCATTTCACTTATTTTAAATCTCTTCTTATTCAACTTTTTAGTAGAAACTGCAAGGGCAGTGACTCCTCTCCTTTTCCTGACTAAGCCAGAAAGGCTGTAGAAATATTGGGCATGACACAGGAGTGATTTTAGGCAAGAAGTTACACCATATGCACTTCCTTCAAAGATGAATTTCATCAGAGTTAGGTTTGTGCTTACCTGCTCTGATGTCAGTTCTCATCCTGAAGCCAGTGACTGGTTAAGGCTCTCAGCGGTTCTTTGATTTCTATCTTCTTTAAATGGAAGATTCATGGAAAAAGACACTGTGTATGGATGATTTATTATGGCCCACAAAAGGTCACTTTGGAAATAAATCACAAACAATTTTTATTCTTGAGCATGCACCGTTTAAGCAATTTCAACTAATGTTCAGATAACCATTCAAGAATTTGATTTGGCAGCCTTTTAAGGAGTCCTTATTTCAAAAGAACAGGCTTTAATTTGTGCCAATTTGCATACAAATGTTTTGGTATTCAAGAATTCTGATCTTGTTTCTGAGTGTGACTTCGGCTTCTACTCTTTTAGTTTGACAAAACTCCCACCCCCCCAACCCCGCACCCCTCCCCCGCCCCGCCATACCCCCCCCACACACACACACCTTTTTTCCCCTATTTGGACTTTATCTTTTTACAAAGGTGCAAGTCTCTGCTGGCTCTTCTGGCTTTCATTTTACTCCCTCCCTAATTTGTTCTGGATCCAGCCATGGCCATTCATAGAATTTCCCTGATAGATCAGTTCTCATCCTCCTTGGGGACTGATTGCTAATCTAAATGGATGCATTTGTTTATTGCTGTCCATTCTAGAGAATATCACAAATGAAAAACTGGCAGAAAAGTACAATTCCTACCTAACACAATTTTCATTTCTATAAAAAAGTACCATTTGCACTTTTTTGTCCAAACTGACTTGAATTGTTGCCAAGAGTAGTAATTATTCTTTTACCCTCCTATTGTCAATCATATAGTAACTATCATACCAATTTAATATGAGATGAAACCCCTTGTTTTAAATATCATTTGACCTACCAATGTGATTATAAATTAAGCCAACAAAGCACAAACAGAATTAGTCTATTTTTAGAGAAAGTGTGAGTAGCAAAAAGGGGTATAATGCTTTCTTTGTCTTTGTCTTATAAGGCATCTGCATTCAAAAGTTCAAAATCAAACTTGAAATAGCATCTTCCAGAGCTGAGTCAGTTTTTAGGGTTAAAAAAAAGACAACAGTTAACACACACACATTTTAATTGTTAAAAGTGCTTTTGAGTCTTGCATGTTAGGCAGTTGTTCAAGTAGTTTACCTTACTACCAAAATCTTAACCCACGAACCAGAGATAGTTGAGGTCATTGCTCACTTATATTAGACTCACCCAACTGTTACTTTTCTGATTTTTGTTCTTTGCTTAAAAACAGAAAGCACCGTTGGTAGTACTGCCTGTTCTGTGTTTTGTTTCCATACGTCTGACCTCATAAGAGAAAAGACTTCCAACGTGTCCTAGATAATGTGTCTTAAATTTGGTTTCAGGTGACTGGAGAAGAACTGAGCACTTTACCCCTGCATCTCAAACAACAACTCGGGGCAACTGTGCTGGGACGTGTTTGAGGAGAGAGCCCTTTATCCAGATATAAACCACAGACAAGACCGTCTTGGACCCCTGCAGTCAAGTAAAAGTAGAATCTCTGTCAACGTGCATCAGACTCACTTCTCAGCAATATAACAGCCTGTAGTCCTGACTGACTGGCTCATTCTAAACTGCACAGGGGCACCCATGCAGAAAAAGCAAAATCGCACCTTCAGCTAGAGAGTTTGTGAAGGTAATCCAGTCACTCTGGGCATTCATATAGATGAAATAAACCAGGAAACAGTGCTTACTGTTGACAGGCATTCTCATTTAGGGGTCTTGCTTTTTCTATGCTAATAATCTTCACAGAACATGGAGCCAGGTGTCCTCTGGATGCAATGATTTATGAAGGTTAATTTTTTGGAGGAGGGCTGATTCCACTTTAGGTTTTGTGCGAGGTCACTCAACATCCTTTGAATTCTATGCATGTGTTAATTGCAGCAATTGGAATTATTTTGTTTAAAATTGCCAATGAAATTGTAGCAATTATAACAGCATGAACTATTTCTGTTTGCCTTTTTTCTCTGCCACATATGCCATTTTGGACTCTACCAGGTTAACTTTATTAGTGCTATAATTTACTTCTCAACTTTTATATCTGCCGGGTTTTCAGAGGATTAGTGTCAGCAATATGAGACTGACTTATTTTGCACATAACGTACTCAGCGTTACATAAAACCACAGCTGTCTTCAAATGGCAAAGATAGTTTCCTTTCAGTGATCATATTTAAAATTCCTATGTTTTATATTTTAAATGTTACTGCCTTGCATGAGAGTTAAGTGGTTTATCCACAAATTGCATATCTGGGTTTTCATCAAGGACAGCTCTAAGTGCTCTGTATAAAGTTAAATAGAAGGCACTCTTTAGGAGATCACATTTTTTGGTACAAAAATATCATAGATAATATGACCTATACCCATTTCCCTAATAACACGAATTAGGAAATTGAAGTTAAGACAACTACGTCTCTTACCCCTAACCCTTCCCAAAGATGTTAAACTACATTCCCTAACGATAAATTTGAGAGTAAACTCCATATTCCTGTAGTTTTGTGTTACTGTTGAGGAAAGAGGAGGTAAGACTCACCTCCTTCAAACATTTCTCCCTTACTACTTAAAGGACTCAATTTTTTCCCTCAAATATAAAGTTTTCTTACTGGTCTAAGGAAGACGCAAGACAATTTCACATCTAATAGCTTATTTTTCATATTAGTAGAGAAAAATCCAAATACATTTCAAATAAATGATAGGAGGGATAGTCATACAAGGTAAAAAACACCAACCAGGAACATTCGTAGGAGATGCTCTGTATGTGATAATGGGTGTGAGTTTCTTTTGCTCAGAAGAAAGGGTAATAGCTAAATTTTCTCTTATAACTTCTCTTGCCTTGATTCATCCATGTAACTTTCATAATATCTTAATTCTTCCAAATCCTTCCTATCTTTTTTATCTATATAGTTTTCATAACATTTTTTAATGAAGAATATCCTTACAGCCTTTGTTGCATTTAAGGGCTTTATGAGAATGTCAGAATATTGGATATTTAAACCTAATAAGCCAAGGACTTTTTCTTACATTATGACCTTGAAGAAACTACCTTAAAGTGTAGGTTTATAAAGTGATTAATTTACAAATATGTTGTGATGATTAAGTTCATGTGTCAACTTGACTAGGTTATGGTGTTCAGTTGGTGTTAGTTTGCTGTCTACTGGAATGCAATATGCCAGAAACAGAACAGCTTTCAAAAAGGGGAGTTTAATAAGTTGCAAGTTAACAGTTTTTAGGCCATGGAATGTCCCAATTAAAGCAAGTCTATAGAAATGTCCAATCTAAGGCATCCAGGGAAAGACACCTTGATTCAAGAAGGCTGATGAAGTTCAGGGTTTCTCTCTCAAGTGGGAAGGCACATGGTGAATACTGTCAGGGTTTCTCTCTCATCTGGAAAGGCACATGATGAACAAGGTCAGGGATTTTCTCTCGGTTAGAAGAGTACATGGCAACCATGGCATCATTTGCTAGCTTCCTTTCCTGGCTTCCTCTTTCATGAAGCAATCTTGGAGGCATTTTCCTTCTTCATCTTCAAAGGTCACTGGCTGGTGGACTGTCTGCTTCTTGTGGCTACATCATTCTGCTCTCTCAGAATCTCCAGCTTTCTCCAAAATGTTTCCTCTTTTATAGGATTCCAGTAAAGCAATCAAGACCCACCAAGAATGGGTGGAGACACAGCTCCACCTAATCCAGTTTAATAGCCACTCTTGATTGAGTCACATGTTCAGGGAGATGATCTAAGTAAAGTTTCAAACATACAGTACTGAATAAGGATTAGAAGAAATGGCTGCCTTTACAAAATGGGATTAAGGTTAAAACATTGCTTTTTTAGGGTACATACATCCTTTCAAACCAGCACAGTTGGTTAAGCAAGTACTGGCCTGGATTGTTACTGTGAGGGTATTTTGTGGATTTAAATCACTAAACAGTTGATTGCATCTGTGGCTGATTCCATCTACAACCAACAAAGGGGATTGCCTTCAGCAACATGAGAAGTCTCATCCAATCAGCTGAAGACGTTAGAGAGAGAACTAATGATTTCAGCAGTCAAAAAGCTAAAGGAAAAATTGCCATCTCTACCTCAGCCAGTCAGCTTCCCCTGGGAACTCTACCAAAATCTTCATCTGAGTTCTCAACTTGCAGCTGCCTCTACTGAATTTGGACCTGACAATCCATACTGCCTTCCTATGATAAATCTCATAATATTTACATACCTATATTATACACATATATTTACAGACATATATATTTACATATATCCTCTTGGTTCTGTTTTTCTGGAGAACGCTGACTAATACATTTAAAAACATAAGTTAACCTGTTAGACAGAGGCACTCTCCTCCCTCACAAGCCTGTGAGTCCTACTGCAATCTAATTATACTAGATAGGCAAAATATTGGTCAACTCTGGTTTTGTAAGAAGATACATATTTAATTTTTATGCCAGTTTTGTAAAGTCAGGATGATTATCACCAAGATTTCTCCCAAAATTTCTATAGCAGCAGGTTAGGCAGATCCCTGAGGACATGATCTGTAAAATGTGTCACTGTCACTTAATCACAGTCTGACACTCAAAAATTTAGTTTACTATGAAAATGAATCTCAGGAGACTAGCCCAGACAGAGAATGATTCGTGGTTGCAAAATGAAATGCCACATTGTTTCAGGGATTGTAATTAACTTTTCCATGGTGCCAACTATCTACAACACATGAGGTCACATGGAACATGGCTGTATCCTTGATCTAACTGATTACAGAAAGAGGAGGAGGAGGGAGCCTCTGTAGTTTCTCATAGTCCATGCATGAGAATAATCCCAAGGACTCTTAGGGGAACTTCTTGTGAATAGGAATGTCTGGAGCTGTTTTTGTTTTTTTCCTGAATAAACAGCTTTTCTGGATGGAATGTTGAATGCAATAAAAAAGTCTTTGGGCCATAGAGGTACCTACCTTTGTTTCTTGTTGGCACTGCCATGGTTTACAGCTCTGCTCATTTGTTATCTATCTAAGGGAAACCTGGTTGCACACTTGATATTGGAGCAGAGAGAAAATGGACCCCTGTGAGACGCTCTTGCTGCTGCACATTTTCAAGTAATTAAGATGGGTAATTAAGTATGCTGTCACCATCTTTCATGTGGTGTTATTGCTAGATTTGATCTAGTGTGAGCACAGACCAGCAGAGCTATTGCTTTCTTCTTTTTGTTTTCTTTCATTCTAATAAAGGCAACTTGTGGTTTCTATACTTTTATTTGCAACTTCCCACTTATTTTAATGGGCTGATCCCAATGATATGCTCTCTTTTTTTTTTTTTTCAAATTTTCTCACTGCTGAAGATTTTCTTTTCCATAAAATGAGAAATTCCAGTGCACCCTGGGAAATAACTTTTCACACTACACACATTCAGATGATTGAATCTAACAGAATGTTTCACGTCTTTACCTTTGTACAGTATAGGTTAGTCCTTAATTTCTCCTGTAAATTCCTATACGTTCTGTAATTCATCCTACACATTTCACCATTTGATTATAAATCACATTTTTAATAGTTTAGGGTATGATACTTAAAACAGGGATAGGCCAGAGGTTCCTTTTTAATATGCCATGGTACCTAGATTTCGGCCTGGGCACCTCATGTGCATTTAAGTAATATTTTATGATTGAAATAATCTAAACTCCTCTTTATTTTTCCACTTGAGATATTAATCCATAAAATAGTAGCAATGCTTGTTGTTGTAGTTATTGTTGTTGTAATTGTGGTTGTTACCATATTACATATTATGTATTACAGTAGCACTTTAAATGTAGTGAAAAGAATTAAAGATGTCTAGAAGTATTTTTATTTTGTAGTAAGCATATAAATTATAATACATATAAGTATCTGATAATGATATATCATTAGATAAATTGCATAGCCTATTAAATGGGAAAAGGAAAGGATGCCAATTTTTCATTCAGAAGATGCTCTCCATTTCTGCTATAGAGAAGCACTGTTGTCATTACCTACTTGAAAAACCAGGCAACTAAAGGACAAATCCTTAAATAATAGGTTTTAAAGTTAAGCAGAAGTGGGTTTAGGTCGCTGATCAGTTGCTTACTATCTTTGTGACCTTGGGAAAGTGGTTTATTTATTCTTTACCTTTAAACTGTCTTTTTGTGCGAAGAGAAGAAAATACCCCTTCTTGGGCTGTTAAGTGGGTTCAGTGAATACACGTATGTGACTATGTCTTGCACAGTTCACAGTATGTAACTTCCTTACCTGTTAGAGAAATCTCAGAGACACAGAGAAAGAAGATCTCATCTAGTACATTACATTTCTTTTTTACACCTATTAGGAGATTTTGCAATTTTGATATTGTGAGTTTTATTTGCACTGCTATATTCCGTTTATTTTTTAATTTCTTTGACAGATGCATATAGGAGAAAGCTAAGGACTGCATGTGAAGTTTCATATGAAAGAATCCCTGGGGATAAAAATGTTGTTTTAATTAAACATAGCAATTAGCATTTGTGGCCAGGGTCCTTTCTGAAAAAAAAAAAAAAAAAAAAAGAAAAGGTAGAAAAATGAAAAAAGGGAAGAAGGAAGATAAAAAGGAACACAAATTATCCCTTTACCACCCTCCCTTAATTTTAGACTTATTCATGTGAATTTAATATACTAATGTTTTAATGTTTAATTATTTTTAAAACTACTGGCATTTTAATAAATGAAAGTTATTTAATGGTTAGTTACAAGAGTTCACAATTCATTATCTACTGAATTTCTTAGCACAATAACTGCATTTTCTCATACAATAAATTAATAAATTATTTCCATAAAAAAAGCTTCTTGGCCTTATTTTTGTTTTTCTACCCATGTTTGTTTCTCTCTGTAGAGAGAGACAGTGGAGGGATTCCATAGCAGTGTCCACAGCCATATGTTTTGAAAGGAGATGCAGCAATTAAGTGATTTAACAACAGTCCCTTCCTCTCATTCAGAAAATGTAGGGGTTGACATTATGGTAGAATTATGGTTTAGGTACTTAATTTCTCACATTAAAAAGGTCTTAAATGGTAACCTACTCTTTTCATTTCTCTTCCCTAGAGTTTCTCTGTATTGTCATCTCTGAAATAATCTAGTCTTGTCAGACCCACTAGAACTGTAAAGAAGTAGTATATTGGCATAAAATAGTAGCCAAATAAAAATGTAATTTCTATATTTACGTACGAATGTATAAAAAACATCGATTGAAATAAATACATTTTATAATTAATTTACTTATGCATTTATCAATATATCTGTTGTTTTGTTGGACCATTTTTTTCTAAATACAATTTCATTGAGATATATTCACATACCATATAATCCAACCAAATTATATGATCAGTGACTCAAAATATCATCATATGATTGTGCATTCATCACCACAATGAATTTTAGAGCATTTTCATTACTCCAAAAAAATTTTAAATATAAACAATTAAAAATTTTTAAAAAAACACCAAAACATCCAAAACCCCTTATCCCCCCATTCATTTATTTATTTAGTCTTTTACTATGCATATGCCCACGCACCAGATAAAAGGAATGTCAGTGAAAACTGTCACACATCACACTGTGAAAGCTATATATAGTTATACAATCATCATTAAGAATCAAGGCTGTGGATTACAGTTCCACAGTTTCAGGTATTTCCTACCAGCTAGTTTGATACAGTAAAAACTAAAGAGGGATATCTATACACTACATAAGAATAGCCTCCAGAATGACGTCTCGGCCCTATTTGAACTCTCTTGGCCACTGAAACTGTATTTTGTTTCATTTTGTTCCCTTCTTTTGGTCAAGAAGGCTTTCTTAATCCCATGATGTCAGGTCCCAGCTCTTCTCAGGAGTTCTGTCCCACTTTGCCAGGGAGACCTATAACCCTGGGAGTCATGTCCCGTATAGGGGGAGGGTAGCAAGTTTATTTGCAGAATTGGCTTGAACCAATTTTTTTTAATTATTTATTTTTAATGACATGTATTATGTATTCACATACCATGTACTCATCCAAAGTGTACAATCAATAGTTGAACCAATTTTTATCATCTGCTAAAATTGAGATTATTCTGATGTTTTGGTTGGGAGGAAGAGATTCCTAAATGGCATGATAAAATATCCCATCATTTAAAATGTGGTTGCATTTTGGTAAGGAAAAAACAAACCAACAATACACAAGTAAATCCTGGTCACAAAATTGCAGTAAGTGGAGCTGAACCTTTTGTTTCTCTAGTTTTGAATGTTTGTATATGTAAATATTCTGCTTTGATTATATTCTGTAAGTGAATGGCCAATCCCTTATTAAAAGCTCTTTTTAGTTAACCTGCACCTTTTCCCTATGAATTGCTTTACACTGTTTTTTTTTTCTTTGTATGCTGTATGGCGGGCTCACGTTTCATAATTTTTCATGTGAGCATCCTATTATTGCAGCACCATTTGTTGAATTTGTGTTGGTTTATTTTGGTGGGAAGTGCATGGACTGGGAATTGAACCCAGATCTCCTGTATGGCAGGCTAGAATTCTACCACTCAACTACACTTGCACTCCAGCATTAAGTTTTTATATAAGAAACTTATTATAAATTAAAGCATTTTTTGCATATCCTCCAAAACATCTACAGAGATAAGGAAATTGATATATAAGAGCAGAAGAAAGAAAAAGAGCAATTTAGACAACATCATATTCCAGTCAACACTAATAGTATTTATTGACTTCCATAGAAATACTTTGAAATTTATCAACTTCAAATTTTGAAAAGTCAAGATTCTGAAGATAGTGTCAATACATTGTTTCAGGTGCATAATTCTTCCAGCAACTTCAAGGTTCTGGGTGTACATTCTTTCAGTAATTCATTTAAGAACATTTGTTGAATACTCTATAGGAGATTAACTATAGAAAGTTTATTAAGGCAGAATCCCTGACTTTGAAGTATTCACAGTCCAGAGGGAGAGGAAGACATGAAAATAAAGGCATTACAGAGGGATCTTTTCATTTCAAGTGATCTCAGCCCAACTCAAATAGGCCAGGCATCAAAGGAAATGAGTTGGCTCACAACACGAATCGTCCTGACCCAGTTTCAGGGAGGGGAGATGCTTCAGTTACGTATTTCGGACTCTCTCTCTCTCCAAATCGTAGCTTCAGTTGCTTTGCGCTGGTTGCTTATCTGATTTGGGCAGTTCCAACTTCATAGAGGCGAGATGGTCACCAGAAGCTTCAGGAAAAAAAAAGAGCTCCTCCTTTCAGAGAGCTCTAAGAAAAATCTCAGGACTTAGGGTTACTCTCCTGGCCTTGGGCCACATACCCACGCCTGGAAACTGTGGAAGTTAACTTCACTAAAACAAACAGGCAAAGAGAGGCAGAGGGTAATTCTTCCCAGAAAAATCAGGGGGCTCTTCTCACAGGAGAGTATCATGAGTACCAAGCAGGCAAAAATCACAGATTCAAATACTCCAGTCATAGCAATGCAGATGGCATGGTTACCCTGCTTTTATGACTAGGAAAATAGTCCTGATTTCCTGGCAAAATATTAGTGTTACGTGTTAGTCATAACGTAAAGGACATAATGTAATGTGTATTTTTCTGAAAAGCACCCAGCTCTGGCTCATGGCTCTGAACCAATGCTGCAGTTCAAGTAGCCAAGCCAGGGATGCCCAGCTGTCTGAAGGCTAGCCGATGTCCTGCTAACAGGTGGTAGAACAATCACAGTAGATGTAAGAATGTGTTTCTGGGAATTATTACGAATCACAGCGTGCTAACATTTCCTTCTCGGTCAACTTGACTCACTCATATTTATCATTATAATGGTGTCTCAGAGGACATCTGTAACAAGATTTAATTCCTGACCCCTTATTCTGCAGTTATAATAGACCATTCCTTTCCCTAGGAGGTTGCAGGGGGTGCGGAGATTACTTTGCTATGGGAGGAATTGAAAAGGAATTACGGAGATGGTAGTATTACAGAGAAGTGAGTGGGGACTAGATGAACAAAATTATGGATGGCATTTTAACATATTTGGCTGTCAATTTACACCAGCAGCTTTAATACTCCCTCTATTTTTTTTCATTTGATACTATGTGTTGTCAGAAAGTGGGAGAAGTATATGTAAGGGGGAATGTCACTAATATATAGATAGGTAATATAGGATTTGAATGCTCACTATGGAACTGCTTGAGTTAAAGTCTCTATCTCTGTAAAATGAAGAAAATAAGCACTGACTATATACCGAAGTACAAAAACAAATCATAGCAAATAAGAATCTTATGTTATGGATAACTAGGTTTCCTCAATTGCATAGTAGAGATTTTTTAAATCACTTTAAGCACCAAATGCATTTATTTGACATTTTTTTAATGAGAACTTTACAAACTCAGTGTTATAATTCTTTCTACCTTCTTAAACTGATATGATGAACACTTTAAAAACTTTCCTCGCTTGTCGAGGATTATCTATATCTTGCTGTGATGAACTGAGGCCAGTGAAGGTGTGCAAAGCTCATTGCTCACACCCTCTACTTTTTGAATTCTCGTGGTTGATCATCACAGCTTGTTTCCTTCTTTGCTGTCAGCCTGTCAGCTGTCCCTCTGTCTTATTGCCCCTGTGCATGTATGTGCAAGATAATGCTATTTTCAAAGCACATAGTGAGTAGAGAATAAATGTCATGGATCATGAATGTTACAGAAAATTAAACAACTCTTACTTATTCCAGTTTGCCACTTTTAAACTGCTAAAGACTTAAGAAACAGAATAGCAGGTTTGTTATAGTTGTTCGTAAACTAAAATGAATAGTCTTTGTGTCAGGCTTACAGGGTCCTGGCTGAGAACTCAGTGTATAGGGTACAGGCTTTAAATATGGGTTATATCTGTGTGCCATGTGACATTTCACAAAGGATTTCCACATATATTGCATTGTTTGAACTCTCAAAAAATCTGTGAGGTGGTGAGAATAGAAATATTATCACTATTTCCCAAGAAGGGAAACTGAGGCTTAGTTAAATGAACTGTCCCAAGTCAGTAAGATGATGGTCACTGGCAGAGCCAAAAAGGAACCCCCTGTTTGGTGTTCTGCCAATTCTAGGCTCTCTGGATGGTGTTTGGAGATGTGAAATACCACATTTGGATTCTAGCTATATCAATAGTTTGTTATTCTAATATAGAAAGTCCAAATAACTATCAGCTAGCCAATCTGAGGAGAATTTCACTCAATTTTTTCCCTCTATTCCTGTTGTGTTTTTATGAAAATCATGACATTTATGGAAATCTCTCCAAGTACAACAGTGTATATTTGCTTCCCTTATTGACATCTATTTAGCTTACTCTCTGAAAGAACACAATCAAAGGAGAAACTGAGAGGATAGTTTCCCAGAAGAAAATATCTATAATTGATAAAGACTTCAAACTCCCCATAACCTCCTGGAGAAACCTGGGTCCTATTGCAATCCCTTTTGTCAAGGTCTGCCTGGGGTGGGTCAGGAATTAGCTTTGGAAAATAGGAAATAAAGAGTGTCAACCACAATCCCCAGTTGTGTTATATGTTATCCTATTGACAATTTTTAATTTTGGGTCCATTCCGCAGGGATGATGAAGCCTCCAACCAAAATTCGCATTGGGGTGTTGAGACCGGCGAAGTCACCTGCATGATGGTTTGGAAAACTTCACATAATGAGGCTTCCTGGGGGAGGATAGATGTTATAGTTTGCTGGTTACTGGAATGTAGTACACCAGAAATGGAATGGCTTTTTAAGTGGGGAATTTATTAAGTTGCAAATTTACAGTTCTAAGGCCATGAAATTGTCCAAATTAGAGAAGTTTATAAAAATGCCCAAATTAAGGCACTAGTAAGAAATTACCTTCACTCAAGAAAGGCTGATGAAGTTCAGGGTTTCTCTCTCAACTGTTGAAGGGCACATGGTGAACATGGTGACATCTGCTAGCTTTCTCTCCAGGCTTCTAGTTTCATGACGCTACTCCAGGGGTGTTTTCCTTCTTCATCTCCAAAGGTCTCTGGCTGTATGGGCTCTCATGGTCCTCATGACTCTGTTGCTCACTCCAAAATGCTTCCTATTTTAAAGGATTTCAGTAAACTAATCAAGACCCACCTGGAATGGGTGGAGTCACATCTCCCTTTAATCAAAGTTAATACCCATGACTGGGTGAGCCACATCTCTGTAGAGATAATGTAATCACGTTTCCAGCCTACAGTGCTAGATAGAGATTAAAAGAAGCAGTTGCTCCTGCAAGATTGGATCAGAATTAAAACATGGATTTTCTAGGGCACATAACCCTTTCAAAGTGGCACAGTAGGTTGGTATCTCAAGCAAGTCCAAAAAATCGCCTTGGAGAACAAGGAATAGCAAAGAGTTTGGGGGTTTATGTTGGTTCAGAGGCAGGGCTGGAGTGAAGACTCATTCACATGGGCAAGGACATGCATGGTTTGAACTTCCCTCTGGCACCAAAAAAAGGGACACCTGGGATTTTTTATCTCCTTGCCCAGATGTGGAGCAGAAGCAAAACAAGAGTTTTGGTTTTTGAAAGCTTTAAGTAATCAAACATCAAAAATGGAGGTCAATTCCTTTTATATCTAGTAGATATTCAAGCAGTTTATTGAAAGAAACAATTGTTCTAGATATCAAGCTTCCTTACAATAGACCCACTCCTTCGATGATGAGCAGTTCAGACTCCTGGGTATGGGTGGTCCTTAAGTGGGGATAATTACTTTCCCCAGCTCTCCTTATGAACGAAATAAAACTAACCAATGAGCAAAACAAATGATTGGGTAAATGGGCTTGTAGTGCCCAAGAAGGGCCATCCATAATTTACTTGCTTATCAACTCTTCACAAAGGATTTGTCTGCTTGGGGCCCTATGCACTATGCTGTATGCTGCTGGTGCACCATGCAAATGAAACAATGCTAGTAAATTGGAGATCGATGGGGAAGGCGCACAGCAGAGCAAGCTGGTCACTTCTCAATGACCGTCAACAGGATTTGCTTCCTTTCATCTCATTCCACTGTGTAACTGAATGCTTGAAGTCCCCCCCCAGGAATTTCTTTTATCCTGGGCAGAAAGGGGTTTGTGATTCTCTATTTCAATGGCCTTTTATGCTGTACACTGTCAGAGGGGATGCTGTGTGAGGAGTGAATCCGTGACAGAAATGACTGCCATGAGAGCCTCATAGAGCTAGCATCAAAAATATTAGTGCACAATTTAGTAGGCCATCGAGCATATGAATAGCCTGGGCTTTTTGCCATGCACCACCCATCTAGGTGGGAAAATATGGCAGCAGGACCAGAGGGAGGCAAGTGTACTGACGTTGGAGGAAACTTTCTGTTTACCCAAAAGGCTGATCACCCCTAGGCCTGTCATAAGGTCATTTTTCTCTAGGAACTTGCTAGGGGGTCCCTACAGAGCCCGAGGGATTATTCATCTAGACCTTATTGTAGATTTTAACACAGCTGTACCAAATTAGATGCATAATCTTGGTCCATTTTAATTCTTTAATTTATGTCAGTCTTTTCAATATTAGGCTCCTCTATTATAATGGGTTTTGTTCATGTTTTATGAGTTCAATTCTGATTTCTAGCTTCCACCTTTCTTTCAAAGATAGATGATTTTATCTTGACAGATACATATTCTTACTTTCACTTGCCAGCTAGATGTTTGAAAGAGAGTTAACCATATGTGCCGTGCAAGTATTATCACTCTGCATGTTTCTGTGTGGATGTGCTGGGGGGGGAATGCTGTACTATTTTACCTCACCAATATTCTTTCAGTTATATTGAATCAACCATTCATATTAACTAAATCTTGGACGAGGAAAGAATTAAATTGTATTAAGTACCTGGCTAGACCATGAGAGCAGAAGCTCCTTCTGTTTACTTACCAGTTTCAGGGCTTAGCATAGAATTGATCTTGCCATAGTGCTTGGTAAATATTTATTGAATGAAAAAATAGATGAATGCTATCAAACTGTTGTTCCTTGTCATCTTTTACCAAGGTTATCTGGATTACCTGTTGTTCTTTTGCTTTTTAATTCTTTTAGCTTCCTTATATTTGACTGGCATTTTGGTATTTAAAAACAGACATCAAGGATGACATAGGTATAGTTCTGAAAGACATTCTCTGCCCTGATTGTTAAAGCAGTGTTAAAGTTATCTCCATTCTTGCTCATTTGTAAGCCATGCTTGGGCTACCACACTTCGATCAATATTTACATTTGGCCATATACATTATCAGTCAGTAACAACATGGTGCTCTCCACTGTTCTTTCTATAAATGTCTCATATTGTATAATTTTACCCAACCATCTTAACATATAACATTTATACATATAATGTACCCTGGTACTAATAGGTCAAAATGATTTGCACAGCATTGGGGGAAGTAAACATCTTTGTCTTTTCCTGATCTTAAAGGGAAAGACTGAAAGTCTTTCACCAGTAAGTATGATGTTAACTGTGGGTATTTGATTTATGCTGTCTATCTTTCTATTCCTAGTTTTCTGTGTGTTGTCATCAATAAACGGTGCTGGATTTTGTCAAATGCCTTTTCTGCATCAAATGAGATGATCATGTTTTATTTCCCCTGTATAGTTTGTTAATGCTGCCAGAAATGCAATATACCAGAAATGGGTTGGCTTTTATAAAGGGAATTTATTAAGTTACAAGTTCGCAGTTTTAAGGCCATAAAAATGTCCAAACTAAAGTGTCCAGAAATAGAACCCATGATACAAGAAAGGCCAGTGGTATCTAGAAAACTTCTGTCTGCTGGGAAGTCATGTGGCTGGTATCTGGTCCTTGGATTTCTGATTCAGACAGCTTCTCCAGGGCATTTTCTTTCTGTTTCTCCAAATGTCTCTTGTCTGTGTCAGCTCTGAAGCTTTTCCCAAAATGATTCCCTCTTAAAAGACTCTAGTAGGTGACCCACTTTAAGTGAGTGGGTCACATTCCATGGAAAAAATTTAATAAAAGAGATCCCACTTAACAATGTTGAATCAGGATTAGAGAACTTGACTTTTCTGGGGTACACAGCAGTTTCAAACAAGCACACCTCCCTCTTTCTTCTATTAATATGGTGTATGACATAGCTTGATTTTCTTATTTGAACCGTGCTTGCATTCCTAGGATAAAATTCCTCTTAATCATGGTGTATAATTCTTTTAATGTCCTGATGGATTTGGTTCACTAATTGCTATCTAATTTGCCTTAAACCTAGAGTAACTATTTGGCCTCAGTTTCATTTTCTTCCTAATACATTTGGACTTTGTGGTGCATACTGCTGCTATGCTCAGGCTTTGCTGGAACCTGGTTGGTGATATTTGGAATTTTCTTGCAGCATTGAGAATAATCAGAAACAGTGAAAATTTCTCTTTCTTTTCCCTGAAAAAAAAAATTAATGTGGAGCAGATGTTGAACACTCAAAAGACTGTTAGGGAGGCATGTAATGTGTTTATGTGAATTAAGTCTGTTTTAAGAAAATAGGGCATGGTGAGTGCTATGGTAAAACAAAAAGTGCATGCCCTGACTAAAGATTATCAAATTCCATTTTTGTAAAAACTGTACAAAGCAAAATGCATTTCTGAGCCACATTTGGACAATAGGTTACTACCTTGGATCTCAATACTCCTGGGAGGCTTATTTACTACTCTCGCATAAATTTGGAAAATGGTGCTTGAACTTGGCACAGACAGAGATGGTTAGACACTCTTAGCTTCTTAGTTTTTTTCACTTCAGAGTTAGAAGTTTGAATGCCCATCCCCTTCTTCACAACTGTCCAATTAAACCATTACTTACACATTTCTTTGAGGTGCATAACATTTGGCTTTTCTATAATCTCCTTTTCAGCTTTACTGTCATAAACCTGACTGCTCTGCATTCGCAGAAGACCTTAAACACAGGTCATAGGCTTTTCTTCTGTGTCTCCAAAATTCTGTGATTATCTCTGGCAATTTTGGCATATGTGTTGGGAAGCCCTCATTTGAATCTTCTAAACCCTCAGTCCCCTGACTTCTTCAGTGGAAGACGCTTACTTCCACGCCAGGTCAGCCACTCATTAAAAGGCTCATATTCTGAGACATGCTCTCATCTGTAAATGTTACTCTTGAAATCCTAAATTTAAACATTCCATTCTCTGCCTCAATTTCCTAACCTTCATTCAGCCTAACCCAGTTATAGCTGATCTTGCTTCTTTCTTTTCATTTAATTATTGAAATCTTTGGTCCATCTACCCTTTTTCTATCAGCTTCCTCTCCCCTTATCTGAGTGTCATTTCATTTCTTATCTGGATTTGCCTACAAGATCCCGTTCCTTTAACGACTCTCTTAGCATATGTCTTCAACTCTTGATATCCTATTGTTCAGCTGTTGAACTTGCATAGGGAAAACACTTTGATAGATAATCTTGCCTTTTTTCTGGGCTGCTTAACACAGGTGAAAAATTCATAGAATTGTGCAGTTTGGTTCAATAAAAATTCATGTCTTCAGCTTCAACTATGGATTTAAAACTGAATCACAGTCTTCACATTTTTCGAACTGTTTTCTCTCCTTTTACACTACTGAGGAACTCATTTTTTCCTCTCTTACATACCTTCACCTCTGTCCTCCTGCATGTTCCTTTCCATGAGTTGTGGAACATGCTCTTGTCACTGCATGATAAAATAAACAGCACCCCTCCTAAAAAATTTCCTGCTCAGGTCTCCTCTACATCCTGTATTTTCTTATTTCTTTCATTCACAAAGTTCTTGCTATAGACTACTGTACTTTTTCTGCTTCCTCAATTTTGCATTTCTCACCCAGCATTTCACTTACTGCTCTTGCCAAGGTTATCATTATTGATAAACATCAAACTGTTTCACCCCTTATTTTCCTGGTTCTTTTAGCCATATTTGTCATTATTCACCTCCCTGTTTTTTAACCATATATCTCTTACTTTTATGAAAGGAACTGTTTTCGATTTTCTATTATAATTGTGGTTCCTGCTTCTCAGCAGCTCTCTTTTCACTCTTTTCCTTTTCCTGGACCTTAAATGCTAACTTCAGTGATATATTCCAGGCCCTCCTTTCTCCTTTCTCTACATAGTCGTCTTTGGAGATCTTAAATCACTCACATGACTGAGTGAGTGATTTATCTATCAATATCTATATCTCACATGATTTTTCTATCTATATCCCAAATCTATATCCAAATCTATATATATCCTATGCCTTATATTTTAGCTCCACACTGTATATACTATTTCTAGCTAGACATCTCCATTTAGAGATCCCTAAGAAAATTAAATCTATGCATCCCCCAAATGAAATTCATTCCCTTCCTTCTCCTTAAGTCCGTTCTCCTGTTCCGTAGCTCTATGAATAGCACCATCCTCCATCCTGTTACCCATTCTAGAAACTTGGGTATCACCTTTGCCTTCCTTCATTCTTCACATAGAGTAGATGATTAATCCTACTAATTTTACTACTAAACATCCACCTATAAATCCATCTACAGTTTTGTGAAAAGTTTACAAAAGAGACAAGGTGCAATTAGAGAGTATTCTAAGGGAATCTAATTTTATATTCTGGAGTGCATAGTAAGGAATGACATATGAGTTGATAACTAAAGAGTGGTTGAGGGTTTTCCAGGTGAGGTGCATGAGAAGGGGAATGGGATGGAGAGCTCTCCAGGAGGAAAGAACACCAGGTACAAAGAACTTGGAGTCTAAGAGGATTAAGGCACAGGTGAGGAACAGAGCGATGAGTATAGCTCAAGTATTTTAAAGGAGAGGAGGGGGAAGATGACCTTGGGAGGGAAAGTCAAGGTTAATTCATGCAGAACGTTTGTGTCTCTTACCAAGACTTTTAAACTTTAAAGAACAAAGGAAAGTTATTAATGGGTTCTAAACAGGAGGGTGTTATGGCCTGATAAGTCATATAATATCTACGCAATGAGAAATGTTATGTTAAATACAAAATAATTTAGTAACTTGAATTTATTTTCATTTCTCTCTTATATTCTTCCTTTTATTCTACTATATTGCCTTAATATCCTGCCTGCTTCACTGCAGAGCAGAACTCTGATGAAAGGAATGCTCCTAGTGATGTCACTAGTTCTTTCCTAGAAAGATAATGTTGATTTATGCCATAACGCACGTTATTCTGAAGGTTATTATTTATATCATAGAAGTAGCAGATTTCTTTCCACAGGACAATTTTTTTTTTAACTAATACTGTGTGGTGCAAATAGTGACTATTTTAAGGACTTTCACCTCGAATTAAAAGGTCATTAGTAAAATCCTGTTAGTTTGGGTTTTTATTCTGATTTTTCAAATAATGAATAGTTTTCTTTGATAGCCCATTTTATATGTAGCTGGGTGAAAAATCAATCGCAAAGGGAGCTCAATTTTATTTATCATTAATTTTGACATGCTTCCACAGCTGTTTTCTGGGAACCATTGTACCTGCTTAATTTGTCTCTGTTTAATGGCAAGCAGATAGCCTCAATTATCGTACTGATTAGTAAGTTCTTTAATGAGTTTCAGTAGTTTTACTCATTATTGCTGATACAGTACACTGAATCCCGGAAGCTGGGATTTGAGCATTATTAGAACATAAAACCTGAACCATTGCAGAATTGCTTTTCTATGGCATATTTGTTGTTTACTGGTTACTTCTCTCTTGTGTGTATGTATAAGTAGGAAAGACATTGCCACCACATGGAAATGTTGAAACTATATGGAAATGAATTCATAGACTTGGGGAGTTTACAAATCTGTTGATGAATGCTTGTAAACCACATATAATGGAGGAACTGGCTGTGGTCACCCCTTGGTGGCTGAAGAATTGTAATTCATTCTAAAGACTTGGCTGATACCAAGAGCTAAAGCAGGCTGCAATATGATTACATAGTTTTGATAAATACACTGATATTTTGCAGCACCAGATAATTCAATGGGATACTCCTTCCTGTGAGTAGAAAATAAAATACCTCACCCATAAGAACTGAATTAACTCTTTCAGGAGCCAGCCGAAACATTGCAACAGTGGTTTATAGAAAGACTTTAGAAAGTTACCTTTGCTCTGAATGGGACATAGTAATCATTTGCTGTTTATATATTACTAAGAAAACAGATGGACCCTCTTCTCTGGCTTAGTTTCTTAGCCTTCTAAACAAGAGGATTTGAGACCTGTGACATCTCCTAACCAGCATAGGTACATAGTAATGGCCCTTTTTTGTTGGAACAGGAGTATAGAAACTGTGGTCAAAGTGTCAGACCATCTCCTATGAAAGTTTACGGCCAATTTTTCTTCAGTTAGGAGCATTTATTGTTAAAAGCTACAATGTGCCAAACCAAGCAAATAACAGAATATCCTGAGAATGTCTGTTAGAGAACTCCTTTTCCACAGAAAGGTTCTTCCTTGTTGCCACATTTTATGGTAGTATAAAGTTTCATGACATTTATGGAAGTGTGTGTCACAAAGCAGATGGCTTGTTAGTCTGTTTTAGTAAGCTCATTCATATCCATACAATATTAAAACTTTTCCAAGTTCATGAATTATAAAAGAATGCTAGATGCTGTGTAGTCCAAAGAGTCCTTTAATTATTAAAATTAGATATGCCCCCAAATTCAAACCTGAGTGGAAATTAAAGATGGGGTTTGAATCAAGATGAGGATTTGATTCGTGCAAAATTACTTCTCTTCAGGAGGTACTGAATTTCTACTAGAATTAAAAGTACTAACTCAGTTTTATCTCTTATTACTTCCTGACATGAAACCTCTATTAGAGCTAAACTTGTATTTAAAAACCTGTTCACTTCCCTAGGAACAAAAAACATAATTTTCCTAACTCATTGCTCTTGCACATGTTTCCTTATGTTTGAAAATTCTTTCCTTAACTCCCAGGTTTTAAGATGTCCAAAGTTTAAAATGTCCAAAGTTTAAAAGCCTACCTCGATGTCAAGACCCTTCTCAAGAACAACCACCTTTACGAACACTTCTATGATCCCTGTTATCAGGTGTAATTCCTTCTTCCTGTGAATCACATTACACTCCTCTATGTTATATGACATCTTGCCTTGTTCATGTGCCTGTTTTTCTGTGCCATCCATTAGATAATCTCTTTAAGGCTGATGACTACATTAAAAAAAAAATTTGCATATTCCCACATTGCCTAATGGAATGGATTATGTGTAGTAGGGCTTCATAGATATTTATCAACTTTCATTTTTTTAAATGTCTTATGAGAAGATATCTTAAGATGATCTTTTAATATTTGTTGTCTATCTCTATCTAGGTATTGAGAATATATGATAGATTGATCTTCTATTTCTACTTTGGCTCTCAGGAAGTTCTCAGCTGTATGCTATCCACTTGCAATATCTACTCTTAGTCCTTGCTTCTCTTCCAATTTTTCTTTTCCAATTCTTTCAGCTATGGCCCCTATTTTTCACTCCTATTTTTCGCTCCTATTTCTGTGGGTATGGATTTTCTTAGAACTACTAGATACTGCAGATTCTCACTCATTCACCTATCAGAAATTTAAGGAGTATCTCTTCTATATAGCACATGCTATGTTAAACACTAAAAATATAAAGATTAATAATATAAAACTAACACTCTCAAGAATAGCATTGTCTAATAAAAGTGTAGTTGGAGAACTTAAATAATTACGACCAAGAAACTCAAAGCCATACTTTCGGTTCTTTATTCTTTTCTAGAGGTGGTAAGAGAGGACATCATTTCATCTTCAGGGCAATCTAGGGCCTTTTGTTGCTTGTTCTTCAGATTTTTATGAAAGAAAGGTTTTTCCTTCTTTTCCTCTTTGCTCTTCAGTTATCACTTTTTTTTTTTTTTTCTGCATGGGCAGGCACCAGGGAGTTGAACCTAGGTCTCCAGCATGGCAGGTAAGAATTCTGCCACTGAGCCACCATCTCACTGCCTCCTCAGTTATCTTTTTTTTTTTTTTTTAATTAATTAAAAAAAGAATTAACAAAACAATTAGAAAGCATTCCAATCTACATGTACAATCAGTAATTCTTAATAACATCACATAGTTGCATATTCATCATTTCTTAGTACATTTGCATCGATTTAGAAAAAGAAATAAAAAGACAACAAAATAAGAGTTAAAACAATAATAGAAAGAAAAACAAAAACAAAAACAAAAACAAACAAAAAAAAAAAACAAAAAACCTATACCTCACATGCAGCTTCATTCAGTGTTTTAACATAATTGCATTACAATTGGGTAGTATTGTGCTGTCCATTTCTGAGTTTTTATATCCAGTCCCGTTGTACAGTCTGTATCCCTTCAGCTCCAATTATCCCTTCTCTTTTTTTTTTTTAATTAACGGAAAAAAAGAAATTAACCCAACATTTAGAGATCATACCATTCTACATATGCAATCATTAATTCTTAACATTATCCCATAGATGCATGATCATCATTTCTTAGTACATATGCATTGGTTTAGAAGAACTAGCAACATAACCGAAAAAGATATAGAATGTTAATATAGAGAAAAAAATAAAAGTAATAATAGTAAAATCAAAACAAAACAAAACAAAACAAAACAAAAACCTATAGCTCAGATGCAGCTTCATTCAGTGTTTTAACATGATTACTTTACAATTAGGTATTATTGTGCTGTCCATTTTTGAGTTTTTGTATCTAGTCCTGTTACACTGTCTGTATCCCTTCAACTCCAATTGGCCATTATCTTACCCTGTTTCTACCTCCTGCTGGACTCTGTTATCAAGGATATATTCCAAATTTATTCTCGAATGTCTGTTCACATCAGTGGGACCATACAGTATTTGTCCTTTAGTTTTTGGCTAGACTCACTCAGCATAATGTTCTCTAGGTCCATCCATGTTATTACATGCTTCATAAGTTTATCCTGTCTTAAAGCTGCATAGTATTCCATCGTATGTATATACCACAGTTTGTTTAGCCACTCTTCTGTTGATGGAGATTTCGGCTGTTTCCATCTCTTTGCAATTGTAAATAACGCTGCTATAAACATTGGTGTGCAAATGTCCGTTCGTGTCTTTGCCCTTAATTCCTTTGAGTATATTCCCAGCAATGGTATTGCTGGGTCGTATGGCAATTCTATATTCAGCTTTTTGAGGAAGCGCCAAACTGCCTTCCACAGTGGTTGCACCATTTGACATTCCCACCAACAGTGGATAAGTGTGCCTCTTTCTCCGCATCCTCTCCAGCACTTGTCATTTTCTGTTTTGTTGATAATGGCCATTCTGGTGGGTGTGAGATGATATCTCATTGTGGTTTTGATTTGCATTTCTCTAATGGCCAGGGACATTGAGCATCTCTTCATGTGCCTTTTGGCCATTTGTATTTCCTCTTCTGATAGGTGTCTGTTCAAGTCTTTTTCCCATTTTGTAATTGGGTTGGCTGTCTTTTTGTTGTTGAGATGAACAATCTCTTTATAAATTCTGGATACTAGACCTTTATCTGATATATCATTTCCAAATATTGTCTCCCATTGTGTAGGCTGTCTTTCTACTTTCTTGATGAAGTTCTTTGATGCACAAAAGTGTTTAATCTTGAGGAGCTCCCATTTATTTATTTCCTTCTTCAGTGCTCTTGCTTTAGGTTTAAGGTCCATAAAACCGCCTCCAGTTGTAAGATCCATAAGATATCTCCCAACATTTTCCTCTAACTGTTTTATGGTCTTAGACCTAATGTTTAGATCTTTGATCCATTTTGAGTTAACTTTTGTATAGGGTGTGAGAGATGGGTCTTCTTTCATTCTTTTGCATATGGATATCCAGTTCTCTAGGCACCATTTATTGAAGAGACTGCTCTGTCCCAGGTGAGTTGGCTTGACTGCCTTATCAAAGATCAAATGTCCATAGATGAGAGGGTCTATATCTGAGCACTCTATTCGATTCCATCGGTCGATATATCTATCTTTATGCCAATACCATGCTGTTTTGACCACTGTGGCTTCATAATATGCCTTAAAGTCAGGCAGCGTGAGACCTCCAGCTTCGTTTTTTTTCCTCAAGATGTTTTTAGCAATTCGGGGCACCCTGCCCTTCCAGATAAATTTGCTTATTGGTTTTTCTATTTCTGAAAAATAAGTTGTTGGGATTTTGATTGGTATTGCATTGAATCTGTAAATCAATTTAGGTAGGATTGACATCTTAACTATATTTAGTCTTCCAATCCATGAACACAGTATGCCCTTCCATCTATTTAGGTCTTCTGTGATTTCTTTTAGCAGTTTTTTGTAGTTTTCTTTATATAGGTTTTTTGTCTCTTTAGTTAAATTTATTCCTAGGTATTTTATTCTTTTAGTTGCAATTGTAAATGGGATTCGTTTCTTGATTCCCCCTCTGCTTGTTCATTGCTAGTGTATAGAAATGCTACAGATTTTTGAATGTTGATCTTGTAACCTGCTACTTTGCTGTACTCATTTATTAGCTCTAGTAGTTTTGTTGTGGATTTTTCCGGGTTTTCGACGTATAGTATCATATCGTCTGCAAACAGTGATAGTTTCACTTCTTCTTTTCCAATTTTGATGCCTTGTATTTCTTTTTCTTTTCTAATTGCTCTGGCTAGAACCTCCAACACAATGTTGAATAATAGTGGTGATAGTGGACATCCTTGTCTTGTTCCTGATCTTAGGGGGAAAGTTTTCAATTTTTCCCCATTGAGGATGATATTAGCTGTGGGTTTTTCATATATTCCCTCTATCATTTTAAGGAAGTTCCCTTGTATTCCTATCTTTTGAAGTGTTTTCAACAGGAAAGGATGTTGAATCTTGTCGAATGCCTTCTCTGCATCAATTGAGATGATCATGTGATTTTTCTGCTTTGATTTGTTGATATGGTGTATTACATTAATTGATTTTCTTAGGTTGAACCATCCTTGCATACCTGGGATGAATCCTACTTGGTCATGATGTATAATTCTTTTAATGTGTTGTTGGATACGATTTGCTAGAATTTTATTGAGGATTTTTGCATCTGTATTCATTAGAGAGATTGGTCTGTAGTTTTCTTTTTTTGTAATATCTTTGCCTGGTTTTGGTATGAGGGTGATGTTGGCTTCATAGAATGAATTAGGCAGTTTTCCCTCCACTTCGATTTTTTTGAAGAGTTTGAGGAGAATTGGTACTAATTCTTTCTGGAACATTTGGTAAAATTCACATGTGAAGCCATCTGGTCCTGGACTTTTCTTTTTAGGAAGCTTTTGAATGACTAATTCAATTTCTTTACTTGTGATTGGTGTTGCGGTCATCTATGTCTTCTTGAGTCAAAGTTGGTTGTTCATGTCTTTCCAGGAACCCGTCCATTTCATCTAAATTGTTGTATTTATTAGCGTAAAGTTGTTCATAGTATCCTGTTATTACCTCCTTTATTTCTGTGAGGTCAGTAGTTATGTCTCCTCTTCCATTTCTGATCTTATTTATTTGCATCCTCTCTCTTCTTCTTTTTGTCAATCTTGATAGGGGCCCATCAATCTTATTGATTTTCTCATAGAACCAACTTCTGGTCTTATTGATTTTCTCTACTGTTTTCATATTTTCAATTTCATTTATTTCTGCTCTGATCTTTGTTATTTCTTTCCTTTTGCTTGCTTTGGGATTAGTTTGCTGTTCTTTCTCCAGTTCTTCCAATTGAACAGTTAATTCCTGAATTTTTGCCCTTTCTTCTTTTCTGATATAGGCATTTAGGGCAATAAATTTCCCTCTTAGCACTGCCTTTGCTGCATCCCATAAGTTTTGATATGTTGTGTTTTCATTTTCATTTGCCTCGAGGTATTTACTAATTTCTCTTGCAATTTCTTCTTTGACCCACTCGTTGTTTAAGAGTGTGTTGTTGAGCCTCCAGGTATTTGTGAATTTTCTGGCATTCCACCTATTATTGATTTCCAACTTCATTCCTTTATGATCTGAGAAAGTGTTGTGTATGATTTCAATCTTTTTAAATTTGTTAAGACTTGCTTTGTGACCCAGCATATGGTCTATCTTTGAGAATGATCCATGAGCACTTGAGAAAAAGGTGTATCCTGCTGTTGTGGGATGTAATGTCCTATAAATATCTGTTAAGTCTAGCTCCTTTATAGTAATATTCAGATTCTCTATTTCTTTATTGATCCTCTGTCTAGATGTTCTGTCCATTGATGAGAGTGGGGAATTGAAGTCTCCAACTATTATGGTATTTGTGTCTATTTCCCTTTTCAGTGTTTGCAGTATATTCCTCACGTATTTTGGGACATTCTGGTTCGGTGCATAAATATTTATGATTGTTATGTCTTCTTGTTTAATTGTTCCTTTTATTAGTATATAGTGTCCTTCTTTGTCTCTTTTAACTGTTTTACATTTGAAGTCTAATTTGTTGGATATTAGTATAGCCACTCCTGCTATTTTCTGGTTGTTATTTGCATGAAATATCTTTTCCCAACCTTTCACTTTCAACCTATGTTTATCTTTGGGTCTAAGATGTGTTTCCTGTAGACAGCATATAGAAGGATCCTGTTTTTTAATCCATTCTGCCAATCTGTGTCTTTTGATTGGGGAATTCAGTCCATTAGCATTTAGTGTTATTACTGTTTGGATAATATTTTCCTCTGCCATTTTGCCTTTTGTATTATATATATCATATCTGACTTTCCTTCTTTCTACACTCTTCTCCATACCTCTCTCTTCTGTCTTTTCGGTTCTGACTCTAGTGCTCCCTTTAGTATTTCTTGCAGAGCTGGTCTCTTGGTCACAAATTCTCTCAGTGACATTTTGTCTGAAAATGTTTTAATTTCTCCCTCATTTTTGAAGGACAATTTTGCTGGATATAGGAGTCTTGGTTGGCAGTTTTTCTCTTTAAGTAATTTAAATATATCATCCCACTGTCTTCTAGCCTCCATGGTTTCTGCTGAGAAATCTACACATAGTCTTATTGGGTTTCCCTTGTATGTGATGGATTGTTTTTCTCTTGCTGCTTTCAAGATCCTCTCTTTCTCTTTGACCTCTGACATTCTAACTAGTAAGTGTCTTGGAGAATGCCTATTTGGGTCTAATCTCTTTGGGGTGCGCTGCACTTCTTGAATCTGTAATTTTAGGTCTTTCATAAGAGTTGGGAAATTTTCAGTGAAAATTTCTTCCATTAGTTTTTCTCCTCCTTTTCCCTTATCTTCTCCTTCTGGGACACCCACAACATGTATATTTGTTCGGTTCATATAGTCCTTGATTTCCCTGATACCCTGCTCAAATTTTTCCATTCTTTTCCCGATAGTTTCTGTTTGTTTTTGGAATTCAGATGTTCCATCCTCCAAATCACTAATTCTATCTTCTGTCTCTTTGAATCTATCATTGTAGGTATCCATTGTTTTTTCTATCTTTTCTACTTTGTCCTTCACTTCCATAAGTTCTGTGATTTGTTTTTTCAGTTTTTCTATTTCTTCTTTATGTTCAGCCCATGTCTTCTTCATGTCCTCCCTCAATTTATCGATTTCGTTTTTGAAGAGGTTTTCCATTTCTGTTCGTATATTTAGCATTAGTTGTCTCAGCTCCTGTATCTCATTTGAACTATTGGTTTGTCCCTTTGACTGGGCCATATTTTCAATTATTTGAGCGTGATCCATTATCTTCTGTTGGCGTCTGCTCATTTAGACAGATTTCCCTGGGTATTGGATCCAAAAGTTTGGAAGATTTTTCTGTGAAATCTCTGGGTTCTGTTTTTCTTATTCTGCCCAGTAGGTGGCGCTCGTGGCACACGTTTGTCTGCGGATCCCACCAGTAAAAGGTGCTGTGGGATTTTAAACTTTGGAAAACTCTCGCCATCCGGGGGGGTTCGCTAGCCGAAGCGGCTTGAGCCGTCCCGGGGTCCGAACGCAGGGAAGGTTGCTGGTCGCCGCAGCCCGGGAAAGAGCCCGTCCGAATTTCCTAGTCGGCCCTGGGCGACAAGCGTGGCGGGAGGGCGCCAGCGGCAGCGGCCCGCCCGAGAGAGTGCACGTTCCCCGGGAGTCACAGG
This sequence comes from Tamandua tetradactyla, assembly GCF_023851605.1. Classification (NCBI taxonomy): domain Eukaryota; kingdom Metazoa; phylum Chordata; class Mammalia; order Pilosa; family Myrmecophagidae; genus Tamandua; species Tamandua tetradactyla. The sequence goes on from NC_135337.1 coordinate 51,822,544, forward strand.
TTTGGAAGGGGCCTCCCCCACCCATCACCGTTCTCCATGGCCTGGGGATTTCCGATCCAATTCTCTCAGTTGGTCCGGGGGGCTGCGTGTGGTGTGGGCACCAGCCGCCTTGGTTTCAGGGGACCGCCTCTCCAATTCTCCCAGCCGGCCTGGGAAGGGGGAAGGGAGTAACTCTGGCCGCTTGCCGCCCCGCCCGGTGAGGCCCGCGTGCCTCGGCGATCTCACCCGAGCTGCTTCTCTCAGCCAGCCAGCCATTCCAGGATGGGGTACGCTGTCTTTTTTATCTCTGTTGTGGCTTTGGGCGCTTTCTGTATCGTTTCTACTCCCCTAGTAGCTGTCCTGGAGAAGAAACTAAGATCCGCGCATCTTACTAAGCCGCCATCTTCCCTCAGTTATCTTTTGAAGCAAATGTCAATAGTCACCAATTCTACATCTTCATCCAGAGGGAATGCCAGGAAACACACCAGATAATTGAAAGCCTACTAACCTCTTTAGCATTGCTAAAATTTTACTTCTCTTGGTAGGCATGAATAATTTGTTTTACCCATTTCTAAGGAAATCATGGACCAGATTCCCAGAAAACTTAGCTTTAATTTCAGACTCAATGGACAGTCATTAGTTCTAACAATGAGCATCCTAACTGTGACTTTATCCTCCTTGAAGCTTATCTGCAGTGTTTTATAGTCGAAGGACAAAGGGCAAAATATGAAAATGTTATTTTTCATCATATCTTACCACAAGCTTTTGCTTTTCAAATTGAGAGAGTTTTAAGATATGCTTCTGAAATGGTTCGACATGTAATTTTGTTTCCCTGCTTAGTGTTGAGGGAAAAAACTTGATATAAGACTGAAGTAAGTTCTAACTCAGAGTTCTAAGCTCCACAATCTTGGTCATAGCACAGAATCTCTCTCAGCCTTATTTTCTCATCTATGAAATGAAAAGATTGCACTAAAATTATCTCTAAGATCGATTTCAACTCTAACATTTTGTATTTTTGCAGATTTGATTCAAGAGGGACTGCAAAAAAAAGGGAAAATAAATAAAAATGATTTATCTATTAAAATAATTTCCTTTATGCTCTTTCCCTCATCCAATTTTAAAATATCTTAAATTCATTTAAAAAGAGGCATTCTGGGTATAAATGTTCTGTTCCTACAAATCTTAGGACGATAGAAAAGAGAAAACTACATTTGATCTCTGTGTCTTTACAGAGAGTAATTGGACAAATCACTTTGAAAATTCATTGCTGGTCAATTAGTGATAGTCATTGGATTTAAAATATGCAGAATGGGTGACTAATTTTATGTTATATTACGTACAAAAATCATAGTAATGATCAGATCCCCATTTGTTTGTAAAAGGATGTGTCTTATCCCCCAATTAAAAAGAAGTAGAATGAATCATACGATTTTCTTCTCACTTAAGCCATTTCTTAAACCATCATCTTGCTGTAAATCAGCAAATGTAGGTGGTTTTAAAACAAACAAAAAAACCCATCAGTGAAATAATACATGCATGTATAATATTTACAGTCTGTCATGGGTTCTTCCCATTTCCATCATTACTAAATCCCCATTTCTACCTGTCAAGAGTATATACAAATCCCAGCTGATCTCCCTTATTTAGAATCATGAAGATTATCATGGCACATTCAGGTATTTTTAAAAATGTACTTATGAAACTTGATGGGGTTGACCACATTTTTCTTAACTATAAAATCAAAAGGTTGTGTAGTCCCCTTCACATCATGACCTCTCCAAGTCAAACCAGTTACCAGCCATTTTTTGATAATGCGCTATCATATAATCATAAGATTGTAAGAGAACTTGAGAGGACATCAGGTTTGCCCTCCCACCTCTCTTTGGATGCCAATGAAATCATCTTGGAAGGATAATTCTCAACTTTTTTCTTTGAACTCTTTAAAGCAAAAGATCTATGGTCTCTGAGAATTGCAAAGCCATCATTTCTTCAGTAAACTTCTATTAAGTTTCTCCCGGGCACTGAGGTAGGCAATGGAGATATAACGGTGGGCAGAATTGGTGTCTGTCCTTGTGGAATTTAGCATCTGACTCTTCAGAATGATGTGGTTAGTTCCTAAAAACTTAGAGATCCCAACCTCATCAACTAAATATGTAAGGATCAAAACCTGGAAATTGCTTTTTTAAGCAAGTTTCCTGCGTGTGCTGTTTTGAAATGATGTATGTACCATAGAAAAATCATGTTTTAATCTTAATCCCATTTTGTAAAGGCAGCCATTTCTTCTAATCTCTATTCAGCATTGCATGTTTGAAACTGTAATTAGATCATCTCCCCGGAGATGTGATTTAATCAAGAGTGGTTGTTAAATTGGATTAGGTAGAGGTGTGTCTCCACCCATTTGAGTGGGTCTTGATTAGTTTCTGAAGTCCTATAAAAGAGGAAACATTTTGGAGACTGAGAGATTCAGAGAGAGCAGAACAGAATGGCATAGCCACAAGAAGCAGAGTCGACGAGCCAGCGACCTTTGGAGATAAAGAAGGAAAATACCTCCTGGCGAGCTTCATGAAACAGGAAGCCAGGAGAAGAAGCTAGCAGATATGCTGTGCTTGCCATGTGCCCTTCCAGCTGAGAGAGAAACCCTGACTGTGTCTACCATGTGCCTTCTCACTTGAGAGAGAAACCCTGAACTTCATTGGCCTTCTTGAACCAAGGTATCTTTCCCTGGATCCCTGATTGGACATTTCTATAGACTTGTTGTAATTGGGACATTTTCTCAGCCTTGTAACTAAACAAGCAACTTATTAAATTCCCCCTTTTAAAAGCCATTCCATTTCTGGTATATTGAATTCCAGCAGCTAGCAAACTAGAACACTGTGTGATACTTATGCAAACAAAGTTTCACATTATTTACTATTTTATTACTACCCATAGGTGATTGTTAAAATGCATTCTATGCCCATAGTGTGGTAGAAATTACATGAGACATGGAGCTCTGGGTTGAAATCTTGGCTTTTCCATCTTAAGGCCGCATGGCACACAACAAGCTACTAAACTTCTTTCATCACTTTATTAACTAAGACAAGAATGCCTGCTGGATTTATTGAGAGAAAATGAATGCTATATTTTTTACCAAAAATAAAATGCTACAAATGCCATATGTTATGTTGAGCTACAAATTCCTTAAAACAAAGGCCCATGCCTGAATTGTGTTTACAGTCCTTGGCCACCTAACACTGGATTTGGTATAAAGCAGCGCTCAACAAATCATTATTAAAGAAAACAAAAAACTGTCATCAATTGCCGGCAAAAGTGGGTTGTCCTTTACCACTGTCTTAATTTATTTTTTATGATATATTCTTTAGTTTGTATCATATACATTTTATAACATAACAATGGGTTCACAAATATCCAAAAATGCCAAAGGAAAGAATATATTAGTTCTCATCTAGTAGCCATGTCATTATAGCAGACCCAAACTTAGTGCTCAGTAACTCTTTGATGCTTTTTACTAAGATTACCAATAAAATAAATGCCCTTCCACTTTCATTTCAAAAACTCTTAAACTAACCCAAAGATAGGATAACTTGACTTTATTGTAGTAAATACATTAACAATATTAGGTAATGTTAGGTATAATTCTCCTTATACCATTATAGGAGAAGGAACAACAGAGAGAGAGGGACATATTGGAAGTAACTGTGCCCTTATCAAATATGGACTTAATTGTCTAATGGTTGCAGTCTTTTCTTGGAAATCTCAGCAATGAAAATATTTTTTGACATGAACAAATAATAATTTGCACCTATGCTAACTGGTTCTTCCAAGGACATATTAATCACATGAATGCACATACATACATTTCCACATGCTCTGTGTTTCAGACACTAACAAGGTTCTGTCCACATCCACTCCCTACTCTTCCCTATATGTTAAAGACTGCTCACTGCAAACTTCTGAGACTTTCTCACTGCTTATTGAGTTCTGGTTGTTCACAGCAGTTACTTCAGTTGATAATGCACCTTAACTGGCCTTCCTTTCTCCCCTACCTCACTTCCCCACCCTCCTGCTGATGCTTCATGCGATCAGCTCCCAAATAAACGATTGTGCTCAGACTCTTATCTCAGGGCCTGCTTCAGGAGAACTCAATTAAGACACTCTGCTTATAGCCGTTAATGAGAATAGAAGTGATCAGTTAAACAGATCAAACATTATTTTGATTACACTAACTTTAACCCAAACGGAATCTCCTGATTTGTGTACTTTTACAAGAACTCTATGTGCCAAAATATCCTTATCATAAAAATAGCTTTTTTCTTTATTACTTATTATGTATCTTTTAAATCCTGATCCAATTATTGTTTAGCTTTCATAATGATAATGGAGGCATCCAAATCAATAATTATGCAATTTAAATATCATCTACAATGCAGTTATCTCATCTAGGATGAGCTGGAATCTAATTCTTATAATATTTCTGTATGTCGAAAAGCTTTTAAGGGAACATTTTAGTATATCTGTCAAAAAAGAGTTTGGAGTCTCATCCTACTCAGAATTTTCACATATGTATATAAACACAGATTTGAAAAAAATCATACTGGCTAAATCTGTTAGAGCTGCATTTTCAGTAAGTAAAGGGTACAGGGGTCTAAAAGGTCAGTTTTTTTAATTTAGTTGATCAGAGTTAACACTGAACTAGTGTTGGTAGCTCAAAATGTCCCTTAGAAATAGAAAAGAGAGGTTGAATAAACTTGTACCTGGCGTAACTAGGGGGCCTCACATACCAAGCCTACACCCCATTAGCCACCATACATTCCAAGGTATAGATTTAGGGGAAATCTATCTTTAGGGGAAAGTGTAAAAAAGCAATTACATTCTATGATTTTTCCCCTTTAATTTCCTTTTCCTTTTCATGTTTGCATGGCAAGAACATATAATAAAACTGAATTTTCCTCACCTTATTTTTTTATCCATATTTAATGATAAAATCCAGTGTACTACTTACTGTCTTGGGAGGTCTTCGTAGGTTCTAACAGCCCAATTTTGGTTTGGGTAAGAAAAAAGCTAGACTTTGAAGGCTACTCTCTCTGTTCCAGTTCTAGGTGGCACATCAGGGGGCTTTTTCCCACCAGTGAACTAAGTGTGGCATTAGCTTTGTTGTTAAACCTACTGGACAATACAGCCTTTCTTTCTAACACTTACTATCAGTTACAAATAATCATTTGGACTTAGTATCCTGATTATGATCTTCTTCTCTAATGACGAAGAAAACCTGTCCTGAATTCAATCTGCTTGGCTGTGCTAGGTTAGCTGCTTTTCTTGGGGGTAGGGAAGAATTAGATCTTGTCTCTCATCTCCTTCTTACTGTCTGAGGTCCTGTTTTAGTTTCCTGACTGCTAAAGAAAACCACACAATGGATTTGCTTAACCAATGGGAATTTATTGGCCAACAGTTTTGAGGCTAGAAGTCCAAAATCAAGATGTTATCCGGGTGATGCTTTCCCCCAGAGTACTGTTGAGCTCTGGGCCTGGCTGTTGGTGATCCCCGGTCCCTGGCTTTTTGGTCACATGGCCATGCACACGGCACTCCTCCTGACTTCTCCCTTTTCTTCTGGGTTTTGTTGACTTCCAGCTTCTGGATGCTCCCTGTGGTTTTCTTTCTCTGTAACCTATAGGGCCTTCAGGAATAGGATTAAGACCCTTACTGATTCAGCTTTGCCACACCTTACCTGAAGTATCGTCATTGAAGGTCCTCTTTACAAGAGTTCACACTCACAGTAATGGATTAAGTTTAAGAACAGTAAACTTAATAGCTCCAAGACACCACAGGTCCTCAGTAGGTTTATCCTCATTTCCTGGAGAGCGTTCTCTCTGTATTAACTACCCAGTCAGGTCTCTGGAATATGATTACCAGTTTGGATTAGCTTTGGGTTTGCCATATTTCTTGTATCATTTTCATGATTCTTTTCCAGGCAGGTTGTGCCTCAAAAATCAACTTTTCTCCAACATTATCCCTGTATATTCCTCTCCTTCTGAGGTCTCACCATACGTTATAACTGGTTTTGAAATCATCTGTGCCAGTTAGATCAATTGTCCATAGGAATGATTTTTAAATCAGTTTCCATATCAATCCTACCTTAATTTCCAATAGCAATGAAAATGATAATAAAAGATACTTCTACTGGTTTATTATTGAGTTCTAGATGCTTTGCTGGGTCTTTGCACACTTGTTTTTGATTAATCCTCAAAGCCACATTTTGGAGATGAGGAAAATGAGGCTTAGTGATTCTAGACAATGTCCCTTGATCAGGCAGCTAAGTAATGACAAAGTAGGCATTTAAATCTGAGTTTATCTTGACTCCAAGGATTTGCTATACCCATTATAAAACTCGTAAAAATTTAAGTGATGTGATTAATCATTTCAGAATTTCCAAATGCAGACTATAAGCGAATATGGGGTTTGGAAAAGTTTGACTTTTATTCAGAAACCACTAGCCCTGTCCAAGGCAAGTGCCCAGTGCTTTGCTCCTGAATGCCATGTCAGCATTAGGTTGTTTTGGCAGCTATCATCTCACAGGGTGACACCTAGGATGCAAGGCAGAGAGTAGGCAGCCTTGGGAACACTGATTTTAATGAGGGAGGGAGGTTTTTTTTTTTAATTCACAAGTAACATCTTTGAATGAGGGCAGTGGGAATTTAAATGAAGCTATTAGAGTTGCTCATTGCTGGGAATAATGCCATTGGTTGGAGAGTAGAAGGGGATGTGCTTGTAGTGGCAATGACATTTTTTAAGTCCTGTAAGAGATTATGCTAATCATTTACCGGACTAAGTGATGATATCCCCATCACCTTACTTTTGTGGCTAGTAAATTAAATAATTAGCAGTTCTTTTTTCATAAGGGTTATAATTTGTATCTCACCTTCCTGATGCAAGTCAAGTCCATGGGAAGGAAAAAGAAGGCAGACTGATTTTCTGAAAGATTTATGGCTTTGGCATCTTTATCTGGGAGGGAACACTGTACCCTGCAGGCAACAAAGTAATGGAAATTTTCCATGCTTAGGGTTGATTTGAGTTTGCCTATCTGGTCAGTGCCAACTTATTCTGTGGGCAGCATGTGTGAATCCCAAGATATTTTAGTTTTGTTAATCTGATCAGTGCCAGTCCATTTCTGGCTTTCCTGTCCACCTGCTGACTCCCTGGTGTTGGCTTCCTGCTGCTCTGTCCATCTGTTAAGAATTTATTTACAAAATGCACTAAAATGCAAACTGTACTAGAGTGGGACTTAGCTTCCGTCTTACCCAGAAAATGGTGTGATGCCAGAGCACAATTTCCAATTGTTACTAAACTACAAGAAACTGGAATATTAAAGGGACACTTACTTGCAGTTGAAATCCTCCAGCAAAATAGCAACGACGATAATCTCTATTTCCATCCAGGGTGGGCAATGCTTACGCTACATTAGGATATAGAGTCTAATTTCAAAGCAGTTTGTAGAAAGACAATTAAATTTATAATCAGAAATCTATGATTATAATCCAGGATTTGTCATTAATAGTCCATATGATTTAACTCAGAGCCTAAGTTCTGGAAAAAGAAAAGGTGGTTGCGGTTAAATATTTAAAGTTCTCTCCAGCATAAAATTATGATTCTTCTCATTTGCATGCATATATGCACATGAAACATATGGATGTAACACATATTGAAAGAGATAATAAAACAAATAGAGATTATCTGGTTTGACTGCTGGCACATACTGAGGGCAGGATGCTGTCAGGGAGATCTCAGGTTACATGGAGGCAAGGGTTGGGTAACCTCTTTATTCACGAATCCTCCAAAGTCCTCCAAAGGGACAAAAATTAGAAAATAAACAAACAAGTACAAATAATTCAAGAACTATGAATATGCAGAGCAAATATTCATGAAGGTGAGAGGAAAACAAGAGAGGGGGAAATAATCTTCACTTTTTCCATTTTTCTTTGTCTTAAGGCTATGTATGCTGTGAGCAGTAGTATCAGTCATAGCTGACAATGGAGCTGATGATTGGATCAGTACTTTTTTTTTTGCATGGGCAGACACCGGGAATTGAACCCGGGTCTCTGGCATGGCAGGTGAGAACTCTGCCACTGCGTCACCATTGCCTGCCCTGGATCGGTACTATTTCAAACAAAAGACTTAGAGGAAATATTCACAGTTATGGTCCCGGGACCAGTGAGAAGACCATGTTAGAAGTCAGAGCCCATCAGGAAGCTGGACTAAGAAGGGTCTCTATCTCTTCAGCCCCCCAAAATAACAGAATTAAATTGGAGCTTAGTAATTTGTTAAACTTTCAGCTTCCATATGCCATACATGGACATAATGATGACAGCACATAATTTGCTCTCTTTATTGATGACCTTGTGGTAAGACTGTTAACAAATAGTTTGGCTAGATTATATCTTTCTGTCTGTCAGATATTCCCAGGAAGACTTGATACTATGAAGGATGAATATCCCAATGAAAGCAATATTATATGAACTGTTACTTTTTGTTTCATGGACAGGTTAAATGATCTTGATATTACATTTTGGATTTTTATTAATTTATCCAGCAGATATTTATTGAGTAACTATCAAGTCCTGATCCTTTTGGAGCTTACAATCTAGCATGGAGGGTACATTAAACAAATAATTTTGAAATAAATAATAAGTGATAAGATAGAACACATTGTATACGGTGGATCTGAAATTAGCAAGGCATAGAATCTCTCATACATTTTTAAGTTATGGATTAATCATCCCGATTTAAAGCTAATAGCGATACTAGGCAGAGTGTGGTAAATTGAATTATTAGTTTCTATTCTTCACTCTCTGATAATAGTAATATTGTGCTGGTTGGATTTCATGATGGATGGTGTTGATAGATAATTCTGCATGGATTTCTTGTGTTTTTGCACTGTCTCGGCCTTCTGCTCTGTTTGAACAGCGAGCAGCCTTAGAAGCTAGAGACCTCCTCAGGTATATTTCAGAGTAGTGAAGATGAGGCTTATAATCACTAGATGCGAATGACCTAGAGTTAACCATTTTTTAATAAATATACATATATATATGTATAAATTTCTCAACCCTAATGAATTTCTAGTTGGTAGAGTTTTAGGCAGCATAGGAAAGAAAATGAAAAACATTCAGGAAAATCAGGGTCCAGAGCTTCTGCTAGCACATAGAATACCTTTAGACACCAAAGACACCCATTCTTCAAGACACTGTACTCCCATATGTTGGAAAATTGTTGCGATATATTGATTTTGTTGGAACAAGATACTACCATCTGCTAAGAAATTGCTGTCATAAATAAACAAATGGATGAGGTCTGCAATATGAATGGCTCCCTTTAGATGTGGTATTGTCTACAGAGAACAAACTGTACAACCATATGGGGTAGCCCTGAGTGAAAAAAACTTTTCTCAGAAAGCTCACCCTGTAGAAAGAGATCCTAGACTGTGTCTGCACCAAGATTTAGCTCTCTTAGAACTTTCCTGCTTTGTACAGACTGCTATCACACCAAGTAATTTTCACAAGAGGGAAATCAGGCAAAGAAAAGGAATTTGGATTTATTGAATTTCTACCTACTGATTACTAGATAAAGCCCTGGAAAACTTTACAGTGTTTCATTTAATCCTCAAGCTAAACACTTAGTGTTATGCTAAATTGTCTGTGTTGTATAGATGAGGAAACTGAGGCTTGAAAGTATAAAAGATATCTCAAGCTAGTAGGTGGTAGACCTAAGATACAAGCCTAAGGTTGCTGATTTCAAGGCTGAAGATTTTCAAAGACAAAATTCTGCCATTACACATGAGTTCTTATCATAGTGTTGGTATATGAAAGTGGAGAGGGAGTAGTTCAATACAAACTTGAATTCTATGTCCATGCTTCATCACCTGGGAAGTACAAATTATCACCTTTTCAGAATCTCCTAGTATTGGCTAGCAGAGATTCAGTTATATCAGAATCTCCTTTTCCTGACTTTGTTCACCACCACTCTCATTCCAGAACCTACAAAGTGATGAGGTCTACAGGACATTCCACTTTCATATCTGGCAACTCTGGGGATTCATGGAAACTTGTTGAGAATTGTGGTAGAAATCACAACAGTAGCTTCTCTAACTGTTTTGGTTGTGTGACCTTACCATTGTGTTTCATGTTTTTGCTAGTTTGTTTAAAGAGGTAGAAGTGTGCAAGCTGCCTCCCAGAAGTGAGGATACTTGATACTGGATCATTAAAAATTTTGGTCCATGCGTTTTCTCAAATGAAAAATAAGTATTATAAGCATAGCATGAATGTAGGATGATTAAATGTGCTAATTGATAAATGTCAGGGAATTTTAGTTTCCTGTCTTTGTTGTCCCAAGAGCAATGGCAGCAGAGACTATCTTTAAGGTAATTGTTTTAAACAGAACTAATTTATTAGAATTTATTTCTGCACTTCATATAATAATTTCACCATTCAAGCAACTCCTTCTTTCTTCCAGCCATTCTCTGTTGGTGATGCTAATGCCTTCTACCTATGTACTGAGCATCACTCAGTTTCTGGTCGCCCACGACCACGAGAAGCTACCTATTAGGATGATCTGCACCTCAATCTGTGGGTTGCAAAACTAATTTTGTGGACTTTCATCTGATTTTGTGTGAGGCACCAGTGTACTCTTCACACTGCAGAATGCCCTTCGTTTCTATCTGCACTTGGGGAAAATCCACTTTGCCCAAATCATTTTAACCTTGCACCTGTTGGCCCACTGATCAATTTGCATAATGAGCAGTTGCTTAAAATTTAACTCTGTGCCATTCTCTCTCACCCTTTCCTATCCTGATCCTCTTCTTTGTCTAGGTGTCATCATTGAGTTTCAGACTATTTGGAACACTGTAATTAAATTCTCCACTGATACTGAAGCCCCTTTCTTGGCTTCAGTTCACATGGCAAGCTTGCATACCTCAGGGTATTTTCCAGCCTGGAGCCTTCCTCCTACATTCCCTCTAGCTGCTATTCTCTGAATGTACTGGGAACTTGAAATCTGGCCAGGGCTGCACATCTGATGGTAATATCACCTATGGCTTGGACTTATCCTGCTGAGACTAACCTACTGCCATGAAATCTGAATTGGACCTATCTGAATCAAGATTGCTTTCACCACATCTCTTACAACTGGAAACAACAGTTTAAGCTGCCAGTTGCTCTCTGAAGACAGACTGGGAGACAGATCCTTTCTCCAACATGGGGAACATTCAAGCTGGAGCCCCCATCAAGTGTTCCTACCAATGACTTTAGTCCCAGAAAACCCTGTTTTCCCGTATTTTCTTGTATCTTATATTATGTTGCTCTCCAGTTTTGCTCTTTTACGATGAAATAAGGTGAGTACGAGACTCTGTAACATTAGGTTAAATGCCTATGACTCCTAGAGGCCAGCCTGCCTCTCCAGCACATGCTGTTAAATAATGCCAAGCAGCTATGCCAGAGTTCAACAAAAATAATTTGTCAGAAATCCCCATCAGTAAAGGGGTGAGCAAACACACAAAGAGGGATAGACTTATGGAAAAGCAGAACAGTTGAAAAGAGAAAGTGATACACTTAACTGTGGGCTTTTCAACTCTTCAATATATGCAGATATAACCACAGATCAAAAAGAAAAAAAAAAGCCTCTAAGCATGTTCCCTTGAAGAATTTTTAAACATTGTATGTGGAATCAGCTCTGACTGAATCACACGTTAAGGGTTTATTCAATGTGATCTGTGGAGGCACAGTATTAAAGTGCCCTATTCAGGAATAAAAAGTCAGAGCCTCATTAGCTGGGACAGAGAATGCTAACATCCCAACTCAAGAGGAAAATCCCTATCTCCAAATGACAGATGTGAGTGTTAGTAGTATTGCTGCATAACCTTGTGAGTTCATTAAAAGTGTGAGTCTGTGTCACAGGGGCAAGTTGCATTGACAGCTCCAGTTGGGGAAAAAAACTGTAATAACTGCTTTCATTCCTTACTTACCTTTTACCTTAGCAAGGAAATATGATTGTAAATAAATAACCTGATGCTGACACAAGCTTCTGTGCAAGAAAGTGCTCTGTGAAATGTGCATCTCAAGGACTGTGGGACAAGATTCATAAGAGAACTAATATAATTTATCTTGCTGGTTGTACTTGTGTGAACACTGAATTTCCGTATTCTTAATTTAAACCAGCTGATTTAATAACTCTTAGCTACTTGAGACAAAATTAGACTAAACAATGGTGAACAGCAAAATATAGTAAAAATGAAGAAAAGAAAGAAGGAAGGAAGGAAAGAAGGAAGAAAGAAAGGAAGGAGGGAAGGAAAAATTAGGTATCTTAAGAGTCAGACAAGCTTGAATTGAAAATCTTCTATACCACTAAGAGTATTGACTCTTAGTGGTGGGAAAGAGTGATGATGCTATTTACCATTAAACACCCTTGTAAAAGCACACATCATGAATTCAGAAGCACGTACAGGGCAGTCCTTTCTCTGGTTTGAGATATATCTTTCCATTTGTAAGGAATCCTTGGGGAACTCAGGCTTCCAAAGTGGCTTTTCTAGTCTATTCAATTTTTCAATATTTTCAACTCCTCATGAGTCCTTCAATCTTGAGGTTTGTTATCACTCCCCTTGGCAGTCTGATGCATTTGACTTTTTCTTGCTTCTTCCTTTTATATCTCTGGTCTCCTCCTCTGTAGAAACTCTGCTGTTAGCCTCAATCTCTAGCTCCAGTTCATTTCCAGCTTCTTCCAATCTGTTTGAGCCCTAAAATAACAGTAGGGATGAGGTTATTTAGAATACCTTTTGTTTCTATGAATAGCTCATTTCCAAGATAATATGACCTTTAACCCTGCCAAGATACATCTTCTTTTAGTCTGTAGCCAGTGCATTCATTATGCACTATAATGACTTTGGGAACTGAAAGTGACAGTCTCTTTTTTATTCTGAATCTTAGTGCTAACTGTCTCCCTTTAGCCTTAGCACTGTTAGAAACTAGATTTCAGTAAGAGGCAATGTGTTCATACCAGGTTTTGAAAAGGGGTGGGAACAGAAAAAAAATCCTTGGCTCTTTAAATTTTATAAGAAATACATATTGTGCCTACTTTGTTTTTTTAATGATGACAAGATAGAAAAATGCTCTAAAAATGTTTGGACTTTAGTAAACATTTAATAAATGGTGATTACTACCATTAAGAACCAAACTGCTGCAGAAGATCTGATTACTGTCAGGTGTCCCTTGGACAAATGACCTTCCTTTCGTCCTTCTTATTATCAAATGTTTTTCCTGAAGAAGAGGACATCTGCATCCATGGGGTTACCTGGCAAGTGAGTTCCATAACAAAAACAATTCATTTGAGATGATATATTTGTATTCAGTACCTAATGCAACTCAGGCTCATGCAAATAGCACACAGAACTAAAGTGTGGTCTTGGCTTCCTATCTATAAATCATGCAAAATGAACAGGACAATTAAAGAGATGATTTTTATTCAGGTTATTGCAAGAGGAGGCTATCTTCATTAGTGAGAAACATCTCAAAGAAGGTTTTATGGAGGTAAGTAAACAAAGAAATCTTGAGGACAAATGGTAAAAGATTTTACCTGGGTCAGTGAGGAACAGTGGAGGTGGATCTTGGAATATTTGAGGGTAGTATGGTCCTTTTCCTTTAGCTGGTGAGCTAGTGCTTCTTGGAATAGAAAGATGTGAAAAATTTCTCAACGGTCCCTGTTTTCTGGGAGCACAGGGCTCAGAAGAAGTTCAAGGTTGGCTGCCAATCTCCCCTTCTATTCAGAACGAATATCATTCATTGCTGAACAATTCAGAGGTGATCAGAAACCTCTGAGTGGAGTGAAACAGGGTCCAAGAATTACTTTCTGGAAGACTTGCTGGAGTTGTTCCCATAAAACCAGGTGAACCATTTGTTGTGAGGTGGTGACAAAGATATTGTTTTGGGGTCCTGGAATCTCAGTGTCTCAAAAGAGGATGTCTAAATGTAAAAGATAAATATTAATAGAAAAAGTCACATTAAAGTTAAGAGCCAGGAATTGAACCCTAAGAATTATTAATACAGAGAATTTCATGGCATTGGTGGAAGAAACTGTTTTGGTTCCTCAGTACTGATTATTGAGTTTCTTCAAGCTTTTGCACAAGATTTTCAATGCTTTGGTTGAAGTTGACCACAGTCTTGGTTATTTTTTATATAAGGACACGCATGACCTGAACATTTTGCCAAATTTCCTTCGTGGCTCAGACAGTGACTTGTCCAGGGAGAAAACTGTCCAATATATATTCTGTTGCAATGGGGAATGAGGTTTGTAAGTCTAGAAAGATGAATAATTAGGCAAGTAAACAGGGATCAGTCCAATTTGGTAAAAAGTCTGCTAAATCTCTACCAGACAAGCCAAAACAGGGCATAGTAGTTTTATAAATAAATGAAATGCAACAATTTCATCTACAGTTGGAAAGCTGTGATCCATCCAGTTGGCTGCCCTATCTTTCAGCAAAGGCCTTTGCATTGATATACACTTATATCAAACCTATACTTTAATAGCCTTTCCTGAACAATGAAATTTAATATCAGGTAATATTTAATTAATATATATATATATATATTTGGAAATGATTTACTATTCTTACATATGTGTGTGTGTGTATATATATATATATATATGAAAAATGTTAAAAATAACTAAAATACAATGTTTTGTTATTTTAATTGTAGTTGGGTGATGAAATTAAATTTTTAGGGATTTTGGTACAATACCAAATGTACCTGGAAAACATTCACCTATGTAAATAAAGAATTAAGATTTAGAGGATGATTTTGTTTATTGAATCATTATATAGATATTTCTTTTTGCTTCCTCATATATTGGAGTAGACAAAGGGAAATAACTGAAATCTCTAAATTGTAATCCAGCCTCGATCTCTGATAATGATTATACAGCCTTTATCTTCTGCCCTTGTGATTGTAAAACCCTTATGATTAACCTTCATTTGTACCTATTTATGCAGTTTTTCAACCTTAGAGTCTTGTAATCATTAAAATTAGCCCTTAATGTTTAATGAAGGGTCTTGGGTCAGTCCAGAGCTAACCCACCCCAAGTTCAAAGTTAGCTTAATAACCTAGACAGGGTCTAACCAAAATGGGCCCACCTGACATGCACAGTAGCTTAGAATTTAACTTTTAAGTCATTATAATATTAAAAATCACAGCCATCACCATGTTATGGCTGCTGTTTTCTTACATACATTCTGTGACTAAGCATGTAATCAATGTGTACTTGCTCAGTACTCAGATCACCTGTAATTACATCATCTGGGTCCACTGTGCTCATTATCTTAAAGCCTGGCAATCTTTTAATTCTATGAAACTTCCAGAATTACTTCAGTTAGGGTGACAGATTTTGGATTGATCGGCCATATGCTCTCCTACTACATACCTAATAATAAACTTTTTCTGTCTTTGGAAGCCCAGTGTCTCAGAAATTGGTCATTTGAGTGCATTGGGCAAAAGAATCCACCTCCTTTGTCTAGTAACATATATGTGCCTAATATGCTCTTTGAAAGTTATAGAAATAAAGTCTCAAGAGAAGAGAAAAATGTACAATCAATGCAAGCTAGGGTCTGTAGTCAAGAGTAATATTGCAATATGCTTCCACTAATTGTAACAAAGGCATTATTCCAAAACGATTTGGTTTTTGGGGCGTGGGAGTGGGGTGTGGATTCTTTGTGGAGGAAAAGGAAATGTCTTCATATAGATTATGGTGGCAAAGCCATGCCTGTTCACTTAGGTTGGATTGTATGATCTGTGAATAAAACTATTTAAACATGAACAGAGACAAACAAGTGCTAGAGAAAATGCGGAAAAAGAGATGCACCTATTCATTGTTGGTAGGGAAACTGAGAGGTGTAGCCCCTTGTAGCTCAGTGTGGTGGCTGCACAGGAGGCTAAGGGTGAGGTTGCTGTATGATCCTGCAACCCCATTGCTCAGTATATACGGAACTAAGTGTGAGGACATGAATGGACATTTGCACACTGGTATTTATGGTGGCAGTGTTTGGATTCATAATGGATGAAGGTGGCCTATGGGTATAATAACTGAGGGATGGAAGGGGGAACTGTGGTAAACAGACTACTGAGCTGCTGCAAGAGGGAATGAAGTTGTGAGGCATGCAGCCAGGTGAATGAAACTTAAGGACTGCATGTTGAATGAAATGTCAGGAACAAAAAGACAAATATTATCATGCATCATTCATATGGACTAACTATAATATAAAAACTTGGTGAACTGAAGTCAAGAGCATGGGTTGTTAGGTTGAGGTCTACTGTAAAGGGTCCTGGAGTGTAAGTTCTTACAGCAGGCACATATATTCAGGAGTTATAACTGTTATTTCTGAATTCTGAGATACTGAGCTGTTTGTATATAACCTGGTCATTCCCAGAAACTTCAGGTATTTATATGACACCTGAGACTCAGAGTTAAAGCTCTGAAGCTGTGAAGGTCAGGCAGTACCTCATACAGGAACTATTTGAAAAGTTGAAAAGGGATCAAATTTTGGCTAGAGATATGAATATAAATTTTGACTAGAGATCTGGATAGGACTAAGGTAAATCAGACTACAGGGTAAAGGATGGTATCATCCATATTTTAAAACTTCAACTTCTGTGTGAGACCAAAGGGAGAAATGTTTATTTGGTGCAAAATTTATATTTTGGGTAATGCATTTCCTAATTTTATTTGTATGGTTAGTTTAGTTGAGCACCATACGTACATGGAATCTTGAATATAGCATGAGATTGTGTTGGTTTTTCCAGTTACATGTGACAATCCTGATATATCCCAGAGTAATTTGGGTAGTGAGTAAACAAGCATTTTCAAAGTCCCCTTGGGGGACTGGGGAGAAAGAAGGAAATATTCAACTTCCCCATTTGGAGAATTCCTGATATTCTTGCAAGCAGTGGGGAAAACCAAACTGACCCCTTGATCTTGGCATTTGCCCCTATGAAGCTTATTCCTGAAAAGGATAGGTTAAGCCTACTTGTAAACATGCTTAAGAGTCACCCCCGGATAAACTTTTTGTTCCTCAAATGTGGTCTCTCTTTCTCTCTAAGCCAACTCTGCAGGCAAACTCACTGCCTTCCCCCTATGTGGGACATTTCTCCCAAAGGTATAAATCTCCCTGGAAACATGGGGCAGAAATCCTGAGATGAGCCAGGACCTGGCATCATGGGACTGCGAAAGTCTTCTTGACCAAAAGGGGGGAAGAGAGAAATGAGAAAAAGTTTCAGTGGCTGAGAGATTTCAAACAGAGTCAAGAGGTTATCCTGGAGGGTACTCTTATGCATTATATGGATATCCCTTTTTAGTTTATGTTGTATTGCAGTGGCTGGAGGGAAGTACCTGAAAGTGTTGAGCTCTGTTCCAGTAGCCTTGATTCTTGAAGATGATTATATAATGGTATAGCTTTTACAGTGTAACTGTGATTGTGAAAACCTTGTGTCTGATGCTCCTTTTATCCAGGGTATAGACAGATGAGTAAAATAAAAATGGATGAAAAATAAAAAAATAATAGTGGGTATAAGGGGTAAAATAAATTGGGTGGATTGAAATACTAGTGGTCAATGAGAGGGAGGGGTGAGGGTATTGGATGTATGAGTTTCATCTCTTTATTTCTTTTTCTGGATTGACGCAAATGTTCTAAAAATGATCATGGTGATGATATACAACTATGTGATGATATTGTGAGCCATTGATTGTACACCATGCATGGACAGTGTCATGGTCAGGTTCATGTGTCAAATTGGCCAGGTGGTGGCGCCTATTTGTCTAGTCAGGCAAGCACTGGCCTGTCTGTTGCTATGAAGACAGTTCATGGACTTAAATCATGCTCATGTTGGCTGCATCCACAGCTGATTGCAAAGGATCAGCGATCAGCTAAGGGAAGTGTCTTCTGCAATGAGTGACACTTAATCTAGTTTTAAGGAGGATTCAGAAGAGACAATCATGCTTCCTGCTTCAGCCAGCCAGCCTCTCCTTAAAGTTTGGTGAGGACCTTCATCGGAGCTGCCAGCTTGTAATCTGCCCTACAGACCTTGAACTCTATATCCCCATGGTTACGTGAGACACTTTTACAAATTTTATATTTGCAAGTGTCTCCTGTTGTTTCTCTTTCTCTATAGAACCCTAGCTAATACAGACTATGTGTGTGAAGATTTGTCACTAACAGTATTAAAGAAAGAGGCAAGGAAAGAGCAGCATGCTGAGTTTAATCTCATTTTTGAAAAAGTGCATAATTTTACAGATACAAGCACATGTACTTATGGAGTACATTGATATATACATATATGCATATAAAAATACATATATACACATGCATACATCATACTATTAATGGTTTCTCTCTATGTGTTAGTACTTTCAATGATTTATTTATATTTCTCTATTTTTATACTTTCACATTTTTGACAAGAAAAACTATTAGTTATGTAAAAAGAAAATGAAAGTTTCCATAACAGAGGAAAATAATTAAATATTGAGAACAAAATAGGTGTTATTAATAAAGGTAATTAGCTAAATTCAAGAAGTTACATGAAGACCATAACCACAAAGAAAAGTAGTCCAAATATTGAAAAATAAGATACGGCAGCATGTTAAATCCTTTACGCTGCCATACGGTTAAAAATAGTTCAAAATGGCATTTAGTTAATTTTCAGGGTTAGAAATAGCAGGTAAGAATAAAAATTTCTTAAAATAAATAGTAAAGTATATTGCATCATTTTCAATTCTTATTAAATAATGGATACAAATCTTTTGCAAATCTATTGGCAAATTGCCACAAATCTGAGTATTGATTTCTGATTTGTGGGAAGCATTGCTTTTTGGATTTTTTACTCTTTGGATTAAGTGCCAGACTCTATATTCTTTTTAAGGATGGCCATGTAAAAAGAAGTTATCTGAAATTGCCTTTATTGTATCTGTAAATTTCATGTTCTTATAAAGCCACATTTATCAGGGGAGAATAAAGCCTCTTTTAATAGGAAAAGAGTAAAGGAAATGCTTGAGATTTAAAAATAAACTAATTCTAGAAAACAATATAGTAACTAATAGAATATATCTTGTATATTGAAATAGCAGAGTGAAGTAAAATTAGATTAAATATGTAATGACTATTACCATAAAAAATCATCAGAAACACTTTAAATGCATGGTCAGTTCCCCAATGACACAAAATATTTGGCTTCAAATTGGAGAGTATATTCAAAGGACTCATATGGCATTGAGAAGGGATTGAGAAGGGATTTTATGTGAAGGTTCAAGCAATAGAGTCCTGTATTTGGAATAGGGTCTGAAAGGAAAATCCATTTCAGTATAAGAATTGCTATGATATCTTAAAAAGCAAAATAGTTGAAAATGCAATAGTCAAGGGTGATAACGGTGTCACGTAGAATTCCACTGGTCTTTCCCCCCCAAGGTCATGGGGACTTTCTCTTTCCCATTCTCTCTTGCCTGTGGGTCTCAGTTCTCCCACACTGCACTGTGGAGGACTTAGGACTGTTTAGACCATGTATTGCAGTACTCAGCTGGGGCTTGTTTCAGAGAGATGCAGACCCTGGGGACAGTGACTGTCAATTCTCCTGGAGAAAGGTAGCTGTTGGCAGATGCCTTCTCAGACAAGGACAAGAAGTACGGTCCTCTGACTGAGAACAAGTATGGGATTAATAATTTAGTTTTATTCCCTTTCCGAGCTATCATTTTGCTATGACATACATTCTATTTTTGACTTTCAATGGGCCATCCCTACTGATTTCCAATAACCACTTTTGGAAGTTAAAAAAATGAATATTGATCTTTTTAAAACATATCCTGTCTATAAAAATCCTAATTATCTTTGAAGTGACATGAACGGGTTTCTGTTTAGAAGACTATTCACATTTAAAGAAGGAGAAAAAAATTAAAGATTTATGTTTTAAGAGAATATTTTGCCACATTGATGATAGTTTTGCCTTTTGTTGAATGCCTACTATATGTTCAGTATTTATATGTATTATATCTATACCCTCGTGGCAAAACTGCAGGACTAGGATCTCAGAGATGAGGAAATGTCGTTTATAAGAGTTAAGAGACTGGCCCCTGCTATGGGTTCTAACAAGGATCTTCAGTTTCCAGAGAACACCCTCTTTGACAAATGGCACAGCAAAAGAGAATGGTAGAAGGATGATGTTCAGATATGACATCACCAAAATGTAGTTTTCTCTCAGTTCTACTAATAAATATATTTTACTGTTAACTTAGTTCCATGCTCTCAATTTTTTTTTCAAATGAGTAAAGATCATAGTCACCCATTTTACTTCTCTGGTTCTTTTCAGTGGAAGTCAATTTACCAAAATCCTCTGAAGTTTAAATCTGTCTAAGGGCCATATAGATGCATGTCTCTCCTCTCCTTTTTATTACAAAACACATTGTGCCTTTGATAACTTCAATAAAAATAATAAGATACTTAAAGGACCTCCTCGTATGACAAATAAAAATCTACTCTTATATTTATGAAAAGATGAAAAGGCCTTGCATCTTATGCAAACTGATGTAGACCGGTGACCTCAGAGAATTTATTTCACATTTCCACAGTATCACTGGCAACTGGTCATCCTGGTTCTACTTAACTTTAATCTTCCAGCACAAATATTTTACCATAGTTATATGGACTTGGGTTCAAATTTGCAGAATGTTTTTGCAGAACCTCATATAAAACAAACAGTATGGCTTGATCCCTTGGCCACCCTCCCCCATATGATATTTTTGGGAATGAATATTCCTGTTGCCAGCGCATGTATACTGCCTCCGTGGGACTGAAATCTATGTGATGACTCAGGAGCTTGGGTGATTATTTATTTTTGCTGAAAAACAAATTATTTCCTCATGGGCATTCTTTTAATAGAGTAATACCTGAGAATATGTAGAAGCAATATAAAAATAGAAACTAGGCTTCATATATTATGTTATTAACAAATGTGTAGAAATTACAACAAAGTGAATATGTGATGTTCTTGGAAATGCAGTATGACATCTCTTTTTGTTAATGACATCACCATTTTATGTGATTACATTAGGTGAAAATTTGCCACTTCAGTTTGGATATCATAGAAGTAATGAAAAGTAAAGCTCAGTTGTGTAACCTTCTTCCCACTTGAATTATACCATTATTTTAGAATTATATAATATTTTAATTAAAGCTATTCATCAATGTTTATACTGAAAACAGTATCTTGATCATTTCTGCAAAATAGTATGAGAATGATTTTATAAATAAGGTTCAGCAGATTGGATTGTTTCTGCATAGATGACTATATTGTGTGATGAGGAAGATTATCTTTTCTAACTATTAAGTGTAATTGGGGAAACATTGCTCATTATAGTTTCTTTTAGGAGTTCAGACACTTTCTCATATTTCTGTGTTATCTTTTCATACCTTCTCCTTTCAAAATGGAGTTGAGAGTAGCCTCATAATTATTTTGAGCACAGTGGTCGTGACATAATAGGATCTGCTTAAAAATGACTGTTCATTGATTGACAGTTCATAGGCATTGTAATAGGATGTTCTATAAGGTTGAAGACTAAACAATACTGGCAAGTATTTCTACATTAAAAATTTCAGAACTTGCATAGGAGATTGTGAAAACTCAAAAGGTACCACCGAATACCTGTGACTGGGGAGTGAGGGTTAGGAATACTTCTTTTTCTGGTGACATCCTATGAATTTCACTCGGTCCAATTTATGCTTAATATTGATAACTCTCCAGCTCACTGTCAAATAAAAGAAACACTTTGAGACAGGGAACCCACAAGGAATCTCAAACCCTAGGGTGCCAAGGGCTCCTTGAATCTATCCTTGGTAGTTATTCAAGACTTATTGGCAAACCTCTTTAAGGTTTGTTAATATAGAAACAGCCATAGGAGCAGAAGGAAATAAATGCACTCTCTATGAAGAGGTGGCCAGAATCTAGACCACCTCTCTATTCTGCAGCCTTTGAGACCTGCTATTGCCTTCCTACTCACAGAGTTGTTAGAGCCATGGTGAGGAAAAATGAACTATAGGAACAATAGCTACATTTGAAAGCTCCTCCCAGACACTGAGAACTGCACTTTACAAACGTTGTTTCGAGGGACTTTTTTCACTCCCTGTTTGCTTATGGGTGGGGCTCACTAGAATATTCCTGGACTCTCCTTCTGTCACTGAGGTCAGTATGCCTGCGGGATTAGGGAGGCAAGAAGAACATCCTCTCACCTACTCTGGGCCAGAAGGTAAATTGAGCCGGAAGACTCTACCTTGCTGACTTGATTTTCTGTCCAATGCTGTCACCAATCCAGAGAGTTAGTTTAGTTCTGGGAGAGAATATGGACAAACTGTGGCTACAAATACAGCTTTATCAGAAACAAAGGTGCTATACATACCTCCACTTGTCTGAATTTTCTTTGTTCTGAATTAGACTGAAAAAAAAGGGGTTCTTTATCAATATCTTCAACCATCAACATACAACTTAATTTAATCCCTTAAGCATCCCTATTAGTCACATGTTATTACCTTCATTTGGTAGATGGGAGCTAAGGGTTTTAAAGGTTAAGTAACTTGAAAATTTCCTAAATAATAATCATAAATATGATAGCAATGTTTCCTCTGTGCATATTACTATTCAAAGAAGGCTCATGCCATCATTATAATCTACCCTACCTTTTCTCATTTTTATAATGCATTTGTTAAAAAAAAGACAAATTTTCTAACTCATCATAATTTGTGAGTGATGTTACTGTAACCTAACAACTAAAGCTAAATGGATTATTTTGTTGTATATCCATTGAACCTGAACACAAGTACCCCAGACATAGATAAAAAGAGCTCTATATTACATATAATAGATAACATTCGCAAGACACATATAGTGCTTATAATATATTTGTAGAATTTATCACAGGGACACCAAGTCTGTTCAGACCTTCTAAATATAACTTTAAAGTAATGTTAATTCAGAAAGGAAAAAAAGTTATTAATCATCTGTGGACAATTTGATAGCCTGTGATATGTGTAACCAATTGTTCTTATTTACATTAATTTGCATTGTGAAAAGCAATTTTACAGTTTCAGTCAGACTTAATAGGCAATTTGCAGCTGAGTGCCTAATGGCATAGTTACTTAAGCCTGCCCCAGGGGGGCTTTCCAGAACTGATATGAGACTAAACCTTTTAAATGTTCAATTGAACATCTTAAAAAGTCAAGAAGTCTTTAGTTACTAGACCCAGTTTTTATTTGCTTTGTCATATGGAATGCTGCTGGTGAAGATTACCTTATATTAAAAGACTATTTCTCTCTGTAGGCTAGAGATTAGATTCTACAAAATATTGTTGAGTCTATCAGATGAGCTTTTCTTCAAGACAAAATTTAAAACAATACAAACTCCAGGTAGGTCATAAGTGTAGGTAACATAACTTTAGTTCATAAGACTTGAAACATTTTCCGGAATAAATAATATGTTAATATGCATGAAATTATTTTTCCTTTCAGATTTAGGAAAAAAATATGGTTTTACTACCTCTTTCCTTCTTACTGAGCTTAGCATATATCTTGATACATAATAGGCAAATGTTTATTGAATTTTCCAATTCTGAGAGTTTGAACACGTATTATAGCAAAGTGGTATGTAGAAGAACAGAAAATTCGGTTAAATATTGACTGTTGGTGCACTATTTTATTAAGTCAATTTAATTCGTGCTTTATATTCAATGGGGAAGGTTGCCTTCATGTGAAGAGAAAATAAATTCCACTCTTTTGTGGCTAACCAGGACAGGATAATTTAAACACTGATGGTCACTGGGTTCACATGAAGGAAGACAGGTAATTCTATGCTCAGCTTTTTTATAAAGAGCAAAAGGGAGCACTGGAGAGATTGAGTCAGTGTCATATTTCTAAAGGCTATGAAAATTATTTCTTTCAGAAATCTAAATAATGTTTTCAGAAAATTGTCACAAACACAATTTTATGACTAGGCAACACATTGGTTTGCTCTACTCTACACTCTTTAATATAGAACACATATGGGAGAGAGGAGAGAATCAGAAGCCTGAGTGAGATTCACCAGCAAAGGGCTTTATGATCTGCTTCAAAGAGTGGATACTGTCTTTGTCTGAGAAGTATTCCTATATGTTTATGGAGAATGCAAACTCCCAGGATTCTTCTTGGGTTGCATAATTCTAAGACAAAGCCGGCTGCTTCAATCTAACACATGTGTCTTAGTTTGCCAGGGCTGCAATAACAAATCTACAAACCTGTTGACTTAAACAGCAGAAATTTGTTTTCTCAGAGTTTTGGAGGCTAGTAGTTCCAAATCAAGTGTCAGTAGGATCATGCTTTCTCTGAAGTCTGTAGCATTCTGGCGTGGCTTGTGGGCAATCTATAACTCACTCTCTGCCTCTGTCACATGGCTGTTTGTCTCCTTCTATCTCATTCTCCTATCTTCTTCTACTCCTGGGTCCAAATGCCATCTGTTTATAAGGACTCCAGTCATTCTGGAGGCACATCCTCATTCACTTTGGCCACATCTTAATTGATTGGATCTTCAAAGATCCTATTTGCAAATATTGAGTTTAAACCTTCAGGATCACAATCTTTGTGGTGGACATGATTCAATCCATAAAAACATGTTTCTGTGAATACTCAGACACCTCTCTGTGTGCCTCTAGAAGTAACACCTAAAAACATGTTTGCCAACATTTATTGTGGGTGCCATAATTCTCCCAAATCAGGGAACTGAATGTGTGAAGTAGTAGGATATGGGATTTGAAGACAGAAACTGTCTGGTTTGGACAATTTGAGTAAGAATTTGTACTCTGCCACAATGCAATGGGGGATTTTTAGAAAGACAGTTACCTTGGTAAACCTGCAGCTCACCTGCCAAATGAGAATATTAACATCCATACCATGAGAGTATATGAGGATGAACTAAGACAGGTACCAAACAAGGAAGAGTAAGGCACACACATTTTCTAGCATCTAGCAGAGTGCCTGGTATGTAAACAGTGCTTGTATTTGTTAATTGATTGAATAAATAAATAGAAAAATAAGGTGTTTTCTCCCCCAGTGCCTTATATAAATACACACAGATCATTGTGGCCTCAGAAAGTTTAAGACATGTCAGTGTAAGGGACAGATCTGATGGCAATAGGGAAAGAATGAGAACCTGAAAAGCACATAGTAGTGCTTTACCCATAGCACAGGAATACAAAATAGGGCTGATGTTATGAGATGGCAGTTGGGGTTTAACCACTAAAGCAGAAATGGCAGTGTTTGCTTAATAAAAGATCCAGTATATCCTTTATAGTTGCATTTCATATTCAGTTAGAAGAGACTTAGGAATCCTTATATATATATATATATATATATATATATATATATATGTATTTATATAGAGAGGATTTTAAAGGGAGGTCTGTTAATTCATCAAGAGAACAATTAATAAAGATCTCCATTTTTTCCATAAATAATGTTTATGGAAATAAGGTCTGGTTGGCACATGGAAGAAGCAGTTATGTAATTGTTTAAAACAGGTCGGGGTTAACTACCTTGGACGCCCCCGCCCCAGTGTTCATAAGAGGCTGGGGTGCCGTCTGGGTGGAGCTGCACCAACTCACTAGTGTTCCTCCCAGCCAGGCTGTTTCTTCCAAGTCCTAAATGTCTATGGCCAAAAAGAACATTTCTGCTTCCTTTTTCTGAATAAGATGGCTGCTCCAGTTCTTTAGAAAATAGCAACAGCACAATTGGAGTTTGTATGAAAATTGGAGTCCCCTAGTTCATTCCTTTAGGTAGAGTTCCTGAGAGATTTCACTATTAGAAGACTTGGGTGTGAATCCAGCTCTCACTTGCCTGCTTTGATACCAGTTTCATTATCTATAGAATAGAAAAGAGGAAAACACATGGTGCGTGATGTTCAATATACACCAGTTTTATTCTTTCTTAAAGCTAAAGGAGTTTTAGAAAGAGGGAGGAAAGGGAACACTAGTTCAATATTAAGGTCAATTAGATGTCACAAAGGGCACAATGAATGAAGTGAATTTCTCTCGACAGTAATATTGGAAAAAGTTTCCTTTTTTGATTTACATTTGTCATCTTGAGATTACTTGGGCTCCATGAAATGAATGAATTTTTTGTGATTCTCTCCCTAGCTATTAGAATGTGGTTTTCAGATCAGCAACATCAGCATCACCCAGGCACTTTTGAGAAACAGAATTTTAGGCTCCATTACAGATTTATTGAATCAAAACTGTATTTTAACAAGATTCCCAGAGAATATCTATGCAAGTCAAAATTTGCAGATTTCTGCTCTGACCACCTGTCGCACTTTAAAGTTAAGGAAATTGAGACCTAGAGAACTTAAACCATAAGCTGAAGGTCACATCCAGTTAGTGAAAGAGATGGAACAATAGGGCCAAGGTGTTATTTCCTCTATACAGAATAACTCTGCAGTGCGCAAGCCGTTTCTCCCTGTTGTGTCCCATAGGCCTATGCCAGAAGTCATTTTACACGACTGTGACTAGATGGACAACACAGAGACAAGTTCATTCTCAGAAAAAGAAGAGAGGGTTTTGCTACTGCAGTTAGCGATGCATAGCTCTGGAGGAAATGAGTAGTGAGTGCAAACAATATGCAATGGAAGGATTTAAGGCAAGTGTGGGTTGTTGCCAAATAAAACTGCCCTGCATATGGAGTTTAATACAGAGCTGCCTTAGTTCATGAAGAAATAGCAAATCTCTCAAAGAGGCTTGCAGTGGTTGGCAATGCTTGGTCTGCCCAATTTCTATTTGCGGTGCCATTCAGTAAGAGAAACAAGGGATTTCAGTCTGTGCCTGGCACAGCTAAATCCTCTTCTCTTCTGAGTGATTAGTGAGCAGTGTGGGACTGCTTACTTTAAATGCCTTAATAGAATGAAATCAGAAATGTCATTCCTCTTTTTAAAATGCTGATATCCATAGAGAGATGTAAATCTAATATTTTGACATATCGAAATTAACAGCTACAATAGTTATTCACTGGTTATTTGCATATGACTATTTCATGTCCTGGGACCTTTTTAAAAGCTCAGAACATTTCCTGCAGAAAATTGGAAATCCAAGAAAATAGAATTTAGGAAATAAATGAGTTTGTCCCTGTGCTTTATTGTCTCTCATTATAGAATGAGAGAATTTATTTATAGATATTTAGTTCCATATTTAATATTAATTTGTTTTTTGTTTATTTATTCACCTATTCTTCATCTCACAGTTATTTCTTAAAGAATTTTAGGTAATTTCATTACAAGATAACAAATGAAGTAATTAAGGAACTGGGGTCACAGAGAAATTGAAGGCAGCAAAATAAAGGCAGGGATGAGGCAAACCAAAGAATGCTTAATATAAAGTACTGTACATTTAATAGCACTGAGATGTAAACATGTCTTTCAGTTCCTAATAGGCATGAAAAAAGAATATATGGTCAATTAGAGAAGTCATGGTGTCAGAAACAAACAAGTTGAATTAAACTAGTAACAGATTTCCCTGATCCGGTGGCTAGAGAAAATGTTCTGTGATTTTTTTTTTTTCCCCTTAAAAGAAGCACTTTGAGATCAAGTCTTTTGTCCCATTTCATAGCGTTCTCTGAATAGACAGGTTTTATATAATTAATCTTCATTTTAAAATTCACTCAAAATGAAATTTAGATGTGAAGTTGATGCAGAGAATGAATGTTATGTGTAAGACAGAATGATAAAATTTTTTTTTCTGAAGTGCTAAAAAATTTTGATTGGTAGGTACAACTATTATACTGAATATAACAAATATGTAAATACAAAAGTAAGCTTTGAGGAGCTACTGCCACATGGTTAGCCTTCCATCTACTATAACAAGAAAAGATATGCCGAAGACACACATGATAAAAAGAAAAGCAAGTAAAAACTAATGTGTCAGACCTAACTACCTAAGCAATGTGAATATATTTTCTTCAGGGCACTTAGGTGGCATGCAGCTATTAATAGGCTAGTTGGCTTTCACATGCTGTCAATTAATCTTTAAAACCATTAAGGCCTGGCATGGCACTGGAGGAAAGCAATCACAGTAATCCTTCAAACTGGGAAACAAAGATTATTCTAATTAGTATCCTCTCTTTGTTGAGAGCTGTGGAAATCTATGTTGGCATAAGCATACAACTTTTAACAATTCTTCAAGGTTCTCCTTTAGACTTTATTATGTTTCCTTTTTCTTTTACACTTTCCTATTCTTTGATCTTTACTTAAATCCCATATACGGTCCCTCTTTCTAATTCCTCGTGCAAAATCTGGCATTTTATTTTCTGCTGAAAAGGAATTTAAGGATTGCCAGACATTCTTATTGAAAGCATGTAGACACTGATAATTCTGTAAGTCTCCTAAAATTTTATATAAAATTCTTTGGTGTCTATGTAAATGTTCAACTTCATTCAGTAGACATTTATCACATGACTATGACGTGCAAAGCATGATAGTGTAAATAGACAGATATGGCTACTGCTCAGCTTAATTTCTAGCTGAGTAGCTAGCGCAACAGGAAACAGGTATTTGTTTTTTTTTTTTTTTTTTAAAGAAAGACAGAGAAGGAAGGAAGGATAGAAGGAAGGAAAGGAGGAAGAAAGGGAAACATCTTTAAACATTTTCTTATTTTATTATATTTTGTTTGTTTGTTTGTTTTTTACATGGGCTGGGGCCGGGAATCGAACCGGGGTCCTCCGGCATGGCAGGCAAGCACTCTTGCCCGCTGAGCCACCGCGGCCCGCCCGGTATTTGTTTTAACTACAACTATAGTAAGTGTAATGAAGGTGAGTGGAAGGTACTATGGGGTCAGAGAGTCCTTTCTGAAAAAGTGTTTTTTCAGCTGAGTTCTGAGGATGACATGGGATCACCAATGGGTGAAGGACGTTGGGAGAGAAGAGTTTGGGGAGAATGTAAGGGCAGGAGAAGCAGCATCTCTGAAGGCTCTGAGCAGGGAAAGAGATTTTAGGTTGAAGAATCTGAAGGAGGGTTAATTAGGCTGACCCATACTGTCCATAGGGGCATTATTAAGAGGGGAGAATTTAGACTTATTGAGTTAAAAAAAAAAAAGGCCAAAGATATAGCCCAATGAACCTAACCCAATTCATTATACATTTTCAGCTAAAGAAAGATCGACTCAGAAAGATCGACTGCTCAGTACCTTGCTGGGACTCACATTGCTAGGTGCTGTCTGACAAGGTCAGAGTCCAGGATTTTCGATGCCTAGGCTGTGTGTTTGCCTGTGCTGTGTACTGTCCACTCATAGCTGCTCCTTGAATTTCCCAAATCTACTTTCTTCCCTCCCTCCTCACTATACACAGTACATCATTAATAGGTGTAAAATTATAATTAGAGAAATGGTACCTGCCTCGAGGAACATGAAACAATCTTGGCTCAGTACGAAGTATGTGAAGAGGGAAGTGTCCCACTTACTGCAGCATGTTCTGTTTCTGTGAATACTGTAATTTGCGGGGGGTGGGGGGGGTGGGGAGAGACTAAATGCTCAGGGCTCTATCCTGCCTTTCCTAGATAGCCTGTGTGATAGCCTGGAAAACTGCAGTTAACAAGACTAGGCAGACCGAAATGCTAATCAATTTTATTAAAGGGCCTGGTGGGAACTTGTTTTGGATCCAAGATGATCAAGATTCACTCTCCAACTATAAAGAAATGGAATCCTGTGCAGTCAGGCCAATAAATCACACTGCCCACTGGCACACAAGATATTCTGGAACTGGTCCTGAACTGGCAGAATGTTAGTACAACTCTTTAGGGTCTGCCATTTCAGAAAGAGCAGCGCATAGCTGCATACTTACAAATACAGTGCAACAAATTATTGGGCTTTCATAGACTGGGCTCCCATTTACAATCATGAAAACGATCTGGTTATTTAATCTTGAAGGCATATTTCAGGAAGTAGAGATTGTAAAAGCAACCTCTTCTTTTTCTAACAAAAGACAACTTAATACTAAAATCTTAGAAATTGATTTGTTTTGCCTCTTTTTTGTTGTTGTTTTTAATGAAAGACAGACATGAAGAACAGCCCTCTTTCCACTTGAAGTTTTATGGTGGTATTTTTGTGAAGAGGGAATAAGTCAGCCTTTCTCATATAATCATTGAGAAAAACAGGGAGTATTTGATCAAAAGAGCTTATCCCAGAACGTGTTTCACATTTAAATACTGTAATTGCTAAGGGTGATTAAAAGACCATTATAATAATTTTAGGGTGAATATGTCAAAAATATATAGAAAAATGAAGTCAAGTCACACACTGGAATATTATACAGCAGTGGAACGGAATGAATTATAGTGATATGCAACTATGTGGCTGAATATTAGTGACATAGTAAACGAAAATATTCTGAAAGATTATATACTGTATGATAAAGCTTGAAAATTAAGAACAATCAAAAAGTAACTTTTAAGGAATCTCTTTCTCTCTCACTCTCTCTCTCTCTCTCTCTCTCTCTCTATATATATATATA
This sequence comes from Tamandua tetradactyla, assembly GCF_023851605.1. NCBI lineage: Eukaryota > Metazoa > Chordata > Mammalia > Pilosa > Myrmecophagidae > Tamandua > Tamandua tetradactyla. The sequence goes on from NC_135337.1 coordinate 51,853,100, forward strand.
TATATATATATATATAACAAATATATATGCATCTTTATATAACAAAAATGTATAAAAATAAAAGCTAGGTAAAGATAAACATAGGAGCCATGATGACATTAACTTTGCATTGAGGAGAAAGAGCTGTGAGAAGATGGTGACATAGTATTGTTAAGCATAGGTTGTTGCCAAAGTTCTAGTTTTCTTTCAGATGGTAGCTGTGAGGTGCACATCTCATTTAAAAAAAATCAAACTGTATTAGATTGATCACAAAAATGGCTTTCATTCTCTTCTCTGTATTCATGACCTTTAAATCTGACCTTAAAATTTTTTCCCACTAGAAGGTAGAGTCTGTTTTCCAAACCATTGACTCTAGACTGGTATTGAAACTTGTTTCAGACAATAAAATGTAGCAATAGTGGCAATATTCAAATTCTGAGAGTAGGTCTTAAGAAGGACTGTAAGTGTATACTTGCTTATTTTGATAAGGGAGTAGCATGGTCTGTCCTAAGGCAAAATTCTCCCCTGGTTGTGGACCTGTGGAACTCAGAAAAGTTATCTGCTGTCAATATATAAAGGAGGGACATTCATAGGCTACATATTTCCATTTCCATAGGGAGAAATTGGAAGGAACACAGGGGTCACCAGATCCAAACAGTTCTGAAAACCTGCAGGGCAAACTCCATTAGATTGCAAAATCTGAGTCATTTATCCTGGGTGTGCTGGTATGAAGCTACTATGTACCCCAGAAAAGGCAAGTTCTTTAATCTGAGTTCAATATTGCTGGGTGAGATCTTTCTGATTGTTTCCATGGAGATGTGACCCACCCAATTGTGGGTGGTAATTTTGATTAGATAGTTTCCATGGAGATGTCTCCACCCATTCAAGGTGGGGTAGCTTAGGAATCGTTTTGGAAAAAGCTTTAGAGCCACAAGAACTGACAGAGCCAATGGAATGGACAGAGCCTGGGGAAGCTGTTGAAGAAGTCTGGAAAGTAAACTGGCTGGCATCACCATTTGCCCTCCAGCTGAGACAGAAATCTCAAACATCATTGGCCTTCTTGAACCAATGTATATTTCCATGGTTGCCTTAGTTTGGACATTTTTAGAGTTTGACTTGCCTTCCAAGCTGACAGATGTCTTCTGAATCCATTGGCCATTTCTTGAGTCAAAGTATCCCTCCCTGGATGCATTACTTTGGCATTTTTATGGCTTTAGAACTGTAAATGTGTAACCACAAATTCCCTTTATAAAAACCAAACCATTTCTTGTATTTGGATGTTTTCATGGCTTAAGAACTATAAACTTTCAAATTAATAACTTCACCTTTTTAAAATCTGTGCCATTTCTGGTATATTGCGATTATGGCAACTTCAGCAAACTAAAACATCAGGGCTTTAGAAAGCACCAACCTCACCTTTTCCAAGGGCTTACACAACAACCCTGTTCTCTTCAAATGCTATCTTGGGGGACATTGGGGAGACCACCTTTTTCTTGTCTCCACCCCATCCAAATATCAGGGCAACACCCAGATTTTCTGCCTATCTCTGGGGCACAGGTTCAACCCCCTCAGAATGATGTGGTGGCAGCAAGGCTCTCCCCAATCCCCAAGGAATGCGATCCATCCTCACTGAGGCCTTGGGCACCAAAAGTCTTGCCTTCTGACTTAGGGGCAAACTCTCCCTCTCCAAACACATGGGTGGGTCTGCTCTCCTGGCCCTAGGTTTCTTGGCTTCAGAACTTAATTTCTTAGCTTCTGCCTTTGAAGTTATTTTTCTTTCAATTTGTCCCTTTTTGTCTGGACTGGCATTGGCTCTGTTTCTACAGATCCCACAACACTCTTGTAGGTTTTCTATGTAGTATGTAGGGATCATATCCATCCATCAGAAAATAGGACTTCCCACAAATCCTTCCTGGAACTCCATCTCCAATCCTGGCTTGTCCTGTAGTGGCTGATTACTTCTATGTTTGGTTAAATCCTCATGTGGGGTACTATTCTCTGGGATCTCCCTTTCTGGAAACCCCACATTCTTCAGATCATTGATTTCTTGTTTCTTTGTCTGCAAGAGTTCAGTTCTCAGCTTATCTCTTTCCTGTTGCATTTCACTATAAGCTGCAAAGAGAAAACAGGCTGTACTTTCCACATTTAAGTTGGTAATCTCTTCAGCTAAGTATCCCAGCTTGTGGTTTTTAAAATCTGCCCTCCATCCAAAACCAGTAGTCAAGTTTGCTAGATTCTTTGCCACTTTAAAACAAAGATCACTTTCTTTCCAGTTTGTAGTAACATGTGCATCATTTCTTTTTAAGACTTTATCAGAAGAATCTTTAGAGTCCACATTTCTACAAACAGTCTGTCCAAGGCATTTTAGGCCTTGCTCCTCACAATTCTTCCAGAATCTTCCCCTTATCCATTTAAAAATCTGTTCAAACATGTTTGGTATTTGCAACCTGCAGCAGAACCCCATTTCTCTGATACCAAAATCTGTTTTAGTTTGTTAAGCTGCCAGAATGCAATATACCAGAAAATGGAATGACTTTTAAAAAGGAAATTTATTAATTTCCTTTTTACTTTTCTAAGGCCATGAAAATGTCCAAATTAAGGCACCTACAAGAGGTTGCCTTCACTCAAGAAAAACCGATGCCACTCAGAACACCTCTGTCAGTTGGGAATACATGTGGCTGGTGTCTGCTGGGGTCTTTGGCTTCTGAATACCTCTCTCAGTTGGGAAGGCACATGACGATGTCTGCTACCTTCTCCCCTCATTTCATAAGTCTTCCCTGGGAGTGTTTCCTTCTACATCTCTAAAGGTCTCTGGCTGTGTGGACTCTGAAGATTTCTCCAAAATTGTTCCCTCTTACAGGACTCTAATAAGTGACCCACCTTGAATGAGTGGAGATACAACTCCATGGAAACCACCTCATCCAAAGGTCCCACCCACAACTGATTTCCATCATTCTCTATGGAAACAACTTAATCCAAAGATCCCACCAAGCAATACTGAATGAGGACAATATTGAATGAGACAGAGATGATTGGAGATGCAGAAATAAAACAACCCGGGGAAGCTGTTTGAAACCAGAAGCCAAAGCACCAGCAGATGCCAACCATGTGCCTTCCAAGCTGACAGATGTCTTCTGAATCCATTGACCATTTCTTGAGTCAAAGTATTACTCCCTGGATGCATTACTTTGGCATTTTTATGGCTTTAGAACTGTAAATGTGTAACCACAAATTCCCTTTATAAAAACCAAACCGTTTCTTGTATATTGCATTTCCATCAGCATTAGCAAATTAAAACAATAGAGATACAGTTTTCCCAGCATCATTTGTTGAAGAGACTATTTTTCCTAGTTGTGTGGACTTGGCAACTTTGTCAAAGAATCACTTGACCATCAATGTAAAGATTGATTTCTGAACTTTCAATTTGACTGTATTGGTTTATATGTCTGTACTTGTGCCAGTTAGATGCTGATTTGATTGCTGTGACTTTGAAAGGAGTTTCAAAATCGGCAGATATGAGACCTCCAATTTTGTTCTGCATTTCAAGAGGCTTTTGCTACAAGGAGCCTCATAACTTTTCATATACATCTGATAATTGACTTTTATATTTCTGCAAAGACAGTTGTTGAAATTTTGACTGGGATTGCATTGAATTCATAAGTCATTTTGAATAGATTTAACATCTTAACAATATTTAGTATTTCAATCTATCAACATGGAATATTCTTCCATTTACTTAGGTCTTTTTTATTTCTTTTGGAAATGTTTTGCAATTCTCTGTGTATATCCTTTATGTCCTTGGTTAATTTTATTCCTAGATATTTGATTCTATTAGTTGTTATTGTGGGTGGGTGTCATGGTTAGGGACATGTGTCAGCTTGGCTAAGTTGTGGTACCTGTTTATCTGATTGGGCAAGTGCTGGCCTGTCTGTTGCAATGAGGACATTTCATAGGATTAGATCATGATCACGTCAGCTGCATCCACAGCTGATTACATTTGTAATCAGCCAAAGGGGAGTGTCTTCTACAATGAGTGATGCTTAATCTAATCACGGGGAGCCTTTTAAGGATGACTCAGAGGAGACAGTTTCCATTCCTGCTTCGGCTGGTGAGCCTCTCCTGTGGAGTTCATCCAGACCATCCATTGGAGTCGTCGGCTTCACAGTCTGCCCTGTGGATTTTGGACTCTGCATTCCTGCGGTCACGTGAGACACTTATAAATTTTATATTTGCAAGTGTTCCCTGTTGATTCTGTTTCTCCAGAGAACCCTAACTAATACAGTGGGATTTTTTTCTTGGTTTCTTTTTCCAATTGTTCATTACTAATGTATATACACAACTTATTGTTTTCATTGGCTGTAGTAGTCTATATATTTCTGTTAGGTCTAGTTGATTTTGTGTATCATTCAAGTCCTGTACTTCCTTATTGAAATTCTGACTAGATGTTCTATCCATTTTGAGAGTGGTATGTTAAAATCTTCAACTATTAATGAAGAGTCATCAGTTTCTCCCTTCAAATCTGTCAGCATTTATTTCATGTATTTTGAGGATCTGCTCTTAGCTGCATTATATTTTTAATTGTTACATCTTCCTGTTGAATTGCCCCTTTAATTAGTATATAATGACCATCTTTATCCCTTTTAACTATATTTGACTTAAAATCTATTTTATCTGACATTAGAACAACCATCTGAGCTCTCTTTTATTTGCTACTTGCATGTATCTTTTTCTGTTCTTCCACCCTCAACCTACCTGTATTTTCTACTTTAAGATGAGTGTCTTACAGAAAGCATATAGTTGGGCCATGCTTTTTTAGCCATTCTGCCAACCTCTACCTTTTGACTGAAAAGTTTAATCCATTTACATTTAAAGTCACTACTGATAATAGGGAACTTTCTTCTTTCATCTCACTATTTTGTTTTTGGAAGTTATATATCTTTTTCCTCTCAATTCTTCCATTAATGCCGACTATCATACTTTATTTTATTTTTGTATTGTATGATATTGAGTCCGTTCTTATTGCTTTCTGGATATATTTTTCAAATATTTTTGTTTTGGTTACCATGGGGTTAGAATGTAACATCCTATATGCATCACAAATTTGATTTGATACCAACTGGGCTTCAATAACATGCAGATACACTGTTCCCATACTTCTCCATCCACACTCCCTTTTTGTACTTGTTACAGATTTTATCTTTGTACACAGCATTTCAAAAATCTTACATTTATAATTAGAGTTACATACCAAAAAACAAAATACAAAAGTATGGAAATTTATAGTAACGAATAAAGTTACCTTCACTGGAGGTCATTATTTCTTTATGCTGTTTTGAATCAATGTCTTGCATCCTCTCCTTTCAGTCTAAATAGCTCCCTTTAGCATTGCTTGTAGGGCAGGGCTGGCTGATGATTATGAATTCCTTCTCCTTCATTTATCTGGAAATGTCTTAATCTCCCTCATTTTCTTCCTACTTTTTAAAATTATTAATTAAAAAAAATTAACAACAAACAAAACATTAAGATATCATTCCATTCTACATACACAACCAGTAATTCTTAATATCATCACGTAGTTGCATATTCATCATTTCTTAGAACATTTGCATTGATTTAGAAAAAGAAATAAAACAATAACAGAGAAAAAAAGATTATACATACCATACCCCTTACCCCTCGCTTTCATTTACCACTAGCATTTCAAACTAAATTTATTTTAACATTTGTTCCCCCATTATTTATTTTTATTCCATATGTTCTACTCTTCTGTTGATATAGTAGATAAAAGAAGCATCAGACATAAGGTTTTCACATTCACAGAGTCTCATTGTGAAAGTTATATCATTGTTCAATCATCATCAAGAATCATGGCGACTGGAACACAGCTCTACATTTTCAGGCAGTTCCCTTCAGCCTCTCCACTACATCTTGAACAACAAGGTGATACCTACTTAATGCAGAAGAATAACCTCCAGGATAACCTCTTGACTCTGTTTGGAACCTCTCAGCCATTGACACTTAGTCTCATTTCACTCTTCCCCCTTTGGTCAAGAAGGTTCTCTCAATCCCTTGATGTTAATTCTCAGCTCATTCTGGGGTTTTTCTCAGTCCCTTGATGCTGAGTCTCAGCTCATTCCAGGATCTCTGTCCCACGTTGCCAGGAAGGTCCACACCCCTGGGAGTCATGTCCCACACAGAGAGGGGGAGGTTGGTGAGACTGCTCGTTGTGTTGGCTGGAGAGAGAGGCCATATCTGAGCAACAAAAGAGGCTCTCTTGGGGATGACTCTTAGGACTGAATTTTAAGTAGACTTGACCTATCCTTTGTGGGGTTAAGTTTCATATGAACAAACTCCAAGACTGGGGGCTCAGCCTATAGCTTTGGTTGTCCACACTGCTTGTGAGAATATCAAGAATTCAATTTGGGAAGTTGAATTTCTCCCCACTCTCATCATTCCCCTAAGGGGGTTGATCAAATCACTGATCAAATCACTCTGGGATTCATCGTGGCATCACTCTAGACAAACCAACAAAATTTCATGTCCTACCTGAGATTCCAAGTACTTATGACATTCAATCAAACTGTCTACATAAGTTATATTAGGAAATGCTCTAGTCAAAATATAAATTTTGTAACAAATAAACATTTTTTGCTTTAGTCTCACACATAAGGTGACATTTTAAAATATTAATTACCATCTATTTTCAGCACCCTGCAATAATGATATTCCTTTGTTCTTCCTTATGCAAAAATATTTTTAAAATTTGTACATTGTACATTTCACTATTGTTATACACTCTAGGCATTCCTAGATTATACCATCTCGATCTTTAACATCTATCTTTCTTTCTGATTTCATTTATGTCCCCAGCCCTCCTCCCTCTTTTTCACATGCAGCTTCATTCAGTGTTTTAACATAATTATATTGCAGTTAGGTAGTATTGTGCTGTCCATTTCTGAGTTTTTGTATCCAGTCCTGTTGCACAGTCTGTATCCCTTCAGCTCCAATTACCCAATATCTTACCCTATTTCTATCTCCTGACAGTCTCTGTTACCAATGACATATTCCAAGTTTATTCACTTGTGTCAGTTCATATCAGTGAGACCATATAGTATTTGTCCTTTAGTTTTTGGCTAGTCTCACTCAGCATAATGTTCTCAAGGTTCATCCATGTTGTACATACTTCATAAGTTTATTCTGTCTTAAAGCTGCATAATATTCCATCGTATGTATATACCACAGTTTGTTTGCCACTCGTCTGTTGATAGACATTTTGGCTGTTTCCATCTCTTTGCATTTGTAAATAATGCTGCTATAAACATTGGTGTGCACGTGTTCGTTTGTGTCTTTATCTCCCTACGTTTTCCTCTAACTGTTTTATGGTCTTAGACCTAATGTTTAGATCTTTGATCCATTTTGAGTTAACTTTTGTATAGGGCGTGAGATATGGGTCCTCTTTCATTCTTTTGCATATAGATATCCAGTTCTCTAGGCACCATTTATTGAAGAGACTGTTCTGTCCCAAATGAGTTGGCTTGACTGCCTTATCAAAGATCAAATGTCCATAGATGAGAAGGTCTATATCTGAGCACTCTATTCGATTCCATTGGTCGATATATCTATTTTTATGCCAGTACCATGCTGTTTTGACCACTGTGGCTTCATAATATGCCTTAAAGTCTGGCAGTGTGAGACCTCCAGCTTCGTTTTTTTTCCTCAAGATACTTTTAGCAATTCAGGTCACCCTGCACTTCTAGATAAATTTGCTTACTGGTTTTTCTAATTCTGAAAAGTAAGTTGTTGGGATTTTGATTGGTATTGCGTTGAATCTGTAAATCAATTTAGGTAGAATTGACATCTTAACTATATTTAGTCTTCCAATCCATGAACATGGTATGCCTTTCCATCTATTTAGGTTTTCTGTGATATCTTTTAACAGTTTCTTGTAGTTTTCTTTGTATAGGTCTTTTGTCTCTTTAGTTAAATTTATTCCTAAGTATTTTATTCTTTTAGTTGCAATTGTAAATGGAATTAGTTTCTTGATTTCCCCCTCAGCTTGTTCATTGCTAGTGTATAGAAACACTACAGATTTTTGAATGTTGATCTTGGAACCTGCCACTTTGCTGTACTCGTTTATTAGCTCTAGTAGTTTTGTTGTGGATTTTTCAGGGTTTTCGATGTATAGTGTCATATCATCTGCAAACAGTGATAGTTTTACTTCTTCCTTTCCAATTTTGATGCCTTGTATTTTTTTTTTTCTTGCCTAATTGCTCTGGTTAGAATTTCCAACACGATGTTGAATAACAGTGGTGATAGTGGACATCCTTGTCCTGTTCCTGATCTTAGGGGAAAAGTTTTCAATTTTTCCTCATCGAGGATGATATTAGTTGTGGGTTTTTCATATATTCCCTTTATCATTTTAAGGAAGTTCCCTTGTATTCCTATCCTTTGAAGTGTTTTCAACAGGAAAGGATGTTGAATCTTGTCAAATGCCTTCTCTGCATCAATTGAGATGATCATGTGATTTTTCTGCTTTGATTTGTTGATATGGTGTACTACATTAATCGATTTTCTTATGTTGAAACATCCTTGCATACCTGGGATGAATCCTTCTTAGTCATGATGTATAATTCTTTTAATGTGTTGCTGGATTCGATTTGCTCAAATTTTGTGGAGGCTTTTTGCACCTATGTTCATTAGAGAGATTGGTCTGTAGTTTTCTTTTTTTGTAATATCTTTGCCTGGTTTTGGTATGAGGGTGATGTTGGCTTCATAGAATGAATTAGGTAGCTTTCCCTCCACTTCAATTTTTTTGAAGAGTTTGATCAGGGTTGTTACTAATTCTTTCTGGAATGTTTGGTAGAATTCACATGTGAAGCCGTCTGGTCCTGGACTTTTCTTTTTGGGAAGCTTTTGAATGACTGATTCAATTTCTTTACTTGTGATTGGTTTGTTGAGGTCATCTATTTCTTCTTGAGGCAAAGTTGGTTGTTCATGCCTTTCTAAGAAGTTGTCAATTTCATCTACATTGTTGTATTTATTAGCATAAAGTTGTTCATAGTATCCTGCTATTACCTCCTTTATTTCTGTGGGGTCAGTTGTTATGTCTCCTCTTCCATTTCTGATCTTATTTATTTGCGTCCTCTCTCTTCTTTTTTGTCAATCTTCCTAAGGGCCCATCAGTCTTATTGATTTTCTCATAGAATCCACTTCTGGTTTTATTGATTTTCTCAATTGTTTTCATGTTCTCAATTTCATTTATTTCTGCTCTAATCTTTTTTATTTCTTTCCTTTTGCTAGCTTTGGGGTTAGTTTGCTGTTCTTTCTCCAGTTCTTCCAAGTGGACAGTTAATTCCTGAATTTTTGCCCTTTCTTCTTTTTTGATAAAGGCATTTAGGGCAATAAATTTCCCTCTTAGCACTGTCTTTGCTGCATCCCATAAGTTTTGATATGTTGTGTTTTCATTTTCTTTCGCCTCGAGATACTTACTGATTTCTCTTGTAATTTCTTCACTGACCCACTGGTTGTTTAAGAGTGTGTTGTTGAGCCTCCATGTGTTTGTGAATTTTCTGGCACTCTGCCTATTATTGATTTCCAACTTCATTCCTTTATGATCTGAGAAAGTGTTGTGTATGATTTCAATCTTTTTAAATTTGTTGAGACTTGCTTTGTGACCCAGCATATTGTCTATCTTTGAGAATGATCCATGGGCACTTTAGAAAAAGGTGTATCCTGCTGTTGTGGGGTGTAATGTCCTATAAATGTCTGTTAAGTCTAGTTCATTTTTTGTAATATTCAAATTCTCTGTTTCTTTATTGATCCTCTGTCCAGATGTTCTGTCCATTGATGAGAGTGTGGAATTGAAGTCTCCAACTATTATGGTAGATATGTCTATTTCCGTTTTCAGTGTTTGCAGTGTTTGCTTCACATATTTTGGGGAATTCTGGTTCGTTGCATAAATATTTATGATTGCTGTGTCTTCTTGTTGAATTGTTCCTTTTATTAGTACATAGTACCCTTCTTTGGCTCTTTTAACTGTTTTACATTTGAAGTCTAATTTGTTGGATATTAGTATAGCTACTCCTGCTCTTTTCTGGTTGTTATTTGCATGGAATATCTTTTCCCAACCTTTCACTTTCAACCTATGTTTATCTTTGGGTCTAAGATGTGTTTCCTGTAAACAGCATATAGAAGGATCCTGTTTTTTAATCCATTCTGCAGTCTATGTCTTTTGATTGGGGAGTTCAATCCATTAATATTTAGTGTTATTACTATGGGTAGTACTTTCTTCTACCATTTTGCCTTCTGTATTTTATATGTCATATCTAATTTTCTTTCTTTCTACACTCCTCTCTACACCTCTCTCTTCTGTCTTTTCATATCTGTCTCTAGTGCTCCCTTTAGTATTTCTTTTTTTTTAATCTTTTTTTATTTTTTATTTATTTTTTTTACAAGGGTAAAAAATTACCGGGAATTGAACCTGGGTCCTCTGGCATGGCAGGCAAGCATTCTTGCCTGCTGAGCCACCATCGCCCCCGTTTAGTATTTCTTGCAGAGCTGGTCTCTTGATCACAAATTCTCTCAGTGATTTTTTTTGTCTGAAAATGTTTTAATTTCTCCCTCATTTTTGAAGGACAATTTTGCTGGGTATAGAATTCTTGGTTGGCAGTTTTTCTCTTTTAGTAATTTAAATATATCATCCCACTGTCTTCTCGCCTCCATGGTTTCTGCTGAGAAATCTACACATAGTCTTATTGGGCTTCCCTTGTATGTGATGGATTGCTTTTCTCTTGCTGCTTTCAAGATCCTCTCTTTCTCTTTGACCTCTGTCATTCTGACTAGCAAGTGTCTTGGAGAATGTCTATTTGGATCTATTCTCTTTGGTGTGCACTGCATTTCTTGGATCTGTAATTTTAGGTCTTTCATAAGAGTTGGGAAATTTTCAGTGATAATTTCTTCCATTAGTTTTTCTCCTCCTTTTTCCTTCTCTTCTCCTTCTTGGACACCCACAACACGTATATTTTTGTGCTTCATATTATTATTCAATTCCCTGAGTCCCTGCTCATATTTTTCCATTTTTTTTCCCTGTGGTCTCTGTTTCTTGTCAGATTTCAGATGTTCCATCCTCCAGTTCACTAATCCTAACCGCTGTCTCTTGAAATCTACCCTTGTAGGTTTCCATTGATTTTTTCATCTCTTCTACTGTACCTTTCATTCCCATAAGTTCTGTGATTTGTTTTTTCAGACTTTCCATTTCTTCTTTTTGTTCATTCCTTGCCTTCTTCATATTCTCCCTCAATTCATTGATTTGGTTTTTGATGAGGTTTTCCATTTCTGTTCGTATATTCAGAATTAGTTGTTTCTGCTCCTGTATCTCATTTGAACCATTGGTTTGTTCCTTTGACTCGGCCGTATCTTCAATTTTCCTGGTGTGATTTTTTATTTTTTGCTGGCGTCTAGACATTTAATTACCTTAATTAGTTTATTCTGGATATTGCTTTCACTTATCTTACCTAGCGTTTTCTTGCTAGATGAGTCTGTTGTCTCTCTGTTCTTTGACCTTCAGTTCAGCTTTTTCTGGACTTCTACCTTAGGTTATGTTTAACAGAGGATAATTTTTCAGTCCTTGTTTTCTTGTTTCTTGCCCTGCTTCTAAGTGCCTTTTCCCTCCCCACCCTTAGGAGGGCCTACATAGGTATTAGAGACTCCAGTAGGGTTTTCCCGGACTAAACTGGCCTCCTATCAGGGGGAAGGAGTCACCTGTGTCAGTTTTCCCTGAGGGTGAGTCCAAGAAGGTTAAAAGACTTTCTTGTGAAGTCTCTGGGCTCTGTTTTTCTTATCATGCCCAGTATGTGGTGCTTGTCTGCCTGCGGGTCCCACCAGCAAAAGATGTTGTGACTCCTTTAACTTTGGAAGGCTCTCCCTGCTGGGGGTGTGGTAGAGATAGAGGAGAGGTTGTAGGCTGGTTTTAATAGCTTCAAATTGCCAAGCCCTGGGTTCTGAATTCCTTGAGAGAGGGATTCCGCCTGAGTTGGGCTTCACCCCTCCCGTGGGAAAGGCACAGGCGGGAGACCACCCTGAAAGCAGTCTGTTTCTGCCTATGCCTGGGGCAGTTGCAGCCCAAGTAGTCCCATCACTGAATCCAGAGGCAGCCAAGCCTCTGTAGAAACAGCCACAAAACCCTCTGTTTTGTCCCCTTTGCTCTTTTTCAGTTAGCCCAATAATGACGAGGTTTGCCTGAGCTGGGGGCCTATTTTTAGTAGTCAGAATTTGTTTATTAATGCCACAACTGGTGTTTGGTTGGACTCAGTCCTTGCTACTGTTAGACTGTCTTTCCTTTCCCTCTGGGAAGCTGCCTGTTGGGGAGGGGCCCCAGGTGCTGGCCGCCACGGCTTGCGGAACTCACGGTCCTGGGGAGACTCGCAGCCAGTCCAGCTGGTCCAGACTGGGGTACGCTGTGTGTCTGGTCACTATCATGGCTCTGGGAGCCGTTCTGTACTGTTTCTGGTTATTTAGTAGTTGTTCTGGAGGACAAACTAAAATGTGCACATTGCTAAGCCGCCATCTTGGCCCCTTCTCCCTCATTTTTGAAAGACAGTCTCACTGGTTGTAAAATTCCTGGATGGTAATTGTGTTCTCTCACAGTTTTAAATATTTCAACCCATTGCATTCTTGCCTCTATGGTTTCTGATGAGTAACTGAAGCTTACTGTAATAGTACTCCCTTGTACATAACATGTTGCTTTTCTCTTTCAGTTTTCAGAACTCTCTCCTTTTCCATTGCCTCTGACAGTTTGACTTGTGTGTGTGTCAGGTACTATTTTTTTTAAGTTTATCTTTATGATGTTTTATGGGCTTCTTGGATGTGCATATTCACAACTTTTGCATTATTTGTGATATTTTCTATCATTATGCCATTGACTGTTCCTCTTTCCTTGTTCTCTTTCTGGGCTTCCATAATGCATATGCTTAATGGCATCCCACAGGTCTTTTAGGTTATTTTCACTTTTTAAAATTCTCTTTTCTTTCTGTCTCTCAGCCTGACTCATTTAAATTTCCTTGTCTTCAAGTTCACTGATTCTTTCTTCTGCCAGCTCCAATCTGATGTTGAAATTCTCATCTGAGTTTTTCATGTCAGTTATCCCCCCATCAAGTCCAGTAGTTTTGTTTATTTCCTTTTTAAAATCTCTATATCTTTATTGAGATCCTCATATTGTTCATTAATTGCTTTCCTGATATCATTGAGTCCTTTCTTTGTGTTTTCCTTCATTTCCTGGAACATATCGAAGATCATTTTTTAAATGTGTTTGTTTAGTATGTCCACAGCCTTGTCTTCTTCCTTGTTGTTTTCTGTATTTTAATTCTTTTTTTTTTTGGCATGGATCATCATTTCCTGTTTGTTTATTTGTCTCATAAACTATTATTGCAAATGGTACATTTTAAAATTTTACTTTATTTCATTTTTTCACATATGGTACATTTTAACATTTAAAAGTATTAACCCTGAGATTTATTCCTAGACATGTCTGTTCCTTGAGTTTATATTCAGCTAATTATATGACACAAATTTTCTTGAGGGTTAGAAGCTAACAAAACCACACAAATCTAAGTAAAAAATACCTTTTATTGTCTTTTCAAATTGATTTTATCTTGGCTGGTGTTTTCTTCAGAGTTCAGCCCTTCTTCAAGAAAGTCAACCTGAGGCAAATATGAAGTTCAAGGGCCCCCTGTATTTTCTGTACCTGTGTCTTTTCCTTGGTTTGTTCTTTCCAGTGGCCTTAGGAGTTTTCCTTTTACAGGAATTTGAATGCCCTTTCTACTTGACAAATGATTTTTTCCTTGATTTTCTGAACAGATCTTGTCCTTCTACTGAGTGTTCCATAGCAGGACTTAGAGTAGGTAAGTCTTTAGCCTTGGCTGCATGAGTTAAAATGTTTCTTACTTTGCTTTCACTGTCTTAAGCTGCTTTTGCCTGTAATGCAAATTTTGGGAGAGGAGGAAATCTGGAGAGGAGTTTTTGAAGTCAGTTTTTCCTAGGCAAAACATGGACAGAGAACTAAAAATTGATGGCAGGTCAGCTCCAAATTGCCCTGGGCAGGGAATGAGAGAGAAGTCAAGAAGCATGCCAGGGATTTCTCCCATGGCTCCCCAAAGTTTAGATTTACTTGGCTTGGTATATATCCAGCAAACACAGCCCTTCAACTGTATTCTGAAGCTCAGAGGAAGCATAATATCTTTAAATCTTGTCCATCACCTCTATCTGGGATGGGTTGGAACAGCGATTGTCCTCAGAAACAGGCCCCCATTGGTCTGTACAAATTAATCAAAAGCAATGATCAGTGATTGGCCTGTACACCTCAAGATCTTGGGGAACTAGGTTTGCCTTTATGTCCCACCCAGATACCAGCATACTGCACTGGGGATTAGGTTTGGGTACCTCATGGCTGCTAGCCATAAGGCTTGGAGATGGATATTGATTGCTGCCATGTGAAGAGTGGATTTCACTGGTATTGCGGTTTACCAGCCTCTTCCATTCATTCCTCTCTGGATGCTGACAGTGTTCTACTGGACTCTAGAGTTTCAAAGTAGTTGATTTAGAAAGCTCCTTCCTGGTTAGCAGTTGTTATGATGGGGGGACTGATTCCTATTGCTTTCAACTCCATCTTATTCCCACCATCCTTCTTGCCTTTTGTTCCTTTCTAAAAACATGAGAACAAGCCTAAACTAGCCCAATCATATGAGAAAGCCAGACACAGTGTTAGAGCAATCTGACCACATTCAGTTGACTAATGAGTGAGCCTAGCTAAGACCAGTATCCTTAGGAAAAATAAATGGTTATGAGCTGTATAGGAAAAGCTCACTGGCTGAAGAAGCAGTGAAAGAGTCTCTCTTCTCCTTTAAAAGCCTTCAACTGATTGGCTTATCTCATTGGTGGTAAACACACTTTAGTTGATCACAGATATAACTAGCCACAGATGCAGTCAACTAACAGATGACTTAACACACCAGCCATATCTGGTGACTATCACCAGACCAAATTGACACCAGAACCTAACCATCACATGCAGCAATAGGTTACTGATGTAATAAATAGCTAAAGAATTCAGGAACATCATATATGGAACCCTCCTGGGCTGGTTTGAAAGGATTTGTGTACCCTAGAAAGGCCACATGTTAACCCTAATCCAATGTTGTGGCTATAGCCATTTCCCTTAAACCCTATTCAGCACAATGTGTTGGAAACTTGATTAGATTATCTCCACGGAGCTGTGACTCATCCAATTGCAAGTATTAACTTTCAAGTACAGGGAGATGTGACTCCACCCATTCTGTGCAGGCCTTGATTAGTTAACTGGAATCCTTTAAAAAGAGGAAACATTCTGAGAAAATCTTCAGAACGATTAGAGAGATCCATTGAGCAGAGAGACTATGTGGCCAGAGACCTTTGGACATGAAGGAATCTGTCCCTGGGGGAGATTCCTGAAACAAGAAGTTGGGAGAGAAAGCTAGCAGACTTTGCCATGTGCCCTTCCAGCTGAGAGAGAAACCCTGAACGTCATTGGCCTTCTTGAACCAAGATATCTTTCCCTGGATGCCTTAGATTGGACATTTCTATAGCTTTGCTTTAATTTGGACATTTTCATGGTTTTAGAACTGTAACTTCAGCTTATTAAATTCCCCTTTTTAAAAGTCATTCCATTTCTGCTATATTGCATTCCAGCAGCTAGCAAACCAGAACACCTCCAAACAACAACAGAAAAGGAAGGAAAGATAGAAGAAAAGAAGAATGGAGGGAAGGAAGAAAGAAAACAAAGGAGCTAAGAAGGAAGGATAGAGTAAAAACATTAGGAAAGGTCAATTTCTAGGTACATATTTGTATAGCAGTAATAGTATAAGTGGAAATGAAAACTTTTAAATAAAACTCAGTGAAAGTCTACATAAGGTGAGTTGATTCTTTTAATTGTTAAATTGTCTCCTTAAAGCCAATCACCAGTTCTTGACTAATTTCACTGTATTTTCTCTGGTTCTACCTTTCCAAAATACATTTTGAAATGATAGAATGTGGGTACAAATAATTATAAATGCAGTTGAATTTTGGAACTAAAAAAATTTGGAAGGTAATAGAGTTTGAGTTTATTAAATTCATGGTTTTTACTGAAGTATAAACTGATTTTTAGGAAGGTTAGGTAATTTGTTCAAAGTCAATCCATTTTTTTAGTCTCCAAATTCAAGGGTTCTTTCATAGGGACATGTGAGCTAAAAGCATATTTAATGGTTCCCCCTACCCTCTTCCACCACACTACTCCTTAGGTATTTAAAGATGTCTGGAAAGGAGAGGAGGGAAGAAGTTGAAGTGAAGAATTTTTGGTTAAGAACAGTCTATAGTCCTCCTCCTCTTGCCTGGGTGAGTCTCAAGTAAAGAGCAGAAAAACAAGATCTTCCTAGGGATTTGGGGGAAGTCTGCCTCTCAGTGGTGACACTCATATCATCTGGAATGTGGTGAGCAGCAGAATCCTTAGACTTTTCTGACTGTGTAGGAGCATAGGCCTCTGATTCTAGAGGAGAAGGACCCCAGAGAGATTGAAGAGTGATATTCCTGAC
Source organism: Tamandua tetradactyla (assembly GCF_023851605.1). Lineage (NCBI taxonomy): Eukaryota > Metazoa > Chordata > Mammalia > Pilosa > Myrmecophagidae > Tamandua > Tamandua tetradactyla. The sequence continues at coordinate 51,869,680 of NC_135337.1, forward strand.
TGGTCATTTTAATGGTGCCTTGGAGGGAAAGGAGATGGTCAAGTATGGTATGTCTGGTATTTTAAACTGCTAATTCAGTGTGTCAAATTTTGGGAGAGCTATAGGGTTTTGGTACTTACTGTTAATTTCCATTTATGAAAAAGTCATTGCAGTATGGAAATAAATAGAGCATAGACATACCCAAATTATGAAGTAATATTGAATTACTTACTTGATCATCTAAAGGTGTGTGGCACTTTGAAAATTAGAATTTTTTTGCATGGAAGTGGTGTAGTGTATGGCTGTGATAGAAAGAGTCCACCAGATCATATGGCTTTAGGAGAGGACATTTAACAAATGCATAATTTTAAATGGTGTGTATGTGTATGATATCTCAAGTTGATCCTGACCCTGACGCTGATATTGCATTCTTTCATGATCACCCTAACCTTAACTTTACAGTAGAATTAATTGGTGAGCTTTGGAGGGAAGATTATAGCAACCATATCACTGATCTACTAAAGTACAACACAAGAGGGGTGGTGCTTGGTTATTTGTACTCTTGAAAAGCTCTCTATTTCCCCAGATATTTCATTTTAGTTAGTCTCAAGATCCTTTGAATACTTTAACCATAAGTGGTTTTTACCATTAGTTTACTTTTCAGCAGTAATCATGATATTTTGAGATTTGGGGACTCCTGTTTAAAATACTATCCTTCCCAAGGACATATGTATTTTAATAAAAATAATGATTGTACAATGACCTTTGTCAATATCCTCTTTTTAACAATGAAGTGAAAGAGATATTGGTAGGTATGAAAGGAGATAGTTTGAACTGGTATCTACCCAGTGTCCCTTACATATACAAACATGTGGTTGTATTCTCTGGTAATATCTGAGGTTAGCTTATAAACTGATGTGGGATGCAATGTTCCAGTTGGGGTGATTAAAAGTCATATTACTGCTATTAGCATTAAAATAGCATTACTGGTATCACTTCTGAAATGAAATATGAAATTTCTAATTCATTATCCAAAACAGTTTCAGAGCTGCACTATTCATAGAAGACAGGAGATCAGTTCATTGTTTTGGCAAGCATCCAGAGAGCAAGATAATAATTCACTTGATTAGGTCCTTGTTGCTGGTTCAACCAAACATGAAGTCAGCCCAGTTATCTACGATATTAGAAGGGAAAAGAAAGCCAGGAAAATAAATAAATGGTTTGCCTTCATGTTACAGTGACAACATTTTTAAAGATATTTTTTAAATTACCCTATCAGCTTTTTCAGAATGCATCTCTCATTTCCTTTCCCTTTAACCGCACTCTCATGGTAAACTAGTTGGAAGGGAAGTGAAGGATCACTTCATATAATGCAAAGTGTATCATGATATTACTGGTAAAGATATTACAATAATTAGCAACTATTGAATGTGCACTTTACATCAGACAAGTAGCCAGAAAGATCTGATTATTTCTACTTTATTTCTTGCTGTGTATGTGAGTATGTATGTGAATTTCTTGCTACCTCATTCTCTAATAAGAGTTAACAAAATCTATCCAAATTCAAAATTTAAACATAATCATTTAGTGGAACAACTTTATTTTTTACAAATGAACTTATCCATTTACACTTCCATCATGTAAATTGTATTTATTTTTAAATCAAATAACATTGAAATATTATAATAGATTATCAAAAAGGATTTTAATTTAAAAATCATAGCCACCTTCCCCCTTTCACAAATACAGTGCCCTGCTTCATATAAAACAGCATTGTATATCGTTTTTGATGCTTCCTTGTGTACTTACACTAAAAATATTTTCAAAATAGAAAAGTAAAGGTTATACTGCTGCTTCTTAGAAATTCAGAATACTGAATTTCTGTTATAGCAGATGAAGATTCTGCACTTTTATGTTTATATCAGTTACTATCATGCACCAAGTTGCACCAAATTTGGTGACTTGAAACAACAAACATTTATTATCTCACACTTTCTTTTGGGCAGACATTCAAAAGCTACATAGTTAGCTGTTGCAGTGTCTCATAAGTTTGCTGGAGGCTGGAGTTATGTGAAGCTTTTACCGGGGCTGCATGATCTACTCCAAGAAGACTCACTTATGTGGCTATTGGTAGGAGTCCTCTGCTCCTTGTCACAGGGATGATTGAGTACCCTTAAGTCATGGCAGCTGGCTATCTTTAGAACACAAAGACTCTCCCAGTAGTCGTGTAGATGGATATCAGAAGGCAGTAATGAAGCTTTGATCAATTTTGCTACATGCTGTAGGATATCTGAGAGGTGCATTTTTAAGGTTACTACACTGCAATCTTCCATTCTCTCTGTTTTGTTAGTTCACAGTTATTATTATCATTATTATTTTATTGTCCTTTTAATGGAATTTCAGGAGACAGTGTAAATAAACGCATATATTCTATCTACTTGTCTAATTGCTTTTGTATTATAGAATTCAATTTTTATAAGAGAAATAAGACAATTACTAATATCTCCACTTTTTGGAGATAATTGAGATGCATAGAAATTTATCAAATTTCTCAAGTTCACAGAGATAGTTAGTGCTGGAGTTAGAATTTGAATCTAACCTTATTTTCCCCATTTCTCTGGCATAGTTTCTGTTATATGGCTGTCTTTGTGCACACAGAATGAAAGCTAGGGTTCAGTTAATGAGTTAGAGACATTTTGGAAGCATCTGAACATCTAATATTTCCATAATCAGAATTGATTTGTGGGATATTATATTTAATCAGAAATTTAGTTTTCCTTTTATATATAACAAATCACCCCTAAATCTTAGTAGTCTAAAACAAAAATAATTACTTATTTATTCTATTTTTCTGGGTGAGAAATTCACATAGGGCACAGGAGGCATACCTTGTTACTCATCACTGATATCTTGAGCCTCAGCTAGGTGAATAAAAGACTGGGTACTAAAATCATCTAAGTCTTATTCTCTCACATGTCTGACTGTGGATATTGGCTTTTGGCTGTGTGTCTGGGGTAGAAGTGCTGCTTAGTCAAAGGGAGCCTCTCTACATGGCCTGGCTTTCGTTGCAGTAGATTACTGGTTGTAAGGGAAATGTTCCAGTAGAATCAGGTGGAAGCCACATTGTCTTTCATGACCCACTTGGAAGACTTACTTCTGCCACATTCTCTTAGGGAAGTTACAAAATTTTACCCAGGTTTAAGATTTAAGATAAGGAAAATAGACTCCACCACTTAGTGAAGATAGGTTTATATTACATTGAAGGAAGAACATGTGTGATAGGATATCTACATCCCTGCTTCTATCTCCCTGTCTCTATCTATCTTATCTATTTCTCCATCCATTCATCCACCTGTCCATCCATCCATTCCTTTCCATATACAAAAACTCGTATGCCACTAAATTTCTGTTTTCTTTTAATTAAAGTGGAGCTACTATTTTCCAGTCTCTGCTTTCACACAATAAACTTAGAAATGGGAAATATATGGACAATGAAGCACACATGGGCTTTGGGTCTCATAGATCTAGTGTCAATTGCTTATGCATTTACTAACTATGTGACATTGTGTGCCTTACTTAACCTCACTGTATTAGGGTCATCTAGGGAAACAGAACCAACAGGAGATATCTGTTAATAGTATGGGATTTTATAAAAGTGTCTCATACAACAGTGGGGATGCATGAATTCAAATTCAGTAGAGCAGGCTGCAAGCTGGCACTCCAATGAAGATTCTTCATGAATTCCCAAGGGGATGCTGGCTGGCTGAAATAGAGATGAAAGTTCTCTCTTCTGACAGCTAAAGCTATCTATTACCTTCCCCTTAAAAGCTTTCAACTGATTAGATTAAAGACCTTGCGTTGCAGGAGACACTCCCCTTAGCTGACTGAAGATGTAATCAGCCATCGATGCAATCAACATATTGATGATTTAAGTCCATGAAATGTCCTCACAGCAACAGATAGGCCAGTGCTTGTTTGACTAGACAACTGGGAGCCATCACCTGACTAAGGTGACACATGAACCTAACCATCACAGTCCAACATTTATCAACTTGGCAGCTATACACATTACCTTAAGCCAAGATTCATCTTTAAAAAGAATGCAATAACAAACATATTTTTCACCTAATAATACTCAGTTGTTCTGCATGCAACTGGAAATGCACTTAATCTCTCCAGAAAAAGGTGCAAGTCCTTGGTTAATGTTCACTCTTAAACTTGATATCCTATAACAAATACTATAATATGAATAATACAACTTATGTCATATGATGAAGGGATAAGATAGAGAAGAAAACAAAGACAAATGCATCATGTACAAATACAAACATTGTCATAAAAAACAAAGAGGAGATATTCATACCATTACAATCATCATTTCTGTAACTGATCATATGGTTGTAGTTCACATTTGTCACTACCTTCTTCCACTACCTATTCTATGTTCCCTTTACCCTCAGCAAACACCTCTTCTGGCCATGGTTCTTTGCCTTGTGTAGTGACCAAAACCTTCATTCCTGAACTTTCTGGGCCATTGGTAGTCCTGTCTGGATTGGGTTGTTGCAGTTTTCCAATGACTTTAATCACAGGGCGTGGTAGTACTAAGAGATTCCCTACAGGATCTCCTGTATTAGAGGGAAACTCTTTTTTATCTCCATTGTATAGTTGCAGTTCTATTTCCCCTTCATAGTCAGGATCAATCACCCAGGCCAGTACAGTAATCCTCTTCCTTCCCAGTTGATTCAGAGGCATGCAAAGCCCAAAGGGGCCAGGTAACATTCTTAGCTTCCAGTTCAATGGAATCATTGTTGTGTCTCCTCGTGGGAGCACTCCTCCTTTTGGAACTAAAACTTGTAGGCCGTCAGAGGTTAAGACTGCAGGAAAAGGAAGCAAATTTTTTTTTTAGTGGATCACGAGGGGTTATAATGATCCCATTTCCACCCCTTGATTTCTAGATCTGTGAATCTTGGCTATTGAATAAATAGAACCATAAAGTGGACACTTATTCAAAGCATACACAGCCTCCTGTAGAACATTTGTCCAAGCCCTGCAAGGAATTGCCACCTAGTTGGTACCGTAACTGAGTCTTTAAAAGGCCTTCCTACCATTCTATCAACCCAGCTGCCTCTGGATGATGGAGAACATGGTAAAAATAGAGAATTCCATGAGCACGTGCACATTCCCACACTTCATTTGATGTGAAGTGGGTTTCTTGATGAGAAGCAACGCTGTGTGGTATAACATGATGGAGGTTAAGTCACTCTGTAAGTCCATGGATGTTAGTTTGGACAGACACATTGCACACAGGGAAGATAAACCCATATCTGGAGTATGTGTTTATTCTAGTTAAAACAAATTGCTGCCCCTTCCATGATGGAAGTGGTCCAATGTAATCACCCTGCAACCAGGTAGCAGGATGGTCACCTCAGGAAATGGTGCCATATTGGGAATTGTGTCTGCAGCTGGAAGATTGGGCACTCAGCAGTGGCCATAGTCAGGTTGGCCTTGGTGAGTAGAAGTCCATGTTGCTGATCCTGTGCACAATCTCCAACCCTACCACCATGCCCACTTTGTTCATGAGCACATTGGGCAATGACAAGAGAGACTGAGGAAAGTGGATGACTCATACCCAAAGGACAGATCATCTTATCTACTTGATTATAAAACCTTCCTCTACTGAAGTCACTCTCTGGAGAACGTTCATATGGGACACAAATATCTTCAGGGTTTTTGCCCACTCAGAAAGTCTTAACGTACTCTTTCACCAGATTTTTATGTCACCAATTTTCTAATGATGCTCCTTCCAAGTCTCTGACCATCCAGCCAAATCGTTAGCAACAGCGTATGAGTCAGTATACCAATGCATCTCTGTCCAGTTCACTTTCCAAGTAAAACGAACAACCAGGTGCACTACTTGAATTTATACCCACTATAAGGATTTCCCTTCACCACTATCCTTCAGGGACATCCCAGAAGGTGGCTGCAGTGCTGCAGCTTTTCACTTTTGGGTGGCCCCTGCATATTGTACAAGACTATCTGTAAACCAGGCCTGAGTTTTCTCTACTTCAGTTAATTGACTGTAAGAAAATTTTTAAGAGGCCATAGCTCTGGTTTGGGAAAGAAAAGGAGTAGGGACCTTGGGATTTGGGCTACTTCCTCGTGTAACTTACTTGTGCCTTCAGGACCTGCTAGAGCCCTATCTCTTATATACCATGTCCATTTTATGATAGAGTGCTGCTGTGCACCCAACTTTATGGCTTGGTGGATCAGACAACACCCACCTCATAGTAGGCAACTAATGTCTCATGGTAACTCTGTGGCTCAGGGTTAAGTGTTCATTCTCAACTAAGACCCAGTAGCAGGGCACAAGCAGTTTCTCAAAAGGAGAGTAGTTACCTGAACAGGATTGTAAGGCTTTGCTCCAAAATCCTAAAGGCCTGCATTGTGATTTTCCTATAGAGGCCTGTCAAAGGCCCCAGATGCCATGTCTATTTGCCACTAGCAGTTCCAACACTATTTCATCTACTGAATCATATGGCCCAAGCAGCCAAGCAGTTTGCACAAAAGTCCAGACCTGTCACAGAGCCTCCTCCTATTCCAGTTCCCACTCAAAACTATAAGCTTTTCTGGTCACTTAGTATATGGACTGAAGTAGTACACCCAAATGAGGACTATGTTGTCTCCCAAATCCAAAGAGGCCAACTCGGAATTGTGGCTCTTTTTGGTAATAGGAGGATCCAGATGAACAGCTTATCTTTAACCTTACAGGGGCTATTTCTACTTGAGCCACATGTCTGAACATCTAGAAATTTCACTGAGGTGGAAGACCCTTGTATTTTTGTTGGATTTTTCTCCCATCTTCAGACATGCAAATGCCTTATCAATAAGTCTAGCATAGTTGCTACATTTTGCTCATTAGGTTCAATCAACATGATATAATCAATATAACAGACCAATGTAATGTCTTGTGGGAAGGAGAAATGGTAAAGTTCCCTGTGGACAAGATAGATTATGACACAGGGCTGTAGTGTTGATATACCCCTGATGTAGGGCACCGAAAGTATACTGCTGGCCTTTCCAGATGAATGCAAACTGTTTCTGGTGGGCTATAGTAACAGCTATTGAGAAAAAAGTCATTTGCCAGATCAACAGCTGCAAACCAGGTACCAGGCAATGTGTTGATTTGCTCAAGCAATGATACCACATCTAGAACAGCAGCTGCAGTTGGATTCACCACCTGGTTAATTTTATGATAATCCACTGTCATTCTCTAAGACCCATCTGATTTCTGCACAGGCCAGATAGGAGAGTTGAATGAGGATATGGTAGGAATCACCACCCATGCATCATTCAAGTCCTTAAGAGTCCACTAATCTTGGCAATCCCTCCAAGAACCCAGTGTTGCTTCTGATTGACAGTTTTGCTAGGTATGGGCAGTTCTAACGATTTACACTTGACCATTCCTATCATAATAATCCTCACTCTATTAGTCAGGGAACCAATGTGGGGATTCTATCATTTTCTGAGTATGTCTTTTCCAACTATGCATTCTGAAACTGAAATAACCACATACTGGGTCCAGGGACACACTGGACCTACTGTGAGATGGACCTAAGCTAAAACTCCATTGATCACCTGATCTCCCTAAACCACTGCTCACTGGTAGACCAGAGTGATATTTGGAGTCTCCTGGAATTAGTGTTACCCCAAAGTGTCTGATCAGTTCCTTTTCCCCAATGCACAGTTACCCTAATAAAAGCCCGTAGGTCTCCTTGGGGGAATGCTGGGAGAAAGATTATCAGTATAAATATTTGGCAGTGTATCAGGTCTTTCTTCAAGGGCACCTGGCCTTCCCCTCATTGAAAGTGCTCTAGGTATGTAAACTCTCAAGTATCAGAATTGAAAAGGCGCCATACCTCTGTTTTTGTCATATGTTAGCCTTTTGTTCACTTGACTTAAAACTCTTCTGCTTACAAAGATCAAACAAGAATTTAGTAGACTTCCCATCTATTTTACTTCTAGGTACCATTTGATCTAGCATGATCTGCTAGACAATGACATAAGTCTCTGCGAGTCAGATTATTTTGTCAGGTGCTTTGAGTCTGATATTCATTATGGCAACTATACCCATATTGTCTTTGGCAATTGACTGTTGCTACATGGCTTCTGCCAACTCAGGATCTGATTATCCCCATTGTGTTTTAGGATTAAAACATCTCCGTGACAGAATTTCACACATTAATAGCTGACCTACAGAGAAGGGCAACTACAGAACACTTCAGGATGATAGAGCTAGTGTCCCAAATTTATTCCTCCCAGTCCTGGTAAAAGATGTGCCCTCTCTACATTCCGGTGGTGTGTGAGCAGGTCTTCCATGATAAATCCATTCCAACATTCCAACCTCTTGAAGACTTTGGATTCCCTCCTCTATGTTATACTAGGGAAGTTCTGGCATTTCAACCTCTGGTAATTTTGTCAACCTTGTGATCTATGATTCAGCCAACCACCCAAACAAACTGCTAATGCCCTTTCTAACCCCTCAAGCTAAAATATTGAATTCAAAATATCTGCTTAGTGGGCCTATATCAATAAATTCAGCCTGATCCAGCTTTATATTCCTTCCACCATTGTCCCACACACTTAATATCCATTCCCAGACATATTTCCCTGATTTCTTTCTGTATAGATTGGAAAACTAAATGTAGTTCTTTTGGAGTGTAGCATACATCCTCATGGGTCATGCTTTGTACCTCACCTTATGGGGCCTGTTGGGACTTTAATCTAGTTATAGGTCTTTTAGGAAAGAGGGCTGTTGGGGGTAGGTCATGGAAAGACTTAGAAGTGTCTTTTAAGCTAATTATCTCAGTTTCACTGGTAAAACAGAATGAATCATTCCAAACAGGCTGATTCCCCAGGGGAGGTGGTTACAGGTTTAGCAGGCAAACTGAAGATTTAAGTTCTTCAGGTGAATGTTGGATGGCAGACTCCTCAGGGTAGGCTGAAGATTGGGTGACTGTTTCCTCAGGCAGGCTGGAGGTGGGGTGACAGTTTCCTCAGGGCAGATCATTACAGGTTTATCCAGCAAAGACTTAGCAGAATCTTAGGTTTCCATTTTTTTACTGCCACCATTATCAACCCAAATGTCCCTATCTAACTTTCAGGATTCCATTCCTTTTTGACCAATAATTTCATTTTAACATCAAACACCCTGCAAGGTTGAGAATGTAGTTTATGTTGTAAGTCTCCTATTTGTACAATAAAACTCTGGGCCTGGTTTTCAAAGATCTCAAGTCTGCAGCCACTGGAAATAAGACTTCTTTCAGGGTACACATAGAAACTCTTACATCTTTCAGAGGACATTTAAGCTACAAATTTTAAGACTTCAGCTCATCCGTTTCTTTAATAATTGTATCCAGTATATCTAGGCACAACCAGTTAATATACCTCTTAACTCCACACTAATCTGAAGGTGTCAAAAACACTGTCACTCAGAGCCTAACTTTATAGAAACATATGATTAGCAGAATCAAATTGTGATATTTTGTGTATCTATATTGCCAACTCACACCATGACCTCTCAGTGCCATCTTGATTATTGGAAATAGTCATTAGTGTCTTTGAATCTAATCAGAGTAGAAAATGAATTTCAAAAACCCATTTTTAAGATTCTGTTTCTCAAGAACCACCCATGGTGCCAAAGCTGTATTAATAAGGTGGAATTAGATCCAACAGGTGATACCTGTAAACAGTTTGAGATTTTATATAAGTGTTTTAATGCAACTGCGAGGACATGAGTCCAAATTCCATAGGGCAGGCTGCAAGCTGACTCTCTGATGAAAGTCTTCTATGAATTGCCCAGGAGAGGCCAGCTGGCTAAAGTAGAGATGAATGCTGTCTCTCTGACTGCTGAAGTTATTTCTTTTCCCTTAAAAGCCTCAACTGAGTAGATTAAACATCTCTCATTGTGGAAGACACTCTCCTTAGCCAGTTGCAGATGTAATCAGCATAGATGCAATCAAAATACTGATGATTTAAGTCCATGAAATGTCCTTACTGCAACAGATAAGCTAGTGCCTGTTTGACCAGACAACTGGGCACCATCACCTGGCCAAGTTGATACATGAACCTAACCATTATACTCTCCTTTACCTTAGATTTCTTGTCTATAAAATCAAGGGTTGTTGGGAGTAAAAAGAACAATATGCCTGGCATATAGTAAACGATCAGAGAAAGTTAGTTTCCTTGCATCTTATCACTTTGCTATCACCCTGATAGAATTCAAACTCTATTAATAGGCTAAATGATGGCACATTAAACTAATTGTTTTTGCTACAAATCATTTTCTTTAATTTGACTGATAGATTTGATGTACATGTTAAAATAGGCACTACAAAGAGAAAATTGAGGTTGTTTATTTAAAAATATTTATTGAGTATTATAGCACACAAGGCAACATGGCATCTCCTGAAGATTACCGAAATGAATACAAAACTAACATATAAAATCAAATAGAGAGTGACCACAGGGAAATAAATAGCTATAATATGAATCAGGATAAATTAAGTAGTACCACAGACATGCATAATGTTAAAGGGGATTCAGAAAAAGGAGAGAATATGTTAAATTGGAAAGAGATAAAAGCTCAAGTTCCATTTTATTCAGGCATTAAACATTTAAATTGGTAGAGATGGTGGCCTTCAAGGCAGAGAGGACACCAGCAATGCCCAGAACCTTTTGCATGAGGTTTCACACAGCAATGAATCACTTTATATGTGAGAATTGTGAAACATAAGCTTGTAAACAAATGTTCCATTAGTTTTCTTACCTTACACTTAAATGTTTGAAATTAAACTATAGGTTGTGGAGAATTAGTGTAGATTTCTGAGAAGGGGAAGCTGAAGCCCCTTTTAAAGGCACAAACATTCATTAATCTTGGGTTGTAGTTCTCCAGATTGCATTAGAGACTCAGATGTTAGGGAATGAATTTTCAGAACTTTGCATTAATTCTCTCTATTGTAATCTATTTGAAAAGCAGAGTATTTCATTCTATTTTCTTTGTGTTATCAAAGTAGCTAATATATATTGATATATTGAGTATTATATATGTGTTAGGCACTATTTTATTTCATAGATAGGATTTTATGAAAACCTCATCACAACCCTAAGACAGTCATTGTTACTTTTCCCATTGGAAGGATGAAAAAACTGAGGTAAAGAGTGGCTCAGGAACTTGCTTTATATCATACAACTAGTAAGTACCAAGGCTTTAAGTCAAGCTTATACTGGGCTCCACAGCCTGGCTCTTAATGCCTGAAATGTGTGTTTCAAAATGATTGGGGTATATTCATAAATTATTTTATTTGATTGTTGTTTTTAGACTTGCTGTTTCTGCTTGATGTTGAGGAAGGATGGTGAAGGAGTAAGGTAAGCAAAATATTTATCGTCTGTATTATGTGATCTTTCATTTTTCCATGAATTTGGTGACCAGGTATTGTGCTCCTTGCAATGGAGACTAAAATCTGGTGGTTGTGATGCAAAGTGGCATGTGCTCACATAATTAGAGTATGATATGATCATTGCATATCATGACTTAGTAGGTGCTTATTAAGGATTTCTGTAATGAATGAACAGTTAGCATACATAAGAATGTGGAAAAATGAAAAAAGACTTCATTGTCTTTAATATGATTATAGTACTGTAACTGTAGATATAGATATTCAGAACTATACTAGGTGCTTTTTAAATATCCATAAAGAGTTCTGGCTTTGTCAGGTAAGACACTTATGAAAGTAATCTAGACTGGGATCAGGTGGGAACTAGAGTAATCGGATCTAATCAAGAAACGAGACCATGAAAAGGGTTGAAGACTTAAAAAGAAATGTTTGGAAATTAAAGAATCTTTATGTTTTGTTCCAGGGATGTGGGCTATGAGACCACCACATCTAAAGGGCATATTGTCATAGCTAATTTGAAAGAGTGACCTACTTGACTGTGGTAAAACGAATAACCTTGAATGTCTCCACCCAAATCTCCAGTTGGCATGCTGCTTCAGCCAGCTGAGATGCAAACCCCAAATTTGGTAAGGAATAAAAGCCCAAATTGCACTGAAAGATAGACTTAAATTGCTTGAAAACACATAAGTGTTCCTTTTGTGAATAATCATCGTTAATCTTATTGAATTTAAAAATGATGAAATAAATCACATCCTGTGTTCTTAGTTTGATTTTAAATTTGGAAATAATCCTGGACATATTTGGTATTTTGAGTTTTTGTAATATGTAAGAGAATTTTGTGTTTTTATGAGTAAAAATTTGGCAATTTGAAGTTTAACAGTTTAGACATGATTCCAACTTAAAATTTGTCAGATAATAATTGCAATTTGTTCCTTAAATTCAAACTGTAAGAGGGTTTTCCTGAATATGTAAAAAGTATTGGGACTTAAAGAGAAGTTAAGATAGACAATATTGTAAGTTCAAATTTTTAAATTAGTACAAGCCGTTTAAGTACTTGGGAAGGTTATTATATAACCAATGTATTTAAAAATGAAATCAAATACACTAAATTCATGAATGCAGGTTAAGATTTTAAGGACTTTTAAATAAGTAAAGTCTCTTTAAAAATAATTGTCAAGTTTTGCTGGATTTATATATAGAATGAGATTTATGTATTTAAATTAAAATCATAAGGAAGAATTAGGTTTTTAACTTGTACATTTAATATTCAGAATAGTAATTTTATAAATTATAGCAGCCTCTGAATAATCTTTACTATGTATGAAAGCTCAAAGACACCAAAAAAATTCATATTGATAAGTTTTTCCATAAGTCAAGAAATTTATCCAAAGAGGTATGGAGGAAAAAATAATTTCTCTATGTTTTTTTAAACATATTGATTTAAAGAAATATTATTTAATCTGAATATCTGATTTTGTATTTATCAAACAAATATATATTTTCAATGAAGAGTTTTTCTTATGTACCTTTAAAAGTCAATAAACCAACTTTTGCATAGGTTACTTAACTCATTTGTCTGTGATTTCTTAATATGTTTCTGCTAAATTCATAAAAAAGGACATTTTTCAATCTCAGTTAAATAAATTACTTGAGTTTACGCTCATAAACTATACATTTGAATAAACAATTCCTCTTTAGTAGTTTGTAAATTCTATTGAGATTCTTTTATTGTTGAAAATTTTATTAATAGTGTCAATTAATTTTATGAGTACATTTTTTGCAAAGACAATAAGTAGATAAAACAAAAGGCAAAGTATTGTATTAAGAAAGAGCATCCATGGAAACTCTTGGAGATGATTTCCCAGACCTCTAGCTAATAACTAGTAATGGTTAGCTACTTAGTACTTTTACTATTAGTACTTTTGGGTTTTTTTTTTTTTGTTCAAAAACAAAAGTACTGTACCTGTAAGTCATTCTGGAATAAAAATATTGATTCTTAGACATTTTGTCAAAAATCAAGCAATTCAGTTACCTAATTAGAAAGATCTGCTATAGTGATTTCGCATGCACTGAAAGCAAAGTCAAATTTCAGTTTCTAGGGCTTTTTCATGATCTCAGTTATCTCCAGAATTCTATTAAGGAACTGGAAGATAATTTGCTAATATATATGTGTCCATAAGGAAATAACAGTGATTTTCAGAAATATAACAGTTTTATTGAGGTATAATTCACATGACACACAATCCACCCATTTAAAGTATTTGATTCAATGATTTTAGTATATTCACTGAATTATGCCACCATCCACAATCAAATCTAGGATATTTTCACCATCCCCAAAGAAATCAGTACCCTTTAGCAGTCACTCACCATTTCTCTTAACCTCCCACCCCCATCCCTAAGCAACCACTAATCTACTTTCTGTCTCTGTAGATTTGCCTAGTGTGTATATTTCAAATAAATGTAGTTATATGTGTGGTCTTTTGTGACTTCTTTTACCAAGCATATCACTTTCAGTGTTTATTCATGTTATAGCATGTATCAAAATGTCATCCTTTTTAGTGCCAAATACTCCGTTGTTAGGATATACTACACTTTATTTATGCATTCATCAGTTGATGGACAGACATTTGCATTGGTTCCACTTTTTGGCTCATAGGTATAATACTATTATGAATATTTGTTTTCAAGTTTTAGTGTGGACATACATTTTTAAATCTCTTGGGTATATACCTAGTAGTAGAATTATTAGGCCATATGTAAATCCACGAATAACTTGAAGAACTTCCATACTGTATTCCAAGCAGTTACACCATTGTATACACCGCAGTAACAATTGAGGACCTCAATTATCCTACCTCCTCCCCAGCATATCATTTGTCTTCTTTATTATAGCCATTGTAGTGGGTGGGAAATAGTATTTCTTTGTGGTTTGATTTGTATTTCCCTGATGTCTAATATTGTTGAAGATCTTTTCATGTACTTAGCTATTTGTATGTCTTCTCTGGAGAAATGTGTATTCAGATCCTTTGCTATCTTCAAAATCAGATTGTCTTTTTATTATTCAGTTGTAAGGATTCTTTATATGTTCAAAATACATCTCATATCAGATATATGATTTGCAAATATGTTCCCCCATTATACAGGTGGTCTTTTCACTTTCTTGATAGTATCCTCTGATGCAAAATAATTTTTAATTTTTTTTTTTTTTTTTTTTTTTTTTTTTTTTTTTTAAAGGAAAGACAGAGAGAAGGAAGGAAGGATAGAAGGAAGGAAGGAAGGAAGAAAGGGAAACATTTTTAAACATTTTCTTGTTTTTATTGTATTCTGTTTCTCCGTTTTTGTTACATGGGCTGGGGCCGGGAATCGAACCGAGGTCCTCCGGCATAGCAGGCAAGCACTTTGCCCGCTGAGCCACCGCGGCCCGCCCATAATTTTTAATTTTGATGAAATACAATTTATCTGTACTTTCTTTGCTTGCTTGTCTGATTGGTGTTTTATCTAGGAAACATTTCCCAAACTAAAGTTATACAATTTTTGACCTATTCTTCTTCTGGTAGTTTTATAATTTTAGTTTATAATTTCTGATAGTGTTCTTCTGATAGTTTTATAATTTTAGCTCTAACATTTAGATCTTTGATCCATTTTGAGTATCCAATTGAGGATTTATTTCTGGATTCTTAATTCTATTCCCTTAATCTATATGTCCATCCTTATTCTAGTAGCATACTGTCTTGATTTCTAGTTAGAAAGAACGTCATACTTGAAAGAGAATAAACACTCACCCGATTGTGAAGAATAAAATAATTTATTCAAGAACAGGCACCCAACCAAAAAATGGTGGTCGGCCCGCTGAGCAACTGAATGCAGAGTTATTTATCTCCTAAATTTAACCTGTGGGTCCCGCCCCTGTTTCTCTGCTGATTGGATACTCCAGAGGTTACAACCTATCTGGATAGTCTAATTCAAATTTTCAGCAGAAGTTTCCTGCTTTTGATTATGCTTTATATTTCAATGACCCTGGTCGTTATTTATTTAAACTTGTTCCTACCTGTTTGGCGCCAATTCTAGGCTTACTGCAGAGCTGCTCTCCTTCCCTACTTGCAGAACGGCTTGAGTTGTTCTGCAGCCCTTTCTGCACCATCTTGTGTGGAAGTTAAACTTATTTTTCTTACATTACTGTAGCTTTTTAGCAAGTTCTGAGATCAGGAAGTATGAACCTTCCAACTTCATTCTTCTTTTTCAATATTCCTTTAGCTCTTCGAAGTCCCTTGAATTTCTCTATGACTTTAGGGTTAGCTTGACACTTTCTACAAAAATGCCGGTTGGAATTGTTCTGAATCTGACGATCAATTTAAGGAGAATTACGATCTTAACAAATCAAATCTTGTGATCTGTGAATATAAGATTCATTTATGTCTTCAATTTTTTTTCAACAACCTTGTAGTTTTTGGAATATAAATTTTGCAATTCCTTTGTTAAGTTTATTCCTAATATTTTATTATTCTGGTAGTACTATAAATGGAATTACTTCCCTAATTTATTTTTTGAATTGTTCATTGTAAGTGCATAGCAACATATTAGAATTTTGTATATTGATCTTGTAATTTCCAAACTTAAACTCTAACAGTTTTCTGTGTGTTGATTCCACAAGATTTTCCATATACAACATGTCATCTGCAAATAAAGTTTTACTTCCTTTCCATTCTGGATGCCTTTTATTCAATTTTTGGTCTAAATAACTAATCTAGAACCTCCATAAAACATTGTATAAAAGTGGCAGGAGTGGACATTCTTAGCACCTTCCTAATAATAGAGGAAACATTCAGACTTTCTTCATCAAATATGATATTATCTGTAGGTTTTCCATACATGCCTTTCTCAGGTGAAGGAAACTACCTTTTATTCCTAGCTTGTTGAATGTTTTAAATTTTATTTTATCATAAATGGCTACTGAAATTTATCAAAAGTTTTTTTTTAGTGATTATTGAGATGGTTGTATAGTTTTGTCTTTATTGTATTAATATGGCACATTTTGTTATTTGAATTTTAGATATTAAACTAACATTGCATATGTGGGGTAAATTGTACTTGTTTGTGGTAGGATAATTATTTTGATATGTTTCAGGATTTTGTTTCTTAATATTTTGTTGAGGATATTTGTACTTATATTCATGATAAATATTGGTTAGTAAGTTCTATCTTGTAAAGTCCATGCCTTGTTTTGGTGTCAGGGGCTTCATAAAATGAAATGAGAAGTGCTCCCCCTTATACTACTTTTGCAAGTGTTTGTGAAGAATTAGTAATATGTATTTTATAGTTATTATAGTTCTTTTTATTCCCTTAACATCACTATTAATGTCCCCTCTTTCATTCCTGATTTTAGTAATTTCAGGCTTCTCTCTCTCTTTTTTTCCTTAGCCAGGCTAACTAAAAGGTTTCTTTTTGTTTGTTTTGCTTTTTCATTTTCATTGCTATTTCTGAACTCAACTTTTGGATATGTTCATTTTTCTCTATTTCATTAATTTCCACTACAATATTTATTATTTACTTCCACTTACTTGCTATAATTTTAGTTTGCTTTCCCCATCTCCCAGACTCATAAGAAGAAAGATTGGGTATTTGAAATATTTCTTCTATTTTAATATAGGCATTTTAAGCTATATTTTCCCCTCTTTATACTACTATGGCTATATTCCATAATTTTTGGTAGTCATGATCTCATTTTCATTCTTTTGAAATATTTTATAATATCCCTTCTGATTCTTTCTTTGATCTATTAGCCATTTAAGAGTATGTTGTTTAATTACCATATATTTGTGGATTTCCAGAAATTTCCACTATTATCAATTTATAATTTCATTGCATTACAGCTAGACAACATACTTTGTATGATTTCAATCCTTTTTAATATATTGAAACTTGTTTCATGGCCAAGCAAAGGGTTTATTATAGAGTATGTTCTCTGTGCATGTGAGAAGAATCTGTGTTCTATTGTTTTGTGTGAAGTATTCTATAGATGTTGATTAAGTCTAATTAGTTTGTCTGTAAAAATATTCTGTTTTTTGTTTTGACCTTCTGCCTAGTTGTTCAATCCATTGTTGAAATTGGGTATGGAACTATCCAATTATATTATGTGTTTCCCTTTAATTCTGTTCATTTTTTCTTCATATGATTTGGTGTTCTGTTGTTGTTATACACTTTCATAATTGCTATATCATCCTGATTGATCAAACTTCATAATTATAAAAATATCTCTTTATCTCTAGTAAACTTTTCAAAAATTTTTTTTGTCTGATACTAGCAAAGCCATACATGTTTTCTTATGGTTGCAGTGATCTGATATATCTTTTTCCATTCCTTTACTTTCATCCTTCTTGTACCTTTGAGTCTAAAGTATGTTTCCTGACCGACAGCATTTGAGTGTATCTTGTTTGTTTTCCAGTCTGACAATCACTGTCTTGGTGTGCATTTTTAATCCATTCACATTTAGTTGAATTTATGTCTGCCATTTTCCTTTGTTTTCTATGTCTCATATCTTTTTGTTTCTGTATTTCTTCTTTACTACTTTCATTTGCATTTGCATATTACTAATATAATATTTTAATTACTTTAACAATTTTTCTCTGTTTTTGTTTTATTTTTAGTGGTTGCTCAAGGATTTACCAATTGCATCCTAATATATCAAAATCTGCATCCAATTTATCCTGACTAATTCCAAAGAGAAAAGAAAATATTCCCTGTATAACTCTACTCCATCTTCCCCATTTTTGTGTTATTATATCCATTACAAAGCCAACAATACAACAGTTTTAACTGTTGCTTATTTATTTTTATTTTTCAAAAGAAGTTGAGAAGAAATGTAATAGAAGTATACAGGAAAGCCAAAACCTGGCATCTTCATTACTGGGCATAATCTGATTAGAAAAAATTCCCTTAGAAGAATGTCTATAGTTGGTTATATTAACTTTTCAATTTACCTTTTTTGTTTTTCTTCATTTGTTCCTGCAAATTCAAGATATTATCCAGTGTCATTTTCTTTCTCCAATGCAATTTTCTTCTCTCCCACTTGCTTTGTGTTATTAATATCAAATACATTTTATAAATGCTACAATACAACTCTAAACATATTATTTTATAAAACTTCTTTTCATGTGAGTTAAGAGAAGATAAGTGAAGAATTATGCATATCTGTCATTTTCAAATTTCATAATTACTTTTAACTATGCCTCTGTATTTTGTGTGTGTGTGTGTAATATAAAAACTGTCTTGGTCACTTACCTCCAGCTGAAATTTCCTCTAGTATTTCTTATAAGGCAGGTCTTTTAGTGATGAAATCACTCAGTGTTTTTTCATTTTTTGGAAAGTCTACTTTACCTTTACTTTTGAAAGATAACTGCTGGATAAGAGTTCTTGGTTGGCGTTTTTTTTTTCCCCTTTTGTTTTCAGCACTTTGAATATCTAATATGACTGCCATTTGACTTCCATTATTCCTGATGAGAAATTAGCTATTTATCTTGCTATATTTTACCTTATACATACCAGGTTCATCTCCTGCTAATTTTAAGATTTTCTTCTTGTTTTTGACCTTATATATATTTACTATGATGCCTTTGGAAATGAATTCCTTAGTGTTTACTTTCTTTGGAGCTCATTGAGTTTACTGAATGTTTAAAGCTGTTCATTAAATTAGAGTTATCCAGCTATTATTCCTTTAAATGTTTTTTCTCTTCTTTTCTATCTATCACTTCTCATGTTGTGTGTGTTGATATACTTAATGGTGTACCACATTTCTCTGAGAATCTATTCATTTTTCCTCATTTTTTGTTTTTGCTTTGCTCTTCAATTGCATAATCTCTGATTTTCTTCCTTCTGCAAGATCAAATATAATTTTGGACCCCTCTAATGAATTTCTCATTTCAGCTATTGCACTTTTTAACTTCACAATTTCTACTTTATTCTTTTTAAGCAATCTTTGTCTTTTATTGAAATTATCTTTTACGTGAGACATTGTTGTCATGCCTTCTTTTCTTCTTTAAGTGTGGTTCCATTTAGTTCTTGATTATATTTTTTAATGGCTACTTTGAAATTTTTTTTTCTGTTACAACCAAAATCTAGGAGCCTTCTCATAGGCAGTTCCCATTGTCTGCTTTTCTCCTCTATATATGGGTCACACTTTTCTCTTTCTTTGCATGTCTCATACATTTTAATTGTATACTAGATATTTCAGTTATTATATTATAACAATTATAGGTATTAACTCTTCTCCCCCATCCAGGGCTTGCTGTTGTTGTTTTTTGCTTGTGTATTTATTTAGAGGCTTGATTGGGTTATTTTAGTGAATTGTATGCCCCCACAACGTTAGGTTTTTGATGTTGCTTCCAGAGGTTGAATTCTTCACACTGTACTATAATGTATTTTTTTTTAGCTCTGCTGTCTTTGCTTAGTTTTTCTTATTTAATCTGTCAAACTAATTGCCTCTCTAGGTATTACACCCAGATGTTAGGCTCCACTAAGTACCATCTCATTGCTGTGTTGTTTGTGACAATGCCCTGGGGCATACATTTATTCACAGTCTAATTCAATTAAATGCTGGCACCTTTGCAAGTGTAGTTTTTGAATCCTGTCTCTGAGATTTGTTCTGTCTGCAGAAAGGTTCTTATCTGTCCCTTTACCTGGATTTATTGTACACTAACTGGTCTATAGTTCAATTTGTTGCTATCAAGAAACTACCAGCCTCCTCATAATTGCTCACCAACAAAATTCCCATTGTTTTTTGAAAGCACATTTAGGCTTTATCTTCCCCAACCTCTGTTCCCAATAAAGTTAGTTCTTTTGAGGAGAGCATCAGAGCTCAGGAGGCAATATTGTGGTCTTCCTCTCCCCCAGGCTAAATCTCTGATCCACTACTCTAGATGGAGATATTCTGCATCATTTCTCTTAGAATCATGTCCTTGTTTACAAACAACAGTTATGCACAGTTTGTACCCTCTGGTCTTCTTGGCTTGCTAGTTTTCTCTGCTATTCTGGAGAGTCTCAGCCCCGTGAGTGATGACTGGGTACCGAAAGGAATCCTTAATCTCTTGATTGCATTTTCCTAGAATTTACTGTTAGCCACAAGGAGCTGGGTGGTGTGAGAAATGCTGATGCCTGCCCCTTCTGGAAAGCTACTGTAGTCTTTCAGTAGGGGGAGAGGGAGTATTGTCTTTCTGGCCACACACACCTGGAGTGGCTGTTCTGTCATGATGAATGGAGCGAGGGGAAGGGAAAGAGCAGGTAATGACTCATGTGCCATCATTATTGCTGTTCTTAGTTATTTTCTTGAATAAATATTTTTTCATTTGCTCTATGCCCTCAAGACAGCTTTCACAGAATTTAAATGATTGGTTTATGGTTTATAAATAGTTTTCATCAATTATTATTGTTTCATTATAGAGCATGTCTATTGACCTGCTGAAACCATCATTCTTGAAGTGACACAAAATAGTGATTTTACATTTCTCTGAAAAATTTATTCTCAACCATACAGTCATTGAAAATAAAGGGGTCAGAAAGTTCTTTCTTTAGAACTTGTATTTCTATAATTTTAGCATATGACAAATTGTCTGTTTATTTTAGCTCTATTAATGACCATGCCAGAGTTATTTGTCTCCAGCCAACACTTTTGACAAATTTACTGCAACTTTAAAACTTGCAATCAAAAGTTATTTAAATGAACTAAATGATCCTGAGTGATTCCTTTATATGTAAGTTTTTTTGAATGGAGGCCTTTTATTCATTATATACCCTAAACTGAGTGTTGAAGATTGTGTGGGAATTATTCAGAGGAAGTCTGAGGGTTTGTGTGGATGAGAGGAAGAAAAGTAAAGGAGAGAAGGGAGGACATGACTATCCATACATAAAACAAATACAAGGGCATATATAAGAAAGTATGGTATTTGAGGATTTGCAAGATACTTAGTGTGGGTTGGGCATAACTTGGTAGGTGAAATGTGGCAAGATATTTGGTTATAGGTTTAGGAAGGACTAGGAAATAAAGGCCTTTTATGTCAGGCTAAGCCCTTTGGATTAAACAGAAAAGTGGCATTGTGCTCAGTTACTAGAAGAGTTGAATTGAAGTACATTTTTAAAATTCTCTTTCCTCTGTGGGCCACCTTTTGGTTTTATTGAGTCAAGCTTCTTCTTATTCTTTAAGACACAGTCTTAGTCAGGACTTGAGTGAAATGAAATATGGTATTTCTGAGAGTGATAAAGATTATCTAAAGCAGAGCTGCAAGGCATGAATGGATCTCAAAAGCATATTTTTTTCCCTTGGCATCATAAAAATAGAGTGAAGTATTACTAAACCATGGAGAACTCTGCATCTCATTGTCAAAACACAGATACAGCTCTATTATACTGTCCACTTTAGCCAGGTCACACACACAATTGAATTAGTAAAGCTCTAGGCTAATTCAGTTGAAATCAATAGAACCAAAACAGATTCATAAGGCTTTGGGTCTGTTGGATATGACAGAAAGCCACCCTGGGGAAAAGATGATATCCATAGTTTATGTACAACTGGGCTGTTCATTGTCAGAGTAAAGGGGATTTGGAAAATTGTTTATTCATGTTTAATTTTGTGAATTGTTCCTTTGGCCCTTAACTCTCACAGTTACATTTACATAATTATAATTACAGCACAGTTATTTCTGATAATTTCAAGCAAATGAAAGACATTTCCACCCTATGCACATCATTGGAGCTCAGTAAATATTTCTTTGACTTGTTTGGAACTGAAGGACTGTATGCGGATCACAGTCTTTCCCTATGGTCCTTCTTAAATCATTTGAAGCCTGGCACAGTTTCAGTCATTGTGCTGGTTTGAAACTGTTGTGTACTCCAGAACAAAACATGTTTAACTTTCACTCAATATTGCTGGTTGGGATCTTTGATTATGTCCATGGACATGTGGCCCACCCAGTTGTAGATGGTAACTTTTGTTTAGGTGATTTCCATGGAGATATGTCTCCATTAATTCTAAGCGGGGTTGCTGACTGGAGCCCTTTTAGAGGGAACCATTTTGGAAAAAGCTTCAGAGCCAACAGGGTCCACACAGCCAGAGACTTTTGGAGATGTAGAAAGAACCCCCTGTGGGGAAGCTGATTGAAAAAGCCAATAGAGAAAGCAAGCAGATGTCACCATGTGCCTTCCTAGCTGATAGAGGTATCCAGAAGCCAAAGAACCCAGCAGATGCTAGTCTCATGCCTTCCAAGTGACAGAAATATTCTAGACAGCATCAGTCTTTTTTGAGTGAAGGTAACCTCTGGTTGCATAATTTGGACATTTCCATGACCTTAGAATTGTAAATTTGGAAACTTAATACATTCCCTTTTTAAAAACCATTCTGTTTCTGATATATTACGGCAGCTTTAACAAACCAAAACAATCACCTAAAAAATCTCAACAATTATTATTTTCTAATCACATTCAACCTAGTTGGCATATTGTTCCAATTCTGTAGCTGGTGCTTCTTGAAGAGAAAACCTTCCAATAAACAAAGACTTTCCAGTCTCTCCATCTCTCTTCTTCATCTCTTCAGTGTTGGTAGTTTACCCCTAGAGAGAAGTTGATGTCCTTAATCCCTCACTTCCCATGGGGTAAGTTTGTGCTTTTCAACCAATGGAAAAACTAAGTGGTTCTCTTAGAAATAATTGAGAAACATAGTGAACTCTGGAATTCCTTTATTTTTGGAAAAGTATATCTAATGGAAGGGACACACCTAAATTAAAGAATATTTGGTAAGATGATGTCTACATGTGGGTAGAGAGGAATTTCTAGAGAATTTCTCCTAGGATTATGAACATTTAAAAATTTTTAAAATGTATCTCATTACAAAATAGTTTTAGAGATCTTGGAAAGTATGTAAAAGTACAAAGAAAAAAATTAATTACTTACATTCTGATAATTTAATATAAATTCTATTAACTTGAAGTACTTCCCAACAATTTTTCCTCCATTTTTTATTATATCATTTTTATTAACACTATTATCTTGCATATTTTGACGTGATTAAATAATCTTTGAAACATGATTTTAGCTGTTCTCCTTTTTTTAAGACATCTACATAATTTTTTCTCTGCACTGAATAAGGGTTAAATAATCATCTTTATGCTTTACTAAAATTAAATTTGGTAGGCCCACTATGGAGGTACTCATTCCAAACCTCAGTTCAGCTAAAAAAAAATCTAAACAAGTTTCCACTTCTTGTAAATGTCCACTTACCAAAAAGACCCAGCGTAAATGCAGCCAGATCTCTATCAATTATGGCCAGCCAATTTCCTCATTCTTATGCCAAACAACTTTCTCATTCCTAAGCAACCACCTGCTCCCCACTTTATAAGACTCCCCTATGTAAAATTGAAACTTAGTATCAGCCAATCAGAACATTTCCTAATTTGCTTCCACATTTTCCTATATGAGCTTCTCTATTCCACCTCTTTGGTGGAGCTTTCTGTATTTTCTGAATGGGATGCTGCCCAATTGATGGATCACTTAATAAAGCTGTAAGATCTTAAGCTCCATGAAAATGCTTTTCTTTTAGCAATTTAAGTGACCAGGAAGGGAACTGAAGGCAACTGCTGGTGGCTCTGAAGATAAGAAAGACAAGTGAAGGTGCCATTGAACCTTTTGAGTTCCGTCTTCCTTGCTATCACCCAAGGATCATGGGCAAGTGTCTCCAGATTCAAGCTCCACTTTGTTTGTCAGGCTCTCCCATCTCATTAGCTTTTACAGCAAATGTTAACTGCTCAATCTGATTGATGAGAAGGCTCAAATTTTTAGTTCAACCCCTAGCCTTTGTATCATACTGCAGTTTCATTTTTGCTACTGCTGTTTTCTTTATCTTGTACACAAGATAATTACAAGGTAAGAAGTGAAATGATAAAAATGTACTTTTCAAACTCTAAAAACTTTGATTCTCTACCCTTTGGTACAACAGCGTATTGCATATTCAAAAATTATAGGTCCAGAAACTGTGCCTATCTAACCAAATAGCAAAATCTTACCAAATACAACCTAGAGTTGCTGTGACCATTATGGGAAAAGTTCCAATTAGACATAATTCTCAGAGGTGCACTTGAGAAAAAGGGCTCCTGAATTAAGCTGAATGGAACGTCTATTTTAATTGGTACTCAGTGTATACTAAGCAATTGCAAGACTAAAAATAGCTCTTATAAACTTGTGAGTTTTGTATTTAAATGTTTCCTGTGTTTCTGCATTTTGCATCTGACTCATAGCTGGAAATTTTAAATTAAAGTTACAAACTCTCTATTTGTGTTGGTCTATATGTTTGATGTATGACATTTTCTGTATGCAGATGGTAATACCTAATTAGCTTGTACGTCTCCTTAAAAGAGTTCTATTTAAATGGACTTAAAAATAAATAACACATATAAATTAATTCTAACATCCTAGAAATTAAGGAAATCTAATTTCTAATATTTCCAATCAGACAATGTTCATAAACTAAAACCAAATGTTCTTGAAAAAAGCAAGTTCAGATAAATATTTGACAAATGGGACTAGCTTAAAATTGTTAGTTAAATAAAAACAGCTTTGACTTCTGAATTATTTGTACAATACAATCACAACTTTATTCTACTTGGGTATGTTCTTCCTAAATTTATACAGGTTTCTTGATAGAATAAGCTCGTGGTATATCTACTAGAGCTTTAAGATAATGAAAAAGGTAAATTTATGTTTAAACAAATTGAATTATTATCTTGATAAAATTTATTTTAAGAATGATTGTGTTTTATAGGTTGAATGGAGGTATGTAAAATATGCAGGATGTATTATATTAAGGAAAAGTGAATAGTTTTAGTCCTAAAGTAAAATGAATGATTGTCACTTAATGAGAAATAGGAATGTGCAGGACAAAGTCTTGACTGGATGTGGGATGTTGTAAAAGCCTTGTGGAAAAGGAACTTTTTGTCATAATCAAGCTTGGCTAAGATTTGATAGACATGAGATTTTTAAGAGTTTTCTCATGCAAAACTAGAATTTGGTTTTCTTTCTATGAAAATAAAGTTTTCTTGGATTAGTACTCTGCTCTTAGTAAGACATTGCAAAAGCTTTTCTTAATTGTCTGAGTGATCTGCTTAGAAGCCAAATGTTCAATGTCTTATCAAAATAATATCCTTTTTGGTATTTATATTGACTTTGTCATCATTTATTGTTTTAGAAAACAAGTTTTTTCACCTTTAAAAGAGCTGTCTTTTTTTTCCCTTATCATATTAACTCCCATCTACTCTTATGTTGTCACTTTGGTTAAATAGGGAATCAAAAATTGTTTTACAGTGACCCATTTTCTTGTTTTACAAAATATTCAAACCTGACAATTTTTTTGACATTTTGCCTTTCCAAAATCAAACCCTAAATCACATCATATTGTCTTTGGGAATGTCTAGAGGGTCCCTGAAAAATCACAAAGGATTTGCTCCTTCATCTTATTAGATGTGCTAGAAATATGTCTGATAGAAGTTGCATGGGAAGTGTGTCAAATTCAATACGGTTTTCCAGCATTGCTAGTTAAATTTTTTTTGGGTAAAATGCAAGTAATATAAACATTTCAGAAACCGTATAAGGTTCTTAGAGATTTGTCAATGTCCTCACTGTCCATGGGATATCCTAATATTGACCTGATATTAGACAACAGTAATAGTAGTAATCCTAATATAAGTTTTTCTTTGAAAATATTACAGAAACAACCAAATAACTTTTATCAGAACTTTTACTTTTGAAAAGCAGTATTAAGTTAACTACATTTAAATTCTTTTGTTATCTATAGACAATGTTTATTCTGACCCTTCTCTGAAAATACATGAAATCAGCTATAGGCTGTGTGCTTTGTCTTCAAGAAAACGGACTGTACCAGAAAACCATGGAAAGGACTGTAATAGCTACACTGGGGCACAGAGTTCTATTGAATTACCTAAATAACATTGAGACAGTATCACTGGACTTAGTCAAGATTCCAGAATTCTAGTGAAGAAGCTGATGGGTTATGAGATTAACACAAGATTAAGTGGAACAAGGACTAGTTAACTAAGACTGCATGAACTGATGAAAAATGACTATGCTTTTGTTTGGATATGGCTGATGTTTTAATGTTCCATTTTCAAGATACAAAGAATCCCTTATTCTTTCCCTTAATCTATCTATAATTCATAAATCATTCATTGTTTTCTTCCTGCCTGGACCCTCCATAATTTGGAAACTTTTATTGAATATTCTTTTTTATGACAAAATGATTATTTGTATAAGTACAATCAAAATCTGTTCTCTATGTTAATAGGTTGTAATTGAAGATTCTGGTTCTATAACCAGGGCTTTGGGAAGAAGCCTGGAGAGAAAGCAGAGATGGAATGTTTGAGGATGATGCTCATTTAATAAGATGTGGTCAGACAATTTTAAGGAGCTAAGTTTGACTTTATGGAGCCAGTGCTTCTAAAACCCTCTTGGAAAAACTTATCTGGTACCA
Source organism: Tamandua tetradactyla (assembly GCF_023851605.1). Lineage (NCBI taxonomy): Eukaryota > Metazoa > Chordata > Mammalia > Pilosa > Myrmecophagidae > Tamandua > Tamandua tetradactyla. Next base: position 51,896,635 of record NC_135337.1, read on the forward strand.
GGCTTTAGTGTTCCCAGTCTTACAAGTCAGTAAATAAAGTCACTTTCTGAACTGCAGATGAAATCTGCTGCTGAGTTTTTGGCTTAGCCTTTGTTCTAGTTTGCTATCTGCTGGAATGTGATATACCAACAACAGAATGGTTTGTTAAAGGGGGAATTTATTAACTTGCAAGTTTACAGTTCTAAGGCCATGAAAATGTGCCAATTAAAGCAAGTCTATAAAAATGTCCAAACTAAGGCACCAACAAGAGGTTTCCTTCATTCAAGTAAGGCCGACGAAGTTCAGAGTTTCTCAACTGTAAAGGCACATGGTGAACATGGTGACCTCTGCTGGCTTTCTCTCCAGGATTCTTGTTTCATGAAGGTCCTCCAGGGGCATTTTCCTTCTTCATTTTCAAAGGTCTCTGGCTGCATGTGCTCTGTGGCTGTTGTGGCTCTTTTGTGGTTGTCCTCTCTCTCCAAAATGCTTCCTCTTTTAAAGGATTCCAGTAAACTAATCAAGACCCACTTGGAATGGGTGGAGTCACAACTCCGTGGAAACCATCTAATCACCCAAAACTGGATGGGTCACATCTCCATGGGAACAATCAAAAAGCTCCCAGCCAGCAATATTGAGTGAAGATTATGGCTTTTCTGGGGTCTACCACAGATTCAAACAGGCATAGCCTCCCAGACTTGAGAAGCTTTTAAAAGTCCAGTCAGAGGCTTCTTATAGAAAATATCAGCAAAGGAAACTCGAAAAAAATTAAAAAAAAAACTCACATGGTGAATTGCCACTCTTGCTGCACCTATGTAAATAGGCCAAATCAAATGAAAACAGTCTTATTTTATGACTAATAATAATATTTTTGAGGCTATTTTTGGTTAAAAGGAGGGTGACTGTAAAGAAATTACTTTTTCAATAGAAAAAATATCATCATCCTATGTGTTATCATTTTCTTTTCCTGTTCATTGAATGAGCTATTTTGCATCCCTTTTGCCAACTGCAGATTGCGGCATAGCTTCTGGACTGGGTCCTGTCATCGTTCATATATTATCTATTCTAAATTTTAGTCAGCAAGCTAACTTAGTATTTTTCATATGCCAGGCCTCAAATGGACGAAAGAGGAATAATACCCTCCAATCCCTTGACCTACTGTAATAGAGAGCTCCTCTCTTTCATGTGCACAACACTGTCCCTGGGGACACATGACCTGGAGTGAACAGTCATAAATGTATCCAAGGTTCTGAAACAGAACTTTAGTACTACCCTAGATATTTTTCAGGCACTCCAGTCTGAAATTGACAGTTCAGTATCAGGGTTCCTGCAAAACAGACGGGGCTAGATATGCTGACTACCATGAACAATGTGCATTTATGTTAATATTGTGGGATGATGATAAATAACCTGAATATTTTAAAGAACTAAGTTAGGGGGATTCATAATATCTATTAATCTCAAACATTTCAGGGTTTAGATAGTTGCCAGTATGTCCACACAATGTGGATTGGGTCTCTTAGTACTTCCCTTTGAGATTTATAACCAATCTGAAGATCTGCACTAGACTATTTCTCTTAATTTATAAACCCAATCCAAATGGTAGTTGCTTGAGGTTGTCACTGACGCTGGATGGGTTTCTTTCATTAGACTTTTTTTTCCTTAGTTCCAAGTTAACATAAATGGAAACATGATCAGAAAATTATAATTATATTTTGCTGAGTCCACTGCAAAAGCTCTTGTTTTACAGCAAAAATCTTTAAATTCTTCAGCTAAAATTATTTTTGATAATTGAGTTACACTTCACTACTTGCTGTCTGAACAAGGAGGACTTTGTGCTGTTATTTGTATTACTTACTGTACCTAGGTAAACACTTTTGGGGGAGTAGAAATGCAATTACCTAAAATAGTCAAACGAGCCAAATGGCTTAGGCAAGTAAATAAGTAAATACCTCAGGACTTTTTTTTTTTTTTTTAACTCTTTGACTTCAGTTGCTTTGGGAACTGTGTGTGGTCCTTGGTGCAGAAGCATACTCCAAATATTGGGCATTTTACTAATCATAGTAAAAGAGATGGCATTCAGCCATCTCACCAAATGGTTTCCAATTATCTATAACTACAGAAGTACGAAAATAATTAAAATGACTGCGCTGGTTTGGGGCTGTTATGTACCCCAGAAAATCCATGTTTTTAAATCCTGATTCAATATTATTGGGTGGGATCTTTTTGTTTCGATGGAAATGTGATCTACCCAATTGTGGGTGGCACCTTTTGATTAAGTGGTTTTTCATGGAGATGTGTCTCTACTTATTCAAGGTGGGTGGCTTATAGGAGTCCTTTAAGAGGGAACAATTTTGGAAAAAGCTTTAGAGCTGACAGCCAACAGAAGTGACAGAGCCAGCAGAAGACCCGAACATTTGAGGATACAGAAAGTAAATGCCGCTGGGGAAGTTGTTTGAAACCAGAAGCCAAAAGACCAGCAGATTGGAGCCATGTGCTTTCCTAGCTGGCTGAGGTGTTCTTGATCCATTGTTCTTTCTTGAGTGACAGTATCGTTCCTTGAATGCCATAGCTTGGACAATTCTTTTTAATGGTCTTAGAACTGTAAACTAGTAATGTAATAAATTCCCTTTTTAAAAGCTATTCCATTTTTGGCACATTGCATTCTGACAGCTTTAGCAAACCAAAAGAAATGACGAACTCCTCAAAATATTTAACCTAGAGCTAATCACCTATGCAAGCTGTCTAGAGCTAGCAGATGGTAACTGAGAGTGACACTAATGGCTTAAATTTTAATCTCAGCCTTTGGCTTGGCTGAGGGTCCAATCAAAATAAGGATATTGATAAATAAATCTATTAGGCCAAATATAGAGGCACCATATGAAGCCCCATGTCAGCTAAACACCCCCCCCCCCAAAAAAAAGTTTCTATGTACTATAAATGCCCAGTTTGGCCAGAAGACCAAATTTAATTCCACCCAGATCTGTATTGATTATTGCCAGCCAACTTTCTTGTTCTTCATTCCTAAGCAAGAACCTGCTCCCCCCTTTGTAAGGCATCTTTAAGTAAAATAGAAGCTTAATATCAACAAATCAGAACATTTCCTTCACTTGCTTCAGCATTTGCCCTATATAAGCTCCACTTCTTACCCCCTTGGAGGAGGTCCCTTCTTCTTTCTGAATAGGATGCTGCCTAAATCATGAATTGCTCAATAAATTGTGAGATCCTAAATTGCATGAAAAGTTTCCCTTTTATCAGTTTCCATATTAATCTGCCTTTTTATTGTTATTTCTTTATGACACATTATTAAAAAACAATCATTCAATCACAATGTCTGAGGTAAACTAAGGATGCAAAATACCCAGGGTTCATATTTTCACATATTGTTGATTGATCATAACCTTTTATTTCCTATAGAGTCTGGTCAAGGTCTCAAATTAATTTTCATTTTTCAAAATATCTATATATTAGTGAACAAGAAGTCCTTAAGTTTGAAAGCTTTTTTCATCTGGAAACTTCTACAATTTTAACCACTTCAATCTTACTTTCCAAATCTTACCTTCTGCAATTACTAGGCAGGTAATCTGATTTATTAGTCTAACTTTTTTGTTAACTAGTTTTTTAATCACTCTCATTATCGTCTCCAGATTATCACCACTCTGTGGATGCCTTGCTCTGTTTCCAAATTAGTCTTCTTTTTCATATTAATCCCATTTTGTTCATCAACTTTCAGTGTACCTCATTACCAATAGAATTAAATACCAGTTATTTATTCTCATACTGCACTCTCCATCCCTATTCAACCCTAACTCCTTAAATTATATCACTCCACTTAACTCCAATAAAACCAGGTTATTTGCTGATCTTGGCCCTTCTTTGCATAGAATTATCTGCCTGGATGCCTTTCCTCTCTCATCTACTTGCCAAATCCTTCTTATTCTTCAAGTTCCAACTCCCACTTGATGACCATTTTGATTCACTTACCCATATGTCATTTTCTGTCATGTAAAATTTCCTAGGATCTTACATCTTAATAATGGCATTTCGTATCTTTTTGCATTATATTATAACTGGTTACATAGTTTCTTTAAACTTCTTCTGTCATATAGTATGTTAAGCAAAGGTATCTATAAATCTTCAGGTTTACTCTTGTTCAGTGACTATATGGGACTCAACATGCACTCTTTGAATAAATGTGACCCATTAAAGTCAGAAATCTTTTAAAATATAACATGAAGTAGCATTTTTCTTTGAAATGTCTCCAATGGTAGGTTTTGTAATGTAATCAATTCTTGAGCCTTTTTGATTTAGTCATTAATTAGTGACAGTGATCAGTAGGTTCCCAATGATAGAGTGAGCAGTTTCTTAAGTTATAAATAATCAGTAATATTGGACAAAAAAGATAAACATACGTTATGTGCAGTGAAGTGGTTTTTTTGCTCTGTAGGGCTTAGTTTTCTTCCCCAAATTTAAAGTAAACAGTACTTTCCATTCAACAAAATATTTAAATCTTTTCACTCACTTGAAAGACAAAATCTAACCCTTAAGAAATTCAATGGTATGTCAGGGGTTTGGCTTTCATACAAGGATTGAGCTTGCGTATTTACTTTTAATGCTCTTCTTTAAAGTCAATGCTTCAGTTTCAGTGTTTAATTTCTTGGACATTATTAGTTAGTGTTACAACTTCATCAATGTCAGAAGGTAGTGATTTAAAAATCTGAATTTAATAGCATCTTTTCAAGGAAATCGGTGACTAGTTACAATGCTATATTATTTTGCCTCATGTGTAGCATTCATGTTTTATGGTACTACACATATTTATTACCTGTTTTATATCCAGAACAGTACTAAAACTAAAACCGGGTATTTAGTGGTAGTGCTTCCAAAATAAATTGAAAAATGCTGCTCTGATTAGCATTACTGGAGTGTGATAGAAATAGGACATCTCTGTAGCAGTGGAAAGAACTTAAAGAAATCTGTTTTCTTATAGAAAAATGGACAAGGGGCTCTTGAGAAAAAGCTTGATAGAAAAGTTCCCTTATGTAGGCCTTTATCTGCATATCAAATGTAGTTGTTGTCACTTGGCAATGCTTTATGGGCTTCAAACTGCACTGCAAAGATCGGTGCTTTTTAATATCATCATGAGCTCATATGTTCTCAGAATCTTCTAAGTTCTCCAGTAGCCTTAATGTTCAATTAGTTGATGCCATACTCTAATATTCACATTTGCTATATTTATGTGGGACAGTTAGAACAGGTCTGGGGTTATTTTTAGTCCTTTCAAAGAAATTCAGAATGCAATACAATTGTGCCATGCTGTTATTTATGGGAAAAAAAAATGACTTCTGTTTGATGATAGTTTACTGTGATGGTATTTGGGAAAATTGGCAAAGCTTTGACTTTTTTTTTTTTTTTTTTTTGATCAATGGGCTTCTGTTGCTGGCACTTTGCTTTTAAAAATCACTGCGCCTGCTGCTGTACATAATAAATTCATCACACCATGATCCAGTGCCAACTCAGCTTGGGGAAAAAATAGCCTGGGCTCTGTGTCTGGGCTATGCATTCTGGAAATAATGGACTTCTGAATCTTAAACCTGAAGTCTCATTATAGGAATGGCAAGAGCCATATGGCCTAAAAACCATGAGGAAAACGGAGAGAGAAGTGCATCTGGCCTTTTTGGCATCTCCCACCACATTCTTGTCCCAGTTGCTGAGCATGAATAGATACTCTGGAGTGAGGGAGCGATTTGGTGCTTCAAGCTAGGTTAATAGACTGTCATTTTAGTTTGGGATTGATGTTTGCTAGCAGAAAAAGGAGTTGTTTCCAGTTAGTTCAACCAGCACCTAGTGAGTGTCTTTTACGCATCAAGAATTGTACATGGCTGTTGTGGAATTTTTACCCTGGAGAACTTTGCACTTTAGTGGGCAAAGAAGTTATATAAATGCCTAAGGGCAATACTGTGGAGTAAATTCTATCTATGACATAGGCAGACAGTATGAGCTGGAAGATGTATAATAAATATGACAATCAGAGCAACACGTAGGTTAGATTAACCATGTTTTTTCAGTGCAGGGAATGGGTACTGGGGACTCTTGTTTTGCTTCTGAGAGTGCTCATCTGCTGCACCCCTCCCTGCTTCTCAGCCTCATCCATGGATTTCAGGGTCTCTTATGAGGAAATATTTGTCAAACAGTATGGCAGTGTCTCCTCGAGTAATTTTACTATCCCCACCTCCCACACACTCAAAACACAATGTCCCTTTTAAGAGAGGTTCTAGCTATGTGTCCATATTGGTTTTAGCTTGACATTTTAGTAGTCAATGGATCTTGAAGATGAATCGGTAGGATGGATGCACAGAAAAAATTGTCTGATATACATGACACACTATGAATTATGTTTCAAATTGCTCACATGTGCCTTGAATTGTCTGTAAACTTTCATTTAAACTGCAAATGATTCCTACTCAGGTGTCACCTCTTTTTGACTTTGCAATGAATTTAACCTCTCATAACTCAGTGATCTTATTTGTAAAATAAAAATAATGACCCTTACCTTGTAATTTTTTTGTGAGGATTAATTGAACTTTTCATGTAGAAGTGTCTGACCCAGTATCTGACACAGTGATTAATGATCATGGCTGTGTTTTAATCTCCCACAAATTATGCACTTCTTGATGCCAATAATGACACATTGCATATGATATTATCTCTATGAGTCCTGGTTGAATTTAATTATGTCTCTGTCCTAGGTCTCAATATCTTTTTTTTGGGGGGGGAGGGGTATGTATAGTCCAGGAATGGAACCTGGGTCTCTCACATGGAAGGCGAGCATTCTACCACTGAACCACCTGTGTACCTGGTCTCAATATCTTTTAAGTAAAATTGGTGGTTAAATGTTTCATTGTTTAAACAAATATGTTAGAGAATAGAATCTTCTTTAAAGTCATAGAAATGCTTTAACTTGATGATCCTTAAGGAGTAATATTAAAGTAGGACATTTTATGATCCCGTTCCAGGGCAAAAGAGGTTTTAGGAACTTGGGGACTTAGAAAACTATAAACTGATTTCATGCCCTCATCTACACAGCCACTTTTAATTCTGGAGGCAAGGATGTTAGCAGATGGCTTGATGGAGCACAGTACCCTTTTTAGAGAGAATATCCAAATAAGTATTTTCATAAATTGGATAGCCTACTCAAAGATAGACATGTAGCAAAGCACATAATATGTGTTGTAGGCCTTATAAAATGAGATAAGTTCCGCATTGAATCAGGAGTTGGTTTGAATGCATCTTTACTACCCAACTGATCTGGGCAAACTATTTTAAGGGCCGCATTTACCATCAGATATGTTAGTTCTTCTTGCACTAGGGATTAATATGAAAACTAAATACATTGCATATGAAAGTACATTTTATAATGTTTTCTTGAAATTGGAGATTTTGATGACTGCTGAACAGTTGTCCCAAGGCAGTGGTTCTCAAACATGGCCACACATTAGAATCTCCTGGAAAGTCTTAAAGACCTTAAGGTTGAAAAGCTTTGGCTAGAGTAATGTATCTTTCAGAAATTCTGATTGTGGCTCATGTATATTCCTGACACCTCTACCCCTGACGTGGCCACTTCTTCTGTGAGCTCCTCAGCCAGATTTCTCCAAATTCTTATGTCTAACTATTAAGGATAAGCATGAAAATCTGTACTTTTCATGCCACACACGAGTCATGGGTGTCTTAGGAGAAATGAACTCAGACTCTCTGTGTGTCTCACCATGATGCACTGCTCTGTTTGCTTAGATATTGCCTCCTTCAGCCTTTGAGAAGGCAACAGTTCTCCTAGAGTCTTCAATTGGGAACATAGACCAAGTTTCCCCTCAAAATCTTCCCCCATCCTCTCCAACACATAGGTTTGGACAATGGCCTGAACATCTCCTTCCTCTTCTCTGTCTTATTTTCCCTTCAATCCTTTGGTTCCATTTAGATGGTTCAGTCACCCTTATGTAAAAATCTATCATCCATTGTTCCTGCCCTTTGGAATGTTAAAGGGGGTAACAGAGTAGTTGAGAAAACTCCTCTTATTATAACGAAGATTGGCTTTCAAGCCTATTGTTAAATGTAATGGAATCAAATGATAAGCCTCATCTCGTTCTTTCTTTGACATTTCCAAGGTCACGCAGTGCATGGTTCAATGTGTTTCAAACACTGTGTTGAGTTGAACAATCGAGTTTCCACTCTACATGTACTCCTACATCCCAGGTAAGAGAAGACATCCTAATTCTCAGCTATTTTTTTTTTTTTGTCAACTAGTTTGAGAAAAAAAACATTCAAAGGCCTGTAGGAGAGAAATAGCCACCTATCCCATCTTTAATTAAGAAATCACCTTCCTATATTATTACTCTATTTTTATATCTATTTTATAATCTCACAATTTAAGCCAACTATGATCAACCAAATGTATTAAATGATGCATTCTAGAAGCTTCTTTCATTTATTACTAACAAGGTACCTGTGCCTATTCACAACCAAAGATGTTTATAATGCTAGTATTTAAGGACAAGAAAATCCGAGCTCTTTCCTTACAATGAGGATACTTTGCAAATCATTGTATGTGCAAAAGATAGCCTGCATCATAGTCATATCTGTCATTTAAAAAGCTTGTCATAACAAAATCTTTTTGCTACATTTATCTATTACTTATAACTTGCCCTCTTAAAAGAATCCAAAAACTTTATGAAAAATGATTTGCTTGAGGTAAAAAGACTAAAAGTTATCCAATTGTTAGACATTTTCTTTAATTTCTATGATAGTCATAACACAGAGAGACTTAGAAATTCAGGAGGTTGAAATTCTGGCTCTCCTGACAGGTACTGCGGCAGAATCTCCAGGTAACATTCCATTCGTCACTGTGGAGCCTCTCTGTGTTCATGCATAACTGTGTTCTGCTCTTCTTCCTGGACTCAGAGCTGGACTCCATTTTCCCACTTCTCTTGTAGTAGCCATGTAACTCAGGTCTAGATAATTAAATGTGAACTATTTCCAGGTAAAGCCCATGAAACCTCCCATGTGCAACCCATCCATTCTTTCCCATGATGATAGAATGAAGAATTTGAGGACATAGGAGTAGCAAAACACAGGGTAGGAAGTGATTTGAAATCTGAATGTCCTTATGGAACAAATTCCCCTGCTGCTCTGTATTGGAACATAACATGAGTGAAAAAAATACCTTTAGAGTGTTAAACCCAGGACATTTTATCGTTATAATAGTACTTAGCCTACCATAACAAATATTTATAAGCTTTCTATTAAAAGGAAATTTTCCTTTGCTTCAATTTTCTTAGCCAAAGGGATGGAAGTGGGAGTGGGACAAAAGAATTGTGAAAATTTTCTCCTGTGTGCAAGAGAATTACACACTTTGAATTCATATGTATTGGGTTTCTTTTTGCCTTATCTTGGTTTTAGACACCATATAATTTCTGATTGCCCTTACTTAAAACTATTAAAAATATATTCACTTTTTTGAGAGGGCCACTATTCATACTGACAATTCAGAATGATATTATTTGTGAACAGTAGTTGAATTCAATATTATGATCACTACCTTTATGTTTACAAACACTTCAGCATATTGATCCCACTATTGCATGACTCTGGGAGGATAGGTAAATGTTGCCGATTTTTTAGTCAATATTCTTCTTAACTTCTTGTAATGTATCACTGGATACTTATATTTCTTTTTCTCTTGATGTCTTAATGGAATAAATGAGATATCAGTGGATAGGATTAGGGTCTTAAAAGCTATCAAGTCACAAATCAGTCATTTTTTTGTTCCCATTTAAAAATTCTTGGGAATGTTAATCTCTGCCATCGTCTCTGCCCTTAGCGGGTGATCCAAATTGCATTTTCCTTTCTCTCTTCCCTCTATGGGCCATACTTTCCTTCTATTTGATTATTTAAGTTCATATAAAAATTACAAAGTATCCAAAGTGAGTTGGAAAAGTGTACTCAAATACTTAAAACACATTATATATTAAACATCTGTTACAAAATAAATTTAAAAGCATAATAAAAAGATGAAAATGCAGTTCAACCCCCAGCTCTTTTCCCATTCTTATTCTCCCAGAGTCGTTACTGTTAAACAAGGGGCATGTGTTCCTCCTTCTGTTCTCTATTCACATAAATATAAATGCTATATTTCAAGAAGAGAGGTTTAAATTCTCAACAAATGTAATGCAATTAAAATAACCTAAAACGATAATATTAGTCAAATATTTATTAAATAGGCTCTAATTTTCTTTAATAAGTCTTGAAATTAAATATCATTTCTAAATTTGCAATAAAAAAGTTAATTTTTTGAGCATTGATTATGAAAAGTTCGCATGTCTCTGTGTACAGTTTCTAATGGCCTCAGGTGATTTACAGAAATTACTGGGAGCTGGATTTGATTCATGGATCCAACCTTGTCATCATACTGAGAAAGAAAATGTCTAACTGAATGCTTAAATAGATGCTATTTTCAATTACTAAAACCTTTTCTCGTACTTTTATGTAGTATTTCTTTCTTTGTCCCTGAATGAATTCAAAACAACTACAAATTAAATTATATTTGACGTAAATTCTATTAAGACTATCTAGTATGATCCATGGCCTTCAGGCAAACAAAGACAGTTCTATCAGACATTAAGTCCTAAGGACCCAGGGATTACCTTCCAGACACTGAAGGCAAAGTCCTGACCTTTTCTTTGGACAAGGCCAAAGTCTTTATTACAGAGCTTCCCTCCCAATTGTCATTAAGACAACAGTCTTTGAAATGCATGGCTTCAGAGAATTAAGGAATCACATGCACATGTATTTTTAAATTATTTTTAATGGAATCATGTATGTTCTATTCCATTTGTTATCAATCTCATGGCTTGCTTTTTTTTTAACTCAGAAATATATCAACCACATCCTTATATGTAGTACAAGTTTTCCTTAAAATTTTTAAGATTCTAAGTCCATTTTCCTTCCATTTCCTTCCCTTTCCTTTCCTTTCTCCCTCCCTCCCCCTCATTCTTACTTTCTTTCTCTCTCTGTTTCTCTTTTTTGCTATTACTAAGAATGCTTCTGGAAATATTCCTGTAGAGATATTTTCATTAATTAGTTTGAGAATGTCTGTTAGATACACATTATTTCAGAGGTAGAATCATTATATGAAACTGGCCTCCAAAATAGTGGTACATTCTTATACCTTAGCTGCCTTATTTGGTCTCAGTGATGATTCTGGTAGTTATTTTTTGGGCTATTCACTGAGCTCTATTATGAAGGCATGTATGTGCATGAACGGCATTGAAATCTTGGGAATAATGCAACCATTCTGCTATCCCATAGTTAATTTTCCCACTGAATCAACTATTTCCCATTCTTTATTTCAGCTCAATTTGCCTGCTATTTGGGGTTATTTCAGGGTCTCTACGGAAACACATATTTGGTTCTTTCACCTATACTATATTGAAGATTTGTCATCTCTTTTGGAATTTCTCATTTCTTACATTTAGCAAACCACCCTAAAGCTTGGCAGCTTAAAAAGACCATTTACTATTTATTGCAACTTTAGGGTCAGCAGAAGTGTTCTCATAATCTGGAGCAGGCTGGGCTGGTCTTAGCTGGGCTTACTCATGTGTCCGCAGTCAGCTGAGTCATTAGCTGAAGAATGGCTGGGCTGCGATGGCTCAACTGAGACTATTTCTCTCTGCTCCTTGTCCTCTCTCATTCTTTAGCAGGCTAGTCTAGACTTCTTCACAATGTAGTGGAATCAGAGTTCTGAGAGCAAGAGCTACTGAGACCCAGGATTAGAACTCACACAGCACTATTTCCATCACCTTTGATTGGCTAGGTTTTAGGCCAGAGCAAATTCAATAGATGGGGAAATAGACATCACTGTTGATGGGAGAAGCTTCAGAAAATTGAAGCCAGTGTGCAATTTACTGTAGCGTCCATCTGTGTTATAACTTCCAGATAACTTCTCAGGGATCTACTCTGATCTCCATTTTTTTGATGATGCAATGGGTTTATTACATATATATATATATTTATTATATATTTTGTGTGTGTTTGTGTATGTGTGTGTAATTCATTGTAAATTTGGGAAGGGAGAAAGAAAAATATACATGTTCAGTCACAAAATGCATTAGTTGGCACAATAAAATTTACTTTTTATTTTTCAATTGAACAGGGAATGAAAAAAAATTAAATTTAAAAAATTGAAATTCTTTAAATAGCTTAAAAAATGAAATATAAAGCCACTTTCTTGTGCCCCTTAATCCTACCCCCATCTTCTCATTTCTCAGAGGTAAGCACTTTAAATTCTTCCAGCTCTTTATTATTATGTAAATTTTTAAATAGTATGCACATCTAATCCATCTACTTAAAATAACATGTATCGTCTGCCTATTGTTATAGATGAGGATATTTGATAATTTTTAACTCCTTCATTCTCTACTATATTGTCCTAAGATATAATCTAAATTTTGGTTAAATACATATTCGGTGTTTTCATTATTATGATTATGTGAGTGTTCACAAATGAGTCAAGATACATGCTCTGATTATATTTCTTGAATAGCATAAAATGTAAGTTTAATAATTGCTTTTTTGTTTTCACTTGTTGAGTGTTATTAGAATATCTGAACAACACTCCCCATATTTACTAACAGTTTCATAAATTACCTCTAGATATATGGTCTCAAGAGTCAGTTCATCTATAAATTTATTTTTTTTCCTTTTTGGAGAAGTTCCTCCTGTCATCCCCTGCCCTATTGCTCCAATGAGAAAATGTTGTTCTTCAGCCCTGCTGTTGTCTGACCCTTCCCTCTGCTAATCATCATGTTGGGAGTTCTCTTTGCATCTCTTCTCTGTTGATTTCCATGCTAACTGGATATCATTTCTTCTTCTTTCTTGAACTACTTCCTCATCATCATAGTTTCCCTAAACAGGGTATATGAAACTAAATATTTTTTGAGATCCCAGTGATCCAAAACTGTCTTCATTGTATCTTCTCATTGTATTGTTATTCTGGCTGGTTATATGATGCTATTTTGAAAATAAATTATCTGGTTTTCAACATTTCTGTTGGGAAGTCTGAAGTCATTCTGATTCTCAATCCTTTATATGTGACTTCTTTTCCTCTAACTCTTGATGTTGTGAAATTCATCATACTTTGCATTCATATAGGTCTTTAAAAATGTATTGTTTTGAATGCTTGATGAATTCATTCTGGAATTTCAGGTCTAGTAAATATTCTTGTATTTTTTTTCTTGGCATATTCCTTTCCATTGTTTTTGGTGGTATCTCATTATTTAACCCATATTAGTTAGATGTTGAAACTCCTGGATTGGCTCTCTCTCTCTTTGTTGTTTGTTTTTTTTTTTTTTTCTTTTTTCTCTTTTGTCATCTTTTGGTCTTGTGTTACACTCTTAGGTTTATTTTCTAATTACTTTTTAAATAAAATGTTGAATATTAGTTTTTTAATTTCCAAAACTTGTTATTTTGTTTCTTCTTTATAGAATTTTCTTTTTTGGATACATTTTCTTGACTTTGTATGAGACTATATAAGAATTTAGGCATGTTTTACTGTTTCTTTATCTTTGAGTTCTTTTGTCAAATGCATTTTTTTTTTTTTTTTTTTTTTTTGGTTGGAAAGGTTGCTGATGCTTCAGAAGCTATAGATTAGAGAATCTGTGGTTTAATGTTTCTGGTAGCTTTAGGGTTGTGTTGGGGATAATCCCCTCATTGCTGGAGGTTAGGATAGAGGCCAAGGGGGTTAATTTTCCATATACAAGATTTAAAATTTCCTCCTGTTTTTAGTCCTTATCTTATTCCCCTTTCTATGAGAAATTTCTTCTGATTCCCAAAATCTTTCAGTTTTGAGTTGCTTGTTTCTTGTCGAAGTCAATTTTCTTTTCCACCCACATGCATGATTCCCCAATTGTACTGACTTGATTTTCCATTTCTTTGCTAAACTTTTCATTAGTCCTCTCTTTTCAGCCTCTATATACAGTATTTAAGATTTATAAATGTTCTTTGTTTGAATAAAATAGAGTTTGTGCTTTTATCTGCATTCCACTTAGGTGAAGAAAGTGTAGATAGTCATCTTCACTCTGTTATCTTGAAATTAAAAGACTGAGACTCATTCTTAATGCTACTGAAATAATAAATTATCACTCTATCTTTTGACTGAACTCTGTTTGAAAAGCAGAGATCAGATCAAGGCTTTCCTTGTGACGACAGAATTTTAAACATGAGTTCTCCAAACCTTTTGTCCCTTTTGTCATCTTTCCATATAATATTGAGATACAATGTACAAAACAAGCTGGATGAAACAAGTTATCTCACAATTTTATATTATAGCATTCAATGGCTTTCAGTCAATTATTTTGGAAGAGAAAATGAAGAAACTTAATTACATATGTCACATTTAGGATAAATTTAGGCTGCTATAACAAAAACTTCCCAAATAATGGGAATCATCATCTAAGTAGATTCTCATAATAGTCTAAGCATCATTCAGAGTTCTACTAGGCTCCTATTATTTTGCATCTTTGTTGTCTCCATGGATACTATTTTTATTTCATGTTAATAATGGGCCATGAGTATGGACCAGCTTACTACAAACTGTTATGGGATAGACCTGTAAGTGCACACATCATTTCTGTTCCTACCTCATTAGTCACAGGGCCCCATGAAATTGCAAGGTTGGCTGTGAAATATAGTGACTAACTGGACAACCATGCCTGAGTTATAATTTCCTTATTCAGAAGGAAAAGTGTTCTACTTACTTCCCAACCACGGTGGCTTAAAGGAAGAGACAGTTCATTATGCTCTCAGATTCTGAAAGTCAGGAATGCAGAAAGGTTACAACAGGAAAAGCTACCCTCTGATCTAAGATGTCTGGGACTTCAACTAGGGAGACTCAAATGCCTGAAATGTCTGGAAAAGAGGGAGATGAAATACTTGAGGCTAGATGATCTACTCCAAAATGACTTCTTCAGTCACAGGTCTGGCACCTGGGCAAGGATGACTTGGAGGCTGTTGGCACCCCACGGGACTGGGGACTGAAGTGCCTACATGTGGTCCATCCATGTCCTGTGGTCCTCTCACAGCATGTTAACTGGGTTCTTATAAATGTGTGCTCTGAGAGTGAACATTCTAAGAGAACCAGGAAGAAGCTTCATGGCTTTCTCTGAATGAGTGTCAGAAATCATACAGCATCACATTCATCACATTCTATTAGTGGAATTCTGTTTGAAGTCAGAAGGCCATCCTAGAGGGAACAGGAGGAAAATCAAACTCCACCATTTGGGAGGGATGGCAATACCTCATTGCAGAAGAGAATGCACAATAGACTGTATTGCTCTGGCTACATTTAGGAAAAAATGCTATAGGAGAGAAAAGATTTTGAGGAATAACTAATGAAAATAGCCATAATATATATTTAGAGACATATAAGTAAGGTCATTACACAAAGTCAAGTGAATGTAATCAGTTAACACATCAGAATCTCAAACAAGTGGGGACATATTTTTCTTCCTTTCAACCTACATTCTATTTGGAATACTTACTCTTTCCAGTTTTCTAAAAATAGTACACACTTTCAATGTTCTATACCTTTACTTATGCATTCCCTCAGCTTGAAATCATATTTCCTACATTCCCTATTTATTGAAATCCTTCAAAGGAGACAAATGTCATCTACTCAGAAAATTGTCACTGACACTGAGCACTTCAATTGCAATTAATCATTCAGTCTTGATTGCCGCAGTACAGTATTTCAATTTCTACTTAGCACTGATACTATTGTGGTTTATTATAATTAGTTATTTATAGGTGCAAATGCGCCACTAGCCTGCATGCTCCTCCAGAGAAAGATACCTTGTCCGTGTTCAAATTTGTATCTTCCTAGACTTTGAGTTATATATTTTCATGGCTAGATCTTGAATAATATAAGGATGAAACAAACGTATCAATTGACAACAAATTTACTCAAGGACTTTTTTAAAAAGAGAACATGTGTTCTTATTTTGCTGCATTTACTTGCTCTGGATTAGTACTGGATACTCAGAGACAAAAAAGAAAAATCTTAAGCTTCCCATCTCTGTGATTATATTGCTCACTCATGAGGATCTTAGCACTTTTTTTTCCCTCCCTCCCTCCCGTTCTTTCTCTTTCTCCCTCTCTCTCTTTTTTCTGGCTCTCTTTCTCTTTCATTCTTCTTTGTCTTTTGTTCTTTCTTTTTTCCTCCCTCCCTTCCTTTTTCCTTCCTTCCGCCTCCTCTTTCCTTTCTTGCTTTCCTTCTACTAACATACAGAAAACTACCCAAATGATAAATGTAAAGTTTAGCAAATTTTCCGCAGGTGAATACAGCCATGCAGCTAGCACCTAGATGAAGAAATCAGACATTCTAGCATCTTACAAGATTGTGTCCTAGCCATGATTTTCTCCTGACTTCTAAGACCATACATTAGTTTTGAATGCTCATGACTTTATAAGTGCAGTTATACAGAATAAACTTCATTGTGTTTGGCTTCCTTTAGTTAATGTTATGTTTCTGGATTCCATTAAAATTATTGTTGTGGTAATAGTTTTTTTTCTTATTTTTTGTATAAAATTCCACCTTATGGATATACTGTGATATACCCATTCATTCTACTATTAATGGACATCCTGGGTTCTTTCCATTTTGGAGCTGTTAAATGTTCCTATGAAATTCTTGTAATATTTTTGTACAACTTGTGATGTAGATATGTGCTTATTTTTGTTATACTCCAGCACAAATTGCTGTAGCATTGGCTATGTGTATGTTGATCTTTAGTGGATATTGACAAATAGTTTACCATAATATATTTATCCATCTTACTGTTGATGGACATATTGTGTTATTTCTAGTCTGGGACTTTAATATAGAGTTATAATCATTGTATGTGACTTAAGGTATTTGTGTTCATTTTTGCTGTGGACATTGCCAAAGGTGATTTAGTATGTCATAGGGTATGTCTATGTTCAGTTGTAATGATTATTGTTAAACAGTTTTTCCAAAATGGCTCTACAAATTTACAATTCCTCCAGCAGTGTATGAGAATTCTGGTTGTTGCACATATTCTCCAGCTTTGGATATTGTCTGTCTTTTTTAACTTTACTGTTTTAGTGGGTATGTAGTAATATTTATTATGGTTTAAATTGCATTCCCTTGATGACTAAGATGATTGATGCCTTTTCATATATTTAATGGCTATTTGAATACAAACTTTTGCAAAGTGATTTCTTAAGATTTTTCTGCATTTTTAATTATGTTGCCTGCTCTGTGTCATTGACTGTAGAGTTTATTTTTAAATATATTCTGAATGTGAATCCTTTGTAAAAAGTATTTAATGCAAACATATTTTCTCACTTCGTTGCTATATCTCTTTCTTAAATGTGCCTTGGTAGTCTATCATTTATTTTTCTTTACAGGAAGTACTTTGTGTCTTAGTTATAAAATTTTATTCATCTTAAATACGTAGATATTGTCTTGTGACTTCTGGATCCATAGTAGTTTGCTTATTTACATTTAGATCTAAAAATCAATCTAAAATAGATTTTCTGGAAATGACCAAAATTTATTTTTTTCCCATGTGGCAATGCATCTAGCCCATCATGTATATATATTTTTGTATGCTGTATGGCAGGGTCACATTTCATTCTTTTTCCATGTGAGTATCCCACTATTGTAGCAACATATGTTGAATTTTTTTGCTTGTTTTTTGTTTGTTTGTGTGTTTGTTTTTTGGGAGATGTGCATGAGCCAGGAAGCAAACCTGGGTCTCCTGCATGGCAAGCGAGAATTCTACCACTGAGCTACCTTCACACCCCGCCCCATTATATTTTGAAAGATTCTTTCCCACTCCACTGCAGCATTACCATTGTCTTAAACTCCATCTCTGTGAGCCTATTTTTGAACTCTATATTCTACTCTATTGGTATATATATCTATCCTCATCAATACTGCAGTGTCTTAATTATTCTAGCTTGTAATGGTTCTTGATATCTGGTAATATAAAGTTTTCCAACTTTTTCATTTTCGTGTTTTTTATTTTGAGTCTGAGACTTAGATTTTCTACATAATTTTATTTTATTTATTTATTTATTATTTATTTATTTATTTTAATTACATGGGCAGACACCGGGAATCGAACCCAGGTCCTCGGGCATGGCAGGCAAGAATTCTTACCTGCTGAGCCACGGTGGCCCGCCCTTCTACATAACTTTAAAATCAGAGTGCAAGTTTTCATGCAAAAATATCCCCTGCTGTAATTTTAATTGGATTTGCCTTGATTCTATGGAATAACTTGGGCATAATTGACACCTTTACAGTATTAAGTTTTCTAATGAATGAATGTGGTACATCCTATTGGTTAAGATATTCTTTAATTTCCCTCAATAATATTCTGTAGTTTTCAGTCCGGCTTTCTTGCACATATGTTAGAGACATTCCTAAATTTGGAATAACTTTGTTGGTGCTGAAAGTGGTTTAATTTTTATAATTTATTTTCTAACAGTTTTTTATTCAATATAGAAATCACCGAATTTTATGTACTGATAATGTATTGAACAATCTTGAAAAATTCATGTGTTGTTTATAGTTTTCTAAAAAAAAAATCTATTTACTGAAAGATTTTGATGCTTGCCATGAATAATAATGGTTTTATTTCTTTTCTCAAAAATCATATGCATTTATTATTCATTTTTTCCTTATAGCTTTTGTCTGTAGCACAATGTTTAATTACAAGTTGTGATAGCAGACATCTTGTCTTATCTGCAATTTCAAGGGTTTTAATAATTTACCACTAAATATGATGTTTGATGTAAGTTTTTGATATTTTTCCTATGAGATTATGAATTCCGTTTTATTTTAAGTTTGCTAAATGTCTAAAAATCAATCAAGCATTGCATTTTAGTATGTTTTCTGTATCTTTTGAGATGATCATATGTTTTTAATCTTATTTTTCTATTATATGAAGAATTTCTATTAAATGATGGAATTTTATTCAATAAACCAAAGTTGCATTCCTGGAATAAACTGTGCTTAGTGCATTATTTTTCTTTCATTTCGTAGAATTTCATTTTCCAATATCTTTGTCTTTGCATTTTTTTTGGCAAGAGAATGATTGGTAGTCTATCTTTCTTATAATATTCTTGCCAGGTTTTGCTATTAAGATGATAATGACAGCTAAATAAACAAGACGGAAAGTGTTTTCTTTTTCTTTTTTTTATAGTATTCTTTCAAGAAGTTACATAGCATTAGTGTTCCCTATTAATATTTGGAATAATTTACATAAATAACTATATTGGGCTTGGTATTTGTGCACAATTAAATTATAAATTGAGTATTTTGAAATGATTTTTAATATTTTTATTTCTTATTTCATTTTGGTACATTGTATATTTCAAGAAAGCTGTCCATTTAATTTACATTTTCAAATGTATTGACAGAAAATTGAACTTAATATCATGTTATCTTTTTAATATCTGTAGGATCTGTAGTGATGCATATTTTATTTCTGAAATTGCTACGTTGTTCCCTCTCTCTTGTATCTTAATTTTATTGTTTAATTTGCAAATAGTTGGGGACTTTCTAGTTACCTTTTAAAATTTATTTCTGGTTTAACATTACCTGAATAGAGAATATTGTGAAATGCATTGTCTGTATCTAGCATATGTTAATTTTGTTAGTATTTTGTACGCATTTGAAAATAATCTATGTATTTTCATTTTGTATATCGTTTCTCTTTTTCTGTATCTGTCAATTAGACCAAATTTTCTAGACAAATATCTTTCAAATCTCCTCTTTGCCCCTAATTTTATTCAGCTGTTTATGAGAGAGGTGCATTAAAATTTCCCATTATATTTATGAATCTATTGTTCCTTTTAAATTATAAGTTTTGCTTTCTATATTTTAGAGTATTGGTGTACACTAATCTAGAATTGTCATATCTTTCTCTGTTGCTACCCCTTTCCACGTCTGTTTTCCATACTGAATTTATCATGGTTGTAATCTGATCAAGTAAACATTGTTCATTATTAAATATTATTGCATTCGTCTCATAGGGCTTCAGGAGCCTGTATGCTATTTCCTCTGCTGACCTCTGCAGTTTCATATTACACCAATCTCCATTTTATTTCTGTATTTAGTCATATGACATCCCTTTTGCATTTCATAATCACCAGTTTCTACTGCTGCTCATGTCCATTGTCCTGCTGCCTTTTCTTAACTGGACCACTTCATCATCTGCCTCCTTTGGGGTCACTCCTCATCCTTTACATCTCAATTACATAGTACCTCAGAGAACCCCTCTGTCCCCCTCCCCACCTCACCTAGACTTCATCCTATGCCACATGTCCCTGTTTTGGGACCTCATAGCTCTCTGTAGCTTCCCATTATGACACCATCAATGTATTAACTTTATAATTGCATGATTATTTGATTTTAACATCCACAAGAATGCAGTATTTTGCATACCCCCACTTATCACAGCACTTGATACATAACAATAATAATAGTGGTGATGACGATGATGATAATAGTTTACTTATCATATATTTCAGGTACTGTAATAAGTATTTTGCCTGTTTTACCTTAGTTTATATTCACAAAAATTCTGCAAGGTAGGGTACTATTACCATCATAACTTTACAGATGAGGAAATTAAGGTATAAAAAGATAAGTAATTATTTTGATGTTACACAAATAGAAAGTGGTGGAGCTAGATGTGATCCTATTGTGTTTGACAACAGAGTGTGGGCTTTGTGTACACTGCATAGAGATTAATAAGTAGGCAAAGGCATTAAATAGCTCTGCTGGCATACATGATTTAGCATCTTCCCTATCAAACATCATTCACTAAATTAACAGCATACTGCATGCTAGGAAGACCATCAGAATGAACAGTGTATCTTGCTTTTCTACTTACTATGTGTTTGCATTCTTTTTGCTTTATTTGGCTCTCAAAATTCCCTTGAGGGAAGGTTTGCAGTCATACCACAATTGAGGAAGTTGAGGTTCAGAGGGCCCCAGGGACATCCTTTCATACAAATGTTAATAGGAGATAACAGAATGGAGGCTCTCTTCCCATGTGAAGTTATTTTGAATTTCAACATTTCCCCATTACCCTAGTTCCCCATGGATCCCATGTACAGGTCAGTAAATCCCTTCTACCAAAGTATCTGGAGTGCTTGATAAAAATAGTTTCCCAGACCCTACTCTAGAGCTATTAAACCAGAACCTCAGGAAGGAGTACTGGAAATTTTTATTTCTTCTAACAGTGCTCCAATGAATCTGTCCCAATTTGGGACAGTTGAACCTATCTGCCTTCTAAATCATAAAAGTGTTCATACCTGAGTACAGATGGCTGGTATTCTTAGCTTCTAAAGCTCATGTGTCTAAAGACAGTCTTCTATAAAGGAGGAATATTAGTTGTGTGATTAAGCCTTACTTTTTAAAAATAAATAAATTAACAAAAACATTTTTTTGTTCTTTATTTTGCACATTAATTTCCGAATATTTTCATAAAGATGTATTATTTGAACAAAAACTTGTAACTTTCTTCCTTAGACATATTGTCATCATAGTAATAGTTTCTCATAAATTTCTTGGTAGTTACAGTCAAGGAGAAATGTCGTATTTACAGATGTGGAAGTTGCCTTAAATCTTCTTCAATAAGACAAGACAGTTTGTCAGTTGTTTTTTTTCTCCTAGAATCTGTGCAGTTTTATTTTAATGTTTTCTCAAAGGAGAACTTCTGGGGTTTAACTTTCTAAAAATGATATCAAGTTGCTCTCCTTGAAGCACTGTCCTTTTCTGTTACACTTTGCTGATATTCAAATCTGATAAAGTTTTAATATTTCAAATGCATTTGGTAGTATAATATTAAGGCATTAAAAAGACAAAAAATATTTCCATGTTTTAGAAAATAGAAGTGAGTCTATACAGTGTAATTTTTCGGTAAGGATAAACACATTTTTTTTTAATATCTTTAAGACCAGTAGGTTATGAGTACTTAAGCTCTAAGTGGTTTTCTTCTGTCTTGCATTAGGGAGTGATATAAATAAAGAAATAATGAAAAGCAAGAAAAATCTGACTTTAAGTTAAATGTTTATGATAGATATGTATTTCGGGAATATCTTCCTACACATAACACCAAAATACATATAAATGAAACTGTGACAATATTAAGAATGAGAGAGGCATGTTAAAGACCCAATTCTTAGTCTATGTGTTAATACTAACACTTAGATATATTATAAGATACACATTTATAGACTTCAGGGGAAAAATTCAGAAACACCATAATGAATTCATTATCCTAGTCAATATTGCATGTCCTATAGCAGGAAAGAACATTTTAACAAAGGCTTTTAAGATTTAAAATTGCATATAAATGATAATTATTTTTCTGGTCACACTAATCAAGACTAGATTAGCATGGTCATTACAGTAAAATGTGGCCGGAACAGAAAATTACCCTAAAAGTCATCATTTGAACTTAGGTACATTGTTCTTTTCTCTTAGTTCTTGCCATCTCCCAGGTGAAGGATTGTGCTAATTGCACCCTGGAGATAATTTATCCCTGATGTCTGAGCATTACTAGTGGGTATTTTTATTTCTCCCTCAACTACTTCATTTTTAGCACACTTGAAGGATGACAGGAAGACTTCCCTAAGATTAGAATCATTAATAAGAGGATGAGAAAACGGATTTCTGGAAAGGTGTCTGTCTCATATATAAGGGCCATTTTACTGCTATTTTGATAGTTCTTCAGTCATTTAAAAGAACTCTCTAAATAAAAGAAATGCATAACATATTGGCCTACGGGTAAAGAGCTCTGGCTTTTCTATGATTTATGATGTTGGGCAAAATGCTGAGGCTGGAATGGATGATCTCGAAGATTCCTTCTAGCTCTGTGTAACTGTGATTCTATTACTTATTGTCAAAATGACTTAAGTAACTGCAAGACACATCTCAGAGGTAAACTTTGAGAATTGGGCTTTCCTATAAGTTCCTCCAAGAGAGACTAGGATATTGAAATAAGATGAATAGCCTCTTGGGCCCATATTGACTTTTATAATGCAACGGGTTTCCTTTGTTGTTGCATATTTGCTTCATAGAATATGGAAAAAACATGTTTTCCACTAGTTATAGACTAGCCAATTGTTCTCCCCCCTTCATTCTATCTTTCCTTTCTCTCTAATTATATTCAACAGCTTCCATAGTGTTTTTTTAAATTAATACATATTTTCACAGCAAATTTTCAGTTATTCACTATAAAAGAATTCTCTTTTAGATGCAAACATATTTTAAATCCTTTCTCTCTCCAGATCTTTTGGCCACCTCTCCTAGAATATGGAAGATTACTGACATATAGCATTCAGTTAAGAAGGCACAAGGCACTTGCCATTAAACATACTGTCCTTTGTCTGTAAGTTGGATGGTAAAGCCAGACCTCCTAATTCACCTAGATATACTGTGCATCCTGCTTTGGCCCAAATAAGCTCTTCTTGGTTCCAATGCTGCATTTCTCACTAATGCGAGACCTGTAGGCTTGTACTTACCTGGCATCTGGTCTATTTTCTTTTCTCTAAAATTGCAGATTTTCTAATCATGCCGGGCCAGTGGGAGCTTTGGAACACTTCTTGGCAGCACTGCCTGTCTCATATTTTGACTTTTTTCATGTTTCTAGATGTTTTTGATCCATGTTTGGGATTTATCAGTTTAATTAATCTAATCTTGACAGCAGCATCCACACTAACTGAAATCATTTCTAACAATGTTTTGTTGATCCCCATAATCACTGAATGGGAATAAAGATGCTGTAGCATATGGCAGCATCTCTTATTTGTGAGGCTGAAATTTTGAGTCTGAGATCACCTCCCTGTTCAATTTTAATTGGAACTGTATTGCACTCCCCTGATAAGGTCAGTTTTGCATGTTCACTTCTTGACAAGACCATTTTTAAGGGAATCAGAAAAATCATTCTGCATTATCATTGACTGCTACAGGATACAGTGCCTTTTAAAACTCATGATGAGGCTCACAATACTTGAAACTAACCAAGCTGAACTTACTGGAAGTTCAAGTCACCTTGCAGTAAAGGTAGAGAGGCATGGAGTTCAAAATGTCGATGATTATCTGTATATGCATCCACAAAATGATATGTTAATATTATGTGCTCTAGTGCTGAAGTTCAGCATAATGGTCCCCTTAAAAGCTTCATGCCTTTTGTTTTCTGTATAAGACTTCCAATTATCTAGACAGGGAAATGAAATTCTCCTTAGTATTTTCTTTTCCTTTTTCAATAAAAAAGTGACCTTCCTTTTGCATGACCTGCTTGATGTTACTGTAGTGCTTGAAAATATCACTACTTCCTTTCCAGAGAAAAGGTCAATTACTCACAACATCCCTCTTTCTTTAAAATGCCTTTCAGACTACATTTATGCAGCAAAAAGTCAAGTGGAGATTGTTTACTTGGTTTCTCGAATTGATATTCAAACATTCCAAAAAAATAATTCACATTCTAAATTTGCTTATTTTCATCAATTTCACAGTCAACCGTCAGATGTTTGTTTATCTATTTAATTATTCTTTTACTATTTAATACAAATTTTGAGAATTGTGATTGCAACTTAAATCATAACGGCTATTGTCCTTTCCTACTGTGTCATCTCCGTGTGTGTGGGTCTGATTCAGTTAGTTCTTTCAATCTAGTGATCTGTTTGTCATCTGTGTGTGGATACCACAATTTGTAAGAGATTAATAATAAAGCTTCAAAACTTATAGAGAAAAATCCTCCCCACTGGCCTTCTTTATCAGTGCTCTGCTAAAAGCACTGCTCTTGGTGCCTTGCTCTTCAATGTATACTTAAAAAAATTCACGTATCAAGTTTCCCAAACCTTCCATTGGGATACTGATTAGTATTATATTTAGTTCGATGTGTATGACATTTTGGAATAATGGGATATTTTTAATAGTGAGTCTTTCATCAATGAGGATGTTATACTTATTCACCTATTTATTTATTTATTTAATTTTTGTTGCATGGGCAGTCACCGAAATTGAACCCGATCCGGGTCTCAGGCATGGTAGATGAGGACTCTGCTTGCTGAGCCACCGTGGCCTACCCAGTTTTATTCACCTATCTAGATCTTCATTTAAAACATTCATTTACTTTGAACATTTTTCTCTGAAATGGTCTTGTATATTATCTTTTACATTTATCACTCAGAGACTCAGTGTCACTATTATAAATGCCATCTTTCATGGTTATATTTGGCTCCTTAGTATTTTACTTAGGATATTGATGTCTATATTCAGAAATGAGATTGTCTTGTGACTTTTTCCTTTTATATCGTCTCATTCTGAATATGATTATAATATTGTGTTAATATTATAAAATGAAGGAAGAATGTTTCTTATTTTCCTTCTCTGAAACAGATCATATAGCTCAGAATTACTAATTACTTGAATGTTTGGTTAAAATTACATATAAAATTGCCTTGATTTTGTAAATTTTAAATGCCTGCATCCAATTCTTTAATGGTTATAGATCTCTATTTCTTGGTGAGTTATATTCTTCTAGTTTATTTCAATTTCTTTACATTTTCAAGTGTAAAGGAAAATTTACAATTTTCCTAAATCTGTTTATATTTGTCACATTCTCATCATTAACTTGAAACAAAAACATACCACAGATATACACAGGTGTGGCACAGCGAAAAATCTCTTATATTGTAGTAGGTTAACCCTTCGGTACTGGCTTGGTCATTCCCCAACCTAATGTAAAAGGCAGCTGATTTCTGGATTTGGCTTCTCACACACGGTGGGTTTCACACTCCAAGTTGCTGCACTGGTCATGTCCTATAGGAACTAGAGAGCCTAGATGAGCTGCATCCATTGTTATCCTTATTTCTCTAGTGCCCTTTGTGGTTACTAATTTGGTATTAAAGTCAAGTCAATGCAACTCGATAGACCGCTGAGTTGCCATTCTTGTCAGTTAGCTAATCTGGACATAAAACATGTAGTTTGGCTTAACTCTCAACTTTTTAAATTAAAATCTCACCCGATTATTTTTTTACCTTTCTTTTTTTTCAATACAAAGATTTGAGATTTTGTATTTCCTTCTAAAGAATACTTGGTGCATTCTCAAGTTTTAATATTTTAGAAATAATTAGATTCTATGTATTTATGATTTCAATTAGTATTTCTTCTGTGGGTTAGAATTCATTAAAAACTATTTTAAAATTTCCCATGATTCTATTTCATTTATCTGCTATTATTCATTTTTAAGATTAAATGATGCATCAGAAAAAGTAATCTGTGATACTGCTTTTCTTAAATTTATTTAAACTTTATCATCATTTAATATGGTGTGCACGTGTGTGTGTGTGTGTATGTATGTGTGTGTAGCAGTATTTTGGGCATTCTGTACCAGAAAGTACTTTTGATAACTTTATTTTATACTGCTTTCCAAATTTAACTGATAACACAAGGACATTGAAATTATTTCAGTAAAGGGGTGACTTATTTTTCAGCCTTTAAATAATTTAAGTATACAATGATGCTTCCATGACAGAAAAAAAATGAAAAAAATTAAAAATGAAATTTGGGCATTTATTCAGTATTTTTGAACCAAAAATGAGTGATTCTGAGTTAAGAATGATCATTCAGAATTTTCCTTTACCTTTAAACATTGAGATAACTTTAAGAAGAGGAATGATTTCAGGAGATAAGTCACAGGGAGCAGAACATTCACTAATGTTAAAAAAGAAAAGTTAAATATTTCTTCATGCAGTGGTTCAGCATCCTACATAACCCTGGAGTGTGAATTAGATACAGCAGAGACTCAAGCTGTACTTGAGAGAGTACCATTGCCTCCATCTTTTTGTCATCACCATCACTAACAGCTCAATAGCCTTAAACTTGCCCCCAAAACCTTGCACTCTGGCTGATTTTCTAGATGACTAAGCAAAATATTAAACAACCCATCGATAATCAAATGAAGAAAAACCATACAAGCAAAAACAGCACCTAACACAAAAAACATAGGTGATAAGCTGATGGGTCAGTACCAGAATTTCTCAGCTCTCTTGGTTGGAAAAATATTTCTTTTGGGTTTCCAGAAGAGGCAAAGCCTTACAAGACTCGCAATAAAGGACTAATTCATTTTTAATTATGGGGACTTTGGGTTTCCTGAGCCAATTCAGGGACAGAGTCAGAGCCTAGTTGAATAATTATTGTTAATAGATGCACACGTATGCACACACTCACACAGAGCTGTGTTGTTTACATCAGGTAGTGTTCTAAGTACTTATCTCATTTCATCTTCATAACACCTCTATAATGCAAGTACTATTTTCATCTTCATTTTGAAGATGAGAAAATTGTGGTATAGATAAGAAGTAAGTTTGTTTGAGGTCATCCAGCTGGTATTTAGTGGAACCAATACTTTAACCCAGGCAATATGGATAGAGACTTCTTGATCTTAGGGTAAAAATAAAAAACTATTCATGCCAGGGCTGATAAGGATAAGTTCCTCTTCAGTAATTCACAAATTATTCAGTAAGGTTTACCTTCCTGGAAAAACAAATTCTATTTAAGACTCTGTTTTAGTTTGCTAAAGCTGTCAGAAGGCAATACACCAGAGATGGATCAGCCTTTAATAAGGGGATTTATTTAGTTGTTACAGATTCATAGTTCTTCAGAGGAAAGGCACCTACCTTTCATCTGAGTTTCTCTGTCAATAAGGCACACAGTGATGTCTGCTGGCCTTCTCTCTTGGCTTCTTGGTTCCAACAGCTTTCCCCAAAGGGATTCCTTTCTGCCTCTATATCTGGGCTGAACTGCTAGTGCTGAAATGAAGTATGCTGGAATTGCTGAGCTCTCTTATGTCCTCTCTCTTTTAAGCCTCCAGCTAATTAAATTAAACCTCACTCATTGTGGATGGCACTCTTATTAGTAGACGTACTCAGCCATAGATGAATTTCACATGCTGATGATTTAAGTCCACAGCAACAAAACAACAGGGCATCATCACCTGGCCAAGTTGACACCTGAACCTAACTACTACAGAACTCCAAATCTCTTGGCAATAAATATCAGTTACACCAGTCTTAACTCACATTTAGGGAAAAAGTTAACACAGAGATAATGACTAGAAAGTAAAAGCACCTATTTTGTCCTGAAAATAATTCACAAAAGAGGACACATGTAAGTAAATTTGACTTGAAATTAAATTAACAATTTACAGGGTGGTATATTATTTGTTCAATGCTGATTAAGTCCTTCTACCAGACCAGCTCTCTGATACAGCCATGACTGATTTTACCTCTGAAATTCCTCCTCTCTTCACAAATTTATACTAAAAACACTGAGAGGCTGGTCTTTCAATACCTGTGCCTAGAAATCAAGGCCTTTTAACTTAGACAAACCCCATCTAGAGAAATTGCCCATGGTAGAGCTAATAGATTGATTGTAAGTTGCTTGTCAGAACTGACATCCTGGGTGGCCACATTGAAGTTCTAAAAGGCTCGTAGAAAGCTCCAGGACAAGTCATCCACTCACTGGGTGTCAGATATCAAATATCTGCTATTTTAAAAAAAATAGGCAGCTTTATTTCCATTTGTTTGATGAATGGTCACTTTAACAATATATTTGTAATAGCTTTAAAAAAAAAGGTATCTAAATGGACACAACATCTCAAAAGGGGTTCAGCTCTTTTAATGGTTTGTGTGATCCCAGTACCCTCCTTCTGAACATACATAGCTCTGCCTGCCATATATTTATTTTTCTAAACTTTGAAAAGTTAAAGAAAAAAAGGCCAACTGCAGTTTAAGTACACATGGCGCAGGTACTTGTAGAAAATCTGTGGTTGCTTGGCAACTGGAGGGTGCCTATTTGAAGAGCTCACAGAAGTGCACAGTATGACTTCAGCCTGGATGAATGGCAGCGGGAGGCACTGAGTTCAATAGAGATGATTCAGAACATAGAAACAATATTCAAATTATAGACATCTCTCTATGTGATTATTCCCGAATGATAATAACGTTGCTACTCAGCTCCCCTCTGCAGATCTAATGAGAACCGGAGGGCCTCAGAAGCAAAATAATCTGAGTTTCTTGAATTTTACTTTTATGCATATGCCTCGTGCAGTCAGGATATGGTGGTGATACTATCGAAATAGTGTGCTAATAACCAGAGTAGCAAGAACTGCCTGCTTGGTCAATCAACATGTCAGAGAGATTTGATTTCGAAAAGTCTCACCATCCCTAATAAAGATCAGCAATCACTAAAATTAATCACATGCCAAATTAATCAACATATAGCTTTGTTAATTACTAATTCTTTCTTCATGTCCATCTGTTTTTAAGATTTTAGTGACCTTGTGCCAGATGTTCATGTAAATATAAAAGCTGGTTGCCATGTAAATAGGACATTTTCAAGTGTGAGTGTAATAGCTGTTCAATTTATGCATACTCTTGTCTGTGCTTTGTATTTATTGCCTTAAATGCAAAACTGATAACTTTGTTCAAAGCCCTAATAGGCACAGTTTATACGTGAGGCTGTGCGTGGGTGTGTCTGCGTGTGGCTGTTCCTACTTAGTTATTGTATATTGTGCTAGGTGTTCAGTTACTTAAGATGTAGCAAAGCATTTGTCAGGATGCCCTGGGAATGGCAGCATAATAGTGAGATAGAACTTTCCCTTCTCATTCAGTTCAATAGTATAAAAAAAGTAACTACCAAGTTCACAGTAAATACATCTATTCATCTTGAAAGGGAAAATTGTAAAGTGGTTCATGCATGCAGATGCTTCATCTTTGTGACTCTCATTACTATCTCAGTTTCTATTCGGAAAATTCAGTTGAAGAATTGGAGGGCTGACTTGTGGCGTTTCCACATTTTTACATGAGGAATTGCTGGAATTGATCAAATTGTAGAATGATTGAATTGGTCAGTAGAATGATCGTAAAGAATCAAATTAGTACAAATTTGAGCCTTTTGAAAAAGAAAGTAGATTTTAAAGTACTGCCCTGTGTAATAGCTTTAAAGAATGTTTTAGTAACTAGCAGTCTAGTTCAGTAACTAAAATACTTGAACCCAGGTGGTTATGGATATTGCAATCAAGTGAAATCTAAATCACAATGCAGCATTTAAATTTAAAGAGCTTTAGATCAAACTCAAATTGTAAAATGAGCATTAATCCCTAAATCTGTTCATTTTTTCCTGAATTTAATAAGTAATTAAATTCATTAACAAAAAGTTTAGTGGTAGAATATTTCCTGGATAGTTAAAGAAAATAGGTCTGTGGAATTTTTAAAAAAGAAAACTGATTTGAATAAAACAAAAATTCAATTCAAAAGGGAAATAAGATATTCTGTGTAAAAAAAGAAAAGCAGAAAAGCTGTGCCTTTGTGACATCGCAAGAAACAATTCAGATCACTCTGAGTTTCTTGCCTGTATCTCTGCCACAGACTATAAATCAGAATTCCTAAAATCATGGGCCTAGAGTGAGATTTTGTACAGATTTAGCAAGAGTGAAAACTTTTAATAAATATATGCTTATATATTTTTCTCCATTTCATTATACCTTCATTACATTTTTGTTAATTTTTAAATAACAAAATAGGCAATATGGTTCTAAAGATACATGAAAAGATAGGTAGTGAAAGCACTGTCATCACACCTCTTTTCCTTCCATCCACCCATGTCCCAGCAGCTCCTCATATGTAACCACTATTTTTAGTTTCTTAAGAATCTTTCCAGAGGTTTACTGTGCATTTAACCAATTTGAATATGTATTCCCTATGGTTCTCAAAGACATCACAACCAAATTCCTGGAGCATGTGGACATGTTACCTTACATAGCTAAAGGGATTTTGCAGATGGAATTAAGGCTACAGACCTTAAAATAGACCTGGTTTATCCTGGTGGGTATGATGTCAGCAGATGGGGCATTAGAGGGAGAAGAGAGAAGAAGAAGGGCTGGCCAAAGAGATGTGAGAAGGGAAGTAAAGGCAGCAGTGATTCAAAAAGTGAGAAGGACTTGACCCACTGTGGCTGAGGTTGAAGGTGGAAAAAGTAGGCCACCTATCCAAGGAATCCACCAGCCTCTAGAAGCCAGGAATGGCTCTCATCTGACGGCCAGCAAGAAAGAACAGTCCTCAGCTGCAAGGAACTGAATCGGCTAAAATTTTGAATGAGTAAGGAAACAGATTCTTCTTTAGAGCCTCCAGAAGCAAAGTTCTACATCCCAGATGGCATTTTGATTTTAGCCAGTGAGACCTGTGTCAGACATTTGACCTACAGACTTGTAAGATTATAAATTTGCATTGTGTTAAGCTACTACATTTGTGGTAATTTGTCACAGCAGCAATAGAAAGTTAATGTACCTCCCTTTATTGTGTGAATGTTACATGCTATAAATACTGATCTGTGCCTTGCTTATTTCATTTACACATATATCTTGGACATCTTCGTATAACAGCTCACATGTAACATTCTCATTCTATTTGTTTTGTGTGTATGTGTGTGTGTGTGTGTGTGTGTGTTTCTCCTCCTGTTTAACAGTTTCATAAGATTTTGTTGGTGGTATCTATCTTACTTTATTTAAACACCTTCCTTTTGATGGATATTGGTGATATTTCCGAACTTTTGCTATTACAGATAATCCTGCAACGAAAAACCTTATCTTCATAGACTAAATTCTCAGAAGTCGAATTTCTTGGTCAGAGAAAATACACCTATTCATAATTTTGATAGATATTCACGACATTCACAAATTACACTCTATAAGGGTTATGCCAATTTGAACTCTTACCAATGATATTTGAAAATGCAAATCATCAAACATAAATGATTTTGCCACTATGAAGAGTTTATAATGGTCTATC
The DNA here is from genome assembly GCF_023851605.1 of Tamandua tetradactyla. NCBI lineage: Eukaryota > Metazoa > Chordata > Mammalia > Pilosa > Myrmecophagidae > Tamandua > Tamandua tetradactyla. The sequence continues at coordinate 51,928,555 of NC_135337.1, forward strand.
ATATACTTCTAATGTGTATATCTCAGGTAATAAGTGAATTTACTCAAAGTTTATTCTGATTTGGATGATTAATTATATGGCCACCCTAATTATTGCTGCCACCTCTACATCCCCTACATCCTTCACTTCTCCTAGTTATTTCCTCCCTTAGAATTTTTGGATGATCACAGTTAACTTTGATAGTCCTTACTCTTATTTTAGAGTATATGGATTATATCTGTCTCCCAGTTTCATAGAAAATAGAAGTTGCAGGAAACTGCAATGTTTTATTTGGTTATATTTTATTTTTGATCTCCTTATTGCTTCTATAAAATTTTTAAAAGGAAGAAAAAGATGGTGGTTATCTATTGTGGTAGGCAGCCTCTAAAATGGTCCCCAATGATCCCTGTCTCCTGGTATTCATGTCTCTCTTCGGTTTGGGCTGGACTTTCTTTCTTCTAACAAAGAGAACATTGTGGAAATGATGAGATGCCACTTCCAAATTAGGTCATACAAATTATGACTCCTCTCTCTTTCTCTCATCACTCACTTTGGGGAAGCCAGCTACCATGTTGTGAGGCAGCACTGCACAGAGTCCCTCGTGAGCGAGTTTGAAATTGGATCTCCAGAGTCCTGCCAAAAGCAGGCTCTGTGAGTGAGTTTAGAAGCAGATTCTTCCTCAGTTGAGCCTTAAAATGAAAAGTCACCATGGCTGACTATTTGATTGCAGTCTTGTGAGATACCCTGAATCAGAATAACCCAGTGGAATCCAGAAACTTCTGGATTCCTGATCCACAAACACTGCCAGATAACAAATGTTAGTTAATTTAAACTGCTAAATTTTAGGTAATTTGTAATCTGACAATAGACATCAATCAATTCACTTCCAAGTTACCTAAACTGCATTAAAACCCCTTTTCCTTGCAGAAATCTCCTATTCCTTTTACGAGCAACATCGTGTCAATGAATTTGCTTATGCTAAATTTAATTTAGGAAAGCAAATGGAGGGGAGAATGACCAGCATTAAACAGCATTTGTTTTTCTCTTTTCATTTTTGTGGGCTTACCTTATTTATGACAATTTAAGGGAAGGGATATAGGTGGAGAGCCATCTTTTCAACTTTTATAACCAGAAAATCCCATGAGAAAATGTAAAGAAATGACATAATCACTTAATTTAAATTATGGTCTATGAAGTTATCAAATTCTCTCTGGGCAACTGAAAGACATTTTTTCCCAATATTCCCCTTCTTTATCATTAGCTACTTCGAGGCAATGAGCATGTATAAAACCCTTTTATTTTAGAATAATTTAAGATTTACAGAAAAATTGCAAAGATAGTACAGAGAGTAACACATATCCCACACCAGTTTACCTTATTATTACCATCTAACATTAGCATGGTACATTTGTTAAAATTAATGAACCAATATCTACCATTATTATTATTATTATTATTAACTGAAGACAATACTATATTCAGATTTTCTTAAAATTTTTTAACTTAATACGCTGTTTTTCTGCTCCAGATCTGATCCAGAATACTGCATTGCATGGATCATCATATCTTCTTCAGTTCTGCTTGGCTATGAGAGTTTCCTTATGTTTTTCTTGGCTTAGGCTTTCCTTGCTTTTGGTGCCTGTTCTAGTTTGCTAGCTGCCAGAATGCTATATTCCAGAAATGGAATGACTTTTTTAAAGGAGAATTTATTATGTTGGAAGTTTATAGTTCTAAAGCTGTGAACATGTCCAAATTAAAGCAAGGCTATAGAAATGTCCAATCCATGGCATCCAGGAGAAGATACCTTGGTTCAAGATGGCCAACGATGTTCAGGGTTTCTCTTTCAACTGGAAAGGCACATGGTGAACATGGTGATGACTGCTAGCTTTCTCTCAAGTCTTCTTGGTTCATCTCCCTGGGGATGTTTTCCTTCTTCATCTCCAAAGGTCTCTGGTTGCATGGGCTGTATAGCTTTTTCCAAACTTGTTCCCTCTTAAAGGACTCTAGTAAGCAATCCCACCTTGAATGGATGGAGACACACCTCCAGGGAAATCATTTAATCAAAAGTTACCACCCACAATTGGGTGGGTCATATCTCCATGGATAATTTAAAAACTCCCACCCAGCAATACTGAATGAGGATAAAAGGACATGGCTTTTCTGGGGTCCATAAATTCAAACGAGCACAATGACCTTGGCGGTTTGAAGAATACTGGTACATTGTATTTTGTGAATGTCCCTTGTACTTGTTTGAAAATATTAAAGCCATGTTTTAACTCTGGTCCAATCTTGTGGAGGCAGCCATTTCTCTTAATCCCTACTCAGTTTTGTAGGTTGGAGACTTGATTAGATTATCCCACAGAGATGTGGCACATCTAATTGTGGGTATGATATTTGATTAGACAGAGATGTGATTCCATCTATTCCAGATCAGTCTTGATTAGATTACCAAAATCCTTTAAAAGAAGAAACATTTTGAAGAGAGTCAGAAACAACAGAGTCTAGAGAAATGACAGAAGCCTCAGAGCCTAGAGAAACTTCACAGAAAAGCTGACACAGGTGTGGACATGTGGAGAACAGAGACACAGATGTTTGGAGATACTTGAAGCCCAGCAGACATTGCCATGAGATGTTAAGCAAGCCCAAACCTGGAGAGTGCCAAGGGAAGCCAACATATAAAAGCCAGCCCTGGAGAAGTAAACTGAGGAACCACCACAGGAACAGAGGCTGAAAGCGATGGAACCCAGGAGAAGGTACCAGCTGATGCCAACCACATGACTACCCAGCTGACAGAGGTGTTCCTGATCCATCGATCTTTCTTGAGTGAAGGTAACCTCTTATTGGTGCCTTAATTTGGACACTTTCACTTCCTTAGAACTGTAAACTTGTAACTTATTAAATCCCCCTTTTTAAAAACCATTCCAGTTCTGGTGTATTGCATTCTGGCAGCTTGCAGACTAACACATCCCTCAATTGAGGTTCATTGTACAGTTTTCTGCTTGCTTAGACTAGGATTGTGTGTTCTTGAGAGGTACCACAGAGGTAAAGTGTTGTCTTCATCACATCATATCAGAAACACATATTATGAACATGACTTTTCACTTTTGCTGTTAACCTTGGTCATTTAGCTGAGGTGTTTCTCCACTGTAAAATTACTCTTTTCCACTCTTTGAACACTGTACTCTTCAGAAGGAACCAGCTATGCTTATATCACATTAGGAGTCAGGTGTTATGCTCCATACCTTTGAGGGTGAAGCATCTACATAAATGTTTTGGAATTATTCTGCGGTGAGATTTGTCTATTCTTGCCCACTTTTAAATTTTTTTCAGTTATTTATTTACATTCGTATGGACTCATGGATATATACTTTATGTGTTTTTCCAATAATATTCCCTCCATGTCCTGGCACAGTATCTTGGTAGTCATTAAAGTTATATGTGACTAAAACACTCTTTCCATCTTGTTTCTTCAACTACCTGTACTTGATCTATTCAAGAAACTATTAAGACATACTCTCTAAGATAGGGTTTAAAAGACCCTTTTCTTTTACTTTTATTTTACTTTCTTTTACTTTAGTTTGGTATAAAAATGAATTGTAAAATTTTGATTTATAAGGCCACATTTTCTTACCAAAATTCTCTATAAAATTTTAGCAGAAGTATGATGGTGTGTAAGTTCTTGCCTTGCTGTACAGCTATGAATAATGCTTTTAACTTAATGGGCCATTTAAAAATTGTTCCTAAATGCTTTACATGGCTGGTAATTAACCAGACAATTGGAGAAGTGTTATAAATAAAATCGGGGTATAGTCCAGTATTCACTCTTGGACCATAAAGACATAGACAATTGGGAGACAAGCGGGAGTTCAATGTTGTGGGAGTTTGAATGAGCTGAACATTATTCTCCAGGGGCTTTGAAGATAATACCAACAGGACACAGCACAGTGCCCTGTAAGCTGGGTTTGGAATGGAGAGGGGGTGAAAGAATGCAGAGAGCGGTGAAAGTAACTCTCTTCTGATTTTCACTGTGAAATCTGGCAAGCATAGGTCTACAATTTTAGTTACATTCTATAAAATATACTTAAACCTGACTGAATTCAAGTCTACAAAAATTTTAAATGTCTTTCCATTTTAATTTGATTTCTTTTAAAGAAATGTTGATATTTTTCTTCCGTCTCTGACAATTACCCTTTAAATATTGTATACCTTGATTATTAAAACAATAAGAACATGAACAATTATAACAAAAAGAGCAAGAAGAGAAAAAATAACAGCAAAAAATAACTTAATAGAAGACCAGGTTAAGAAACAAAAACTTGAGTGCAACAGGATGAGGGAAGATGATGGTGATTTTTTTTTCCCAAGGTTAATACTAAATTGTTAGAATATATAATTTCACATGTACTTTGCTACAGAATTATTTTAACAAATCACCCCAAACCATTTTGATGGTAAAGTCAACATAACATGGAGGTATGAGACAGTGGTATTGGTATTGTGTTTTCAATAAGAAGAAAGTTTTATTTTATGTAAGTATGAGAAAGGGAAACACTGAGCTCTCTGGAACTTAAGAGTCTTATCATATTTGTTCACTGAAAATTGAAACTCTACGAACTTCACTGTACCTCTTTAAAAATACCTGACTTGCCTGCCATGCCAGAGGACCCGGGTTGGATTCCTGGTGCCTGCCCATGTTAAAAAAAAAAAAAAAATACCTGACTTAAAGTGATTTAAGTAGTTTTAATTAAATAATTTAGCATAACAGTAAATGTCCATTTTCTCAGTCTTGGTTTCATTTTTAGTGCTGTAGGTTTTCTGGATGCTTTGCTCTTTTGGAGGAGAAAAGTTTGCATCATTCACTTTTAGAACATACATTTCTTTCCCCAAATTGATTCTATTCTACTGTATTTTATGTTGAGTTGAGCTGGCCAAAGAAATGAAGAAGCAATCTAGTAAACACATGGATATTGCTGTCTGGCCATGTTCATAGTAAACACAGAGATTGGTTCTTATTTTTTTTATTTCCAGAGTTTATGCTTCAAGAAGGAGTGTTTTGGGTGTGATTTGCTCATCTGTAGAGCTAGTAAGCAATCACAAATTAGTCAAATCTCTGCGTGTAGGTATTGAGCATGACAAGCTCTCATAGGTGAAACAGGCTTATTTGCAAGGTAAGAAAACAAAGAGAGTTGAAATAAAACCCTAAACAAGAATTACTCTTTTAAAATTTAGTTTATTATATTGGCACCCTTGAAAATAAATTAATTATCTGAGAACTTTATTGGCATCCTTGAAAATAAATTAGTTATCTGAGAACTCTACCTAGCTGGTTATGTTTTGCTGAGATCTATAGCCTTGTCTCCAGCTGTTTGGTAATTTATGATCAAGCACAATAAGGAGCCTTCCCCAAACTGAAAGCAAGTAAGGCAGATTTCAACATCCTCGGAAAGAACTTGAAAGTGTATGAGTGGACATTATGCTGAGAGATCACTTTAAAACGATGAAATTCTTATGTTTTACTTTTCTACTAATTGAAATGCAAAAGCAGTTTTGCCTAACTATTGTGTCCTATGTAAGCAAGGGTTTTAACGTGATTTTCTGATTTCACTGTGTTTTTCCACAGTGGGGTAAACTAGGATTTGTTCAGTAGCTCTGAAAGACTTAGAGGTATCTCTGGAGCAACCATCTTGATGAAGCTATGAACTCTAGGATTTTCGGAGGCCACCAAAATAATCTTCTGGAATGCAGTGATGATCAGGAAAATATGACTGCCTCAACTACTATTCAAAAGCTGGTATGAGAAAGCCATCATTTTATTTAAATTGAGGAGTTTACTTAATGTCTTTACTAATCTGCATTTTCATCATCCTTTGACATTACCTTTGCTTAGGTTTAGAGGAGCTTTAAGAAATGACCAGGAAAAAAATCCCCACAGCTATAATTGACCTTCATAGTCTTTGCTGGTCATAATTACTCCAGAATTTGGTGCTCATTCTGTAATTTCATGTGAGAAAATAGAGAATAATGTAGACTAGAGGTCAAAACTGGTGTTTTAAGGAGATTTATCCATTTGAGTTTTAATATATCTATAATTTGAATACTTTTACAAAGAGCCAGACCTCTCATTCATAATAGTGCCTTCCATTCTGAATCCTAGATTTAAATTTTCTACCTGGCATATGAAGTTATATGAGCTTACTATCACTTCATCAGACAAGTAGAAACCAAAGCTTATTGTGATAGGTAAAATGAATTGTCTATTGAAATAATGAATGCATAGCTTTCAGGGTTTCTCCACCCTGATATAATAGTTTATTTTGGGGGCATGTTTTCATGGTGGCAGGTCCTTAAAAGGTCTGACAGATGTCAAAGGGAGTGAAATGTGGGTTCTCAGGCTTGTACTTTTCTTTGTGGACTTTGTGTTTTATTTTCATTTGTTCACGTACACAAAGTTTTTTATTCAAGACAAGAGGAAGACAATTTTTCAATGAAAACTGAATTCAGATTAGTATCCCAAATTTTCTTTTATATTTCCTAGCCTTCACTCCTTCTTTTATCATTATATACTGTGAGTACAGATTGGATGTGCTAAATTAAAATAACTAGTAGTACTATTCACTATAATTTAATCATCAATTTCAACCTGTATCGATAGGATATAGGTATTTGGTATTTTCAGTCGTATATTTGTTTGTGCTGTAAGTGAGAAGGGACACTGAGGTCAGCTTCAATTACAGCTTTTTTAGTACTGGTAAATTATCTGGAATTGAAAATTTAAACACTACATAATAATATATGATTTTATCTGAAGCAACATTCTTTGATAACCAATACAGAGCTGTATATTAAAAATATATGGCAAACTGTGCGTGAATTTTGCTAACATTTATTTGGAATACATTCTTCCCTCAAATGTGAATATGTTGAGCACCAGCAGAGCTTCATTTTTTGCTGTCACATTGTGATGAAACTTGCTGTGATGAATTATTAAGACAATGAAAATTAAGCAAGAGTGAAGGCTGTAATTTGAGAAGGAAATAAATCTGCAACTTGCAGAAAGAATAGTAGCTTGGAAGATTTATTCTCTCTTTTAAAATCCCCTGTCACTGTATGGTAGCACTAGACCACAGGATTTGAAGGATGGCTTCAAAATCTCCTCATTGACAACATTTCTAAGTGGTCAACTTTTCAAAGTGTCACTGTGGGAGGCCCTGTGTCTCTCTTTTATCTTTGCCATGCTTTGCAAAGGCTACCCATGGAAATCATGGAGTGGGAAGTAAGAATAGGCTACTTTACAAATCATAGGATTATGTAGTTATGTAAGAAAAGTGAAATAAACATACCCATGCTATTGTACTCCTGGTACTGGCATTTGGGGCAATGAAGGGAGGAAGTTCCAGACTCCCCATAATGAGACACCTATTGTCCTGTTCCTGATCTATCGCCAAGAAAATTAGCTAACAGCCTATACTCATATCTCAGATTGGGATGTAGACAGTGCTCTAATTTGAAAGCTGCCAGAATGTGATATACCAGAAATGGAATGACTTTTTAAAAGGGGAATGTATTAAGTTGCAAGTTCTAAGGCCCTAAAATGTCCAAAGTAAGGCACCAACAAGAGGATACCGTCTATCAAGAAAGGCTGATGAGGTTCGGGGTTTCTCTGTCCTGGTAGGGCACATGGCAACATCTGCTAACTTTCTCTCCTGGCTTCTGATTTCATGAAGCTCCCCCTGGGGGTGTTTTACTTCATCTCCAAGGTCTGTGGCTGCGTGGACTTTGTTGTTCTGGTTGCTCTCTCAGCTCTTTCCAAAATGTATCCCTCTGAAAGCACTCCTGTAAGCAAACCCACCCATTCAGGGTGGAGATGCATCTCCATGGGAACCACCTAACTACAAGTTACCATCCACAATTAGGTCGGTCATATCTCCATGGAAACAATCAAAAAGATTCCATCCAGCAATATTGAAGGAAGATTAAAGGACACGGCTTTTCTAGGGTACATAATAGCTTCAAACCAGCACAGACAGTAATTCCCAAATTATCCCACAATTAAAATTTAAAATGTAAAAATAAAATGAAATAAACACCATTATGCATGCTTTCATTGATGTTTCCCTATAGTTATGGTTTATTAGTTTTTTGATGTATCAGCTTGTAGTAGTGGTCTTTCTACTACATATTTTAGTCCATGGGCTATAAAAAGCAGTGTGAGATGAACACTCTATATAAATGGAATGAAAGACCATATCATTTATTGGGTGCCTAATACATGCTCAATAATGCCTTGGCAATTATTTTTAATATGAGTATCTTTATCCCATTTCATAGATGAGAAATATATACTCTGAGAACTTAGATGACATGATAAAGGTAGGGCAACTAGTCAAAGGTGGCATCAAGATTTGAAGGCCTATCTAACAAATTTTTCTTCTAGTATTATGTACCATTCTGTCTTTCAAGCAAACAAACAACTATTTGGGGAATTGACTGGCATCAGAATGCCTAAGTTCAAGTGCTGGCCCCTTCATATGGACCAGTTCCTAAGGCTTTCTGAGTTTCATTTTTCTCATATTATTTGCCATGAATCAGTGTAAAGGGAGTTCATCCAGTGTGACAAGAGGACATATAGAAGGTGTTCTGCTTTGCTAGCTGCTGGAATGCAACACACCAGAGACGGATTGGCTTTTAATAAAAGGGGATTTATTTTGTTGGTTCTTCAGAGGAAAGGCAGCTAACTTTCCACGGAGGTTCTTTCTTATGTGGAAGGCACAGGATGGTTTCTGCTGGTCTTCTCTCCAGGCCCCTGGGTTCCAACAACTTTCCCCGGGGTGACTTCTTTCTGCATCTCCAAAGGCCTGGGCTGAGCTGCAAGTGCTGAGATGAGGAATGCTGAGCTGCTAGGCTGTGCTACATTGCATTCTCTCATTTAAGCACCAGCCAATTAAGTCAAATGTCACTCATTGCAGCAGACACGCCTCCTAGCTGACTGCAAATGTAATTAGCAACAGATGAGATTCACGTACCATTGGTTTGTGTCTGCAGCAACAGAACTAGGTATGCTCACCTGGCCAAGTTGACAACTGAATCTGACTAACACAGAAGGTAATGGTAAAAATGCAGGTTATTTGGTATATTTGATGGGGAGGCAGGTAGAAATTATCAATGAAATATGAAGCCAGATCATCTTTTGAAATAGTAGGAAGATTTGTGATTGTGAATTTAAAATGAAGAGCTCTGCACAGAGGAGTGTTTTTCTGCAGCCGCATTCACTTGACCAGATGCAGGGCTAGTTTTTAACCAGGCTGGCATTGCCAGGCTTGTAAAATGGAGTGAGCTGAGGGTGTATAAAAGGGAGAAAATATAAAGATGAATCATCAAGGAGGGACATGAGAGCACTGGAGAGGAGGAGGAAGTATATGAACAAATGGCAGTGTCAATTAATTGAAGGTTTCAGTGGAGGCCTAAGAAATGTTGGCGTAAGGCAATAGAGAGAAAAGAAAACACCAATGAGATAAGAATCCTTTTAAGTGCCAAGGATACAGCAGCAGAGAAAACAGTGAGGTAGAGATTCCTAATATTTTTTATACTGAAAAGGGATCCTTGTTTGCCTAAAAGTTTGTTAATACTGGTCTTAGAATAGTACAATTTTTGTATTACTTAACAATTTAATCAAGGAGTAGAAAATTAAACAATCCACTGTGTATCTAGACTCCAGGGGCGGGGAGGGCATTTGTTTCCAGAGATGTGAGTCTCTTGAAGACAATCTCAAATGAAACGAAAGTTCATCAGAAAATATTTATTAAGTATCCATGTTCATGAACAGCACCTCCTAATTCATTTTCTGCTGGGAATAATTGGGCAGTTGGGGAGGAATATAATGCAATAATAAGAGCCAAACAAGCATTTTAAATTTTTCTGTGCATTGCATGCAGAATATTTGGAAGTAATTAAAGTTCAGTCCATGCTTCCTGAGATGTTATCCCTGACCTGAGTGATTTTACAATCTAATGGGGAAGAAAAGTGTGTTCAAAAATCACCATAACAACAGACATGAAGTGACAGGTGTCAAAATTTAAGTATAAACAGAATACTAGGGAAGCCCCAAAAATGGTGTGATTAATTTCTACTCATGGTGACTGAAGACTTCAGAGGCAAGATACCATTTTAGCTATATTTTGAAGAATTTATGAAGGCCAGACTGGGATGCAAGAAAAAAAGAGGTATTTGGAAAAATATTCCTGGCTCAGGAATGGCACAGTGGAATGCAGGATATTTCGAGGATTTACGCACACATCAGGTGTTTGAACTATCGCCATCTTTGGAAGAGGAGTGAAGTTGTAAAGCTGTGCCCTGGACACAGAGTTTTCTTTAATGTGCATTTGCTGGAAGATGAGAGATATGGACGACTCAGAAAAGATAAGCCTTTTTTTCCCCCTAACTGAAGGAAAGTGAGAGTATTCCCTTCTTAATGAATATGTCCTCTGGGCATTTGGGTCTCTAACATTAGAAACCTTTGTTTTGATATAAACATGGGTGTGATGCAGTAAAAGAATGTCTTTTTTTTGGTCTAGACCTCACAATGTATCCCACTCTTGATTGATACTTTTGGACAATGTTGTGAGACTTTATTGAGAAAAATTCAAGATTCCTTCTAAAAATATAGATAGCTTTAAAAATATATCATCAATTGCTTTCCAATATTTGTCCAAGTCCTTATGAATTTTCCAGAATAAAACAAAATAGGCTTTGAATATTTTATGGTGAAAATGGAGGATATATGCTAACTTAATTAAATGCCTTTGATATATATTTAAATATATTTTTATTAATTCTTTAGCATCTTTCATAAGTAGATAATATTTTAATCACTTTAATATTTTTCTAACCTATTGCAGATAAACAAAAGTACTAATTTTACTTTAAAGATCCTCATATGTGTTGCATGCTATATTTACTGTGTTCTTAAAATCCATTCTTGCTATACTTTCTTACTTGGTAGGTTGTTTCAGTTTTAATTAAGAAATATAGAGAGATGTGCAGCTTTGTTACTTATGGTTGTGGGGCTAGAGTGAGAAATTTGACTTCAAATGCGTCCAATAAATTTAATACACTATTGGCTACATCTATATATATTTTCAATACCTCCAGTTAACTAATATCACTAACTTTCAAAACAGTTCCAAACAGTATTTTGCTAGAAACTGCTCATTGAAAATATGCAAAATATTTGACCCTCAGTAAATCTCAGTAAAAGGAGCAATCAAGAATTTGATTCCACAGTGGGACCTAGCCTCTAAAATTTTACCACATTAAGATTTGCACTGGTTAATATATGCATTAACTAACTGGTTAGATAATGTGTGGTTCTATGTAGCCCAGTGGGTATTTTAATTTTCTGATGGAGAATTATATGAAACCAAGGTTTTTTTTTCTGGTTATCTTAGCTGCTGTGTAGCTTTCAGAATTACTAAGGACCTACAAAGGGAATAACAGAGAGAGTTCACAACTTCCTGTGCCTCTAGAGATTGTTTCCTTTACTGAAAGTGTTCGGTGTATATTTAACCAGAGCAGTAAATTGGTGAGATGGTGAGATAGAAGTGGAAGCTTTTGTCCTCTAGTAATACGCTGTGGTGTGTTATATATTATCAATTCAAGTGTGTTTGTGTGTGTGTATGTGTGTGTATAATATGTAATTTAGCATGGGGTGAAATTGCAGTTTATGAAACTCCTTTTATTCTCTTATGTGGCTATTAGAAAAAGATTTTTTCCCGAGTTAGAACTTCGATGTTTGTACACCTTACTCTCTGTACTGTACCATTCTGACTGATGAAGGATTGTGACTTTATTAGCCCCACATGGAGAAATTCCCCAGAGAGTAGCTGTGCTTTATGGCATTTATGATTGCAGAGTAATCCTCTTTGGATTTTATTGATAATGAGAGCTCATTCTGGTAGATAAAATCCAGCCACTGTTGAAATAAACCAAATGGAAACAGATACGAAGAATTGGAAAACGGTACAAACAGTAAAATCAAGGTATTTGTGCAGCCTTACTCTCCTTTGATTCACGTTCCCCAGAAACCTACTTATACGAGAGAGACTAAATTACTGTAATTAATGCTGAGCTCTGCTAAGCGATTTTACCTCACTAAACTAAGAACTGTAAGCCTTTAAGTGATTGTAATGTGTGTGTGTTTCTTACATGTGTGCAAAGATATTTACTGACTTGCAATTTCCCTTTTCTAGGACAAATTATTTTGTGGGTTAGAGTAGGGTGTGTTTAAACTCTGAAAGTATGTTGGAATTTATACAATCTGTGTAGGCTTGATCTGTTCCATTGCCTAAATCTTACCCTAAATTCAAGTTGCCTCTTGTCCACGTGATTGGTGAAGTCACTGGCCTGAGTGGGAGAATGCAGATGGCAGGATTAGAAGGACAATGGCATTTTCTCTGAAAGTAAATCTGTGAAGTACAATATGCTCTGGCTCTCATGGGCCAAAACTAGAAGGCAGAGTTCACCTACTTACTGAGTTACTATTCAGTGGCTACCTATTAAGTGCCATGTGTTTTGTATTAATTGTTCCTAATCTTCATAGCAGCCCTGCTGGGTAGTTAGTATCTTTGCCATTTTTATACCTGAGAAAATGGCGACTTAGTCAGATTAAGTAACTTGCCCCAAATTGAATTATTTTGGAGTACCTGGCTCCATCTTGCCATTTCAGGAAAAATTTTATTAGGAGAATTACCAGGCTGAACTGTGGTCAACTGAGGTGCTGTATTAGTTTTCAGTTGCTGTGTAAAAACATCACAAACTTAGTGACGTAAAACAACACACAATTGTTATTTCACAGCTCCTTTGGGATAATTAATAAATGTTTATATCTAGAATATACTGTTATATTTATAATTTTTATAACTATATCAATTATTTAATTATATATACAAACATATATGCATTAAAAACCTAATCATGAGCGTGGCATCCTATCACCTTTGCCATCCTTGTATTCTTTTGGTTAAAGTTAAGTTGTGGTCCTGCCTCTACTCAGGAAAGAGGAAAGGATCTTACAAAGATACAGATTATTTGGGATTCCCCTGGAAGTTTGACTGTTGCAGGAGCCTATAATTGGAGCACAGCACAGTTATTAGGGTATTTATTCATCCTTTGAAGTCTTCCTTTACTTCAGTTTTTTAAATAATTTATGATTAATCCTGTTTTACTTGAATGCTCTTGAAGGCTTGTAAATGCTTGTAAAAGACATTCAATAAAATAAAATAAATTTAATAGAATAAATAAATAAATAATTTAATAAAGTAAATAAAATAATATAATACAATAAAAATTAGAACAATGTTGCTGTTCTTGCTTTGAACGATTTCTGAAGAGTAAGTTATACAATTTCATTTATATATGGCTGTTTGTGTAAAATATTGAGGAAAATTAGCATTCTAGTACAAAATCATTCTAGAACATTGAAAAAAAAGCCGATGACAGACAGAAGATTATGAGTTGTTCTACCTTCAAAACTGTAGGTGTCTGTTCTTTGTTTTAATAACACAGAATCAAAAAAGGTTTATCCCAAATGTGTAAGCCCAGAATTTTCTTTTCTTTGTCTGTCTTTCACTCTTCCACTCCTCCCCCTGCCCCCTTACCCTGGCCATGTTGTAACTGAAAAGAGCAAGGCTGAGAGACTTCTGCTTTTTGTCTAGCTCTACTACTAACGGGTTTTATTTTCTTCCCATGTAAAATGAGGAAGGTAATTGAATCAAAGATTCTACTGCAAGGAAACATATGCAGAGAGGGCAATGCAGATGCAGCAGCTAGCATCTCACAGGTGTCAGTCATTTGTTAAAGTCACAATAAAATGTCTGTTTTCCATATACAAAAAAAGAAATAGGTTCCATTCTCACAGAATAAATCTATCACTGATAAGCTGACTGAACCTAATTACACACGCATATGGCATCTATAAATCAGAATGCCAATACTCAGTTGCCACTGGAGCAATATCTGACTAAACAAAACTGGAGTAGGGACTTCTGGGGGTAAATGTATTCGGTTAGTTTTGTAAAAGCCAGAATGAAAAGAGGATGAGAACTGGGAAGGGCTCTTCCCACAGCTTGGGAAAGCCTGATGCAGCATCTACCAATAGGCAGAGCTATCACTATTTATTGGAATCCAGTGCCTGTCCTCTGAACAAACACCTACAGTTCCTTCTCTTTGGGCATCTGCTTTCTATGACCTCTTCTGTCAGGATAGCATATTTATTGCATTTAAGCTGATAGAGTGTTTCTTTGCTTTTGTTTGGAGAAACATCCTATTCCTGCTTGTATTCAGAAGACCCTGTGCTTACATCATTATGATATGTAATATCATATCATGTCACCATACCGTGTCAATGATATTGCACCAGTATAATATTATGATATAAAATGTGCTTAGCCCATATATTGTCTCATAGCTTTAGGCTTTTCTGGAAAATTCTGTTTTGATTTTTGATCAGTTCAATTGTTGAGGGAAAGGAATGGCTTTTACTTGAGTTTATTCCCAGATTCTGAAGATAATTATCTTTACTCCCCGTATGAACCCTCAACTTTTCATTTTGAAAAGTGTATGACTCATTTGCATGGATTTCACTACTTTTATTTGTCGAGAATTCTTTCCCATTAGGCAAAAAGTACAGACTTTCACCTCTTACCTTTTTGGTATGTGTCCTCTCTTTGCCTCTTTTACTGTATTATTTTGTCTCTATTATTAAGAAGGTAATTAAGGTAAGAACAGGGATCCGTCTCTTTGTTTACTTTTAAGACCTCACTATAATAATCATCATACCATAACTATAATAATCACTACAATAAAGTACTAGTTGTTAATGGTATTTTACAAAAGGTCTGTATAATTACTTTTGGCCCCAAGAGCACTGTAGAAATGTAAACATGGATTATTATTTGTGAGTTTTAGATGACATAATTAGCCTTTAGACAGACTCAACTTTTAAAATAATAACTAATATTAATATGAATGCATGTTTCAGTCACTGCTAAGCATTTTATTAGCATAAAATTATTACTATACATACATGCATGTGCATGCGCGCGCACACACACACACACACACACACATCCCTATTATTCCTATTTTATAAATGAGGAAACTGAGGCTTATGGAAATGAAATGTTGTGCCTAGAGTCGCAGAGGGTGTGAGTGACAGGACAGACCTAGAATGCAGGCATCATCCATCTGACCCCATGCTTTCTCAACACTGATTCCTCACAGTCAGTAAGATGGACTCTGTAACTCAAACCAAAACTGTTGGGATCCTCAGTCCTACATTAACTTTAAAGTATGGCCTTCATACAAAATCCTAGCAAACCTTTGGTGAAAAGAAACTTGGCATTTTGTTTAACCGTAATGCAAGTCCCTTTCGAGTCCTAACAACATTTAGAGCTGTGTGTCTATATGTTCAACTGGGAACAATATGCTGTTTTCTCACACCCCCTCTGCCCCTGGCCAGTGTTCTCCTGTTAGCATGAAGATGAAAATATGGTTTAGCACTAAGAGTGCTCTGCTAGGAATACAGTGTTGGTCTCCAGGAATGGTAATAACTATAAAGCTGCTTAGCATATTAAAAAAAAAACTCCTGATATTTTAAATACAAGAGGGAAAATGGGATGTTTTGTAGAAAACTGAAATTAGCTTTACACTTGAAAAGCAATTTAATATGATCAACCTGCCCTTCCAACAATAATCACCAAGACCTAATGTCTTCTTTGATGGTCTTACACTTTGTACAATTAACATGCAGTTAACAGCACAGTGTTGCTAAGATTCAAATAGCAAAAAACCAGGCTATGCTAGGTCTCTACTCTGGATTTCTGACTCTGCTTGTCAAGCACTTTCTCTAATTGCTTCTTCCTTTGGCTAATGGAAATTGTCAATGGAAGTGCTTCATTGAGTTTATTCTATGGTTTCGTAACTTTCTTCCTGGGTATGAGAGGAGGAATTTCATTCAGTGGAACAAATCAACTTGGAAGCAGAAAACATGGATTTACATGCTAGTTGTCCTGACAGTAGCTGAATAAAGGGAGAACTCATTTCTATTTCTTTAGGTCACAATGCTGCCGTCATTACACATGAACAATGCACAGGTAGCCCAGTCCAGGAGAAAGAAGCTGAAATGAAGAAAGATGCTAAAAGTGATCTCTTTTGCCTGTTTTATCTGTAGATAAATAGTAAAATTTTGACTGTGATAGTCAGAAATATAAAAATGCCCCAGGGAAAGGCCTTTGACATGTCTTTATGAAATTCATAATAATTGTTTGAGAGTGAATTTTTAATTTGTTTTCACCCAGTAACCAATTTTTTAAAAATTCTTTCTCTTTTTTTTCTTGCTAAGAGAATGATTCTTCTCCAGTTCAGACTAAATTTCTTAAATTATTCAGGTTTTTGACATCTCAATCTATATTGAGTCATGTTGTAGACATTAGTTGGCTTGCTTTTTAAACCACCGTCCCTCTTTCTACTGATAAGAGGAGAGTGATTTTGATTTAGAGGACCAATATCATTGGATATGATGTGATAGGGCAATGAGTCAGTGGTCTTCCCAGCTCCAGCCAAAGGGCCCATGACCTAAATTAACCCATCTAGATTCTCTTTCCTTAGAATCTGACTCTTTAGGTGAGAATCAAAATGACTAAACAGGGTTGAAGCTAGATGATCTTGCTTGCACCACCGCAGAGACTGCTCATCAGTTCTTTTTTTTTTTTTTTTGATGTGTTCACTCACTTTAATAACAATATGTTTACCATGTTATCACCGTGGAATGTAAAGTCAGACAAAAAATTTTCACAAGAGCAGCAAAGCATTCTGTAGTATATCAAATCTGTATATAATCCCTTGCCAAACCAACTTGTTCATAAATCACTTATCACCTTCAATATAGGTAATGTGTTTTTTTCAACATTTGTGAATCTGATAGAGAAAATAAACAAATATTATACACATTTCAAGTCCTCATTTTCTTTTGATAAGCACTTTACATACTTCTATTTCAAGATGACATTTAAAAGTTATAACAGCAATAAAAATACAATTCTGCAATTATGAAAGAGTTAAATTGAATCCATAATTAAGTTATTCTCATGTTTATTAATAAGCATGATTCTAGAATAAATACTACTTCTAAGCAGCTCTATTACCAGGTTTTAGGTTTAGTTTAAACACGCATATATTCAGTTGTGGGAGACATTACCATGTTATATTCCATGCACTTTTCTGAAAGAGTTTTTTAAAGAGTCAACCATCCCTGGAAACCCAAATGTGAAACAAATGCAGAAGGTAGGCAGAAAAAAATTAAATTAATTTGGGTAAACAGTATTCTTACATAACAGCAAAACAATGTGATATTCTGCCTGCTTTTTTTTTAAGAGTTAATTTCACCTGTAAGAGTTCAAGAATGTGGACATTTTACCATTAGCAAGATAATCTGAATGACATGTTTCTTTTGTGCTAACTTGATTTCCCTGAATGACCTAGTTAGTGAACTTGTCACCAATAATTTGGTCACCAGACAAACCAAGCCTGATAGAAAGGAAGCCAATATTCAAAATATTGTGTTACTGTCTGAATGTACTCAATTTATTTTCAGCATATATGTGTAACCTCAATTTGAACTGTCTTAACCAAAGCAAATATCACCAGCAAGACCACGGCATCATCTCTTCTTCTAAAGTTAAGATTTTGCCCAGTATTCTCAATACTTGGAATCGCCCATTCCAGGAGTCATCGCTCCCACAGCAAAGCCTTGGGCTGCAACATGTATGTGAATCAGGTGAATGGACATTTTAGTATTTCCCCTGTGCTTTGGTTTGTACAATCCGTATGCAACAATTGCTGCAAAACCTGCCATCCCAGTAGGGACAAATGGTGTCTGTCTAACTTTTTGGATAAGTTTAGATCCCTGATCTTCATCATATGAAGATAGAGAAACATCTGTGTTGGTTGACATAATGATTGGTTGAAGAATCTTCCACTACCAATGACACCCATTAAAGTCTCACCGGCATTTGCTCCCAGCCTACGGGTTTCCTGCTTATCAGTTCTTGATGCCAGATACCTACAATGCTTTTCCTGAATTACTTGATCTCATATATGTTTTTCAATTGTTCCTTTTAATTCTATGTTCTACCCCATATCCATCTTATAAATGCCCTTAGCCAGCTTGGTTTCAGTTGTCTGCCAAAGATTCAAACTGATATAAGAACATAGTTGAATTGTTTATCCATATTTACCTACAACTTTTAGGCCCTAAATGTTGCTTACAGTTATCTTTCCATGTTGATGCCTATATGTCTCTGTCTTGGTGTCTCTCATGCAGATTCTTTTTGTTCTCTTCCTACTGTGACTTTTGTACAAAAGAGTTTATTAAATTGTTGTGGGGCCTATCTTGAAAACTGGATGGAAAGAATGGATACAATTTATTTTCTATTGATCAGCTTTCCTCATAACTCATCCAGGTGGATAATCTCTTTGTTTCTCTTTGTAGCTGTGAAAACTGGAAAGTGCTTAGGGCAGTACTTAGAGCCTTCCTAAATGTTTGTTAACTCTTAATCACTTTGAAAGTTCTCATAAATTATTAAGGTATTTACACCAACTCTAAAAGACAACAACATATTAGAGCTTTATCAACTTTTTCCAAGAGCTTCTCTTCATACTGTAAATCTCAAATTTTTTTTTATATAGAACACCTTGTTGATGTCCTCTTCTTCAATTTGTTAACTGGTTTAAATTAGCCTAACCTTAATAAGTCAGTGATTGCAGCAGTTGCTCCAGGATCACCTTCATCAATGTCATAAAATTTTGTTTAGCAAACTTTCTTGTTTAGAAATCTTTTAGCAAGATCCAAATATTTGCATATATTTATGTTGTATATTTATATAGCTTCCATTTTTTGCAATTAACCAAATGGACTGTGCCAAAACAGGCAAGACTTGTGCTAATACTATGAGGGTTGGATGTTAGTATGTCTTTTTTTTCTGTGGGAACTAGAAGCCATAGAAATGCAGATAATAAATAGGGAATAATCCACTTATCAAAACCAAAAGTTACTCAGAACATCATTTGCAATAACCTTGGAATATTGATTGATGCCCGAAATTGATTAAAAGAAAACAAATTTTGAGCCGAAACTTCTTGAAGGAACTTCAGACATTCTGAAAGTTCCTGAAACGGATCTTGAACTGAAACTTCAAGTCATCTGCGCCATCTTTGATAAGACTAGTGTAAGTAAAAGCACAAATGCCTATAGCATCCATATCACACCATGAAACTTAGAAATGAGATAGCCAAATTCTTCCTGATTCTGGTTTTAAACTTCCAGTAGTATCTCTACATTACTGGATGATTTTTCTTTAGGTGTCTCAGCTGTCACTGAACACCTCTGGCTATTGAACCTCACTATCTAGCTTTTCTCCCTTTGGATAGCTATGGCATAGATTGATTTCTAACCACTATCTTGGGTAGGAGGAAAGAAGAAAATAAATGAGCAATCTTTCAAAATGTGTGACAACAGCCCAGAAACAGTAGCTTTTCTTTATATTAACTGGTGGTCAAATCCTGTGTCTAGTAAGCACCTTTAAATAATCTATCTGACTGCTGGGGAAATGGTAATTTATCTTACACTTTGGGTGTAGTGGTCAGTTATATAATGAATTTTATTATACATTTGGTTCAATAACTCTCTTGAAGTTTTGCTTAATTAGAGTTTTGTATCTAAAGTGCTAAGTATTCATGATTTACCTATATAAATTCTAAAAGACAGTGAGGACTGGAGAACTGGATGGGTACTATATGTCATTGATACTGCCAACACATTTTTCTTTTGCAGAAAAAAAAATGCTAGTTTCTTTTTTCCTCTTTTCCTTATTCGATCTCCCTAAATATCAAGTCCATCTTCTCCCTTTTTCCTTTTTCTCCCTTTCTACAATCTGCTCCCCTTTTCTTTGTCTCTTCTACATTTGAATCCCCATTTCCTTAGTTATTATTGTTGGGTTCATAATTATTAGTACTTTCTCCAGAGTGGGGCCATGTATCAGTTGGCCATTTTTAGTAAGTTCTAACACTGTCAGGCACTCTGCTAAGTACTTTGACATGTACTCCTTCCAACAACCATGGGAGGTGGGTGCTATCATTAGTATTCCCATTTTAGATATTAGAACTGAGATAAAGAGAACTAGGTGGCAAGTGTCAGAGCTAGAATTTGAACCCAGACAATCTGGCTGTAGATTCTATGATATTTATAAACTTTCCTATGGAAACTTTCATTACATAAGAAAAAAATTATAGTTGCTTACCCCAAAGATCTTGCAACTTAATGAATTTTAATGATCAGGTATAAGTACAACCTTGGAAAATGTTATTTTCCATAAATTTTAGATGATTAGAAAAAAAGATAAATTTGCTTTTTTTTTTTTTTTTTGCTTGCTTTGTACATTGAGAATAGCAGCAAAAAGGTGTTCATTTATTTACTTTTTTAATATTAAGAATCCATATAATCCCCTTTTGGGACTCTTGAAACTTTCATTTCTTTTATGCAGACAAAAAATGCAGCTGAGAAATCTAAATATGTATTTAAATGTAGTGAAAATTATTATTCATTTTCCCTAAGTAAGCCTTCTATTATTCCTCTGGAATTTCTCTTTTCCTTGTAATGGCTCTTTTGTTGGTGAGATTTTCCTGAGTTATTCATTGACAGCTGCAAAACTGCCTTGCCAAGATAAAAATGAAATCTGTATTTTGAGAGATACTTATTTGTTAAACATGAGGATTTATTTAGTTGCCTGTTTATAACAGTTCTAGAGAAATCTAACTTTAGGAATATATTTTTATCTGAATCACTATTAAGGATTCATTATAGTTTCCCTGCTTAGGATTTATTCTCATATATCTGTAATATCCTCAGCAATTAAACACTTACAAATTGGACTTACTCTTTTTTTTTTTTTTTTTTTTTTTACTTTCCTCATATCTTTCGTTCTCAATATCTTCCCACATTCTAGTAGATAAATAATCATGTGGAAATTATCTGTGGAACATCATTTAGGAACTTAACACAGCAGCTGAACTTCTCAAATCAGCATTCATGGAGCTCAGCAGCCTTGCTCCATCTTGAGCTTACCTTCTTTTACTTCTCAAAATATGTCTTCTCTAGTATTGATCATTGCCTACTCAGTTCTTACGTTAGCCTGGGGTGGTGTTTGGTTTGCTAAAGCTGCTGAAATACTATATACAGGAAATGGATTGGCTTTCACAAAGGGGATTTATTAGATTAGAAATGATAGTTTTCAGACCATGAAAATGTCCAAATTTCAAAGGCATCCAGATAAAGATACACTGACTCTGAAGAAAGGCTGATGGCATCCAGGGTTCCTCTATCACACAGAAAGGCACATGGAACATCTGCTAGCCTTTCTGTCCAAAATGTCTCTGGGCTTCTGTGTGTCCTTGCTTGTTCCTCCCCAGGGTATTTCTGTCTCTCCTACCTTCTCTAAGCTTTGAGCTCTCTCCAAAATGTCTCTCTCCTTTAAAGGACTCCAGCAAGCAGATTAAATTGACCTTGAATGTGCAGGATCACATCACCATGGAAACAACCTAATCAAAAGTTCCCACCCAACGATAGGTCTACCCCCATAAGATAGAAGATTCCATGTATGGGTGGAGATCCAGGCAGGCTTTTGGTTGGCTGAGGCTTCTGAATTTCCTGACATATTCTTCCTATAGGACGACATGGCCTTTCAAATTGGCCTCCATGTGTTAAAAAAGGAGAGAGTCTGACCCCCATCCATTGGTCCGTTTCAGATAAGGTTGGAGACAGGAAATAGGTCCAGGTAAATATGAAATGATTAGCTATGCATCAGGTTATCTGGGTAATAGACCCTCCCTTCAGCTTTCTCAAACTCTCCTTTCTCATCTGCCCTCCCGTGACAACCATTACTACTTATCCCCTTGCCTTTATGATCCCATTAGCTATGAGCTCTACCTTCTTGCCTTTAATAATGAAGATGGTATGAGGCAATAAAACCTGCTAGACACAGGTAGCTTGACCTGGAGCCAATTAATGTGAGTCCTAATCCCTGTTCTACATTTTATTGCTGAATTGACCTAGTCACATAAAATGTAAAGCATATAAAATGTCTTAAGCTGAGTTTTCTTTTCTGTAAAGTGGGGAGAAGGGATATTCTGAGAATGTGTTGGTTTGGAGGCCTCATAGATCCCCTGTACTCGTGGATACCTTTATGTTGTTGAGCAGTTGGCAGTGACGATTAAAGGACGAGTAACATAAGTGACACCATAATCTCTCTTGGGCCTAGTGAAAGAAGGTGTTTAGGAATTTATTTCCCCCTGGCCCAGAGAAGAGGCTGGGGACAGTACCCAAGAACCTTGGTAGTAAATACTGGAACATGGGAAATTCTGCAGATAGCCTGGTATACAGAAACCTCAAATTATCTGGGGTGGTTGAGTAGATGGACATTAATATGCTTCAATGTTTCTAATTCTTATAGTACATGAAAAATTAAGGAGTAGCTAAAAAGCTGGGTTAAGTTCAACCTTCCTTTGAGGTAGGGGACTTGGAGTAAATGAAAGTCTTCTGTCTCATGACTTAAATGGAGATTGGTTTCCTACCAGCTGATCCCTGATGGCTTACTTCCATAATTCACTGGATTGCCCCTATTTCAGGCATCCCAGTCACTGACCCAAGTCACAATTAGCAAATAAATGCAAATATCAGGTCATTTAATAGGAGCCGACTAATAAATGAGAGAAAAAACAAGCAGAACACCCCAAAGAGGTGGCCTCTAATGTATATGAACTACTGTAAGAGAAATATAGAAATGAACCAAATAGAAAATATAATAATGATGATATCACCTCGGGAGGGAGAGGCAGTGCTCTCTAAATACCTGTTTGCTCGTATATTTAACTAGTCCTGACCGCTGGATCATGAACTGATCACTACTCCAGATTGGAAAAGCAGATGAGATGGAGAAGGGTCACCTCATTTATAATGAGTTGTTGCGTGTGTGAGAAAAAACAAAAGCAAAAGCATTTTGTTGTATTAAAACATTGACATTTCAGTTTATCCATTACCATGAGATAGCCAAGTGCTGCTTTGGCAAATGCTAATGTTCCCTCTTTGCATTTGGTAGTCTTAATATGTGGTCTATCATTCAATACACCATAGATGATTAAAGAGATTTTAACATTTCAGCTGATATTCAGGTTCTCATGCCCTGTTAAGTAAGTCTTAGGGTAATGCTTCTCAAACTTGAAGGAAACATCTAGGGATCTTGTTAAAAGTCAGATTATGATTCAATACATATGGGATACCCTTCGATAGTCTGCATTTCTAACAATCTCCCAAGTGACACTAATGCTGCTGGATGTTGGGCTTCACTTTGAGCATGAAGGTCCGAACAGATATGTAAAAAGGCGCTTTTACCTGTCTTCTCAGAAGCTTCACAAGTAGACAATACTCTAAAAAACCCTAATAGGACTCTGGGCAACAAAGTCTAGGCTTTTCCCACTGAACTGATGTGTGTTTGCGTGCCCTCATGGTGGAGGTGACCAATCACTTCCTCTTCCTCTTCCTCCTCCTTCTCCCTTCCTCCTCCTCCTCTTCTTCTCTTCCTCATCCTTGTCCTGCTCCCCCCCTCCTCCTCTTCCTTCACCTAGACCTTTTCATGCTTCTCTCTGTCCTTGCTCTTCCAACCTTAGTAGTTGGCTTAGGGTGGAGTGTAGTCTGCCTGAGTTTGGAGCAGAGCGTGTCACTTAACTTGCCCCTGTCCACAGTTTTTAATGGTTTAGAGACATATGTCCTGAGTGTGAAGTCCTCCATGGCAACACTCATTGAATAAATTATTTGGCATGACGTATTAGCTATTTTTTTAAGCAATTACAGAACCTATTCCAATATACTCACCTATTCAGCCAGAGTCTATGACGTATGGGCTATAAGTAAGAACAACTGCAAAATCTAGGAAAATTAGACATTCTATTGGTTGTCACCATTTCTTAGCCCCAGAGAGTCATTATTGCTGCAACATTGCCATGGTAAGCCCTATTTTAATATTTTATTTCACTTTTCTCCTGAGGCAGTCATATCATTCCCAAAATACATCCCTATTTTCTGGTTATTCATCAATTTTTTAAATAAGCAAAGCAAGTTTGCCAACTGCTTCTCCAAAACTTGGTGGTAAGTCTAGATTTAAGGAAACAGGTAATTTTTCACTATCATGAGTTAAAACTAACTATTGTGAATCCCTTTATTATATCCAATAAAAGAATCAAGTGTTTAGATATATAGTCTGAAATAGGAATGTGAAAGATCTCTTTTGAGTCCAGGCTTTATAGGGAATTTCACAGAAATTAATCTTTCCACACTCTTTTCATTTCTGACTATTTACCCCTTCTTACCTGCATCTTCTCAAGGATTTTAAAGTATTTTGACATATTCTTGCAAACCCAGATTCATTACATCTACCGATATTCACCAAACCACCAGTGGCTTTTGAAATATCACACTCACCTTCATGTACTAGTTCTCTTTCAGGTCATGACTGTTGTTTTAAATCAGCTAGTTACAGTTCTAGGACTTTTAATCAGTCTGAAACATCATTATTTGATGCATCAAAATTATTAACAATCCCAGAAATTCTCCAGGATATGCCAGATATGAGTTACCAATCAATACATTTGAGTTCAAGAGATATTATCATTGTTTTATTTTCTCTAAATCAAATTAAATCTGAAATACCACCTGTGAGTATGGTGAAAATTTCAAACTTGGATTCAGAGTGGTCTCTTTCTCACCCCAGAGTCATATAAAAATCCAGAAGACTACAAATTGGCTAGAAAAAAATGGTAGGAGAATCCGTAATTTCCATTCCCTCTTAGTTTCTATGGCGATGCTGAGACCATGCAATAATTTGAAGGCAGAAACTTCAAATGGCCCATGACCACCTTGGGTATAGCTATTCTTGAGTGTCTGGAGCCTTGGTATAGCCACTACATGAAAATTTCCCTCTGAATCATGCGACCTCTACAAATTCTCTGACTTATGATCCTGGTACATTTTATTTAGGAATTCTAACCTCAGCAAAACATATTCTGTTTCTAGTCTTGGGGAATCTTTTCTTCCTCAAGGATCAGTAGCCTCTTCCTCTATCTCTTTTTAAGCAGTTTTCTTTACCTTCTTCCCTGAGCAGATGGAAGAGAAGTTAAGAGAGAGAAAAGTGATGGGATATGGTCAAAAAAATAGAGATTGGGTTTTTATAGAAGTCTGATCCCATATGTGGTCTCAGGTGAGTAGACAGAATACACACACACACACACACACACACACACACACACACACAGACATATATGGGTGAGGAGTAGGTGGGTCCTATGGTGGTTAAGGCCAAATAAGTGATTTTTTTATTGCTTTAATTACTAAGTAATATTGGAAGCAAAGTACTTTGCTGAGAATTAAGATAGAAAAGTGTGGGCAGAAAGAAATGAATACTTTAAATAGTCATTTAGAAAAATGGTATAATAATTAGACTAGCAATGTACTGAATGTTTTCCTGGAAGTGCTTGAGGTTTGCCATCATTGCTTCATAAGACCAGTCACTGTGACTGTACTTTTTCCCTTTTACATTCAACTTCAAAGACGAGGTATCGAGAAAGTACAGAGCCAGATTCACATTATGATGGAAAGAGGAGCAAAGGACTCAAGGGAGCCATTTGGTAACTGATGATGAACTAGAGGAAGAATCTGTGAAAAAATTTTGTAGGATTAATAGATTCAAGGGTACAGAGAATAGTTGAGATTATGGTACTAGAAAGAATAACCTGGAGAAAAAGTGATGATGGTTGGAATAGGATGTATGTTATTGAGATATGGAGGGTTGCAGTTATTGGCACTGATAGGACTCAGGAAGGATAATAGGCTTAAGTTAAGGAAAACCGCAGGAAGAATTTATGATATAGTACTCCATAATCCAGTATGGTAACCACTGGTCACATGTGGCCATTTCAAATTAGATTTTTGTTCAATAAATTAGATGAGATTATATCTAGTGCCCAAATCTTACTTCTAAATGACATTCTCCATTAAAAGTAACTGGGAATCCTTGAAGAAATGGCTGACTCTAAAGCTTGGACAGAAAGAAAATAAGATGAATCTGGAACATAATGTAGTGCTAGAACGTAAGGATGTGCTCACACACACACACACACAAACACACATGAAAGGATGGTGGATGTCAAAAGGCCAAGAAACCCAACCTGAAGAAATTCACAATGGCCAAAGTTAGACCAGTTTAAGCAGCAAAATTAACAGTGATGTAGTATAAAAGAGAAATAAAATAAATACATGAATCCATACTGATAAAATAAATGATTGAACAAGTAAATAAATGAGAATGAAGGGCCAAATCTTCCTTAGAGAAGAATTACTCTTAATAAATGTAGAAGAAATGAGAAAAATTGAAAATCAACATTCATATACCACAGTAGTAGTGGCTGCTGACAAGATCTACTAATGAATACTAAAATTAGTGGATGAAGCTTTAAGGAGAAACAGGAGAATTGCATACCTTCAATGTATCACCCCAAAGTATGTATTGATTACAGTGGTAACATATGCCCATAAATTCTTTGATACTCTTCGCTCCAGGAGGTGGAACTTAAGTTCCACTTCTTAATGAGGGTGGGATTCTAGCAAATGGAGCATGGAGAGGTAAATACCATAACTGCACACTGGGAAAAACTGGCACATACCACATTGGCCAAGTGATCAGTAATATTACTATAACCCCAGATATAATGCACTGGGAAGGACACAACACCTACATGATATTCTTTGCACAAATCCATACCTACACAATTATGAAAAAATCATACAAACTCAAGTGGAGTAAATTCTACAAGACATCTGACCACTTTTTTTCAAGTGCCAAAGTCATGAAGGACAAGGAAATAGTGAGAAAATCTACATTTTGGAAACATGATAACTAAGTGCAAGAGGGTATCCTGAATTGAATTCTGGAATAGAAAAAGGACAGTAGTGGAAATATAGGTGAAATCTGAATAAAGTCTGTAGTTTAGTTAATAGTATTTCACCACTGTTAATATCTTAGTTTTGACAAATGAATCATGGTTATATAAGATGTTTGCTTAGGGTAAGGTGAGTACAGAATACATAAGGACTCTCTAGACTATACTTGAACTGCCCTGTAAATCTAAAATTATTTCAAAATACAAAGTTTAAAAATAAAATAAAAAATTCAGCTAGCTACATTTCAAGTGCCCTACAGCCACAAGTGTTTAGTAGCTACTGCATTGCACAATGCAGTTATGGAGCATTTTGATAATCCTAGAAAGTTCTATTGGACACAGTTGATCCAAAAGATAGGACCTAGAAAAAACAAAACTATCCAGAAGAAATCATACATACAGATATAGAAGGAAAATATCGAAAAGAAAATCTCACAACAATAAACTATACCGATTTGTTTGGCATTCCAGCTGAGAGAAAGGGAAAATGAGGAAGAACCATTATATGAAGAAATAATGGCTGAGAGATTCCCAGAATTGATTATAGAATTAGGAAGCCAAAGGAATACTTACTAGAGCAAATACAATGAAATCCACATCCATCCACAAAATAGTGAAAGTTCAGAATACCAAAGTAAAAGACAGTTTAAAGCACAGCCAGAAAAAAGAAAGAAAGAGCAATCAACTGATTATTCAACAGCAACAGAGAAACCAGAAGCTAGCGGAAAGTTATCTCTTACACCGTTAAAGAAAATAAATGTCAACTTAAAATTCTATAATCAGCAAAGATATCCATCAAGAATGAAGGAAAAATAAAGACTATTTTTAGAATAACAAAATCTGAGAGAATGTATCACCAGTAAACCCCCAATATAAGAAATTCTAAAATGTATTCTTCAAGTAGAAAGAAAATTATCCCAAATAGAAACTCTGAGAAACAAGAAAGAAAAGCAATTAATTTGGTAAACATGTGGGATAATCTGAATGAATATTGAATATACACAACAATAACTATAGTATATTGCAAGGATGGGCACAATATAAGAAAAAACATAAGCTGGAAAGGAGATAAATGGAGTTAAAGAGTTATATGTTCAATGCATATAAGGGAGGAGAAAAATGCTACTACTAAAATCTAAACTTTTATAGGTAAAAGAAGTATATTGCAATTTCTATAGTAAGTACAAAAGATTGAAAATATGTAAAATTACTTACTAGCAGAAAAAGCAAATTACAGAAATAATTTTCAATACATTTAAAAGAAGAAAAGAAAAGAAAGAAAAAGGAATATAGAACAGGTGAGATAAAAAGCAAATACAGGTCAGGCGTTTCTTTAAACTCAAATATACCATTATTACATTACTTATGTTACATTATAATGTATGATATGACATGACATTACATTTGTAAGAGGATGTGTATAAATTAAATAAAGATTGTCAGACTTTAAAAAACAAAATCATCTCTATAACTTCCATAAGAGACATGGAAAACAGGAAGATATTGTAAGTTTAAAAGTAAATAAGAAATATATACCAGGTAAATACTAACCAAGAGAAAGTTTGTTATTAATCAGAAAGGCTTTAAGTCAAAAAGCATTATTTCATAGCAATAAGATCGATTCATTATAGATTTGATTTATCAAGAAGATAAAATTCTTCTAAATGTTTATATTCCTAGTAATATGGTTTCAAAATATATACAGCAAAAAATTGACAGAACCACAAGGAGAAATAGACAAACCACAGTCATAGTATGGTATTATTTTATTATATACCTCTTTCAGTAGATGATTGAACAGCAGATTGAAAAATAAGGATAGAAAATTTCACCAGCATAATTAACACACTTGATCTGGTGTATATTTATAGACCACTCACACAGCATCTGCAGAATCTATTCAAGCTCACATGGGACACTAAAATATGACCATATGAAGAACTATTAAGCAAATCTCAATACATTTCAAGGGATTAAACTCATAGGGAATATGTTCTCTGCTAGAAATCAATAACCAGAAGATAATGAGAAAAGTCCTATATGTTTCAGAATTAAGAATTGTATTTCAGATATTAAAAATACATTTTGACACTTGGATAATAATAAGTTCTCTTAGCTATATTCTTTTGAGTTGGCAGTCGAAGAAAAGAAAGTATAGAGTTATACTAAAAAATGATTAACTGAATATATATTATTCATTTTAATTCAGTTAAAATTAATTATTTGTGCAATCAATTTTCATCCCAGTGGTAGAAATATATCTTAAGAAGGATTTTGTTTCATCAGTGTTTAAATTTATATTAACAAACAGTCTTTTCCAAGTGCTGGGACATACTGGTTTCTAATAGCTTTTACACTGATTAGAAAATACTGAACTAACATTTCTAAAAGGATATAACATAGCAATGTTTTGAGATTAAAAAAATTCAAAGGTGTGTGACTGTGCCTGTGTGCATGTGTGTGTGTGTAAGGAAGACCCCAGAACTTCCAAGATTAATATTTTATGCTACCAGAATTATCTAATTGAAATATTCTAATAAACATCCAAACCATATTTATTTATTTTCATTCTTCAAAATCTTGAGAATCATAGCTTAATGTGTAATTTCATTATACTAAAATATTTACTTAATTTTTGCACTTATCATTCTATTTGTACAAATTTCTTTTACTTCTACGACTGTCACACCCATTCTCTTTTTACATAGTACTAGGCTGAACCTTATGAATTTACTGCATTGAAAGGTATAATTATACACTTGCAATTGCACAGCATTCAACCTAAACTTCAGTAAATTGTAGTTGATTGTGATTCTCATCTTCTTTGGCTGGTCTGTGACCTTTTTAGGGCAGGTGCCCCTATCTTAACATTTGAAATCATAGCATCAAGCACCATAACCGATAGAAATCATCTTTAAAAAATTAGGAAGTAAAATGGAATATTGTATCTTTTCTTAGGTAGGGAAAAGTCAGACAGTATAATGATTAAGAAATACAAAAGTAGAATGGACACTTTCTGAACTAACTCTATTAGAGCCTGATCCCAGTTCTGTGGATTATCCTAGTCCACTGCCCCTAGAATCTCTGTCCCGCATTGATCAAGATTTGGGGGGTTTCTCTTTTTTACCTATGTAACTTTCATGTGAAATGTCAGCATTTAAAATACATACATCCCTTAGCACATAAAAACAAACAAGAACTAAATACTGTAACTTTTTAACCTCCCAAATATTTTACCTTTAAATTGCATACTGAATTAATTTAGAATTATATCACATATGAACGAATACATTTATTTTGAGGGATAGAGTACTTTTGTTAGCTACCTCCACAAGGAATTTTTCATAAATAGATGGTATTGAAGAGCCCACATAGATTTCCAGGCCATCTAGAGGTTGTCACAAAAATCCAGCTGTAAAAAAACATGTATGGACAGCTAACATGTACATTGCTATAAAAAATGAAATATACCAATTTTTCCTTATCCAAGCCCATTCAGAAAAATCTCAATTATTTTTTTATTTTATAAGAAAAAACATATTCATATTATTTTAAGTGTATTTTTAGGTTGCACCAAATGGTTCAAATTATTCACATCCTTACCAAATCATTCATTTTATTTTGTTGATTTTTGGCAAATTAAACTGAAATGTCAACCATCTCAACTTTGGTCATTCTTTCTAATTTACTACTTGTCCATCAATTTCCAGCTGTATTTCACTGGAAAGGCTTATTTTTTACTTCCATATTTAATAATTATGGAATAAAAGCTTTGAAGATGAACAACATCTGCCCTAGAAATGGATGCAGAATGTTCAAAGAGGCTGGAGAAACAAGTGCATTAAAATGTTATGAGAGAACATTCAATTTATAAGATGACAAGAGGTGATTTTTAGAAAGGGCAGTTAAATCACAGCCTGCTAGGAAAACTAATAAACATTATTATTCTTATAATATGTATATTTAAAATGTTTCTCTTATAATCAAAGTCCCATTTTTCTTTATTTATATGATTTCAATTCAAGAAAACACTTTCATGTTAGAACATAAATACAACTTGCCAATAAGTGTACTTATTCATCTTGACTTATCCAATAGATAATTTAAATTAGAAATGTTAGCATTCACACACTCAGTATAAGGAATAAATAATTTCACTACGCTTTTCAGAGCATACATTAACTTATATAAAACAGCAAGCATATTATTTGGTACATCATTGCTACTTAATGCATCTTAATTTCCTCTCTCTCCTTTTTGAGGTAAACCCCATTAGCCTTACACAGAAAGTATACTTGTATGAGGACAGAATTTACCTGTAAATTGTTTTACAAATGGATGATTCTGCACCAAAGTATAAGGAATGGAAATAATATTTATATGGTTCCGTTATGCTAAATCAAGAATAGCATATTTAATTTTCTATGTTAGGGTCTCTAGGAATTATTATTTTGTCATCTTAGACCTGAAAAACAGTCTGAAAAAAAAATGTGAAAATGTACTCCAAGTAGGAGAACTTGTGTTTTGCCTTGTTCTAAGGATTCTCTGTCCAAGTTATAACTTTGTTTTTCTAAGTGGATAGCTGTGATGCTCCTTCTATCTTTGTCTCTGTCTTGGTAACTGTTTTGTTCTCAGAACAGGACTGATGAGAGCTCAGGGGTTTATGATAGCCTTTACTTTTGAAGCATCATTTGACAAAGGAAGAAGATCCACTTCAGTTAGATGACACATACTTTGGAGAATCTTTAACTTGTCCAAGCTGAGGAGCACAGGAGCATAAAAATCAAGGGATCTGAGCAGTTAATTCCCCTCCCTCTGGCATACCTCTGCATGCATACAGGTATCCCTGTGTTGCGTAGTTCAGCTAGACATAAAATGTCTGTTTTGGCCATCCTTGGGATCTTGTTTTTTATTTTTGACAACATTTGACATTTCCCAGCCCAAGGCTTTGGATGTTCTCTTGGGTCCTCAGGTCACAATTTCTGTTGATTTTCTTTGTCCAAGGTTTACTCATTCTTCCAAGAGCTATTTTCAATAGCATAAATGTCCCCTTCTAATACATGACTCAATCAGAGGGTAGATAAGAAAGGGATCAGGAATATGGTTATACTAGCTAATTTTCTTCTTTATCATTTTTGGACAGGGGTCAAGGACTTGTTCTAAACCTTTAGTTTCAAATTTGGAGTCATGCCCTAAATATGAGCTCAATTGCTTGGGCTCTGATATCAGTTATTCTGATGCTGACCATATGCTTTTGTATACGTTTCCTGTCTTGAGTTCCATATTCTCATATTCTGTTGTCCTGTAGGGAAATCTGTTACTTCCTGTCCTTTGAAATAACTGCTCTCCACGTCACCACCTGGTGTATGTCAACATTTCCATCTGATGAACTGTTCTGCTTTCACACAGAACTTTTCCAGCTGCTGGCTTGCTGTTCCCCAGAATCCGTCTCCTGGGAGGTCTAATTCATGCCACCGAGTGAAAAAGTTATTGGAATCTTCCATGATTCTGTATTAAAATAAGACATTATTTCTAGGAGAATGCAGTATTTTGAAATTAATACCTTCACAACATTACTTCCTTTATCAGTCAGGGTTTCCCAGAAAACAGAACTGACAGTAGATATATATTTATTATAGGAATCTGTTCATGAAACTGAGAGGCTTGGAAAGTCCAAATTTCATAGGGCAGGCTGCAAGCTGGGACCTCAATAGTGAAGCTGAATAACCCAGGAGAAGGTAGTTGGCTGAAGTAGAAATAGAAATTCTTCTTTATGACTGATGAAACCATTAGTTCTCCCTTTAAAGCCTCCAACTCATTGGAAGAGGAAATTCCTCTCACAGCTGAAAGCAATCTGTTGTTGATTATAGATGTAGTCAGCCATAGCTGCAATCAACTGACTAATGATTTAAATCCATGAAATATCCTCACAGTAACAATCAACCCAGCGCTTGCTTGACAAAACAACTGGACACTATAACACTGACACACAAAATTAACCATCATACTTCCTAAGTCAAAACCTGGAAAAATTGAGTAAAATACGACAACCTGGTCTATAATGAGCTATGCAAAATGCCAAAACATAACCTTTTTGATTTTACTTTCTATTATCCTTCCTGGCACTAAAACTCTGTGGAGTCTGATACTTTACATAGTGTAGTTTTTCTTTGTGCCCTGTCCCTAACCTCTGCGTGTCCCAAAACAAGTGAAAATTACAAAGTCCGATTCAAATGACACTTCCTCTTTAAAACTTTCCTCAGTCTAGTATTCGAGAAGATATTTTCTTTCTTTTTTCTCATATTCTAGTAACACTCTAAGTCCCTTTAAGATGAAAATACCTCTTTGTATTGAATCATAAATTTTCAGTCATATTCGTATTTCTTGCTAGAAAACTATTCATATCTAAGTCATTAATGTATCCTTCAACTCACTGTACTCAATTAAGTATTTGTTTACTGCATGCATTTTCCCAATTCATTTTCAGACTGAATTTGAAAAGGGAAACTAGCCAGAATGTTTTCAATATCATTTGACATAGTCTATGTCAGTCTCCACCTTGTATTTTGTCTTGGACCAATTCAATTAAAATACATTTTTTTAAATCAAATGATTTGGTGTTTTGGAAAAAATAAACTTTTCATTTTGTAATAATTTTTGACTTACAAAAAAGTGCAAAAATTATATACAGAATGTCTGTATGCCTCACATTCAGTTTCAGTGTACCCCAATTTTATCACGTGTTATTGTAATAAATTTATCAAAACTAAGAAAAACATTGGCACGATACTATTAACTACGATCAGATTTTATTCAGAATGCATCAGATTTTCCATTAATGTATTATTTCTGTTCTAGAATCAAGCCAAGGCTTATGTGGAATTTTGAATTCCCATTTAAATAGGCGGCAACATAGCAAGATCATCAGGAATACTATGGCTTCACATTTACTCAAGGTTGGTAAGCATGTGGAAGAGAGATTGGGTTACTTTACATCATATTTTCCTTCTTAGCAACCAAAGAGAGCTTTTTGTGGAATAGAATGTTGAAATCCTAATAGTAAAAGAGTAAAACCACTTTCATTTATTTATTTGAAGTGTGACTCTCCCATGTTCTGTTGCATGTAAATATTGAGAAATTACTGGGTTTTCCTGTCACAGTAGCATAATTTCTCTACCTTTTAAACTTTTGACCAAAAATACTAAAAAAAAAAAAAATTACAGTTTTTGAGCACTTACTAACTGCCAAGTACTGTGTTTAACACTCAGAGAATATTGAAAACTCTGTCCACAATATCAGTGTGCAAGAGGCATGTTATGCCTTCACTTCCCAGAAATCAGCTGTATCTTACACTGAGCCTCAGTTCCATTGGACTCTTTGGAATTCTAGTTCTGTCATTCTCACACCTCCACCTGGTTATGGAAATCAAGGACACACTCCACAGCCTTCTCCCAGCCCTCATCTACCCCTCTTTTTCTTCACTCATGCCTATTTGTGTATAGGTGTTATGTTTCCATGTGTGCTTGTTTGCAGGTGTTCCATGTGTTTCCATTTCATGAGAGACTGGAGGCAGCCATGAAAGACATTAATTCTTAACCAGCCCCAGCTGCTTGCTAGGACAAAAAAGGTTCATTGGCAGAGCCCTGGCCAACTGAAGTGTATAAAAGTTCATCAATTAGTCAGTGCAGGGGTTCCTCATCTCCAATGCAAACAGTGTGTGCAGAGCTGCCAAACAGTTGACCTCTCTGGGACACCAGCCACAAATGGTCCCTTATTTCCAATGCAAAGAGAGGCATAAATAGCTACCATCCACTGACCCTAACCAAGCAGTTGGTTTCCCCAGACGACTGGGCAATGACTTCTTTCCTCCTGCTCTTTCTCTGTTGTGCCTGAGCCTGAATTTCTACAGTGCACAGTATAGCAACTTGCTCTACAACATCTCCTAGAACTGAGCATAGGGTTTTGTCTCTTGAGAAATGTCACTTGGTCATTCTTCTCCAGGATATTGCAACCCCCGGGGTTTATCTGGAAATTACAGATTCTCTGTCTCTCTTTCTCTCTAGCTATCTACACACACATACCTGCATCCCAGGGAAATCATTTTTCCTTTTAATTGGGAGAAATCCCTTCTCTTGCTTGTTGGTTTTCAAGGACCCATCTTTTCCTTCCTTCCTGCTCTGAAAATCCTAGTTCTTATAAACCTAAATGAACTAATGCTGCTTCCTCTACCCTTCCCATTACATACTTCCCTGAGATAATGAGGCAAAAATCTTGTTGCTTGCTTGATTGGGGAGGTCGGTACCCATACTTAAAACAGTGCAATAAAGTATGTCATTTTCTTCATTTTATAAATGACAAAACTGATACAAAAACCTAACATATTTACCTATTAAGTACATGAAAGTGAAAATGAGTAGTCTCTAACACAGTGAATTGCACACTGCAATATCCAAATTTGTGCAATAAATTGGATTAGGCCATGTTTGAAACAATAGATGATATCACATGCAGCAAACATACTTTAACACTTAAATGGCAATAATATTTTAGAGAAACATTAGCTTTCAAGGCATGGAGTTTCAACCACAATGGATTTTGGAATTTTGTGCAGAACACATGCCTTCACTTGAACAGAATGCATGACAGATGACTTTAGTTACTTCCAGTGGGAATTGAGAACTTGATTCATAAATATAAGGCTACTTGCCAGTATACCTAATGAGATTTCATATTCCCCCACTCTGACACTTTTAGTGATCAGACTGTATCATCTTGTTTTATTTACCTTCTACATCACGAACCAGGCTATTTACTAAGCTGGCAATGAGAATATAATTGTGTCGGTTAGTGATAATTTCTTTCATAAAACATAAAGGAAAAGAGCAAAAAGTTTTATTGATAGAAGAAATATAGATAATACAAGTGAAGTTAAGGACTGAAGTGAGACTCATGTCACAAGAAAGTAATTAGTTGTAAGTTCCTCATTTATTGGTAGTGTTAATGCCTTGTTGCCACTGATCATTTTTGGATCCAAAGCCCTTTGCCTTCATTTCAAATATAAAGTGTTTATGAGAGACTTGGACAGTCTGACTTTCTTAAATGCATTATGTCATATTAGTTAAAACTTTACTGTTTTTAAATTTGTGAAATTTATCAAGGTTTGGGGAAGAAACCTACATGTGTAAGGCAAAAAAAAATGTATTAAACAAAAGATGATGGTAAGGGAAATATTTTGCTAAAGGAGTATGCAGTTTCTATTATACGAAGTGTAAGTCATGCTTATTTATTTCTTTTCAATCTATTTCTTTAAATAGTGCTTTGTTGGCCTAATATCAGCTATTCTATGTATCTGATATTCATAATATTAGATTTGATTTTTAAATCACAAATCAAGGCATAGTTACAGTCCATCCTCTTTTTCAAAGACATATTTATTAATTTATATTGATCTTATTTTAATTGTTTGGATTTATTATAACTTATGCTATAGTAGGTTTTCAAATTGATTTTTTTGTTTATTATTTATTTTGGCTGATTTGTTGTGACTATTGAACTTACCAATAGTTTTAATGTACATGTAGAAATTTAGATTTTAAACCTTGTTGTGCAGTGAGGCAGCTTAGAATTGCCCTTAGGGTTAGGTTAGAGCTGAAGTTAGAAATGTTCAAATTATTTTAGTTTTAGTAAGTCCTACACATTTAGCTCTGAATTTCCTGCCATCTAAAGCAAAACGGCAAAGCAATAAGTAAAACACTCGTCTCTGCTGAAAAGAAGCATACCTTTTCTGTGCTATAGTACAAAACATTTCTTTAGCAGGTAAAAATGTTTTCTCCGTGAAGAAAATCCCTAAGCAGAGATTTTTCTTTTGAGCTTACATAGAAGAGACACTGAATAGATAACCACAGTGATTTTACAAAGATTCAAAAGCATGTGTTTTATGGTAATTTCAGAAATTTAATTTCACATTAATTTGAGAAACGAGGATAGATCTGTGGAATATGCGAGAAAACGGACCCTATTGGAATGGAATGGCTGGGATAAGGCTGAAGTGTTCTGAATTTTACAGTTAGGATGTATGTCTCTGTACGGGCAGTGGTTTCTCAATTTTTCTACACTGAGAAACAAAGTGAGATAATGCTAAAAGGAAAATAGTAGCATGAGAAGTCTGATTAGTTTAAAATAATGAGTAACAGCCATTTAGCAGCTAAGTAGAAAAATGAGTGACAGTTATGGTGAGGGCTGGGGGCTGGAGGCAGGGAACTATGTAAATAATTTTGCTGAATGTACAACTACAAATGTATATCAAGATATGGAGTATTCAAGGGCCAGGGCGTATTTCCATCCCCAGGAATAAGAAAATGTAAATTAAACCCCCAATTTTTCTATTGGCATCAAAATTTGATGATTTTTGACCTACTAAAATGGCACTTTATATGATTCAAATTATATATTAGCATATGTGAGAGAAAATTATCAGGATCACAGTAGGGGGAGGAAAAAGTTGGACGTGATGGTAAAAAGAGAGAAATATTGGAGAAAGGGACTGAAAGAACATTATAAATGTAAGAGATTAGCTAAATTCCTTGGAGTTCCTTCAGAGTGGATTCTGAATTAGTCAGATTGGATGTGTCTCTGGTTTCTTTACTTACACCTAAACCAAATGTCAATAAACAGTTTTTGAGACACTAAATTTATCAATTCTAATATTTATAATATTCCTGGAACAGAGATAGAATGCTTGAAACTATGGTAATGTACAATGGGTGTTTGAGCAAAGAGGTGTGTAAATGGGGTATATGCAGCAGACTTGTGTATAATAGCAAAAGCTGGAACTGAACTAATTGCATGGAAAGGTGTGGTAGGGTATATAGAGCATTGCACCATTTGTCCAAGAAAAGGATACACATGTGCATATATGCAGAGAAGATTATTTTTGGAAGAACACATATGAATCTCCATAGTTACATTAGAGAGTGAGTCAGGAGTACAGTTGTGAAAGAAAAACTTTAACTTTTACTCTTATATTCTATTTTAATGCTTAATCTTTTGCCAAGAATGGGTTTATTTTTGAAGTGGAATATTAATTTATATTTAAAAATGTAAGAATATAATGCATTTAAAATGATGTATAAGTACACAAAAAAGCATATGTTACAAAATATATATACAAATTAGAGAAAGAAATTGGGCTATATATCCATATATATTATGAAGCATTATTGTAGGTATTGAAGCAGTTACACCAATATCACTTTTCAGAATCTTTCTACCTTAAATTGAAGGTCTTTGTTCTAAATATAAGTGTGAAAATAGGAAGGCAGGGATCCTGTTTTAGCAGCCCAGTCTCACCAAAAGAAAGAAATAGCAATGAAGCTAGGATTTATGGAGACTGGAAGGGAATTTAGCTACTAAAATATTGTTCTGATCCAAAGCAAGTCTAGTAATTGGGTTTTCTGTTTGGTCCACTTTGCAGGGGGAGTGTATGAAATTTCTGTTTGTCATTATTAAAATTTATCTACTTGTTCCATTGCAGAGAAGATACGACTGATCTGGGTGATAGTGCTATCTCATGACATGTGTATAATATATAGTTTGCCCCTGTTCTGTGGTCAAAAAGTTATGCCTGGGTTGTGGGATCACAAGACACCAGACCAGCAGAGAGATGCATTAAAGGAATCCCTTAGAACGGGCATATGAGTTTGGCAAACTCTATGAATTGATTGCCCAAGGAGTATAATCATGGAAAAGTAACATTTTCCAAATATTTATGAGAACTTTATATTTTAAGTCATATGTAATATATCTCTAACAATCTATAGTTCTAACAATATAGATTTCAGTGTTGGCTGTTTTTGAAATTAATAAAAACAAGATAACGGTAAGTGTAGCTTTTCATGATTTGCTCTTTTTTGAACCAAAGTTATCACCCTCTAAAATTCTTCCATGTTGATGAATAAAATTCTAATTCGTTAATTTTTCATCTCTATGTAGTTTTTTATTGTGTGATTCTATCCTAACTCATTCATCCAATTTTCTTCTAATGGGTGTTTGGGTTAATTCTAGAATTTTTCTCTTCTGATTAATGCTATTATGAACATTCTAGTGATTGTCTATGTTGAAATTCAAACATTTCTTTAGTATGTATTTCTAGAAGTGGAAACACTGGTTATAGCATATGTTATAGTTACAAAATATGCCAAACTGTTTTCAAAAGTTGTTTAACTAACTTATATTCTTATCAGAGTTGTTCCTTTTTTTTTTGTCAAAATAGTTTGCCGACCTAGTAGGTGTAAAAAGTATGTGAATCTTAGTTTTCATTTTCCTGATTCTCACAAGGTTGAACACATTTTCAAACATTTGCATTACTATTTATGTGTCCATTTACATAAAATACATGATTAGGTCTTTTTCCTACTCTTGTTGTATTATGTATTCTTTTTATGTATCCTTTATATTTAATAGACTCTAAAACTCTATCAAGTTTTACATCTTGAAACTATTTTTCCAACATTTGGCTTATCTTCACAATTTTTTTGTTAATCTTTTTACTTTATTATTAGTATTTTGATAAGCTGATGCTAATAGAATATTTTATAAAACATACCAACTTTTCTGAAGTTTCAATAGATATTCCATTTGATTTGTATAATTTTGTCTTGTTAATTCCAATCATTGTGGTAGCTACATTTGCTATAATTTGCTTATGTTATACAAGAGTAAGTATCATGGAATTAAAAATTAGACTTTTCATATAAATAGCAAAAACAAAATATATTCTCCAAAGTAAGGCTACTTATTACTTGTTTTATTTATTTATTTTTTTGATTATCGATAAATATTTTGGGCAGAATGATTGGAAAGAAATATGTTTTCACTTGTGGATCCTTTAAAAGCATGAAAATTAAATGTTTATCATTGGCTTGTTTAGATGGATGCTATCACATTTAGCAAACCACTCTCACATATTATTTGTTAAAATAAATATGATATTGATTCTCTAAGAGAGTTCACATGTCCATCGTTGCTATTTGGTGAGTATAAAAGCAAAAGCAATGCAACATCAGTTCAATGTCTTATGTGGGTAAAGTGAAAACAGTCACCCTGAAAATATCTCATAAACTGGCCAAAATATATGTTTATGAAAACTATAAGGCACAACTTCGGTACATAAAATATGGCAAGAATATAATTTTTAAATGACACTTTTACAGGATAATGCCAGGAATAAATATGTCTATTTATAGAGAGGACAGTAAAGTATAGTGGGAAGGAGTGAAAAGTTATTAAAAAATCAATTCCTGATATCCCTGAATTGGAGGCCTGAGAACCAGCCAGGAGAACAGGGTAGTTGAAAGATGAACAGACTTTGTGAAGCTACATTCGCTCTCTCTATTGCTGATAAATAGCACCCCCCAAGACTAGAACTGAAAGAGATGCCCAGCACTGCCTTTGTTTTCTCAAGCCTGGAGCATTGTGGTAGAGACAGGAATAATCTCCTCTGAATAGTTATCTTGGCCAAAAATGACAGTGGCAAACAAAGACAGCTAGATCAGAAAACGAAAGCACAGAAACTCAGCAGAAACTAAGAACCGGGAAGAACATGTCACTAAAACAGCAGATTTGCTTTCAAATAAAGTAGAACTAATCAATGCTGAAAGACCTTGCTTTTGTGGGGAAAGTTACCCTCTACTCCATAGCACAGCAGATCTGGCTGTTGTGCAAGTATATCTAGAAATGTATGCAGAAAGAGGGTGAATAGCACATAAACTTAAAGCCTTCTCAACTACCCTTAGATGTTTAATGACTAGAGATTATCTCAATAGGGTGATAAGAAAAGGGAGCAGCAAGTCCAAAGTGGTGAACAGGAGGGCTATTTGGGGGGTATGTGCAGGGCTGGGATTTAATGCTTTCTCTGCAGGTATTGCAGGGGAAGCCTTCCCAATTGCCAGTCTCTGAGGA
The DNA here is from genome assembly GCF_023851605.1 of Tamandua tetradactyla. Taxonomy (NCBI): domain Eukaryota; kingdom Metazoa; phylum Chordata; class Mammalia; order Pilosa; family Myrmecophagidae; genus Tamandua; species Tamandua tetradactyla. The sequence continues at coordinate 51,969,589 of NC_135337.1, forward strand.
CAGCATGGTGCTTTTGTGTGTGTTGTTTTTTTTATGAACTTGATCCATATTTTATGTTACCAGACACTAAGTAAAATCCTATTGAAACTGGACTGATGACTTACAATCATGGATAATACTTCTAAAACTGAGATTTGTGAGAAACCTGTCTCACTGACAGGTATGTGGATTCTTACCAGCTCAGACACTGATGCCTTCAAGAACCTGTATGAATTTTCTGAACCTGTTTAGAAAATGTTTGTTTCTAAACCTTACCTAATATCTGTAAGAGCTAGTTTGTTTCCTAGATTATTGGCCCCAAATCTACCTTCATTGCCAATAAATAATTAATAGCTAACATACAGAGAGCAATTAGTAATTTCAAGAAATTATTCTAAGGACCTTCCAAAACATCCTCCTTTCATCCATTCATTTATTGAACATGTATTTGAATATGCGTGTGTGTGTGTGTGTATGTATGCATGCCAGGTGTGTGCAAGATGCTAGCATATAGGAATGAACAGAAAGGATATGATGCCTTCTATTGAGGAATTTTAGTCTAGATGAGGTCCTGGCAGCTCTCGGTTGGATGTGTCCATATTTCATCCAGTTCAATTACGATGTATCAGTGTTGCTTTGACCTATGTTAGCCATAAATGACAAAGGACTGTATATTTCTAAGTTTAGGGAAAATGCTGAGTGAAACAGAACTTTAACAGTTTACCAAGTTCAGGAATTCTTGAAATCTTTGAGATTCTGAGTATACTGAATGTACATGGACTATCTTGAGTGTACTACCTCCAGGTTAATTACAGTCTTGACAAGTCAATACATCTTTGGTTAAAATAAAACCAAACAAAATCTGATTCCTTTAAACATCTCACTCACTCTGCCTTCCTTTAAGGACCCATTTCCTCTGAATTGCCCAAATCTCTGTTCCATCTCTATTTTTCATCTAAATCCAACCCATTTCTTCTCTTCCTTTATTGAAATTATTCCCACTGCATTTAGGTTTCTTTCATTTTTATCTTATTATCCTTTCTAATAGGGTTTTGTTTCACATGCAGACTCACTGAGTTTCTTAGCTGATTTTTTCTTTGCAATCTATTTTAGGGCTTTCTTCATATCTCTGTTCTGTTCCACCGTAGGTCTCAATTGATTTTATTTGCTCTTGGTTAAAGTTCCTTCCTTTTGGAAGACATGTTTGACCTGCAACTGGGTCCTTCACTTATGCTTTTCTGCCTATAAAGCCACTCTAAAAGTGTTAGAGTTATGACTTGACCCCAACTTTCTAATTCCAAATTCTATTGACCCCAGGCAAACTATGATGGTCCCTCTTTCTTAGAAAGCTTTAAAGTTATCATACCAATGTAATACAGACATATAAAATATAAGCTAAAATATCCAACGAAAGCTTAGAGTTCATATATAGCTGTCAACGACATGGGTAAAACAGGGAGACTTCAAAGGCTTGAAGATTCTTTATGTACAAAGAGAATAATACTAAAATTGTATGTCTAGATAAGAGCTAATAAAGAGGATACACAAACAATCTTTTAGAAAAGGTGGTTTGTCTTTTTTTAATCTTTAAGTGCTCTGTTATAAAACAGTGTGCATTGTTATCATCTGCGGTTTTCGCTAAACTTTCCCCGAATTCAAAGAAATATATAGATTAAATTGCAACAAATACATCACAATCGATCCACATGGATTCTTTGCTCCTTAGTAGTGGGGCTTTGTGCATGAGTGAGTATGCCTTCTGCCAAGATGAAAATATGTCCAGAATCACAGCTCTGCAGCTCTGCATTGAATCTCTCAGTCTCTTTGTGTACATGTTCTTTTGTGGTTATAGCCAAAAGCAAATCTCTGTCTACCTTTCCCTTGCTTCTAAGTTTCACCAACATTTAAGCATGATCTTTTGCTAATTTAAGGGTAAACAAACTGGCAATCTATATATTAAATTCCTGTTTAAAAATGCACACTCTAGAAAGTGAAGAAAATGAGGTATATAAACATTTGAAAAGTAAAATCAAAGGATATGACAAAATGGGTCATAGAGCTATTGCATCAATTCATAATAATTACAATACCTTAAACTCATAGAGCACTTTTGTCTGGTGAACTCAGTGCCTTACATCTATTTAGTTATGTCTGCAGAAACAGTTTTGTTTGACTCATTTGGTGATAGGATACTTGTAATAGGAAAGGGAAATAAAAGAGAATATTGAGACTAATTGGTTAGAAAGTAAGCTCATTGAATAGATTTTGACTTATTTATCCTTCTTTTCACAGCATCTAGCAACGTATCTTGCAGGTAGTTAAGTGCTTAAAAATATTTGTGTTATTAGAGAAGATATTTTGGGGAAAATAAAGTTACTGGAAAACTTAATGTGGCTCAGTAGAAAGACCATACATTCTGATATTAGACATAACTGGGTTTGAACCTTAATCTGACTACTTACTATGACTTGGTTGTCTTTCTTGAACTGCCCAAGCTCTGAATTATTTTTTTGTAAAAGAAAGTATCATTGTTTTAGGATATTTGCAAATGATACATGTAAACATCCCAACATCTCCTAGCACATAAAATCCACTATTATTTATTATTGCAAAATCTACTATTGGTTTTAAAAATGTCATTTGCTCAAATATACTTTGCTCAATTCTACTTCATACTACCCTCATTCTGAGATATTTTTTCTTCTCTCAATAATATTGGGATATTTGAGTAGTCAAAAATAATCAGTTTTCATTTTTCCTTCCTGAGTATTGAACTAATTAAAGTTAAAACAAATATAGGCCACATTATCACTCTTATAATGATACTGAGGTACAGAGCCAATTGTGAGAAATTAATAGATTGTGCCAGCCACAGGCCTTTCTGTGGTGGGAGTGTATGTGTTTGGTGGGGAGATTTGGGGATCCTGTGAACAGGGTTTCTCCCAATATTTTAAAGGCCTGTGCTGCTTTCTAGCTGTAGCCCCCAATGAGGTGAGCTACTCTGGAGCTGACTTATATTATCACTTGTGCCTTTATGTACTGTCTTACTCAAGACTGAGAGCACAGTATTACTCAGTGAAAAGGGTAAGCAAATGTTGAGCATTCTGACTGTAAATCAAAAGGCATCACTCCTGTGAACTCAGATAGCACATGTAATTTTCCTTATCCGCTTGTAGTTTGATGGTTTTGTATTAGTTTACTAGTTGCAATATCCTTTATTTCTCTCTCTTAACAAGAGTGGCTGTTCTTCAGTGACAGGAAATGTCAAACTTTGCTTACCCCTACACCATTTGGTAGAGTGCAAAGTATGGGATGGGATTAGTATATTCAACATTATGATTGATTATATTGCATTCATTTAAAAAATCAAAGTAGCTTTTTGATTTTAAGACTTTAAAAATAGCTTTCTAATCCAGAGATAGCCCATTGGTAACATTTCTTCTACCTTTTGATGCTGTGCACACTCACACATGTATGCATGTGTGCATCCATGCACACACAGCTATTTCAAGAAAACAGAAACACTCATTATATAGTCTTTTGACGTCCATTTTTTCTATTGATAATGCGTCTTTGTCTTTCCGTCTTTCTCTCTCTCTCTCTTTCCTCCCCCCCCCCCATATATATTCTTCAGAATCAGATAAGGGATGTGTAACTCAAGACTGTGAAATCTTAGAGCATCTCTCTCTATATATAAAATTAAACAATATAGTATCTAACAACTGCAGAGTATTCTAAGAAGGATGTTAGCAATGTTTAATTATGAAGTCTTATAAGCAAAAATGAGTTTACATTGCTTTTTGCAACTTTTTTTTGTAATTTCATTTTTTTACCTTGGCTGGACATTTATAATTATTTATTGTGAATTGGCTCTTTTTATCTTTTGCTCATTTTTCAATTGGTGTTTTCATCTTTTTTATGGATTTATAAGAACTGAGACGTAAAGACATACTGAACTTTTAAAATTTGTGTTTTTAACATATATTCCAAATATTTCTCAGAGACCTATTTGTCTTCACAGATTGTCGATCTGATTATGTCAATCCTCTCAACATAAAATTTTCCACAGCTTCCCATTGCTTCAAGCATACATTTATACTCATAAAACATGGCCACCACCTTAGCCTTGGTTTTCACTGCACATATTTCAGTGTTCCCAGCTGTAGTTTTTTGCCTTTGCCTAATCAGTCACTGCCCCTCCATTGGATTTCTGTCTCCTTGCGTCTTCCTTGCCATTTTCTCTGTTATTGTATGTTTATATTTTTATTATTCTTTTACTGTCATTTTAAAAATGGTCATGAATCAGAGAAGAGATCATTCTGTTCTTCAGAATCAGATAAGGAATCTGTAACTCAAGACTGTGAAATCTGAGAACATCTCAATTTTTTTCTCAATGTAGGATAAGGATAAAATACTTTATTATATTCATAGGTTTTTTCTAGCCTCCAGCATGTCACAAGGGATTTAAAGAAAAAAAATGCATGGTCCTTGCTCTCAAAAATTCAGTGTCAAACGAAGAAGGTAGTTGCCTCTGTTTTGGGAAAATAAGGGAAGATTCATGGTGAAAGTAGCCTTTGGTTTATCTTTAAACATGGCAATATTTGAATGATGAAAATGGGAAGAGCAATTCCAGTTTGAAGCAGTACAGGTGACAGCACAAAGAGAAAGCAAGGGGTCTGTTGCCATATGCAAAGGGATTTAATCAATAAACATATATATATATATATATATATTTATATGTATGTATATCTGTATATACACACTTTTGTTTTTTCTTCAGTTGCAGTGATGGATTTGAACCAAGTAATGTACATTTTAGTTCTTTATAGAAATAATAACAATCCTTAAGTCTTCAGATTTCAAGTGACTGTATTTATAAATATATCCACTTTCCAAGGCACAGAACATAGTCCACTGGTTTAGAGCGTGCTTAGCACCAGTGCCTTGCTCAGCGACCTGGTCTCATTAACCCCATCACGATACCGACTGAACTAGCTGCAATATCAAAGGTTGGATAAGCTGCCAAGGACTTAAAGTGCAGATATTTTAGAAATGCTGGCTTTATTATTTATTATACATGCCAAAACATCTGCTACTTATAAATAAAACCTTCAAATATTTCAAAATGAGTTCCAATGGGGTATGATTAAAAAAGAAGAGAAATGAGTACCATGACCCCCTCTGGACTCGAACACAGTATTGTAGGAAAGAGATGCTCAAACTACCATTTTTGCCCACCTGTGAATTTCCTGATCCGTTATTTCATTTTTCTAACAGAACTGCATGACAGAACGAACACAAATTAATCCTACCAGGCCCCTGTGGAATCCATTTGGAAGTGTTAACATGCACTATTGAACTAAAATAAATAATTAAACAAATGTAGCAGATGCCTCTATCAAAGAAGAAGTGGCAATGCATTGTTCTGTTTCTGGGAGCACACACGTAACGAAAGCGCTTGTCAGTCATGGAAAACGTGGACTTCAAGGAGATGGCTCTAAGCTGCTTCTGAAACTACAGATCCAAATAGTACAGCTGGAGAACAAGTGTTTGACGCTTAAAAATATTGTGCCTCTAGGACTAATTATGCTTTTGCAAACTTAGTAAAACATTGCCGTTTATTTAAACTTCGGCAGTACAAGATCTCCCTCAGATGAATAGTAGCTATTCTGAAGTCTGCACATAAACATCTATTTTGTGGAGAAACTGGCAATTAAGGACTTGTAATGAATTCTAGTCTTTTTCAATCCCTTTAAAAGAACACCATGGAATCAGAGAAAATAAGATATGAAAGATTCTTTAAAATCCTGACCCAGATTTTTCTAATGACTTAAGATACTGGAACAATAACTTATTTTTCTGTGTTCTGTATATGTATATCTTCAGTTCCTGCTACATATCCACAACAAGCTCTAATTCAGGAGTCTCCAGAAATACTCCACATATAATTAGAATTTAAAGTCTCTATAAGACTATTCTGGGTAGGTGTGATTTTAGAGATGTTTCTTTGTTTTGATACTCTGGCTACATTATAGAGATTTGTTTTATGAGTCCATTGGTTTTAAGGCTATTTAAAATTCTTTAAAATATTCAGGGCATATCAGATTAAAAAATTTATTTATTTTATTATATATAAATATATACTTCTAACTATAAATTATAATATATAGGAAGATATTTAGGCTATATTTAGGAGCATAACTGATGAGAAAACCCTGCTGAGATTTTAGGCATGCTGTTACCCTGTGAGCTACTGTAACAAAGTCAGAGTATCCGATTATTTGGATTTTAAGGTTCATGTTTTGTAAGTAACAGAAATCATAGAAAAATACAAAGTGAAAAGAGAGATATTTTAGAAAGATAGTTGCTTGATCATTGCCTCAAAGTTTTCCCTTGAGAGGGTGAGATATTTCAGAGACAAGGGGTGTTGTGGTGATATTGAAACCACTACTATGAAATCCTTGCTTCCTAAATGGAGTGAATATGCTGGGAAAGGTCAGGCTGCTCGCTTGGTCTCCAATGGCACTCTCCCCATGGGTCGCACATGGTGGAGGATCTTTTATCTACCACAACTATTGGTGCATTTTTGATATCCTGAATCATGAAGAATTCATAGAGCAAAGAAAAGCAAACAATTACAAAACTAGAGAGGGCTGAAGTCTAAGTATTGCCTCATGCTAGAATCTCCTGCTTTGAATTTCATGAGCACTTACGATTGAATTGGGATGCCATGCAAATTGCAAGGCAATTATGTGGACTTCACCTGCATCAACCCATGCCCGCAGAGCTTCTCTTTCTATGACAATAATACCAATAGACAAAAACAACAAAAGGAAAATTCTTTCTCTTAGAAGGCAACACAAACAACAGCAGTAAACACATGCTATCCATAAAGAATCAACAATGGAATTGTTCTGTATGGACAGGGTGTTATTAGTAGTAAATACGCATGACTTTCTAAATTTGACTAAGATAACAATGAATTACTGACATTACATTCAATCCTCTCTTACATTAGCGGGGCACTAGTGGGATTTGTGCTATTTTTTTCTCAGTTGTTATGGCCAAGTTCTTAGGCACTGTGGGATTAATTTATAAGATAACTTTGGTCTCTCACCCATAAAATAGGAGGTTGTAGGAAGGATTAAATGACATTTTGAAAACCTCAAGCTCAGTACTTGTCACACAGTCAATGCTCCATAAATGTCTGTTGAATCCAACATAATTCCCTTTGAGATATTTTCAATTCTGATAGGGTCACTAACTCCATCTCTGCTTTTAACTCTTGTAAGTAATACCACGGATGCATTAATGAGAGAAATAAAATACCCCCAAAATAGAACTTACCTTTCTTCTCTCACAGTAGCATTAAGGTTCAGCTTCCTTTTAGCTGATGTTAAGATTGATCCTAGGTATAAGCTGAGTGGGTACCTATAGTGTGATACTGAGGATTTGCAAAAGCTGAGTTTACTCACTTTCCTTCCAAAATAATTCCTCTATCTACTGTAGCACTTACAGTACTGCAATTAAGTTCTCAATCTTTGTGTCTCCAAAAAGCTATGCTTTGGGTCAAAGAGGTATTTTCTATTTATATTTATGTAAATTATATATATTTCAGTATTGTTATGGGTCCAACACATATGAGTCATTCTGTTAGTTGCCCTTGAGAGGGATTATTACTATTATTGACTATAATGAAGGTATGAGCAACACACCATGGGAGGAAAAATAAATAATCAATTATTCTAATTAAGGTATTGGGCACTGAAGAAAGATTCATGAAGTATATGCAATTGAGCCTGACTTTGAGGGGCTGAAGAAGACTCCAGGCTTAGAGAATTAACTGGGAAAGGGAATTTGACTTACCTGAGAATGCAAGAAGGGTGCATAATGAAAGGTGTATAGAGAGAGTCCAACAGTAAGTTTCACTTCCTTCGCAGATTTGCCCAGAGTAAGTGCTGATTGCTGAGGTTTGTCTTCCTTCTGTGGGGAGCCTGTATATCAGGCCAGTGCTTGGGTTTGCTTTCTCAAAGGTCATCCACTTCTGCTATGACACCTATGAGGGCTGACAGCTGAAAGAAGAAACTGGGGTAGTGAAAGGGAATCTGAGGGTCTTTGGGGTCCTTGCCCAGTACACCCAAATTGACTTGGCACATGGGTTTGGTTGCAAAGGAAAGTGATTTAATAGCTGGTGGGAGAAGGGACCTCATGATCTCAGATCTGCCTCCCAAAGGACTGCAAGAACCAGGTTTATATGCATTATTTGGATCAAAGAGAATTGGGGAGGAACAAGGAAAATCAGGGAGATGACATTTATGGATTCTCTGGGAAATGAGAAAAGTTAGGGACTATAATAAAAAGTGTGCGTGTGTAAGACAGTCTAGTTTTTGCAAGGGTTTGCTAAAATGTAACTAAGATGCATAGGCATAAACATTTGCTCAGGAACCTTTGATCAAGACCTGGAAATCTGTTTATTATTTTAGTTGACCTATCCTCTCTTTGTTGGAAAGGTCAGCGCAGCTGAGAGAGGTTAAAGATAACAAATAGACTTACTACCTCTGTTGGGGACCAGGCAACTTAATTATAGTATTTTCCCCCCCTACTATTTTTCCCCCTAGTTGTAGGGGCTTTTTCAGTAGAAGCAGCATGAACAAAGCCAGTGGAACAGTCAAAATGTGTCCAGATACACTCAGGAGGGAAGCAGTTGTCAGGGTCAAAGCTGAGAAGGCAAACTTTTAGGCCGATTGTGGAAAATGGGTGCTGGGTCATGAGTTGAGATTGAACAAGTTAAGGAAATATCTGTGCCAGAAAATTATAATGAAAATAATACTGGGTCCTGAACAGATGACTGAGGACATCAGAGGCAGAGAGAAATATGTCCAAGAAACTTGAGTCAAACTTGAATTGGCCATATTTTAACAGGGAAACTTTCCTTTGACTTCTGAGACAGCTTCGTAACTGTATTTCTGTGAATCTCCTTCTTAAAGATCTCTATTTCATCAAAATATTAAAGTCCTTAGTAGCAGTGTGACACTAATCAAGTAACCTAATGGTATGCTGGAGATAGAGAAGACTGATAAATTTTCAGAAACTTTGCAGGTTAATGGCTACAGTCATCCCTAAACATTAAATTATATAACAAAATTAAATAATATCAAAAAACTCATTTTACTATTATCTGTGCTCTTAAAGTAGCTTATGTTGATTGTATAGTGGTGAATGTGCATCTCTTCCTTATCCATCATTCAGTGACAGCATATTGGTAGCTTTAAATCTTCCATGGTGGGAGTATTTGCACTTCAGGATGTGGCAAACACTGCTTTATTATTTGGTTGATTAAGACAATATGGAGAAAGTGTTAATAACACAGATAAAGCTTATTAGTGTATTGTGTTTGTAACTGTTACATTGCTAATAGCATAAAAAATGTGAAATACTTCTAGTATATGAAAGCTATCATCTGATTCAGCACTCACATCAATGTGTGAAATTTTGACATGTATCTTCTTTTTTCACTTTCACCTTACTCATTAATGTAAATGAAAATATAAACCTAAATTCATATCAGAACTATCCCAATTCAACAATTACAACCATACAAGAGCTTTGCCAAAACTATTGAAATTATTCTATGAGAAAAACTTGACTATATGGACTTTACAGTAAAGAATATTTTATATTTTGTTAGTTTTTAAAAGTACATGCTGTGGCTCAGCAGGCAGAGTTCTCACCTGTCATGCCGAAGACCCGGGTTTGATTCCTGGTGCCTGCCCATGCAAAAAAAAAAAAAAAAAAAAAAAGAGTATTGTGCTACATATATCTTATATCAGCAATATTTTAAATAAAATATATGTATTTTTTCCAAAGCTAATTGTTAAATATTCACCAGCATGATAGTGAACCTATGAAAACTTTAGTTTTCCATGTGATAAATGAAAAAGCAGTGCTGTATATTTCTTATTGAAAACAGATAAATGAGAGAATGCTATACTTAGCAAATGGTAGGTGTCATCATTATATCAATTAGTTTTTAAATAAAATCTTGGCTTTTTGATGAACATGTGTAGCCAATTTAAACATATCTTACTTTTTTTATGGTTTAAATACTTAAGCTACTTAAATGTTCCAATTTAAAAATGATGTTTTTACATTGTTTTTTAGTAGGAGCTATTGGCTTCATAGAAAGCCTATCTGAAGACTCTTTGTATTCTAAAAAGGCAAGTTTAAGAGTTGCAGCCTATTGAAGTGTTGCTAAGGCAACCATTGCTTGCTAATAATGTAGTGATAGAAAACAAAAGGCAATTTAAAGAACAATGCTTCTCAAAATTCTGGGGAGCTATATAGCTGAACAAAACCCCAAATGAAATAGGACTGGCCATGGTCAACTCCCTTCTTGGATTAGTTAGCAGAGGGAGAGATTACCTAGCATTTAGTAAAATGGAGATCCTTGAAGGACAAACAACTTTTGATCCTTACTTCAACCCACTACCTTTATTTCTCATCATTAGTTTCCCATAATTTAAAAAGTGATATAATAAAGACCCACTACAATACTCTTAAATCTTGATTCTGGCATTTTGATATTGATATGAAAGCACCCATTGTCATGAGATTGCAGTGTCCCCCAATGATCGGTTTATTTCCTTTAAGAAGTCAGTAAACATCTTGGAATATGGGTTGAAACATCTAAACTGGTACCCTGATCACAGCAAATGTCACATATTCACATGATACAGCAAGCTCAGAGGCATAGCTGTTTATTCTGATTGCTGCCTGTCACATTTGATCAATTAAAAAAATGCTGGGAAATTAATTTGCATGCTCAATTGAAATTGTTAGTAAAAGAAAGGCATTAAATTCACTAACACTTTTCATATGCAATTACTCTTAATCCTTTAGTTCGTCAGGTGAGTTATGTACTGCTATCACTATTCTAATGATAAGATGATGGTTTCTAGAGATTAAACTCTACAATTTGGTAAGGGCCAAAAGTTGGGTCTTATTCTAAACTAATCAGAATCTTAAACTCTGCTTTTTCTTTCTCATCAGGCTTATGACAATGGCTAATCATAGACATAGATTTAAAACAATGCAAAGTATTCTTTTCTGGTCTTTTCTTATAGAAACAATTCCACATAAATTTGCTATGCTAGTCTGTTCATAGCCTTAAGATTATTCACTCTTTAGATATCTCTATAAATACATTGTTTTCCTGATCGAGATCTCATTATCCACGTTGAATATGGTAAAAAGAGCCACTGATTTTCCTTAAACACAACTATTTTAATTTTTTTTGCTGTTCTGTTGTAAATAACCTGGAAAACAAGTAGGAATCATTTGTGGGTAGTTGGGTTTAGATCAAACTGGTATGTTCCATATGAATTCCTTAATTGTAAGGATTGTATCTGGAAATCTTGGGCACAAAAATGAATAAGAAAAAAGGCTTCTATTTATGGTCTCACCAGTATTTCATTATGATTTGACATAGACACAGATTGAGGTTGCAAACAGCAGTGAAGCAGTGGCTGCAAACAGTACTTACAGAATCTTTAAATCAAATCTAGAAAATAATCATCCCAGAGAAAGAAATTTAAAATATTTAAGTGGCAGATTGGTCATATAAGACTTCATTTTATCCAGCCTTTTACTTTTCTATTTTGTTGGCTATTTATGCGACATTCAATCCTCTCTGAGTCACAATCTTCACGTATTATATTTGAAAGTTTGCAATTGCCAAGATATCCACTTTTTACAATAATAATATATTTAAAAATGCATGCATGCTTAAATGGTCCATGTGAAAAAATCCATGCTCTTTTGTGTTTCATAAAAAACAAATAGGAATTAATGGGTACAATGATATCAGTGTTCTTTGGGACTGCTTAAATTAGAAAGATGTTTAACGGGCAAAAAAAAATTGATTAAAAAAAAAAAAAACTAATTCCCGGAGACTTCACTGAATAATGATTCCTAACTAGGCATGGAAATTTGCTCACATATTATGCAGCTAATTTAGGAGAGAATGAAGAATGGACTGTTGTAAAAGACACACATTATTTCCTTTGAAAAAGCATTAAACATTTTGCAAAGTCAAATTTAAAATGCTTTTAATTGCAGTCTTTTATTGTTGCCATGTAAAAACGTGGTTGAAGTCTGTTGAGCAGATTGGATCTTAGAGGAGATGAATGCCAGTTAATATAAAAAGAGCCCTTTGAACTTACATTTTTAATGCATACAGTTCCTTAGTAAATCCTTTGTCTGTGGTTGTAAGACAACCTCTTGCAAATGAATCTGTGTTTCTTCTGTGCCTATTTTGTTACATATCAAATAGATATGGATAAATAATCCTAATGGAAAGTTGCCTATCATAGCATTGCTACCTACTTTTTAAAATTTCTGAATATTTATTACTATCTCAAAATTACCATCCTGCTCACTCATGTAAAACATTAATAGTCATGTTTTCTCTGTAAGTTTCATGTAATAATAATTAAATTTCATGTTTTTCAGGAAACAAGCTTTTCAACATTTTTACCAAGTCAGCATTTTATTTGTGCTCTTCAGTTTATTTCAAAAGAGGAAGAAGGATGGATCTGTTATTTAACTAGGCTCTTTGGTTTACAGCATGCAATTTAAAAGCTCTGAACTCTTTCATTTGTACAGTGCAGGGCTTTCCATCTATGTCAAATCCCTGCAAACTGTCTCTACATTTCGTAGGGATAATTTCCTTTCGAGAAATAAAACATACAAACCTAATCCATATCACTCAAAAATACATGTATACTACACCATGAGATAGAAAATAGAAAGCTTTATATCACTAGCATTTGCTAAATTTTTGAGCTGTGATTTAAAAGTCCTTTGGTATTTTATTGTTGCAATTCACACTTACAGATTTAAACAATTTAGGCAAAGTCGGGACATTAAACTTGACAATAAGAAATTGATTTCCCTGCTTAAGAAAATTTGCTAAGGTGATGTTTTACATATATATTGGTTTGCTTTTTTAGCCATATGACCTGTTGCCAAAATGTTACCAAAACATAACCCAAACATGGCCATGTATGCCACTGTCACTTTTCCATTCCCCTGGGAAAGTTGCTAGCTCAATACCTTACTATAAAAAAGCATTGTGTCTTCTTTTTATGATCCTCCCCCACCCCAACTCCAATATCACTGCTACTTTAGGTCCTGTGTTCTTTCTATTACATCAGTTTTAAGTCGTTAAAAATAGAATCAAGTCTGTGATTCAAAGTATGTCAAGACGGAGAGTCAGGCATATGCTTACTCATACAACTCTACAACTTTAAATATCATTGATTTCTGGTGCTCCTACTTGTTTTCTTATCTCTAGATCCAACTTCTTAGTTGTCTACTGGATATCTCTACCAGAATGCTTGACAGGGACTCCCAAGTAAGTAAATGCATCCCAATCCATACTGAATATCTTCCCTGGGGTAGGGGGTGGTTGAGGGTAGCTCAGTGGTAGAATTCTCACCTGCCATGCAGGAGACCCAGATTCGATTCCTGGTCCATGCACTTCCCAAAACAAACAAACAACAACAAAAAAAATTTCAAGAAATGGTGCTGCAATAGCGGGATACTCATAAGGAAAAAAATGACCCCACCTTACAAATCTTCCCTCCTAGCCAGTCCTTCCTCTCAAATTCTGTTTAAGTACTAAATATTTATATAGTTCCTCAAATTGCCCAATCCTAATTATCTTGTTTAGTATTCATTGTCTCTGGCTCCACATATCTAATGATATTCCAGGCCTGTAGGTTTAACTAAAGGGATGTTTCTAATATCCATCCATTTTTCTGCATTTTTCTATTGCCATCGTGTAAGCCCTCATCATCTTTTCTCTGAAATTCTACCGTCACATTCCATTCTCGATGTAATGCAGTTTAAACTCCATTCTGCTGTTGTCTTTACAACAGACATCTGCAACCATGCAGTTCCCTTTATTTCAAAAATTTTATTCAGTCCAAATGACCTATAGAATAAAGTTGCAACTCTTTAACATAATATTCATGATCATATCAGCTGAAATAAGTTCTCTGCCATATCCATTGGGTCTTACCCATTTTAGGATGCACTGCCTGCTAACATTGCTTAGTGTGTGACCAAGAAATGTTTCACTGATACATGTTGCTGCATATAAGTAGGTTGGTAGAGAGAGGCTTATTGGTGCATATAGTAATAGGTGGAGCCAGAAAATTAACACTTCCCTGGAACAGCCCTCAAATAATAACTCTTGAAAGTTGGTGAATTAACAAGGCAAATCTAACCTCCATTTTGGGTAGGATAATTCTGAGAGGAGTGTTTTACACTGTTTCCACAGATTCCCCATGAATTTAGGCTCCAGCCATCTAGTTCATCACAGCAGTAGCTGGCTTGATAATGTAATTTCATTGGTTGCCTTCATTCCTTCTAATACTTCCCTACTCACTATTGCTGACCCTTCCAAATTAACCATGAGCATGAAATCCTCATTTCTGGATCTGCTTCTAGGGAACAGAAACTATGGTAAAGATTTTTCAGTGAGCGTTCCAATTTCATCCATGCCACTTTCATACATATACCCAGGCTCTAACAACAGAACTACTCATATTTCTAAAAGTAAACCTTAAATTGCCAATTTGTGCAAGTTTCTTTATACATCCTTTTCTTGCTCTAATGTGCTACTTCTCTCCATTTAAAACATATATAAATGTTTTAAATGAATATATATATATTCAGCTTTCAAGACTGTCCTTTTTTCTTCCTAAATCCCTGCTCAAAACCATTATTTCTTTTGTGATCTGATAGTAGATGTTTAGCACTTCATTATTTATCACATTATATAAATTAATCTAGGTCAGCATATTGCTCCTCCTAGACTCTTCATGAACTCACTGAAGGAGGTATTATATTGAAACTCTAATTTATTTTCCCACCAAAGCATTTTATCCTAAAACAGGAATTTAAAAGCAATGTGATATGCTTACCTTTTCTAGCTTCACCTTTTCTAGCCCGTGACAGTGTCAGATGACCTAGGTGGCTTTTCTTGATAAAACCCAGGTGGATGTGACGTTCATAATATTTATCTATACAGGACTTCAGAAAATGTGTATCAAAGCCTCCTTGCATGACTGTGTCATTTGCACCTCCAGGAGTGTCACTTAATTTATTTGGGCTGTGAGCTGGGGTAAGGCTTAGACTTTTTATCACTTCTCCTACCTCGTTTCTGCCATTCTAGGCAGTCGATAATCTTACGTGTCCTCTTCTGAACTCATATAAGAGTTTATGAGCCTGTACATCCATATACATAAGTATGGTTTTTGAAATTAGGTTTCACTTACCAAATTAGAAGCATGTTATTTACTGTATTCAAATTCTGTTCTTTTTCCCTCAAAAATGTCTCATGAAGAGCTGTCATGGTTATCTTGTAAAGCTTTAATGCATTCTTTTTTTAATAGTTCCATAATAGTTTGTAATGTGACTGCCATATTTTATTCAATAATTGAGGTTGAATAAAATTTATTTGGTTTCTAGTTTTTGTCCCCACAATACTTCAATAAATATTTTTCTACCTGTATTTTTACATGAGTTTTTTATTTCTATAGATAATTTTTGGGTAGATTCCCAGAAATAGAATTGCTGAATTGAATGATATATTTATTTTTAACTTTATAGAAGTTGAAAGCTTGCTGTCCCAAATGGCAACACAATCCATTATTCTTCCCTCAGTATATAAGAAGGTCCTTTTGCCCATACCCCTACCAACAATAAATCTTAAAGATCTTTTCAATATTTTTATCAGTCTAATGGGAACAAAATAATTTCTCATTGTTAATTTAATTTTCATTTCCATGACTTCTAGTGGATTTCAGTATGTCTTCATTTTTTCTGACCATTTGAATTTACTCTGCTATGAAATGTCTATTCATGTCCTTTGTCCATTGCTTTCACTTGGATAGTTTTTCTTTATTTCTGGTCATTTAGTCACATATAGATATTAACCCTTGTGTCTGTCCTCTGCATTACAAATAGTTTTCTAGATCTATTTATTTCCAATGATATGTTTGGGATCTTTTATCATATAAAAGTTTTAAAATCTTGATATATCACAATATCCCTATATTTAAGTATCCATATCTTTAGATTACACGTGCAGTTTCTTAGATAATTTTTGGTAAGATTGTAATTTGTTTCCATTTGTCTTTAATTCATTTTGATTTGTTTCTAGCTTAGATAGGAGAAGAATATATTTTCTTTTTCTTCCAGATACAAATGTCAATTGTGGTAGTAGCATATATTAACTCTTTCATGTTTTCCCCTGTGTATTCAACTACTGGCTTTGTGAATATTAAATCTCCATGTATTTCTTCTGTTTTTTTTCTCATTCCTTAAGAAGATGGATACTGAATTCATTAATTTTTTGTCTTTTTCATAATGGAAATTAATATTATGTTTTTATCCTCTAAATACTTAGCTCTTGCTTAGTCTCTTAGATTAGTTGCAAGGTGTTCTCCTTTTTGTTTCTTACTAGATGACAGGATTTTCATTTAAATTTTATCTTTGAACCAAGCATTACCTAGGAATTATTTATAAATTTTCAATTAGCTAATAGTTTTATTTTTTTGGCAATTAAAAAATTATTTCTACTTGTATTGGTTTAACATTAGAGAACGTAGCCTTTGAAATCTAAACATTTTTATTAACACTATGTATTTGTAAGTTGTGCCTTTTTTCACCACATCACTCTTTTATCTTATTTAGTATTTTCAAGCTTAAATTTCACTTTTTATGATATTAAAATTGCTAATCTTGCTTCTTTTAAGCAATATTTGCCTACCTTCTTGAATCAGCTGGGTGGGTTTCTGACACTGACTGAGTTACTTGTGTCTGCTCTCAGCTGCAGTATGAGTAGGTCCTTCTGCTGATCTAGGATGGGTTCTTTCACATGGTTGGGAATTAGTTGTTTATAGGATCAGCAAAGACCTCAGCTGGAGCAACCAGGCTCTTTTTCATGTGGTTTCCCACCCTCCTGCAGGCTAGCCTGGCCTGGTTTTCATGATTGTCAGGGTTCTAAGTGACAGATTAAAAACCTGAGAAAACGGTCCTTTCTAGCAAATTAAATTGGTTAAATCTCATCCCAAGACTGCTAATATTCAAGATGTGAGATAATAGACTCCACCTCTTGATGATATGACCTACAAAGGTACTTGGCAGAGGTTATGCAAATAGAATGCATAGAGAGTTGGGGCTATTTGCAGTAATCTTTCATAAAATCTTACCTTAGTTTGTTATTTAAATGTTCTTATTATGAATGGTATTTATCTTGGTTTTGAGTTTTAATCCAATTTGATAGCCTCTGGTTTGTCTTTAACTAATTTTACATTATTGAGTGTCTTTTATGCGATTTCCTATACTTCATGGTTTGATAATGTTATTGTTAGTTTTTCCTTCTCCCTTGTTTGTTTAAAATTTCTACTATAATTTTTCTGTTGAAAATGACTGCTTTGCTTTATTTACTCTTATAACTGAACACATATTACTTTACTAGTATTTGTGAGCATGGCATAAAATGTTTCCTCTTCCAAGGAATTGTTTTCCGTGATACATTGTTCCCCCCAACACACACACAATGTTGTACTTCTCACTTTGGCCCTGATTAAGAGAAGATATTTTAGAATAATTTTGCTTCTTTCTTTCTGCCCATCTTTCTTCCTCTGTTGAATGACACCTTTTTTTCCTCTTTCTGTGATTTAGAATCTGTTAGAACTTTTATTATAACAGGGATTTCCACTTTCCTTTCACATTTTGACTCAAAAAATGATCATATCAGAGTGGCATCGCTCAAGCTGCTACTTGACATTTTGCAAATTGTGCATTGCACAACTGCAGGAGAGGCATTCATTCATATTCATCCTAGATTTGTATAGCTATTTCAACAGTATTCTGGCAGAGGCTAATAAAATGTCCTGAAAAACAGTCAACTTTGTATTAATATGTGCCCAGTTGCCATATGGATAAGAGTTAGTATTGGGCACAATGGAGTAAAGTAATTACTGCAGCCAGCCTCAGATGCTGTTACCACAGTGTACTTCCTATGCCAAGGGCTGAGATGTGTTGAAAGTATGATGAAAAGAGAAAGTATGAAATCATCCTCTAAGGTAGAGGAGGCGTGAATAAACAGGATCTGTGGTAGTTGTGAATTTAAAATGAGACCAGTCAGCAGTCATGAACTTGTATTTTTCTTTCCTTCAGCTATTTTTAGCTGCACAGGAGCAGGCTAGCTGTCAGAAGAGAATTAGATTGAGTAGGGTTGGGATTTTCCTGGGGAGAACAGAGAATGAAAGAAAGGCAATAAAGTTCAAAGTATATTCAAATGAGTCATCAAAGTGAAAGAAACATATACTAAAATGGGTGTGGGCATAATTGATAATAGAATGCAAAATTTGCATACATTTTAAAAATAAAATATGAAATTCAAGGAAAAGTTATACTTGCTGGAGTTGCTTGTCAACAAACTACCAAAGATAAATACTCTTTTTTAAAGGCATCAAAGGTACTTAAAGGAAAGTGTGTGGAATACTAAGATGAAGAAGTATTCTTAGACTATAGGTATGATATTATATAAAATATTATCATTACTATCTGTGATCTTAGTAATCAAATCATACAATTTCAACTTTGATCAGTTCCAACAGCATGTGTGAAAGTATTTTGACCTAATGGAAATTGTGGAACATTTTTATAGCTATGAATTTTCATTGTAGAACATATATAAACAAGATGTTTAACTGTTATTCATAAATAAAATAAGATGCTGATAAAAATGACAACTATGATAGGTCTACATTTTAATAAAAATGTTAATAGAGGCAAAAAAGAAATTAAATACAACTATCAATTGTTTCAGCCCATAAGTTTTTAACTTTGAAGATTCTATAGATTTTTACACAGATTTCTTATTAAATTTGGCAATGGCTCTGTAATTAAAAATTTTAAATATGACCTGAATAATTGCTACATAGTAAGTAGTTAGATATAGCTTTCTACATATTCTGAATTAGTTTCATTTTAATGGAGATTTACCATACAGACTTCTTCAGTGACTATTTGTCTTGGGTTTATGTCTTTATTCATTATATGCCTGAAAAACAAAGTCTGATCTGTTTTCTACTTGAAAGTATGTGTGTGTGTGTTTGTGTGTTTTGTCTTTCCTCTTTAAGTTTTCTCAAGCATGTAGTATATTCTCTAGAGCTGATTACTACAAATGATTTATCAAGTTAAAGTACTGAACTTACAAAAATAATTATGAATCTTGGAGAAATAATTAGGAAACAGTACCTATTCATGGTCATTAATTAATTCTTGTAATTAACCCATCACTAACATTTAAATAAGGCCATGAAAGTAATTTGATCCTGGGTCACACTATTGACTTAATAAATTACACATTTTATAATGGGTGTAGAACCAAAATTTATTCCTAGAAAAAAGCAGCGAAAGTAGGATAAGTAGATAAATGATGTAATGTATCCTTCTTTATATAGAAAAAATTGTCCTTTTGTCATTTGGGCATTTCATACAATAACCAGATTTTTTTTCTTTCTTTTATAAAGACAATTTTTTAATTCTAAAGAAGAAAAACTTCTTGAGTAATATCTCAGAGTTTAATAAATGTTTTCTTAAAAGTATTCTTTCTAAAAGCCATATTTTTAATAAATAAAATAAGATGCTAATAAAAAATGACAACTGTAATAGCTCTACATTTTAAAATAATGATTACACTGACAAGATTATACAAACAATTATAATCTATAAATAATATTATTCTTAGGATAAAATTCTCCCTGCATGCTAAAATTCCAAGTTAGCTTTCTCATAGCCTTAAAGAGGAAAAATAACTGTGTATAATTTTGGCAAATTTTACTTTCTAAGTCATATTTTATTGTATTCTGCACCATTCAGACAGAAGGAAGGATGAAGAAGGTTAAATGGAGGCAGAGCAGAAGTACAGAAAAAGTAAGTAAAAACTCTTTGATACAGTTGTCTTTGTATCTATAATGATGAATTAGAAATATGCTTGTAAACTATTTTAGTTTACATTTGCGTTTTCCTGGCTACTAAAACAAGTACTATACATAGGGTCTGCTTAAATAATGTTAATTTATTATCTCCTAGTTTTGAGGCTAGACAAATTCCAAAATCAAAGCATCAGCAAGGTGATGCTTTCTCTCAAAAGACTGGCATTCTGGAACTGGCTGCCGCTGATTTTCTTTGTTCTTGGCTTTTCTGTCACATGGTAATAAAAGTGGCAAAGTCTTCTCCTTTATCCCTGAATTGCATTGACTTCTGGCTCCTTCCCACTGCTTTCTCTCTCTATGTCTAAATTTCTTTCTGTTTATAAAACTCCAGTAATCCATATTAAATTCCAACCTGATCCATTTGGGCCATACCTTAACTGAAATAACATCCTTAAAATATCCTATTTACAGTAGGCCCACACCCACTAGAATGTAGATCAATAAAAAGTACATGTCTCTTTTAGTTTGCTAAAGCTGCCGGAATGCAATATGCCACAAATGAATCAGCTTTTATAAAGGGGATTTATTAAGTTACAAGTTTACAGTTCTAAAGCCTTAAAAATGTACAAACTAAGGCATCCAGAGAACAATACCTTGATTCTGATGAAAGGCCAATTTCTGTCACATGGGAGGTATGTGGCTGGCATTGGATGCTCCTTGTTTCTGGTTAAGTTGTTCCAGCTTCTGAATCCAGTGGCTTCTTCTCTAAGTGTCTGTGGATCTTTTCTTAGGTACTCTAGGTCAAAACTGTGGGTTTCAGCTCTTAACTTAGCATCTCCTGGGGCTGGAGACTTATTCTTTTCAAGCCTCTATGTTCTGGTTTCATACAGCTTTTCTAAGAATATCTGGTGACCCAAGCATCTCCAAATGTCTGCATCTGAGCTTTCTCCAAAATGTTTCCCCTTTCAAAGGGCTCCAGTAAACTAATTAAGACCCACTTTAAATGGGTGAGGCTACATCTCCATGTAATCCAAAGGTCACACCCACAATTTGGTGTGTCATATCTCCATGGAAACAACCCAATCAATAGGTCACACCAGGCAGTGCAACGGTGGCTCAGTGGCAAGAATTCGCACCTGCCAAGCAGGAGACCTGGGTTCAATTCCCAGAGCCTGACCGTGCGAAAAAGAAAAAAAACCAAAAAAATCACACCCACAATTGGCCATGTCACATTTCCATGGAAACAACTTAATCAAGACCCCACCCTACAATATTGGATCAAGATTAAAAGTATATGGCTTGGGCGGTGCAATGGTGGCTTAGTGGCAGAATTCTCACTTGCCAAGCCGGAGACCCTGGTTCAATTACTGGAGTCTGAGTCTGCCCATGCAAAAAAAAAAAAAAGGTTTTTCTGGGGTATATAGCAATTTCAAACCAGCATAATGTCCAAACTGGGCTACACAATTCAATGCATGACAAAGATAATAAAACAGACTTTCTCCTAATAGGTTTCTCCTAATTTTATTATTAAGTCTACTAATAATAACACTGATCTCAAAGTCTAAGAGGCCCATAGCCTCTTTTAATAGTAATTATCTCTTCCTTAATCCCAACTTGTGTACAACCCTAAGCATCCCTGCCTAACTCTCAATGCTTTTACTATGCCACTGGTATATATATATATATATATATGCCCTATAACAGCAACAGAAACAATAGTCAACAAATGCAGATTTCTTCTAGGATCTCATTTGATCCTCACAAAATGCTTAGGGTAAGATGCCTATGCCCATTACAGATAAAGAGATTTAGAATTATTCAAGTTATTCAAGTTAAATACCCTATTAATGTTATTTCAAGTTAAATACCCTATTAATGTTGCTCAGCTAGTAAGAGATAGAATGGGAATTTGAACTTAATCTTTCTCATCAGAGTTGATGTCCATGTTTTAACAAATATATTTCCTTTCCCTAGAGTAGCCAGTGGCTTATGTGGTGAATGAGTACAGTGTGATGACTGGTGAATAGGAAATATCTAAACCAAATTCTCACTTCAGGAATATGAATAGGAAAATAATGAAAAAACAGAGCTTTTAGAGTAAACAGTATTTAAAGCTCATAGGAAGCATGATGAATGTGAACAAGCAAAAGAAACCAAGAGGGAATAGAATCTAAGGAATGAAAACAAAAAGACCAAGAGTAGAGATAAAAAATGGAGAATGACAGGTGCAAAATGGAAAAGACATGCAAAGAATCACCAAAGATTCAAAAGGAGGTACAGAGCTTGTGAAATAATTTTGTTTTTAAGGAGAAAGAGAAGTCTCATATTGTTTCTAGTAAATGTGGAAGGATGATGATTTTGAGCAACACTGTCTCCAGGGCAAGTTTCTGCAGCTGAATTTTTGTAGTTGATGGGTGGGGCTTACACTCAGTGTCTTATCCAGTGGATTTCTTTAGGAAGCAAAGAGAGCCAATTGTTGTGGTGTCTTTCAAACTTCAGGTACAACAATTTAATGCAAATGACAATTCAATTAGGCTTCTCTCAGAAAATGTTGCATAGTTGCAGTATTGTTTCCCTTAAATAATGCTGATACAAAATGTTGTATTTTCTTTTTATTATGACTGTAATAAATGTATATGAAGTGTTTAAACATATGTTACAATTTAAATAATAATAATAAAATGGTTATTTGTCTAGAGATTGGCAAATTTATTGATCATTGTTGTGCTGGATTGAGACTGTTATATACGCTAGAAAAGACATGTTTTTCCAATCTGATTCAATCTTGTGGGGGCAGACCTATTATTGTTTGGATGGGACCTTTTGATTAGGTTTCATTTCCATGGAGATGTGGCCCCTGCCCATTCAAGGTGGGTCTTAATGAGTTTACTAGAATTCTTAAAAGAGTGGACATAGAGAGAGCAGAAGCCCCAGCAAAGACATTTGAAGATGCTAGAAAGCCACTGGAATCAAAAGCTGAAAGCAACACAACCTGGGAGCAGAGGACCAGGACATGCTATCCACATACCTTCCCAGCTGACAGAGAAACCCCAGATGTGATCAACCTTTCTTGAGTGAAGGTATCCTCTTGTTGATATCTTAACATGAACATTTTTTAGGCTTAGAATTTTAAGCTTGTAATTTAATAAATATCCTTTGCAAAAACCAACTTATTTCTGGTGTATTGCATTCCAGCAGCTTTAGCAAACTGAAGCAATCATCTTTTTAATTTCTTGTATATCAAGAGTTAGTTCTCCCTTGTAATTTCTTATTGTATATGTTAGTGCCTTCTCCCTTTAATTCTTGAAAAAAATAGCTAGTGGATTGTCTGTTTTGTTGATATTTTCAAAGAACCAGAATTTTTATTTACTTCTTGCTTTCCAATCTGTATGAATTTTTCCTTCTTTATTATGCTGACCAGGATTTCCGTATAATGTTGAATAGAAATGGTGAGAGTGGAAGTCCTTGCCTTGTAACTGGCATTAGGAAAAAAATGTATTCAGTCATTCACCATTAGGAATAATGTTAGCTGTGAGTTTTTAATTGCTGCTATTATCTGCTTTAGAAAGTTCCT
This sequence comes from Tamandua tetradactyla, assembly GCF_023851605.1. Classification (NCBI taxonomy): domain Eukaryota; kingdom Metazoa; phylum Chordata; class Mammalia; order Pilosa; family Myrmecophagidae; genus Tamandua; species Tamandua tetradactyla. Next base: position 51,993,163 of record NC_135337.1, read on the forward strand.
TTTTATTACACTTTTGATGAGAGATTTATCAGGAAGAGGGGTTGAACTTTGTGAAATGCTTTTTCCATATCTATTGAGATATTCATGTTTTATCTTTTACTATTTTAACATAAATGGCTTACATTATTTGAATTTCAAGTGTTAAACTTATTTTACATTCCTTTGATAAACTCAATTTGGTCATGGTATATTATACTTTTTATATATTACTGTTTTGGATTTGCTAATATTTGTAAAACTCTTTTAGGGACTGTTCATAATGGATATGGTTTTGTAGGCTTTTTTTTATCAATATCATTACATGATTTTGTTGTGATAATTCTGGTCTTAATAAATGAGTGAAAAGTTATTCTACTTTCTCTTATTTCTCAAAAAATGTCTAGGATATATTATTTTTTAGAATGTTTACTGGAATTAATTGTGAAGCCATGTGCATTTGATATTTCCACTTTCATTCTCGATAATGATATTTTGTATTATTGAATTCTTCTTCTTGATTAGTATAAGAAATGTTTATGAATTGTATTGTTGTTTTCAAAACCTAGCTTTTGGTTGCATTTCTTTTGGCATTGGTTGATCATTTTTTTTATTTCTCGGATTTTCACTTTTCTTTTTAATATTCATTTTGATTCTCTGTCTAATATTTATTTATATTTAATTTCCCTATATCTCTCCTATTTCAACCAGAGGTAACAGACCTAGGTGTTCACACTTGGAAGTGAGCTGAGAGACACTAACCTGGAAATAAACACCAGGTCTGAGGTGTAAAGGCTATGCTGTACTACTAAGGACAAAACTGAAATACCCCATTCCTTAACAAAGTCCCATAACCAAGTCTCCATGCACTTGAAATCCTAATAACTTAATTGTATATGAAAACAAATTGGACACTCTTTGAAAGAAGATGATGAAATCAGATACAGTATCTACAATATATTATTCATGAATTCCAACATACAAATAAAAATTCCTAGACATTAGAAAAGTCAATAAATGTTGACATGTAATTAAGGGAAAATGTGCAATAATAATAAATCCACAAATAGCCCATAACTAGAATTAGCATATAAGGTTTTTACAAACAATTATATTAAATATCTTAAAGGATTTAGTAAATAAAATATAAAACTAGGTAAAAGATAGTCAATTTCATTAAAAATGGAGACATAAAATGACCTAATGAAAATTCTTAAAGTGGAAAAAATAAATGATCTGAAATAATTAATTGAAGTGTTTAACAGTAGCTGGAGGATAACAGAGAACCAAAAATTACAAAATAAATGAGTCTAATGGAGTATAGAAGATTGTCTGAAAAAATATTGAAGAAAGTTTCAAATATCTTGGGGACAATATGAAACTTTCTAATATGCATGCAACTGGAGATCTAGAAGGAGAGAGAAAGAGAATGGGACAGAATAATATCTGAAGAATATGATTGAAAAAAATTCCAAAATGGCTGAAAGATATCAATCCACAGATCCAAGAAGCTCAGCCAACCCTAACAGAAACACAAAGAAAAACAATGAAAAGAAAATCAGAGTCAAAATTGCTGAAAATAGAACTAAGGAGATTTCTTCACTACTTCCAGAGAAAAACAGACACATTACATTGAGGGTAACAAAAGACATATTACATAAAGTTGACTTCTCATAGAAATAAAGGATTCCATATCCTTTATTTCCAAAACCATTCCAAAGCCACATATAATCCTCAGAAAGAATTCAACATCAATCTATCATTCTATATTTAACAAATATATTGTTCAAAATTGTAGGCGAAACATTGACTTTTCAGGAAAAAAAAAACACAAAAAAAGCTTAGGGAATTTGTCACCAGCAAACATACATGACAAAAAATGCTAAATGTACCTATTTAAGCTGAAAAAAAGTGATTCAAGGAAAATGTACAGATATACAGGAATTATGAAATGCAATGCAAATGGTCAATTTGCAGATAAATATAGCAGTTATGTAAAGAAATTTCTGTAAAAGAGTCTCACATACATAAAGCAATAATAATAATAGCAGTAAATTATAGGGTTCATAACCTATGTTTAAGTAAAATATATGACATTAACAGAAAAAAGGCAGGAAGGGGTAAATAAAATTCTGCTTTTCATAGCCCATGTTGACAAGTGATATAATATGAATATAAAGTAGAATATAATACATAAGTCTGTATAGTCTTATCCTAGAATAGACAAACAAACAGAAAACCAGTACAAATAGAAGGGTGAAAGAGTTGAAATATTTTATATTGTTTTAAGGAAAGAAAATAAAACTTTAACAAAAAAAAATGATGGGAAATAGATTATAAACAGTACATTATGGCAGACTGAAGCCAAACTATTCTAAAATAGCATTACATGAGATTGAAATTATCCTTTCTATTTGTCCTAGTTTGCTAGCTGCCAGAATGCAATATACCAGAAATGGAATGGCTTTTAACTGGGACATTTAAAACAAGTCTATAGAAATGTCCAATCTAAGGCATCCAGGAAAAGATACCTTGGTTCAAGAAGGCCAATGAAGTTCAGGATTTCTTTCTCAAGTGAGAAGCCACCAGCAAACATAGTCAGGGCTTCTCTGTCAACTGGAAGGGCACATAGTGAACATGGCGTCATCGGCTAGCTTTCTCTCCTGGCTTCTGGTTTCATGAAGCTCCGCGGGAGGTGTTTTCCTTCTTCATCTCCAAAGGTCACTGGCTCGTGGACTCTGCTTCTTGGTGCTGCTCTCTCTGAATCTCTTTCTTTCTCCAAAATGTTTCCTCTTTTATAGGACTCCAATAAACCAATCAAGACCCACTCAAATGAGTGGAGACATTTGTCACCTAATCCAGTTTAACAACCACTCTTGACTAAATCACATCATCCAGGAAGATGATCTGATTACAGTTTCAAACATACAGTATTGAATAGGGGTTATTCTGCCTTTATGAAATGGGATCTAGACCAAAACATGGCTTTTCTAGGGGCCATACAGCCTTTCAAACCAGCACACTATTAAAAGACAGAGATTGTCAAAATTTGGATAAAAGGAAAAAGAGGAAGACCTACCATATTCTGTTTGCTAAGAATTGCAATTCAAATGTAATGACACATATAGATTTAAAGTAAAAGAATGGAAATTATAAATTGTGTAATTCAAAGAAAGCTGATGCAGATATATTAAAAATTTCATGACAAGGCTGAGATAATGAAAACTATTTTGTCCTGATATGTGTCAGTTCATCAGGAATTCATACAGATCTGAAACATATATCTTCCTGATAACAAGGCTTCACAATACATGAAACACAAATTTGACATAACTGAAAGAAAAAAATTGATAAATCCACAATTAACAGAGATGTTAATACCACTCTGACAGTATAAAAATATGCTAAGCAAACAGAAGATTTGAGCAAGAGTATTGATTCATAGGATCTAATTGATCACTATAAAATAGTACAACAATAACTAAATATATGAAGAATCCTACAAATCAATAAACTCAAGTATCCAAATTACATATGGGAAAAATTTGTCACAAGCTAAAACACTTAACGAAGAAAATACCTGAATGCTAATATGAGTGCTAATCATTTGAAAAGATGTTTGGAATCATTAGTAATCAAGTTAATGGTTAAAATTAAAATGAGCACAATATTGAGTGCTGGTGAAGAATGATTTGGAGCAACTGAAACTCTACATTTTGACTGGACTGTAAACTGGTACAACCCTTGGGAAATTTTCCAATATAGTTAAGTATATATGTACTCCATGACTCAGCAATTCAACTCCTAAGTGATTACCCAATGGAAGGACATGCATTAAAGAGTTTTAAACGAGAGCTCCAAACCAGAAACAATTCACATGCTTATCAGGGGTATAATACGTAAACTATGGTTTATCCATACAGCAGAATATTACTCATCAATAAAAGAGAATGAGCAATAATGACATTTTTGAATCCCTCACATTTTATGTTGAGCTAGAGAAACCAGAGAGAAGAAACTACAGACCAGATTATTACATTTACATAATGTTCAAGAGTATTTGGTGACTGAAATCAGAGTAATGGTGGCTGAATGGGGGAAATTAAACGGAAAGCATCACAAGGAAACTGTCTCATCTAAGGGGCATATCCTTTATCTTGATCTGGCTGATGGTTTACAAATAGTCATTGAGCTGTACAGTTAAAATGTAACTTATTGTGTGTTAATAAATTCAAAGTCTTTTCAATGATTTATATGGCCTCATACAACCTAGCCTTGCTTTATCCCTCTGATCTCATCTTCTAATACTTGCCCACATCACACATTCCCCCCATGCTGTCTATTGGATGTTTGGGCATGCTGTGACCTTGACACTTTTGCCCCTTGCTATTCTCCCTTCCTATCTCCCTCCTTCCCTTCCTTCCTTCCTTTCTTTCAAGATATGCACTTGGCTTTCTTCCATGTCTCCTTCAAGGCTTTGAACAAATTCCACTTACCAATGAAGGCTACCATAACAGCACCACTTTAAAATTTCCAACTTCCTCCTCCTTCACTCTCTCCCTCTTTATTTTCTTCTGAAATGCTTACCAAATTCTGACGTTTTATACATTTTTTAGATTTGTTTTTTTTATGTCCTCCGCCAGACTTTGTGAGAGTAGGAATGTTTCTCTGTTTTCTGTTCATAGCTGTTTCTCCAGTGCCTGAAATAGTGCATAGCATATAAATACTGAGTTAATTAATACTTCTGAATAAATGAACTTATATTTTAGGTTTTCTTCACATGTCTGCCTAAATTTAATTGTTAATTTCTTAAAATGAGGCCATCAAAAAGCTCCAGTTATTTCCTGCATATGTGAACAGAATTGTGGACCTAAAAGCTTGACATTAGGAACAGGCAGCCACTGGCCCACATGGCCTGCAGCCCTGAGAAGCTGGCATCTGCTGCGCTAATGCTAGTTCTTCACAGAATTTTCTAGACATTGTCTTCTTTAGATAATAGACCTCCATTTCTCTTGCTAAGGAATAAATGCCTGATTGTTTTGCGTGATGTAGTCAAGAGTTGACATCACCAGGCCAGAAACCAAAGCCTGGGAAAAAAGCAATCCCCTTTTTCAAAAAATGAATAAGTGAACTGATAAAAAAAAGAAAGTCACAAGGGGTTGGAGGTAAAAACTCTTCCAACTACTTGAATCTACTTTTCTTTATCACTTGGAAATATTTGAAGTATCTGGTTTCTGAACCTCTTTAGAAAGGAGCTGCAGGGCAAATAGTTTCATTTCTTGGTTGAAGCTTCTTGGATACAATGCGTTCTTAGATACATTGTTTCTCCCCTTGCTTTTTTTAAATCAGAAATTCTTCATTGTGTTCAATACTTTAATAATCGTTTGAAACAACACCACTTTCATATTTTTTCTTGAGCGGCTATTCCATTACTTCTTTTATCATGATATCACTGATGTTTCAGATAGAACAGATGATAACCGGTTGGACATAATCCGTCATCTTAAACTAGAAATCTGTGGTGTATTATTTAATCAGTAAGCAATTAGTTTCAGTCTAATCCTCGAAATCTTTGAAGTCCAGCCAAATAGTTTACATCACTTCCTTTTCCTTTGCTGTCATCCATTCCATGGGTGATTCTATCAAAAGCTCAAATAAACAGTGTATAAGAATTGCCATTTTGAGAGACAACTCAATGTTTTTCAAGAACCAGAAACACTTATTTTAGAATAACCTAATCAGAATACTTAACTCTATTTACTCTCAAACCAATTAAGTACTAACCTCTTACCAGGTCATACTCCAAAGAATCAGCAGTCTGGACTTAAGAAAATTAACTTTGGATCATTAAAGGATCCTTGAAAATAGAAGAAACCTAATCTGAAACCCTGACAGTTATCATTGAAAAGTCTCACTTGGATCATATTCTCATATGATAAAGCAAATTAAATCTTGCCTTGCTTAGCAGCAAGGATTGAAGATAGAGTTCTTTTATGTGGACCATGCACTTGCACAGACTTTTGTTAGGTAATATTTGACTTGAACAAGAAATTATTTTTTCTAATCTTTAGAAATAAGAAAGATTTACCTCCTTTCAAATGCTGGCATATGAGTTGTCTGCAAATACTTGTGGGCCAATAACACCCACTGTTTACAGACAGTCATTTGGGTTGTTTGTATATCTGTTTCAGTTAATGTTAATATTGAATTAATTTACTATTAGTTCTAGTGACTTTTACCTAATAAAATAAACATGAATTAAAATCCTGTCTTTATCTCTTATTGGCTCGTGATGATAGTCACGTTACATAAACATGTAAATTTGAGTTACCTAATGTATAAAATCAAGGAGATTTATTTCAAGGGTATGTGATAACATTTATTTTATGTATGGGGTGCAATACACTTATTTGTCACAAAATAAATTTTCTAAAAACTAAAACTCACTATTATCATCATAATCTCAATCAGGGCATCCCGATATATAGATGTGAGTTTACGCTTCCTGCACCAGGTATCCCACTCTCAAGAAGAAGAGCATTTCTTTCTCCATCCCTGCATTTTTCTTTTAGGCCTGTGATGGAAGAAAATCTATATTTAATCTCTTCAAAATGAATCCACCAGTTTCAAGGAGATGATGACTCTGGGGATGCATCTATTTTTCTATACATTGTGATTTTCTTTTCTTTTCAGGTTTCTTTTCGGAAGGAAAAATCTTGTTCTTAATTCTAATATGGATGAATCAACAGGAGGAAAACATTTATCAGAACAACATAAAAAGGAAGCTAGCAACAGTCCAGTAGGAGAAAGAAATCGAGGTCCCCAAGGACCCAGTAATATTTTCTAAGTGTCTGAGGAAGTACTCCCTCTCTGCCTGCTCTGAGAAATGTTGGCTCCTTTGTAAAATCAGCCTCATGGTGGCATATCAGTAAAGGATTGGCAAATGTGAGTGGGCCTTTGTATTCTGGCTTTTCCCCATTCACGCACCATCAATAGCCATTTCCTGAGAGCATCTTTTCAGAGCATCAGAATACAAACCGGGAAAGAGCCTTACCCAAGGCCATACACCAAAGCCTGGGAGAAAAATAAACCTCTTCTTCATAGAGTAAGGAATAAAAGAAAGCCAAAAGTCACAATTCTATGAAGGTCTGGGTACCAAACACTGACTTCAGAATTAAAACAAAGAGCAAAAAACAAAAGCCATAATCTTCACCATGTGACGAATAGTGTTAACAGGGTTCATAGGTTTAGTTCTATTAAAGGAGACAAATCATCTCATAACTTAAAAAAGTTACCACAGAAATATGCAGCCCAAATTGCTTATGTACTTAGTAGACAATGTTCTTTTAATTCAGAAATAATACAAATTTGACCTAGAAATGGAATTCCAAGTCCCTTCTTTCTGAGCGTGTAAAAGAACTTGCCTTTCTTGAAATGGATGTGCTGTGAGTAGACATGTCTATACTGATATCAAGGAAAAGGAGAGTTAGAAAAGGCATGGTTTTGGTTTTTGAACCACAGCAGTCCATTATAGATTGAAAAATAAAATTAAATAAAGAAGATAATAAAAGCAAACTATAAATTAAATGCAGAGGGAAACAAAGGAACTTAACTATATCAAAATTTACTAACTGAACCAAATATTGAAAGCAATTGATTCAGGCAACTTTTGAACCCACTGCTCTGAGTATGTATATTTATTGATATATAGTTTAAAGTTAAAAAGAACTTTAAAGACATCTTGGAATTTACTTAGTAAAATTTCTTATGGTTATATTGAGCTTCTTGTACCTGTTATTCCCTTTTACTAATCTTGGGAGTTTTCAGCCATTATTGTTTCCAATATTTTCCTGCCTCATTCTCTCTGTTTTCTCCTGGTACTGCTAATATACATATTTAGACCCCTTGGTATTGCCCCACAGTACTCAAAGGCTTGGTTTATTTTTCTTCAATATTTTCTTTATTATTCAGATTACACAATTTCTATTGATCTGCCTTCAACTTCACTGCCTTTTTTCTTCCATTTGCCATCTGTTCTGAGGCCAAACAAGTGAATTTTTGCATTTGTGGTTTCACTTTAGAGCTGAAGATTTTCCATATGTTTCTTATTTATATCTTATATTTCACTATTTTCTCCCATCTGTTTATCTCTTATGCATATGTTCCTATGTCCTTGAAAATATTAATATCTTCTATAAAGTCCTTTTCTGATAATTCCAACATGTTGTTAATCTTGGTGTCACTTTCCATTCACTGACTTTTTTCTTGTTTATGGATTACATTTTTCTGGGTTTTTTGCTTTTCTAGTGATTTAGATTAGATCTGGCCATTATAAATGATAAACTACAGAGATTCTGAATTGTGTTATTTTCCTCTGAAGAGTGATATTTCCTCCACAAAGAAGTTAAATTGACTGTACTCAAGCTCTAAAATTCAATTAATCTGTAGTAGCAGCAGCTAACTCCTTCCTTTCTTTAATTGTTTGGCTCCTGCTTTCATTTTAACCAGGCCCAAGTATCTCCCTCAAGAAAGCATAGCTAAGGAACTAATTAATGCTATTGAGGTACTAATGAATTCAAGTACTAGCTAATCCACTATTACCAGAACTAAAAATCTCAGATGGGTGAATTTTCCATCAACTCTGTCTCCTTATGTCCTTAACACATGGAAAAATTACTTTTCTCAGCCTCTCATTCATTTAGGAATGGTCCTATAATTGAATTATAGTCAATGGAATGTGAGCAGAAATGATATTTACTGTTTACATAATGCCTCATAACAACCTCCTTTGATTCTTCCTCTATTATTTTCTTATTTTACAGCTGAAAGCAAAGAATTCTGAGAATTTAAAGTTGGATGTAGCTATAAGAAAGAAAAAATCCTTGGGAGAATCAAAGTAGAAGGTTTTCACCAACCCAAAACACCCACATTATTCTGATATAAATAAGAATTAAAGTTGTATTGAGTTAAGCCATAGCAATCATGGAATTCATTTCTTTTCACAGCTAAGATTACTCTGACACTTAGTATACCTATTAATTACAGATAAAATATATTAAAGTAAGTAAAAAAGTCAAAATAGAGGAAGAAATAGGAATAATAAAGCCAGATCTCTTTCCTTGAAGGAGAATAAAGAAAAGCAAAATTGCAAGGAAGCAGTTGAATGCATATATGCTTCTTGTTTTCAGTAAAATATTTTTTTAAAAATTAGAACTTATGGGTTTTTCTCCATCTGATTGTGGAAATATTTCCAGGGATTCATGAAGTTCTTGTTAGAAAAAGAATACTCAACAACTATTTGTTAAATAAATCAACGAATAATTTTTTTTTACTAAATCATAATCATTCTTTCTCTTTGTATTCTTTGAACCTAAGCACTTCTCTGTATGCATAGTCATTTTTTTTTTTTCAATTTAGGCCCTCGATATTTCTACCCTAGAATTCTGAATACAGCTTCTACCTCTAGCTTTTACTCCTCTAATATAGTATCTATTTACTTCCATGGTGATATTTCTAAAATGCCATTATCCACTCTGCTTAAAGTCTTTCATTGGCTCTTCACTGGCTACAGGCTCAAGTTAATGTCCTATAGCAAGCCATGGAAGATTTTTTTTTTACTTTCCCTATCTGTTTCTACTCATCTCTGGAAACTCATGTCCTCCCAGTGTATGTTATAGGCATAGTAGACTATTTCCATGTATCTGAAGATGTAATGTACTTTATCACTAAAATATTCTTCCCATGTTTCTTTATTTTGCTTTAAAAGAGTCTCTTTAGACCTCACTTGCAGTGGGAAATGACTCTAACAAAATCATCCCCAGAGCCTGGAAATGCAATTTGCACATATAAATAAAGGGATAACGATCCAAAGGTATTAAATAAGTTTGCCAAAATAATAAAGCTTACACGGAAAAGCACCATGATTAATTCAGTTATTCTGATTAAAAGCCTTGTCCTCATTCTGGAACAGGAAAAAATAAGATATCACATAAAATATTTGTTTTTTTGTAGTAGAATTTTGTAAATTTGTGCATTTTAAAGAAATTCCTCCATTTCCTATAAATGCAAAAAACATTTTTTCAACTATAAGAGGCTAGAAATACAATTGCAGAGATGCTTGGGTGGTTTGAAGCTATGTACCCAAGAAAAACATGCTATTAATGTTAATCCATTCCTGGGGTTTGACCCATTGTGAGTAGGACTTTTCATGAGGGTACTTCAGTTAAGCTGTGACCTATCTCAGGCAAATGGGTCTTGATCCTCTTACTGGAGTCCTTGATAAGAAAATGAAATTCAGACCAAGAAAAAAAATCCATAGAATCAAGAAGCTGAAGGCAACAAAACCTAGAAGAAAAGGGAGAGACCAACAGACACTGCCTTGCTGTGTAGCAGAGGAATGAAGGGTTGCCCGCAGCCAGTCTTCAGGAAGAAAGCATTGCCTTCATGATGCCTTGATTTGAACATTTTCCTGGCCTCAAACCCTAAACTAATGAATTCCTATTGTTTAAACCGGCCCATTTCATGGCATCTGCTTTGAGCAGCCTAGGAAACAAGAACAGATGGTTTTTCCATGATTCTTTATAAATGCCAAAAGATTTCAAAACCCTTACCTGGATTTTGTAAGAAGGAAGGAGGAAATGAAATATTACTTACTGAGCCTCTGCCATATGCCCAACATTAGATCAATTAAATTTAATGATCACAACAGCACTTTGAGCAAACTATCATCATATCCACTGTTGCAGAAGATGTGATGTGGCACCTAGAACGTCTCCATTTGCTGGGAGTGCTGCCTGCAATTCAACCCGTTAGCTGCCACCTCTCTTTGAACATTGCCTAAGCTGAAGAGTGTTGCCTTACGAAATGTCTCAACCCTTTCATTGTCCACGTCACATGACCTATTGATATTATAAATGTCCAGACTTCTCAACCCATTTTCAGATAAACTCTAAGTGTCACCCTATCTTCAGAAGCTAAGGTGTCTGTGGATATCACATTGCAGCTTGACTTCACTTTCCGCCTACTCCTGCTTCCTTCCCTTCTCTTTCAAAGCTTCTGAAGCCGAGAGCATTCACTAGTGAATTTCTGGCATACTTGTGTCAATCTCAGAGTCTGTTTCTCTGCAACAGCCATGGTTCAGATGAAAGAACAGAAAACATCCTAGGCACAACAGGAATGTTTCACAAATCCTCTAAAATCAATAAATCCTGATGGTGTCCTTTCTTTCTGCCCTTTCTAATGGTACAGCTCCATGGTTCCAGACACTACTACAAAGCAACTGACAAAGTGTGAGTATAAGATTCATGGCTCAGAGAATTGTAGCTCCTTTTACCTCTGAATGGCATCCTCTGTAATTTCTGATATATTCCCACTCCCTTGTGCATTCAACAGTCCTGAGAGTGAAAGCTGTTCCTCATCCACGTAAGTTCATCCTCTATCTAAAAGCAGTAGTTTTTACCTCCCACATAGGACTAGGGCATAGTCCATTAAGATGGGACTACAAGACAATCTATCAGCCATATTCATACAATATCAGTTTTCATTTTATGCTCTATTTGCTTGTGTCTGATTTTGTTGCTGTTTTTACTTTTCTCTGTTTCTTTGGTCCTCCCTGTTTTCTATCCCTCTGGTCATCTAGACAAGCTCTATCGGTTGCCTCTTCTTCTGGACCTGGATCTTCTTTTATTCTAAACCCCCTTTGCTCACTTCTTACATATACCTCCCTCTGCTATTTAATATCTACTAATGTATCTCTGTTCAATGCCAATAAATACATATTTGATTGGTATTTGAACAAATTCTGTGTTGATAAAACATTATTCAAAAACATATTCAAAGCATTGGACTAAGTTAAATGCAGATAAAAGTGTGTCATTATGGCCATAAGGCGATTTTGCTCTGCTAGTACAATATAATAAATGTTAAAAAAAATATTCTAGCCAGAAGTCCTCTTTATTCTCTATAAAAACATTCCTAAATTGTCCTTCAACCAGAACTAATGTATATAATAAAAATGCAGTGACAGTGAAGTTGGCAACTGCGTCTTAATGAATATGTGCTGGGGAAAAATATGCTTAATTGACAGCCCTGGAAACACAAGCACCATTGCTCCAGGAACAGATACAGTGTAAAATGTTCCTGTACAAGCTTCCCTTATTGAGTCCCTCTGGACAGGCTGTTTTTGACATATGAAAAGGCAATTAAATCTGATTAGCTTGTATAGGACTGAGAACAAGGCATGTGCTGAGTCCCCATTAAGACAGGCATTAGGTTTGTTTTGTTTTTGTTTTCCTTTTTTTTTTTCTCAGCAATGGATCTTTGAACTGAGTTATTGGTTTTTCTGAAGGTGTCAGTCATCCAGAGAAGTTTTCTCAGACCTGAATGAAAATTTAAAATAATATTGTTGATGGACTAAGTAAGAATACAGGGCAAGTGAACTCACCCTTTTAAACTGACATAATACTCTTAGGTTCAAAAATCACAACCATTCTATTCTCCTAAAAGAATCTTGTGAAAGCCATCTGGCTTATAATTCATACAGGCAGCTGGTTGCTTGAGTTCAAGACAAATCTTCATTTCTCCAGGAGATGGAAATCAAGCCAAGAGAGTAGGTGCTAAAAGGAGGAATTTTTTTCAGCACACTGACCAGGAGGAGGGTTTCAGAAGTTGTTATAAAGGAATCATTGAAACTATCAGTTCGGTGGACAGCAGCAGGAAAGAAAGGTAAATAAGATAATAGGTGATGTTAGTAGCAAGATGGTAGGGAATGATCAGATATCATTCCTTTATATTGTAGCTTTTTATCCTTTCTATAGTAACCTGAGAAATCTGTGGTTTCTGTATTGCAGAAAAAAAATTATTACCATAGGGCTGACAGGTAATAATGTCTATCACCAAATAACTACACCGTATAAAGACCTGAAAAGAAAAAGGTAGGTTTTCCTGACTAAAGTGGGATAACTAGAAAAGGAGGAAAATAGTATTAATGGCTAAAATTATGTATTAAGTACTCATCTGCCAGTTGATATGCTGGTACTGAGAATGTTAAAATCCACTAAATGTTTAGCTGCCACTATACCAAAAACTGATAAACATCATGTGCCCATTTTCAGATGAGGCTCTGAGATTTTAGGTAACTTAAAAAAGGTCACAAAGTTAATAAATGAAGGTTCTGAATTCAAAACCACTCTTGGACTCCAGAGCCTATGCTCTTTAATCACATTCCATTGCTGTTTTTCTCATTTATTTCATCAATGTATTTTGAGATTTTTAAAATAAACGATGATTTGTGAATCATATGCATCATATAGATAAGGAAATAGAATATATTCAGCTTTAACTATAGATTAGATAGATAGAAGGTGTCATGGTCAGGTTCATGTGTGAACTTGGCCAGGTGGTGGTACCTGTTTGTCTGGTTGGGCAAAGTGCTGGCCTGTCTGTCGCTATGAGGACACTTCACAGAATTAAATCATGATCACATTGTCTACATCCACAGCTGATATCCATTTGTAATCAACTAAGGGGAGTGTCTTCTGCAATGAGTGATGCTTAATACAATCACTGGAAGCCTTTCAAGGAGGATTCAGAAGAGACAGTATGTCTTCCTGCTTCGGCCAGCAAGCCTCTCCTGTGGAGTTTATTCAGACCCTCCATTGGAATCATCAGTTTCACAGCCTGCCCTACAGATTTCAGACTCTACATTCCCACGGTTACACGAGACACTTTTGTAAATTATATATTTACGAGTATTTCCTGTTGATTCTGTTTCTCTATAGAACTCTAACTAATGCAGAAGGTATACTGAAGAAATTATGGGTTAAATATTATACTATCTGGAAGGTAGGAGATAGGATGGGCTGGGTAGTAGGTCTCTTAGGGCTGATTTTATACCCCCCTCATCCCCAAGGAGACATTTGATGAGGCTAGAGACATTTTTGATTGTCATGCCTAGGGGTGGGTGCTATTAATGTCCTAGACAGTGAAGGCCAGGGATGCTGCTAAACATTCTGAAATGCACAGGAAAGATACCCCACCATCACCACCAATGAAGAATTATTTGGTCCAAAATATCAGTAGCGTCAGGTTGAGAAACCATGGGTTATGGATGAAAAAGGTCTGGTCTACTTCTGCATGTTTAAATTTCTCCAAAATGAAAATAATTAAAAATAAAAAAAGAGGTGATTTTCTTTGAGTAAAATTATGGGAGACAATAATAATTGGGAAGATGTTTAAATTGACAATGAGATTATTCTTTAGGAAGATTCAGTTAAAGCATCAATGCAAGATGATAGTCTAATCTAACTCTAACAAAATGTTTTTATTCCTAAGAGAAGAATCAAGCCAAACTTTATTTTCAAGCCAGAGAAGTTTGGCCATCATTGGAGATACAGGGCCCCCAATGATAAATAACAATATATCTGAAAACCTGATATTTAAAATGAGATGTTTTAGGGAATACTGATTCATTATTTTAAAATGTCTTTATAAAGATTTTATTGTACAATTTATTTAAATAAAGCTCTTCTACTGCATTGATTTGAATTGATTTACACCTATTTAACTAAAATGTAAATTTTCTGGAATTTGCATGGGGTGTGAATAAAGTGTGAAAAAAACACTAAGTTTAAAATGTGTTTAGTTATATACTTAAAATGTTCAGTAAGAAAACACTTGGACACCTTTAAGAAAATTCTCTAGTGGGAAGCTGCTTTATATTTGTTCCTGTAGTCAAAGCATGCTTTTAAAATGCAAACTTCTGATTATTAAATTCCTCTATGTTAATGAACAAACCTAGAAAAGAGGGGTGAACTAGAAAATTTAAGAAGAGCAGTAAGAAAAGAATACAACATTTATATTATTTGCCACTGTTTTAAGAGAGAATCTGGTGGTGCGAATCATGTTTCTCTGTTCTGTTCTGATAGAACACAGACAAGAAAAAGGAGTGGGAAAAAGGAAAGGTCACACATTATTGTTTTTTTTTTGCAGAATTTAACAGCTAGATGGAGATCAACCTGCTAAAAATGACCATTCAAACTTAATTGAAAGTATAAAGTTAGTCTTTTTTCCTATAAGGCAAATAACTCAATGAAAGTGGCCGCAAACAGCTGCAAGCTTAGTTGCCCAATACTTCTGAGTGACATGTCATCAATGAACATAGTCTATGAAAGGTATTTATTCATCTACCAAATGTTTGCTGAGCCCTTTCATGTGACAGGCACAGATCTTGAGACTGCAGAACTAGCAGTGAAAGAGATATACAAAGCCCTTTCTTTTCACAGCTTATAAATGGAGAAGAGAGAAAATAAACCAATTATAAATACTAAAATGCCAAGTTGTGATAATGTCTCTTAAAAATATTAAACTATTGAGACAGTTAAATAGTAAAAGGAAATAGAGAATGACAAGGGATATTAATTATGATAAGATGTTGAGGGAATGCCTAACTGAGAAATTAGTATTTGATTTATGAGGATAAATAAGTCATATAAGGGAAAACATTTCAGGCAGATTGCACAAGTAAAGCCCTGAAATAGGAGATTGCTTGAAATGTGCAAAGAGAGCAAAGAAATCAGTATGGCTAGAGCACTGAGAGAGATGTGGAAAGAAACGAGTTGAGAAGTAGCCAGGGGCTTTGGAGTTATTCTAAGTGTGAGAGAAACTATTAAAAGCTTGAGAGCAGAAGGTAATATAATCTGACTTGTATTTAAAATAATCACTGACTGCTGTATATAAAATGTATTTTAATGGGGCAAGAATAGGAGCTAAATGCAGTAGTCCAAGAAAAATAAAGATGGTGCCCTGAACTAATTCAGTAGTAATGGTAATATGGAGAAATGACAATTCAGGACATATTTGGAGGATTAATCCAAGAGTATTTTCTTATGGATTAAGTAGGAAGTTTGGTTAAAAAAAAAAAAACATTCAAGGATGACTAAATTTTTGGCTTTAACAACTGAGGGAATGATGGAACTGAAAGAAATTGAGGGACAAAGAATCTGGACAGAGGAAAAGAATTCTTTAGGCAATGGATAAAGTGTGAGATACCTTTTAGATAAGATGTGGAGATGTGAGAAACAAAATATTGGATATATCACTGCAAACATAGTGATATAAACCTAGGAAACATCAGAGTAAGAACAGTAGTATTTTAATGAGACTGGATTAGTTTACCTAGGAAAGAAAACTAGATAGAGAAAAAAACAAGTGAAAAAAATTGAGACTAACACTTAGAAGGTTGTAAGAAGATCAGAGTCTGTAAAATGGGTTTGAAAATGAATGACTCTTAAGGTAAAAATATACCAGTAGCATGTTGTGTCTTAGAAGTCAAGCAAAGAAAAATATTTCAAAAAGGAAGGAATGATTAATTCCATCACTTGTACCTGACATTTCCAGATTAGAAGAGGTCAGAGAATTGGCCGTTTCGCCAAATTGGGCATTTGGAAGTCACTGGTCATCGTTGCAATTGTAGCAACGGAGTTGTGGAGTCACCTTCACTTGAGTTGAATTGGATTGTTTTCAGGAAAGAATGCATTTTCAAAATACTAACAAAGTTAATTCAACAGTACCTTAAAATAATTCTTCACTATGCTCAAGTATGAGTTATCTCTGTGTGCCAGATTGAAGCTATTATGTCCCTGCAAAAAGCCATGTCTTTTAATCTTCATTCAATATTGATGGGTGGGATCTTTTAGATTGTTTCCATAGAAATGTGACCCATCCAATTGTGGGTGGTAACTTTTGATTAGGTCACTTCAATGGAGATGTGTCTCCACCCATTCAAGGTGGGGTTGTTTACTGGAGCCCTGTAAGAGGGAACCATTTTGGAAAAAGCTTAGAACCAACAGAGCTCACATAGTCAGAGACCTTCGGAGATGCGTAAAAAAATGCTCCCAGGGAAGCAGTTGAATATGCCTACAGAGAAAGCTAGCAGATGTCACCATGTGTGTTTTCAGCTGAGAGAGTAACCCCAAAGATCATTAGCCTTCTTGAACCAAAGTATCTTTCCCTGGATGCATTTAGTTTGGACAGTTTCATAGCCTTGCCTTAATTTGAACATTTTCATGGCCTTAAAACTGCAAACTTAAAAAATTTCCCCTTTTGGGTGGGCCATGGTGGCTTAGCAGGCAGAGTTCTCATCTACCATGCCAGAGATCCAGGTTTGATTATTGGTGCCAGTCCATGCAAAAAAAAAGAAAAATCCCCCTTTTTAAAGCCATTCTGTTTCTGGTATATTGCATTCTGACAGTTTTTACAGACTAAAAGAGATTTTAGTACTAAGAAATGGAGTGCTGCTGCAGTTTGCAAATATAGATTGGAACAGCTTTTTATTTTTTTTTTATATATATATTTTTCTTTTTTGGGGGGAGGGTGCATGGTCTGGGAATCGAACCCGGGTCTCCCGCATGGAAGGTGGGCTTTCTAAGCACTGAACTACCCGCGCACCCTTGGAACAGCTTTTTAAATGGATAAGGGGTAAGATTCTAGAAGAGCTGTGAGAAGGTTGATAGAGAAGGCCTAGAATGCATGGAAGAGACTCTTGATAGAAATGTGGACTCTAAAGATACCTCTGATAAGGCTTTAGACTGAATAGATGCATATGTTACTACTGCAAACTGGAAGGAAAGTGTCTTGTTTTAAAGTGGCAAAATCTGGCAAAATTAACTGCTGGTTTTAGATGAACACAGATTTTAAAAGCAACAAACTTGGATATTTAGCAGAAGAGATTTCTAGATTAAATGTGGAAACTGCAGTCTGGTTTCACCTTGAAGCTAATAATGAAATGCAACAAGTAAGAGATGAGCTGAGAACTGAAATCTCGGGTACAAAAAAAACCAGATAAATTCTGGGCTTCCATAAAGGGAGGCCCCAGAGAATAGTACCTCATATGAGGATTTAACCAAACATGGCACCATTCAACCATTTCAGAAAAAGTAAGAATTTGAGATGGAGTTATCCAGAAAGGATCCAGAGAGTCCTTTTGTCTGATGGGCATGATCCCACCATTCTGCATAGAAAACCTTGTGGAATCTGTATAAATGGATCCACTGCTGATCTGGGCTGAAGGGGTCAGAAAAGGGACAGATTGAAAGAAAAGTGATTTCCAAGGCAGAGCCAGGCAAGCTAAGGTCTGAAGCCAAGAATCGTCCAGTCAGGAGAGCAGACCCACCCGTGCATTTGGAGAGGATGAATTTGCCCTGAAGGCAGAGGGTGGGCCTTCCACCCCCTTGTTCTGGAAGAGTTCTGTCCCAGTTCTTACAGAGGGTAGAACACATTCTTTGAGGAATGGGGAGAGCCTTGCTGCCACACCATTTTTCTGGAGGGGTTAAGGGTGTGCCCTGGAGATGGTAGAGAATCTGAGTACTGCCTCAGGTGGAGCTGAGAAAAAATGTGGTCTTCCCAATGTCCTCCAATGTTGCAAGCTCCATGCAAGCATTTGGAGAGAGCAGGGCCAATAAGTAGGCCCCTGGAAATGGTGCATCTGTGATTTTGTACAGTCCTGAGGATAAATGACTCTCAGACTTTGAAATCTAATGAAGTTTGCCCTGCAGGTTTTCAGAACTGTTTGGTTTTAGGGACCCCTAGATTCCTTCCAATTACCCTATGAAATTTATGCTATGAAAATGGAAACATGTATCCTATGACTGTCAAGCAGAAGTTTTGTTCAGAGTTTTACAGGTCCACAGCCAGAAGAGAATTTTGCTTTAGAACAGACCATGCCTGTAACTGACTTTGATGAGATTTTTTTTACTGTTTCTGACTTTATATTGCCACTGAAATGAGTTAAACCTTTCTGATATTGCTATGGAATGAATGCATTTTGCATTTGGAAAGAATATGTCATTGGGGAGATCAAAGGGTGGAATGTGCTGGTTTGAAGCTATTATGTACCAAAAAAGGCCATGTTCTTAACTCTTCATTCAATGTTGCTGGATGGGCTCTTTTAGATGGTTTCCATGGAGATGTGGTCCCCCTCATTGTGGGTGGTAACTTTTAATTAGATGGTTTCCATAAAGGTGTGTCTCTACCAATTCAAGCTAGGGTTGCTTACTGGGGTTTAAGAGGGAACCACTTTGGAAAATGCCTAGAACCAACAGAGCCCACACAGCCAGAGACCTTTGGAGATGGATAAAGAAATTTCCCTAGAGAAGCAGTTGAAGAGGCCTAGAGAGAAAGCTAACAGATGTTGCCATGTGCCTTTCCAGCTGAGAGAAACCGTGAACATCATCAGCCTTCTTGAATCAAGGTATATTTCCCTGGATGCCTTAGTTTGGACATTTTATAGCCTTGCCTTAATTTGAATATTTTCATGGCCTTAGAACTGTGAATTTGTAACTTAATTAATTTCCCTTTACAAAAGCATTCTATTTCTGGTATATTGCATTCTAGCAGTTTTACAGACTAAAACACTCTGTTATGCAAGGATGGCTCAATTTATGAAAACCAATTAATATAATACACCACATTAACAGAATAAAGAACCAAAGCTACATGACCATCTCAACTGATGCAAAAAGGTATTCGGAAAAATCCAGCTTCATAAAAACACTTAGGTAAGTAAGGATAGAAGGAAGCATCCTCAACATGAAAAAAAGCACTTATAAAAACCTGTTGCTAACATCACAATCAATAGTGAAAGAGTGAGAGCTTTCCTTCTAAGATCAGGAACAAGACAAGGATGCCTGTTGTCACTACTGACATTCACCATTGTACCAGAAATTTAGCTACAGCAATTAAACAACAACAACAACAACAAATCTGTTCTAGGTTGGTAGCTGCCAGAATGCAATATACCAGAAACAGAATGGCTTTTAAAAAGGGGAATTTAATAAATGGCTAGTTTATGGTTCCAAGGCTGAGAAAATGTTCCAATTAAAACAAATCTATAGAAATGTCCAATTTAAGGCATCCAAGGAAGGATACCTTGGTTCAAGAAAGCCAATGAAGTTCAGTGTTTCTCTCTCAGCTGCAAGGGCACATGGCAAACATGGTGGCATCTGCTGGCTTTTTCATGGCTCAACAAAAGGAACTCTCTCCAAAATGTTTCCTCTTTTAAAGAATTCTAGTAAGCAACTCCACCTTCAATGGGTAGAGACACACCTCCATGAAAATCATCTAATCAAAAGTTACCATCTACAATTAGGTGCTTCACATCTTCATGGGAACAATGAAAATGCTCCCACCCAGCAATATTGAATGAGGATTAAAGGACATGGCTTTTCTGGGGTCTACCACAGATTCAAACTGGCACATTCCACCCTTTGGACCCCCAAAAGACATGCTCTTTTCAAATGCAAAATACATCCATCCCATAACAATATCAGAAATCCTTAACCCATTTCAGTAGCAATACATTTAAATACAAAGGTAGAAACTATAAAATCTCAAGTCAGTTATAGGCATGGTCTGTCCTGAGGCAAAATTTTTCCCTGGCTCTGAACCTGTAAAACTCAGAACATGTTATTTGCTGCCAACGTACAAAGGAGGAACATTCATAGGATACATATACAAATTTCCATAGGGAGGAAGGAACACAGGGATCACTGGACCCATACAGTTTTGAAAACCTGCAGGGCAAAGTTCATTAGATTTTAAAGTCTGAGAATAGTTTATCTTCAGGGCTTTAGAAAGTGGCCGTCCCACCCTTTCCAAGGGCCTGTGCAGAGGTCTGTCTCTCTCTGAATACAACCTTAGGGGACATTGGGGAGACCACTTTTTCTTGGCTCCACCCTCTCCAAGCATTGGGGCTACACCCGGGCTCTCTGCCATCTCCCAGGTACACGCTCAACCCCTCCATGTGGTGGCAGCCAGGCTCTCCCCAAACCCCAAGGAATGTGCTTCACCTTCTCCAAGGCCTGAGGTAGCATGACTTTTCCACTGCAATGAGGTGGAAGACCCATCCTCTGCCTTTGGGGCAAACTCACCCTCCCCACGGGCTTGGGTAGGTTCACTCTCCTGGCCTGAGGCTTCTTGACTTCAGACCTCAGCTTCCATGGTTTTGCCTCTGAAGTTATTTTTGCTCCAATGTGTCCCTTCTCTGAACCCCCCAGTCCAGACTGGCAGCGGCTCTGTTTATACATGCCCCACAGCACTATCATTCGCTTTCTATGCAGTAGCCTTGAACCATGCCCACCAGACATAAGGAGTTTCCACACATCCTTCCTGGATAACTCCATGTCCAACCCTGGCTTTCTCTGAAATGGCTGACTGGTTTCACATTTGGCCAAATGCTCACATGGGACACCATTGTCTGGGGTCTCCCTTCCTGGAAACCCAGAATTTTCTAGAACATCAATTTCTGGTTTCTTTGTGTTCAAGAATTCAGTTCTTATCTCTTTCATGTGGCATTTCACTATAAGCTGTGAGGAGAAACCAGGCTGCACTTTCCACATTTAATTTGGAGATGTCTTCTTCTAAATATCCAAGTTCATGGCTTTTAAACTTTGCCTTCCAGCCAAAGTTACTAGTCAATTTTGCCAGATTGCCTGCCATTTTAAATAAGGCTCGTTTTCCTTCCAGCCTGCAATGATACATGCCTCATTTGTGTAGAGCTTCATCACAGGTAGCTTCAGAGTCCACATTTCTACCAATAGTCTCTTCAAAGCATTCTAGGCCTTCTCTATCAAGCTTCTCACAATTCCTCCAGAATCTTCCCCTCATCCATTTAAAAAGCCTTTCCAACATGTTTGGTATTTGCAAACCACAGCAGCAACCCACTCCTCAGGTACCAAAATCTGTTCTAGTTTGCTAGCTGCCAGAATGCAAAATATACCAGAAACTGAATGGCTTTTAAAAAGGGAAATTTAATAAATGACTAGTTTACAGTTCTAAGGCTGAGAAAATGTCCCAATTAAAACAAATCTATAGAAATGTCCAATTTAAGGCATCCATGGAAAGATACATTGGTTCATGAAAACTGATGAAGTTCATGTTTCTCTCTCAGCTGGAAGGGCACTTGGCAAACATGGCAGCATCTGCTGGCTTTCTTGTGGCTCTACCAAAAGGGACTGTCTCCAAAATGTTTACTCTTTTAAAGGATTCCAGTAAGCAACTCCACCTTCAATGGGTGGAGACACACCTCCATGGAAATCATCTAATCAAAAGTTATCACCCGCAATTGGGTGGGTCACATCTCCATGAGAACAATCAAAATGCTCCCACCCAGCAATATTGAATGAGGATTAAAGGACATGGCTTTTCTGGGGTCTACCACAGATTCAAACTGGCACACCATCCAAATTGGAAATAAAAGTAAAACTTTCCCTATTTTCAGAAGAAAGGATCCTGTATGTATAAAATCTTGAAAATAAACAAGAAAGCTTCTGGAGCTAATCAACAACTTCAAGAATGTTGTGGGATACAAGACCAAGATGCAAAAATCAATAGTATTTCTGTGCACAGATAATTAAAACTCTGAAGAGGAAATCAAGAAATAAATGCCATGTACCATACCAGCTAGGAGACTCAAATATCTAAGGATAAATCTAACCAAGGATGCTATGATGGTTAGGTCTAAGTGTCAACTTAGCCAGGTGATGGTGTCCAGTTGTCTGGTCAGAGAAGCACTGGTTTAATTGTCTCTGCAAGGATATTTTGTGGCTGGTTAATAATCCGTAAGGCTGGTCAGTCAGTTGACTGCATCTGTGACTGATTACATCTTCATTTAACTGAATGTCGTCCACAAGGAGAGAATCCAATCAGTTGAAGACTTTAAAGGGAGATGAGAGAATTTTCACTACTTCAGCTGGCAGCCTCTTCTGCAGAGTTCATTGAGGAACTACACAAGAATTTCCAGGCTTGTGGCCCTACAGAATTTGGACTCTTACATCCTCACAGCTGTGTGACACTTTTATAAATCTCATATTTACAGATATATCCTGTTGATTCTGTTTCTCTAGAGAACCCTGACTAAAACAGCTTGGTAGCAGAAATGAGGTGGTTCTTGAGAAACAGAATCTTAAAAATGGGTTTTTGAAATTGGCCTTTGTACTCTGATTTCAAAGGCACTAATGACACTATTTCCAATAATCAAGATGGCAATAATAGTTCAAGGCATGAGTTGAAAAAAGATATGCAAAATTTCACCATTTGATTTTGCCAATTGTATGCTTATATGAGGCAAGGCACTGGATGAGAGTGTTTTTGACACCTTAACAGAGTATTGTGGAGTTAAGAGTATAATGATATTGGTTGGTTGTTCTTAGATATGTTGGATACAGCTATGAGAGAAAGGAATGAGCTGAAGGTTTCACATTTGCAACTTAAACTCCATATGAAAGATATAAAAGTTTCTATGTGTGCCCTGAAGGAATATCTTATTTCCTGTGGTCGCAGACTTGAGATCTCTGGGTCTCATTGTGTGAATAGCAGATTTACAAAATAAACTAAATTCTCAACCTTGCAGGGTGCCTACTATTAAAGCAATGGCTTTGATTGGAAAAGAATGTGATCCTGAAACTTGGGATGGGTACATATGAGTTGGTAATGATGGCAGTGGAGGCATGCAAAGCCTGGGTTTTGCTGGGACTTTACTAGATAGACTTGTAATAGTCTGTTCTGAGGAAACAGGTGCTGCACCTCCAGCCCGCCCAGAGGAAAGAGCTTCCCCACCTCTAGCCTGTCTTGAGGAAGCAGCTTCTTGGCCTCCAGTCTGCCAGGAGGAGTCTGCCATCCAACCTCCACCTAAGGAGATTAACCCTTCTGTGCCTGCTAAACCACCTCCCCTGGGAAAAAAGACTGGACTCCTCTAACTGGAAAAGTTAATCCTGTTTCACATATGAAACTGCAATGGAATGCCCTGAGGTAATTGGCTTGAAAGATGCTTCTAATTCTTGTCATTATCCCCCCCTCCACCTCTCTTTTCTTCAAGAGCTATAACTTGACTAAAGTCCCCACACACCCTGAAAGGTGAGGTACAAAGTGTGACCTTTGAGGAGGTATGCTATACTCCAAAAGAACTGCATGAGTTTTCCAATTACTTAGGCAGAAATCAGGGGAATATGTGTGGGAATGGATATTAAAGGTGTGGGATAACGGTGGAAGGTATATAAAGTTGGATCAAGCTGAATTTATTGATATGGGCTGACTAGGCAGAGATTCTTCATTCAGTGTCGAAGATTGAGGGGTTAAAAAGGGCCTTAACAGTTTGTTTGGGTGGTTGGCTAAAACATGGATCAAAAAATTGCCATTAACTGAGGTTGAAATGCCAGAAATTCCCTGGTATAATGTAGATGAGGGAATCCAAGGGCTTATAGAATTCAGAATGATAGAGTGGATTATCATGGCAGACCTGCTTACACATCCCAGGAATGTCCAGAGGACACAATTTTTATCCACACTTTGAGGAGAAAAATTTATGAGACTATGTCCCTCACCCCTGAAGCGATCTATAGTTGCTCTTCTCTGTAAGTCATATATTATTGTGGGAATTGCTGTCACTGAGCTGGAATCCTTAAACAAAATGGGGATGATTGGATCCTGAGTTGGCAGAATCCAGTTAATCACCATAGACAAGGTGGGCACGGCCACCCTAATGGACAGCAGACTCAAAACAGTAATCAAAATAATCTGACTTGCAGAGACTTCTTGCAATAGCTAGTAGATCATAGGGTAACTTGAAGTAAAATATATGTCAGTCTACTAAATACTTGTTTGAACTGTATAAGCAGAAGATTTCTAAGTTAAGTGAACAGAAGCCTAACTTGAATCACAAAAACAGAGAATCACAGCCCTTTAATCAATTTCCATACTTGAGACAGTTTACAGACCCAGAGCTGCTTGAATGAGGGGAGGACTGGGTACACTTGGAAAAGGACACTGTTACATTGCCAGAACTGTTCACTGTTGACATCCCTCCCAGCCTTCCCCAAGGAGACCTATGGGATTTTACCAGGGTAGCTGTGCATTGGAGAAAAGGAAATAATCAAATATTTTAGTATCATTCTGAAGGACTTGAAGGATGTAGGGGGATTGGGGTGTTGCCCACCACATCTCCATTCAACTCTCCTATGTGGCCTTTGTGGAAAACAGGTGGGTATTGCAAGATAACAGTGGATTATCATAAGCTTAATCAGGTGGTGATTTCAATTGCAGCTACTGTTCTAGAAGAGGTATCACTGCTTGAGCAAATTAACACATCCCCTGGAATCTGGTATACAGCCTTTTATCTGGCAAATGCTTTTTTCTCAATAGCTGTCAGGAAGGACCACCAGAAACAGTTTGCATTCAGCAGGTAAGGCCAGTATTATACCTTCATGGTCCTACATCAAGGGTATATCAACTCTGCAGCCCTATGTTATAATCTTGTATACACAGAACTTGATCACTTCTCCCTCCCTCAAGATATCACACCTGTCCATTATATTGATAATATCATATTGATTAGACAAAGTGAGCAAGAAGTATCAACTAATCTAAACTTATTGACAAGGCATTTGTGTATCAGGGAATGGGAGATAAATTCAACAAAAATATAGGGGCCTTCCTCCTCAATGAAATTTCTAGGTGTACAGTGGTGTGGGGCATGCCAAGACTTTCCTTCTTGACATCTGTTGCATCTGGCTCCTCCTATAGCCAAAAAAGAAGTACAATGACTAGTTGAACTTTTTAGATTTTGGAGACAACATATTCTTCATTTTGGTGTGCAACTCCAGCCCATTTACTGAATGATCAGAAAGCAACTTGTTTTGAGTGGTGACTAGAATAAGAAGAAGCTCTGTGACAGGTCCAGTCTGCTGTGCAAGCTGCTCTGCCACTTGAGCCATATGATCCAGCAGATCCAATTGTGCTGGAAGTGTCAGTGGCAAATAGAGATGCTGTCTGGAGTCTTTGGCAGCCCCTGTAGGAGAATCACAATGCAGGCCCTTAGGATTTTGGAGTAAAGCCATACCATCCCCTGTAAATAATTGTTCTCCTATTGAAAAATAGATTTTGACCTGGTAATGGGCCTTAGTAGAGACCTAATGTTTAACCATGTACCACCAAGTTACCATGAGACCTGAGTTGTCTATTATGAGCAGGGTGTTGTCTGATCCACCAAGCCGTAAAGTTAGACATGCACAGCAGCACTCCATCAGAAAATGGAAATGGTATTTAAGAGATAAATCCTGAAGACACAAAAAAGTTACATGAGGAACTGGCCCAAATACCCATGGCTTCCACTCTTGCCACATTACCTTCCCTTTTCCATCCCAGAGCTATGTCCTCTTGGGGAGTTCCTTATAGTCAGTTGACTGAGGAAGAGAAAACCCATTCCTGGATTATAGATGGTTCTGCATGATATGCAGGTACCACCTGAAAGTGGACAGCTGCGGCACTACAGCTACATTCTGGTATATTTCTGAAGGATAGTGGTGAGGGGAAATTCTCCCAGTGGGAAGAACTTTGAATGGTGCTCTTGGTTGTTCACTTTGCTTGGAAGGAGAACTGGCCAAAGGTGCATTTGTATACCGACTCATGGGTTATTGCTAATAGTTTGGTTGGATGGTCAGGAACTTAGAAGGAGCATGATGGGAAAATTGGTGACAGATACGTCTGGGGAAGAGGTATGTGCAAAAACGTGAACATATTTGTGTAGCATGTGAATGTTTACCAGGGCATGACTTCAGCAGAGTGAGGTTTTAATAATCAAGTGCATAAGATGAACCATTCTGAGGATTCATGTCATCTTCTTTCCCCATTCACTCCTGTCATTGCCCAATGGGCTCATGAACAAAGTAGGTAGGGTGACAGGGATGGAGGTTATGCATGGGCTCAGCAACATAGACTTCCACTCACCAGGCCATCCTGTGAACAGCAGAGACCTATACTCACTCCCCATTATGGCACTATTCCCTGAGGTGATAAGTCTCAGATTGATTACATTGGACAACAGTCATGGAATGGGCAGCAATTTGTTCTAACTGTGATAGACACATACTCCAGATATGAGTTTTCCTTCTCTGCATGCAATGCTTCCACCAAAGCTACCATTCATGGGCTTATGCAATGCCTTATCCACCATCATTGTATTGCTTCTGCTCAAGGAACTGATTCCACAGCAAATGAAGTGCAGGAATGGGCACTTGCTCATGGAATTCTCTGGTCTTAAAATATTTCCCTTAATCTAGAATCAGTTGGTTTGATAGAACAGTGGAACAGACTTTTGAAGATCTAGTATGGTGCTACCTAGATGGCTATACCTTGCAGGGCAAAGGCAATGTTCTCCAGGAGTCTGTGTATGCTCTGAATCAGTGTTTACTCTATAGTGCTGTGCATTAGTTTGCAAATGGTTGGAATGCAGTATACCTGAATCGGAACAGCTTTTGTAAAGGCGAAGTTAATAAGTTACAGATTTACAGTTCTGACCCTATGAAAATGCCCAAACAAAAGCATCCAGGGAAAGATACCTTAATTCAAGAAAGACCTATATTTCTGGAACAGTTCTGTCAGCTGGGAAGTCATGTGGCTGGCATCTGTTGCCCCTTGCTCCTGGGTGCCATTGCTTTCAGCTTCTGTTCCTGTGGGGGTTCCCTCACTTCGCTTCTCCTGGGCTGGCCTTCATTTCTTGGCTTCCCTTGGCTCTTTCCAGGTTCTGGTTTGCTTAACACCTCATGTTGACATCTTGGGCTCCAAACATCTCTAAACTTCTGTGTCTCTGTTCTACAGGTGTTAGCCATACGTTTCAGCACTGTTCTGAAGTTTGTCTTGGCTCTGTTATTTCTGGGTTTCTCAAAAATGTTTCCTATTTTAAGGGATTCCAGAAAAGTAATCAAGGCCCACCTGGAATGGGTAGAGTCACATCTCCATCTAATTGAAAGATCACATCCACAATTGGGCATGCCACATCTCTGTGCAGATAATAGAATCAAAAGCTTCTACATATAATATTGAATCAGTATTAAATGAAGCAGCTGCCCCCACAAAATTAAATTAAAATTAATTTTCTTCATTTTCCTGGGGTCTATAATACTTTTAGCACATGCGGTTTCTCCCATCACCAGGATTCACAGGTCCCAGAGTGTTGAAATGGGAGTGGCACCACTCACTATCACCTGTAGTGATCCACTATAAAAATTTTTGATTCCTCTCCCTGAAACCCTAAGCTCTGCTGTTCTACAGGTCTTAATTCCAAAAGGAAGTGTGCTCCCACCAGGAGACAGACAATGATTCCATTGAACTGAATGTTAATACTGCTACCTGTCCACTTTGAGCTTCTTATTATTATGAATCAATAGGCAAGGAAGAGGATTACTGTACTGGCTGAGGTGATAAATATGCCTATCTAGGGGAAATAGAACTGCAAATACACAATGGAAGTAAAAATTTTTCCTGAAATACAGGAGGTCCATTAGGGTATCTCTTAGTACTACCATGCCCTATGATAAAAGTCATTGGAAATCTGCAACAACTCAAAATCTACTCAGGACTATCAGTGACCCAAAGACTTCAGAAATGAAGGTTTGGTTCACCCCACCAAGAAAAGAACCAAGTGCTTGCTGAGGGTAAAGGAAACATGGAATAGTTAGTGGAAGATGGTAGGGATAAATATGAACTATGACCATGTGACCAGTTATAGAAATGAGAACTGTGATGGTATGAAGATTTACTCCTTGTTTTGTTAGGACTTTGTTTACATTTGGATATAAAGCAAATATCTTGTTTTCTTCTTATATATGACATAAGTTGAATTGTTCATGTTATAGAATTTAAGTTATAGGATATCAAGCTGAAGAGTGAATGTTACCTTAGGAGTTGTTCCCTATTCTGGAGAGATTTAGTTAGTTTCTTCTTGTACACAGAACTATTGTGTATTGTTAGGCAAAACATATGTCTGTGATTGTGTTCTATTTAGAGATTAAGTATTGTTTAAGGTTGTGTGATTGCTGCCAGTTTGAGAAGGGGTGGACTGTGATGGTTAAATTTAGATGTCAATGTGTCCAGGTGATGGTGCCCAGTTGTCTGGTCAGGTAAGCACTGGCCTAACCATTAATGCAAGGATATTTCATGGTTGGTTAATAAACCAGAAGGGTTGCTTATTAAATCGTCAGTCAGTTGATTGCATCTCTGACTAATTACATCCATGATCAACAAAGGGCATGTCTTCTACAAAGAGAGAAACAGTCCACTGGATTTAATCCAATCAGTTGAAGACTTTTAAGGGAGAAGAGAGAATTTTCATTACTTCTTCAGTCAGCCAATCTCTTCTGTAGAGTTTGTTAAGGAACTTCATTGGAATGAAGCCTCATGGCCTCCCCTATGGATTTGGACTCTTTCACCCCTATGGTTATTTGAGACACTTTTATAAATCTCAGGTTTACAGATATCCCCTTTTGGTTCTATTTCTCTGGAGAATTCTGACTAAAGAGATGCAAAGGATTTGTACACAGAAAAACACGAAACATTGCTAAAAGAAATCAAAGAAGACCAAAAAAAAAAAAAATGAAAGGATATTCCATGTCTCTGGATTGGAAGACTAAATATTGTTGTGTTATCAATTCTACTCAAAGGAATTTACAGATTAAACACAATCCATGTCAAAATCCTAACAGCCTCCTTTGTGGAAAAGTGGAATTCAATATTCAAATTCGTACATAGGGTAAGGGGTCTAGAATTGCCAAAGCCAACTTAAAAAAGAAGAATGAATTTTGGGTCTCACACTTCTTGATTTTAAAACTTTTTAAAAGGTAGAGTAATCAAAATAGCATGGTACTGACACAAGGAAGGGCACATACACCAATTGAATTGAACTGTGAGTTCAGAAATTAACTCTCAGATCTAGGGCCTCATGATTTTTGTCAAGTTTGCCAAGTCCACTTAACTAGGAAAGAATAGTCTCTTCAACAAATGGTGCTGGTAAAACAGATGCCCATATGCAAGAGAATTTAGGTGAGCCCCTCATTACCTCAAAGCATATATAAAAATCAGTTGAAAATAGATCAAAGACATAAGACCCAGAACTATAAATCTTCTAGAAGAAAACATGAGATCCATGTTTAGAACCTTGTGTAGACAATGGCTTCTTAGATTTTACCCCAAATCGTGAGCAATAAAATAAAAGATAAATGAGACTTCATCAAAATTAAAACATTTTGTGCATCAAAGGAAGGATTTCATCATGGAAGTAAAAAAATAACCTATAGAATGGAAGTAAATATTTAGAAGCCACATATACAATAAGAGTTTAATATAAAGAAATCCTAAAACTTAAAAAAAAAACCATGGAACAACCCAACCGAAAATGCCTTGAATATGCATTTTTCCCAAGAAAGTACACAAGTGGCCAAAAAGCACATGAAACCGATATGTGATATCAGTAGCCATTGGGAAATGTTAATCAAAGCCACACAGAGACACTATTTCACATACACTAGGAAATATTAAGTTTTGGAGAGGATGTGGAGAAGCAGCAGCACTCATTCATTGTTGATGGGGATGTAAAATGGCACAGCTGCTAAGGAAGATAGTTGGTAGTTTCCTGGAAGGTTATATATAGAATTACCATATGACCCAGCAAGCCTACTTCTTGATGCATATCCCAAATAATTGAAAACAGAACTCAAACACGTATTTGCACACTGAAGTTTCACAGCAGCGTTTTTCACAATTGCCAGAAGACAGAAACCATCCAAGTGTTCATTTATGAATGCATATATGTGGTATATACACACAATGGAATATTAGTCAATTGTTTTCATTTGCTAAAGCTGCTGGAGTGTAATATACCAGAAATGGGTTGGCTTTTACAATGGGGAATTTATTAGCTTACAAATTTAAAGTTCTAAGGCTGTGACAATGTCTAAATTAAGGCATAAACAGGACAATACCCTCTCTGAAGGAAGGATGACAGCATCTAGGACAACTCTCATATGGGAAGACATATGGCCAGTGAGTGTCTGCTGATCATTCTTTCTCAGGTTTCATTGCTTTAAGCTTATAGCTTTAGTGGCTTCCTCTCTCCATTTCTGTGTGTTTGCCCTTGTCTTTCAGTTTCTCTGTGGCTTCTCTGTGCTCTCTGGCTTTTACTGTGTGCTCTTTATCCTCTTATAAAGGACTCAAGTAAGTGAGACCCATCTTGAATGGAATGGGTCACATCTCAATTGAAATAACCTAATCAAAAAGTCCCACCCACATAGAGCTGCATCCACAGGCATGGATTAAAAGAACTTGGCCTTTCCTGGTGTACATAACAGCTTCAAACTACCACATCAACCATAAAAGGGAATGAAGTTCTGATACATGTGACAACGATGAACCTTGAAGACATCATGTTGAGTGAAATGAGCCAGACACAAAACATCAAATATGACTTCACTAATATGAAATAAGTAGAATAAGCAAATTCATAGAATCAGAATCTAGAATGCAGGTTACTAGGTGTTGGGTTGGTGTATTGAATAGGAAGTTAAACCTTAAATTGTACAGATTTCTATTTGGGATGATGGAAAAGTGCTGTCAATGGATAATGGTGATGGTAGCACAACAACGTGAATGTAATTAACATCACTGAATTATGTATTTGTCTTAAAGGAGAAATTTTAGGATTTATATATGCTACTAAAATAAAATTTTAAAAATAATGACATCAGAATGTATAACAACAAACAGTGAACCCTAAGGCTACCCATGGGCTAGTAAATGGTACAATTATAATATTTTTTATTAAGTTTACCAAATGTATCATACTAATGCAAGTTTAATAATAGGGGGTATGTGGGAACTCTATATTTCCTGCATGATTTTTTCTGTGAACTTAGAATTTATCTGATCTAAAAAAGAAAGAATGCAAAAAAGAAAGCAAAAAATGGTGCACTTTTCTTTTTAGCAATATGTAATAACAGACTACATACACTGAAAAAAACAGAACTACTAAACCAATGCATTTAAATAAAATAAAACATTATGATGAGTCTTTTATTTTCAAGGCTGCTAAAACAAATGACACACAATTGGTTGACTTAAACAATGAGAATTTATTGGCTGAATGGTTTTGAGGCTAGAAAAAATTTGCAATCAAGATATCAACAGGCCAATGCTTTCTCTCTGAAGATTATGATATTCTAGCACTGCTGCCTGCCATCTTTAGTCCCTAGTTCTTGTCTTTTCTCTCACATGGTGGCATCTTTTCCCTCTCATTACCTGGTTTTTTTGACTTTCAGTTTCTTGCCCTTCTCATATTCTCATGGTTTTCTGTTTGGCACACCTCAATGAATATCTTCAAAGTTCCTATTTACAAATGGGTTCAAACCTACACGACCAGAGTTTCAGAGCCAAATGCCTTTTGTGGGGGACATGATTTCATCCCCAACAACAACCTCATACAAAATGAATCCTTAAAATAAAATGAAATCAGTATTCTTAGGAAGTAAGTAATGCCAAAACTTCATTTTATTCCTTAATGATGTTATAATTCAGAAAGATGTGTTCCATGTGTGCAAACTTTTAGTATGATTGTCCAACCTATCTAGTTTTCTATAATTTTAGGGGAATTTTTTAGAGAAACTAACAAAGATATATTAGTCCATTGTATTTCGTTTAGAGTATTTGCCATTGGACAATCTATCACAGTGATGAGCTATCACTTTTCCATCTTACTTTTGCCAGGATAATAATATAAACTTTAAAGTAAGGTGTAAATTAAAATATACCTTATCTTTAGAAATTACTCTTGAAAAAAATTCTAATTTCATGGGTTACTCCTCATTGAAAATCAAAATAGGCCAAAAATTCACATAGATGTTAGAACAGATGATTTTTGGATGATTATAAGAAATATATATTTATTATAAAATAGAACCTGAAACAAAGATTCCTTGCTGATACTTTATTGGTCAGTGTTATCCCAAGACAGCAAGGGTGAGAGAGGGAAGAATGGAAATAAAACACAGAGTATATATTTCCAACTATATTTCCTCCCTGCCCTGGGAAAGTGGAGAGTGAGGGCAGAAGTTAAGATTGTTATTCTAAATGTCATGAAGGTGTTGGTGTATTTCTCTACCACACTGTAGGATTGGACTTGCACCTCTTCTTTCAGGGAAGGAGTGAGGAAATTTTGTTATCAGTTCCTTTTTATACTAAAGGCTGGATATCATGGGATTATATGTGTGGATCTGACTGTCTTAATTGATGTCATTCCCAGATTTATTCTGCCAAATAATTTACTGATAAATAAGTTCCTGATTTTCAGCTACTTACTTAATGAAGAAGCTTGTCTTCTCATCTTCTAACATTGCCACCTGTCTTTGCCACCCCAGGATGAAGGTCAAGACTTGGTTTGGCTTCCCTTGGCCCCAACACAATGAGAGCTTCAGCAGTTTAGGAGTCCAGACCAAATCTAAGCAGAGCAAAAGAGATTCTCTCCCTTCTCACCGACAAGACTTAGATAAAGCATCACACTGTAGGTCACAGGATCTGACTTCCCTGACATCTTTCTAGAGAGTCTGGGTGACACAATTTGGAAGTGTGTGAATTAATGCCTGTGGCCAATTGTTTGCCACAGAAAAACAGGGCACAAGGTGAAGAAGTCTGCAGATAAATAAATTCTTCTCCTTTCTTTAACAGGCAACCATTACTGAGCTCAATGGTTCTGATCAATTTGTCCAACATGTTCTATATAATTGACTAAGTCATGGTTGTGCTTTCTTGTGGAACAGAGGATATGTTGGAAATATATACTCTGTGTTTTATTTCCATTCTTCCCTCTCTCACCCTTGCTGTCCTGGGATAACACTGACCAATAAAGTATCAGCAAGGAATCTTTGCTTCAGGTTTTATTTTATAAGAAATCTATATTAATACAGAGGCCTTGATAAAGAGCAGAAAAATGGTTTGGCAACACTTGAATGAGTTCAAAGATGGTTCAGTAGAGGAGTGCATTATTTTCCTTGCAAAAGAGAGCAAAACCAAAAATTGGAAAACTTCATTTTCATTTTTATTTAAAAAATGTTTGTTGATCTCTCATTGAGTTAGGTTAAACACATAAAAATCCTAACATGAATCCTTCCCTCATTGAACCTTCACTCTAGTAACCAGAGATTAAAGTTAGCCACTTGATACAGGGTTTTCCATTATCCCAGGGAAGTCACATATTGATGAAGTAAAATAACAGGGTGAGGAGTTATTGTGCTGATAACATAAAAATTCAAGATTATGAGAGGTTGCAATGAGACACACATCTTCCAAGCTGTAGAAAGCTATGTTATAAGTAGAAAGTAGTAGTAGAGGCACACAGGTGGGAGCTGACAATTTCAAAAATTATTCAGTAAAGGCTCCTTATACTAGAAGTCAGAGTCATTGACTTGAGTAAATGGTCCTGGAGCTGGTGAATAGCAGCATTGTGTGAGGAAAAGTGTAAATTTTTACTATGAACCTAAAGGTTTCTAAACAGTAGTAAGTTTGAGACTCTACTCAAAACTATATTGTGTTGCCAAACTTCTGTTTGGCCCTCCAGATCTATATTCCAATTTTCTTTGACCCATTCTGTGACCCAGGAGGCAGATCTGGAGGACCTACCTTGATGACCTTCTTTGGGTATATCTGGCCACTGAGCAGTGCTGGGAGGAAACTGGAGGGAGGAATAAAAGTGAGTAAACCCATTTCCTGTAGATTTACAATGAGTAGCCTGAATCCCTTGAGTAGGTTACACAGGTCTCTCCAAATAGCCTTCTCTGTTGACACTCTCCCTCTTATTGTCCCACTCTTACTAGTCACAAGTTACTCTACTCACCCGACATTGTAGTTGTGAAAACACTTTTGTAAAACAGCACCTTTATTAAGCTCTTTACAAATTTCTCAACTTGAGTGTGCTATCCATTGCTTTCTGTGAATTTGACTGATAAATGAAATTATGAGAAGTTAAAGATGCTAGCTCCTTTTCAATGTGAATCTTCTCTGTCTTGATTTCTTTTACAAAAATTACACTAACAGAGAAGAATTGCTTTTCCCAAACTGCATCATCCAATTAATAAAATATTTAGCAAACCCTACTGGTTTCTTCCTATATATGTAGAGTGGTTACTGGTCACAATACAGACAGAAATGTAGACAAGAATTTCCTCCTATCAAGAAAATTGAACTTACCAATCCAGTAGAAGATACAGAAGTACAAAAAAGAAAAGGAAGAAAGAAAAAAGTGAATGACAACTAATTATGATTTGCAACAGAAGTAAATATGTGCTTTATATTTAAAAATTTTGAATAAGTATATTAAAGGAGAAATTAGTAAAAGCTTCAGAACAAATTCTATAATTTAAGATACATTACATGGAGTGACAATACACATTGGGAGTAAAAATATGGGCTTGTCTGAACTTACCTAGTTCTCCTATTACTCTCTCACTCCCTCAGGTTCCTCAGACATGGCATCAGTCTGAACCACCTTCAGAGGAAGAAGATACGACAAAAAAAAGCAAACAGACCCTAGAAAATGGGCAAACTTGCAAACTAATGATGAAAGATATAAATTCACTCAGAACCATTCAAAATAGTCTAGTACTTCAATTTCTGGAACACTGGAACTCATATCTACTTCTCATCTTCTCCCATCAGTAGGAAATTTGAAGGAACAATTCTACATTCAGCACTTCTATTCTGTGGCTCTGGTGCTTTGCTAGGTTCTGATAACATAAAGGTGAATAAGGCATTGTGCTTATTCTCAAAGAGTCTATAAAATAATGGATAGTCAACCAATTACAATACAAAGGTATATGTCATTGGCATTGTACTCATTTGTTTGCTCCTAAATGGGATGGCTTAAACAATCGGAATTTATTGGCTCATAGTTTTGAAGCTAAGAGAAGTTGAAGATTGAGGAACCAGCAAGATGATGCTTTCTCCCTGAATTCTGTGGCATTCTGGGGCTGGCTACATGATGCTTTCTCCCTGAATTCTGTGGCATTCTGGGGCTGGCTACCGGCCATCTTTGGTCCTTGGCTTTTCTATCACATGACAGTGTACATGGTGGTAGCTTCTTTTTACTTTCTAAGTTTCATTAGCCTTCAGCTTCTGGCTATTCCCTTTAGCTTTCTCTCCCTCTGTGGTCTTTCCTATAAAACCTCCAGGAATAAGATTAAGACACGTCCTTATTCAGTTGGGCCACATCTTAACTGAAACAACCTCATCAAAAAGTCCTATTTACAATTGAGTTTATAGCCAAAGGAATGGATTAAGATTAAGAGCTTGTTTTCTGAGGTATATGATGCCAGACTACCACAGATGGAAAAGTATAATTTACTATGGGAATAATGGGAAAATCACCCACTTTTTGTTTGGTAAGTTGCATTCTAAGGCTAAAGACCTAGGCAAGAGATCTGTAAAAGTGCAATGGGACATGAGCAGGAGTTTAGCAAACAGAACTCACTGGAGTGCAGTATATGGGTTTTGGGTGTGGTGTAATATGGTTACAGTTAGACAATAAGCTGGAGAATTAATCAGGAGCTGATAATAAAGGGCTGCATTTTCTGTAACAGGGACCTTACATTGGGGGTAACGCGAAGCCACTGAAAGATTTTAACCAAGGCAAAATGTCCATTCTTAAGCTAGGCCAGATCCAATTCCTAGGGACATAACAGGGAACTAAGACCTGTGAGTAATCACAGAATGTACACATTCACTCATTTGTTCATTCACCAGCTGATATGTCTTTAGACAAGTTTGCATGTATGTATGTGCGTGTATGTGTGTGTACACACACATGCACAGTGGTCAGAAAATCTTATATGCAATATTCATGTTCCTCAACCAGCCCAAATTTCTGAAAATGATAGGAAGCAATGCAATAGTATCTTGCCCCTAAACAAAAAGACAGGTAAGAAATAACTTAAAATATTATTTTTTATCAAAACAAGAAAGGATGTCTTGGGCAAAATCTGCATGGGTTTTTATAAGATAAAAGGTAATACTTGAAAAAAATGTTTTACTGATTAGGGAAGTAACAAATTTTATTTCAAATTAGTGAGCACCACAGCTCTGGAACCAGACTTTTTGGATTCAAAACCCTACTCCACTAATTGCAATATGTGCTTTTGTGGGCCAGTTATTTATCATCTCTGGGCCCCAGCCTTCACATCTGTAATGCCACATACATGAGATACAGTGCCTGAGACCTTATAGGGGATCAATGAGTGTTAGTAAAGACTAGCAAGCAAAAGCTCCCCTTCCCCATTGGGTCACATGTACTTTGTCTTCTATCATCACTGAGTGAAGTTGAGAATCAGTCAGGAGATCTGCAGGAACTGTAAGGAACCTTTTTAGGCACCTATATAATCCTGAATCATTATCTGTAAGTTGTTTGTCTTATAGTATTAAAAGCATTCATCAAAAATTCTATTATCAAAACTTATAAAGCCAGTTGAGTTGAAAGGGCTACATAGTTTAGGTCAACTCTAGAATTGAAGGAGAAAAGGGACCTTTGGATTTCTTCCTAGTTGCCATCCCAAATC
Organism: Tamandua tetradactyla; assembly: GCF_023851605.1. Taxonomy (NCBI): domain Eukaryota; kingdom Metazoa; phylum Chordata; class Mammalia; order Pilosa; family Myrmecophagidae; genus Tamandua; species Tamandua tetradactyla. The sequence continues at coordinate 52,030,554 of NC_135337.1, forward strand.
CTTAGAGGAGTTCCCAGAACAAAACTCTTTTCAGTAATAATATTGGGTAATTTTCTGGAGTATAAAAGATATTACATTTCTTTGGAAACTGGCAGAAGTATCAAAAGAAGATGAGTGATCCCAGTGCAAAACATTTGTTGTTTGTGAAGAAACACATCATTCCAGGGGGCTGGTGGTCTTCCCTTCACACCCCACACCTCCTTTATTAGATAAGCTGAGATTTCTAAGGACCTAGAAACTTTTGCTAAAATTTCTAACATTTACTTTACTTTAGGAAAGGGCAGATTCTCTCAGCATGTCAGCTTTGGAACACCAACATGCACAGTAATTGAGAGAAAAGCTTGTTATTTTATCTTCTGGGCAGAGAGAAAGAATAATGGGCAAGCGACTGTGGGGTGTAACAGGCTGAGCTATGAAGAGGCCAACATGATTCTCTCCAGAGGCTTGAGAGCTTCATTTTGAGTCCTCTAACCTGAAGGGAAAAATGCCAATAAATGCACACCATCATTAAAATAGCATATGGTTAATGCAATGAGCTCATTTTTCAGCATAGATGGGACAAAAAAGAAAACCAATAATCCTGAGAGGTATAATACCTGTAGTTGTACTGAAAGGTGGACTTTGTGTCATTGAATAGCAATAGACCAGATGAGAAGATATAAATAGATTTACCTTTGCATTTGTAGAGCAGAGCCTAAAACATACTAATGGAAAAGAGCTATCTGCTACAACTAGCCACTGCACAATGCCATACAAGAGAATGAGTCAGACAAGCTATCTCTGTAATATCACTGACACCATTAGCTTTGCCAGCAAGAGCTTTCTTTACATACAATTTTTAACATGAAAGCATTTACTTTCCATCTTTTGGTCACCATTTCACACTGTCTCTTCACAATGTGAGTGATCTCTTTCAGTTTCATTTCATATAAATAAGGAAATAGTATATGAAATTGCTAAGGAGATATTTCTCAGTACTTTGTAATATTCATCACCTGGGAGGGATTCCTTGGGTCAAGGAAAAAAATTTCCTACCATCCACCAGCTAGATTTTGTGCCACAGTTTCCTCAGCTGTCAACTTTCATGCCATTTTTTAATTCTTTGCCATCCTCTCCACACACATGGTTTGTCCTTTTGAACTTTCCTTCTTCTCTTATTTCATCTGCCTCCTTCTTTTTCTTCCTAAAAAGAAGAACTTGGCCAAATATTTGCTGTTGTTCTGGAAGTAGTATGAGGCACATGCTGCATATTACACACATGTGAACAAATGGGCAGGTGGACAAAGTGTCTTGGCCAATGATGAACTGAGAAATAAAAACATAAATCAGAGACAGAATCAAGGTATAGGCCATTGGCTTTGTCTACCAAAATAAGTATTTATTATAATAGCAGAATAAATCTTCAAGTAAACATAAGAGCCTTTAAAATGTTTCAAAGGTTATCTGAAATTTCTCGTAGTTTTAGGCAGTTGGGAGTCTTCATGTTTAACTCAATGCGGCTTCCTACCTCGGGAAAAAGAAGAGCATGAAACTTACTGGGTTGAGAGGTGAAGAGAAAATGTAATGACCTCATGTCCTAAAGCCATAATATATGTGGAGCCCATCTTACTCCACCCCATATTAGAAAGGTTGAATAATTTAGAGGGTGCAGACAAATGCACTTAAAAAGAAGAATTCTTTGGGATCAAATGTCTCTGTTTGTAAATTGGTTACTATATTAGGTCATGTTTCTCAGAAATAGAGTCTATGGTAAGAATCTTCATGCATGTGACTCATTGAAGGAATGCTCTTAAGAGAAATCTGAGTTATAGAGCAGGGTTAGAAGCTATGCAAAGGTGTGGGTTTGGGAGAAGTGTAATCCTGACCTTATCCTACTGGGACCTCTGCCATATCAATTACACCTCCAAATCAAAGGGAATGAACTATTATGGAATCCATTAGTCAGCCCTTGGCTACTGGTAGTCCTTAGGAAGGGAGCATAACCACCCAGGCATCTCCATGCAAGGCAGTACCCATTAGCTGAGGACAAAATCTCCAGAGAAAAGTACTAAGGGTGAGCCATTAGCAATCAATACCAGCAACAACTGGGGGTGGGTAAACCAGGTCTGGAAAGGGAGTCTGTGTAGGCATCAATTGAAGTTGCTATAGGAACATTTTTCCAATTTAGTTTAACTCAACAAACAACTATTGACCTTGTAATATTTTCTAGAAGTAGCCTAGATGACACAGAGATTAATAAAGAATGCATAATTTCCATCCTCAAAGAGTTCCCAGTTCAGCAAATAAGATAAATATGGATTCAACTATTAAACTATGTTCTAGTTCCACTAGATCTTACCTGTCTGTAGGTAAAATAAGGACGTCAGCATTAATAGCCAAAAATCATTGGCTTATGTGGAATCTGCACATAGTCCAATCTAAGTTTGTTCTGTAAGGTGTCGAGGGCTGAGGCACAGGTGCTTATGAACAAGTCAGACTTCACCCTTCTTATACACCCTCACTTCAGAGAATATATTGCTAAATTCCATTTCTGTAAAAAATGCCTCCTTACTCTCAAACCTATATCCTCAATTTAAGCATCTGCCTTCATCTCCAAACTTATATATCCAATTGTTTTTTTTTTAATATTTCCTCTTGAATATCTAATAGACATCTAAATTTTAGCCTCCATAGCTGTTCTTTCTGCAGATTTCTGCACCTTAATAAATGAAAATTTCATTTTTTTTTACATATTCAGAGAAAAATATTGGATTTATCTTTTATTTCTTTCTTTTTGTCATACTCACAAGCAAACCTTGTCAGTTCAGTCTTCCAATACATTCAAAATGAGAGTACATCTTCCACTATTGCAACTATATCCCTAGGCTAAAACACATCAGCTACCATCTTTCCCCTAGATTTTGACTAGACTCATAAATTCATGTGTTTACATTCATTATATTCTCCCTCTCTAGTTCCCTGAAACCTACAGTCTCTTCACAATGAAGGAGCTAAAGTGAGTATTTCTAAATGTAAGCTAAATAATGTTACTCCTTTGCTCTTATCATTACACTTGTAGGAAAAAGCAAATTCTTTTAATAGCTTCCATGGCACTATGTGGCTTGGTACTACTAGCAAGATCTATCAGAGTGGGTTTGGGGAAATAAAGTAGTCTTTGGGAGAAAATAGCCCATACGTCATTTCTTACATGTTAGAGTTCAGAATAAATAAAATAGAATAAATCATGTATCTTATATAGTTGCAATGAAACTTAAAAGATAATGTATTTGGAAAATATATTATTTGATAAATGATAAAACATATAGTGTAAATTATTTACCCATCAAATAGGTATTGTAGTGGGTATTATGTAGACACATTGTGGTGAGCAAAGAGATAGCCAAGGATAAAAATGACTAAGTTTCTCTCTTCAAGATGCTCTCAGTCTGGTATAGAAAGACCAAAGCTATTTTAGCCTACACTGGAGCTCACTAAATGCAAGACCCAGATGGTAAATTCTTAAAAACGGAGACTATCTTATATTTGCTGTGATTTCTTCATTGTCTAAAAATAGTACTTGCTATATAGTATATATATATATATATATATATATATATATATATATATATATATATATACTTCAATGCTTATTGAATAAATGAGCAATTATCAAATAAATGATAAAGAAATAAAAATAAATGAAGAGATGTAAGCAACTTGCAAACATAAAAACCATATTCAAATACAAATGAAAGATTATATTAGACACTTTCAAAGGAAGAAGAAATCATTGAATAATGAGAGTCACTTGTGCTTCATGGAGAAATGTGCTTCATAGACTGGGCAGATTTTAATAACTGAGAATTTTTTACCGGTAGATAAAGTAATAAAAGCAAAAGTCTATAGGGGTTGCCAAACACAAATATTCTAAAATTTTGCAAATATTAAGAGTATATAGTTGGATAGCTTTAAGAGATACAGTTTTTTAAACATAGATTTAGCCCAGAATTTGGCAATCATATTATGCTGACTCAATTCACAATCTAAATGAAAGCTATTTTCAAATAATAGAGAAGAATGAGAACTATAAAACTATGCATTTGAAAAGTCCTCTGATCAAAAGATAATATAAGTAAAAATTAAGGCATTGTAAATAAGTCATATTGGATGATCAGAAAAATAACAGTGGTAGGTGTATAGCCTTGACTAAGCAGAAGCTCTCAGTCCCACTGGAAAGCCTATTAAGGAAAAGGTTATGAACTATGGAGAAACGTTTGCTATTTTTCACTGCTTAGAGAAACTGCATTGGCTGTAATGTTTAAAGAGCTAAATACTTCTCCACAGTTGCAACCACCTGGAGAGTTGCTAACGGTTAGACAAAGGCAACCTTAAGGAAATGTATTTGTCATGACACCCCATGGAGTTTCAGCCATAAAGAGTTCAACTTCAGAATGGATATTTCCCTTGGGCTGTAAAATTTTGTTTTAGAAAAAACTCCTTAGGAGAATTAAATTTTCCCCTTTCTTTTTTAATTGATTTGAGTTCTGTACTTATTAAATGATTCTGATGTTCAGTAAACATTAAATTTATGTATGCCTAACAGTAGCCCAGGCACTATAGGGATAAGCAAGATGAGTTTTTACACTATTGTAATAGGCACTTAAAATATAACCATTCCATGTACCTTTGATGGCAGAGAAACCCAGAAGAACAATTTTAAATGATTTATACATAAAGTATAAAAATTTTCTTCATTACTTCCATTTTTATACCAGGGACAGAGACATATAAGCCACAATCAGTTGCAAATTATGACCTGCATCAAAGTCCATTTACTTGAAAAATGAATGAGGTAGAAGGTATAATCATACCATATGCAGATCTGGCATTAATCTTCATGGCTTTCCTAGGTTTTTCCAAGAAAGCCTTTTAAACAACTTTTATATTATGTATCAGCTTATTGTAGGAGATGTGAAAATATAGCACATAACATGATAATACTCCTCCAACCCACCTTCACAAAGATAACATTGCTAATAGTTTGTTAGTGTTTTATTAATGTTTGCTTCCTTCAAATAACTTTAGTAATTAAACTACTTGAAAGGTAGAAATCAGAGTAAGGAAATTAGATAAAGAAACCATCCATGCTTTTAACACTTTTTATTTGCATGGTTTAAAAAAAAGAAGTGAAGGCCTTCCATACCAGCTCCTGTCCATCTTCAGAAGTTATCTCTATTTATAAATGGTAATAGTATTCCTTCTATTTCCCTATATTTGCACAGTTCTTTCTATATTTCTGACCTACACTTGGTCTGTTTTTATCTCTTTACCTAACAATTTACATGTATAAACTTTATTTAACAATCCTAGAGTCAGACTTCTGGGAAGACAGCAGAATAGGATAGGTTGAATTCACCCGTGATCCAAGGAACAACTAGAGAAATGACCGAGAAATAACCTGGACAGCAGTTCCAGGGTGTGAGTGACCTGAGAAGGCCTTCTACACTATTTTTTGAAGTCTTGGATAAAAAATGCTGAGGAATTAGGACACAGAGAACGGAGTGAGTGGACTCCACTGGGACTCCACTGGAGACAAGAGGCTGTGCCCACGAAAATGCCTGCCCCAGCCACTAGCTCAGGATACTAGCCCTTTCAGCTCCAAAGCCTAGAGATCCCTTGGAGAATCTGGAAGTCAATAAACTTGCTTTCCCTGCTCACAGGGGCCATCCAGTGAGTACATAGAGCCTACCACTTCCCTTTCCTTACAGAGGCCCAGAGAGGGAGACAGGAAAGAAGAAGCAAACCACTCCATACACCGCACCCCACGCTCTTCATCCCTCTGAGCCATCAGGTATTTTCAGGTTGGCTGTGGACAGAGCAGCTGACATACCCAGCCCAACAGCCCAAAGTCATTCCAAGTGGGAGCCTGGGGACCACCATTTCCATCAAGTCCACAAGTGAAATCTCCACTGAGGTACACACTGCCCACCTGCCAGCCCAAGGGTTGAGAATTTTCAGCATGCACCAGGACTAGCAGACCTGGCTGGAATTGCACTGGGTCTCCATCTAGCTCACCTGGCTGTTGTAGTTGGGGAGAAGTGGGCCTGATGGGGAGAAGAGATGCAAGAGTGCCATCTCATGTGAAGAAACAAAAAAATGCAGTCTGGCAAACTACCTATTTGTTCAGTTTCAGACAGATCCTGAAGTAGAGTGGCATCCACCACATGAGGTCCAGGCCTCAGTTTGGTGGGGAATTACTGATGAACCAAGCACAAAAGGAGACCTTCAATACAAACCCAAGCAAATACAAAGCCTTAGATGACTGAGGAAAATCAACTTTTAAAATAACCTTATCAAGATAATCAAATGTCTCAAAGTTAACAGAAAATCACAAAGCATATGAAGACACAGGCAGATATGGCCCAGCCAAATGACCAATTTAAAACATGGAGCAGACACAGACTTTGGAACAACTAATCAAAGATGTTAAGAAAACTCTAATAAATAAATTCAATGAGTTGACTAATGACATAAAGAATATCAAGAAGACACTAGAAGAGCATAAAGAAGAATTTGAAAGAATTGAGTAAAAAATAGGAGATATGACAGATGAAATACTGTAAGTAAAATTAAAAAATATACTAGAGACACACAACAGAATATATGAAGAGGCAGAAGAGAGAATATGTGAACTAGAGGATAGGACAATTGAATTTGAATGCACAAAAGAACAAATGGCAAAAAAGGTGGAAAATTGGAGCTCAGTAAATGACGTACAATATGAAGCACACAAAAATAAGAATCACTGGTGTTCCAGCAGAGAAGAGTAAAAGGTTTAGAAGATTAGTTGGGGGAGGTAATGAGGAAAACTTCCCAATCCTTATGAAATACATAAATGTGCAAATCAAATAAGCCCAACGAGCCCCAAATAGAACAAATCCAAATAGGCCTACTTTAAGACACATGCTAACCGGTGTATCAAATGTTGAAGAGGAGCAGAAAGTTCTGAAAGTGACAAGAGAAAAATGACTCACACATACAAGGGAAACCACCTAACACAGAGTTCAGACTGCTCAACAGGCACCATAGAGGTGAGAAGGCATTGACATGATATATTTAAGATCCTGAAAGAGAAAGATCTCCAGCCAAGAATAGTTTATCTAGCCAAGTTATCCTTCAAAAATGAGGGCAAGATTAATATTTTCACAGACAGACAAAGGCTGAGATAATTTGTCATCTGGCCCTAGGAAAAATGCTAAAGTGAGTTCGGCCACTGAAAAAAAAAAAAAAGAAAAGAAAACAGGAGAGTGAAGTCTGGAGGAGGGCACAGAATTGAAGACCGCCATAAAGGTAACTTAAATAAAAAAAAAAAAGAGAGAAAGAGAGAAAAGAATATATGGAAGTGACTAATAAAAAACTAAGGACACATTGGGAGATTCAAGAAATGCCCTTACAGTAAGAACTTTGAAAGTAAGCAGTCCAAATTCACCAATTAAAAGATAAAGATTGGCAGAATAGATTAAGCAATACGATCCATCCATTTGCTTCTTACAAGAGATGCATCCTAGACCTAAGAATACAAATAGACTGAAAGTGAAAGGATGGAAAAAAAATGTTCCATGCAAGCTGTAAACAAAAGAAAGCAGGAGTAGTTATACTAATATGAGACGAAATAGACTTAAAGTGTAAAGATACAATAAGAGACAAGGAAGGACACTACATATTAATAAATATGCCATTCACCAAGAAGAAATAACAATCATAAGCATTTATGCCCCAATCAAGGAACTCCAAACTACATATGACAAGCATTGGCAAAACCGAACATCACAACAATAGTGAGAGACTTCAATACACCCCTCTCTTCTAGAACAGCCACAGAGAGGATCATCAAGAAAATAGAGAACTTAAACAATTTGATAGCTGAATTAGACCTAAATGACAAATATAGATAATCATACCCCCAAACACCAGGATATGCATTTTCCCTTGTGCTCATGGAACATTCTCTAGGATAGATTATATGATGAGGCCCCAAACAGATCTTTGTCAATTTAAAAATATTGAAAATTTTCAAAATAATTTCTCTGATCACAACACCATGAAGATGGAAATTAATAATCACCAAAGAACCAGAATTTTTGAAAATATCTGGAGATTAAATAATACACTCTTAAATAATCAGTAGGCTAAAGAAGAAATTGCTAGAGAAATCAATAAATAACTAAGACAACTAAAAATGAGAGTACAACATATCAGAACTTATGTAATGCAGCAAGGGCAGTGCTGAATGGTAAACTTATTGCCCTAAATACCTATATTAAAAAAGAAGAAAAAACAAAAATCAAGGGCTTAACGTATCATGTAGAGGAACTAGAGAAAAAACAGTAAACATCCCTAAAATGAATAGAAGAGAAGTAGCAAACATTGAAGCAGACTTAAGTGAATTGGAAAACAAAAAAAGAGCAATAGAAAAAATCAATGAAACAACAATTTGTTTCTTTGAGAAAATCAATAAAATCAATGGACCTCTAGCTATACTGACAAAGGAAGAAAAGAAAGAGGGTACAAATTAACAAAATCAGACATGAGAGGGAGGTTATTACTATGTGAAGAAACTTTAAAAAAAATCAGACATGAGAGGGGGATTATTATTATGTGAAGAAACAAAAAATCATAAGAGAATACTATGAACAACTATACATGCACAAAGTAGATAACTTAGATGAAATAAGCAAATTCCTAGAAACACATGAAATACTGATGCTGACTCAAGAAGAAATAGAAGATCTCAACTAACCAATTATAAGTAGAGAGATTCAATGAGTCAACAGAAATTTTCTTACAAAGAAAAACCCAGGGCCAGATGGCTTCACACGGGAATTTTATCAAGCATTCCAAAAAGAACTAACACCTATCCTGCTCAAATTCTTCCAAAAAATTGATGAAAGAGAAAACTTTCTAACTCATTTTATGAAGCTAACATCACTCTAATACCAAGACCAAGTAAAGATGCTATAGGAAAGGAAAACTATAGGCCAATCTCCTTAATGAATATAGATGCAAAAATTCTCAAAAAAAAAAAATACTAGCAAATCTAATCCAATGGCACATTAAAAGAGTCATACACCATGACCATGTGGGGTTTACCAGGAATGCAAGGTTGGTTCAACCAAGAAAATCAATCAATGTAATAAAGCACATTAACAAATCAAAAGGGAGAAACCACGTGATCATCTTGATTGATGCTGAAAAAGCATTTGACAAAATTCAGCCTCCTTTTCTGGTAAGACCACTTCAAAAGGTAGTAATCAAAGGAAATTATCACACTATGACAAAGAACATATATTAAAAAACCATAACCAGCATCATACTCAATGGTGAGAGACTGAAAGTCTCCTCCCTAAGATCAAGAATGAGACAAGGATGTCTTTTCAAACTACTATTTAACATTGTACTAGAAGTTCTAATTGATCAATCAGGGAGGGAAAAGTAAGTAAAAGTCATTGAACTTGGAAAAGAAAAAATAGATCTTTCATTATTTGCAGATGACATGATACTCTACTTGGAAAATCCTGAGAAATGTATGACAAAACTACGTGAGTTAATAAACAAATTCAGCAAAGTCGTGGGATGAAAGATGAATGTGTAAAAATCAGAAATGTTTCTGTACATAAGCAATGACCTAACTGAAGAGACAATTAAGGAAAAAACTTCCATTCAAATTAGCAAATAAAAGAGTCAAATATCAGGGAATAAACTTAACTAGGGATGTAAAGGACCTATACACAGAAAACTACATGACATTGCTAAAAGAAATTTTAAAAAAATCTAAATAGGTGGAAAGATATTCGCATCAAATAGATAGGAAGGTTAACTGTAGTTAAGATGTAAATTCTACCCAAACTGATCTGTAGATTCAACACAATATCAATCAAAATTCCAACAACCTGCTTTGAAGACTTGGAAAAGCTAGTTAACAAATTCATTTACAAAGGAAAGAGAACTTGAATAGCTAAAAATATCTGTGCTGGTTTGAAAATATTATGTACCCCCAAAAAGCCATGTTTTAATCCTGACTCAATCTTGTGGAGCCAGCTGTTTCTTTTAATTCTAATTCAATACTGTAAGGCAGTAACTTTTGATTAAGTTTTTTCCACGGAGGTGTCACAAGCTCAATTATGGGTGTGACCTTTTGATGGCATGGAGATGTGGCTCCACCCATTCCAAGTGATTCTTGATTGGTTTACTGAAATACTTTAAAAGAGGAAACATTTTGGAAAGCATCAGAAGCAACAGAAATGACAGAGCCAACATAGAGAGAGTCAAAAGAAACTGAAGAGCTGACAGAGAGAGAGAGCAGAGAAGTAGATGTTTAGAGATATTTAGAGCCCAGCAGACATTGCCATATGCATTCCCATGAGGTGTTGAGCAAACCAGAACCTGGAGAGAGCCAAGGGAAGCCAAGAAATGAAAACTAGCTCCAGAGAAGCAAAGTGAGGAACTCCCACAGGAACATAGGCTGAAAGCAATGGAGCCCAGAAGCAAGGAATCATCAGATGCCAGCCACACGACTTCCCAGCCTACAGAGCTCTTCCAGACCCACTGGCCTGGATTTAGTGTATCCTTCCCTGAATTCCTTAGTTTGAACATTTTTATAGGCTTAGAACTATAAACCTGTAACCTCATTAAATTTCCTAGAAAAAAACTTTCCATTTCAGTATATTGTATTCCAGCAGCTTAGTAAACTAGAGCAATATCCTCAAAAAGAATGGAATGTGAAGACTAACACTTCCTGATTTTAAAAGTTATTACAAAGCCACATGGTTAAAACAACATGGTGCTGGCACAAAGATAGAAGTATTGATCATTAGAATCAAACCAAGAGTGTGGAGATAGACCGCCTAATCTATGGTCAACTAATCTTTATCAAGGTCCCTATATCCACTGAACATGGACAAAATATCTTCTCAATAAATGGGCATGGAAGAACTGAATATCAATAGCCAAAAGAGTGAAAGAAGACCCTTACATTAAACCCTATACAAAAATTAACTCAAAGTGCATCAAAGACCTACATGTAAGAGCCAGAACCATAAAACTCCTAGAAGAAAATTATGGAAGCATCTTCAAGTCCTGGAATAGGAGGTAGCTTCCTGAATTTAACACCCAAGGCACAAGCAATGAAAGAAAAAATAGATGGAAACTCCTCAAATCAAATGCTTCTGTACCTCAAAGGACCATGTCAAAAAAGTGAAGAGGTAGCCAACTCAATGGGAGAAAATATTTGGAACTCATGTAGCAGATAGGGGTTTGATATCTTGCACACATGAAGAAGTCATAGAACTCAACAAAAGCACAAGCAACCCAATTATAAAATGGGGCTAAAGATATGAATAGACATTTTTGCAAAGAGCAAATACAGATGACAAAAAGCACATGAAATGATGCTCATTTTCATTTGCTATAAGGGAAATGCAGATCGATACTTCAATGAGATATCACCTCACACCTATAAGAATGACTGCTATTAAAAAAAATATGAAACTACAAGTGTTGGAGAGGTTGTGGAGAAATTGGGACACTTATGTACCACTGGTGGGGATGTATAATGGTACAGCATCTGTGGAAGAGAGTTTGGAGGTACCTTAGAAAACTAAATATTGATTTGCCTTATGACCCGGCAATACAACTACTCAGTATATACCCAGAAGAGCTGAAAGCAGTGACACAGACATTTGCACACCAATGTTCATAGCTGCATTATTCACAATTGCTAATAGATGGAAATGATCCGAGAGCCATCAACAGATGAGTGGATAAACAAAATGTAGTATATAGAGATGATGGACTATTGTGCAGCCATAAGACAAAATGAGGTATTGGAGCATATGACAACATAGGTGAAATTTGAGGACATAATGCTGAGTGAAATAAGCCAGACACAAAAGGATACATGCTGTATTAGTTTGTTATTATGACCTTGGTAAAAGTAAACTCAGAGGTTTATAATGTGGAATATAGGGGGCCTGGGGATACACAGAAGCTAGAGATGGGTGACAGGTATCTAATGAGGTGTAACTTAAATGTAATATAATGGATAGAAGTGAAGACAATTAATCAGTGTATCTATAAGTAATATTGTCATATTGAAGCTGAATATGAAAAGGTTTGTACAGAGCCATGTATTCCACTGATTAACCCTACAACTATAAATCAGTTCCTGCATGAACTACTTCAAAAGTATGAATCATGTACAAAGAGTTAATAGAGGTGCATAGGGGAAAAACTACTATTGCATGCTATTGTCTATGTTTAAAGGAAGACAACAACAGTATGACAGCAATAGTAGTGATAAATAATTGGGGGAGGACAAGAGTCGAGGGAGTTTGAACTTTCTGTTTGGTGAAGGTGTGTTTATTCTTTGTTTTTCTCTTTGGAACAATGAAAATCGTCTAAAAATGAGATTGTTGATGATTGTACAACTAAGTGAGGATAATGTGAGACATGTATTCTTGACTTTGGACATTATATATGATGCCCAATGGATGGAAGTGGCTGAGAAGCAGAATGGCAAACTGTGGTGTATACATAACATGGAATATTGTGCAGCTACACAAAGGAACTAAGTCATGAGGCATGCAACGAGGTTAATGAACCTTGGGGGCATCATGTGGTGTAAAATAAACCAGAAACAAAAGAACAAATATTGTATGGTCTCTTTAGAAAATATCTATAAGAAAATTAGGGCCTAGATTGTAAGCTCTTATAGCAGTCACATTTGGTCATGAGCTATTAATGTTATTTCTATACTTTGAGATTCTGTGCTATATATGTATAACCTGGTATCTCCTTGGAACTTTGGCTACCTGTGTGTGCTACCTCAGACTCAGAGTTGGAATTCTGCAACTCTGAAAGTTAGCATTGCTACATACAAAAACTGATAAAGAAACTGAAAAAGAGATCAGGCTTCAATTAGAGATGAGAATGAAGTTCATCTAGTCAGGACTAAGGTAAATTAGAACACAGGCGTAAGGATGACATTGTCTGTATTTTAGTACTTCACCTACTGTATAAGACCAAGAGAAGAAAGGTCTATTTTGTCCAAAACCTAAATTTGCTATAGAAAATTAACCTGGTTTGATAGCTCACTTACCCCAAACACATGAAACCAGAATGGGAATGAGGGTTTATAATTCTGTATAGCTTAAGGTAACAACCTGATACATCCCAGAATATGTTGGAGAGTTAATTAAAAAGTATTACAAACTCCCTTGAGGGACAGGAGGAAAAATATGGAACTATTCAGCTTTACTTCCAGAGAACCCACTGAAACGGTCTCAAATATTAGGGACTCCCAGGTCAATAGAACAAGCCCTTGACCTTGAGACTTCTTTTGTGAAGCTTATTTCTGTAGCAGAGAATGTAAGCCTACATATAGTTATGCCTAAGAGTTACTTTCAGGAAACCTCATTTGCTGCTCATATGTGGCCTCTCTCTCTTTAAACCTAACTTTGAAAGGAAAATCATTACTCTTTCACCTTCGTGGGACATGACACCCAAGGGTGAAAGTCTCGCTGACAAAGTGGGTCATGGCTCCCTAGGATGAGGCTGGTCCTGGCACTGTGTGATTAGCAATGCCTTCCTGACCAAAAGGGGGAAAATAATTGCAGCAAATAAGGTATCAGTGGCTAAGAGAGTTCAAATAGAGTCAAAGGGCTATTATGGTGACTACTATTACATAAGCTTTAGCTAGATATTGCTAATTAACATTCTTTGCCAAACCCCAATCAAAATCATTCCTTTTAACCCTAAAGTACACCTAGGGCTCTACCTCAGATTCTATAGAAGTTCCAGGTACTAATATAACTTTCCAGAAAGCTACAACCTCCAAAAGTGTTCCTAGGCCCTATTAGTCCTAAAACCCAAGGGGCCAGCCTCTCCAAGAACATCAACTAGCTCCATCCCCTTATCCGATATTATTGACACCCTTTCCAACATGAAAAATTTAGATATTGCAGAGCCCACATACTCTTAAAGTTTCGGTGAAGGGTCAAAGAGAAAGAGGAGTTATAACAGAGAAGATACAATTCAACAAAGGAGTGTGACTGCTGAATCATTATATTGACATTTCTTTGTCTCCAGTTTCTTGGAGCAGCTAGAAGGAAAAACCTAAAATTGTGGAATAACCCATACCAAATTCTAAAATCTGTTCTATAACTTCTTGTTACAATGTACATTGAATTTATTGCTTTTATGAATATGCTAGATTTCAAAATAAAACTATTTACAAAATAATACTAGGTCATGCTACACATAATAATCGATAACTTGATCTTTTCTTTAAATGTGTTGACAATTATCATATTTGTTGCATTTACATAATTCCAACTGATTCTTTGCACTGGCTGTGGTAGTGTCCTATTACATAGCTACCTAGAAATTTATGTTAGATATTTAGACTGTTAGAAATTGTTATTATAATGACACAATAAATAAACATATGCATGTAAAACTTTATGGACTTATTCTTCATCCAGCAGTGAGATTGCTGAGACATAACTTCAAGCCTTTGAAAATTTTAATAAAAATTATGAAATTATTCTCCAAAAAGTTTCAATTTTTCTGTGCTTAGTTTATTTTTAATTTTATACTTATTTAATGAGATTCAATTATGTGTGAGATGCTAAGCTAAATGCTGCAGATGCAATCTGAAGATACGATCTAAGCCAGTAAGGACTAGAGTGGAGATCTTTGGGGATCCAGCAAGTAATTTCAGACATCATGGCAAATACTTTATGGAAGAACATAGGAAAGCAATGAAGCTGGTCCAGAGTCATGAAAAAGCTTCTGCTAGAGATATTTATAATTTGAAGAAGTGAGAGTTAGCCAAGTGATGCTGGCTTGGAAGAAAGTAATCTAGTAAGTGTAAAAAGCATTTATGGATATGTGAAAATTCAGGATTCCATCCTGACCTTTTGTAGGTATGTTGTGTTTTTATCCTCTAGTGGCAATGTTAGATGGTCCTGTATGGTTCAGCCTCCAGGTGGAAGCCCCACAAAATGGGGATAGAAAATTCAAACTTAATTATTGTTACATTTTATAAAAATGCTCTCACCTCTTTTATGGACAAAAGTTCTAGATGTGAGTATGGAATCAAAAAAAAATGGTGATGCCACAGCTACTGAAATGAAATACACTGATTTTGTGGTGGTGGAGAGAGTGAAACCCTTAACACTTTAGGAAGGAATACTTTAGACCCTGGGATAGAAACTTGAGATCCTGGTAGATATGGTCAAGGGAGGAACATGAATGTTCATGCAATCATTTAGAAGCTCTGACTCAGGATGAAGTCTTCCTCAGGATGAAGTAAAATGCCTGAGGCAGCTCTTTACAAATATTGCAAGCTTTTTAAATGTAACTGATTGCTGGGTCAGGTGACTCTGGCCACAATTTGATCACCGTTCCATTTAATTTAATTGTAAAGTACATTGGGAAAAAACAGCATACAACATTGAAACCTACACCTCCCAAGCAAAATACTTCTGGATGTGTTTCCTTCTGCCAGAAAACTTTTTCAGTTGCTCTGTCATGTGGACACATACCACCCAGCTATCAGCATGGTTGAACAGGACAGTTTGGTCTGGCTAACTTCAAGAAGAAGTTCCTCTACAACAAAGACTAGACTCAAAATACAAAATGAACTGGAAACTCTTAAGGCATATCAGTTGGTCAAGAAGCCGTGTTGGAGAAATTGTCCAACAACGTCACTCAACAAATATAGCTCCCACTTAAGGAGCCCCAACAATTGCAAACAACATTTTATTTCCATATGCATCCCCAGGACTATACTTCTTGTGTGAAAGTCAGAGATTAACTTCTCTCCTTTTCCAAAACACAGTTACTTGTTCCTTATGGACGACTGTAAGAAACCTTCACATTATTTAAGGAAACACCATCAGTATATAATTTAATTTTCAGATGACTGTGCAGATATTTTGAAAATGAGGCTACCTTTGATTAATTAGAAGAGCTTCCCAGAGCAATAAGTAGCTCAATACTTATGTATATCCTATCAGTTGTCTATTAAATGATAGTCATCCAATTAGAAAATGTGGTATGAAATTTATTCCTGACTTTAGCTGAGGTGATCAACAGTACTTCCTCAGCCCTACATGACATTCAAGTCAGCTTCAAATCACTGGCCAAGGTTATTATGGGTGACAGAATAGTCCTGAACTTTTTCTGTGGATAGTCTGTGCAACTGGAAACATATTCTGTACCTCTATTAATGTCCTGGATCAAATAGAAAACTTTAAAAGGTAAATATATAAATTAAAGAAAAAAATCTGGATTTTTAAATTAGACTCAGGTGTTTTATGGAATTTGTTGAGCTGGTTGGATTGGGGATCTTGGGGGACATTTTGGAAGTCAGCACTGCTGGTTAGATTCATCCTCATACTTGTAATATTGTTGATGGTAGCCTTAATTAAGTGCTCTTGAGACTAATTAAACTTGGCTCTAGCTTCTTTTGCCAGATTAGTCAATGTGGCCAATATAATAGTATATTCATGGGAAATTCTTTATAAACCAAGATTGTAAAAATGATATGTGAATATTGTTGGAGACAATTCTCCAAGGGTCTCTCATGTTTCCTAATGTCTTATAAGCAAAAACACAGATTTATATTGTTCTAGACTATCATTTCATTGATGTTTTTATGATGAACAACTTTGGAATACAGAGATATGGTCTCCCTCCAGTGCAAAAGACAGGCATATTTACTATTCAATATAATAAAGATGATAATCTTCCTCTTGGAACAAATTTAAGAAGGCTTGGTTCCAATGATAAAAGATTCAGCTTCCCTAAGCTTGACATTCCTCTCATTTATTACACTCCACTGCCTGTGCAGCTATCATTTGGCCCTCTCTACATCTTCTTGTGGGAATTTGAGATCAATCAATTCAGCACTGATGTTCTAGTTACTGCTATTGCAATGAATAATAAATTATCTGTTGACTGAGTCAGAAATCTCATGACCTCTAGTATAGACAGAATTATGACAGAATAACTTGTTTTCATGCAAGTAGGCTAAAAATTTCACAACCTTCAGAGTTCTTTAAAGTTTGTATTAACATGTATTTTTAAAGTTTATATTAAATTCATTAACTTAAAAATTGGAAAAGAAATATCATACAATCTTCTCAATAGGGACATGAAGTCTTTTATAAAAGTAAACATATTTTTATTTTAGGAAATGAAACATGTTATATATAGAAAGGAACATTCATCATTTAGTAAAGAAAAAATATAAAAAAATATATTTTAACACAAAATTAACATTGATCCTTTATAATTGAGTGAAAGATAATGTGTCTGCCATTTTAATATTAATTTAGAGGCCTTAACTGGTAAAGTAGTAAAGGGAATGTGTTATAAAAATTAGGAAAAAGCAACTGAAACTTTCATTATTTTCAGGCCATAGACTGCCTTCATAGAGCATCCCATAGTATCTGCAGAGATGTTTTTAGAATAAGAGTATTTAACAAATTTGCTGGTTTCTAAATCAATTGAATTTCTATATCACACAAACAAACAGAAAATAAAATATTCAAGAAATTCAAGAAAACAACAAAATTATGTAATGATTTTGGGATAAAAGTATAAAATTTTACTGAAAGACAGAAAGAAGAAAATAAATGGAAAGAAATACTATGATTATAAATAAATGAGGATTGGATCTTTAGTTATCCATTTTTCAAGATTTTACCACAGATTCACTTGTATTCCAATAAAAATGGCAACAATTTTTTTAAAAGTAAATCTAAAATTCACATAGTTCATAACCCTGAATCTATAGGGAAATTCTGCAAATCAGTAGAAAAAAAGATATAATAAGAGGCAAAATAAATTTTCTGTCACTGTAAATCCAGTTTAACAAATATTTATTGAAACACTATTCTATGCCAGTCACTGTTCAAGGTACTTGGGTTATTTTATTGCACAAGAAAAACAACTTTCCTGTTTTTGTGGAACCTCACTTCCTCCTAATGGAAGAAGAAACTCAAACAATGAATAAACTTTGTAATAACTCTCCTTTGATCCATCAGAGAATTGGGGTTACAGGGCAAATTGATGTCCCCAAATTCGAGAGGCAGGTGAATATACAGAATCATATATTACTGGAGCAGAAAATGTTGTAACCAGGAAGGAGTAGGAAACCAATTCAGCTGATGAATTCCTGTAGGGTGTGCATGGACTAGTTTGAGAGGTAAGAACTCCTGGAGGCCATTTTTTAGTGGGGAATCCCACACTTTGATGAGTTTTACTTCTGGAAGCCCCACCAGTTACTCACAGTGAAAGTAGGAGCAAGTCTCCTTGTACTTGTAGCAGGCAAGAAGGAAAATAATTGTTTTGAGATATAGCCAAAGGAAAAGCAGTCATTTTGAAATGACAATAGTGAAGACAAAAACAAAGATGCTAGAGATATTGAAGCCTGTAATATTGCTACATTAAACCATAAACACAGCATAAATCCTAGCCAAGTAATCATAAACCCTCACACTAAAGTTCTATTACTTCCAGTTCTTCTTGCTAAACATATCATGTCTGGCATTCAACAGAAAATTACAAGACATGCCAAAAGGCAAGGAAAAAAAAGTCTGAAGAAACATAATAAGCATTGGAACCAGATTAAGATAGGCAGAAGTTTTGAAATTATGAGACTGAGACTGAGACTGAGAATTTAAAGCAACTATGATTAATAAGTGAAAGTATCTAATGGAAAAAAGTGAACAACATGAAGAAAAGATTCTTAATTGAAATTTCTTTAAAATTGGATTTACATATGCCCATGTCTACCGAAGCACTAAGACTTCTAAAATATATAAAGTATATATTTTATATAAAGTATAAAATAAAATATATAAAGTATAATTGACATGAAATGAAAGGAGAGAAAGGGAATCTTACGACATACCCAGTTGAAGCTGGGAAAAGCACTAAAACAAGGAAAGATTTAAAAAGGAACAAAGAATAAGTGAACAATGAATAGAAACCACTTACAAGTATTGTAGATATTAATCTAACCATAGCAATATCACACTAAATGTGAATGACCCAAATTCACCAAAAAAAAATATGGAGAATATCAGAGTGGATAAAACAGACCCAATTATATTCTGTTTATGAGAAACAAACCTTAAAAATAAAGATAAATTAAAAGTAAAAAGATGGACAATAATATACTATGCTAATAATAATCAAAAGAAAGCTGGAGTAGCCTTATTAATTTCAGATAAAACAGACTTCACAACAAGGACACATATCAGGTAGAGGGAAAGATTATTACATAATGATAAAGGGATTAATTCTACAAGAAGACGTGACAATTCTGAATGGAAATGTGTCTAACAATGGAATTTCAAAATACATGAGAGAAATCTGATAGAACTACAAGGAGAAATAAGGAAGTATACTATTATACCTTAAATGAATGGAATTTCTTCAAAATTTTCTTATAGATCACAATCAATAAAATAAGAAATATCTATGAGAGCTGGGAAATCTCAAAATATTTGGAGATGAAAGAACTCCCTTCCAAATGATGTTTGGATCAGATAAGTAATATCAAAAGATATATCTTTTGCTGGATTTTGTCCAACAAAAGATATATCTTTTGATATTATCTTTTGATATTACTTTTGATACTTAATATCAAAAGATCAGATAAGTAATATCAAAAGAATCTTGTTTTGAAAAATTTGAACTAAATGAAAGTAAAAATACGTGTCAAAAATTACCAGATGTATCAAAAGCAGTACTTAGAGGGAAATTTATAGCATTGAGTGCATATATTAGAAAGGAAGAAAGATCTAAAATCAATAATGCAAGCTCTACCTTGAAAACATGACAAAAATGCAATATAAAAAATATTATGAACAACTCTAAATACAAGAATTTGATAATTTAGTATGGAATGGACTGATTCTTTGAAAGATATGATCTAACAAAACACACAAGGAGAAATAGATAATCTTAATAGGCTCATATCTACTCAAGAAAGTGATTCAATAATCAATAGCTTTCCAAAACAGAAAGCGTGAGTTCCAGATTCACTGGTGAATTATTAAAAAAATTTTGAGGAAGAAATGATACTGACTCTCTACAATCACTTCCAGAAAATAGAAGGAACACTTTCTCACTTATTTTATGAAGCTAACATTACCCAACTATCAAAACCAGATAATTACAAGAAATTGCATAAATACAAATGCAGTCAACGAAATATTAGAAAATCAAATCCAACAATGTTTAAAATGAATTATACAGCATGAATTATATAACATGAATAAGTGGGATTTATTTCAGGCCTGCAAGGTTGGTTCAACATTTGAAAATTAATTAATGTAAAACATCATATCAATAGTAAAAGAAGAAAAATAATATAATCATATCAATAGATACAGAAAAAAGATTTGACAAAATCCAACAACAATTTACAAACAGAAACCTTCAGCAAACTAGTATTACAGGAGAAGTTCCTCAACTTCATAAAAAATCTATGAAAAAACCCACAACCAACTTCATACTTTAAAGATGCTTTCCTCCTAAGATTTGCAACAAGGCAAGAGTGTCTCCTCTCACCACTCCTACTCACGATCACAGTGAAATTCTTTCCTAGAGTAATAAGACAGAAAAGGAAACAAAAGCTGTCTTTCTTCAAACATGATAATCATTTATTTAGTAAATTCAAAAGAATTATCAAAAATAAAACCTCCTAAAATTAATAAACAGCTGTAGCAAGCTTTAGGATATAAAATTAAGGCACAATAGTAGTTGCTTTCCTATATGCCAGCAATGAAAAATGGAATTTTGAAGTTAAAAACACAATACATTTTTTATCATCAGCAAAATGAGTTAATTAAGAATAATTCACTAACAGGATATGTATAAGAGTTACAAGAGGAAAATCACAATACTCTGAGGAAAGAAATCAGAGATCTAAATGAATGGAAATATAGCCCATATTCATGGATAAGAAAGCCCAATACTGTTAAGATATCAGTTCTTTGAAAATTGATCTATAGACTCAATGCAATCTCAATCAAAATCTTAGCAAATTATTTTATGGATCTCGACAAATTGATTCTAAAGTTTATGTTGAAAGACATAAGACCTCGAATAACCATCACAATACTGAAGAACAAAGAAGACTGCACTACTTGAGATTGACTTACTATAAAGCCAAAATAATCAAGAAAGTATGGCATTGCCAAAAAGAATGGGCAAATAGATTAATGAAAGAGAATGGAGAGCCCAGAGACACAGCCACACAAATTTAGTCAACTGATCTTTGGCAAAGACGTAGAGGCAATTAAAATGGTGCTGAAATGACTATGCATCCATATGCAAGAAAATGAATCTAGATGCTGACATTATACTTTTTACAGAATTAACTCAAAATGATTCACAGACCTAAATTAAAATGCAAAACTATAAAACTTCAAGAAGACAGCATAGAGAAAATCTACATGACATTGGATTTGGTGACAAATTTTAAAACAAAACACCAAATGCTCAACCTAAGAAAGAAAAACAATAAATTAGACTTCATTAAAATGAAATATTTCTCTTCTATGGAAAATATGTGCAAAAATGTGATAAGGAACTTGTATCCAAAGTTAACAAAAAATTCTTAAACATCAACAATAGGAAAACAGACAACATGCTTACAAACTGGGAAAGAGATCTGAGAAGACACTTCATTGGATAAAATATACAGATGGAAAGTAAGCTTATGGAAAGATGGCTGACATCATATGACACTAGGAAAGCACAATTAAAACAGCAATGAGATGCCTATCACTACATACTTTTTTGAATGGCCAAAAAAAAAAAATTAAAGACTTGACAAACTGACAGTAACAAATGCTGATGAGGATATAGAGCTATAATAGCTTTTATTTATTTCTAATAGAAATGCAAAATTGTGCCACCACTTTGGAAAACAGTTTTGAAGTTTCTCACAAAATTAAATATAATCTTTCAGCAATCATGCTCCTAAGTATGTACCCAAAAGAGTTAAAAACTTATGCCCACACAGGGCGGGTCTCAGTGGCTCAGCAGGCAGAGTTCTTGCCTGTCATGCTGGAGACCCAGGTTCAATTCCTGTTGCCTTCCCATGCAAGAAAAAAGAAAGCAAATTTATGCACACACAAAACCTGCACATCAATATTTGTATGAGGCTTCATTAACTATCAAAAGCTAGAAGTTGCTAATATGTGCTTCAAAAGGAGAATGGATAAAAAAAATCCTGTGGTGCATGTATACATTAGAATATTATTCAGCAATAAAAATGATTGCGCTACAAGCCAGAAAAAGACATGTAAAAACCTTAGATGCACATCCTTAGTGAAAGAAGCCAGACTAGAGAGTCTAAATACAATATGTTTCTAAGTAAATGATGTTCTGCCCAAACAATAGAGACAGTAAAAAGATCAATGCAGAAGCAATAAATAAGGAAGTGTTTTAGGGCTGTGAAATTGTAGTAGTGAATATATGACATAGTGCATTGTAAATACCCATAGAATTGTACAACACAAAGAGTGGGTCCTAATTTAAACTATAGATTTAGTTAATAATAATACATTTATATTGGTTCAATGGGAACAAATTCACCACACTAATGGAAGATATTAATAATAGAGAAAACTGTGAGAAGGGAAATAAAGGGTATATGGGAACTCTCTATATTGTGTGCTCAATTTTCTTTGAACCTGAACATGCTGTAAAAAATAAAATGTCTACTAATGTAAAAATAAACAAATACAACAGAATATATGGAACATTTGACACTATCATCCGATTCTAGTGAGAAATTTATTTTATAAAATCACTCTGAAAAATAGTTTGGCCATCTAATAATGTTAAATATATGCACATGCTATGACCCCAAAATCTGGAAAAATTAAATTATACATCCATTAAAAGGACAATGAATAAAAAATTTTGGAGCATATTAATATATTAAAGTACAGTATAACAGGGAACATGAAGGAAGTACCAACATGTGCATCCACATGAATGGATCTCAAAAACACAATGTACAGCACAGAAAATTATACCACTGAAGAGTACAAAGATTGTTTATTACTCTACTAAAAAAAGTTCAAAAACAGGCAAAAGTTAACCATGGATTATTGAAGATACAATCATACTTGCTTAAGTGGCAAGGAAAGCAATTTCCTCAAAATTAACAAAATATCAGGAATGCGTTTCTTTCTGGTGGGGAAGGGAGAGGATATGATTTGTGAGGGACAAGCAGGTTCTGACTAGGTTGATTTTATAATTTATCATCCAAACTGGGTTACATTTGAGAGGAAAATAGGACACTATTAATAATCAAACTAGCACTCTCTAGAGAAAACTGAATATGCAGTGACCCTCATTCTAAGGTGTTGATTGCATTCCTTTCTTTAATAAGGCCTTTATATTATTTTGAAAACTTTACATTTATGTTTTATATACTCTTCAGCATGATATGATATAATTCACAATTTTATAATGCTAAATAATAAAGTCACATTCAAGATTAATGAAGGCAAAAGAGTCAGCATTGCCCCAAATAGGTAAGACTCCTTTGATTATGTGTTTCTTGCATATATTACCTTTGACTTAGATGATTGGATTTCTAATTTTTTTTTTTTTTCGCATGGGCAAGCACCAGAAATTGAACCCATGCCTCTGGCGTGGCAGGCGAGAACTCTGCCTGCTGAGCTGCTGTGGCCCGCCCTTGATAATATCTTAATAGCCATCTGGTACATTATTTCCTAATGTTGGCTTCATAACAGAGTCACCTACGCATATTTATAGAAATAAAAACATTTATATTTAACATATTTAGACATAAATATAAATTATATCAACATTATATATGTTTATATTTAATGGGATATTTTCTTGCCATTTGAAGCTAATGTGAACAACATGCTAAAAATTGATGTATATATCCCCTCACTCAATTGTTGAGACTTTTCTCCCATACCAAGAAATATTAATCATCTCCGATCTTGGGAATTAGTCATGTAGCCAATGTTTGACATTTCTGGAGAGGAAAACTATCTGTGAGGTGGATACATTCACCTTTGGGAAAAATAGTTGTTTATACTGAGACTTCAAATGATATATGATCCACATCCTTTTATATCTACCACAGAGATTTGCATGTAGTAATTGCTCTGTAAAATTATGCTAAATGAATGCGTGTCCATTGTAGTTTTACTGTAGCATGAACCAAAGCCAAATCTCACACATGATGACAATTAGACATGTATTTCAAGAGATAATTGAGTTAAAAAGTGATTCCCTCTGAAATAAGGAAATGAGAAATGGAAGTTTCTCTTATTAGGAAGAGAGAGAAATCTTAAGAAAAGTTAGGGATATTTTCCTGAGAGATGTTTATCACAGCTTATATGAACAGCATGCTATTGACTGTGTTCCACTGATAGCTAGAGTGGTGATAAATCAGGAGGAAGTCAAGTTAAATAAGACAGTGTCAACTCATGCTGCCTCAAGGCTGAGAAGGATATATGATGAATAATTGACTTTCCAAATACAAGTTAAGGAAATGTATTTCTGTTTATGAGTCCCTTGGATTATGATTAAAGTGTACTGAAAAAAATTTAGCTCATGTCTTTTTCTCTGTGAACCCAATTCAGAATAAAATAATAATAGTTGTGAGATTATGAAAAGATGCCCTAACTGATACGATCACTCTATATAGAGGCTAGTTGCAAAGCTGTAATGCATTGACATGATAAAGTTTTTGTAATTAGGGTGCAGGTAACTTGGAAAATGCACTTTATTTTTCCCACCTCAGTTCACTTAATAGATTTGATTTTGTAGCTAATACATTTACTAAATACTTGCAGAAACATTCCTTCATTAAAATGAGTATCTTTGAGTTTCCTTCATTACCATTACCTTTCAGAGGTTAATTTTTCCGTGTTCTTATGTACTACAATTCTAGTCTTCCTAGAATTGTCATTTTTAAGTTCCGTGACATTTGAGGGAGAAGGTGAAATTTACAGCTCATTCTAAGTTAAATGAAAATTATGAACAATGTAAATTCTACATGTAAATCATCCCCTTACTTAAAGAATTATAAATCGGCCTGAAACATGTCATAGCCATATGAATTAGGTTGATTATAATCAAGGAAAACTTTGTACAAATTGGAAATGTATGATTTCCTTTTATATATTTTAATAAACACTAAATTAATTGTAGCTCTCTGTGACATAGCTTTAGAAAGAAGATTGGTCTAAATAGATTAATTAGATTTTAGATTACAAATTTACTAAGCTAGTTTGGTACTCTGGACCTCAACATAAAGAAGGAATTTGAATTTTTAGGAGTTTTTCTTCACATGTATTGGACTTAA
This sequence comes from Tamandua tetradactyla, assembly GCF_023851605.1. Lineage (NCBI taxonomy): Eukaryota > Metazoa > Chordata > Mammalia > Pilosa > Myrmecophagidae > Tamandua > Tamandua tetradactyla. The sequence continues at coordinate 52,055,980 of NC_135337.1, forward strand.
CATAGTTCATTGGTCATGGCAGGGAAGAATATACAGGGAAATAATGAATTATATTTAAAATATTTTTCATTTATTTAAAAAGTCAAAGCTTTTCCCATACAGTTTAAAAATATTTATGCCTCATTATGGAAAAAAAAAATTCTGTCCTGTTCCAACATCCCCAGTTATCATTTCCTACAAACATTGGTGGCAAGACTGAGGGAGTAAGCCACAAGGATCAGGAGATGAAGTTAGACAGGTAACAGGGACCACATGGTGTGGTGTCTTGTAGGCCACTGTTTAGACTTTGTCTTTTATGCTGAAGGAAATAGATTTTTAGGGCGTGAACAGAGAATTAATTTGCTCTGACTGATCTTTTTTCTTTTTTAGTTTTTCTTTATTAGAGAAGTTGTGGGTGTATAGAACAATCATGCATAAAACACAGGCTTCTCATATAGCACTTTGGACATCTTGGGATTGCTCTTCCCCAATATCTTCAGGAAGCTTTTTGCTTGCAATGGATATCCCGGTTACTATTGCAAGGCTTTGTCTATTTTGATTAGTCCCTTTTGAACCACATTCTTCTCCACCAGATGACTGATTTTCTCAGCCTTTATAGCAAAATTTCTAGGAAAAATTGTACTTACTATCTCCATTTCTTACTTTTATTCTAACTTAAATCCATACAAATCACTTTTTATCACTAATAAGCTATTTGTTAAAACTGCTTTTGTCAAGTTATCAATGACCTATATTTTACTAATTCCAAAGATCAATTTTCATTCATCTCAATTGACCTATCAACATTATTTGATGCAAAACTCGTATGTTCCCTTTTTTTTTTTTTTTTTCTTTTGCATGGACAGGCACCAGGAATTGAACCCAGGTCTCCAGCACAGAAGGCGAGAACTCTACCTGCTGAACCACTGTGGCCGGCCCTGTTCCTTTTTATTAACTGGCTTTATTTGGCTTCTAGTATATCACTCTATGAATTCTGCCTAAATCACCAGCAGAATCTTCTTAATTTCCTTTAATCATTTTCCCTCATCTCTCTCTTAATGCAGTGTTTCAAGGTTCAATCCTCTTCTCTATTAATACTAATTCCCTACATGATCTCGTTCAATTATAGGGCTTTAAGTACTTCCTATCTCTTGTTGCTTTCTCAACATCTCTAACCTGGACACAAAGAAGAAAAATGCAAAGTATACTACATATTAGTCAAATTGAATTCATCAAAGATAAAGAGAAAATCTTAAAAGCATCCAGAGCAAAATAAACACTAAAATAGGGATACAATTCCAAATACAATGCATTTCTCACCAGAAACAATGGAGTCCAGAAGACATATTTTGAAGACTAATAGAAAGAAAAATACCCTCAACTAGGAATTTATATATGGGGGAAATATCTTTCAAATGTAAAAGTGAAATGAGACTTATTTAGACAAACAAAAACAAAGAAAATCAATTTCCAGCAGACCCTCACAGAAATAAAATTCTTCAATCTGAAGGGAAAGGATACCAAATGGAAACAATTATCTTCAGGAAGGAATGAAAAACACTAGAAACTGTAATTATGTAGATAAATATAAAGGAATATTTTTCTTTTAATTTCTTTGAAATAGCTATGACTGTTTAAAGAAAAAAATGATATTAATGCAATTTATACCACATGAAGATGTGAAACAAATGAAAACTATACTATAAATGATAGGAAAGTTGCTAAATTGACTTGTTTGCAAAAATTCCACAATTTACTTTAAGTAGTATGATCATAACTATAAATAGAAAGTGAAAAGTTGTGTATGTAAATGTAAATCCTAGAGCAAACACTAAAGGAAAAAAAATGGGAAAGGTATAGCAAAAACATCAATGGATAAATTATAATGGAATTCTAAAGAAATAGTCAATCAGGGCAGGCCATGATGGCTCAGCAGGCAAAGTTCTCACCTGCCATGCTGGAGACCCAAGTTTGATTCCAGGTGCCTGCTCATGCCAAAAGAAAAAAAAGTCAATCAGTATAAAAGAAGACAGAAAAAAAGGTAAACAAGCAAATCAGTATAAAAGGTAAAAAAGAAACAGAAAAGACAGAAGGAACAAACAGAAAACTTTAGCGTGATAAGCCTAAATCCAATCATATCAGTAATTATATTAAATGTAAATGGATCAAAGGCAGGGATTGTCAGAATGAATTAAAAGCTAATGGAAAGCTTGGCTTATATGGGTTGAATTTACTGTTTGGTAGGATTCATTACAGATTAAAATGGCTGTTGGTCTTTGCTCTTGGGTCTATCATTTTACTAGATAGAAACCATCCTTTTTGGATCTTTAGCAATGCATGACCAGCTGACATTATGTTGAGTCAAGTAAAGGGAGTAGAGTTCTTACTACTCAGTGGAAGTTTTTACTTAACCTTGATGTTTCAAATATTTTGTGTCTATCTCAGTGAAGTCTGATGTTGTTGGTTTTAGATTTTCTCTGATTAAATGTCCTCAATCAGTATACCTCAGGTCTTCTGCAAGAACAGATACAGGCATAATGTCCAGTCTGAAAATTTTAAGTAATGACACTTTAGCATCAAAAGGGTTGAGAGGTGTTTGCAAAAGGTTATTTAACTTAAACTCTCAAATGAAATATGAAAGCTAATGAAAGTCAAGCATACTTGAATAATTCAAGTAATATCAATAATTTTATTGATAATGTTGTATAATGAAGATGGGGCTTCTTTAGAAAATGGCTAGTAGAATACTTTCTCTGGCTTCATGTGAAGAGACTTCATATATCCTAATACTTTCAGCAATTCTGGATAATTTCCTTATCTTTTACTCTCTCCACTTCTCAGGATTATATAATTGTAATTTCTTGGAAGAAAGAGAGAATATGCTCCACTCATTCTTTCAGTTTTATCTTTTTGAGCCATCTTTAAACTTGCAAAAATAATTTATTGGATCTTCTTTCTTTCATGCAGGCAAAATGGGAGGTTAGACTCTGTCCATTAGGGTAGTCCGTGGTTATTAGTAGTTGCAATGGGTCTAATTAAGGTGGGGAGAGGTGGCTACAGATCTTGAGTCATTGCCTTCAGTCAGTTTTATTAAAATAATAGATATGATAATTTTTTCTCTATTTGTCCATATCTTGAGTCTTAATTCTCAAATGTTTTCAATTAAGAAAGAGTAAGAGGGATTTTTTTATTGTTCTCTTAAAATCCCAAAGGAAACTTTGTTTTTGCATCTGAAATGTAAATAAAATGCAGAGTTTGTTTACTGCTGTTCTCACTGGGCTATTTTTAAAACAATCATTAAATTAACAAAATGTAAATTGTCATTTTTCTGGGGTTTACCTCAGAAAGAAGTTGCTTACTTTTCCTGTATAAAAGTGATTGTCAATGAAAAAAAAAGTGATTCTCAATGAGATACCACTACAAGCTTAGCAGAATGACTAAAACTAAAAAAGACTAAAAATACTAAGAAATGACAAGAGCATTGTTGTGCTGGTTTGAAACTGTTGTGTACCCCAGAAAAGCCAGTTTTTAAATTATGATTCAATATGCTTATGGGATCTTTTTGACTAAGTTGTTTCATGGAGATGTGACCCACCCAACTGTGGGTGGGAGCTTTTGATTAGATGGCTTCCATAAGGGATGTGTCTCTGCCCATTCAAGGTGGGGTCGCTTGCTAGAGTCCTTTAAGAGGGAACCATTTTGGAAAAAGTTTCAGAGCCCACGCAGCCAGAAAGACCTTTGGAGAAGAAGAAAGAAAGCATCCCTATGGAAGCTGTTGAAAGGAGAGGCCAAAGACCCCAGCAGACACCAGCCACATGCCTTCCCAACTGACAGAGGTGTTCCAGATGATATCAGCCTTTCTTGAGTGAAGGTAACTTCTTATTGATGCCTTAATTTGGACATTTTCATGGCCTTAGAACTGTGAACCTGCAATGCAATTTATTCCTTAAGTCATTCCATTTCTTGTATATTGCATTCCAGCAGCTTTAACAAGCTAAAATGGTGGTTTTGGTGGAACGTTTATATATCGGTGTTAGAAATATAAATTGGCACAGCCACTTTGGAAAATCTCTCTACAGTACCTAATAAAATTAATCATATGTGTACCCTATAACCTAGAAATTCCATTTCCAGAAAAATTTCTAATGGCAATAACTACATAAGTCCACCAAACAACAACCACATACATCATGCTATCGTGCACAGAATTATTAATGTCCACTTTATTCAAAACAGCTAAAAACAAATTGCAATTATTGAATGTCCAACAGCAGCAAAACTGATAAATAAAATGCTGTATAGTCATAAAATGGAAGATGACACAGCAATGAGATGTCATTGATATTATATTTAACAAAGAAAGCCAGACATGAAAAAGTGCATACTTTAATTCCATTTATATGAAGTTCAAGAATAATAAAAACGAATTTGCAGTGATACATCAGAATAGTGGCTACCTTTATAAGTGGGTAAGTAGTGATAAATAAGAGTCACTAGGAAACATTTTGAAGTGTGGAAAATATTCTAGATCTAGATTCATCTAGTTAAGTGAATGCTTATTAAACATCAGAAAATTATTTTTAAAATTGTCAGTTGCTTTGTATTTTAATTGCTTTGTATTTTAATTTTATACATTAAAATTATCTCTAAAGTTGATTCCTAAAAGAGAATCAAAGGTAATGATCCCCTGCCATATTTTTTGTCATCTCTTGGATAACATCAGCAAATAAAAATTCCAATTCCGTGCATAGTCATTGAACATATAATAATAGGTTCTCAATAAACATTGAATTAGTAAGAGTTAATGGACAAAATTGACCCTTAGAAAGATCGTTGTCATTACTATGTTGTCATTTTTAATAATACTTCCTCAAACCAACCTTTGATGAACCAATAATTAGGAAACTACATTGCAGGTGCCCTCTGCTAAGGACCAAGATGTAATTTCTCTACATAATTAATTGATGATAGAAATTAGTATAAAAATAGTAGAATGATAAAAACATAATCATTCTTCTTTTAATTATTACTTAAGTCAGAGCACATGGACAGTTTTTGACACTACATCATAAAGCGTTTACATTCTCCCCTTTTCTGAGAGGGAAATTAGTTCATTGGTTTAATAATCACTTGGCAATATCTATTATAGTATTTTTAGTCAGAATTGTAATCTTTCTGATTACAAATTCACCAGATCACATTTTAATTAAAAATTACTTCATTGTATCTCTTATAAGATGAGACAAAGAGAACGTGTCTATTTCCACTAATAACAAAGCAGGATCATTCTATAATATTGTCAGTTGTTATTGTACAACGTCATCAATTGTTTCTAATCTGCTTAACCACAGTTTTTGTCTTTGTCTCAATTTTTGTCCTGTATAAAAATTTTAGTCATTCCTTCGAAATTGGTCATTGTCTTTTTCACTCAGTTTTGTTTGTTTGTTTGATTTTGGTTGACGAAAAATGCAGAGAAACTAAGGGGACAATGATTGAGGAGGATATTGTTGTCAACTCTGAAAAGAATGGCTAAATCCATACACAATTCTCTTAGTAATCATGTTACATAGGCCTTTGAATTTAAGGGCTTAAGCAATATAAAAATGTAGCCTGTATAACAGCATTTGATGATGAGAATTTTGTGTTTTTTGGCTTTTCATAAGAAATATACACTTCCTCAGCATCTTTGTAACATCTGGACAAAATGCATCCATCATTTCTGGTGTTAAAAAAAATTGATCAATTGAATTATCTGGTTGACTTATCGTGTTCCTGTAGTTTTTTTTTTTTAAATGCAGCAAGTGTTTAATTTTTGTGGTGATTATTTCATAAACGTGGAAAAATTTTCACATCTTGTGAAGAAAATAACATATATATTTAGATGGGTGGATGTGGACATTATTAAAGAAAACATTTCAAGTGATAGCCCTGTTTCAAAAGAAATGATTGAAATATTCATATTTTCCACCACATAGTGAATTAATGACTTAAATCAAGTATGAATGAATTTAATTTTTAAATACAACTTTCATCAATACAGGTAATTTTAAAGCACCAAATTTCATTGTTCTCCTAAAAAGTAGGTAAATGTCAGGAAAGCATCTCTTCCCTTGAAAGAACTTCAAGTCTAATGATGAAGACTCAACCTTTGTACTGCAGTGTGAAACAGTGCAAGACTAAGTGGAACTTTTATCTTTTTACAATCACACAGACAGAATATATAATGGAAAATCCTGTATACAATTAAAAGTCAAGAAATTTTGCTAGAATAAATTTATTGTCATCAGGTCAAATTTTATCTCTCTATGAATTGTCCTTTGACTTGTAACACTTTCCACTCTAGACTTGAAATTTCTGTTCTATTTCCATGAGTGTCTCTTACATTCACATTATTTTTCTAGGATATCTTCTCTAAATTTTGACTTTAAACAAATCCACATCACTCCACTTCCCTTTCAACTTTCTCAGAAGTTGGCTGTTCACCCTTTCCTTTCAATCTATACACCCTTATACCAGTAATATTTCCTCACTCATTCTAAGAGTCAGTTTTTTCTTGGCTTTCCATTGACTCGTCTAGATTGGTATTTTATTAAAAAAAATAACTAGTACATTTTAAAATCTATCCAATAAAACTATTGTCTTAGTTCTCCTGAGCTGTTGTTACAAATACCACAAGCTGGTTTTGGTTAAATAATACGAATTAATTAGCTCATGATTTCAAAGCTAGAATTCCAAAATCTAAATACCAGCAAGGCTTGCTTTCTCTCAGAAGACTAGCTCTGATGCTATTTGAAAGCAATACTTGGGATTCCTTGGCTTTCTCACTGCGTGGTGAGAGTCCGCTCCTTTCTCTCTCCTGGGCATCCACTGACTTTTGGCTGCTGACTCTTTTCTGTGGTTTCCTCTATCTAAGGCATCCATCAAACCAGATTAAGATCCACCCTCATTCATTTGGACTACACCTTAACTAAAATCAAATTTTCAAGAGACCCCATTTACAATGGGTTCATATGCACAAGAACAGGTTTAAGATTAAGATGGGGTGCATAATTCAACCTACCACAACCATCTCCCCTCCCACTTTCCCTTACCTTAGCTCATGTACACAGGCCTTTAATGTATTTGCCTTCCTTTGTTGAGACTTTGGCACATAATGTGCAAAATCTGTATTCCAACTCCTGTAATCATCCTGGACTACTTCAAAAACCAGTTAAGTTACTCATAAATTCCATTTTAAATAGATTTGTTTTAAACACTTTTCTATGTGCTGGGCATTGTGAACATCATTGGGAATAGATGATTTCAGAGATTCTAGCTTGAACAAGCTCCTATTAGGAGAGAGAGACAAGTAAACCAAATAATTATAATCCAACTTTTCATGAATTATAGTAGAAACATGTTTAAAAACCTGTGGGAAATCTCTTTAATAAGACATACGCTAACTTCAAAACTGTGACTCCAATCTAGCCTTTGACCTGATATCATTTCTTCATAGTCTTTTTATTTCAATCCCCACCCACAATTACACATAAGAACTACAGGCTTAATCTCTCTTTAACTGTCCTCCTTCAAACATGCCATGCCCTTTCTAATTCTGTGCTTCCTTTCCTACAGTTCCATCTGTCTGAAACATCTACCAACCCTCTTGACCATCTGTCAAACTCCTGTTCATATTTTTTCTAGCTTAAAAAGTAACTACCAGATGAAAAATCCCTAATACCAACTCCTCTGTTCTTCCATGCACTTTGTGCATATTTCTACCAACTATCACCATATTTTATAATAATTTCAAGGTTCCATACTTTTAACATGTCTATGAGCTCCTGGTAGATAGAGATTGAATATGCATTCTCAATGTCTACCACCTACTATGTGCTCAAAATGTTTTATTAAGTGAAAGATTGAAGTACAATGAGGAAAGATGCTAAATAATTCCATTTCAAAGAAAAGGCAATTTATTCTTTTGATATTCCTTAGGTGCACTTTCTTGTTAATAATTGATTCATTTTGAAGTGTGATGAAAATCACACCTAGACTCTCTGAATTGCCTAGACATCTTTATTAGTCAGGTAAGCTAACTCCTTTAAGAAGCACTCCTCAAATTGGAGTGACACAATAATTTTTGTCTTTTGTTTATGCAAAGTCCAATATCGATGTTCCTATCAAGGGGCTCTAAAGGGCAATTCTCTTCCATGTGGCGTCTCTCACAAATACAGGCTCCATTCATCTTGGAATGCTGCCATCTGTAAAACAAGGCTTCAGAATTTGCTGAAAGTGGAAGATGAGCCGTGTATTTACCCTACTCAGCTTGGAATTGACACACATCTCTTCTGTTTATATTTCAGCCAGAATGAGTCACATGGCCCCATCTACATGCAAGAGTGCTGGGTACATATGCACTATCAATACTGGTAGTCAGCTAGCCTCTGTGCTGGCTCAAACATATGCAAATATATCATTGTCTAGATGCTAGACTCATAATTAAAGAGAATTTGGACCCACCAAAACATATACCGATGGATTACTAAAAAAGAGACTTAACCAACTATGAATTGAATAAAATATTCCTTCTGAAGATATCGTATTTAATTTAGAGGATATTTTCAAAGTGATAATTTGACAGTTCTGGAAAATGCACAGCTATATCTCTTTTTCTATAGGTTAGGGCTGCTCTGGAGGAAAAATGTTTTAACGCCTGGTCCAGTAGAAAATAAATATAGGTTTTATTTATGTTTCAGAATATTGGTTCAAGGTGTTGGATTTCTGTATTGCTCCTGATCTAACATCCTATGAAAAGGTGATTTTATGTGCAGCTACTCCACCATTTGATTGCTATTTTTCTGTCACAAATGGGTTTACAATTTTGGTTCTATTCAAATAAAATCTCAGGAAGAACATTTATTTTCTGGAGTCATACATGTACCTACACAATGTCTAACTCGTATTATTTTCTTGCCAAATGATTTATCAATTGGCATCCATATGCTAAGCAAATTGCAAGACTCTGGACCTTTGCAAACTCTGGGTTAGATTAAGTTATATAATATTATTTCCTATAGGATATAACAAAGATTTTAATATTAATCTTTGTTTCCTACCATTATTTCTGCTATCATCTTGTGCATTTTCAACTTCCATTTAATATCTGCACTTATGCTTATTTAGTCCAAGAGCTAATCTCAACACTGATTATGAAGAGCATTAAAATTAATGAAAGTAATTGTAAAACTCCAAGGAACAAGCTTCACAAAATTAACTGACATATCTCTTTCTCTGAAAAATATGTTTTAACTTAGCAGCAGTCCAAGGAACACTAATATTCCTTGGAACCACATTTAAGAAGTATTTTCTTTAATCAATAGATACAGTTGAAAGAAGAGTGATTTTATAGGATGCGAATGGATTTCAAAAGATAATATGACAAGAGTCTGGATCCTTGCTTTGCATAATCTGTATATTTTATCTGTGAAACTTAGATTGAATTTCTTAGCCCCTATGAAGCTAATACTCCTCAAATGTAAAATATAATAGTTTTATGATTAAATGGGAGAATATACGCAAAGTAAATGTAGAGAATATAGAGCATAGCAGGTCCACAATAATTCTTAATTTTCTTTCTTCAAAATCTCTCTTTTCAAATCAAAATGAGAATTCTTTAAAGCCTTTAGTCCTAGGTATCAGTCACTAGATCACAGCCGGCATTTCTACTTCTAGAGGTACAGAAGAGTGAGTGCCTTCACACAATAGGAACGACAGGCTATCTAGAAGATATGTACATGTACATTTCAAGTTTCATAACACGAACTGTAAGGCAAAGGCTTTCCAAACACGACAAAATATTTTCATCAATTGTGCATATTATTCCAAATACTTAAGAATCTACAGGAACATTGACAGTTATTTTTGGAGTAAAGTTTTTCATGCAACAATGAAAAGATCCTGCTCAGAGACCATTAGAATATTTTCTTCACTTAATATTACAACAGATCAGTCAATTCACTCGGAAAAAAAAATAATGGTTGAATCCTCAGTTTTCAAAATCTAATAGCTGTGAGGTGAGATCATATTTTTTCACGTATCCATCCTTCCAATCTTCCATCCTTTCATTGATCCATTCATCCTTATTCAACAAGTATTTACTGAACACCTATAATATTCTGGACATCATTCTAGGCATTAAGATCCACAGGATCCAAACATATACTTAGCTCTTAGCCTGTCGGAACTTAAATTGGTTGTACCAAAATTAGCTAATAATGACATCTAACGTTCATTAATCTTACCTTAGCCTTATGGCAACCCCATAAAATAGGTGCTATTATTACCTAATTTTTAAATGAGTCTGCTTGAATCCAGAGAGATAATGCTAAGGCCCAGAGATGGCCAGTGCTGGATCCAGGATTTGTGCCAAGGCAGTGTGACGCCAGAGTCTGCATAGCCAGCCATTATCATGCACTCTTACTGTTCAAGTAGATTATTTACCCTTCCAATGCTTCATCATTAAGAGTTTAATGAAGGAAACCTGGAAATTGTTAGTCTTAACTGATAGTTGCATAATTATTAATTACTTACTTGTAATGGTACAATTTTGAGTGAACAGATATTTTAAACTTTTTTTTTGTTGTTTAGTATAACATATATGGAAAACAAAGGAATAAAAAAGCATTAGTTTTCAAAGCACTCTTCAACACGTGGTTACAGGACAGATCCTAGTGTTTGGTCATGGGCTACCAAACGATCCTCTCATATTTTTCCTTCTGGCTGCTCCAGAATATAGGATGCTATAGGGCTTAAATACATTTTTATCATCACAATCAACTTTTTTTCCTTCTTTTTTTGTGAACAATGACATATATACAAAAAAGCTATAAATTTCAAGGCACAGCACCACAATTAGTTGTAGAACATATTTCAGACTTTGACATGTATTACAATTTCACAATTTCAGGTTTTTACTCCTAGCTGCTCTAAAATACTGGCGACTGAAAGATTTATCAGTTTAATGATTCAGCATTCATATTCATTTGTTAAGTCCTATCTTGTATGTATAACTCCACTATCACCTTTGATCTTTCCATTCCTCTCTTTGGGGTTGTTTCAGCTATGGCAATTCTAAATTTTTGATATTGGAAGGTCTGCCACTAGTATGGGGTAGGGAGATGGAACTATCTGATGTTCTGGAGAGGCTCGGCTAGGTTTCAGAACGTTATCTGGATCAGTGACCCATCCGGAGGTTGTTGGTTTCTGGAAAGTTACTTTAGTGCATAGAACACTTGTGGAATTTTATATATTGCCCTAGGTGTTCTTTAGGATCGGCTGGAATGGTCCTGGTTGGTGGTTGGCAGGTTATGATAGGTAGCAAGGTCTACTTGAAGCTTGCCTAAGAGCAACCTCCAGAGTAGCCTCTTAAGTCTATTTGAACACTCGCTCTGCCACTGATGCTTTATTAATTATGCTTCTTTTCCCCCTTTTGGTCAGGATGGAATTGTTGATCCCATGGTGCCAGGTCTGGATTCATCCCTGGGAGTCATCTCCCACATCACCAGGGAGACTTTCACCCATGAATGTCATGTCCCACATAGGGGGGAGGGCAATTATTTCACTTGCAGAGTTGGGCTTTGAGAGTGTGAGGCCACATCTGAGCAACAACAGAGATCTTCCAGAAGTAACTCTTAGGCATGCCTATAGGTAGGCTAAGCTTCTCCACTACCTACATAAACTTCACAAGAGGAAGCCTCATGATCGAGGGCATGGCCTATTGATTTGGGTATCCCTAAAGTTTGACTCAGTATCAGGGGATTCCCTGATGGTAAGGTTTAATAGTCCCATAATCTTTCTCCTCTCCCTCAGGGGACTTTGCCAATATTTTTTGATTATCTGCTTAATATACTCTAGGCTGTTTCCAGGCATCACAATGATCTATACAGGATTAAAAGACATCTTTCTTATTCTGTGCTTCCTGTGTTTCAGTTGTTCAGATGAGCTATACAGATAGGTTGGATTAGATTATGCACTGTAGAAAATTTCAGTTCCAGATCAAATAAACTTTTCTTCCATTAGTTTCAAAGAGCATGTGTGGTTTTAAAATATAGACCCTGTCTTCCTTACCCCTATGTTCTGAATTACTTTAACCCCAACCTATTTGGCTTTGTTCTTATCTCTAAATATCAGGTTATATATATAAAACAGCCTCTCAGAATCCAGAAATAATAATCACCACTCCAGACTTAGTGTGCCTGCTCTAGAAATTTACAATCTAGGACTCTGTTTTCTAATAAGCATTCTCTAAAGGTGCCCATACAATTGTTTCTTTGTTTCTGGCTTATTTTGTCTCACCAAATGTCCCACGTTGTTGAGTGAACAGATTTTTGAATCCAATTGTAAGAAAGACTCTTATTTTCAAATAGAAAATAGAATATGAAATCCAATAGAAATGAAAAAGTGAATTTTTAGAGGATACTGAGATTTAGGCTTTATGGGATTTGCTTCAAAGTTATGAGTATAACTTTCAAGAAATAAATTCACAAAAATAAACTTAATATTATATTTTTCAAAACCATTGTTTTGCTCTTATTATTTACTCTCTTTTCCTGGAGTTATAGTAAATTGGTGTGCTCCCAATGTGACAGATGCCACAAAATGGCTAATTATTTTATGTGAACTATTATAAATGTAAAGAAAGATGAGTAATACATTTTGTATTTTATTTTCTATTTTGCACAGGTTACAAAAGTAGTGTATATGATATGATTGGTTATTTTCAAGAACAGAGAATATATCTCCTATTTAATGGGTTTCATTTTTCACTTCTTTCAATCTCATTGTTTTAACAAAGAACCAATTGTATATCTTAAAAAGCACAAACATACTTCAATAAACAATTTTCACTTTAAGAGAAGGAATCAGTTATTTAATTTGAGACTCAAATGATAGTAAAATAAAATAAATCATTATTGCATTGCCATCTCAGGAATAAGAAAGTCTGATTTACTCCGATTTTTGTAAATGTTTTTCTCCTTTTTGTTCCATTCATTATCAATAACTACCTATTGATCTCTAAGCAGTTTTGTAATCAAATTACAATATTGTCGGATACACCAAAAAAATGTACATTCTGAAATGCTCCATTTTTGCCATTGATATGACTAAACCTTTTTAATTTTATTATCAAGTCTATTTAAGTTTATAAACCTATATACTTTTATTAAAAAGTAGCATATTGCTATTATTAATGTATAAATTTTCTTAGATCTTTACCAAATTTAGCAAAAAATAATAACAACAACCAAAATGTCCACCTAGTATTGTCCACAATTCTTCTAAGATTTTTCCTGACCAAATATCTCTAGGTACCAAGTCAAGGAAAGATTTGCATGCTTATAGTGAGTATTTTTTTCCATGTGGATAAACTGTAAATGTTGAATTGATGCCAGACCTTAAGGATTTATTTGGACTTTTGGTATCATATTATTACATTTATAATGCTTTTCTTCCTTTTTTTTTTTTTTTTTTTACCATACAGCATATCTCATTTAATTTGTGTGGAGCTTTCCCAAGCCACTATGCCTCTTTTTGTTTTGGTTTTATCCACTTAGAAAGGGAAGATCATGCCTTCCTTATTTATATGTTAAAGATTGGAAATAATTTAAAAATAGTTTGAGGAAAGTACATGGAATATAGTAGAACTCAGTGACTTGTAGATAATTTTAAGTGGCAAAGATTTGATAATTCAAGGCAGATTTCTGTGAATGATTATATAAATCTAGATTCTTATAATTATCATAGCAATAATTTCTATTCTACTATATATTCAGGGTCATTCTATTACTGTGATAAAGTAGCTTTCCAGAGCACATCCTCAGTGTTGTCCTCTCTGAGCTGTTGTATCTATGGGTATTTAATCACCACTAGATGGTGTTCTTAGTGGGTTTTACCTTGGTCTTTTCCTAGGAAAGAGATTTCATTACTCCTTTCTCCTTTATTTTCTTCATTCAATCATTCATTCTTTCACTGAGTCATTCATGATATCAAGAGCTATGTGGTAGGCAGTGGAAATTTACAAAAATAAAAACAAAAACAAAAGAAAATAATTTTCCATTGTCCCTATATTTGAAAAGATCACAGATTACTTAAAATATTTTCAACTTTTATTCAGCAAAATTTATTGGGCATATATTTGTGTCAGGTACTGTGAACATAAGTGGGGAAAAAAGAAACAAAATAGCATGCTTCCCTCCTAGAGCTTGGTTTGTAGCAAAAAAAAGTTGTATAGAATAACTAAAGCTTGATATGCAGCAAAAAAAAAAAAGTTTTGTAGAATAACTAGAAGATGATTTTGTACAAGCGACAATAGAGTATACAAAAGGTAGCATGGAAAACAGAGTGACCATAGCTGAATAAAACTTCACCTATGCTCAGAGGTATATAACTTAGAGAATCAATTTGTGTAAGTCACATTTTCTCAATGTCTGTGCTTTGGGGCTATTGTTTGTCATTGTTCTGCTGTATTTTATTTCGTCCTGATTTAAAATGTCCAGGAATAATAGTGTATTTCTTCTTCAGCTGATTGATGCTTCTTCAAACTAGTTTATTCCACCTAGTTTGATAAATGAGAACAGATACCTCTTCAGTCAGTCTTCCTTCATGCCATAATGCAAACATGGAAATTGCGGCCGTTTTTCTGTTCCCTCTTTTGTCCATTTGAGTGTGAGGATCTGGAGAAGACAACCCAGCTAGAATCAGATACTTGTACAGTGAAAGAACTGCTGAATCCCTATGGCATATCTGAGCAAGCTTAACTGCCCTATTTATAAGACAACAGGGTGCTTTGCTTAGAAAGCCAGCTTCTTCTAGGAGCCCACAGGCAAATCGGTTACCAGGCAACAGCCGATTTCTTATGAAAATCAAATGTAAAAGCCCACATCATCAATTAGACAGATAAGGATACTGTCTTCCCACAGTTACTATCCTGCAAGCAATGATGTTCTGCAGCGAATATGTATCATTAGCCATTTTGATTTTACAAAAACACTTTTGTTTTTAGCCACATATAGTGGGCATCTGCTGTTAGGGTAAGAAAGTAGAATAGCCTATAATAAAAGTTCACTTATTGCTTAGGGCAGGTGAATAGTATTTATCCAACCCCAGTGAGGTGAATAGTATTTATCCAACCCCAAATGAGATTACAGACAAGATAGCTATAAATATGCTTCTGGAAAGGTACATATATTGGTGCTATCAGTTTAGCATAAGAGGTGTCATTTCAGTCTCAGATGTAAGGGAGGGGACAGACAGAAAGCAATTATGTCATAACAGACCCTAAGGAAGCCAAAGAAGAAAGTAAATACAGTACAGAACCCAAAGTGCAAGTAAGTAGGCCATTGTCAGTATTTAGATCCCCAAACTTAAACAGGAAGGAGGCAATCATACAACTGAACAGTTCTTTACCAGTACGCACAATGGAATTACCACAGTAATTAAAGACAGAAGTAAGTCACACTTTATAAGCTCCACCAGGCAATGACAAAGAAGTGTTAGAGAGAAAATGAATAATTTAGGACCTAATATTGCTCCTAGTGGGACATGAAAATAAGCTCTTTGTAGGTAGGAGGATGCTAGTGTATCATTCCAAAACACATGTGGGCTGATTTGAGTATCTCTCAGAGCATTTTGGTGGGATCCAACTCTCCAAACTCATCAGTATTCCCTATAGTTGGCTAAATATTGATAGCAGTACAGTTTGTATCCTCTGATAGGTAGTGGTGTTCAATAAATACCTAATGAGTATTGATATTGAAATATCTACTTATACATATATTTTTTTGCATGCTTTATGATAGGGGTCACATTTCATTCTTTTTCCACGTGATTATCCTGTTATTGCAGCACCATTAGTTGAATTATCCACCTGTATTTTGAAATAATTATTGATATTCTCCATGATTTCAAATGGATAAGGCTATGACTTCTTTAAAGGTAAGGTTATTATTAATGAATTATTGTTTTATCAGTGCATTTTACAGATGAACTGAATCATCTTCATTTTCTAGATGGGTATACCTTGGAGAGATTGCATATTTGGCCCAACTGCTGCAATAAAGCAAATATCACAACAAAGTGAGTCACATGATATTTTTGGTTTTCTAGAGCATATAAAAGTGATGTGTATACTATACTGTAGTCTATTCAGTGTACAACAGCATTATGTCTAAATAAATAATGTATATACCTTACCTAAAATTACTTTATTGCTAAAAATGCTGACCATCATCTGAACCTTCAGCAAGCCATAATCTTTTTTTTACCAGTGCCTATTATGGAAATTACAGATATATATATATTTTTTTTTGCATGGGCAAACACTGGAAATTAAACACTGGTCTCCAGCATAGCAGGCAAGAACTCTGCCTGGTGAGCCACCATGGCCCACCCCATCATCTTTTTTTGCTGGTGAAGGGTCTTGCAAGATGCTGATGGCTGCTGATGGATCAGGGTGGTGGTTGTTGAAGGTTGGGGGTGGCGTGGCAAATTTTTAAAATAAGGCGATAATGAAGCTTATCACATAGACGGACTCTTCCTCTCATGAAAGATTTCTCTGTAGCATGCAGTGCTGATTGATAGCGTTTTACCCACAGTAGAATGTCTTTGAAAATTGGAGTCAATTCTCTCAAACCTTCTGCTGTTTTATCAAAAGATTATGCAATATTTTAAATCCTTTCTTGTAATTTCAACAATGTTTATAACATCTTCAGCAGGAGCAAATTCCATTTCAAGAAACCACATTCTTTGCCTATCCATAAGAAGCAACTACTCATCTGTTCCAAAGTTTATCATGAAATTGCAGCAATTCAGTCACATCTTCAGGCTTCTGCTTCTAACTCTAGTCCTCTTGCTATTTCTACCCCATATGCACTTACTTTCTCCACTGGTGCCTTGAATCCCTCAAAGTTACTGATGGGGAGTTGGAATCAACTTCTTCCAAAGATATATATATAGTGAAAATAACATGTATACAAAAAAAACAATAAATTTCTAAGCACATGGCAACAATGAGCTGTAGAACAGATTTCAGAGCTTGGTATGGGTTACAAATTGCACAATTTTAGGTTTTCACTTCTATGTGCTCCAAGATGCTAGAGACTAAAAGAAATATCAATATAATGATTCAGCAAATGTATTCATTTCTTAAATCCTATTTTCTCTGTTTTAAGTCCACCTTCTCCCTTTATTTTTCTCCCAATTGTTAGGGGTATTTGAGCTTTACCAATTCTAACATTTTCATGTTGGAAAGGACTATTGATGATATTGGATAGCGGGATAGAACTAGTTGGTTCGGAGAGACTCGCCCCTCTGGGTTTCAGGACTTACCTGGTAGGAACCCATCTGGAGGTTGTAGATTTATGGAAAATAATCATAGTGCATGGAAACTTTGTAGAATCTCAAATAAAGCTCTAGGTGTTCTTTAGAGTTGGCAGGAATGGTTTGGGTTGGGATTAGGAAAACCATGATAGGTAGTAATGTGTAGCTGAAGCATGCATAAGAGTGGCCTCCAGAGTAGCCTGTCGACTCTATTTGAATTCTTTTAGCCACTGATACCTTATTTGTTACAATTCTTTTTCCCCTTTTGGTCAGGAAGGCATTGTTGATATCATGGTGCCAGGGCCAGGCTCATCCCTGGGAGTTATATCCCACATTGCCAGGGAGACATTCATCTCTGGATTTCATGTTCCACGTAGGAGAGAGGGTAATGATTTCACTTGCAGAGCAGGGCTAAGAGAGAGAAAACTTCTGAGCAACAAAAGACGTCATGTGGAAGTAACTTTTAGACGTAACTATATGTAGGCTAAACTTCTCTGCTACATAAATAAGCTTCAGAAAAGCATACCTTATAATCAAGGGTTTGGCCTATTGACTTGGGTGTGCCTAATGTTTGAGACCATAGCAGGGGTCTCCCCTGGTGGTGAAATTTAATAGTTCCATATTTTTCCTCCTGTCGCTCAAGGGACTTTGCCAATACTTTTTAATTAATTGCCCAGCATACTCTGGGATATATCAGGCATTGCATTAATTCTGTATTTGCTATACAGAATTACAAGCCCTCATTTCCATTCTGTACTCCATGTGTTTGGGTTATTTAAGTGATCTATCCAGACATGTTGAGTTAGATTATCTGCTACAGAAAAATTAGATTCTGGACAAAATAAGCCTCTCTTCCTTTGGCCTCATAAAGTAGGTGAAGTTTTAAAATACAGTCTATGCTTCCCTTACCCCTGTATTCTGGTTTACCTTAGTCCCAACCTAATTGGCTTCATTCTTGTCTCTAATCAAAGCTTGATCACTTTTTCAATTTCTTTAACATTTGTTGTATGTGGCAATGCCACCACTCAGATCAGAACTATTCTGTGTCTTAGGAATCACACAGGTAACCTAAGTTCCAGGGAAGTACCAGGTTATACATATATAGCACAGACTCTCAAAATCTAGAAATAAATTACTGCTCTGAACCAAATGTGACTGCTATAAAAGCTTACAATCTAGGCACCAATTTTCTTATAAGTATTTTCTAAATGAGATCATACAATATTTGCTATTTTGCTTCTGGGTTATTTTGCATCACATGATGGCCCACATGTTCATTCTCCATGTTGCATGACTCACGACTTCATTCCTTTCTGTAGCAGCACAATATTTGATCATATATATACACCACCGTTCACCATTCTACTTCTCAGTATATCCGTCAGCCACCTCCATCCATTGGGCATCATGTATAACGTCAAAAGTCAACAGCCCATCAACACTTTCAATTTTAGACAATTTTTTTTATTGCTCCCAAGAGAAAACTGATAAACAGCCTCACTAAATAGCAAATCCAAACCTCCCCTTTGCTTTTATCCCTTCTCCTCCCATTATTTACCCTGGTATTGATGTGGTATTGTTGATGTCTTCCTGTTAAACACAGACCATCACACGCAGTAGTAGTTTTCCCCTATACCCAGACATTATAAACTCTTTGTTCAAGATTCATACCTTCATAGTGGTTCATACAATAACTTATTTATATTTATAGTGCTAATCAGTGGGATACATGGCTGTATACATCCATGTATAGAATCATGTTCACCTTCAGAATGGCAATATTACACGTAGACCCATTAAAGAACTGCCTTTACTTCTATACATCCTTTAGGTTTGAGTTCATACTCATTAGCTAGCCATTCACCTATTTCTAGCTTCCATGTTTCTCTAGGTCCCCTATACTCTGTATTGTAAGCATCTCGGTTTACTTTTACCATGGTCATTAAAGTGGAATCATACAGTATCTATCCTTTTGTGTCTGGCTTCTTTCAAACAATATTATGCCCTTAGGTTTCAGGTTTCATTCATCTTTTCATGTGCTTCAAGATGTCATTTTGTCATACTGCTGCATAATATTCTGTAGTATTATATAACACATTTGGTTTATCCACTTGTCTGTTTATTAGCATTTGGATGGTTTCCATCCTTTGCAATTGTGAATAATGCAGCTATGAACACCAGTGTGCAAATGCCTGTTTGTGTCACTGCTTTCACCTCTTCTGTGTATATGCCAAGTAGAGGTATTTCTGGGTCATAGGCCAACTTGATATTTAGTTTTCTAAGGAACCACCAAACTGTCTTCCATAGCAGCTGTAACACTGTACATTCCCACCAGCAGTGCATAATTGTCCCAGTTTCTCCATATCCACTCTAGCATTCATAGTTCCCTGTTTGTTTAATAACAGCCATTCTTACAGTTGTGAGGTGGTATCCCTTTGTAGTTTTGAGCTGCAGTTCCCTTATAAGTAATGAAAATGAGCATCTCTTCATGTGCTTTTTAAACATCTGTATTTGCTCTTCAGAAAGATGTCTATTCATATCTTTAGCCCATCTTATAATTTGGTTGCTTGTCTTTTTTTGTGGAGTTGTATGATTTCTTTATGTATACAGGATATCAAACCTTTATCTGATATGTGATTTCCAAATATTTTCCCCTCGTGAGTTGACGGTCTCTTCACCTTTTTGACAGTTTTTTGAGGTATAGAAGCATTTGATTTTGAGGATTCCCATTTATCTATTTTCTTCCTTTGATTCTTGTACTTCAGGTGTAAAGTTTAGGAAGCTACCTCCTATTACCACATCTTGAAGATATTTCTCTATATTTTCTTGCAGGAGTTTAATGATACTGGTTCTTTATATTTAGGTGTTTGATCCCCTTTGAATTACTTTTTGTATGGGGTGTAAGGTAAGGGTCCTCTTTCATTCATTTGGCTATTGATATCCAGTTCTCCCATGCCCACTTATTGAAAAGACTATTTTTTCCCAGTTCGGTGGATGTGGGGGCCTTGTTGAAAAGCAGGTGAGGATTGATTTAATGGTACATTTCTACACTCTCAATTCAATTCTATTGTTCAATACTTCCATCTTTATGCGAGTACCATACTGTTTTTGTTGTTGTTGTTTTTACATGGACAGGCACCAGGAATTGAACCCAGGTCTCCAGTATGCCAGTGAGCCACCAAGACCCACCCGCCATACTGTTTTGATCATTGCATTTTCATAATAAGTTTTGAAATCAGGAAATGTTAATTCTCCCACTTTGTTCTTCTTTTTTAGGATATTTCTAACTCTTCAAGGTCTCTTTCTTTTCCAAATGAATTTGGTAATTAAATTTTCCAAGTCTTCAAAGCAGGGTGTTGGAATTTTGATTGATATCGTATTGAATCTGCAGATCAATTTGGGTAGAATTGACAACTACATTTAACTTTCCTTTCCATGAGCAGGGAATATCTTTCCACTTATTTCAATCTCCTTTGATTTCTTTTAGCAATGTTATGTAGTTTTCTGTGTACAAGTCCTTTACATCCTTAGGTAAGTTTATTTCCAGATACTTGATTCTTTGATTTGCTATTTTGAATGGATTTTTTTCCTTAATTGTCTCCTTAGTTAGGTCATTGCTTGTGTATAGAAACACTATCAATTGTTGGAAATTAGTCCTATATATCACTACCTTCCTGAATTTATTAGCTCAAATAGTTTTGCCATTGATTTCTCAGACTTTTCCAAATATAATACCATTTCTTCTGCAAATAATGAAAGTTTTACTTCTTCCTTTCCAATTTGGATAATGCCTTTTTTTAAAATTTTTCCTGTCTGAGTGCTCTAGCCAGAACATCTAGCAAAATGTTGAAAAATAATGGTGATGGAGGGCATCCTTGTCTTGTTCCTGATCTTGTGAGGAAAAGCTTTCAATCTCTCATCATTGAGTACCATGCTGGCTATAGGTTTTTCATGTATGCCCTTTATCATATTGAGGAAGTTACCTTTGATTACTTACTTTTGAAGTGTTTCTATCAGAAAAGAATGCTGAATTTTATCAAATGCTTTTTCAGCATCAATCTATACAATGTGATTTTTCCCTTTCTTTCTGTGAATGTGCTACAATACATTGATTTTCATGTGATTGCATCCCTGATATAAATCCCACTTACTTGTGGTGTACAATTTTTCTAATATGTCTTTGGGTTTGATTTGCTAGTATTTTGTTTAGAATTTTTGCATCGATATTCATTAGGGAGATTGGTTTGCAGTCTTTACTCGATTTTGGTAGCAGCATGATATTAGCTCCATAAAATGAATTAGGTAGTGTTCCTTTTTCCTCAGTTTTTTGGAAATATTTATGCATAATTGGTGTTAATTATTTTTTGGGAAGTTTGACAAAAGTTTCCCTTTGAAGTCATCTGGGCCTGGGCTTTTTTGTGAAGGAAGATTTTTGATGACTGATTGAATCTTTGCTTGTACTTGGTTTGTTGAGTTCTTCTGTTTCTTCTTGAGTCAGTGTCAGTTCATGTGTTTCTAGGAATTTATCCATTTCATCCAAGTTATCTAGTTTGTTGGCACATAGGTGTTCATAGTATCCTTTTATGGTAATAATTTTTTATTCCTTCAGGATCTGTGTAATTATCCCCTTCTCATTTCTGGTTTTGTTTATTTGCATTTTCTCTCTTTTTCACTGTGTCAGTCTAGCAAAGGGACCATCTATTTTATTGATTTTCTCAAAGAAACAACTTTTGTTTTTATTGATGGTATTGTTCTTTTGTTCTCCAATTCATTTATTCAGTTTTAACCTTTGTTATTTCTTTTCTTCTATTTGCTTTGGGGTTAGTTTGCCATTCTTTCTCTAGTTCCTACAGGTGAGCATTTAAGTCCCTGATTTTTGCTTTTTATTCTTTTTCATATAGGCATTTAGGGCAAGACATTTCCCTTTCAGCACTGCCCTTGCTGCATCCCAAAAGTTCTAATATGTTGTGTTCTCATTTTCATTTGTCTTCACATAGTTACCAATCTCTCTAATAATTTTTTCTTTGACCCACTGGTTGTTTAAGAATGATTTATTCAATCTCTATACATTTGTGAATTTCTGTTCCTTTGGTGGTTATTGATTTCCAGGTTTATTCCATTGTGATCAGAGAAATTGCTTTGAATAATTTTAATCTTTTCAAATTATAAAGACCTGTTCCGTGCCCCTGCACATGATCTATCCTGGAGAAAGTTCCATGAGCACTAGAGAAGAATATAAATCTCAGTGTTTTGGTTTGTAACAATCTATATATGTCTGTTAGGTCTAATTCATTTATCAATTTGCTTAAAAAAGTTCTCCATTTCCTTGTGGATCCTCTGTCTGGTTGTTCTATCTATGGAGGAGAGTGTTTTATTGAATTCTCCCACTATTATTGTTGAAACATCTATTGCCTCCTTCAGTTTTGCCAGTGTTTGCCTCAGTGTTGCTTTGGAGCTCCTTGATTTGAGCATAAACATTTATGATTGTTGTTCTAGTTTGGTAGCTGCTGGAATGCAACATACCAGAAACGGAATGGCTTTTACAAAGGGGAATTTAATAAATTGCTAATTTACAGTTCTAAGGCCGAGAAAATGTCCCAGTTACAACAAGTCTATAGAAATGTCCAAACAAATGCATCCAGGGAAAGATACTTTGGTTCAACAAAGCCAATGGAGTTTAGGTTTCTCTCTCAAGTGAGAAGGCACATGGTGAACACAATCATAGTTTCTCTTTCATCTGGAAAGGCACATGGTGAACACGGTCAGGTTCCTCTCTCATCTGGAAGGGCACATGGCAGACACAGCATCATCTGCTAGTTTCTTCTCCTGGCTTTCAGTTTCATGAAGCTCCCCGGGAGGCATTTTCCTTCTTCATATCCAAAGGTCGCTGGCTCATGGACTCTCTGCTTCGTGATTCCTCATTCGTGGTTCCTGCAGCATTCTTTGCTCTCTCTGAATTTCCTTCATTCTCCAAAATGTTTCTTCTTTTATAGGACTCCAGAATCTTATCAAGACCCTTTCAAATGGGTGGAGACATGTCATTACCTAATCCAATTTAACAACCACTCTTGATTAAATCAGATTCCAGGGAGATGATCTAATGACATTTTCAAACATACAGTATTGAATAGGGATTATTCTGCCTTTATAAAGTGGGATTTAGATTAAAACATGGCTTTTCTAGGGGACATACATCCTTTCTAACAAGCATAATTGTTAATTCTTCTTGGTGAATTGTCCCTTTTATTAATATTTAGGGTCCTTCTTTGTCTGTCATGATGTTTTTACATTTAAAGTCTATTTCGCCTAATATTAGTATAATTACTCCTGTTTTCAATTGGTTACGACTTGCATGGGACATCTTTTTCCATCATTTTGCTTTCAATCTACTTGTATCTCTGGGTCTAAGATGAGTAAGTACCATATAAGCAGCATATAGCTGGATCATATTTCTTAATTCATTATGCCAATCTCTGTCTTTTAATTAGTGAGTTTGGTCTGTTAACATTCAAAATTAACTGTAAAGGCATTTCTTGAATTTGTCTTTTTAGATCAGTATATTATTTTTTGTTTTTCTCTTTTAAGTAAAAGTACCTTACTGGTAATTTCAATTCTGTGCCTTTCTCCAGACTTCCCTCTCCTGACTTTTTTTTCAGCTGACAGAACTCTTTTTAGTATTTCTTGTAGGGCCACTCTCTCATTGACAAGTTCTCTTAGCATTTTTTTGTGAAAATTTTAATATTTCCTTCACTTTTAAAAGACAGTTTGGCTAGGTAGAGAATTCTTGGCTGGAAGTCTTTCTCTTTCAGGATAAAATATATTGTGTCATTGTCTTCTTGCTTCCATGGTGTGTGCTGAGTAGTCCAAACTCAGTCTTATGTGGTTTGCCTTGTATGGTAGATGACTTTTCTCTTGCTGCTTTCAGGGTTTTCTGCTTCTTTTCAACATTTGACAGACTGATTAGTATGCATCTTGGAGTAAGCCTATTTGGATTTATTCTATTTGGGGGGCACTGGGATTTTTTGATTTGCATATTTATGTCTTTTATAAGTGTTGGGAATTTTTTCCCCATTATCTCCTCAACTAATCTTCCTAGCCCTTTACTCGCCCACTTCTGGGACACTGAAGACTCCTGTATTTGTGCACTTTGTGCTGTCTATCTTTTCCCTGAGATCCAAATTCAAGTTTTTCTTACTTTTTTTTGCCATTTGTTCTTTTGTGTGTTCAAATTTAACTGTCTTGTCCTCTAGTTCACTTATTCTTTCTTCTGCCTCTTCAAATCTGCTGTTGTGTGTCTCTAGTATATTTTTAATTTGGTCTACAGCATCTTTAATCTCTGCATTATTTGCTAATTTTATATTTGTTCTTCCAAATTCTTCTTTATGCTCTTCTAGTGTTTCCTTATTCTCCTTTATATCATTAGCCAACCCACTGAATTTATTTAGTAGAGTTGTATGAACATCTTTGATTAATTTTTCTGAAGTCTGTGTCTCCTCTGGTGTTTTAATTTAGTCATCAGGGTGGACAATCTCTCTTCATCTTCATATTCTTTGTGATTTTCTGTTGCCTTTGAAGCATGTAATTATCTTGATAAGTCACTTTGGAAGTTGATTTCCTTCAGTAGTCTAAAGTTTTATATTTGTGTGATGGATATGGCAGGATGTAGGGTATGGGGTGGGGCACAGCATTGTATTGGGGAGTTGGGGTTCAGCACTAAATGTGGTCTGGGGTGCTACCCTGATGCCCAGGAATGTGGGTTATGGAGTGCAGGGCTGTGCGTGTGTGTGTGTGTGGGGGGGGGCTGTGAAGGTGGGATGCAGCATGAGCAGGTCTCAAAGTGCAGGGGCAGGACATGGGTGTGGATGACATGAAGGCAGAGTGCAGCAGGAGGTAGATTGGCATGCTGTGCAGGTGCGTGTGGTTGGGTGTGTGGGCAGTGTGCAGATGTACACATGGAGTGTGGAGACTGGAGTTTGGGGTACTGGTGTGGGGTGGGCAGGGTGCAGATGTGGTGTGGGTGGGGTGCAGCTGTGTGCTTGTGTGGGAGGGGAGGTGGTGGAGGGTCAGGGAAGTGGCTGGGATGCTAATGCTAGCACACATGGGGGTACGGCACAGGTCTGCAGGTCACGACAGGGTGCAGGGCATGAATCAGGAGGTGGGACATGTATGCATGGGTCATGGGAAGGTCTTGTTTTGCTTGCAGCAGTGGGGGTGATGGAGCACTGTTGTGCGTGTGCATGGGGTGTGGGTGTGAGTCAGGGCAAAGGTGCATGTATGTGCAGGGTTGTGGGGGTGGGGCATGCTTGTGCATGGCAGAGGATTTGTGGAACAGATGTGCAGCAAAGTGCCTGCAGGAGTAGGGCACAGAGGTGCATATCCCAGGAGGTCGGAGTGAGGCTGTGTGTTGTGGCAGCAGGGCCTGTATATGAGTGAGCATGTGCACATGGTGTGGTTCAGGATGCATGGTTCCTGGGGGGATGGGGGTACTTGGGTACATGGGGCACAGGGGTGGTGGACAGGGCTTTGGAGAGGTTGCTACATGTGGGTGTGTTATGTTCAAGGAACAGGGGTTGGCTTACTTCCTAGTCCCTGTTTTCCTGTCTGTGCACTCTTGAGAACTCTCAGCCTCCAGTTAAGAAAAGGGTGCCTTAGGTTCTTTGCACTAGCTGGATGGTCATTGGTTCTCTTTGTCTCAATTCCTCAGGTTTCTCAACCACAGCCTCCCTGTATAGTGTAGGAGACTCTCTCAGGTCACTTGCACCCTGGAATTGCTCTCTTGATCATTTTTCTGTCACTTCTCTAGCTGTTCCTTGGAACAAGGGTGAAATAGACCTATCCTATTCCACCATCTTCTAATGTTATATTTTGTTTCTTCCCCTGAATCACAAATGTCTTAATGGCATCAAGAATGGAAAATCCTTTCCAGATAGATTTCAACTGACTTTGACCAGATCCATCAGAGGAATCACTACCTATGGTAGCTATAAACTTATGAAATATATTTTTTAAAAATTAAGACTTAAAAGTCAAAATTACTCTTGATCCATAGTCTTCAGAATAGATATTGGGTTAGCAAACAGGAAAACAACATTAATCTTGTTGTACATCTCCATAAGAGCTCTAGGGTGACCAGGTATATTGTCAATGACCAGGAATGAATTGAAAAGAATCTTTTCTTCTGAGCAGGAGGTCTCAACAGTGGGTTTAAAATATTCAGCAAACGATTTTGTAAGCAGATATGCTGCCGTCCAGGGTTTGTTGTTCCATTTAGGGAGTATAGGCCAAGTAGATTTTGCATAATTCTTTAGGACCCTAGGAATTTTGGAATGGGAAATGAACATTGACTTTGACCTAAAGATAACCTGCTGCATTAGACCTTAATAAGTAAATCATCAGGCTGCTCTTTAAAGCTTTGTAGTCAGGCGTTGACGTCTCCTCTTTGACTGTGAATGTCCTAGATGGCATCTTCATCCAATAGAGGGCTGCTTCATCTACACTGAAAATATGTATTTTGGTGTAGTCACCTTCATCAACTTCATCATTTATCTTAGCTAAATCTTCTGAATAACTGGCTGCAGCTTCTACATCACCACTTGCTGGTTCACCTAACACTTTTAGGTTATGGAGATGGCTTCTTTCATTAAACCTTATGAAACAACTTGTGCTAGCTTCAAACTTTTTTTCTGCAGCTTCTTCACCTCTCTTGGTTTTCATATAATTGAAGAGAGCTGGGGACTTGCTTGGATTAGACTTTGGCTTAAGGGAATGTTGTGACTAGTTTGATCTTCTATCCAGACCACTAAAGTTTTCTTCGTATCACCGATAAGGCTGTTTTGCTTCCTTATCATTCATGTGTCCACCTGAGTAGCATGTCTAATTTCCTTAGAGATCTTTCCCTTTGCATTCACAACTTGGCTATTTGGTGGAGTCCTATCTCAGTTTTCAACATGCCTTCCTCACTAAGCTTAATCATTTTGAGTGAGAAATCTGTGACTTTCCCTATCACTTGGACACTTTGAAGTCATTTTAGAGTTATTAATTGGCCTAATTTTAATATCGCTGTGTTCAGGGTATAAGGAAGTTTGAGGAGAAGGAGAGAGATGGGGAACAGCCAGTTGGTGAAGTAGTCAGAATGCACATTTATTGATTGTTTGCCATCTCATATTGGCATGGTTCTTGGTACCCAAAACAATTACAACAGAAACATCAAAGATCATTGACCACAGATCATCATAACAGAGTATAATAATAATTTAAAATTTTGATATATTGTGAGGATTATTAAAATGCAACACAGGAATCATGAAATGAGCACATGCTGTTGGGAAAATGGCACTGTTAGACTTTTTTGAACTTCCAGTTTGTAAAAAATGCAGTATCTGTGGAGTACAATAAAGTGAAGTGCAATAAAATATGCCACTTGAGCATATTTTGACTAAAATTTTAGCTTCTGAAACTATTACCAATGAGAAAATGGCTATGAATATATGCCTATTTTCAAGGGACAACTACATCACTATTTCTTAGTTTAGATTTTCCAAGTTGGGGAAAAATCTATGATAAATCACATTGGCCCGGTATTATAAGCAATTACCAACTCTGTATTCTAGAATAGTTCTTCTAGAACCCAGTCATGTTTCCTACCTAATGCAATGCCAAAGGTTTGCTTCTCTGGAACAAGAAGAAATTCAGATTCACCTCTAGTAAGTATCTCTTGATGCAAGACTGGAAAAATAGTATGATAAGAGTTGAACTGCCATTGCTACAAATTTCCTTGGAAAGACAAGTGGCTTAAAGTGTTTTCATGTTAAGGCTTAAGTTGTATTGCACCAGAAGAAATACTATAAGAGTGTCATAGTGTCCTTTTCAGGATATCTCATCTGGAGGCAAGTCATTCCAGCTTGATGATGTGAATTTTGATCACACAACCAAGGAGTTGGCTAGTTTCTCTTTAATCTTTTCCCCTTTTGATTATTGAATTTCTCTATAGATTTAGCATCTATTTATGATTTTTGCCCAAGCCAATGTTTACTATCATCATGAAAATGGTGATTTTTCCAAATACTGTATTTCACTACATTCTCTTTTCCAACTTGTATGTGTCTATCTATGCATGTATGTAGTATGCATGTACATTTCCATGCATGTATGCATTTAGCTACCAGTACACGAACTCGTGGATTATTATTTTAGTTAGTTAATTGACAATGACTTCAAGGAAATTATTGAGACAATTGACAAAATTGGAATGTAGGCTTTAAGTAAAGTAGACATATCAATGTTAAATTTCCTACTTTTGTTACGTAAGAGAATATCTTTTTTCCTAAGACATACATACTAAAGAATTAATGCATAAAGTTAAATGATATTTGTAACCTACTCTCAAATGGTTCAGAAAACATACATAATAAAGTGAAGCAAATATACATATATAGGGTGGGCCATTGTGGCTCAGCAGACAGAGTTCTTGCTTGCCATACCAGAAACCCGGGTTTGATTCCCAGTGCCTGCCTGTGCAAAAAAAAAAAAAAAAAAAAAAAAAAAAAAAATATATATATATATATATCTACACGCATATATAAAATATCTGTGTGTGTTTATATGTGTAAAGAAAGAAGGATAAAGCAAATGTAGCAAAAACATTGGTGAATTGGGTATAGATCATGTGGAATTTCTCTGTGACTATTTTCACTAAGTTTGAAATTATTTCAAAATAAAATATTAAAGGAACAATACATGATGATAATTTGCAAAATTATCAAAAGAGTATTTTGAACATATGATAAATATCCATTGATATTTGTAGTCTTGTTAGGGAAACATGAAATCTTTCTATGGAGCTGTTAAAGCTTACTGAGGTGTTATTGTTTTTGTCTGTCTATTTGTTTTGCTTAGTGTTTTCTATGTCTGTCTTAAATATGTTAATTCAAATGATTCTCTCTGATTATGTTAATAGTAAATATTAGGTATTCATGGCAACATTATTGACAAGTTCTAGTTTCGATATGCACTTTTTTAATGTTTCATTTTAATTTAAAGAATAAAGGAAGTAGATAGCTATTGAGTTCTTATTCGGTTCAGAATTTTTCTAGGGGCTTTCATCCATGTTATCTAATTTAATTCTTCTGAGTACTCAGTGAGGTACTATCATGTTTCTTCAAGCTCACATAATACTAGTAAATGCGTCAGCTCTGTAATACAGATCTGCACAGCTTAAAGCTTATGGTCCTTTCAAATCTAATAATTATATTTTCTATTTGCAGTTTTTAATATACACACCCTATGATCAAAATTAGTACAACTGTGATACGGGGACTGTTTGAAGCTGTTACGTACCCTAGAAAAGCCATGTTCTTTTAATCCAGTCTTGTGAGGGTTGATTCATGTTGGGTGAACCTCTTCATCAGGTTCTTTCCATGGAGATGTGACCCTGCCCATTCAAGGTAGTTCTTAATCCTTTTACTGGAGTCTTTTACGAAGAGATTAAACAACAAAAACACGGGCAAAGCTCATAGCCGATACAGAGAGCAGAGAGGTGAAACCAAGTGAAGGATGTTTATAAACAGAAAATGCCCCAGGAGATTCTAAACTAAGAGAAGAAATCCAGGGTTTGCCCCAGAGAAACTAAGAAAGGACACACAGGAGGTGAGAAAGCCATTTTGAAACCAACCCAGGAGAGAAAGGACAGCAGTCATCACCATGTGCCCTTACATGTGACAGAGAAACCCTGGACATGATTAGCCTTTCTTGAGTGACGAGTCCTCTTGTTGATGATTTGGACATTTTTCAAGACTTAGAATTTTAAATTTGCAAACTAATCAATTTCTTTTGTAAAAGCCAATCCATTTTTGGCATATTGCATTCCAGCAATTTTAGTAAACCAAAACAGGAACATTTAATAGAAGAGGTTTACAATTTTACTTATTTAAACAGACGTTCTCATTTGCCCAAGATGTGTATAGTAACATACTTACAATACCAATTAATCTGCAAATTTATAGTCACTTCTTCTGTTCTATCTTTACTATATGTTTTTAGTTCAGAAGTTGGCCACATCGTTAAAACACACACTTGAATCTGTATTTGGTGTGACTAATATATATTCTTTATGTCTTGTTTCTATAATTCTAGCATAACAATTATCAGCAGGGGGTATGAAGGAGAGACAAATATCGCTACTTGTTACCATATTCCTTCTCCAGACCCCTCCAAGAAGGAGAGACTGTGGGCATGATTTCATGATTTGAAGTATGTGTTTTCAGCACATGTAATTCTCGACAATCTTTATCAAACATTTCCCAATTATCTCACTTTGTAGGTAGGGAATAAAGATCTTTTCTGAGGTCAATTATACTACAATTCAAGAGGGAAAATCAGAAGAAACATTTATGCTCTTGTGACATTAAAGATTACTGTATGCTTTGATATAATTCACATAAAACCCTAACTATGGAGAGATTAAAAACCTCTAAAAAAAATCTATCTTTTGTCATCAATATAACTATATTCTAAGATTTTTTTTCAATAATTATAAATTCCAGTCTGGCAAATTAGGATCTCTCAATAATTTTGTGGATTTTATTTCATATTTTTTTACCTTGTTATCCATATCCATTCCGTCACCAAATAATTTCACTTTTAGTTTGACTATTTTAAAAAATTTACTCTCACCTTTCAATTCCCATGGTTAATACTCCAGTTCAGGTTTATATTATCATGTACACAAAGCCATGTATGTGTGTATACCAAAACTTGCAGAATCCTTCTGCTTCAGGTAATATCAAATTTAAACTCCCGTTCTCTAAGCTTTGTGTTTTTTGCCAGCCTCATGTTCATTTATAGTTTTTTCTGGTCCACTCAAATTCCCTACATTTTTGGTCCCTGGTCACATGACCTCTTCTACAAAAAAGTTTTTCTTGCCTTATTTTCCCAGGCAGAAATAGTCTTTCATACTTCCAGATCAGACTTTCAAAACTCATTTTCAAATGCTATGTGCTTAAATACAATACCTAATATTTAGTAAGAACTTTAAAGTTGCCATATACCATTTTATTATAAATGAATGACTTAAGATTATCTGGATATTAGTAAATTATACCTGGATCATCATTTCTCATTATTTATTTTTAAAAAGCTATCCTGTCCTTTATTTTTGGTTGAGAGTAATGGGGTGTTTTTCTAAATAATGGAATAAATATTTAAACCACTGACCAAATAGTGCCAATGCCTCAGTGTGGAGAAATTATTCCTCTGTCACATTTCGAAGCAAATGATTTTAAATCCGTAATTTTTCTTTCAATGAATATAAAATTATAAAATAAACCATTGTATATTAATTTATTGAAAATTTGCACTGTCAAATCTTATACATATAGTAGTTAGTTATAATTAATGTTTTATTACATTTTTATCTTTTTCTCACAATGTTCATGCCACTAAATAAATTAGCACACCTCATTTAAGGAACCCCATGGTTTAAAATCAACAATGGCATTAATAATAAAAGGAGATAAAGGAAAGGATGCCAAAAGGTGTTGTTTTTATGCATGTACTCCTTATTAAATCATTTATCAAGAAAAACTGTCCAAAAGCCCATAAAAAGCCATATAAATATCACATCTTCAAAAATGTACCCTCTTTCAAGACAGATAATAGCTTCAGAATTAAATTTTACAGAGAAAAATAGTCTTTTTTCAAAGTCTTACCAAAACATATATATATGATCCATAACATCCATACACACACACATTCATACATACACACATGCATACATATTTACTGTCTTCAGGAGTTATTGTTCAGTTTGATAGTAAAAGCAAAAAGCCATCATTTTGTTGCATAATTTCTGTTCTTTGATTAAGAATCTATATTTTCTTATCAGAGAACTATGCTAAGTAAAAACAGATGATTCTAGAACGCTGCCTTATTTAGAATTAAATAAAAATAATCACAACTGTGTAAAACTTCCTTATACACAAGGAATGCAGTTTCACATTCATTATCTATTTCAAGGTTAAGAATAATGAAGCCCTATTTTATAGAGGAAAATATTATTCTAGGCCATGAGACTATAGAGAGAAATGTTGCTTTTGGTTGAATATGAATAGGAAAATAGCTTGGTCCATATAAAATAGCAAGTGATAGGACTCGATTCAGGTCTTCTCAATCAAAGCGCAATACTTTCTTTACTTCAGTTTATTTACCATAGCTGTCTTCAAGCAAACAGAATTTAAAGTGGAAGTGTAAACATTTCAAACAGCATAGATGACTACTGTCTATAATTGGATCAATTCCTTTACTTTCTTTGGACATAGATTAGACTTTAAGCCAAAGCCCAGCCAGCTACCTCCTCAAAAATAAATTACACAAATATTAAATGAGAGAGAACTGAACACCCAACTTACTATTATGGACAAACTGGTCATAATATTTATTATTCACCCCCCATTGTTGATCCCAGATGTATTTTCTTTTCTATAAAGGAAAGTTCATTGAAATTGCAAAGACTATTTAGGATGACTGAAAGTGGTAGGACTGAATGCTTGGTTTTAGTTAAACTACCTTTAACAAACACTTTCTTTGTGCAAGACACTGTTATTGGCCTTACGAGTAAAAAGATGTAGTAGGCAAATGATAGTGATGAAGATAGACAATTAACCAGATCATTTCAATATAATTGCATGAGTGATAAGATAGTGGTTTATGTAGTGCATAGAAAAGGAAAGAAAACTAAGCAAACAGGAAAGACAGAGGGAGCTTATTAAAGGATATTTTGCCTTTTTTGAATTATTTTAAAAGTATTATGTCGTATGGCACAATGGTATCAAATTGTCACAAATACAAAAAGTAAATTGCTCAATCTTATTTAGTGCATCCGAAAAATACTTTTCCAATATTGCAAGTTTCTATCAGATAGACTAGAAGTGCCATTGCTGAAAGTGTTTTATAAAACACATGAAAAAAATCCCCAAATATGGCATATTTGGAATATGTGCTCACAGGGCAAAAATTTCATAATATTAAATTATATATTAGAATAATAATCTGTAAAAATTGCCAATATTAATGTAGTTATTTCCTTCTCATGTATTATTCTTGCAATACTTTCTATCAGTTAAGTCATAAAAGGAATATATTGGCTTCTATAACTGAGAAGGCTAGAGATAAATGTGAGCATAAGTAGGGCTGGATAAGTCCTCTTAGAAGGTAATTAAGACCTGGTCTCTCTCCATTCTTTGATTTGGCACTACTCTGTATTGGCTTCATTCTCAGGCTCCATGTGGTGGATAAATGGCTGCCAACAGCTGTAAGACAATTGTGCCT
This sequence comes from Tamandua tetradactyla, assembly GCF_023851605.1. Classification (NCBI taxonomy): domain Eukaryota; kingdom Metazoa; phylum Chordata; class Mammalia; order Pilosa; family Myrmecophagidae; genus Tamandua; species Tamandua tetradactyla. The sequence goes on from NC_135337.1 coordinate 52,089,640, forward strand.
CATGTCTGCATCTGATGCAAAAGAGAATTTTATTCCTTCACAGTTCCAAAGATTATGTGTTGGAACTTTAAATTTAACACCCACACTGGAACAAATCAACATGGCTAGCTAGAAGGAATTATTTTACCTGATAGGACCTGTGTAAAATGATCCACTCCTGGAGTCAGAGACTGAAAATCAAATCACATCTTAAAGGAGAGATTAGAAGAGTTATGGTTTCCCACAGGAAACTCAGGATGCTGAAGAAAGGAGGACAGATGATGGCAGCCAAAAAAATCTCTAACATCCACGAGACATCAACTGCAGGCTGTGCCTCAGTATCCAATATCCCATCTTTCTTTGTAATAAAAGGAACACGTATAATCAACTAGATGTAGACTACAATTCCAAGTCTCCTTGAACTACAAGGAGTCAGTTGTTTAACTTTGGTCTAGTCTTGTGAGAGCAGACGTCATGTGTGCAACGTTGGGTAATCTTAAAAACAGTTTCTCTGAACACTCTTTCTCCTACTCTATTGTGTGGGGAAGAGCAAAGGTTTATTAACAATATTGGAAGCCATGTCTGGGATGCATTTTTAAATGAGAAAACGTGTGTGTGTGTGTTTCCAATTAGTTTGTTCTTTACTTACCATCCTCATTTTCATAGTTAATACTATAATTATTTTTGCCTAAGAAAGAAAATGCATCTTCAATTTCTATGCATAATGCTTTGAATAAAACTTCTATTAGGTAAAACTATTTGTAATGGGAAAAAAAAAAAAAGGTTCCAAATTGAACAATAGCCCAAAGCAAATAATGTCTGTGCTCAATGTTTAGGCTTAGGCCAACTGTATTGAAGACTATAGTTCTATCTTTCTTCGGCTTAATGGAATTGTCATTAGATGTGCCCCTGAAGAGAAAGTCATTAGTATTCATCAAGTCCACTGTCAAAATAATCACAAAATAGGCATATAATCTTCAACTTCAGGAGGGATTGTTTTAAACACAAAGTGTGATTAATTTTGACACAAACCATGTTTTGGCTCTAATTAAGTGTCCTGGTGGGTTAGTCTATGTTGAGAAGATTCTCTGACCCTTCCTGACAAGTATAAATGAGAAGAGCTGCTCATTCAGACAGAGCGATGAAGACTCCCATGACAGCCTATTTGCTTTTAGAAAAGCATAACACTCAGAGCTGCGATAACTAAATGGAGTTGGAAAAAAAACATTTTTTTTTTTTAAATGAAGTGCAATTCAAATTATATTGCTTCTTAGGTCAGTAAGTCAAATGGCATGGATTCCTATATAACACTTTGTCTAAATACCTGGTCTTTCACACACCTCTGTTAATGCTGTTTTAGACACACATAGACACACACATGCACATTTTCTAGAACTGAGAAATTCCACAAGATTCAGGGCTCAGGGGTGTAGAAAAAAAATAGATTCTGATGATCTGTGACCATTTTTTTTTATTACAGCAAATTTATCCTGATTCCAAACTTTAGTGGGAAAGTGGTTGTTGATTTGATATGACTCTTAAGACAATGGCTTATCTCAATACACTGACAATAATAGTTATAAAGATTCAGTTGCAAATCTCCTTCCAAAGGCTTCTGTTTTATGTCTTCAAAACACAAGTTAAACTTCACCCCAATCACAGGTACACTGTTGTGAATATAATACCTAATATTCCATTACTTCATTATAGTTTTGTTTAGATACATATTGTTGATCATTAACACAAATTGTTAGAAAATGTATTTGTCCTAATGTGCTTTTTATACATTCAAGCTAAATAAAATAATAAAAAATGTCATTCTGGCATATAAACATCAATACATATTTAACAAAACAAAAAAAAATTTTTATAATAAGATTCGAAAGGGAAATTACCAAAGTTTCAAAGGTAGTTGATTTTTCTCAAAGCTTATTACAATAATTATTTAGAAATCAATTTATTCCAGGAATTTTTCTTAGAATTTTAAATTTAGTAACTCAATAAATCCTCCCCCAACTCTGTAAGAGTGGTACTGTTGTTATTGTTATTATTTCAGTTGTGAAAATGAAGAAACTAAGGCACATGAAGTTTAAATAACTTGTTCAAAGTCATTCAGCTAATAAGTGACAGGAGTAGTATTTAAACACAAGCATTCTGATTCTATACTCTACATTCTACTACCTTTCAAGGAGATAAATTTTAACATAAGGAGAAAAACCACGTTTGAAAGGGCATCGCTATGTTTTTCAATTCCCATATTATTATATAATTTCTTGGAACAAGTTTTAAAGTTTGTAAAAAACGATGAGAATTTAGAGCACATTCCCTGATAAGCAATTTGTACACGGTGGTTGGCATGGTTCCAATGCCATTTCATTTACTCTTTAAATTATCAAAATCACATTTTAATGTGTTTTTTTTTCCAGGGTGCTACTAGGCCACAGCTTGAGCTTAGAGTCTTTGAGGGACAAATGTCCTAACTTTGAGACATGTAATATCCTGTGGAAAAGAGTGATTGAGATAAAGTGGGGTGGAAGCCTGGGAAGTAGTTTAGGTATACTACTCTTGTGTAGTATAGGAAGCAGATACCTGTACCAGGAGATGGCAAGGGACTCAGATGAGGGCTTTAATCTGCTCCAGGAATGGAAGGCATTGATAGTGGGACAATGACCTGTTGTCAGAGGTTGTATTAGAAGTTAGTATTAATGCGCACCTCTCATTTGTAAGTTGATTTTTAAAAGAGGAAATATCTATATTTAATACACTGTTACTCACTGAATGTGGTCTATTATCCACATTTTGTAAATTAATAAGGAATAACTTGAAGACTTTATTGCTTACTGCTCAAGTTGTTTTGCTCTGCTGTTCTCCTCAATCATTTACATAACCCATATTCTAGTTGTTTACAAGAATTTTATAATGATGCATTTCTCTTATGCTTAGCCTATTGAAGAAAGACAGTTAACTTTAATTGTTAATGAGTGAGGCTAGAGTGTGTCCATACTAGTTTTTCTGCTTCAGATATTTTTTTCTGTATAGAGAAGCTACTTTAATCTTTTACCCTGAGGCTGTGTCTGAATGAAGGTAATGCTACAGTAAATCAGTTCTTTTAAAACTGTTAATTCAAGAAAGATAGTTCCAGTTATATAGTTTTGGACCCACATTGTTGAAGTTTCTTCCACTTAGTGCCAGGTGAGGAGACCCTGAATCAAATAATTTGTGACATAAAATGAAACCTTAAGGATGGAAGCATTTTAAATACAGAAATATTTAGGAAACATTCATCCATGCATATATTAATAAAAACTGATTACTGGTCTGCAGTATGTCATGTTGTGCTGGTTTGAAAGGAAGTATGCCCCCTAGAAAAGCCATGTTTTAATCAAAATCCCATTTCATAAAGGTAGGATAATCCCTATTCAATACTGTATGTTTGAAACTGTAATCAGATCATCTCCCTGGATGATGTGATTTAGTCAAGAGTGGTTGTTAAACTGGATTAGGTGATGACATGGCTCCACCCATTTGGGTGGGTCTTGATTGGTTTATTGGAGTCTTATAAAAGAGAAAACGTTATGGAGAATGGGGATTCAGAGAGAGCCAGAGAAGATCGACATAACCACAAGAGCCCACAAGCCAATTTTGGACATGAAGAAGGAAAATGCCTCCCTGGGAGCTTCATGAAACAGGAAGCCAGGAGAGAAAGCTAGCAGATGATGCCTTGCTCACCATGTACCCTCCCAGTCAAGAGAAAAACTGTGACTGTGTTCGCCATGTGCCTTTCCAGATGAGAGAGAAACCCTGAATATCATCGGCCTTCTTGAACCAAGGTATTGGTCCCTGGATGCCTTTGATTGGACATTTCTATAGACTTGTTTTAATTGGACATTTTCTTGGCCTTAGAACTGTAAACTAGCAACTTATTAAATTCCCCCTTTTTAACAGTCATTCTGTTTCTGGTATATTGCATTCCAGCAGCAAGCAAACTAAAACACAGGTAATAAACTTTTCTGAGATATATAGATGCCAACATGCAATCTCTATTCTTAAGGAGGTCCCAGGCTAGTAGGAAATAAATGTAATGCTATATAACCACATGGCTTTCTATATAGTTTTTTTTGCATGGGCAGGCACCAGGAATTAAAACTGGGTTTCCTTCATGACAGGTGAGAACTCTGCCTGCTGAGCCATCATGGCCTGCCCTCTATATAGTTTTTTTTTTTTTTTTTTTTTTTTACATGGGCAAGCACCAGGAATCGAATCTGGGTCCTCTGGCATCTCAGGCAAGCATTCCTGCCTGTTGAGCCACCGTGGCCCACCTCTATATAGTTTTTAATATAGTCATTGTATACTATAAACTCTGTTTTGCACCCAACTTCTGTACTTAATACTGTTGTCTTGGAAATTTTTGCATATTACATATAAAAATCATTCTCCTTGTTCTTTTACTTTAAAGGCTTCAAGGTATACCTTTGAATGATTATGCCATAATTTATTTAACCAATTTCACATTAGAGAATATTCAAAAGTGGTTAGTATATCGCTGTTATAAATAATGCTTTAATGAATATACTTTAAACTTGAATATACAAAATTTTATGCAGCTACTAGTACATGTGAAGTATATATTCACAGATATGGAATTGCTTGGTCATATAGTGTGTGTATTTATGTATTTATAGATACTACTAATTTTCTATCAATGAAAAAACTCTGTGGAGTTTACAGAACCATCATGCATAAAAACGAAATTCCCATATACCACCTGTGCCAGTTTGAAGTTACTATATACCCCAGCAAAGCCATGTCCTTTAATCCTCATTCTATATTGCTGTGTAGAAGCTCTTTGATTGTTTCCATGGAGATATGATCCACCCAGTTGTGGGTGGTAACTTCTGATTAGATGGTTTCCGTGGAGATGTGTCTCCAACCATTCAAAGTGGGGTGTCTTACTGGAGCCCTTTAAGAGGGAATCATTTTGGAAAAAGCTTTAGAGCAACCAGAACCAACAAACTTCACACAGCTAGAGACCTTTAGCGATGAAGAAGGAAAATGCCCCTGGAGGAGCTTTCAGAAATGAGAAGCTGGGAGACGAAGCTAGCAGACATTGCCATGTGCCTTTCTAGCTAACAGAGATGTCTGGACCCCTCGGCTTTCTGGATTCAAGGTATCTTTCCGGATGCCTTAATTTAGACACTCTTGCAGCCTTGCCTTAATTTGGACATTTTCACAGCCTTGGAACTATAAACTTGCAACTCAATAAATTCCCTGTTTTAATGCTAACTAGAATTTACTTATAGCTCATGTGCTAGACATACTGCTCGAGACTTTAAATGCAGTATCTCATTTAATCTTCCAACACCTCTATTAGGTAGCATTATTTTTATTCTCATTTTACACATGAGAAAAATTAAGATTTCTTGAAGTGAGGTAAACTTCAAATTGAAGCAATGTGATATTATCTATATGGTGGCTGCTGTCATTCCTGTCTCTCCATGTATACACAATAAGACCTCCTTGCTCTTTCTTCTCCATATCAGGCTCTCTAGTGGGGCCATTACTGCCAACCTCTTGAATCTGGAATGGACTGTGGCTGCTGTGCCAGTTCCAAGCCTAGCCTATTAGAGTCCTGGCAGTTTCTGCTTCCCACCTGTTAGGGACTTGAGCTCCACATACAAATTGCAGACTACTCTGCTGGAGAGAGAGAGAGAGAGAGAGAGAGAGAGAGAGAGAGAGAGAGAGAGAGAGAGAGAGAGAGAGAGAGAGAGAGAGAGAGAGAGAGAGAGAGAGAGAGAGAGAGAGAAGTGTCATGGAAAAAGATGTGAAGGAAGATGTCAATTTGGAGTTCTGCCCAGCCTAGAATTCAGGTGATTCCAGGCAACTGCAATCACAAGAGAGAGCCCAAACAAGAAGCACTCAGATGAGTCCAGTCAATTCACAGACTGTGAGAAAGGAATTAAGTCCCTAAATTTTGTATTGGTTTGCTACATCATTTATTATTGAGTGCATCCTATGAATCTGGCATTTTCTACATAGTTATGGTACATAGATGAGCAAACACTTGTCTTCATGGAAGTAATACTTGAGGAAGGAGAAAAAAGCAATAAACATATATGATGCATAAATGCATTACATATTCTATATTACAAGGTGATAATCATTATGGCAAAGCTAAAACAAAGAGCAGGGCAAAGAGAACTAGGGGTCCCAGAGATGAACATGGCAATGTCCGCTAACTTTCTGTTCAGGGTCCTTGTTTCCTGAAGCTCCCCAAAGGGCATTTTCCTTCTTCATCTCCAAAGGTCACTGGCTGGTGGATTCTGTCTTCCTGGTTCTTTCAAAAATCCTTCCTCTTTTAAAGGATTCCAGCAAATTAATCAAGATCCACCTGGAATGGGTGGAGTTACATCCCCCTCTAATCCAAAGTTAATACCCACAATAGGGTGAGTCACATCTCCATGGAGATAACCTAATTAATTTTCCAACCTACATTATTGAATAGGTATTAAGAGAAATGGTTGCTCTTATAAGATAGATTAAGATTAAAGCATGGGTTTTTGAGGTTATATAAATCCTTTCAAACTGGCACAGGGACTTATTTTTTGGGGAGGTATTTTCAAGAAGACAACTTTAAAAGGTTTCAACTAAATAAAACCTTTAAAAGGTTTCCACTAAATAAATTCAATAGATCTAAACTGTTCTATTTTGAAAATTGCCTAACCCAGCTTACATTGGTCATAACATCTCCAGCTGTGTCTTTCCCCCACTTTTTTTGTTATGAATATTTACCTGAAGAGAAAAATGACACATGATACAAAGAGTTTAATATGTGTTGCAAAGTCAAGTAAATGGTATCATAGAAAGTACTCTTTTGGATTAATGAGTATTAAGCAACCTGGGAAATTATATTAGTCATTAAAAATGCCAAATAATGTTTTAAAATAATGCCCCTTGACAAAAGATGTCTAATTAGTAATATAGCTATTGAATTTAGCCATAGGAATGTTTGTTGGGGAAGACCTATTCAGATTGCAGGTAAATTGATTGAGCACATACTATATGCTAACAACATTCTCAATTGCTTCAACATATCTTAGCCTATTCTTCTGTGTGTTGAATGAAGCTAAATAATCCCTGTTTGTTCTCCTGGTGTTGTATATTCTAATTTTTACAATTTTTAAAATAATTTCTATGATTTTTTATTTTATTTTATTTAAAATAAATGTCATGTAGGCTCTCTTGGGCTCATAAATTAAGTCTCAGCATATTTTATGATCTGGTTTCATTTTTCTTATTGTTGGTAGAAATTCCTCTAGGGTTCTGGAATTTTGCCCTTAGTCTGTCTTAGTTTCTATGATTTATGTTTTTATCTATTTCAGGATTTTTTTGTATAAAGAGCAAATTTGGACATGGAATAGGAGCTATGGCTAATACCATTTTGAACAAGCTGACCTGGAATATTCTTTGGAGACTTAACTTGGACACATATAAGCACATGAAGACCTGAGAGCTAATGTTGGAGTATGACACATGGTTTGGTATGATTAGAACAACTAGTCTGAGGTACAGAGTTTTTTTTAATTGTAATATTGATTTACGCTTTTAAATATGAAAAATATGCACATAAAAATTATACAATTAAACTATTAAAATCTGCACAGTTCAAAAATTGAGTTATATAGTAAACCATCTACTCTCGACCTTTGCCCCATCAATACATTTCAGCACCTCCCAATCAGACAGGTAGCTCTTGTTTCTAATATCCTAAATATTCTTCTGAAGTTTATTAAACAAATATAAAATTCAAAGATGCATTTTCTCTGCTTTCTATTTGGTAATATTATAATAGTAATATATAAAATTATATATTTTATATATAATTATATAGCATTCTATATAGTTTTTAATATAGTCATTGAATATTATAAACTCTGTTTTGCACCTGACTTCTCTATTTAATGCTGTTGTCTTAGAAATTTTTGCATATTACCACATAAAGAACATTCTTGTTGTTCTTTTACTTTAAAGGCTTCCAGGTATGCCATTGAATAATTATGCCATTGAATAATTATGAATTGAATAATTCAATTGATTATGCAATTGAATAACCAGTTTCATAATAGAGAATATTCAAAAGTGTCCAATATATCGCTGTTACAAATAATGCTTTAATGAATACACTTTAAACTTGAATATACAAAATTTTATGAAGGTACTAGTATGTGTGAAGTGCGTAGTCACAGAAATGGAATTGCTTAGTAAAACAGCATGTGGATTTGTGTATTTATAGATATTGCTAATTTTTTATCAATGACAAAACTCTGTGGAATTTACAGAATAATATGCATAAAAAATGAGATTCCCATAGACCACCTGTGCTGGTTTGGAGCTATTATGTACCCCAGAAAAGCTATATCTTTTAATCCTCATTCAATATTGCTTTGTGGAATCTTTTTTGGAAGGGGGTGGAATCTTTTTTATTGTTTCTATGGAGATATGACCCACCCAATAGTGGGTGGTAATTTTGGATTAGATGGTTTTCATGGAAATGTGTCTCCACCCATTCAAGGTGAAGTTGCTTACTAGAACCTTTTAAGAGGGAACCATTTTAAAAAAAAGCTTTAAAGCAGCCAGAACCAACAGAATCCACACAGCCAAAAACCCTTGGAGATGAAGAAGGAAAATGCCCCTGGGGAAATTTCATGAAATAAGAAGCTGGGAGCAAAAGCTAGCAGATGTTGCCATGAGCTTTTCCAGCTGACAGAGGGGTTCTGGACCCATAGGCCTTCTTGAATCAAGTTATCTTCCCTTGGATGCCTTAATTTGGACTCTCTTATAGCTTTGCCTTAATTTGGACATTTTCATGGCCTTAGAATGTAAACTTGCAACTTAATAAATTCTCTTTTTTAAAATCCATTCCTGTTCTGGTACATCACATTCTGGCAGCTCACAAGCACAGATTTTGGTACCAGGAGTGGGGTACTGTGGTTAACAAATACCAAACATTTTGGTTACAGCTTTTTAAATGGATATAAGGAAGATTTGGGAAGAGTAGTGAGGAGCTTGATAGAGAAAGCCTAGGATGCTTTGAAGAGACTGTTGGTAGAAACATGGACTCTAAAGACACTTCTGATAAGATGATAGGCAGAAATGATGCATGTGTTATTGTACACTGGAAGGTAGATCATCCTTGTTTTAATGTTGCAAAGAATATGGCAAAACTGTCTGCTGGTTTTAAATGGAGGACAGATTTTAAAAGCCACAAACTTGCTTATTTAGCATAAGAGATTTCCAAATTAAATGTGGCCTTGCTGCCATCACATTGTTCTGGAAGTGCTGAGCATTTTTTTTTTTTTTCTTTTGTTGCTGGTATTCTGGGTATAAAGTCTAAGAAACCATTGCCTAAGATATGGTCCCGAAGATGCTTCCATACATGTTCTTCTAGGAGTTTGATAATACTAACTCTTATATTCATCCTTTTTTTTTTCATGGGCAGGCACCAGGAATCGAACCTGGGTCTCCAGTACGGCAGGTGAAACTCTGCCTGCTGAGCCACTGTGGCCTACCCTATTCATCTATTTTGAGTTGATTTTTATATGATGTGAGGTAGCTGTCTTCCTTTGTTTTGCAAAAGAGATTCAGTTTTCCTAGTATCATTTGTTGAAGAGGCTATTCTTTCCCAATTAAGTGGTCTTAGGCACCTTTCAAAACTCAGTGCCATAAATGTGAAGCTTGATTTCTGAATGCTTATTTCTATCCATTGTCTATATGTCTGTTCTTGTACCAATATTATACTGTTCTGATTACTGTGGTATTGTATTAAGGTCAGGAAGTATGAATCCTTGAAATTCATTCTTTTTTAATTTGAAATTAGTTATTTGGGGACATTTACCCTCCCATTTAAATGAGGTCATTGGATTTTCCATTTCTCCAAAGACAGTCGTTGGAAATTGCATTGAATCTAAAAATTGCTGTGGTAGTATTGTATCTCAATGAGATTTAGTCTTCCAATCAAAGAACACAGAACATCCTTCCATTTATTCAGGTCTTCTTTAATTTCTTTTCACAATATTTTGTAGTTTTCTGTGCACATTTCCCTTACATTCTTGTTTAGATTTATTCCTAAATATTTGTTTCCCTTTGTTGCTATTGTGAGTGGAATTTTTCCTGTTTTCTTCTTCCAGTTGTTAATTTTTGTGTATACTAAATACACTATATACTACTAATTTTTTGGGTGGTGATCTTGTACCCTACCACTTTGCTGAATTCAATTATTAGCTCTAGAAATTTTGCTGTAGATTTTTCAGGGATTTCTATATGTAGGATTATATCATCTGCCAAAAGGGGAAGTTTTACTTCGTCTTTTCCTATTTGGATGTCATTTATTTCTTTTTCTTGCCTAATTGCTCCAGCAAGAATTTCCCATACAATGTTTAATAACATTAGTGACAGTTGGCATCCTTGCATTGTTGCTGATTTCAGAGGGAAAATTTTCCATCTTTCACCATTAGGTAGTATGTTAGCTATGGGATTTTCATATATGTATTTTACTGTGTAGAGAATGTTTCAGTTTATTCCTAGAGTTTTAAGTGTTTCTTCAAGAAAGATGATATATTTGTCAAATGCATTTTCTTCATCAATTAAGATTATATTTTGCTTTTTATGTGGTGTTTTACCTTAACTAATTTTCTTATGTTGAACCTTGAATACTAGGCATAAATCCCTCTTGATCAAGATGTATAATTCTTTGCTTGTTTGTTTGTTTGTTTTGCATGGGCAGGCACTGGGAATTGAACTGGGTCTCTAGCTTGTATAATTCTTTTAATGTGCTATTGGATTCAGTTTGCTAATATTTTGTGAAGGATTTTTAGATCTATATTAATAAGTGATATAGGCCTGTATTTTTCTTTTCTTGTGGAATCTTTGTCTGGCTTTGGCATAAGGGTGACATTGACCTCATAGAATGAATTAAAGAATATTTGCTACTCTTTAATTTTTTGGAAGATTTTGAGCAGAATTGAAATTATATCTTCTTGAAATGTTTGGTAGAATTATCCTGTAAAGCCGTCTGGACATAGAGTGCTCTTTGTTGGGAAGGTTATTGATTTCTGATTCAATCTCAGTTAGTAATTGATTTGTTGAGGGCTTCTTTCTTGAGACAATGAAGGAAGCTTGAGTGTTTCTAAGAATCAGTCCATTTCATCTAGGTTATCTAATTTTTTAGCATACAGTTGTTCAAGATGTATTTAGTCCTTTTTATTTCAGTGGGGCCAATAATGATATTCCTATTTTCATTTCTGATTTTCATTATTTGTGTACTCTCTCATTTTTCTTTTTCAATCTAGCTAACAGTTTGTTGATCTTGTTATCTATTCAAAGAAACAACTTCTGGTTTTGATGATTCCATTGTTTGTTTTCTATTTATTTTATCCCCATGCTAATTTTTGTTATTCTTTTCCTTCTGCCCATTTTGGGTTTAGTTTCTTCTTCTTTTTCTTGTTCTAACAGTTTTGAGCTCAGGCTTTGATTTGAAGTCTTCTTTCTTTATCAATGTAATCATTTAGTGCTATAAATTCCCCCCTTGGTACTGTCTTCACTGAGTACCATTAGTTTTGCTGTGTTGTATTTTCATCATCATTCATCTCAAGACATTTTCTAATTTAACCCATTTGTTACTTAAGATTTTTATGTTGTTTAATTTCTGCATATTTGTGATTTTCCACATTTCCCTCTGTTACTGATTTCTGGCTTCATTCCATTGTGGTTAGAGACTACACATTGTATGATTTTAATATTTTTGAATTTATTGACATTTGTTTTGTATCCCAAACTATGCTCTCTCCTAGAGAATTAACCGTGTGCACTCAAGAAGAATGTTTGTTCTGTTTTTGTTGAGTACAGTGTTCTATATATGTATGTTAGGTGAAGTTCATTTAATGTATCATTCAATTCCTTTACTTTTTCATTGATCCTCTGACTAGATGTTCTACCCATTATTGAAAGTGATGCATTAGTTCCCTACTATTGATGTAGAACCATCAATTTCAGCCTTCACATCTTTCATTGTTTGTTTCATATATTTTGCAGCTTTGCTGTTAGGTGCATATGTATTTACAATTATTACATGTTCCTTTTGAATTGCCCCTTTTTATCAGTATATAATGACTATCTTTGTCCTTCATAACTGTTTTTTACTTAATGCCTGTTTTGTTATATCCAATGATAGTATAGGCACCCCAGCTCTCTTTTGATTACTACTTTCATTGCAATATTTTTTCCATCCTTTCACCTTCAATCTACTTGCATCTTTGGCTTTAATGTGAGTTTCTTATAGATAGCATATAGTTACACATTACATTTTTTCCATTCTCCCAATCTTTGATTTTTGACTTGAGAGTTTACTCTGTTTTCATTTAAAGCCACTACTAATTATACTAGACCGTCTTCTGCCATTTTGCTATTTACCGTTTGTCTTATACCTTTTCACCCCTCACTTCCATTAAAGCCTTCATTTATACTTATTTGCTTTCATGTGTTGTAACCTATTGAGTGTCTTCTCTCTTCTATTCAGATATAGTTTTTATCTATTTTCCTAGCAGTTACTATGGGGTTAAAACTTAAAATCATACATATATAACAATCATATTTGGTTTGATACCAAATTAACTTCAATAGAATATATATATGATTTTCATATACCCCTCTGACAGTCTACCATTTTTTCGGTTGTTATCACTTACATCTTTGTATATTTTATGTTCAAAACCCTAGATTTGTCCTTATTTTTTCTGTGTTTGCATTTTAACACCTTTAGGAAGTAAGGAAAACAATGCAATACAGTAAAACTGATATTTGAATATAAGTACACAGCTGGTGACCACTAATGCAGGGCTTTATTTCTTTGTGCTGCTTTCAAATACTGTCTAGTGCCCTTTCCTTTCAGTGTGAAGAACTCCCTTTAGCTTGTAGGGTCATTCTAGTGGTGATGAACTCCAGCTTTTGTTTATCTGAGAATGCCATAATCTCTCCCTCAGTTTTTTTTTTAATTGTGAAAAATAGCATGAAATACATTCAAAAGCACACCACAAAAATGAGCTGTAGAACGGATTTCAGAGTTTGGTATGGGTTACAATTCCATAATTTTAGATTTTTCCGTCCAGCTACTCCAAGATACTGGAGATGAAAAGAAATATCAGTATTGCGATTCAGCTGTCATACTCATTTTTTAGATCCTGTCTTCTCTGCTGTAACTCCACCTTTTTCTTTGAACTTTCTCCCAATCTTTGGGGCTCTCCTTCAGCTTTGTTATGTGTCTTACTGATCTAAAATTCTTGTCTGGCAGTTGTTTTCCTTCAGCACTTTAAGCATTTCAAACCACTGCCTTCTTGCCTACATGGTTTCTGATGAGAAATCAGCACTCAATCTAATTGGGATGTCTGTATGAAACAGTTGCTTTTCTCTTTCAGGTTTCAGATCTCTCTCCTTGTTCTTTGCATTTGATAGTGTAATCAATATATAACAGTTCTATTTTCCTTCATGTTTATCCTGTTTGGTGTTCTCTGAGCTTCCTGAATGTGCATATTCACATCTTTTGCTAAGTTTGAGAAGTTCTCAATCATGATTTCTTTGATGATTATTTCTGCCCTTTTCTCTTTTTCTTCTACTTCTTGCATTACAATAATGTGTATATTGGTGTGTTTGACAGGTGTGCCTTAGCTGTCTTAAGCTATTCAATATTTCTTTTATCTTTCTATTCCTCAGCCTGACTCACTTTAAGTTTCTGGGCTTCCAGTCCACTGATTCTTACTTCTGCAAGCTCTTACCTACCTTTGTATCCTTGGCACTTTTTACTTCAGTTATTGTGGTCTTCAACTCCAGGAGTTCTGTTTGGTTCCTTTTTAAAATTTCTATCTCTTTATTCATACTTTCATGTTATTCATTCATTGTTTTCCTAATATCCTTTAGTTCTTTCTCTGTACTTTCCTTCAGTTCCTTGAGCATTTTTAAAGATCATTTTGTAAAAGGCTGTGTTCATTCTTACCAAGGATGAAAATTCCAGCTGCCATTCAAGCACCAGTAGCCAGTGGACATCCCTAGAGAGTCCTGTGTGCTCCCTGTGTTGACCACATAGGTTACCACAACAGATTAAATAGTCAATAAAAACTCCAGGTGACCTGATGGCAAGTGAATTATGCTGGTCTCCTACTCTCAGAGGGCAAGTTTGCTTTTACTGCCACGGACATGGCTACAGGAATGTTAGCTTTTCCAGTGGGGAGTAAGTGAGAACTCTGCATGAAGTGTCTACACAAATAGACAGTGATTGGGGCCCCCTTTACTGGGCTGATAGCTCAATCCTGTGCCATGGATCAGGACATCATGTGTATGTTCCATCTGCCTGACAATTCCACAGATGTGGCCCTTATTGAAAGAATGGACAGTTTGTTGAAGAAACAGCTAAAGGTGATAAGAGGTCCTTGCAACAGTGGGCTAAAAACTCTATCGGACTTCAAATCAATTGTATGTGGGGGCTGCAGCCCCAGCTCCTATTGAAATGCTAGCAACAGGACCTATGTGGACTCCGAAAATACAAATTAAAGGGCCAGCTGCATTAAAGCCTAAAAGGGGGAATAATAATAATTTGCTGTTGCCAATGCCTCAGATTGTATAAATAGGGGAACATGAGGTCCTCTGGCCTTCACTCTAGCCTTTGCAGCCATGCTGGTTGGAAATTTTAAGCCCATGGGGAATAGGAGTCACTAAAAATAGAGTACTTTAATGCAAAAAATACCTGTTAAAATCTTTATTACCATTCTGTGGACTTCTGCTCCCATGGGAACTTTAGGTATGACTATGTAGTCCCTTCCTATGCCCAGATTAACAATTAATGTAATGGTGAAGGGCTCTCAAGATTTGCAGAGGTAGAATATCTGGTATTTTACTCCCTATAATATTCCTCTGTCTGGGAACTTATTGTCAAGCAATTGAACCCTAGAATGTATAATGTTAAATCAGCAGGAATTACTCCTTATTGTTTCCCATAAACATCTTTCTTTTCACCCACAGTGCCTTAGCAAACATCCTCCAACAGTGGCCTTCATTGGTAACCCATGCCTCCAATTGAGCCCAACACTGAGTCTGCATGGACTTGCCAACTTCATGTGCTACTGGCCTTCCTTAGACTGTGACCCCTGCAAATTGGACTGTGTGGAATTTCTTGCTGGCCTAGCAGAATTTGACACATCAGAAAATCTGAAAAGGCATTTTCTCATTTATAGGATATTGTACATGAGGACAGCCCTATGTCCCTGCTACCTTATATAACTCTTTACCTCATACTCCCAATAATTGGGAAATGATTTAATTCCCTTTCTTGGTCATGGCAGCATCTATTTACATGTTTGTTATCTTTGTGTGGGGGACTCCCAGTGTTCTGTTGTCTCTTATTGCTGTGGAATATGAATGCAACATCTGTCCTATGGTCAACATAGTCTGCTGCATGGGGGTAGATTGTAGAGACCCAAGACCAGACCCTCCCTCCATATTAAGAGTTAAGCTACTGCATGTACCCACCTACAATGGCTGTAACAAAAATTAAAGGTCACCTGGGTGTGTGGAAGAATGTACCGATGCTATCATAAATAAAGCACTGAAACTCACCTCCATTAATCACTGTTGATAACAAATCTCTAAATCCCTGTTTCATGAGACCCTGCTGAAACACTGTTCTCACACCCTTATCCTAAACCATATAAGCTACTGCATTTCCTACCCCTTTTGCAGAGCACTGACTTCCAATTTCCCAGGTGGCCACCACCAGGTAAGATCTTCTCCTGTTCGTAAGTCCCAATAAAATCCATGGCTTAAAAAAAAAAGGCTTTATTCAGCAGGTCCACATTTTCATCTTCTTCATTGTTTTTCTACTGCACTTTTTCTGATTCCTTTGAATGGATTATTGTTTTCTGTTTTTTCTTTTTCCTTACCTAAACCTTTTGCTGCACATTGTACATTTTAATATTTAAAAATGTTAATTCTTGGATTTGCTTTCTGGAGTATTTCTTGGATTTGTTTCCAGCTGGTGATAAAATGGAGATTTTTTTGACCTTCAGCCCTCCTATTAGGAAAATCTGCACAAAGTGAATGCAACAGGGATGCTTTTCCTTGTCTTTCTGACATTTTCTTTTCCTGGGCTTTTCTTGTTAGGTGTTTTGGAATTTCCCTGATGACATGAGTTTGCTTGTCCCTTCTTTCCCTGGAGACAGACCTCCGTCTCCTGAGTATTTGACGTTGGCAGAACTTTGTCCCGTACATTCTGCCTCTATGGTTGTTTTATACTCACTTTGCCTTTTCACACTGCTTTTGTCTGGAGGGCAAATTCTGGGAGGATGGTAACCCCAGAGAGAACTTGCCCAAGTCAGTCTTTCTCAGTGAACACAGGATCAAGGAGCCACAAAGAGGGAAAACTGACCAACTCCAACGTGCCCTGGTGAGGGGATGTTTTTTGCAATTGTTCCCCAAAGCTGAGCTTTCCTGTCTTACTCAGCAAATCAGTCCTTCAGATAACTTTAACTTGCATCCCTGAGGAAGTTCTGTAACTTTAAATCTCCTCTGCTTCTGCCCCTATCCACAAAGAACCAAGACAATGATGCCACCATCTTTGTCCAGGGCAGGTTGAAATGATAGTTGCCCTCAGAGCTTGGAATCAGTGATTCAAATTCACTAATCAAAAACCATGATCAGTGATTAGTCATGCTCTGTTCATCCTCTGTTCTTGGTGAAGAGCATTTTTACATGCATTTATTTCACTAGCAGCTACCCAGTTGCTGGACTCCATGGTGGCTTACCAGGAGAATGGGAGAAAGGGCCTTGCTTTGTGCCATGCAGAGAGAGCAATTTACCCTTCCTCTCCATAATATATCTGCTTATTCTTACTCCTGTTCTCTGGGTGCTGGACAATGTCTACTGTCCACTGGAGTTTCAAAATATTTATTTCAGACAGTTCCTGCCTGCTTAATGATTGTTTTGGTGAGATGACTAAGTCCTGAAACTGCCTATTTCACCAACTTTCTCAGAAGTCTCATTTTTTTTACTTTTTTTTTCTCTTTTGCCTTTAAACTTCTCTTTTCTTAGATTTAAGATGGGAATAAAAAATCTATCATGTTAGTTGTGAATTTCAAATATATTCTATATATTAACAAATTACCAAGTATCTTGAATGGAGTAATTGTTCAATTTACTTTTGCTGTAATTACTATAAAAGTAAAAGTGGACTTCTCTTAATAACTAAGCTAGTTACTCATCATTTAAACATACAGAAAATAGTGATTTTATTTGTGGTAACAAACAGAAATGCCTTTGTTTAAATACATAAAGTCTAATAACTTTAGATAGCACCACCTAAACATACATGAACCAAGGAGACTCAAATGAGGATTATTGCTCTTGTGTATGCATAACCATTTCATTCTCCATTTCAAAGCTCAAGAATGAGCGACAACTTCAGAAATTTGTGGAAAAATGGCAAAATTTGATTTAGTCAAATTGTGATCACAAAAATCTAGAAAACACAGGGTAAGGAATAGCTTTGTCTTGCTCAAGGGACAAATTAGATGACCTGGTAATTGTGTAGTGCTTTCTAGCTATAACTTCTTTGAATATGAATGAAGTATTCATGTGGAATTTCCATAATAGTTAGCTTCAGAAATCTTATCACAAACTGGACTCTTTTTTGCATGGCTATAATTCACAACTTCTATTAGCACTTAATATATATGAATTGGCTGATTTTATATTTTATATCTTGAAACAGCTTTGCCTAATTTCATCTAAAAACAGTTCTAAAATTCTAAAAGCAATGACTTATTCCAAATTATTTTCTTTGATACTGTAGAATAGATACATAGAAAATTATGGAGAATGCCCTGTGCTTTCAAGTTTAATATGTAGAAAATTAATTTTGCATCAAAAGATACCATTGCTGTGAGAGTGAAGATCATTTAATACAGAGAAGTGTATGATGAACTCTACATACTTGCTAACAGAAAACAAGTATCATTAGTTTCTAAAATTTACCCAGTCTCCGAAAATATAGTAAGTATGTCTCTATAAGTTTAGGTTTATGACTAGTACACACACACACACACACACACACACACACACACACATACACAACATATGGAAACTACCCCATTTAGTTGAAGGGTATGAGATAGAATAGTGATATATGAAAGATGGAGTAATAAGAAGCTCCAAGTGCATGGCATCCAACATAAACATCAAAAAGCACATAGTAACTTTCAAAACCAATGTTCACAAAATTCCTGAAAACATCAACCAAGCAAATGCTGAATCAAGAAAAGGCAAACTTGGGGTGCAAGGGTAGTTCAGTGGTAGAATTCTTGTCTGCCATGTGGAAGGACTGGGTTCAATTCGTCCATGCACTTGCTAAAAAAAAAAACAAACAAGCAAAATAAATAAACAATAAACAAACAAACAAAAATTCAACAAATGGTGCTGTAATAATGCAATGCCTACATGAAAAATACTGAAATGTGAACCCACCATACAGCATACAAGATTAAGGGCAAACTAAAATGGTAAGAAAGCTAAATGGAGCGTTTACTTGCTCCAGCTCCACTCTTGCCCTGGTGTGGACATCCCTGCAGGGCAAAGCTGTGAGTTTCCATTGTGGGTCCCTGGTATCAGGTTACAGAGGGAACGGAGCACACCTAGTGCATAAATTGGGTTTAATATAGATAAAAGCTAACTGAAAGACTGACTCAAATCACTTATCTGTTTTGCTGAACCAAGAACCTATTCAGGGGAAAGAAGCAATGAAGAGAAGTGGTAAATAATTGAGCAATCAGCAGCTACCTGGGGTGAAATATTGCAATTAAGACATACAATACAGCACAATGTCCCAGGGAAAGTTAAAGCTGGCAGAGAATGTTTTGGGGAAGGGTGAGGGATTAGGATACCCAGAAATATTCATTCCTATTAGGGAATTGAAACTGTCACACATATCCTGCACAAGAAAAATGCTCAGAAAAACCTAAGACCATAAACACACACTTCAGGCTTCCAGCCTGTGCTATAGGATCTGTATGATATAGAAAGAAAACAACATAGAGTCAATTTACACTACAATCTTTTGACAATAAGAACAAAAAAAGCAAACCCTGGAGAAGAGTCAGACCCTGAATGCCATCATTCACATAGATGTAGTCAAATGTCCAAACTTTTAAAAGCAACAATAACAACAAGGCGTACATAAAACCCATGAAGAAATGGCCAATTCAAAAGAACAAAATAAAGTGATAGAAGCTATCCCTGAGGAAGCTGATGCATTGGAATTGCTAATGAAAGTCATAGGTCAACTCACCTTAAATCAGCAAGCTAGAGGAAAACATTGACAAAAAAGAACTAAAGGAAATCAGAAAACCATGAATGCACAAAAGAAAAAATCAATAAAGAGATGGACACTCTAAAAAGCAAACTGAGAGAAATTCTGCAGCTGAATAACACAATTAACTAAAATAAAAAATAAACAGAGGAATGAAGCAGAAGATTTGAATAGGAAGAATAAATAATCAGTGAACTTGAAGATAGAGTGATTCAAGTTATTCAATCTGAGAAGGATAAAGGGAAAAAAATGAAAAAAAAAAAAAAAAGAACAGAACTATGGGGAACCAGGAAGCATAAAGCTTACATATTATAAGAGTCCCAGAAGGAGAAGAGGGGCAGGCAGAAAGAATATTTCAGGAAATAATTTCAAGGAATTTCCCAAATTTGATGAAAGATATGAATACACAAATCCAAGAAGTTCATCAAACTCCAACTAAGCTAAACTCCATGAGAATCATGCTGTGGCACATTAGAGGGAAGTTGTTATAGGCTAAAGACAAAAATATCCTAAAAGCAGAAAGAAAGAAGCAACTCATCACATACAAGTGATCCTCAATAAAATTAAGTGTCTAATACTCATCAGAAACTATCAAAGCAGAAAGCAGTAGAGTGAGTTGTTTAAATTCCTGAAAGAAAAGCATTGTCAGCCAGGCATTTTATGTCTGGCAAAACTGTTCTTCAAAAAGAGGAAGACACTGCCCTCTCCCCTAAGTGGGATATGACTCCCAGGGGTGTAAATATCCCTGGTAATATGCGACATGAGTACTACAAATGATTTGGGCCTGGCATCATGGAATTGAGAAAGCCTTCTTGACCAAAAGAAGGAGGAGAAATAAGACAAAATAAAGTTTCAGTTCTTGAGAGATTTCAAATAAAGTTGAGAGGTCGTTGTGGAGGTTATACTTATGAATTGCGTAGAAATCCCTTGTTACTTTTTAGTGTATGTTAGAATAGCTAGAAGGAAATATCTGAAATGATTGAACTGTAATCTAGTAGCCCTTATTCTTGAAGATGATTGTATAACCATATAGTTTTTATGGCATAACCATGTGATTGTGAAAACCTTGTGACTGACACTCCCTTTATCTAGCATATGAACAGATAAGTAAGAAAATAAAGACGAAATATAAAGAAATAATAGGGATAAAGGGAATGGGGATGTTTGGGGTCTTCTTTTAAATTTCTTTTTTAAGTAACGAAAATGTTCAAAAATGGATTGTGGTGATGAATGCACAGATATAGGATGATACTGTGAAACCACTGCATGCCTTTGATGATTTATGGTATGTGGATATAGCTCAATAAAATTGCATTCAAAAAACATTTAAAAAGGAGGGAGAAATCAAGATATTCCCAGAGTATCAGAAGCTGACACTGTCCATTACCAGTAAATCTACCAGAAATCCTAAAGGAGTCCTTCAGGATGAAAAGAAAGGACACTATATAGTTATCTGAAGCCTTATGAAAAAAATTAAAGCCCACAATAAAGGTAATTACATGGTTAAATATAAATGCCAATATTACTGAATTCTTGGCTTGTAACTTGTATTTTTTTTCTTTTACAATCTAAAATATGAATGCATAAAAATAACCATAAATTTATGTTATTGGGAACACAGAATATAAAGACAGGATTTGTGACAAGAACAAAATAAGGGGGGCAGAGAGTTTTAGTTAAGTTGGTTATTGATTCAAGGTACATTGTTATAGATTAAGAATATTAAAGGTAAATGCTATAGTTACCATAAGGAAATTTTCTAAAATGAGATATAAAAAGTTATGACATAAAAAAATGATAAAATTTCTGAAGTCCTGCCTTATCAGTAATTACTCTGAACTTTAATGAATTAAACTCTCCAATCAAAAGGCAGAGATTGGCAGGATAAATAAAAATCATGCCCTAACTTTATGCTGTTTATAAGAAACAAACTTTACATCCACTGACATAAATAAGTTGAAAATGAAAGGATTGAAAAATATTCTATGCAAATAGTAACCTAAAGAAAGCTTGAGTGGCCATACTAATATCACAGAAAAATGTTAAAAGAGACAAAAAAAGGACATCATATATTGATAAAATGGTTAATTCATCAAGAATATGTAGCAATTATAAACATTTCTAAAATTGCAGTGGAGCCACAAAATACATTAAGCAAACATTAACAGACTTGAAGGGACAAGTAGTTTTCCAAAAACTTTCACTACTTTCAATTCATTACTTTCAATAACAGATAGTATGTCTAGACAGAAAAAATAAATAAATAAAGATTTGTAAACTTAAACAAAAGTAAAAACAAACTAGGCCTAATTGGCATACAGAACCCTCTTCCCAACAACAGCAGAACATACATTCTCCTGAGAAATCCAAGTGCCATTCTCCAGGATAGAGAGAATGCTATGTAGCAAAACAAGTCTCAATCAATTTGAAAAGATTACTAGTATACAAAGCATCGTCTCTGAATGTAATGGAATAAAGTTGGAAATCAATAAAAGAAGGAAAACTGGACATTCACAATACATGACAATTAAGCAACACACTTTTTAAAAACATGAGTCAAAGAAAAAATCACAAGAGAATATAGGAAATTCTTAAAGACAAATGAAAATGAAAACACAACATACCAAAAGTTATGGGATGCAGCAAAGGCACTGCTCAGAGGGAAATTATGTCTTAAACACCTAAATTAAAAATAAATAAAAATCTCAAATCAATAACCTCATTCCACACCTTATGGAACTAGAAAAAGAAGAGCAACCTAACCACAAAATGAGCAGAAAGAGGGGAATAGTAAAGATTAGCGCAGAGAAAAATGAAATAGAGATTAGCAAAACAATTGAGAGAATCAATATCTTAGTTTGTCAAGGGCTGTGACAAATGCTACACAGTGGATTATCTTCAGAAATGAGCACTAATTCTGTAGAATTCTGCTGGTGGCTCGCTGGCAATCAATCCCTGCATCCCTCACATGGTAATCTGTTTCTTTCTGTCTTTCCTTTCTATCCCCTTCTTTAGCTTCTATGTTCAGATTTCTTTGGCTTCTAAGGACTGCAGTTACATTGGATTGAGGCCTCCTACCCTAATTTATTATTTGACCTCATCTTTATAGGATCTTTAAGGTTCTGCTTTATAAATAAGTTCACACTCATAGGATCAGGGGTTAGGACTTGAACATGTCCTTGTTCATGAATTATACTGAAAATTCTAGCCAAAGCAATCAGTCAAGAAAAAGAATAAAAGGCATCCAATTTAGAAAAGAAGAT
Source organism: Tamandua tetradactyla (assembly GCF_023851605.1). Classification (NCBI taxonomy): domain Eukaryota; kingdom Metazoa; phylum Chordata; class Mammalia; order Pilosa; family Myrmecophagidae; genus Tamandua; species Tamandua tetradactyla. The sequence goes on from NC_135337.1 coordinate 52,112,281, forward strand.
GTAAAAGTATCACTATTCACAGATGAAAAGATTCTTTATATAGAAAATCCTCAAGAATGTATATGAAAACTAGTAAAACCCGTAAATGAATTCAGGAAGTTTGCAGGTACCAAGCATGCAAAAATTAGCTGTTTCTATATAACAACAATGAGCATTCTGAAGAAGAAATAAAGATTATAATTCCATTTACAATAGAATTTAATATAATAAACTCTATGCTTTGTCCATGTGACAGAGGAACCAAGGATCAAGGATTGTGGGCAGCCACCACAGAAAGACAGTTTTTGGAAAGAAAGATGATACCTTGATTTGAACTTTAATCTAGTCTCAAAACTGTAAACTATTAAATTCTAATTGTTTAATCTATCCCTTTGCATAATATTTGCTTGAGTAGCCAAGGAAACTAAAACTACCCAAGGCAATCCAAAGAGTCAATGCAATGCCTATCAATATTCCATAGCTGTTGATACTTAAACTTATGTGGAATTGCAAGATCCCTGAATAATTAAAACAGTCTTGAAAAAACAATAACAAATTTGGAGGAATCACCCTTCATAATTTCAGAACTCGCTGCAAAGCCACTGTAATCAAAAGAGTGTGGTAATGACATAAGGGTAGACATACAGACTAATGAAATAGAATAACCCATGTGTCTATGTTCAATTGATTTTCTACAAGGGTGTAAAGTACATTAAATGGTGAAAGAGTAGCCTCTCCAACAAATGACACTGAGAAAATAGGATATTGACATGCAAAAATGAAGTTGGAACCATGACTCATACAATAAAAAAAAAAAAAAAAACCCTCAAAAGGGATCAAGGACCTAAGCAAAAATCATAACAGTCTTAGAAGAAAAGGTAAAAGCAAATTGTAATGATCTTGTATTTGGCCTTGACTTCTTTGCTATAAAACCAAAAATATGAGTAACAAAAGAAAAATATGCAAACTGAACTTCATGAAAATTTAAAACTGCTGTCCACCAAAGAACATTATCAAGAAAATTAAAGGCCGCCTACAGAATAGGAGAAAAGAGTTGCAAATCATATATCTGGGAAGGGTTTAATATTCAGAATATACAGGGACTTACAACCAAAAAAACAAAAGGACAAACAACCCAATTAAAAAATAGACAAAGAACTTGAATAGAAATATCTCTAAAGAAGGTATACAAATAACTCAAATGGAAGTGCAGATTAAAACTAGGAGATAATGCTTCACCACCACTAGCATTTTCAAAATGGAAAATGGTAAGCTTTTTTGGCAAGGATAAGGAAATTCGGAACTTTTGTTCTGGTGGGAATGTAAAATGGTGCAGTCACTGTGGAAAACAGTTCGGCTATTCCTCAAAAAACATAAGCATACAATTATCAAAAAGACTCAGTAATTCCAATTCTAGGCATATACCCCAAATAATTTAAATCAGGAACTTGAACAGATATCTCTACACCATTGATCAAATCAGCATCATTCACAATAGCCAAAAGTGGAAACAATCCAAGTGTCCATCAAGAAATGAGTTGTTAAATTGTGTAAGATACATACGATGAATATCACTCAGCTGTAAAACAGAATGAAGTTCTGATACCTGCCAGAACTTGAATGAACCTTGAAATCCGACAGTGAGTGAAGTAACCCAAGCCTTGGACAGTCTGAAATTCCTCTCCAGGAGTTTGGATCTATAGCAAGTGACTTAGATAGGAAGGAGGGGTTGGAATTCCACCTATGGAAACATGCGTGGGTGGCATGCCGATGCCATATTTGCTGCAGCAAACTGTGGTGTGTAGTGACGGTAACATTGATTCCTTGTCTAGATTGTTTCTGCTGCTTCCAGCCAACAAATTAGAGAAAATGTGAATAAAAAATTTTGCACAAGAATAATTTTTATAAACACAGCATTATATGATAAAATGTTGATATGAGCATTGCTGGGGTGCAATTTAGAGTGGTCAGAGAATGATTCTTTAAAATATCTTTTAATATTAGACAATTTTGATATTGATTTGAATGACAAGATGATGCAAGTCAGGTGGAGAGTAAATTGGATCCAAAAGAAGATATGGCAAGTGCAAGAAGCCTAAGAAAATGAGCTTATTTTGATGTAAGGAAAGACTAAAAATCTAATACTCTGCAGCACAGCAAGACTGAAGCAGAATGGCAAGAGATGGGTTTATCTGTCATGTGGTGTGGGGCAAATTATTGTATTAACAGCTGTTTTCAGGATCGTTCTTAAAGAATATAAAACTCTTTATTTAGTGAATTATCTATTAAGTTTTTTGGAAAAGCTTAGGTTGGATCCTGAGAATATTTTCTGGAAGAAGAAAAAAAGAAAGAGCCAAATATTTCTGCATAAGAAATAAATACGGATTTGGAAGAAAGTTAAGGAGCACAGAAGAGAAGAGAAAGTGAGAGCCAAGAGGCATTTTGGAATGCTGGAACACAAATTGATGTAAATAAATCTAGCATTTATTTAAAAATTGGCAAATTTAATGTTTAATTTGCAACTTTCTTTCCATTTGCTGCCATGTAACCACTCTCCCCATTACATCTTAGTTCCATTAAAATTCTATTACATACAGCTGTCTGCCTTGAATGCTACTTTGATGGGGTGTGGGCATGAAGATAAAGGAAAACAGCTGCAGGATATCAAATGGAGACTAAGAGTTCCCTAGAAGCTAGAAATGGTAGTGAAGTGAAGTAATGAAACATCGGGAATTCATAGAAACCTTGTGGGCTCCAGACAATATTGCCTATACCTTAATGAAGCAGGGTAGAAGCATTCTGTGCTCCTACGTCAGCTCTACTCTCCACTCCTACCAAATACCATTTTTTTTGTCCTAGAAATAGCGTCAATTAAAATTTGCAAAAATAGACCATCTCTATACATTCATTGATGACTGTTATTGCCATAGTTCACATGAGGCAATCAAAAAGGAAAATGCCAAAATCAATTGAATATCAGAAAATGACACTTGAAATAATTTCTGAGAGACTAACTAAAGTCCTTCGAAATAATATGAGAATCAAAATTACTGACAACTTTTTGTTTATTTACCTTTGTATTCAATTGACTGCTAAAGATAAAATCAACTCTATGATTATGGAAAAGAATGCTGTTTCAGTGTTAGCCTCTGGATAAACAACAAAAATAGAGTCCAGATGATGTTTTTCATGAAATGAACATATTTGTTCATTTTTACATCAATTTTCTTATTCTTAGGTGGTGGGAGTGGATAAAAACAAAGCTGTCAACTCCTCACTATTTTGAAGGTGACATCTGCAAATGCAGGTTTCACTCTTCTATTGTCTGAGCCACTTTAATCATTCATATTTGCAGCTGCCTGAAAGGACCCTTCATTCTCATCTTCTTCCTAGGGGCAGAGAAATGGAACTGGCTATTCATTTAGTCCACTTAGAAAAACCAAGACCTTGTATTCTGAGATATTGAGCCTATCTCTTTGGAGTTGCAGCTGTTTTCTAGCACCAGTCCTTTTATCCTTTAGAGAAAGGACAAGAATTGGCTCTATTTATTACTCAGGAAAATACATGTGTTCTTGAATTTGCTGTGATTAGATTTCTAAAACTGAATACATTGAACTATCACTCTGTGGTTTAGAAATACTAAAGCATATGCTTTATTATTGGAATTTTTTTCTTGTTCATGTCTCATAATTTTAAATTTTAGACAAAAATCAACACTGTTGTTTTCATTAAAATCGGCCTGCTTTTGTATTTCTGACAAGGTAAGTTCTGGGCAATGGCTATTGAGAGAACTTAGTGTGCTCTTTGAAACCTGGCTGTATTGGCTGGATTCTTCCATTTTCATTATGGAGCAATAGTGGATAGGAACACCCAACAAATGTGCTGGTATTCTCAAAATATACAAACAAACAAACAAAAAGCAAAACAAGAAAACAGATGTTGTAGACTACTTTTTGACTTAGCAATGGGAATACCTAATCCTATCCATGTGTACAATAGTGGGACCAAAACAGACTTCATTTCAGCCTCATTTGCTTCAGGAATTATATGTGCTATAGTATTATGTTTTATTTCAGGATTTTTTCTTTCTTTTTTTTTTTTTTTTGAAATGTTCAGGTAGAAGATTGAAAATACACAAGTAGAATAAAGAAATCATGCAACTTAATAACAAAGGAACAAACAAACCAATTATAAAATGGGCTAAAGATATGAATAGACATTTTTCTGAAGGGCAAATTCTGATTCCTAAAAAGCACATGAAGAGATGCTCATTTCATTAGCTCTAAGGGAAATACAGCTCAAGACTACAATGAGATACCACCTCATACCTATAAGAATAGCTGCTGTTAAACAAGCAGGAAACCACAAATGTTGGAGAGGATGTGGAGAAACTGGAACAATTAGGCATTGCTGGTGGGAATGAATGTATAATGTCACAGGTCCTGTGGAAAATACTTTGGCAGTTCCTTAGAAAACTAAATATCAAGTTGTCCTATGACCTGGCAATACCACTACTCAGTATATACCCAGAAGAGCTGAAAGCAGTGAAACAAACATTTTCACACCTATGTTCATAGCAGCATTATTCACAATTGCCAAAAATGTATACAATAGAAGTGCCCATCAACAGATGAGTGAATAAACAAAATGTGGTATGTTCATATGATTAACTATTATGCAGCAGTAAGACATAATGAGAACCTGAAGCATATGACAAAATGGATGAAACTGGAGGAAATAATGCTGACTAAAATAAGACAGACACAAAAAGATAGATACTATATGATTCTGCTATTATGACCTTGGTAAAGGTAAACTCAGGGGCTTATAGTATAAAATATAGGGGACCTAGAGATACACAAAAGCTAGAGATGGGTGAATGGATAGCTAATAAAGTTGAACTTAAATGTAAGGTAATGGATATACGTGAAGGCAGTTTATTGGTGGGTTTATAAGTAATAGTGCCATGTTGAAGGTGAACATGATGGAAAGGGGTTGTATAGAGCCATGTATATCCACTAATTAACACTACAAGTATAAATAAGTTCTTGCATGAACTACTGCAAAGTTGTGACTCTTGTATAAAGAGTTTATAATATTGAGGTATAGGGGTGTTCTAGTTTGCCAGCTGCTGGAATGCAACACACCAGAAATGGATTGGCTTTTAATAAAAGGGGATTTATTTTGTTAGTTCTTCAGAGGAAAGGCAGCTAACTTTCCACTGAGGTTCTTTCTTATGTGGGAAGGCACAGGATGGTCTCTGCTAGCCTTCTCTCCAGTCCCCTGGGTTCCAACAACTTCCCCCAGGGTGACTTCTTTCTGCATCTCCAAAGGCCTGGGCTGAGCTGTGAGTGCTGAGATGAGGAATGCCGAGCTGCTTGGGCTGTGCTACATTGCAGTCTCTCATTTAAGCACCAGCCAATTAAGTGAAATGTCCTTCATTGCAGCAGACACGCCTCCTAGCCAACTGCAGATGTAAATCAGCAACAGATGAGGTTCACGTACCATTGGCTCATGTCTGTAGCAACAAAACTAGGAACGCTCACCTGGCCAAGTTCACAACTGAATCTAACTACCACAAGGGGGAAACCATTATTGCATGCTAAGGTCTATATTTAACAGGAAGACATCAACAGTGCCACAACAAGAGCAGAAGTAAATAATGAGGTGGGGGAGGGGTGACAAAAGCTAAGGTGTGGGTTGGACTTTCTATTTAGACAGGGTATGTTTATTAGATATTTTTCTCTTGGGAGCAATGAAAATGGCATAAAAATAAGAGTGTTGATAATTGTACAACCAAGTGAGGAAAATGTGAGACATGGATGAGTGACTTGGGACATTAAATTGATGCCCAATGAGTAGACGTGACTGAAGGACCTACTGACTGTGAAGTAGAATGGTGAAGTGTGTCATATACATATGATGGAATACTGTACAGCTACAGAAAGGAACAAAGTCGTGAGGCATGCATCGAGGTGATTGAACCTTAGGGACATTATGTGTTACAAAATATGCCAGAAACAAAAGAACAATATGGTATGGTCTATTTTAGAAAATAATATAAGGGAATTGGGGTCTAGATTGTTAGCCCTTATAGCAGTCACTTTTTGGTCCAGAGCTATTAATGTTATTTCTAGATTTTGAGGTGCTATGCTATATATGTGTAACCCGGTATCTCCCTGGAACTTTGACTACCTGTGTGATACCTAAGACTCAGAGTTGAAGTTCTGCTACTCTGAAAGTCAGCATTTCTATGTGCAATAAATGTTAAAGAAACCAAAAAAGAGATCAGGCTTCAATTAAAGACAATAATAAGCTAATTGGGTCAGGACTAAGGTGAGTAAAGAATGACATAAAAGGAGTAAGAATGACATTGTTTGTATTTTAGAACATCACCTACTGTATGAGACCAAAGGAAGAGAGGTTTATTCTAAACCTAAAACCTAAATTTTCTGTAGCACATAATCTAACCTGTTTGGATAGCTCATTTAAACAACCCAAACACATGGAACCCAGAATTGGAATAGGGACTTTCAGTTCTGTATAGCTTAAGGTCACACCCTGACACATCCCAGAGTATGCTGGGCAGTTAATTAAAAAGTTTTGGCAAAGGTGCACGGGTGGTTCAGTGGTAGAATGCTGGCTTTCCATACAGGTGACCGGGTTTGATTCTCAGACCATGCACCAAAAAAAAAAAAAAAAAAAGTAATGGCAAAGTACCTTGAAGGATGGGAGAAAAAATATGGAACTGTTAAGCTTTACCAGCAGGAAACCCCTACTGTTCAAATATTAAGGACCCCCAAGCCAGTAGGCCACGCCCCTGATCTTGAAGCTTGATATTTCAAAGCTTATTTTTGTAGTGGAGAAACTAAGCCTACGTAAAGTTGTGCCTAAGAGTAACTTTCAGGAAACCTCTTTTGTTGCTCAGAGTGGCCTCTCTCTCTCTGTAAACCTAACTCTGCATGGAAAATCATTACCATATACCCTGCATGGGACATGACATATGGGGGTGAAAGTCTCTCTGGCAATGTGGGACATGACTCGCAGGGATGAGCCTTGCCCTGGCAACATGAGATTGACAACACCTCCCTGACCAAAAGGGGAAAAATGTAACAAAATTATGTATAAGTGGCTAAGAGAGATGAAGTAGAGTTGAGAGGCTATTCTGGATATTCTCTAATCAAAACTTTAGCTAGATATTGCTAGTTATCAGTTTGCCAAACCCCAACCAAAATCATTCCTGTTAAACCTAAAGAACACCTAGGGCTCTATCTGAGATTCTACAAAGTTTCACATACTAAGATTATTTTCCAGAAACCTACAACCTTTAGGTGGGTTCCTAGGCCAGATAAGTCCTGAAACACAGAGGGGCCAGCCTCTCCAAGAACATCAACTATTTCCATCCCCCTATCCCGTTATTGACAGCCCTTTCCCACAGGAAAAAGTTAGAAAGGGCAGAGACTAAAATACCGCTAAAGAGTGGGAGGGATCAGAGGAGGAGGAGTTACACAGAAGAGCTAGGATTTGATAGGTGAGTATGACTGCTGAATAATGTTACTGATATATTTTAGTCTCCAGTACTTCCAGTTTCCTTCTAAAAGGAAATACCTAATATTGTGGAACTGTAACCCATAGAAAACTTTGAAACATGTTCTGTAGCTATTTGCTGTGATGTGCTTTGAAATTTATTGCTTTTTTGTGTATATGTTATATATTTCATAATAAAAAATGCTTTTAAAAGTACATAAGTAGAGATAGCAATAAGAGGGTTAAAAGTAATCTTTTTTGGGAATGGGTAGCCTGAAAGTACACTTTTATTGACTCCTTCAAAAAAGTGGTTCACGTTTTACTAATCAACCATGTTTACTCCATTGTAATCTTATTGTACATGACAATTAATTAATAAGTTCATTCATTTATTCATTTATATCAGATGTTTACTTCTGGCAAACCACCTAAGGAAGATAGCAGATAATACTTAAAACTATAATCATTATTCGGAAAAACATCATGCCATTTGCAATGAAATACCTGAAACTGATTATTATTTTTCAGAAGCAGCATTAAGGGTAACTTACTTTTCGATTATAATTTCAGAAAAACTATGTTAAAATTGTTAATTAACAAGTTTGTTAAATAATTACTAAGTGCAGTCTAAATCTAAACAGTTTAAATAGCAGTCTAAATTTACTAAGGGAATAATATGAAATGGAATGGCTTTACTTATTTCAGTTTCTGCTTTTACCAGTGCTCTGTCAAAATGCCTTTCCAGGCTATTATGACATCTCATGCAAATCTCATAGCTTTCTAGTTATTTCAGTCCTGTCTACTTTATTCCAGTTGGAAACTTTAATATCCAGTTTAGTGTTTCTTTCCTCCCCATTTCCCAGTTTTCCCCAGCCTTCAGCTTGAGCTACATGTTGTAGTTAGCAGGACCTCGGTGGGGGGAAAAATTCAGGGCTACCCAGCAAGGTTGAACTATCGCTTCTATGAAAATCACTTGAGATTAGGTTCTTCTGGACCACTGAACCCCAGTAATTTATAGGAGCTTCTATACCTCTTAGCTGATCTACTGAGAAGTAGACTATGACATTATCCCTTCTTTCTGCTCTCTTTGGGTTCTTTTTCTTTCTGATGCTTTGATATTTACTTATTTGGAACTATTTTCCTCAATTGATTCTGCTGCTGCTCTGATGAATGCGCCCCAACCCTCTCTGTATCAGGTGTCTGAATCCTGTGCCACACATATGTAACCTCTTTAGTTTGCACTCAGGGACTCTCCATTTTGCAAGCCCCTTGTACAATGGCTGACCTCCTTCAAACTCATTGAGCCACCACCACCCTTGGCAGTCCAATCTACGTTCTCTTGCTGTGAAGATTATTCCAAGTCCAGGCCTCTTGGATGAGGAATTGCCAAATTGGTCAACGTCTGACTATCTTGCATGATATTTCATTGAGTCATGCAAAACTCATGCATTCATACCAAACCAAACAGCGGGCGATTCCAAGGTAAATATGAGGTGGTTCATAACATTAAGGGAACTATATTCTGAGAAACAGGGCATGAATCTTGTATTTGTATGAAGGCAATGGATGTCAAATGCTTGATAATTTCTGGTTAGATAGATGTATGGCTTATAAATTCTAAGCATAGAAGGGAACCATAGGGACTAGGAGCTCTGGACTAGTTTCTACTTCTTTTCATTTACCCAGCAATGGATTACATTTGTCTGTCTGCTATATGACAGAGGCAGTATAAAGTATTACTTTATAATAACAAAGTAATAAATGATAATTATTTCTTTAATATTTAATATATTATTAATGTATTAACACTTAATAAATTATTATTAAGTTAATATTGTCTGATATAAATTAATACAATTTAAAATGTTCTAATATGGGATTTAAATATTGCCTTACTTCATTGTCTGGAGCAAGCAAATCACTTAACCTCAACTGTGGTTTCCTCAAGCTGGGAAGTAACAATTATATGCCTACCCCATAAGAGTGTGAGGCTTAATTATTTAATGTTTATAAAGTGCTTTATAGAGAAAAGGAGCTGAATACATAGTGCTGTTAATAGTACAGCCTCTTAATTTGATTTTAGTGTTTGAAAACAATGTGGGTCTAATTCAAGCCCTTATAATTGGGCCATGGTTGCTATGCCTTTAAAGTTAATTCATAATACTTTTTTGTTTTTTGAAAGAATAGTGCCGTATAAAACAACTACTACTATACTCTAATACTATAAGTCACCTGTTCTTTTCAGGAGACTTCTGCCAACATGGACCTAGAGTCAAGAAACTCATGCCCAGAGAGGCTTTATGAAACAAAAATTGGATGAAGGAGGAGAGAATGGTGTGTGGATTCTGTATAAAATGATAGTTTACATTTATTCAGTTTTCACTTTATTTCATACACAGCTATAACTGCTATCTGTGGATTATCTTGTTTAATTCCAACTATTCTGTGAGATACTCTATTTTTTCTGTTTTATGAATGGAATGTTCAGGCTCAGAAATGTTAAGTAATCAACCCAGAATCCAAAGCTATTGATTTATACGGCCAGAATTTGTTCAAAGTCTGAAGTCCTTGTGGTGAACTGTTGAAATTTATTGCGTCCTCAGTATGATCATGAAAATTTGGAGACTATTTGCCCTTAGACACATTCTTCAAACCAACTTAACAGGAAACTTGAGGGGCCCTACTCTGATATCCCTTCATCTCCATCTTTACTAGGCAAGCCCCTTTGTATATACCTTGTTCCTTCCATCCTCATACACTTAGGTACATTGATTATGAATGGATTAACCTATGAATCAGGATCAGAGGAAAGGGACTCTACTATAGCCAGACCTGTAATGATTGATGGTTCCTCCTCTGCTATCAGCCTAGGCATAGAAAATTAGGGTAAAAGTTTGGCATATTTTAACAACAACTTCTAAATCAATATGCATGGTAGTTGGAAAAAACATACAAATTAGAATTTAATTTCAAGTAAAATTCTAGCAATTACTTTACACACAAAGGATCATGATATGGAAACAGAATCGAAGAAGTTTACGTTTTTTTCTACCTGCTATAGTCACAATCCTTAAGGACCTAAAAAATAACTGCTGAAAACTTTTGCTCCAGATCTACTTTCATGTTTTATTATTGAGAAAACCAAAAGTTCCAGAATTAAAAAAACTTGTTAAAAGTCTTACATTTATGAGAATAGTGGATAATGATTAGCAACCAGGTCTCCTGCCATCATACCAACTCATTCTTTTCCTGTTCCTTTATCCATGTTTATACCAAAAGCCTTATCGTAAATCAACTCACAATGTTTACATACGGATTTTTTACCCGCAGCAGGTGGAATTTATGCACCCCAACAAACATACTCTTAAGCTTAAACCATAACTGGGGGTGTGAGCTCATTGTAAATAGGACTGCCTCGGTTTCCCAACTGCTAAAACAAGTGCCATACAATGGGTTGATTTAAACACCAAGAATTTATTGGCTTGATTTTCCAAAATCAAGATGTCAGCACAAGGTTACTCGCTCCCTGAAGACTATGACTGGTTGCCAGTGGTGCTTGGTCCTTGACTTTTCTGTCACATAACAATGTTTTCTTTCTTCTCCACATCCTGTTGAACCGCACCTTAACTGACGTTAACATCTTCAGGAGATCCTGTTTATAATGGGTCTACACTCATCAGGATGAGGGCCAAGACGAAGTACATGTCTGAGTTGGTGTATACAACTCAAACCATTATAAAAACCTATTTAAACATTTTTATTGTAAAATATAACATATATGCATAAAAGTCATAGATTTTAAAGTGCATTTCAACAAATAGTTATAAAACAAACTTCAAGATTTGGTGTGGGTTATAGTTCCACAATTCAATACTATTTCCTTTTAGCTGCTCTAATACACTGGAGACTAAAATGAAATATCAAAACAATGATTCAGTAGTCACACTCATTTGTTAAACCCTATCTTTTCTGTTACAACTCCTCCCTCTCATTTGATCCTTTTCCTCAATCTTTAGGGATATTTGGGCAATGACCATTCTAATTTCTTCATGTTGAGAAGGGGTATCAACATTATAGGATAGAGGAATGCAACTGGTTGAGTTATTTTAGAGGTACTGGTACCTCTGGGTTTCACGGCTTATGTGGTATAGGAACAATCTAGATGTCTTAGGTTTCTGAAAAATGAACTGAGTGAAACTATTATAGGGTCTCAGATAGAGTCCTGGGTATTCTTTAGGGTTTTCAGGAATACTGTTGATTGGGGCTTGGTATAGTGCCAATTTTCAGCATCTATCTGAAGCTTGCATAAGAGTAACCTTCAGAGTAGCCCTTCAATGTTTTTGAGCTCTCTCAGCCACTGAAAACTTATTTTGTTACATTTCTTTTTCCCCCCTCTAAGTCAAGAAAGAATTGTCACTCTTGTGATGCTAGGGTCAGGCTCAGACCTGGGAGTCATGTCCCACATTGCCAGAGAGAATTACACCCCTAGAAGTCATGTCCCACAAAGGCATAAAGGTCTTTTGAAGATGTTTACTTTTAGTTAAGGTGTGGCCCCATTGAGTAAGGGTGGGTCTTAATCCATTTTACTGGAGGCCTTATAAAGAGAAGAAACTATCAGCTAGGAATCAGAGAAAGCCTTGGGGGGAGGTGAATGTCTGCAGAAATTGGAAGGACAATAAAAAAGAGGAGATATTGCCATGTTACAGGTGGCTTAGATATAAGCCAAGGAATCCCAAGGATTGTCAGCAGCCAACACCAGAATGTTACAGACTCAGGAAGAAAGTAAGACTTGCCAGGTCTTGGTTTTGGATTTCTCACCTCAAAACCATGAGCCGAATAAATGCTTGCTGTTTAAACCAACCCATTGTGTGGTATTTATCATAGCAGGTGGCAAACTAAGACATCACATAACAACAGAATGCTAGAATTGGGAGGAACTTCAAAAATACTTTTACTTGATAGACAAGAAAACTGATTCATTCAAAGATACAAACTCTTTTTAAGATGCAGCCAAGATTCAACTTCCAGTTACTAGAGTCTGAGTCCAGTATGTTCCACTACACCACCAAAGTAACATTCTGGAGGAGAAAACTAAATGTTTGAAAAACAAATCTGATATTACTAATGCTATAAAGTTATGATTGATGTCCTAGTTTTCCATAAACTATTGATCATTCTGCCTCTTTGAGCTATATGATAACCAAAGAAACAATGATCAAATGGACAGCCAGAAGCATCTCAAAATAGGAAATGTCAAGTCTTTGCATATTATAGAAGGAATTCCAAATGAGTGAACTAATATAGGCCAGAAACCTCAAAGCTAAAACCCACCTTTCTTCATTCTTACTATTGAATATTTATTAATGGTGAGATAAAGAGTACACTCTCATCTTTGAATTATATGCCTACTGTTGAATAGCTCATAATCACAGACATACTTTAAACAATGGAATTCAGGTAAATTATAGAGGAAAAATACATAGGCTTTTCTCACCAAAGTTTTTCTCATTTATTTCCACAGGTATGCAGTCATTAAAAATTATGCATCATATTTGATGATTGTTTTTGCAATTTTTTGATTTTGTAATAGTCTTTGTAACTCAATAATAAGTCTTTCATTCTATATGAAATCTTCTCTTTTGAATGCCAAATATAAATGATCCTTTCCATTACTATTATTACTTTGTATTTTGGATGAATTTGTCTTGTAGGCTGTTGTTTCCCATGTCTGCTTTAATGAACGTCTATCAGTGTTCTGCCTGATTGACGAATCAAGGGTTTCTGCCTATCAGCACACTGTCAAAAAGAAAATGCTGGGGAAATGCAAGAGCATTGGCAGCAGTATTTTGGCTTTCTGTGTTGCAAGCAGCTTTACAACACAACCTATAATTTCCTTTGTGAATATGCTTGCTTAGTATACCTTACCTTCAAATCTGGTTCTTTTTTTCTGAAGATTTATATTTAGGTACCTTCCTTTTTTCTTTTATTTTGTAGAAGTCCTTATGTAAATTATGAGGCCCTCATTGCCAAAGATCTTAGTCTTGTTGTGAACATCTTTCTTCCTTCTCCTAATCCTATTCAGTTTGCCTTTTAAATTTAGCTGTCATTTCTGCTCATTCAATTTTATCAGATGAGATTATTCAAAAGTTAATTGATTGAATTAATGCAACTCCAGGTGTGCTGCCAATTTGGGAAGATTATCAGAATGATAGCTTTCTCTACAGGTTGTATTATCACTATCATTATGATTTATTGGTTGCCAATAGAAAGGTTAAAACATTCTCACATTCAGTGGAAAGCTGAAGCATGATTTTCCAGAGAATTTACAATCTGTAACAAACAAGAGGACAAGGTACTTAGTAACCGATGTCTGTAGTTTATTTTTTTCCCTGGCTTCTTTTGGATACCATTCCTAGACAATTTCTTCTGATGGTTGTTTTTTGGAATATGAAAAGGAAAGGCAAAATTATACCTTCAAAAATCAGTAAGTTTAAATAATGCATATACAAGTTCACCAAGAAATGAATATTCTCAGTGGCCACTTTAGCCAAGTAATAAACAAACAACCAAATGCCAAGTACAAGACAGAAGGAAAAATAAAGTTTTGCCATGATTGGTGCCCTTGATCTTAAGTAAGAGTAAACCAAAATAAATACAAAATATAAACACTTTCAATTGTAAAGCCCTGCTTCATTATTCAAATCAGACATCTAAACTTGGAGAGGATAAATGCTATCACATTTTGGACTTGTTTAATGTCTGGACATCTTTTCAAATGAAAATGTTCCTAAAATTCAAGACAACAAAATGTCAGTCACTTTTATTCATAATTTTAAAATATCTGAGTAAAGTAGACCTAAAACTCAATCTTGTGCTTTCTGATTATTTTAGAGTCATCTGATTAGAAGTTTTCTTTTTGGGGCATTTTCAAGAAAATAACTTTAAAAGGTTTCAAATTCAACTAAATAAACTCAATAGATTTAGCTGTTCTATTCTGAAAATTTCCTAACTCAAACTACATTGGTTATTACATCTCTTCCCCTCTTTTTTTTTTTGTTATGAATATTTACCCGATGAGACAAATGACATGTGATAGAAAGATTTTAACATTTGTGGCAAGTCAAATGGATGGTATCAAAAAGTACTCTTTTGTAATAATGAGAATTATATCAGTTTTGCTAAAAATGTCAAACAACATTTTCAAATAGTGACGCTTGAAAAGAAATATAAAAAGAGTAATGTAGTTACTGTATTTAACCACAGAAATGTTTAATGGGGAAGACCTGTTCAGATTATAGGTAAATTGATTGAGTATATGCTATATGCTAACAACATTCTCATTTCTTTCAATATGTCTTAGCCTATTCTTTTGTGTGTTGAATGAAACTACATAATCCCTATTTGTTCTCCTGGTATTGTGTGCTTTAATTTTTATAATATTTAAAATAATCTTTATGATTTTTATTTTATTTAAAGGAAATGTCGTGTAGGCTCTCTTGGGCTCATAAATGAAGTCTGGGTATATTTTATGATCTGCTTTTATTTTTCTTATGGTTGGTGGAAATTCCTCTAGGGTTCTGAAATCTTGCTTTTAGTCTGTCTTGGTTTCTATGATTTATGTTTTTACCTATTTCAGGATTTTTTTTTTTCCTTTGGTATATAAGTGCAAACTTGGACATGCAATAGGAGCTATGGCTAATACCATTTTGAACCAGCTGTCTCGGAATATTCTTTGGGAACTTACTTGGACACATAAAAGCACATGAAAGCCTGAGAGCTAACGTTGGGGTATGGCACATGGTTTGGTAGGAATAGAAAAACTAGTCTGAGGTAGAGAATTTTTTCTATTGTAATACTGATTTATGTTTTTAAATAGGAAAAATATGCAGATAAAAATTACACTGTTAAACCATTAAAATTTACACAGTTCAAAATTGAGTTATATAGTAAACCACCTACCCTCCACCTTTGCCCCATCAATGCATTTCACCACCTCCCAATCAGATGGGTAGCTCTTGTTTTTGATATCCTAAATATTCTTCCAAAGATTTTTAAACAAATATAAAATACAAAGATGTATTTTTCTTTGCATTCTTAACACAAGTAATTGTATACTATAAACTCAGGTTTGCAACTGACTTCGTTGCTCAATAATATGTCTTGGAGATTTTTGCATATCACATCTAAAGATCATTCTCTTTGTTTTTTTCACTTTTATGGCTTCAAGGAATACTGTTGAATAATTTTGCTGTAATTTATTTAACCAATTTCCTATTAATGAATATTTAAAAGAAGTCAATATATTGCTGTTACAAATAATGCTTTAATGAATACACTTTACACATCAATATATAAAATTTTGTGCAGGTACTAATATGTGTGAAGTGTATATTCACAGAAATGGAGTTGCTTAATCAAAGAGTGTGTGGATTTGTGCATTTATAGATGTTGCTAATTATTTGTAATTTTTTAATTAAACAATTTGTGGGGTTTACAGAACAATCACATGAGATTCCTATACACCAGGCCACAAGCAACAACTTGCATTGGCATGGAATGTTTGTTAAAACTGGTCATAGCACATTGTTATAATTGCACTATTAACTCTATTACATGATTTAACTTATGGTTCACTGTTTACATAGTGCTCCATGGATTTTTAAAAAAACTTTTACCTGTACAATCTAATATTTTCCCTCTTAATCATATACAGATACATATTTCAGTGTTGTTAATTATGTTCATATTATGTGCTTCCATAATCACCATCCTACTACCAAAACATTTCCATAATTCCAAATACGAACCCTGTACATTTTAAGGCTTAGTTTCCCATTCCCAATCCTTACCCCTCCCTTGATAGTTTATATTCTAGATTCTGACTCTATGAGTTTGCTTACTCTGTTTCAAACCAAAGAGATTATATAATATTTGCCCTATGTGTCTGCTTTATTTCACTTGACATGATGTCTTCAAGGTTTATTCATTTAGTCACATGTAACAGGATTTCATTCCTTTTACAGCTGAATAATATTCCATTGTATGTACATACTACATTTTAATTATCCAGTTGTTGATTGATGTACACGTGTGTCTTTTCCACCTTTTGGCAATTGTGAATAATTCTGCTATGAACATCAGTGTGCAAATACGTTTGAATCCAAACTTTCAATTTTTTGAGTATAAACCTAGAGTTAGGATTGGCGAGTCAGATGAAGGCTCTATAATCAGGTTTCTGAGGAACTGTCAAACTGTCTTCCACAGTGTGTGCACCATTCTACATTGCCAGCAGCAATGAATGAGTAAACCTATTTCTTTGCATCATCTGCAACACTTGTTATTTTATGTTTTTTATAAAAGCAGCCATTAGGGTGGGTGTAAAATAGTCTCTTGTGGTTTTGATTTGTGTTGTCCTGATGGCTAATGATATCGAGCATCTTTTCATGTGCTTTCTAGCCATTTCTGTCTTCTTTGGAGAAATGTCTATCCAAGCCTTTTGCCCATTTCTTACTTGGATTGACTATCTTTTTGTTGAGTTGAAGGATTTTTTATATACATTCTGGATATTAATTTCTTATTGTATATGTGGTTTCCAAATATTTTATTGCATTGTGTAGATTGTCATTTTTCTATCATTATAAAGTTCTTTGATGAACAAATTTTTATTTTTGATGAAGACTCATTTATCTATTTTGTTGTTGCTAGTGCTTTGAGTGTAAAGTTTAAGAAACCACTTTTCTCATCTTTGAGGGATCTTAAGGTCTTTGATCCCTTTTGAGTTGATTTTTTATATGTATGGTGTGAGATAGGCATTCTCCTTCTTTTTTTTTTTTCTTTTTTGCAAAGGGAGATACAGTTTTCCCAGCAGCATCTGTTGAAGAGTGTATCCTTTCCCATTTGAGTGGTCTTTGCTACCTTATCAAAACTTACTTGTCCATAAATGTGATGGTTGATTTCTGAATGCTCAGTTCTATTCCATTGTCCATGTCTGTCCTTTTGCCAGTACTATGCTGTTTTGATTTCTGTGGCTTTGTAATAAGTTTTAACATCAGGAAGTGAGAGTACTTCAACTTAATAATTCTTTTCAAGATGGCTTTAGCTATCTGGGCCCCTTACTCTTCAAAATAAATTTGATGACTAGCTTTTCCATTTCTGCAAAGAAGGTTGTTGGGATTTTCAGAGATTCCACTGTATCTATAAAATGCATTAGGTAGCATTGGCATATTAATGATATTCAGTCTTCTAATCCATCAGTATGGAGTATGTTTCCATATATAAAGGTTTCTTATTTTCTTTTAGCAATATTTTGTCATTTTCTATGTACAAGTCCTTTAGATTCTTTGTTACATTTATCACTAAATGTTTGATTCTTTTTGTTGCCATTGTGAATGGAATTTTTTTCTTGATTTATTCTTCTGATTGATCATTGCTTGTGCATAGAAATACTATTGCTTTTGGGGTGTGGATCCTGTACCCCACCATTTTGCTGAACTTACTTACTAGCTGTGCTGGTTTGAAGCTATTTTGTACCCCTGAAAAGCCATGTCCTTTAATCCTCCTTCAATATTTCTGGGTGGAGTCTTTTTTATGACCTACATAATTGTGGGTGGTAACTGTGGATTAGATGGTTTCCATGGAGATGTGTTTCCACCATTTCAAGGTGGGGTTGCTTACTGGAGCCCTTTAAAAGGGAACCATTTTGGAAAAAGCTTTAGAGCCATGACAATCACCAATACCTACAGAGCCAACAGAATGGACAGAGCCCCAGGGAGGCCATTGAAGAGAAAGCTAGCAGATCTCGCCATTTGCCTGTATAGCTGAGAAAGCAACCCTGAATGTCATCAGCCTTCTTGAACCAAGGATTGGACATTTTTATAGTATTGCTTTAATTTAGACATTTTCACAGCCTTAGAACTGTTAACTTGCAACTTAATAAATTCCACTTATTTAAAGCCATTCTGTTTCTGGTATATCGCATCTTGGTAGCTTGCAAACAAGAAGACTAGCTTTGTCATTGATTTTTCCTGCTTTTCTGTATAGGATAATATCATCTACAAATAGGGAAGGTTTTACTTATTCCTTTCCAAGTTGAATAACTTTTATTTCTGTTTCTTACTTAATTTACCTGTCAAAAACTTCCAGAACAATGTTGATTAACAATGGTAACAGTGGACATTCTTGTCTTGTTCCTGAGCTCAGAGGGAAAACTTTCAGTTTTTCCCTGTTAAGTAGAATATTAGCTCTGGGCTTTTCATATCTGTACTTTAACATGTAGAGGTTGTATCCTTCTATTCCTAGTTTTGGGAATGTTTTTATCAAAAAGGGTGTTGGACTTTGTCAAATGCCTTTTCTGTATCAATTGAGAGGGTCATGAGATTTTTATTCTTAACTCTGTTAATGTGGCATATTGCCATAACCAATTTTCTTATGTTGAATCATCCTTGCATATCAGAGACCATGGTATGTGCTTCTTTTAATATGCTGTTGCATCTATAAGCATTGTTGGTCTGTATTCTTCTTTTTTTGTGGTATCTGTATCTGGTTTTGGTATGAGGGTGAAGTTGGCTGAGTAGAATGAGTAAGATTTTGGAATAGTTTGAGCAGAATTGAAGTTAAGTCTTCTTAGAATGCTTGGTAGATGTTCCATTTTGAAAGTAATATGTAGCCCAGAAAAGCCATGTTTTAATCTAGATTCAGTTTTGTGGGAGCAGCTGTTTCTTTTAATCCTGCTTCAGCACTGTAGGTTGGAAATTTGATTAGATTTATCTTCATGGAAATGTGGCACTCCCAATTGTGGGTGTGATTTTTGATAGCTGGAGATGTAACTCCATCCATTCTAGGTGGGTCTTAATTCCAGTTTATGGGAATCCTTTAAAAGAGGAAACATTTTAGACAGCACAAGAAATGACAGAAGCAACAGAGCCACAGGGAAAGAGACAACAGAAACTTCAGAGCAGAGTTGAGACAGTTGTTGACACTTGGAGAAGAAGGACATGGATGTTTGGAGATGCTTGGAGCCTAGCAGACATCACCATGACATGTTAAGCAAGCCACAACCTAAAGAAAGCCAAGGGAAGCAAAGAGATGAAAGCCAGCTCCAGAGAAGCAAGGTGAAGAAGCCCCACATGGAAAAAGACTGAAAGTGATGGAGCTCAGGAGAAAGGGATCAGCAGATGCCAGCCACGTGACTTCCCAGCTGACAGAGGTGTTCCAAACTAATTGGCCTGTCTTGAGTGAAGGTAACCTCTTTTTGGTGCCTTTCACTTCCTTAGAACTGTAAACCTGTAACCTATTAAACTCCTCCTTTTAAAAGCCATTCCAGTTCTGGTGTATCACATTCCAGCAGCTTGCAAACAAGCACAGTAGAATTCCCCTGTGAAGTCTTTTAGCCATAGGCTTTTCCTTTTGGAGAGGTTATTGATTATGGATTCAATCTCTACTAGTAATTTGTTTATTAATATCTTCTATTTCTTCTTGAGACAGTGTAGGTAGTTGGAGTGTCTCTAAGAAATTATTCATTACATCTAGATTATCTAACTTATTAGCGTAAAGTTGTTTATAGTATCCTTTTTTTTCATTGGGATCAGTAGAAATGTCCCCGTTTTCATCTCTGATTTTCATTACTTGTATCTTCTCTCTCTTTTTTTTTTCAATCTAGGTAAATATTTGTCAATTTTATTGATCTTTTAAAGAACCAACTTCAGGTTTTGTTGTTTCTCTCTACTATTTTTCCTATTTCATTTATCTCTACTCTAATGCTCTAATCTTTGTTATTTCCTTCTTTCTGCTCTTCTTTTTTCTTGCTCTTCCAATTTTGAGCTTAGGTTTCTGATTTAAGGTCATCTTTTTAAATGTAAACATGCAAACATATAGAGTTATAAATTTCCCTCTCAGTGTTGTCTTCGTTGCATCCCATAAGTTTTAGTATGTTGCATTTTCATTTCCATTCACCTCAAGATAATTCCTTATTTTGCTTCTCATTTCTCTTTAAGCCGTTTGTTGTTTAAGAGTATGCTGTTTAATATCCACACTTTTAAATTTTCCATTTCTCCCTCTGTTACTGATATTTGCTTCATTCTGCTGTGGCCAGGGAATAAACATTTTATAATTTCTACATTTCTGAATTTATTGAGACTTGTTTTGTAACCCAACATATTGTCTATCCTGGAGAATGATCCGTTTGCACTTGAGAGGAATCTGTATCCTGTCTTTGTTGGGTCTGTGGTGTTCTATATAGTGTTGGGTCTAGTTAGTTTAGGTATCATTGATGTCCTCTACTTCTTTATTGACCTTCTGACTAGATATTCTATCCATTATTGAGAGTGGTGTACTAAAGCTTCCTACTACAGTCAATTTCTCCCTTCAAATCCGTCAGTGTTTGTTTCATATATTTTGGGGCTTTGCTATTAGGTACATTTATATTTGTAATTGTTACTTCTTCCTATTGGATTGCCCCCTTTATCATTATATAATACCCATCTGTGTCCCTTGTAATTGCTTGATATTTCTTACTTTTTCCCTCATAGGAATTGTACTAATTTATATCCTTCTCAGCATTTTATGGGAATTTATGTGTATTTTTATTACTGTTTCCCCAAAGCCTTGTTAAAAGAGTATATTATTAAATGTTCAGGTCTTTCTGAACCCCTCTATATTTGGCCTGTTCAGTTCACTTATCAAGCCTCTTTTTACACGTAAAGTTTATTGAATCTCATTTACTAAGAACTGTTTGTTCCTTTTTCCTTAATTCCTATGGGATTGGTCTTTTTTATATTTACTTTAAAATGCTGCTATTGTATTACAGAGAAACATTTTTTCTGCTCTGATAATTCTGAGTACTTTCGTACTTTGTGGTTTGCCTTTTGTTTCTCATATTTTTTGCCCAATAGTTATAGTTTAAATTTTATGGTATAATTTATAAATCTTTTCATTTATACTTCTTGGACTTTGTTTCTTAGTTTAAAAAGCTTCCTTATTCTGGTTATGAAATGATCTCCCTACCCTCTCTTCTAATATATTTTGATTTGTTCCATGTTTAAATCTTTGAATCATTGGGAACTTATTTTATTAGGTATAGATTATGGATCCAGCTTTATTTTGATAAATGGCTGTAGTGAACCATTGGATTTGTCCACCTTGGAAGGCATGCTGCCTCATTAGTGAATCTTATCTTTTTATGTTTCAAAGCCTTATGGGCAAGGCCTAGAATTATCCAGCAATTTGGGAAGAGTAGTAGGCAAGTTCATCCCTGCATCTAATGCATAAACAGCTACCTGTTTTTGTGTGGCTTAAGTCCTGAGGGCCAGTTTTGGCTCTTCCTTGGAAGTTTCATTATAGGATGAAATTATCAGGTTGGAGAGTTTTAACTTTATTCCCCACTTCTAAAAGGAGCCATTTGTAAGTCTTCTATTGCCACCTAATAGAGGAAAGAAATAATTCAGTCCCAAAGCACAAAAGTAGACTTATGTCAAAATTTTCAACCAGCTGTAATTCCATTGGGTTTGAAGAATATAGGGGATTCTAGTACTGAGTTTAGTTTATTAATGCCTGGACTTCTTTCAAGTCTTCTTGTATGAGAACTTATGTTTAAGTTTGATCTTATGACTGCTTGATGACTTGATATAGAAGCTACTATAAAATTCTTGGAGTAAGATGTGCTATCTCTAGTACCCATTGGGTTTTTGAAATGGGGCTACTTAGGTTTTGAAACTCCTGTGGAGTTAACAATTCACCTTTAGCATTTCTTGGATTATAACTCAAATGGCTCCCAAGGTGTATGTTTGGGTGGTAGACTGTAAGGTTATGACCTCCATTAAAGTCCATTCATCAAAACAAAGCTGTTTTGGTAACATCGAATGCATTGTGAGCAGTATTCTCAGCAGAATCCATAATAGAAAAAATTGTGTACAGATTGTACATCTACAAACAATTCATACTTGTACTAGAGTTTCGCAATCATTGTCATCAGAACAAACTGATTTTGCTTTTATTTTGAGAGGCATATAAAATAATAAAACGTCAATAAAGTTTTGTTTTTTTTTTTAGCATAGCAAGTGCAATGTCAATTAGAAAGGAAAAATGGCACCACTTTATAATCTGAGCCTCCCTAGTCCACAGTGAGGCTACAGTATTAACGGATTTCACTAAGTAGTCAGGGCTAAGCTAGAGATGATACTGGGTAGCAAGCCTGCTTGAATTAACTCTCCTCTGAAATGAATAAGTAGTTTTTTTTCACCTAGTCTGAGTTATCGTTTCAATTGTATAATTGGAGAAAGCTTCTCAGTTATACACCATTATATTTTTAATGCAGTTTTACATATATATATTATTTAATCAACCATATTGTATAATCAGCTTTCATACTATCATCATATAGTTGTGCATTTGTCATCACAGTCAATTTTAGAACATTTTCATTACTCCAGAAAAATAAGAATAAAAGTAAAACCAGAAGGTGGACAACAGTGGCTTAGTAGGCAGAGTTCTCACCTGCCATGCTGGAGACCTGGGTTCAATTCCTGGTACCTGCCCATGCAAAAAAAAAGAAACTAAAAAAGAACACTCAAAACAACATACCATACCCCCCATTTATTTATTTATTTATTGCCTTTTTTTCCCCTTACTTATCTGTCCATAGACTGGATAAAAGGAGTGTCAGTCACAAGATTTTCACAATTACATGATGACACCTTAATAGCTCTAGAGTTATTCAATCATCTTCAATAAGCAAGGCTATTGAATTACAGTTCAACAGTTTCAGCTATTTCCCTAGCTACTCCAATATACCAAGTACTGCATAAGAATAACCTCCAGAATGACCTCTTGCCTTTATTTGTAATACCTCAGCCACTGAAACTTTATTTTGTCCCATTTCTCTCTTCCCCTTTTTGGTCAAGAAGGCTTTCTCACTCCCATGATTCCAAGGCCAAGCTCATGTCCTGGAGTCATGTCTCACATTGCAAGGAAGATTTCCACTCCTGGGAGTCATGTCCCACATAGTGGGGAGGACAGTGAACTTACCTGTGGAGTTGCCTTAGAGAGAGGCCACATCTGAGAAACAAAAGAGGTTTCTGGGGGTGATTCTTAGGCATAATCCTAAGTAAGCTTAGCCTCTCCTTTTCAGGGCAAGCCCCAAGTCAAGGACCTGGCCTATCAAATTGACAGTGCCCAATGATTGTGAGAGTATCAGGTCTTCCTCAGGTGGGGACGTTTATTATTTCTACCATTTTACTCAGTCCCTCAGAGGGACTTTGCAAATGCATTTTAATCTTCTGCCCAGATTACTCCAGGATATATTGGGGCATCCTACCAACTTGTACAAACCGACAAGCTCTCACTCCCTATGCCAGGTTCTATATAATTATGGTGTTCAAATAAACTGACCATACAAATTAACAAGTTAGACAGTTTCCTACAAAAAATATAAATTTTGCACCAAATAAACATCTTTTCCTTTGGCCTTTCAAAGATGTTGAAGTTTTAAAATGCAGTCTATAGCATCCTTTACCCTTTAATCTGCTTTACCTTAGCCTTACCCAGATCAGCTTCATTCATATCTCTAATTGAAGTCTGCTCTCTTTTACAGCTTTTTAAACAGTTGCTGGATGGGGAAATGCTGACTTTATTAGCTGCAGAACTCTTTCTCTGAGTCTTAGATATCATACATATAGTCAAAATTCCAGGTAATGACCAGGTTATATAGAAACTGCTCAGCATCTCAGAATTTAGGTATATCGGTTACAACTCAGGAATAGATGTAACTGCTGTAAGACTTTACAATCTAGGAACCTTTACAATAGGCTTTCACCTGATAACCTATGTTCTTGAATTCAATTCTCAAGAGTTTGCAGGTTATGGTTGTTACATATTAGTGATGCATAATAACATTTATCTTTTTGTTTCTGGTTTATTTCACTCAACATACTATCCTCAAAGTTTATTCACCTAGATGCATGCTTTCTTTCAGCCACTCAATAGTCCATTGTATGTATACACAATAGTTCCCCCTTCCATTCTTCAGTCAATGTACCCTTAACTCACCTCAATCCATTGCAAATCTGAACACTGCCACCGTGAACACCAGTGTGCAAATGTCCATTCAGATTCCCACTCTCAGTTTCTTCTAGTAAACACCTAACTAAATGGTTGTTTAGGATCATATGACAACTCTACTGCTAATCTCCTGTGGAGCCAACATACTGATCTTCAGGATGGGATGTACCTGTCTACTACCTTACCAGCAATGAGTAGGTATAGCTGTCTCTCCACATTTTCTCCAGCACTTTGTATTTCTCTGTTCATTTTTAAACAGTTTTATTCACACAACATACAATGTAACCTAAGTAAAAAATCAATGGTTCCCGGTATAATCACATCACCATGCCTTTACCACACAATGCCAGGTATAGACCATCCTTGATCATGCAGTCCATTGACTTTTTTTTTGTATGCTGTGTGGCAGGGTCACATTTCATGATTTTTCCATGTGAGTATCCCATTATTGTTGCACCAGTTGTTGAGTTTTTGTTTGTCTGTATTTGGGGGAAGTGCATGTATGGGGAATTGTGGCAGTTAGATTCAGGTGTCAATTTGGCCATGTGAAGGTGCCTAGTTCTATTGCTGTGGACATGAGCCAATGGTATGTGAACCTCATCTGTTGCTCATTACATCTGCAATTGGTTAGGAAGCCTGCCTGCTGTAATGAATGATGTTTGATCTCATTGGCTAGGGTTTAAATGAGAGAGCTCAGCATAACACAGCCCAAGCAGCTCAGCATACCTCATCTCAGCACTCACAGCTCAGCCCAGGGCTTTGGAGATGCAGAAAGAAATCACCCCAGGAAAAGTTATCAGAACCTAAAGGCCTGGAGAGAAGACCAGCAGAGACCTCCCTGTGCCTTCCCATGTAAGAAAGAACCTCAATTGAAAGTTAGCTGCCTTTCCTCTAAAGAACTATATGTTAACTAAATAAATCCCCTTTTATTGAAAGTCAATCGCTCTCTGATGCATTGCATTCTGGCAGCTAGCAAACTAGAACAAGAATCAAATCTGGATCTTCTGCATGGCTGGTGCATTGACTTTTGTTGAATCCAAAAAATAACTGTATCTAATAAATATTTTCATAGACCTATGGTAGGCAGAATTCCAAGATGGCTCCCAAGATTCCTGATCCCTATTATTCCAACACCTACTCCTAGTTATTCAATCAAATACTATTCTAAGTACTTCTCTGAAGGGATTGTGAAGATGTAATTAATGTCCTAATTAAGTTAGGGGCATTGTCTGGGTGGGTCTGACCTTACCACATGAGCCTTTTATAAAGCAGTGTTTTCTCAACTGGTTTCAGAAGAGGATGTCAGAAATTTGAAGCATGAGGGGAATTTCAAGTGAGGAATCTTCTCTTTGCTCCTCGGAAGATGGAGTGGGCCATGTGACTAGGGTCTGAGAGTGGCCTCTCTGAGCTGAGAGCAGTCTTTGGCTGATATTGAGCCAGAGAACAGTCTTCATTCCTATGCTTGCAAACAGTTGAATTCTGCCAACTGCCTGAATGAGCTTGGAAAAGGACCCAGAAATCCAGATGAGACTATAGCCAGTAGAAAACTTGTGAAACACTGAGCAATGAACCTAGTCAGGCTGTGCCTGTGCTTCTGATCTACAGAACTGGGAACTAATAAATGGGTGCTGTTTCAAGCTTCAAGGCTTGAGGTAATTTTTCTGCAATAACAGAAAACTAAGATAGCACCCAGGCAAGCAAGTCTCCTTAGCAAGCAAAAGAACAGGATATCAAAAGAATAGCAAGTAGAGTGATGTAATCAAATGTCAATGTAAACAGCTACTGAAAATCTTTCTCCATAGATTCAACAAGAAAAGGAGAATTGTAAATTTTTCAGAACTGTGGATGAAGATATAGACTGGAGTAGAACCCTACAAATGTTAAATTGAAAAGAGAGAATATTATCAGGTAGGAAACATCCATACTGGAGCAGCTGGTCCTCTCCCCTCCCCCTCACTCAATCTCACACACAACATGGAAAGGGCACAGAAACAGCAGCCAGGATACCTCCCATCAGGGACACAGAATCTCACTTCTCACACAGCAGTGAGACAAAACCCCACCATTTGAATACCCAGTGGACAGGGGAGGGCATTTCAAGTGAGGCATAAAGAGTTTGAGAAAACATGGACAGAGTTTGTATTTCCAGCTTTGGGCCTGAAAGCCCTTCCCCCATCCCATAGGGAGACAGCAACAGACAGACTGATTCCTACATGGCTACTGGCTGAAAACTTGGTTAACTGGGGTAGTTCACTGCCACAAATAAAGTAGGGGACACAGACCCACACTAGACCAGATTTGGGTTGACAAAAGGGAAGGGGGACAGGACACCCATAGTTCTAGCCCTGTTTTGCCAGACATAAACTGTACTATGAGTAAACAGCTTCTGAGGATGTTTAAGTTATTGAATACCACCATCCCCTGGGCAGGCTGGAAAGTGCAAGGGAATTGAAGGGCATTTTCAGAGAACCTTCGGATAAATAGCTCAGACCCATTGAAGCTGATTTAACCCCCCTGAACAGGAATACAACCCTGTTTTGGTTGAGAAATATATGACCAAATTGTTAAAGCAGTGCCCTGAAACAAACCCAGATCTTGTGGGATGGCAAAAAAGAGCACCTCTGGGACCCCAGAAGACTTGTTTTACCTATAAACAGATTTTGCTGTATTTCCCATTGCTTCCCTCCCATCCCTGAGGTTGACACTGTGCACCACAGTGTGCCTCTGGTTTTTGAGGGAGCCCGGGGGCAGAATGAATTTGACAAATGGCTAGAGAAAGAGAGACAAAGAAATAAAGAATAAATCAACCAACGAAAAAAGTCCTAGGCAAAAGAGGAAAAATGAAATCCAGAATAAACTAAGAAAGAAAATCAGATGCCTCGACATGAGCTAAAAATTTTGACTCATGCCAGAATGCACAGCAACATGACTGAAACACAGTAACAAACTAACACCTCAAATAAGATGCAGAAGTGTAAACAACTAATTAAAGATATTCAAGCAAATCTTCTTAATCAATTCAAATTGAAGGAAAATTTGGAAAAAAAGATGAATTATATAAAAAAGACACTGGGTGGCCATACTGAAGAACTTGAGAATTCCATAAAATAGATGACAGAACTTATTGAATGAAAGGCACAGTAGAAGAGATGAAAAACACAATGGAGACATACAACAGTGGATTTGAAAATGCAAAAGAAAGGATTAATGAGCTAGAGGACAGTCATCTGGAATTCTACACCCAAAAGAACAGGTAAGGAAAAGTATGGAAAAATATGAGCAGGGTCCCAGGGAACTGAATGACAGCATGGAGCACATGAATATACAAGTTCTGAGTGTTCCCAGAAGAAGAAGGGAAAAGAAGCAGAAATAATAGTGAATAAATAATCAATGAAAAGTTGTTAACTCTCATGAAAGAAGCAAAATTACAGATCCAAAAAGCACAGCATACACCAAACAAAATAGATCCAAGCATGCATACTCCAAGATGCTAATCAGATTGACAAATGTCAAAGGCAAACAGAGTTCTGAAAGCAACAGGACAAAACCAATCCATCACATAAAATTGAGACTCTATAAGAGTAAGTGCAGATCTGTCAGTGAAAACCACGGAAGTGAGAAGGCAATGGCATGACATATTTAACATACTGAAAAGGAAAAAAATGCCAATAGAGGATTCTATATCCAGCAAAACTTTCCCCCAAAATGTAGGTTTCAACTGATTGGATTATCTCATCTTTGGAGAGCACAGCTTTGTTGATGACAGATTTAATCAACCACAGACTCATTCAACTGACTGATGATTTAATACACCAGCCTTCTGGTTTATCAGCCAGCCATGAAATATTCTTGCAGCAATGATCAGTCCAGTGCTTTCCTGACCAAATAACTAGGCATCATCAGTTGGAGAGTTGACACCAGAACCTAGCCACCACAGTCCAACCCTTGTCAACTTGGCAACTATATACATCACCTTGAAACATCCTAAATTGCCAAATAGAACACAATAGTAGACATATTCCACCTAACAATATTCCACTGTCCTGTGTATAACTGAAATGCACTACATCACTCCAGAATAGGGTACAAGTCCTTAGGTAACATTTATTCTTAAATTTCATATCCTATGACTTCAATGTTATAACATGAATGATACAACTTATATATATGCTAAGAGGAAAGCAATATATTTGCTTACATACAAATGCAAACATACTCATAACAAAACAGGGAAGAAATATTTATAAAATCACAGTCCTCATTTCTGTAATGGGTCATGTGGTTGTAGTTCATATTTATCACTATTTTCTTCTACTACCCATTCCATGTTCCTTTTACCCTTAGCAAGTACTTTAGTTGACTGTGGCTCTTTGCCAAGTAGGGTGACCTAGACCTTCATTCCTCAATTTCTGGGCCATTGGTAGTCCTACCTGTATTGGGTTGTTGCAGTTTTCCATTGACTTTAATCACAGGGCATGGTAGTACTAAGAGATGCCCTAGGGGATCTTCTGTGTTCTAGGAAAACTCTTCTTTACCTTCATTGTGTAGATGCAGTCCTATTTCCCCTTGGTTGTCAGGATCAATCAAAGTAATATTTCATTCCTGTTGATTCAGTGGTATGCAATGCTCAAAGTGGCCAGGTGGCAGTCTTAATTTCCAATTCAATGGAATCAATGTTGTGTCTTCTGGTAGGACCACTCCTCCTTTTGAATCCAAAACCTGTTGACCAGCACATTTTAAGGTTTCAGTGACAGAAAGCAAAAATTTTCCTAGTGGGTCACTAAGGGTGATGGTGAGTGGTGCCACTCCCACTTCCATTCCTTGACTGCTGGACCCATGAATCCTGGCTATGAGAGAAAAAAAACACCATAGCATGGACACTGATTTAGAGCATTTACAGCTTCCGGGAGAACACTGCCCCAGTCCTGCAGGGTATTGCCCACTAGTTGGCACTATAACTGGGTCTTCAAAAAGCCATTCCACCATTCTATCAACCCAGCTGCCTCTGGATGATGGAGAACGTGTTAAGATCAGAGAATATCATGAGCATATGCCTATTCCCACACTTCATTTGCTGTGAAGTGCGTCCCTTGATAAGAAGCAATGCTGTGTGGAGTACCATGCTATTGAATAAGGCATTCCATAAGTTTATGGATGGTAGTTTTTTTGGAAGCATTGAGCAAAGGGAAAGAAAATCCATGTCAGGAGTATGTTTCTATTCCAGTTAGAACAAATCACTGCCCCTTCCATGATCGAAGTAGTCCAATGTAATCAACCTGCCACCAGCTAGCAGGCTGATCACCTCAAGGCATGTTTCCATACTGGGGACTGAGTGTGGATATCTGCTGCTGGCAGTTTGGATCTTCAACTGTGGCCATTGCCAGGTTGGTCTTAATGAGTGGAAGTCCATGTTGCTAAGCCCAATGCATAACCTCCATCCCTACCACCCACCATGCCCATTTTGTTCATGAGCTCACTGGGCAATGGCAGGACTAGCTGAGGAAAGAGGATGACCTTTATCCACAGGATGAGTCAACTTACCCACTTAATTATTAAAAATTTCTTCTACTCAAGTCACTCTCTGGTGAACATTCATATGGGACACAAATATTTTCGTGTTCTTTGCCCACTCAGAAAGGTCTATCTACATGCCTTTTGCCCTGAGCTCTTTATCACTAATTTTCCAATCATGCACCTTCCAAGTCCTGACTATACAGCCAAACCATTGATGATAGTCCATAAGTCAGTATACAAACATACCTCTGGCCAGTTCTCCTTCCAAACAAAATGAACAATGAGGTGCACTGCTTGAAATTCTGCCCACTAGGAGGATTTCCCCTTGCCACTGTCCTTTATGATCATCTCAGAAAGATGTGGTGATGTGGGTATCTACTTCTGGGTAGTCCCTGCAGATCCTGTAGAACCATCTGTAAATCACGCCTGAATTTTGGCTTTATCATTCAACTGACTGTAAGGAACTCCCCAAGAGGCCATAGCATTCACCAGGGAAAGAGAAGGTAATGTAGCAGGAGAAGAGCCATGGGCACTTGGGCCATTTCTTCATGTAACTTATTTGTGCTTTCAGGACCATCCTGAGCCTTATCACCTAAATACCATTTCCATTTTCTGATACTGCTGTGCATGCCCAAATTTATGGCTTGATGAGTCAGACAACACCCAGCTCATAACAGGTAACTCAGGTTTCATAGTAACTTGGTGGCCCATGGTTAAGTGTTCAGTCTCTACTAAGGCCTGGTACCAGGCCAAAAGCTGTTTCTCAAAAGGAGAGAAGTTATCTGCAGCAGATGGGAAGTCTTTGCTCAAAAATCCTAAGGGGCTGCATTGTGATTCTCTTATAGTGACCTGCCAAGGCCTCCAGATAGGATCCCTATTTGCCACTGACACTTTCACCACTACTGGATCTGCTGGATCATATGGCCCAAGTGGCACAGCAGTTTGTACAGCAGTTTGGATACATTGCAGATCCTCCTCTTGTTCTGCCTCCCACTTGAAAGTTACAGCTTCTCTGGCCACTCAATAAGTAGGCCGAAGTAGCACACCGAAATGAGGAATATTTTGTCCCCAAAATCCAAAGAGGCTAACTAACATTGTGCCTCTTTTTTTATTGTAGAAGGATTCAGATGCCACAGCTTATCCTTCACCTTAAAAGAGATATTTCAACATGTCCCACACCACCGGACACCTAGAAATTTCACTGAGAAGGAAGGCCCCTGTATTTTTGTTGGAATTTTCTCCCATCCCCTGCATACAAATGCCTTACCAATAAGTCTGGAGTAGATGCTACTTCTTGCTCACTAGGTCCAATTAGCATGATATCGTCGATATAATGGACTGGTGTGATGTCTTGTGGAAGGGAGAAACAATCAATGTTTATGTAGACAAGATTGTGACATAGGGCTGGAGAGTTGATATACCCCTGAGGCAGGACAGTGAAGGTATGTTGCTGGTCTTGCCAACTAAATGCAAACCATTTCTGGTGGTCCTTATTGACAGCTATTGAGAAAAAAGCATTTGCCTGATCAATGGCATTATGCCAGATATGAGGTGATGTGTTGATTTGCTCAAGAAATGATACCACAGCTGGAATAGCAGCTACAATTTGAGTCAACACCTGGTTAAGTTTCTAATCCACTATCATCCTCCAAGACCCATCTGTTTTCTACATAGGCCACATAGGAGAATTGAATGGGAAGGGGGTAAGAATCACCTCCCCTGCATCCACTAAGTCTTTAAGAGTGGCACCAATTTCTGCAATCCCTTCAGTAATCCAGTATTGCTTCTGCTTCACTACTTTGCTAGATAGGGGCAGTTCTAGTGGCTTCTACTTGGCCTTTCCTACCATAATAGCCCTTACTCCATGAATCAGATAACCAGTGTGGGGATTCTGCCAGTTCCTGAGCATGTCAATTTCAATTATATATTCTGGAACTGGGAAAATGACCACAGAATGGATCTGGGGACCTACTGGACCCATTGTGGAGATGGACCTGAGCTAAAACTCCATCAATCCATAAGCCCCTACTCTGACTGTTGGAAGAGAGTGACATTTGGGTGTCCTGGAATTAGTGTCAGTCTGAGCCAATGTCTAATAATCCTTGAGATATCTGATCATTTCCTTTTCCCCAGGGCACAGTCACTCTGGTAAAAGGCCATAGTCTGTAAGAGACTCATTTTGTATTCAAGGACTAAACGGGATGAAAGTGAAAAGTTGGAAAAAAAAGTTATTTCATTTAAATAACAACCAGAAAAGAGCAGGGGTAGTTATATTAATGTCATAAAAATTAGACTTCAAATGCAAAGCAATTAAAAGAGACAAAGAAGGTCACTATGTATTAATAAAAGGGACAATTTAGCAGGAAGATATAACAATCATAAATATCTATCCACCAAGCCAGCATGCCCCAAAATGTATGAGGCAAACACTGACAACACTGAAGAGAGAAGTAGATATATCTACAATAATAGTTGGTGACTTCAATGCACCATTCTCATCAGTGGACAAGGCATATACACAAAGGAAAAATGAGGAAATTAGATCTGAATAATACAATTTATTAACTGGACTTAACAGACATTTACAGAACATTGCACCCAACAACAGCAGGATGCACATTTTTCTTGGGTGCTCATGGTTCATTTTCCAGGGTAGACCACATTGTTGAGGCACAAAGCAGGACTCCACAAATATTAAAATATTGAAATTATACAAAGCACTTTCTTTTATCACAATGGAAAGAAGTTGGAAATCAATAACAGGCAGAAGGTAGGAAAACTAACAAATATATGGAGGCTAAAACAACATACCCCTAAGCAATTACAGGAAGAAATTACAAGGGAAATCAATACTATCTCAATGAAAATGATAAAATATAATATATGGAGTGCAGTGAAGGCAGTGCTAATCGCCATAAATGTTTATATTTGAAAAGAAGAAAGAGCAAAAATTGAGGACTTAACTCACCTGGGGGAACTAGAGAAAAAATAGCAAATTAGTCCCAAAGTAAACAGAAAGAAAGGAATAACAAAAATTGGAACAGAAATAAATGCAATGTAGAAGATGAAAATCATAGAGAGAGAATAATTAAAACCAGAAGTTGGTTTTTTGAAAAAATCAATAAAATTGGTCAACTCTTAGCTAGATTGACAAAGGAAACAAAGAGAGAGGATTCAAATAAACAAAATCAGAAATGGGAGGGAAAACATAACTATTGACTTCACAGTAATAAGGGAAATAATAAGAGAATGCAATGACTAACTATATACTAACAAACTCGACAACCTGAATGGTTAAGATGTGGACATCATAAAAAAATATGAACAACCAACTTTGAGTTGAGAAGAAATAGAAGACTTCAACAAATCAATCCAAGTAAAAAAAAATGAATCAGTCATGGTAATCTTCCAAAAAAAAGAAAAGCCCAGGACCAGATCAGTTCACATGTGAATTCTATCAAATATTTTAGAAAGAAATAGTACCAATCTTGCTCAAACTCTTCAAAAAATCGAATGGAGAGAAAAATACCTAACTTATTCTATAAAGACATCATCACTGCAATGCCAAAGACAGGCAAAGTTACTACCAAAAAAGAAAATTACAGACCAATCTCTTTCATGAATATGGATGCAAAATTCCTCAACAAAATACTTGCAAACCGAATCCAGCAGCACATCAAAAAAGTTGGCTTTATCCCAAGTATGCAAACATGGTTCAACACAAGAAAATCAGTTAATGTAATACATCACATTAATAAATTAAAGAGAAACACTCACATGATCATCTCAATTCATGTAGAAGAGGCATTTGAAAAAATTTCAACATCCTTCCTTGATGAAAACACTTCAAAGTACAGGAAAAGAAGGGAAGTTCCTCAATATGATAAAGGGGATATATCACCCACAGCTAACATCATACTCAATGGGAAAAGACTGAAAGCTTACTCTCTAAGGTCAGGAATAAGACAAGGATGCCCACTGTCATCATTATTATTCAACACTAGGCTGGAAGTTCAAGCTCTAGTAATTAGGCAAGACAAGATAATAAAAATCATCCAGATTGTAAAGGAAGTAGTTAAACTTTCACCTTCTGCAGATTATATGATCCTGTACATAGAAAAATCATGAAAAATCTACAGGAAAGTTACTATAGCTAATAAAAGAATGCAGCAAAGTGGCAAGACACAAGATCAGCATGCAGAAATCAGTTCTGTTTCTATACACCAGCAATATATAATCCAAGGAAGAAATCAAGAAAACAACCCACTTACAATAGCAACCAAAAGAACCAAATGCTTAGGAATAAACTTAACCAAGGAGCTAAAAGATATATATGCAGAAAACTACAAAACACTGGTAAAAGAAATCAGGGAAGACCTAAATAAATGGAAGGATAAACTGTGTTCATGCACTGGAAGTCTAAATATAGTTACAATGTAAATTCTACCCAAAGTGATTTATAGATTCAATGCAATATCAATTAAAATCCCAAAAACCTACCTGAGGAAATAGAAAAACCTATTACCAAATTTATTTTGAAGTACAAGTTATCCTGAATAGCTAAAAAATATCTTTAGAAAGCAAAATGAAGCAGAAGCTCTCACACTGTCTTTGAAGCTAACAATGGTCAGAACAGTGTGGCATTGACATAAAGATAGATGTACTGACCAGTGGAATCAAATAGAGTGTGCAGAGGTGGAGTCTCTTGTCTACTGTCAAGTTATCTTTTATAAGGTGACCAAGTCAAGTCAACTGGAACAGAGCAGTGTCTTCAAAAATGTGCTTGGAAAACTGGATAACTGTACCAAAAAGAATTAAAGAGGATCTCACTCCTTAAACAAAAATTAACTCAAAATGGATCAAAGACCAACACATTACAGCTAAGTTCATAAAATATTTAGAAAAAATCTTAAAGATTTTGTGATTGGAGGTGGTTTACTAGACCTTACACCCAAAGCACAAGCAGTGAGAGGAGTAATAGATAAATGGGATCTCTTAAAACTGAACATCAAAGGATTTTGCTAGGAAAGCAAAAAGTCAACCTATGCAAAAGGAGACAATATATGGAAACCACATATCAGATAAGTGTTAAATATCCAGAATATATAAAGAGATCTTACAACTCAACCACAAAAGGCAAATAACCCAATTTAAAAATGGGCAAAATACATGGGCAGTTACTTTTCTGAAGAGGAAACACAAATGGCTCAAAATCATCTGGAAAGATGCTCAGTTTCACTGGTGATTAGGGAAATGGCACACAGCACCACAATGAGACATCATTTCATATCTACTAAGATGGCCATTATCAGAACAAAAACACAACAAAAAACAGAAAACTGCAAGTGCTTGAGAGGATGTGGCAATGGTAATTCACTCCACTAATTCACTGTTAATGGTAATGCAGAATATTGCAACCACTCTGGAAAGCAATTTGGTGGTTCCTCAGGAAGCTAAATTTTGATCCAGCAATCCCATTCCCAGGTATATATTCTATATTCAGAGAAACTGAAAGAAGGAATATTAGCTTATTTTCACATTGATGTCTATAGCAGCATTACTCATGATTGCCAAGTGATGGAAACAGCCCAAATGTCCATCAATGAATGAGCAGATAAACAAAATGTGGTATATATGTACAATGGAATATTACACAGCAGTAAGACAAAACACAGTCATGAAGCATGCAATGATGTGGATGAAACTTGAGGACATTATGTTGAAGAAAGTAAGCCAGAAACAAAAGGGCAAATACTTTATTGTCTCCCTAATATGAACCAACTGTAGTGAACAAATTTTGAGAATTAAAGTTGAGAACACAGATTATCAGGAGATAGAAAGAGGGTAGAGTTTGGGCACTTGATGCTAAAGGAGTACAGAACATTCAGCAGGGTTAATTATAAAGATTAAGACAGAAATGAATGGCACAATACTCTCTGATGGTTGCATGATACCGTAAGTATATTGAACAAAGCTGAAGGTTGACTGTGGTTGAAAGAGGATGGGTAGGGGCATGTATGACACCAGAAAAAAAGAGAGGATAAAAACTAGGATTGTATAACATAGCAAAACCTACAGTGGACAATGATGTTGATTAAATATGCAAATATAAGAAAGTTTTTACTTGAGGGAGAACAATTTAAGGATGCCATTGTAAGATGCTTAAAAGGGGATGGTATATGGAAAAAATAGCAACTAGGGTCTATGGTTAACAGTAACATAGTAGTGATCTTTCATTAATTGTAGCAAAAGCAATATATCAAAGCTAGATGTTAATAATGAGGGGGATGTAATGAAGGGGTATGAGATTCTTGTTCCTCTTCCTTCTTTCTTTTCTTTTCTTTCTTCTTCTCTTTTTTGGAAGAAATGGAAGTGTTCTCATACAGATTGCACTGGTGAATGCCTACTTACGTGACTATAATTTAGGAAAAAATATGTGATTATGCTGTAGGGAAGTAGAGTGGTACAGCCCCTCTGGAGGGCAGTGTGGAGATTCCATAGAAGTCTAAATATTTATTGACACATGATCCTGCAACCACATTAGTAGACAAAGACTTGGAAGAACTGAAAGCAGGGATGTGAATAGCATTTTCACACTGGTATTTATGGTGGCATTTTTCACAATTTGCAATGGATGGAGGTAGCCTAAGAGCACACTGACTGATGAATGTAAGGACAAAATGTGGTGTATGCATACAACAGAGTAATGAGTTGCTACAGGAAGAAATGAAATAATGTGGCATGCAACTAGGAGAATGAACCTTGAGGACATTATGTTGAATGAAATAAATCAGAAGAAATGGACAAATAATCTCTGGTCTCACTAATATAAGCTAACTGTAATGAGAAAACTTTGAGATTTGAATTTGAGTACACAGACTATCAGGGGATAGAAAGTGGGCAAAAATTGGGCAATTGATTATTAAGGGGTACAGAATGTTCAAGTAAAGGCTCAGTGTAAAGGTTCCTAGATTGTAAGCTCTTATAGCAGTCATGTCTATTCCTGCGTTTTAACTATTATTTCTAAATTCTGAGGTGCTGTACTCTTTTTGTATATCCTGATAGTTCCCTGGAACACTGGGTATCTGTGGGACACCTGAGACTCAAAGTTAGTGTTCTGCAGCTCTGAAAGTCAGCAGTACTCCAATCTAAGTGGCTAAGAGATTTCAAAAAGAGTCAAGAGGTCATTCTGGAGGTTACTCTTATGCAAGCTTTAGCCAGATGTTTCCAATTACCACAGTATACTATGCCCTAAACAACAGTTTTCCTGAAAACCTAAGGAGTACCCTGGGCTCTATTTAAGTCTTTATAACAGTCTTAGTAAGTTTATTTTCTCAAAAACTTAGGGCTTCCAGATTGAGCCTAGACCAGATAAGTCCTGAAACCAAGAGATACCAGTCTCTCCAAGAACAACAACCAGGATCATTCTTCTACCCTGAAGGTCCCCTCCCCTTTCTGGCATGAAGAAGTTAAAATGGTCATTGCATAGATATCACTGAAGATTGAGAGACAGATCAGATGAGAGGAAGAAGGTGTAATGGAGAAGTCAGGATCTAAAAAATGACTGTGATTACTAACTCATTATATATATATATATATATATATATATATATATATATATATATATATATATATATATATATATATTTCTTTTTAGAGTCTAGTGTTTTTGACTAGCTATAAGGAAATATCTGAAGTTGACCTGATCTTTGGTAATGATTGTATAACTATATTGCAAAAATATTAGTTGCCAGTATTTGTATGGATTTACTTCTGGATATTCTGTTTTGTTCCACTGATTTTACATGTATATAAATATATATATTTTATATATATACACACACACATATATATAGTATTATATATATTTAGTATATTATACGTATATTATATATTTGATATGTATTAGTATATATTATATATATTACACTCTTAGTTTGCCTACTCTAATGTAAGAATTAAAATATTAAAATATTTTAAATATTTTTTAAAAAATATTACAATGTATATATATGTATATATGTACTACATATATATGCAGTATATATATATGCAATATATATATAAATATATACATACTACACTTTCTTAGTAACCTACTCTACTGTAAGTATTAAAATTGGGCAAATTGCAATGCTAGTGGTCAATAACAGGGAAAGGTAAGGGGTATAGGATATTTGAGGCTTTCCTTTCTCTTTTAATTTCATTTTCTGAAGTAATACAAGTGTTCTAAAAATTATCATGGTGATGAATACACAACTATGTGATGATATTGTGAACCATCAATTGTATGCTTTGGATGGATTGTATGGTGTGTGAAGATACCTCAATAAAAATGCATAAAATCTTAAAAAAAGAATAGCAAGTATTGTCTAGATAGAAAAACCAAAATGATAGTCATGTAAACTCCAGTATCCAACAAGTTCAAGAATATTTGTCATCACACCTTGGAGAAGATTAAGCAAGCACATTCCAGACTGAATCCTTGTCCCTGCTTTTCCTGTATATTCTGCATTTTATAAAGACCAATCTGAGTTTTAGCTTTAGCTCATCTTCCCTATTGTCATTTTGAGTAGCCACTGTATCTAAGATATTGCCACTGGTCTTTGTAATTTTTCAATTGCCCAGAATTCAGACATAAAAAGCATATTCAATTTAGTGTTCCTTTATCCCACATGCCACTGGTCTCCAAAGAACCTAACCTTCTGTTCTCTGGTTATAAGTAGTATAACTACTTGTGGCTTTCCTTTTGTGCTATATCTGTCCTTCAGATTATATACTTGTTTGGAGGCTTTAGTTCCTTAGAGTATTCGGCTATTATTCCATCCCTTTGGGGGCCTGGTACAAATATCTCCATGATCTTGCTGCATTCTGAGCTATTAGACTCCATAGCTGCTCAATTCCCTTCTGGAAATCTAAAATTATGATGCTTCAGCAGCTTCTCTAGAGGATCCTGGGCTAAAGGACACTATGGCCACCCTTTCCACTCTTTGATTACTGGACACCTGATCTTCAACCTTATTGATGATCTCTCATTGAGATCTAGGTGGTAAAATTCCTATCCCTAGGGTGGTCCAATTAAACTCTGTAACATCAGAAACACATGATATCCCACACTGAGCAAAACTCTCACTTTTACAACAGGAGACTATCCAGGTGAGAAATCTATAAGCAAAGAAGTAGCAGAGCACCTACTGGCTCATTATTCAAGAGCATAGAGGCTCTGCATGCACCATGGCCAATTTAATCACAGACAGGATTGGAATCAAGCCTAGAATTCACATTGTGATTAGTAATTATAGGGAACATCATCCTCTTCATCAGCCTTTTCTAAGAAGCAAGAAATATATTAAGTATCTTAGCACATAGGAAAAAAGCTAGAGAGAATGCACACTGAAGGCCAATGTCCTGACAGCTACCTTGTCTGTCAGGCTTGATGATGTTAGACAACGATGGTGGTGCCTCTCTCCAGACTGGTTCAATTTGAGTATGCCAGCTCTCTGCTAAGCAATCTTGAAAACAGAAGTAAAAGATGAGCTTCCAGGGTCATCCAGATTTCTCTCTCATCACACAGATGCTGATCTGAAGTCTATATAGTCACATTATTTTATAGATATTTTTCAACTTGTGTTTGGTATGAGCCTTTTTTTTTTTTTTTTACAAAAAAGTACTTAGGAAAGGGTTTTAAGTTTCTAGTAGATATGGACATTATGTTTTGTGACTTAATCATTAACTTCTAGTTTTATTCCATTTGATTTAGAGAATATTTGTGTGCATATGCTATTTTCTACTTTTTCAAAGCTTTCTTTGGTGCCTACTCTACTGCATTCATGGTGTAGTAGATTTTTATTACTTGTTTTTCATCTTAACGACTAGTTTTATCAGGAGAGACAAGCAGTTACCTTCTCCACTATTACTTGTTATGTAATTTCTGCATTGTTAGGGCACATAACATTTATATTCTATCACCCTCATACATTTGCTTTACTTTTATATTCAATCGTTAAATAAACTCAGTGTTTTTCATTTGTCCTTTCACCTTTCCTTTTCTTGTTTTAGATATTGTATGTGCATTTGGTCCTTCTTTAATAATCTTCATTGAATAAATTGGGTTTTCATAGGCCAGTTATCAGCAAGAAATTTATAGCAAGGTGGGGGAATGGATGGCAGTATAAAAGGAGCCAGTGTAGTGTTCCAGATTTACTGGCTTATCCAACTCAAAGACCACCTTCTATCCTGCTGCCAGAGAAACAAACTGCCTCTTGCAAACACGGTTTGTTGGTGTGATTTTGCATTAACTGCTTGTACTTCTTTGAAATGAGTTAAATCCAAGAAGACTTCTGAAGCCCACTAGTTCATCTAGTTCCTGCATTGCCATAAGATTTACAGCTACAACTTATGCTCTTCAAATGTAGTCCCCAACTTGAGGAACTCTGGATCTTATGACTGTGTCTTTGTAATTAATTATTATTATTTAGAATTTCTATATCCTAATTTATTCTTTTGCTTATGCAATCTTTCCTATATTAAGAGAAGTTAATTATGAATTAAAACCTACCATTTTAAGTATATATATATATTTATTTAATCTTTAATTTTATGGGATTTTTGCTATATGAATGTTGTTGCTATGTACACAACTCATAAATATTCTTAAATCTTATGTATTCATCCTGTATCATCTTTTAGCATTTTAAGTTTCTCTAATTTGTCTTTATTAATGCTCTTTTGGACTGAATTCCACCAGGTCCTATGTTAAAAATTGCCCCAACTTTCTTCCTTTGGCATTTACTTTTATTCATCTATGTAATTTTAAAACTTCTCAATTATTTTGATTTTGATATGACATTTATACATCACAGTTATGTTTTCCTTTGTGATGTAATATGACATTCTTTTGTAAATAAGTGAACTAAACCCATTTATATTTATGGCTATGGTAATCAAGAAATGTATGAATTGTATCCCTCACCTCCAGGAAATGCATCATGGTTTGTACTCTGAAAATTGCTTCCTTGTACCACTTGTAAAACCTCTTTCAGGGATGTGTCTATCTTCTTCTCTCACTTTGCTCCCACCCCATCTCAGATGCTTAGCTCTAGATGGCAGCCCCTCACACATATATGGATTAAAACTAGATCCTAGTTTTATTGACATGGAGTTTCTGTTTTGTTTCAACAAAGTTTTGTAACTATTTTGTTTTATTTTTTATTAAGCAATACATTCATATGGTGAAAAATTCAAAAGTTGTAAAAGTAAAAATTCCTACATATTGTCTCTCTGATATCCAAAGTTCCTTCCAAAGTGGGAAGTCATATCACTTTTTTGTGTGTAAACTTCCAGGTGTCTGAAACTTTATAAAACATACAGAGTGAACTGCATAATCTTAAATGCACAGTTTCATACATTTTGGCAAATGCATAAATCTGTGTAAACTATGCCACTATCATGATAAAGCATATTTCCTCATCCCAGAAGACATCCTCATTTCCCTTCCTAATCAAACCCTGCCCTCCCTCCAAAAACCAACTCCAGTTCTAGTTTCCATTATATAGATCAGTTCTGCCTGTATACTCATATAAATGGAAGAGTACAATATATACTCTTTTCCTTTTCTTTCAACAAATATGCTTTTGAGATTCATCCGTGTTGGTTCATATGTTATTAGCTTGCTCCATTTTATTGCTATGTAGTGTTACATTCTTCATATATACCACTATTTATCCACTCTCTTGAGATATATTTATATATACATATTTGCATTGTTAGTAGTTCTAGATTTTGTAATGAAGTTGGATAAAATATTGTTTCAAAACTTTTTGTGAACATATATTTTAATCTCTTTTGATGAATCTAGCAGTAGAATTTCTATATCATAGGTACATGTATATTTGACTTAATATGAATTTGACCAAGAGATTTCTAAAGTGGTTGCAATTTACTCTCCTATTGGAGGGTATGGAAGTTTCAGTTCTGCACATCCTGGTTTATATTTGGTGTTGATTTTAGCTCCTCAGGATAAAATTTTATATTACTATGGTTCAAATTTGCATTTCTCTGATGACTAATGATGTTGAAAAGTTTTTCAAGTGCTTTTTGACTACTTATATATCTGCATCATGGAGTATCTATACTGGTCCTCTATCAATTGTATTTCTTTATTGCTGAGTTGTCAATATATTTATATATTTGAAAACAAGCTCTATTCAAAACAATATTGTGGTAAGATATATATAACATAAAATTTGCCATTTTAACCATTTTGAACATAAAATTGTCCCTTCCCCCAATGGCTTCAGTGCATCCATTCCTTACCATTTTGTCCTAACTCCAAAGTTTCTCATGAGTGTTCAATTAGGTGGCAACATTCCTATAAGTAGGTACAAATTCCCCTGGTGTCTATTACTCCAGGCTTTTAACTTCCCCTACAAACCATTTGGTTTTTATACATTTGCATAAATAAATAAATAAATAAATAAATAAATAAATAAATACCTGACTTTTTTTTATCAGTTTTGATGGCACCCAGTATCTAGCCCAGGAAGCAAGTGCTTGCATGCCATCTCTCCATATAGATTTCAGGCAAGTTAGTTCAAAGGATGGGAGAAATGCTCTCTCCAGCTTTCTACATCCTAAATGGAAGTTGCAAATCCAATATATTTTTTGTTATTGATTTCCAATTTAATTTCACAGTGACTTGGAAATATATTTGGCCTGATTTCAGTTCTTTAAAATTGTTGAGACCTCTTTCTATGGACCAGCATATGGTCTATCTTGGTCAATACTCAATGTGCACTTGAAAATTTACATATATATGCAGAAAGAGTCATAATAGTGAAATCATACTATATTTATCCATTTGTGTCTGGCTTATTTCACTCAGCATTATATCCTCTAGCTTCATTCATGTTGTCATATGCTTCAGGACCTCACTTTGTCTTACTACTGCATAATATTCCATTGATGTGTTCACCATATTTGGTTATCCACTGGTTATTCTAGCAGTTTGCAAGTTGCTGGAATGGGATAAACCAGAA
Organism: Tamandua tetradactyla; assembly: GCF_023851605.1. NCBI lineage: Eukaryota > Metazoa > Chordata > Mammalia > Pilosa > Myrmecophagidae > Tamandua > Tamandua tetradactyla. The sequence goes on from NC_135337.1 coordinate 52,155,390, forward strand.
CAGGTATGGCTTTTAAAAGGGGTAATTTAATAAGTTGCAAATTTATAGTTCTAAGGAAGTGAATGTGTCTAAATTAAGGCACCAACAAGAGTTCACCATCCAAGAAAGACTGATGGGTCAGGAACACATCCATCAGCTGGGAAGTCATGTGACTGGCATCTACGGGTTCCCTGCTCCTGGGCTCCATTGCCTTCAGCCTCTGTTCCTGTGGGGGTCCCCACTTTGCTTCTCTGGGCCTGGCTTTCATCTCTTGGATTCCCTTGGCTATCTCTAGGTTCTGGCTTGCTTAACATCTCATGGTGATGTCTGTTGGGCTCCAAGTATCTCAAAACATCCATGTCTTCCTTCTCCAAGCATCAGTGTCTGTGTCAGCTCTGCTTTGAAGTTTCTATTGGCTCTGTCATTTCTGTCACTTCTGTTGTTTCTCACTCTCTCCAAAATGTTTCCTCTTTTAAAGTATAATAGAAAACTAAACAAGACACACCTTGAATAGGTGGAGTCACATCTCCATCTAATCAAAATGTCACACCCACAGTTGGGCATGCCACATCTCTGTAAATAAAATCTAACCAAGTTTCCAACCTACACTGCTGAATTAGGATCAAAAGAAATGGCTCAAACCAGTTGGTGAACACTTAGATTGTTCCCATCTTTTGGCAATTATGAATACTGCTGCTTGAACATCGGGGTACAAATGTCTGTTCATGTTACTGCTTTCAGCTTTTCTGTGTATATACTGAGTAGTGGTGTTGTCATCATAGCACAAATCAATATTAAGTTTTCTAAGGAATCACCAAACTGTTTTCCATAGTGGCTGTACCATTATACATTCTCACCAATAGTGTCTAAGTGTTCCAATTTCTCCACATTCTATCCAACATTTGTAGTTTCCTGTTTATTCAATGGTAACCATTCTTACAGGTATAAGATATATCTCATTGTAGTTTTGATTAGTTTTTCTCTTAGAGCTAATGAAGATAACATCTCTTCATATGCTTTTTAGCCATTTGTATTTGCTCTTCCAAAAAAGGTCTATTCATATTTTTTGCCCATTTTATAATTGGATTATTTGTTCTTATGTTGTTGAGTTTTATAATTTCTTTATACACACAGGATATCAAAACTTTATCCAATATATGGTTACCAAATATTTTCTCCCATTGAGTTGGCATCCTCTACACCTTTTTGACAAACTCCTTTGAGGCGCAGAGGCTTTTGATTCTGAGGAGATCCCATTTTTTAATTTTTTCTTTTGTTTCTTATACTTTGGATGATGTAAAGTTCAAGAAGCTACTTCCTATCACTAGGTCTTAAAGATGTTTCCTTCTAGGACTTATAGGGTACTGGCTCTTATATTTAGGTTTTGATCAATTTTGAGTTCATTTTATATAGGGGGTAAGATAGGGGCCCTTTATCATTCTTTCATCTATTGATATCCAGTTCTCCAATGCCTGTTTATTGAAAAGATTATTCTCTTCCAATTTAGTGGATTTGGGACCATGGCAAAGATTAATTGACCATAGATTTGATAGTCAATCTCTGCATTCGCAATTCTGTTCCATTGCACAATGCTTCTGCCTTTGTGCCAGTATCATGCTCTTTTGACTGCTGTCACTTTAGTGTATGTCTTAAAGTTAGGAAGTGTTAGCCCTCATTTTGCTCTTTTTAAAGATAACTTTAGCTATTTGAGTTTCCTTTCCCTTCTAAATTAATTTGTTAACCAGTTTTTCCAAGTCTGTGAAGTAGGTTGTTGGAATATTAAGTAGTACTGCATTGAATCTGTAGGTCAGTTTGGGTAGAGTTGACATCTTAACTGCATTTAACCGTCCTACAATGACTTGGAATATCTTCCCATCTATGAAGATCTTCTTTGATTTCCCTCAATAATGTTTTGTAGTTTTCTGTGTACATGCCTGGTTAAGTTACTCTCAAATCCTTGATTCTTTTAGTGGCTATTTTGTATGGAATTTTCTCTTTAATTGTCTTCTCAGTGAGGTCATTAGCTATGTATAGAAACACTACTCATTTTTGTACATTAATCTTGTATCCCACCACTTTGTTGAATTTGTTTATTAATTCAAGAAACTTTGTTGTAGATTTCTTAGGACTTTCCAAGTCTAAGATCATGTCATCTGGAAATAATGAAAGTTTTACTTCTCTTTTAACAATTTGGATGTCTTTTATTCCATTCCCCTGTCTTTTCATTCTAGCTAGAACTTCTAGTACAATGTTGAATAATAATGGTGACAATGGGCAATCCTGTCTCACTCTTGATCTTAGAGAGAATGGTTTCAATCTCTCACCATTGAGAATGGTGCTGGCTATAGCTTTTTCATATATGCCCTTTATGATATTAAGGAAGTTTCCTTCAATTCCTAACTTTTGAAGTGTTTTTTTGTTCAGAAAAGGATGTTGAATTTCATCGAATGCTTTTTCAGCATCAATCAAGATGATCATGTGATTTTTTTCCCCTTCAAACTGTTATTGTGCTATATTACGTTAATTAATTTTATTATGTTGAACTATTCTTGCATTCCTGTATAAGTTCCACTTTGTCATGTCATTTAATTTTTTTGATATATTCTTGGATTCAATTTGCTAAAATTTTTTGCATCTAAATTCATTAGGGAGATTAGTCTATAATTTTCCTTTTTTATAGCATCTTCATCTGGTTTTGACATTAGAGTGATGTTAGTTACATAAAATCAGTTGGGTAGTGTTCTTATTTCTTTAACTTTTTGGAAGAAATTGAGCAAAATTGTTGTTAATTCTTTATGGAATTTTTGATAAAATTCCTCTGTGGATCTGTCCAGCCCTGGGTATTTCTTTGTAGGAATGTTTTTGAGAACTAAGTGAATCTCTTTATTTGTAATTGGTTTGTTCATATCTTCTATTTCTTTTTTTGTTAGTGTCAGTAGTTCATAGGTTTCTACAAATTTGTCCATTTCATCTAAGTTGTCTAGTGTATTGGCATGTAGTTGTTCATAATATCTGTGTATGATTTTTAAAATTTCTTCAGGATCCATGGTAAGAAACCCCCTCTTATTTGTGATTTTGTTTATTTGCACCCTCTTTTTTTTTTTAACTTAGTCTAGCTCAGGGTTCATCATTTGTATTGCTTTTCTCAAAGAGACGTCTTTTGATTTTGTTGACCCTTCCTATTGATTTTTGTTCCCAACTTCATTTATTTCTGCTTTAATTTTAGTTAATTCTCTTCTTCTATTTACTTTGGGATTAGTTTGCTGTTCTTTCTCTAGTTCTTCCAGGTGAGTAGTTAGGTAATCAATTTTTGCTCATTCTTCCTTTTAATATAGGCATTTAAGGCAATAAATTTTCCTTTCAGCACTGCCTTTGCCACATCCCACAATTTCTGATATGTTATATTTTCATTTTTCTCCAGGTACTTAGTAATATCCCTAATAGCTTATTCTTTGACCCACTGATTATTTAAGAGTATATTGTTTAATTCCATATATTTGTGAAAATTTTGTGTTTTTGGTGATTGTTAATTTCCAGCCTGATCCCAGCATGATCAGAGAAAGTGCTTTGAATACTTTCAATCTAATTAAATTTATGAAGACCTGTTTTTTGCACCAGTATATTATCTATCCTGGAGAATATTCCATAAGCACTAGGGAAGAATGGTTATCCTGATATTTTGGCATATAACAGTCTATATATATATGTCAGTTGCATCTAATTAATTTATCACATTATTTAAATTATCTCTATCCTTATTGATCTTCTGTTTGTTCTATCCATAGAGGAGAGTTGTGTATTGAAGTCTCCCACTATTATTGTTGAAACATCAATTGCTCCTTCAGTTTTGCCAATGTTTGCCTCATGTACTTTGGAATGCCTTAATTGAGAACATAAAGATTTATGATTGTCATTTCTTCTTGATGAATTGCCTCTATTATTAATATATAGTGTCCTTCCTTGTCTCTTATGACATCTTAACATTTAAAGTATCTTATCTAATATTAGCATGGTTATTCCTGCTTTCCTTTGTTTACAACTTGCATAGAACATCTTTTTCTATCCTTTCACTTTCAATTTGTTTCTATCCTTGGTTCTTAGATGAGTCTCTTATAAGCAGCATATAGATCAATCATATTTTAAAATCCGTTTTGCCATCTGTGTCCTTTAATTGGTGAGTTTAGTCCAATAACATTCAGGGTGATTACTCTAAGGGTAGTTCTTGAATCTAGAACTTTAGCTTATCCTTTAGTTTTGGTTTATCATATCTTTATTTTCTTTTCCCTCTCTGTTTTTTTATCCTTTAAGTTTTCCTTACCAATACTCTTCAATTCTGTACTTTCCTCTAAACTTCTCTCTCCTGTCTTTTTCTTTCAGCTAATGGAGCTTTGTTTAGGATTTCTTGTAGGGTAGGTCTCTTGTTGGCAAATTCTCTCAGCCTTGCTTTGTCTGTGAAGCTTTTGATCTCTTCCACAATTTTGGAGGACAATTTGGGATAAAGAATTATTGGCTGGAAATTATTTTTGTTCAGAATCTTAAATATATCATAACACTAGCTTCTTGCTGCATAATGTCAGTTGAGTAGCCTGAACTCATGTAGTGAGCCCTTGTATATAGTGAATCTCTTCTCTTGCTGCTTTCATGAGTTTTTGCTTCTCTTCAAGATTTGACATTCTCATTTTTATGTAAGTTGGAGTAACTGTGTTGGAATTCATTTTATTTGGAATTTGGTGGGCTTGTTTTATTTGCATATTTATGTCTTTTATAAGGGTTGAGTATTTTCCCCCTATAATCTCTTCAACTAGCCTTACTATACATTTATTTTTCTCTTCTCCTTCTGAAATATTAATAATTCTTATATTTGTGCACTTTGTGTTGTCTGTCATCTCCATGAGATCTAGTTCCATTTTTTCCCATCTTTCTTGTCACTTGTTCTTTTTTGTGTTCAGGTTCAATTGTGCTATGTTCTAATTCACTTATTCTTTTCTCTGCCTCTTTAAATCTCTTGTTGTGTGCTCTAGCATACTTTTAATTTAACCTACAGTATCTTTCATCTTTGTGAGATCTGTTATTTTTCTATTGTTTCAAATTCTTCTGTATGTTCTTTCAGTGTTTTCTTGATATCCTTTATGAGATTATGAATATCCTTGATTAATTGTTCCAAATTCTGTGTCCACTCCAGTGATTTAATTTCCTAATTTGGCTGAGCCATATCTGCCTGAAACTTCACATGCTTTGTGATCATCTGTTGCAAATGGGACATATGATTGTCTTGATAAGGTTATTTTGCAAGTTGATTTCTTTTAAGTTTTTGTATCTATGTGGGTTTTCATCGAAAGTCATCTTTTGTATTTAGTTTGTGAGTCCTTCCCTGTCAAACCAAATCCCAGATATCATGGGTGAATTGCAATTCTACTTGAGACTCTATTGAAAGCTAAACAGATAGGCAATTTGCCATACTGCACTTTCTGCTTCTTCCCAGTAGATAGCACTATTGAGCAATCTCTTCTTCTCAGGCCCATTTCTCTCTGAATGCAGGTGCCAGCTGAGCTGAATAGAGACCAGATACAATTAGGGCCTCTGTTCTTGTTATGCGTTGAGCCATGCCCACCCTGGGAGATGGGCAGCACAGAACCTGCTTGTATGCCTAATAGCTGATGGCCCCCAGACTCCCACTTGGGATTACTTTGGGCTGTGGGGCTGGTACTTCAACTTCCTCTGCCCACAGCCAATCTGGAAATATCTGGAAGCTGGTCATGGCATTCAGTTGGCCTGGCTTGCTTGATCTCAACTCTCTATCCATGAATGCCTAAGGTCTCCAGACCTCTTTGGGGGAAGGGTAGAGGTATCAGGACCTGAAAAATCTATTTTGCATCTCTGGAGTAGGGAGCAGGCACTGTACCCTGGCAAAATGGTTTATGTGCACAGGGAAACCAAGTCTGCTGGCTTCCAAGTTCCATGAGGGAATTCTATCAGCAGAGCTTCGAGGGAAGATCTTCCAACTCAGCTATGGGGATAGGTTGGAATCATGACTAAGCACACCCACTCCATTTTCTCATTCCAGTTTCTCTGTTTTTTCATTCAAGACCTCACTTTGTAGGATAGAAGACCTTTTCTTAGTCACTCACATGTTGGAACCACTGTCCCAGTCATTTCTCATTTACTGTGTCTCATTGTTGCATGAAGCTAGGATGAACTCACCCTTTCCTATTCTGCCATCTTCCCTGAAACCACACCTATTTCCTTTCTATTTCCACCCCTTCTTAATCCCTGGAAATCACTAATTTGTTTCTCATTTTTATAATTTTGTTATTTCAAGAAAGTTATTTACATGAAATTTGTACAATATATAACTTTTTGGGATTAAATTTTTATTTTTCATTCAGCCAGATCTTGCAGAGCATACTTCTCTGGAGATTTACCTAGTATATTGCTTGTATCAATAGTTCGCCCTTTTTATTCCTGAGTAGTAGTCCATTATATTGATATATCAAGGTTTTACCCTTTGGAGCATCTCTGGATTGTTTTTTCTACTGGGCTACTACAAATAAAGATGTTATAAATATTCATGTGCAGGATTTTCTATGGATGTATTTTCGTTTCTTTGAAATAATTGCCCAGATGATCATAGAGTGGTTGGAATGTATAGTTTTAAAAAATATTTCCAAATTGCATTCCAGATTGGCTGTGCCATTTTACATTTTCACCAGCATTGTATGAGTGATCCAGTTTCTCTGTATCCTCTAGTGTTTGGTGTTGCCACTATTTCTTATTTGTTATTTTTATAGGGGTGTAGTGAGGTCACATCATAGTTTTAACTTACATTTCCTTAATGGTTAATGATGTTGAATATTTTTTCATGTGTTATTAGCCATCTGCATATCCTTCTTGGTGAAATGTCTCCTCATCACAACTTTTGCTTATTTTCAAATTGGATATATATTTTTTCCTTATAGTTTAGTTTTCAGAATTCTTTATGTATACTAGATACAAGTTCTTTGTTAGATGTGTGGTTTGCAAATATTTATTCCACTGTTGTTTCTTTTTCACACTCCTGACAGGTTTGTTCTCAGAGAAAGCTATTTTTATTTTGAATGCATGCAATTTCTTTTTTGGAAAAAATTTTGAAAGAGATCATACATTTCTTTTCGAGATGGAGAACACTTTTCCTAGACCTAGATACCAAAGATTTTCTCTTACTTTTGTCCAAAAGTTTTGCGTTTTTACATTTTATTTTAAGTCCATGATCCATTTTGAGTTAATGTTTTATAAGATTTGAGACTTATATTGAGGTCCATTAGTCTGTTTACAGATGTCCAATTGCCCCAGCACCATTTCATAAAATGACTGTTTCCTCCATCAAACTGATTTTGCATTTTTGTCAAAAATTAGTTGAAGAAGTGCATGGGTAGTTCAGTAGTTAGAATGCCCATCTTTCATGTGGGAGACCCAGGTTTGATTCCCAGACCTCGCATCCCCCCAGAAAAATCAGTTGAATATATTTGCATGGGTTTAATTATGGGTTATCTGTTCTGTTCCATTGCTCTATGTCTTTATCTCTCTATAAATACCACACATCTTTGATTACTGTATCTATAAAATAAATCGACTGATTCTTTCCACTTTCTTAATTTTTTGAAATTTCTCTGGCTTTCTACTTACTTTGCTTTTGTGTATAAATGTTAGAACAATTGTGCCTATACCTTCAAAAACAGGAGACTATGATAGGAGTTAAGTCTGTAAATGAAGATGGGGATACTTGATGTGTTTAACATACCGAATCTTCAAATTCATGAATATAGTGTGTTTCTCCATTTATTTAGATCTTTTCTGATTTGAAAATTGTGTAGTTTTCAGAATATAGATCCTTAACATTTTTGTTGATTTATACTTAATTTCATTTTTGAGTGATTGTATACGGTATTACATTTTTAGTTTTAACATCATGTGTCCATTGTTTGCATGTAGAAATTCAGTTGATTTTCTTCATTTATCTTTTATCCTGTGACCTTGCTGAACTCACATCTTAGTTCTAGACTTGCTCTTGTTGTTGTCATAGTTTTTTTCAGATTTTCTGAATTGACTAACTTGACTTCAACAAATAAGGACAGTTTTATTTCTTCCTTTCTGATAGGTTCATTTTATTTCCTTTTCCTGCCTTATTGCACTGGCTAGAACTTCTAGCACTATGATGAATACAAGTGGTGATAGAGACATCCTTGCCTTGTTTCAAATATCAAGAAGAAACCGTTTTTCACCTTTAAGTATGATGTTAGTTGTAGAGTTTTCTTTTTGTAGAGCAGTTGAAGAAGTTGAAGTCTCCCTCTATTTGTATTCTCCTGAGGTTTTTTTTTTTTTTTTTTATCATGTGGATGTTTAATTTTTGTGAAATGCTTTTCTTAAATTGATGATATAGTGCTTTGATTATTCTTTTAATTTGTTGATTATGGCATATTGCATTGATTGATGTTTGGATATTGAGTTAAGTTATGACTCTGGAACAGACCCTACAAATTGCCTACTTAATACTGGGTGATATTTATAGTTTTTTTTTTTTTTTTTGAGGATGTGTTCCATTTCCTCTAAGTTTCAGATTTATGAGTGTAGAATTTTTTCATAATATTTCCTTCTTATTATTCTGTTAATATCTGAAGAGTCTGTAGAGATAAGTTCTTATTTCATTCCTGATATTGTTAATTTTTCCCCTTCTTTTCTCTGTCAGTTTTGTTACAAGCATGTCAATTTTATTGGCTTTTCACAAATCAGCTCTTTGTTTTATTGATGTTTCTCTATTGTTTTCTGTCTTAAAATCCATTTATGACTGACTTCTCTTATTTTTATTTTCTCATTCAGTTCAATTTATGTGTATTTTAGTCTTTTCTTTAAGCCTCTTGAGGTGGGAGTTTAAATTACTGATTTGAGATTTTTCCTCTTTTCTAATGAATATAATTTGTGCTACTCTTATTTCATCTGTGTCTCATGAATTTTGATATGTTCTGTTGTTATTTTAACTTAATTCAATGCTTTTTTTTCAAAGTATTCTTTAATACTTTCTCTTTTATTCTAGATTATTTAGAAATGTGTGGTTTACTCTTTATGCATTTGGAAAGGTTCCTGTTACCTTTTTCTTATTGATTTTTACTTTAAATTAATTGTGGTTGAAGAAAATATTCTATATTATTTTATATATTAAACAATATATAAAATTATTTTAAATTTAATGACCTGGAATATGATCTATCTTGTATATTTTAAGTGGACTCTTGGAAGAATGTGTATTCTGCTATTGTTTCAAGGGTTGTTTTAAAAAATGTTCATCAGAATCTTACTGATTGATTATTTCACTGAAGTTCTTCTATCTCCTTGTTGATTTTCTGTTGACTTGTTCTGTCAATTATTGAGGGAGGTTTTTTAAAGTTTCAGCTATAATTTTGAACTTGCCTATTTTGTTCTCAGTTCTATTATTTTTGAGTCACAGGTTTTGCCAGTGTGTGGTTTCTTAGAAACATTTTAAGATTGCTATGCTATATTGATGGATTGACTATTTTATCATTGTATAATAATGCTAAGTCAAGAGAAAGTCCATGTTCCCCACTCTCAGCCTTCATTAAGCCCTGACAGAGAGAGAGTGTGTGTGTATGTGGTGGAGCTGGTGGTGTGGTTCTTCTAGTTACTGCTGGATGGGGATTGGAAATATCACTCTCCAAACAGTATCCACTGATAGCAAAATGGGAATGGCGTCATACTGCTGAACAATGCTGTAACTACTGAATATCAGCATCCAGTAGGCCTCCTTGACAGCACCTTGAAAATATTGGAGGCATCTGTTTATTGAGGGGGGTGGGCAGTGAAAGTTAACTTTCCTCATGTGTTCTCCACTGACCTTCAGGGAAAGGATTTGTTACTGACTTGTTGGGTAAAATTTCTGTCTCCTACTTAGACTTCTCTGACACCACCTCAACAATGATGTAAGTCACCTCTCTAAGGCCTCATGAGAGCAGAAGTGCAAGCCTCTCTCTTAGCCTTTGCTTCTATGGGTGTGTTGGAGCTATAGTTTTTTTTTATGTGGTATTTGTTTAGAGTAGAGTGATTATTATTTAAAACTTCTCTTTCTTTCTAAGCTGCCCCTTTACTAGCCCTTTGGTAAGAAAGAAGAGATTTTTGTTGGCGCTTTTCTCTTCTTTTCCAGTTGGCCTTTGTAAATTGCCAACTTTAAGAGTGCCTTGTCTGGTATTCATGAGGGAAAAAGAAAACACAGACAACTCACCATCTGGTCACTATTCAGGTCCAGGATTCCTAGACTGTCTCATTATACTCTCCACCATTCAGAGAAACTTCATGTTTGTTTTATAAATAATACTCAGACTTTTTCATTGTGCTTAGAAGGAGGCATAGGGAACAGTATATCTACTCCATCTTCCTTGAAGAGGAAGTGTTAATAATCTTTTAAACAAACTAAGAAATGAGGGAAAATAAGTCTACATTTACATGAGAACTTCTATATGAGGTCTGGGTTTCTGGTTTTCAATCTGGTATCATTTCCCTGAGGCCTTCATTATATATTTCTTGTGCCATTTTGATAGTGATATATTCTCTCACATTTTGTTTATCTGAAATGCCTTTATTTTGCCTTAATATTTGAAGAGAATTTTTACTGGGTAAAGAAAATATTAACAATTTATTTTAGCTATCTAAACATCTCCTTTCATTTTGTTACAGCTGTGGTGTTTGTAACCAGATGTTTATGATCACTTTTATCATATTTCCCCTATATGTGTCCTTTTTCTTTTTTTTTTTTTAATTTTTCCCTCTATATTTGGTTTCCAGCAACTTTACTTTGTTATGTTTAAGTGTAGTTTTCTTTGTGTTGATCCTGCTTTGAGTTCATTCATATTTTTTTGTTATGTGAATTTATGGCTTTTATCAAATTTCTAAAGTTTAGAGGCATTATTTGTTAAGATATTTGTTTTGCTGTAATTTGTTTCTCTCCTATCTTTTGAGGACTCCAATTTATATCATTCTTAGGACATTTGCTATTATCCCTCATATTAATGAGCTTCTATTCACTTTATTTTATCAGCTCTTCTCTCTCTGCTTTTGTTTGGATATTTTCTTTTTTGTTGTTATTTAACTTATCTTTTGTTCTGTAGTATTTGCTCTGCTATAAGCCCATACAGCAATTTTGTTTTATTTCAGATATTGTGCTTTTCAGAAGTAAAATATCTATTTTGGTTCTTTTTTTGTTAATCTTTTTTATCTCTCTGCTAGGATTCCCAATCTGTTTACTCATTCTGTTTATTTTTTCATGTATATATATAATGCATTTTAATGACTTTGTTAGATAATTACAACAGTGTGTGCTATTTTTAGGTATGCTTCATGGATTATGCCCAAGACTATGAGTGCTATGGATAGAATTGAGGAATATTATTCAAAACTACTAAAATTAGGATGAAGACCTGGACTCTGGTCAACATGTGACCATAGTATGTTGAGGTAGATGCCAAGAAATACCGAGGCAATAGGTATGCATTTAAGGAGACTGGAAATGACTTGGGAGGATTAAATTAACCCAATTTAACCATTAATCTTTCACGATTTATTTTTCATCTCTCTGTACTTATACCTCCATGCTCAGCATATTCATGTCAAGGTGAGTAGACCATGAAGTGGGCTTTGGTGAGGTTATCTGTCCTGGGACCCCAGTGTCGGGGCCAAAGGAATTGGAGAAAGTTTAAGTAAGTGATAGTGAAAACTAATTCTCTTTGATTTCCCAACACCCCCCACCCACCCACTGACCTGAAGCCAGATGTCAGGGGTTAAGTTCAAGTCCAAAGAGGAGTACCTGGACAGGAAGCTGAATTTGACCTTTGGAGGCAGTTTAGATGCCATTAAAAGGGTCCAGACTGAAGCAGAACTGGTCATAGAAAACCAAGTAAGCTATGGTGAGGGCCAAACTAGAAGCAGCACAGAAGAAATGGGGAAGGTAAGACTGATTTAGAGGGTAAATTAAAACTACTTGATGGGTAATTGAATTAACTAAGTTTGAACTGCTCAATGGTGCCATTTGTTAATGTAAAGATGTATAAGGCGAGTCAAATTTTGGTTGTAATGCAATGCATACCATTTAGAACTTGTTGAGTTTAACATGATTGTGAGACATTGAAGTGAAAATTTGAGGAGCATAACATTGAAGAGAATGACTTGATTTTAGTAATAAAGACTTGAATATTATTAGAATGTATGTTTTACTGAAAGCTGCAGACTTTGAGAACAAGAAGAAATGCTAAAGGACATTAATTTCAAGTCAGGCAGAAGAAGATAACATGACATAGGGCACAGTAATGAAGTGAGGTAAAAGTTGTAAGAATAAGAAAATGGTCAACAATGTCAATACCACAGTGGAGTCAAGGATGGTAAAAACTTAAAAGTGTCCATTATAACTTTCAGTTAGTGAGTCACTTGTAAAACCAGCCAGCACAGTTTCAGTGAGGCTTGGGGTTGGGGTAGAGAAGCAGCCAGAGTATAATGGGTTGAAAAGTTAAATGAATGCTTAAAAGGAGTCTTTTAGACTCCTCTCTCACCTTGATTTATTATTGATTGGATAATTATATAATGCTTATTTACTGATTTTTTTTTAAAGAAAAAAGGCTTGAGAGTGTTCACATTGTCAAGAATCAGTCGAAATAATTTAAGGGAATCAGAAACACAGGTCTCTAAACAAGTGTATTCACAGCTCAGAACAAGAAGATTAATACTTCTTTCACTGAAATAGGAGGAAAAAGCTAAAGGAGGGTGTCTTTAATGAAGATATGTATTTGTAAGTGGCAGGAAAATAGGTTGATGGGAATCCACAGGTTGTCTATTTTCTCTGAAGTGAAAGACAAAAGCATCTGCTAAAAGTGAAAGTGAGATGTGAGTGTCTTGATGGAACTGGAGTAAGTTTGGAAAAGCATTGGCTGGAATTGCAAAAGGAAGTGGAACAGAGGCATATAACAGGATTGATGACTAAATCAAGGTTCCAGCTGAGCTGGGGGACTGCAAACTTAGAGCAGCATTCACCCAGTTGTCGATCTGTATATTTATTAATTTTTCCCAAGCAATGCTATTTATGCTTGGAAGATAAGGGGAGATAGCAGAAGGTAGTTGGGATGATAAAGGGTTTCAATTTTTGTAGGCAAAAATCACATCCACAAAATAAAATGTGAAAAAATAATTTATGGAAATTATTAATGTCAAATTCTATAGAATCATCAGGGCACATGACAGTTTGCAACATCCCTTCCACTAAGTCAAGATGATAGCATTTTTCTTAACTTCTGTCTTCCAATAACAACATCAGAAAAACTTTTTATATGTTTTTTTAATTGCTATTCTCACATGAGAGTGGTTACTTTCATTTAGACATTTCACTCTGAAAATAGGAGGGATAAAAATCATGCATATTTGTTAATAAATATACCCTCGCTATGGATCTTATAACTTAAAGTTTTCCTTCCCTTTAATTGGTAAGTGGCATTTATTTTTATTTTCTTACTGTATTCATCTCAGATGAGCATGCTCACATGACTTAGAAAGGGTAGGATTTCTGTTGGAAGTTCTACAGGCCGTATGGAAAACGTCACAGCTTGACAAATGTTTCCTGTTGTAATCTTTACAACAGCTATTAAAGGTATTTATTACTTTGCTGATGAATAAGTAATCCCACTTTCCTAAAACTGCACGTTTTGAAAGTGATAATGGCAATAATCACACCCAATCTCTGGCTCTGAAGCCAGTGCTCTTCAAATGTAGCCTAGCAAGGGCCTTTCATTTTGCATTATTATGTGCTATCTTTTAATATTAAAAAAATGCTTTGGAAAAATCCTACCCCATGCTTCACTCCAAGAATCTTTACAATATTTGATTTCTACTTTGTGCACTTCAGCCTTTGCCCTTAACTCCCAATTTCCAGCAGCAGGAATTGAGGCAACACCATTGAAACCTATGACTGTTAAAGGTGAAACACACGCACACACACACACACACACACACAGAGACACTAGAATAAAAGGGCTAAATTTTCACAATCATAAGAAAACTAGGATGTCTGAAAATTTATGGCCCTTTTTACCTTCAGAATCAATACTTTGAATTTCAAAGATTGACATTATTGAAAACAATTTTGGCATGTCACTTTTATTCTTTCTGGGTAAGATGTAATTTCTGAAAGAGTCATTCTTTTGGTACCACATCTGAGAGTATTGCAAATGATTTAGCTGAACAAAACTCTAAGGAGATGGTAAAATCAACTAAAATATCAAATAACAGTTCACGTTCTTCAATATGGCATTATATTTACTGAGGTATTTCCATATGCCAAATAACAAGCTCAACATTCGATATTCTCTTCTCCTGCAATACTCACCACAACCTAATGAAGTAGTGCTGTTGTCATAGACTTAATTTTACAAAGCTACAGTTGAGGTAAAAGGTAGATTAATTTTCCATAAACCTAGCAATACAATGAAGCTGAAACTTACATTCAGGTTTACCTGATGTAAAACTCCAGATACTTCACTCATTCTGAATGCCGTCTCTCAGAAAGGAATTCTTTAAGATTTGAGGGGTTGACCACACTATGAGGTAAGTTCAGTTTTGAAGGTAACTGCTGTGGAGAATATGATGTACTCTTTTTTTTTTTTTTTACATGGGCATGCACCGGGAATCGAACCCGGGTCCTCTGGCATGGCAGGCAAGCATCCTTGCCTGCTGAGCCACCGTGTGGCCCGCCCATAAGATGCTTTCTTGTATGTAAATATTTTGATGGATTTCTTAAAATATAATCTGGATCCTTTAAAAATATATTCATTTCTTAAATCTTTGAAACCTATAATAAGGCTTACTATTTCAAATATAATAAATAAAAAACTAAGGAGATTAATTGAATTTGATGGGTTTGGGGGAAACCGGGAAAGTATTTCTCTTCTTGTTCATTAGGCTATTAGCTGTAGATAGTTTTATAACTGCACTACAATGGGAAAAATCTTTTTAAGAAATAATTGTCATTATTGAAGACTTAGTCTATTTATAAAGATGAATCTAATTTATAAAACCGAATCTAGGGCAGGCCACAGTGGCTCAGAAGGCAGAATTCTCACCTGCCATGCCAGAGACCTGGGTTTGATCCCCAGTGCCTGCCCATACAAAAAAAAAGAAGAATCTAAAAGATAAATTAGAATATATATCAGAAGGGAGACTGTGCTTTCATGAAAAAGGTAAAAAGATAGATAGAAAATATTTAGAAAATATCTGTATTTTAAATGACATATGTGGTAAGTTCCACTCTTAAAAAGGTATCTGCTGGCAAGAATGCTTGCCTGCCATGCCAAAGGACCCGGGTTCGATTCCCGGTGCCTGCCCATAAAACAAACAAACAAACAAAGAAGATATAGATATTTTCTAGCCTTGATTCTCTATTAAATTTTGCAAATAGGCATTAAGTAACACTGTAAACGGGAATTACATTTTAAAAATAAGCACCAGTAACATACATTCTACATAAATTTATTTTGTATTTTAAATTATACTTTTTTGCCACATAAACATTTAAATGTTTCCTTTACCACGTAAATAAAAATAGATAAAATTTAACCACTACACAGAAATATTATCAAACTTCACCTCATTGTACAATGGAAAAGCACTTAGAAAAAGCACTTGGAAGAAACAGCACACATTATTTTTGTGTCTTTTAAAATATTTTTTCTCAAATCTAGAACATTTAAACATTGTCAGAGCAATTTCCTGAGTTTCAAAGCTTCCAATTTCCAGCTCAGAGATAACCAATCTTCATGTTATATGATGACAAATTTTATTATTATTCTCCTTAAAATTGAGCAATTGATTCTTATGATCCAAATGATGAACCCGTTATTACAAGTGGTTGAATTAACCGTGAGACTTGTTGTTAAAGTACAATATTGCAGCTATCAGTTGGAGAATATATTATAGAATTTTCAGACAGTATATCAAAAACAAAATGTTTTATTTGTATTCTAAAGAAAATGTAATTTTGCTGTTAATTCTGTACTTTTTTATTGAAAATTTTTTATAACCTTGCCTTTAAAATTTCCTATAAAAGCATTTGGAAATTATATAGTTTAATAAAATACTTTAGCCACAAAAAAAAAAAAAAAAAAAAAAAAAAGGTATCTGCTATATAAAAACATCCAAATACAGACAACTATTTTTCCTTGATATGTAGGTTAGGGAAAACAGTAAAATTTGGGTCAAAAAGCCACTTAGATAAGTATAGTTAATTGATGCAGTCATCAAGATAAATAATTTTAGCATCATTGTCATGATATTAAAAAAGCTAGTAAGAATGGTGGCTCTGCGACAGAATTCCAACCTGGGTTACCGGAGACCTGGGTTCGATTTCTGGTGCCTGCTCATGCAAAAGGAAAACCTATTTTAAAAAGGTAGTAACAGGGCAGGCCACGGTGGCTCAGCAATCTGTGTTCTCGCCTGCTAGTTTGGTTCCCAGTGTCTGCCCATGCAAGAAAAAAAGAAAAAACTAGTAGCAGTCATATGTTTGTTTATTTTGGGATAATGTAGCAAAACAATATGATGTAAAAGGATGGTCAAAAGGACTCTTTTAGAATTCTCTTCTGATTGGAGAATTATTAATTAGACACTGTCCATCTTATCTAAAATCTACTTTTATGATAGTTCTAAGCATAAGCAGCTTTTGCAAATTATTCTTACTCTAATAAGAATAATTAAATTAATGTTATTTATTGATGTTACTCTAATAGTGACTGAAAATGTACTGGGTTGCTATGCAGAAAAAGAGGCTTTGGAAATAAGCATTTTTAGATGGTTCTGGGTGAGGACAATTTTGAATAAAATAATAAGGTACTAAATGATCCTCTAAGAGAAGCAAGTGAGAAGGCAACTTAGTGTCAAACTCAGGTTCTGTTTGCATGTGCAATTATCTGGATTAGACATCCCGTTGTAACTGGATTTGGGATGGAAAACTGACTGCTTGTATAAAATATAGGCATATTATGGTGATTTAGTTTTGTTTTTTTTCTGAATAAATGTTGTCTACTTTAGCTAATATGGGGTCATTTCTGCTGTCTGAGGCATATAATACTAGTGCCTATAATTAAACAAAGAATGAAATTATAAGGCAACAATTTCTTAAACATTTATAACTTATTTAAACAAAAATAGCATATCTGTCTACTGTGGAGCTGTAGCTTGTATCTACATTTTGAACCTTGAGCAGTCATCATTAGATAGTGGTATCTGAAATATTTTGAAAATGAGAGAAAAAAAACCCTTCATATTTTATTTTTTTAAATTCCTTTTTCTAATGAGTTGGGAATGTCTGCAGTGCTCACTGCTGATGTAAACCTGATCGAATTCTCAACTCATTTAGCTCCTATCTCAACAGGCAAACAGTGTCTAGTGGTAGTGATGATTAAAAAGAAACAACAGAGACAGGGCATGGAAACGCACCATTCTCATATGGGAAATTTGCTGATGTTGGGCTCTCCTGTCATATCAGAGAACATAGTGCTTTTAATTATATGATGTTTTTTGTTGTTGAGTGATAGCCTTATTAGCGATGCAGCAAAGACGAGGGAGGGGTGAACAAATCTTTTCATCACGTCACCAGCTCATCAACTATAGGAGAAACTATCCTGACAATGACTAGCATGAACAATGCCTCTCAAGCTGTTAGGTGTTATTTATAAGGAAATAGGATAAGACAATTATTTTATGCATATTGATAGGAAGCAGGACACTAAAGGAGGAGGATCATCAGTAAAGGTGCATTTATTTTATGAATTTCTGATTCCTAATTGCATGGATGTCGTAATCATTTGAGAAAAATAAATCCAGGTTTATCTCTGCATTTTGATATGTCCCAGAAAACAAAGAGTTATTGATTTCATTTATTATTTTTGATGATACATTGACATTGTATCCGCATATTAAAATAGTATATTATATTACAGTTAGAAACAGAAATGATCAGTTTGGGGCTTTTTTCCCAAGGGGAAAAAGAAAAGTAAGACTCTAAGATCAAAACAATATGATTTGCAAAACGGTCCTTATACTTCACAATATAGAGAGACAAATACTATATTTTGCTGAAATGCACTTGAAATGTGAAAATGTTGACTTTTTTTCCTGAACATATAGAAATACAAATTAAGAACACTTTTTAAAGATCATATTTCTTCTCTCTGGTAAGCCTAGAAAAGCCATCTCCTTTTTAACAGACCAAATCAATCAACCTCAACACATGATGTAATCTTATTTACTTTACTGCTCTCATTAAATTTATAATGATTTCTATCTATAAACATTTAAATTTTCTTAATTTATATTAAAGGTTTTCTCCATTCTCTTCACTTCAAATTCAAACAATTCAAACCATCTCATTGAGATATAAAATAATGTCATTTCAATGTGATTTAATCAGGGCTTACAATTATAGTCTGAGGATCAAAAGGAGCAAAAATAATACACACACACACACTTCTTCATATGACAGAAACGGTTCTGTTCCTGAACAAACAAGACGAAAATGGTTTCCGTAGGAACAAGGCATCATGTGAAAGCTCTCAGAAAGCTCCTCCCTCCATTTCAGAGTTTCTTTCTGAGCCTTTGCTTGCATGGAAAAGCAGCTATTGCCTTTTCCAAAGTTGACAGGTAAACTAAAGCAGGGAGAGAAAGGTGCCAACAGATAACATCATATACATCACTCAGGGATGCTTGCACATCAGAAATGATTCACACGAATCTGTTCCGAAATTGTACTGCTCTTTAAGTACAGTTGTGTTTAAAAAAACATATTTGCCTTTTGTTTTCAGCAGTACATGTAAAAATATGGGAGAATAGTCTTCTAAAGTGCATACATCTCAGTATTTGTTAGAAACGTTTTCACTAAAACAAAGTGGGGAGGCACTGAATGGTGGCTGATGACCATTGGGGTGGCAGGAGCCTTTTGAGTGAAATAAAACTCAGCTGGTGCAATAATGGGGATTTTGTAGTGCCTTAAGTATAGGGAAGTTAGGGACATCCATCAAGCTAGGCTAATGGTGGGTAAATGGAAAAATGGTTTAAGGTAATTTCCTAAATGGCGAGCTATAGTAGGTATAGATTTGCATAAATTGTAGGAGGCATTAAAAGGCTCTTTTTCTGGCCACATACATATTTTCTCATGACTTCTTTTGAATCCCTTAGAAAATTAGTAGCTGCAAAATTATATCCATTCAATGTGGACCCTGGGAACTACTTGGGAAGAGCAGTAAAATTAAATGGACTTTTGCATTTAAGCCAGATTGGGCAGTGCCTTTATTTCCTCGCATTTAATTTGCTTGACTATTTGCCATAAGGTCAAAAGCACAGTACCTTTGGAAGAAAATATAACAAATGCCAAGGTAAATGAAATATTTCAGAATGAATTCTAAGGTGGTATGGGTTTAGGTTAGAGATGCAGTATCCTCTTTTACACTTGACATTAATGGATGATCCATTAATGATCATAAAAAGAGTTGGAATGTGGGATGGGGTGAGGGGTGAAGTGCCAGGTGAATGAGGAAGAGACAGTTTTGATTGTTTTTTAATCCTGTATATATATATATTCTGCTGAGATTAAAACCAAAAGCTTAACAGAGATAGTTAAAAGTAGAAATGGATATTGCGTTACTCATTTATCAAAAAAAAAAGATGACATTCAACATAACAAGGAGATGTGAAGACCATCAGAATCCAAGGTTTAAAAATATGACTTTTATACTTTTAATCTGTAAATCTGGGGATTGAGGAACAGTTATTTATAAAATCAAATATTCCTTTACTTTTCCAAATATGCCTAGAATTGTATAAAAGTGTTAACAAGTGCCTTATCAATTTATATATCAGTTAGATTCATAGTGCTCTTACAGATAAGCGTTATACAATAAAAAATAATAGGACTTTGTCATACTTTCTTAATTAAATAGCTACATATATTATATACATATAAAATACTACATTATATATAGATATATAGTATAACTACAAATACCTGAAATAAATATTGCCATCACTTTCATCTTGAATTTAATATTCTATCCCTTTCCCATTTCTACCCCCGGTAGAATTTGCCGTTCATAACAAATACGGTTTCATAAAGGTATAGATAACCTATGATTAGTGTTGCCTGTTGGTGCTATTACTTATAAATTTCCAAATGGAGAAACATTGTTTTACTTTCTTTGGATCCCAAGTTTCAAATATAGTATAGTATATAGTCAGTAGTTAATAAATGTTCATTGAATGAATGCATTGGGTGTGACAATGATCAAATTCTGGTTCCAAAACAGAATGTAATCTTTTGAAATCAGAAGTTGCATATTAAGTAACAGTGGTAAAAACAAACAAACAAACATAGGCTTTTGCAAATGTTCTTTGCAAAATGACAGGATTCACACCTGGCTTACTAGATGGAGAAATATTGAGGAAGTTAGTTAACTCTGTCCCTGTGTTTCCTTATCTAAGTAACAGAATTATAAATGGTATCTATCTGAAAAGGCTCTGTGGAATAAATGAGGTAATATGTACAAAGGCTTGGAACAGCATGCAGTAAGTGCTCGACACCTGTGGGCTATCACTAGTTTTTTCATCTCAGAGGCACCTGACAGAATTCTGGACATATAATAGCTGTACTCAGATGGACCTGGCATTGAATCTTTGGCTTTACCATTTTCCAGCTGCATGACCTTGGAAAGGTTGAGTCTGTCTGAGCCAGTTTGCCACTGCATGAAATGGTAGGTCTGAAGGAGTTGCCCTGTTATAGTTTAGGCAGATAATATATTGCAGCTACCACAGAATCAACCTGTGCCTTCTTTAATTTTGGTCACGTTTCATGCTAGGATTTTTGCCTGTTTGTACTCCCTGCCTTCTTAGGATGAGATAACTCCAGGAGAGCATTTTAAATTCTGATCTCAAAGGTGACCTTGGTTTGTGTCAGAGGTATAACATATTTGTCATTCAAGCTTCTGCAATTTTGTTGAACTCTAAGTTTTATTTTGTTTTGTTTTATTGTATTGTATTCTTCTTTTATTAAAGTCCAGAGTGTTGAGCATGATTAGGAAAGAAATAAGGAGTTCAACTGTTTGAGGAATGGCAATACAGTGTATCACTGCATTGAGTATCACAAACTACAATTGCTGGAAAAAATCACTGCCTGAACCCAAAACCCAGAACACAGAAAACATGGTGTCGGTATTACTGGGTTCTAGCACCGGTTAAGTATATATACTGTATATAAGATTATTAATATAAATATTCATTTGTGAATTGATTTGTTCATTTGTACGCACACTCTGCAGATCTGTAATATGTTATAGAAAAGTACTCTCATAGGTTTTCCTGTTTAACTAATTAACAGATGGAAATATGGGTGGCTAGTTGGAAATGTGTTCCTTATGTCTTCTCTTAGAGCCAAAGTTCCTCCAGGATTATAGTAGGACTCTTTTCTACAGGAGAGTGGGGTCTGATGTATTTTCATTATGAACCAAGAATTTCAGAAGTACCAAGTTTAAGTGCTGAGGTGCTCATTGCCTACTTGAAAAAATCAAGTAGGAGAGTCTCCTGGGCTTTGCCTATGTGTCTGGCTCCAGAGAGTATTGAAAAATCCACACTTAGAGTTTTGTGGTGATAATTATTAGATTCAGGTAGCCCTGGCTTTTCAGAATTTCAAGTCATTTTTCTGTATAGGAATTTCTGTACTGCTGAACCTTTCGGAAATCTTACAACATCAAAGCATCTACTTAAATATTGAGGACATGGTTACTAAAAAATGGAAGGGAAAAAGTAGCAGTGACAGTCTACCTAGGAACTATATTGAGAAGAGCACAGGCAATATTAGATATTGGTGACTAAAAGCAAAAGTTACAAATCCTGTCCTGAAAGCCGTCAAAGCAAAACAAATTAGCTTTAGCACATACAGGAAGAACACTGCAGAGAAAAAGAACTATAAGAAAATATGATTAAAACTCAGAACAATCTGAATTCCCATACAACAAATCAAGTAACATAACACCACTTCCCCATATTGCCCAAGGCTATGAGCCTTGTCAATTGAAGAGGATTTAACTAGATCTCAGCTCTTTTACTAACTATATTCTTAGTGAGGTAGGGGAAGGGAAAGAAATGGATAAGAGAGTAACAGAATTATCACCATGTTCTGACTCTCCAGGATGTACTTCAATAGGTTCTGTCCCTTTCAAAATGTACAAAGCTCTTATGCCTGTTTTAAAGTATTATGTACCCCCAAAAGCCATGTTTTAATCTGGATTCAATCTTGTGGGAGCAGTCATTTCTTTTCATCCTGATTCAATACTGTAGGTGGGAAACATTTGATTAATTATCTCCACAGAGGTGAGACACATCCAATTGTGGGTGTGACCTTTTGATTCAATAGAGATGTAACTTTCTCCATTCAGAGTGGTCTTGATAAGTTTACTGGAGTCCTTTAAAAGAGGAAACGTTTGGAGATAGTCAAAAAGGACAGAAGCCTCAGAGCCAACAGAGTTGATGCTTGGAGACCAGTTGCTTCAGAGAACAGAAACACAGATGTTTGGAGATGCTTGGAGCCCAGCAGACATCACCGTGAGTTGTTAAACAGAACAAACCCTGGAGAGAGCCAAGGGAAGTCAAGAGATGAAAGCTTCCAGAGAAGCAAAGTGAGGAACCCCCACAGGAACAGAGGCTGAAAGCAACAGAGCCCAGTAGCAAGAAACCATCCACGCCAGCCATGTGACTACCTAACTCACAGGGGTGTTCCAGAGCCAACAGTTTTCTTGAGTGAAGGTAACCTCTTGTTGGTGCCTTAATTTCACTTCATTAGAATTTTAAACTTGTAACTTATTAAATTCTCCTTTTTAAAAGCTGTTCCAGTTCTGGTATATCACTTAGGCAGCTGGCAAACTAACACACTCTCCATTAAACCACAGTTGACCTCCAGTCACCCAGTTGACCTCCAGTCACCCAGTTCACAGTAATACTCTTTGAAACAATTTACTCAACCTCACAGCTAGTGTTGGACTGTTTCTTTTTTTAACCTAATTTTATTGATATTATATGTAAGTGAGGATTTCAATTTTCTAACTACTTTGAAGCTAGACATAGAGACAATAGTTCCAAATTCCTCTCTTAAGGGCTTACACCAAAATTTCTATATTATTACTTGACTCACTAACCCCTTTTCATGGGTAATCAGCATTATAGATAGTCTTGTTCAGAAGAATCATTTGATCTTATTTTATGGGAAAATTACTTGCCTGCCTTAATTTTTATGGCATAATGTTTATTTCCATTAAAAAGGGATATAGCTTTTCTATGACCACATCCTATTAAACAATAGTTCAAATTCAATATACCAGGCTTGGTTTTTACCATCATCCTTTTAATATTCAGGAAAGGAAAAATCATGCTTTCACATGTTGCTTAAAAATCATATTGTCCTAATGTTCAAATTTATCCAATATTATCCATTTTCTAGTAAGACTGTTGGTATTGTATCACTTCTGCATGATGTTCCACATCTCATAATCCTCCACATACTTTACTCAACTTGAGCCTTATTTAATGGCCTGCTAAGGTGAATAAAGCAGCCACATCATCACATTATAGATAAAGAAACCAAATTTAAGAATTAGCTGGATCTTCCTTTTAAGATGTTTGACTTTATGCCTTATTCAACAAAGGAAATGACATAGATTTTCCCATAATTCATTTTTTAACCTTGGGTCACCATCTTGGGAAAACTGGCATTATTCCATGTTATTCTTGCAGTATTCCTGTTACAACTTGTCCTTTGATTTTATGTATTTTTTTCCTCTCAAAAAGTAGAAGAAAGACTTCTCATAAAATGCAGTTATGTTCACTGTGTTTCAAAGGTAAAGTTATAAATCAAATAATAAAGTGCAAAATCACCCCACATTAAGAATAGAAGGAATGAGTGTGATTACTGCAGGATTACCTGCTTGAACAATAAATTGGAAAGATTTTAGCAAGAGCACATTTCTTGTTCTTATAAGTAAATTGCTTCTTAGACTAGCTTGTTTGGAACCTAGATTGGAGAATGAAAGCATCCAGTTGGTTTCGTGATATATAATATTGAGTAGTTGATGGAAGCAACTTCTACAGTGATCATGGAAGGAAGGGTTGTTATCAGTTGGAGTGCTGCAGCCCTAGGGAGGCAAATGAGTCATTCCCTCATAACTAATGAGGAACAATGGACCTGTTGATGAGATGCTTGCATTTTAAGAGAAATTTAACAACATAAGGAAGGACAGTTGAAGAAACTGAAAAATAAAATCAGCCTCAGGCTATTTAACAACAGTGGATTAGAAGTGCAGATGGGTTATATGCTATATTTATTAATGATTTGGAAGAGGAAGTGGGTATTGAGTTGACAAAGTTTGCCCATCATGCTAAGTTGTCTTTGAGAGTTCATCATTTATGGATTTGTGAGAAACTCCAGATGGAGTATTGGATGGTATGCGCTCAGAAAATTGTACTTAGATGATCTGGAAATAGCACACATGGTTAAAAAAAATAGCCTCATCTATGTATTTAAACATTTTTAATCTTGTGGTGGCTCAATCAGTCCTTGTAGGGATATGTGCTTAAAGTATGACAATAATGGAAAATAAGAGCACTTTGTGAGAAATTCATACCCCAGATTATAGTTGCTATGGCCGTACAATTTCAGTTCTTAAAAGAAGTACCCTACCTTGTTTGTGATTATTTCAACTGAGAAAAAACAAGGAGAGCAGGTGTTTCAAGAGAAGGGGAATAAATAATGCTGGTTGCAAGTTAAACACAAACCATTTGTTTATACCAAATAAAATGGTGGTAGCAAGAATGTCGATTGAGATATTGTGTTTAAAGCTATGAAAAACAAGTGAGGGACAAAATTTATTTTACCCTATTGTTCTTAATGTTTGATCAAAAGAATACTTTGTTCATACAAAGATTAAGTCATTAGACTTTTAAAAATGTTATGGTTCATCTTCCATATGATAAAAATTAGGAATTTGGCATCTGTGATGGCTAGGTACATGTGTCAGCTTCCCTAAGCAATGTGTCCAGTTGTCTGTTTAAGCAAGTGCTGGCCTGATTGTTACTCTGAGGACAATTTGTGGCTTTAAGTCATCAATAAGTTGACTGCATTTATGGCTAATTACATCTACAATCAACTAAGGAAATCACCTTCAACACTGAAGGACTTCTTGTCAATTGAAGGCTTTAAAAGGAGAAGTGTGGTATGGGCCACAGTGGCTCAGCAGGCAGAGTTCTCATCTGAGTGATTCCCGGTGTCTGCCCATGTAAAAAAGAAAAGAGGAGGAGAAGTGGTGATTTCAGCAGTTAGCAGAGAGAATTTCTAACTCTATTTCAGCTCACCAGTTTCTCTTGGGAAATTCATCCAAAACTTTCATCAGAAATCTCAGCTTGCAGTCTGCCCTAGGACTTGGACTTGTGCATCTCCACCAGTCATGTGAGACAACTTGTATAAAATTTTGTAATATTAACAGATATCTCCCGTTGGTTCTGTTTCACTAGAGAACCCTGACTAATACAGTTTTGTTACCAGTAGTGGGGTACTGCTATTGCACATACCAAACATGTGGAAAAAGCTTTGGAATTGGGTAAAGCCTGAAAGAACTGTGTGGCACTTGAAAAAATGGTCTAGATTGCTTTGAAGAGACTTGTTGTTGAAAATGTGGGTGCTAAAGTTACTTCCAATGAGGTTTTATATAGAAGCAATGAATGTATCATGAGATATTGGAGGAAAGGCAATTCTGCTTTAAAGCATCAGAGAACTTGGCAAAAGTGAGTTCTGACGTTGGATGGAAGGCAGAATTTGAGAGTGAGAAAGTTGGATATTTAGGTGAGTAAAATTCCAAGCTAAATGTGGAAAGTGCAGTGTGATATCTCCTTGCCCCTTACAGTAAAATACAAGAGCAAAGGAACAACCTGAGAACTAAACTCTTGGGCACAAAGAAACCAGAAATTAATGGTTTGGAAAACCCTGCACTTTCAGAAAGCAAGTCCCAAGAGAATAGTGCTCCAGGTGAAGGTTTAGCTGAACATGGAAGCAGTCACCCATTTCAGTGTAAGTCAGGAGTAGAAATGCTATTATCCAGAAAGGATTTGTGGAAGGTTCTTATGTTTGATGGTTTAGACCTTTGTATTCTGCATGCAAAGCTGACAAGTTTTTTGTGAGACCTGTATGAATGGAATCACTGCCCGCCTGGACTAAAGGGGACAGATTGAAGGAAAAATCACTTAAAGGGCAGGGCCATAGAAGGTAAAATCTGGACCATGTATATCTCTTTTTGGGCCAAGACAGTAAACTCACACATGTGTATGGAAAGTGAGTATGTCCTGACACTCAAAGAGGCCAAGCCTTCCATCTCATTGTTCAGGAAGAGTGTTACTGCCCTCATTATCTCAGATGCCTGGGGGATTATGGAGAGTCTGGCCACCATACCAAAGTTAACAAGGTTGGATCCTAGAGCCTTGCCACCATCCTCATACTTGACCAGGATGGGGAACCTTGACAACAGTTTTTGAAGAGAACAGCACCACAGTATTTGGGCAGCTCAAGGTCACTATGAAAGCACCTGAAAAGGGTGGAGTGACCTATATCAAGCCTGGAAGACAAAATAATGTTGTATAAATGACTCTCAGATCTTGAAATCTAAAAGAGTATGCCCTGCAGGGTTTCAGAGTTATTTGCTACCCTGGATCCTTGTTTTGCTTTCAGTTTTCCCTTATGGGAATGTTTATCCTATGCCTGTCCCCTCTTTTGCACATTGAGAGCAGATAACTTGTTCTCTAGGTTTCACAGGTCCTCAGATGGAGGGGAATTTAGTCCCAGGACAGACCACATCTATAACCGATTTTGATGAGATTTTGTACTTGATATTGTCAATGAAATCACTTAAAACCTTTGTGATGTTGTGATGGAATGAATGTATTTTGCACATGGTAAGAATATGTCTTTGGTGGGTCCAGAGGGTGGAGTGTGGCGGTTTGAAGCTGTATGTACCCCAGAAAAACATGTTCTTAAATCTAATTCATTCCTGTGGATGTAAACCCATTTAAACCTTTTGAGGCTATTTCAGTTAAGGTGTGACTCATTTCATTTAGGATGGGTCTAATTCTCTTATTGTAGTTATTTATAAATGGAACGGAGACAGGAACAGGAGAGGAGAGGAGGGGAGGGATTGAAAGAGAGAGAGTGAGAGAGACAGAGAAAGCTATGGGAGCAAGAAGCTGAAGGCATCTGGAGAGACCAGCAGATGCCACCAGGTGCGTTATCATGTGGCAGAGGCCCCTAGGATTGCCCGAAGCCAGGTGTCAGTAAGAAAACATTGCCTTGATGATGCCTCGATTTGGACATTTTCCTGGACTCTAGCTGTAAATTAATAAATTCCCATTGTTTAAAGCCAACCTATTTCATGGTATTTGCTTTGAGTAGCCTAGGAAACTGAAACAGCATCCCACAAGAATAAACTATATTTACTTTTATTATTATTTTCAAACATAATTTGTCAGATGGCCACTCCTATTCTAAAATTAGTTAAATGTAGGTTCAACAAAGGTCTCCCAGGCACAGTGAATTACAATTAAAGCATTAACTCATGATATTTTCACTTGACGATCCTTTCTCAAGTATTTGACAATCTTATCTGGTTAGATTACTATTTAACTCTGTGCAAAGATTCAGTCTATGATGAATTCTCCAAGTAGTGTTGGCACAGACAATTATGCTTAGTTCTTGGAATATAACACCAGGGCTTTGCTGTATGAGGAATGTTTAGACAATAAAATGTACTTAACCATAGTCCAGTGCAATACAATGAGGTCTCCAGAAGATAGAGGCGGTGATAGGGTGGTTTGGAAACCCAGAGAATGTGTCACTTAACTCATTCTGAATTAAGGTAAAGGAAGATTTTTGGAGGGAATGTAGGAAAGCCAAGGAGAAGGTAACATTGAAAAGAAGACTTGAAATATAAATGGAATATTTCAAGTTAAAAATACATAACATTTATACTACGTGAATGGCATTAGGTGAAGAAGAGTATGTTATATATATATATATATATATATATAACATTTTAAATGAAACCCTTTATTACTAGAGTTTAAAATGTATAGGTGCATGTGCGTGTATGTGCCATTTGTGCAGATTTGTAGATCTGTGTGCTTCCGTGTGTGTGTGTGGTATAATCTAGAGAGGTTAGAGAGAGGCTTTTAAGAGTCAGTCTCTTTATGGAGGAGAAAAACTTAAAAATAGTTTAGACCCTCCATGGTAAATGTTCACCTCTCTCCACACCCTCTGTTAATTTGAATCCAGAGAACTTTAATAGGCTTGTTCTATCTGATTTTGACTGCTGTGAAATAGTCTCAGACCTGAAACGTGGGAAATATCAAAAAGCCTCTTTGGCTCATTTCAGGATGAAGGTCACATCCATATTAATTGCCCTGATAGTGAAACCTTCCCGGAGGCCACCTGTCAGAACATCTGGAGCTCATGTTGTTGCTGCTCCCAATATGGTGCCATTTCCATGCCTGCTCTGACTTCAAAGACCCATCAAGGTTGATGGTAAGGAGCTGGGAAGGGACAAAGCAAAGATGTGCTGGTCCAGGCTTGGGCTTCAGCTAGAATACTAAAATTCCCTTTTCTCAGTTTCAGTATCTACCAAAAGAGAGGCAATTTAAATTTGATCTTTTTCAAATGCTGTATGGACAGATACTCATTGAAAGAAATATTTATTTGATTTTCTAAGCTTCTCTCAGGTTTTGGGTTGTACATAAATCAAAATGATATGTTTTACATATCAACAAAATAAACACCGTGAATTCAGAGACCATACTGTGCATTTGGTTTCCATTTGAATACTGTGACCTTCCTCTTTCATTGAATCACAGAGAGGAAAAGAAACAGTACATAGAAGAGCATCATTGGAGATTGGCAACAGACTCTCTGCCAAAACCCAAACTCAGTCTCAACCAGAGAAAATATCTGATGAAGTCTGTGAAAGATCTGTATCCCTCAGGATGATTGCCCTGAATTTCTGGTAACTCAGAAAAAAAAGGCCTCAAAGGTCTCTGTTGCCACATTTTCCAGTGGAGTTCTCCAAGGTGTTTACTTCTCCACATGGCTAAATCTGCTATACTTCTTAATTCTCCTTAGAGATATTTATATGAAACTTATTGTTAACGCCTGTGATGTGGGGAAAAAATAGCCTTTGCTGAAATAATCTGAGGAACATGGGATATTTAAGTAAGGAGATTTCTTTTCTCCAAGGCTACTCATAGTCCTTGGTATGCAAATGTTTGATACAAACCTCAAAGAAACAGATGCATTTTGAAGAAATGGTTCCTAATTCTGTTTTCCCCCCTTACCTGTCTTTGTTTTGCTCTCTTTTGTTTTGTTTTCAAAAGTTTTCATAGAACACATATTTTGAAGTGCTGGCTTAGGCTCAGACATTGAAACAGATTCCTCTCATGTGGCTCTCAGGAGTTATAGCATCTTGATGGATACAACCCTGTCTGTAAGTTCATCACTGTCTAAGACAAGTCCAGATCCCTCAATGTCCACCTGTATTGTGACATGAATTCATCTTTTCAGAAACCCTACCTAAGTCCTGGATCCATGGTTTAATTGTGGCATAAGTGGCCTAGGCCTTCTACTTATATTGTGTAAGGAGACAAAATATAAACAAATTTAAAAAGAGACTGTAGAGTACAGTGGATGGTGATAATTGCTATGGAGAAAAATA
Organism: Tamandua tetradactyla; assembly: GCF_023851605.1. Lineage (NCBI taxonomy): Eukaryota > Metazoa > Chordata > Mammalia > Pilosa > Myrmecophagidae > Tamandua > Tamandua tetradactyla. Next base: position 52,185,218 of record NC_135337.1, read on the forward strand.
AAGAAGGGTAAGGAGAAAGGAGTATGGAGTGGATTATTCATGTAGGAATGCCAGGGAAGACTGCTCCTTTTCAAATTGGATGATGTTTGGACAGAGATTTAAAGGAAATGCATAAATGAGTTGATAATAACAGATGACAGTAGCGTAGATGGCTTTGTGTCAACTTTAGATTGAACATTAATTTTTTTAAAGCAACATTAGGCTTTATTTGGGAATCCTTAGCAGTACAGGTACCCCATTATTCTCAGAGTTCAAATTCACTTATTTATACATTTATGAATATTTTTTCTCCCTTTAAATATGTACTGAAACTTTTTAAAAAAGGCTAGTACAATTTTGATTTTACTCAACCTATCCATTAAAGGAAGAATCCCTCAGCTTTTTGAATGCTTTTCTAAACACACTTCTGCGGAAAGTTGCAGTCTAATTTAATGATCCCGATTACATGATAAGATTTCTGCTCTAAATCAGAATCACCTTTCTACCTTGCTGAACTGATGTGTGCATTCTTCAGAAAACTTCATCTTTTATTATTTCTCTTCCTAAAAGAACCATAGTCCACCTGTCTGTTACTAATAATTTCTCTCATTTTTATTGTGACCATAGCTTAAATAATAATAGTAATTATAATAACAGCAACAACAACTCAGTGTACCTTGCAGATACCATTATTACAATTATAAAAATTATATAAAACCTAATCTATTTCTACAACAAATATTGCCAATATATTTGATATATTTTAGCCAATAAGTTCTAGTGACTTTTCTAGATGTTCACGATTTACAGAAACTATGGTAGTCCAGGTCCCTGCTTTTAGTGGCTTACATTACTATGGTAGATAGATAAGAAATAAATCACCTGAGGCATTGATATTTCTGTTCTACAGATAGAGAAACTGAGGCAAAATTGAACCTACTTTTAATTTTAACCTCAGTTTAAGATCTGTTGTTTGTATAGCTCCGCCATTTCTTCATTTTGTAAAAGGACCTAGGGCATCTCATTAGTAAGCTGAGAGTTTAAAGAAATATTGGTCCAGAATTTGGGGTTGAAGACTCAATACCGAGTTCTGGAATAAAGATTTCTCATATTGTAAGTCAATAGTTCTCCAGCTTTAGTTTGGAAAAAAGCATTCCCTGGGGTAATGGTTTAGAAATGATGATCCCTTAGCTCCACCCTAAGGCAGTAGATCTGTGGTTGTCTTATTTTTAGTAAGCATCCCAGGTGATTCTGATACATCCCAGGTGAACCAAACTTTGTGAAATGCATTTAATAGTAGTAAGGTCTGCAAAATGCTAAAGCAGACAGTCAGTAATTAAGCTAATGGGCTCATCAGACAAGGCAGACATGAACAGGGCCTCGGACGTGCAGTATGAAAGAGAGCTCCTGATGAGTTCCAGACATTGAAAAGGTAAGGGTACAACCTTGGCCTTTTTTTTTTAACTCAGACTGCGCTAGTTGATTTATGCCTGTTGGTTTATGTCTGATGCCTTGTCATCAGGCTCAGATTCTGTGAGCACCATTGGATTTCACCATTCAGGGGAAGCTACGGTTTCCTCCTCATCAGAGGCCTTGAATTCACCCATCTCTAAAACAGGGAAAGAGGTCAGTTATCACAAATTAATATAAAATATCCTCTTTTGTTACTCAACTCTAAGAGAGATTTTAAAGCTTTGTGGGCTTTGAAGAAGGTATCACTAAAAAAATTACGAGAGACTCTTTTCAGAATAAGCATTTTAATGATACTTTTGAATCCAATTGAGAATTAACCAATAAATCTAAATATATTATTTAGCATATTAAAATGAACTCAAATACTTTTTTCTTTCCTTTTTTTTGGCTTCTAAAGTATCTTTGTTAACTTCGTTTTAAAAGGGAAAAGTCAGAAGAAAAATACAGTGAAACATCTTGAATATCTGTGCTATTCTATAGTCTTTTTCACAGGTAAATAGTAAGTTATTCATAACTTTAAGGTTTTATGATTTCAGCCTAGTGAGAATTCTTTGTATAAAATTTGAAATGACATTTAATTACTCTCTTTTTAGGAGGCAAGTGCATTTTTAAAATTCAAGTAGTTTGTTTTATTGGTCTTTTGTCTATAATTTGAGGAAAAGGAGAGGTACATTGTTTTTTCCAGTCCCTTGAGAGGGCATGATTTTTAGATATTAATTCATTTCAAAGATCTTTTGTCATGCTTCTATTGCAGCTAACTCTTGAGGACTCCCTCTAAGACACAAGGGAAGAATGTTGAAGACAAATCTACTGGCAATCCAAAAGCTCAAGAAGGTCACCTTTCTCATCAATGTCTGAAAGATCTGCTCTATCAACAGATTTGTCTAAGTAAATGAATCCTGCTAGTGAATTAATGTCACTTTAACTGGGATTCAGTTTTTAAAATAATGTTGCTGCCTTTGTGGTATAATAATGTAAGGACTCAAATTAGAAGAATTTCAAACTTTAGCAGACCAGCAGGTGTTTGGGGACATGTCTCAAATCACACCAATAAGCTGATCTCTCATTCTACTTATGCCAAGGTTAGGAATCACATCTTAAGATGTCAGTGTTTAGCACCTGGTATTACTGAAAGGGCTTAAAACCTCAAGCTGTATGTTTCAGTGATTTAAGGGGAACAAGTAGTAATCATTCCATTCATCTATGCTTCTCTCGTTCTTTAAAAAAAAAAAGCTTGAAAACTTTCCACACTCTTTGATGACTATCTGTATAACATCTATTTCTCCTAATCTATCTCCCAATTATGAATTCCTTAGGGATTGTTACACACTTAGCTGATAGAGGCTTAATAAATGTTTCATGAGTGAGCAAGTGAGTGAATGAATGAATGAATGAATGAACGAGTTGGGATTTTACAGAATACGTTTCCCCATCATCAAAAGTAAGCAAGCAGAGAAAACGCACAGTAAGACTGACTTCTTGGGTATAGTCACACAATTTGGAGAGTTGGTGAAAGCATCTACCATCACCTCTGTGTGGGGTGGGCTGTAGACAGTCTAGTGCATATGCCATCATGAGGCCAGAGTTGCACTTGCAGGACTTCCACTTAATAACTCTTTGACCTTCAACAAGGTCACTTACCTACTTTACCTACTTACCTACTTTAATTCTGAGTCCTCATTTTAAAAATGGGTCTCTGTACGATGCTACGTCAACAACCTCAGGTAATCATGAAAGGCACACACCATTCTGTGAAATTTCCGGCCCTTCTTTCCTCATAATAGTCAACTGTCCTCAATCCTGTGCACTGGAAAAAGGGCAATGATTTTGTTTTAAAACTTTGTGGACATGTTTCCCAAATATCTGTCTAGAAGCCCTGTGATTCATTCAGGCTTAACTCACAAAGTGGCAGATCTCTCCCTTCAGGGCAAACACATTGGCTGCTGTGTTTACAAAACCAGTGAAGGCATATTGCTCTCTCTCTTTTAAAGTTTATTCATGCCTCCATGTGCTCAAGGAGGCATGACTAAGCTGCATGGCATGAGGAAGTCTCAGGAAGTAGGAGTCTTTTAATAGCGATAGAGCCTAGTTCTAGCAATACCGATTGATTAAAATGGTACAGCTCTTATAATTTATTTTGTGCATATAAAGATAAATTTTACATATAAAATGGAAGCTTTCCTCTATCAGGCAGCATCCAGGAACATTTTCACATTATTTACTACATAAAGTTCTGAACTAACAATCAGGAGCTGTGAGTTAGTTTTATGTCCTTGGCTTGTTTCTTTGCCCTTGAGTTAGCCTATGACAGACTATGAGGGGGAGAAAGCATAACACACAATTATATATGCTTAATAATTCTCAAGTGCGTGCCACTTCCACAGCTATCCAAAAATAAAAGGAAAACGGAAAAGAAATCCATATTCTCTGAAGTTATTTCATTCCTCTAGTAGCCTTTACTCTGATTTAAGCTTCAAAAGCCAAAAGGATGATATTTTTAAAGCATCAATTTGATCATGTTTAAAATTCTCTGATAACCCAGCACTGCCTCAAACACTCTTCACATCTTGGACTCAGCCCATCTCGGAAGCTGAGCACCCATGGACAGGGTGGGGTCTCTGACTTTCCTACCTCATCTCTCAGGCCTCCACTCCTCTCCCGTCCACCCTCTGCTCTTGTTACATAACATTACTCTCTTTTCAGGAAGTACGTGGGCTCTTTGCCGATGCTATTCCTCAACTTGGAAAACTCCTTTTTTGTGTCCCTCTGTTGGGCATTGAATCATGTACCCCACAAAAAAGACGTGCTCTTCATATCATTCCACAGTCCTGTGGAGGTGAACCCATTTGTCAATTGTATCACTGAACATGCTACGATGAATCAGGGTGTGGACTAGTTTGGGAATGCAATCTTCTCACATCCTGTTTACGGGGACCGGACTTAAGCAGAATGGCCCTTAATCCATATGACTGGAGACCTTACAAGGCAAGGCCATTAGTCAGAGAGCAACAGGAGGAGACCACGGGCATCTCCATGTGATGGGGGACTGCCATCACTAGGGCGCTCCCGACTCTAGAAGAAAACTTGGTCTTGCCGATATTTTAAATTTGGCCTTTTTGCCTCCGAACTGTGAGCCAATGAATTCTTTTTGCTTAAGCTAACTCATTTGTGGTATTTATCAGAGAAAATTTGGCAAACTAAGATAGTCTCTTTCTACATTACTACCTGGAAAAATTCCACGCTTCCCTATAGATACCTTTAATAACATTTCTTCCCTTCCCCAGACATAAATGCTCCCTCATTCATATATATGCTGTCATACTATTTGTGTATACTACATCGTTGTAGTTAGCTAATGATAGTTATTATTATTATTATTATTATTACTATTATTATTATTTTGCCTACATGTTTCCCCTGCTAGATCTCTCTGAGATCGGGCACAATGTCTTGCTTTGTTTTGTTTTTTTCCATTTTTTTGTTCATAACACAGTTCTTGTTTGTAGGGAATGGCCAAAGCTTGGCCACTACCAAATCAATACTTTTGGTATCGAATTTATGGATTAAGTTTTATTTTTTCTGTTGTTTTGGCTTGTATTTGACAGACTTGAGACAACTTAAGAGATGTTAAATAATCCTGGTTACAGCAAAGAGCACAATTCAAATGGTGCTATTCAGTATGAAGTAATCATAATATTAATACCAGTATCTATCTTTATCGAATGCTTACAATGTAACTGGTATTATATTACAGAGATGCTTAATCCTATTTAACTTAACTCATTCATCATACCCAAAGGGGGGTATGATCTTCTTTTGCAGATGTGGGAAATGAGGCTAAGAGAGGACAGATTGTGTGACCAAGGTCTTAGAGCTGATAGATGGCAGAGTCTGAATTTGAAATTGGGCCTATGAGATTCCAATCTATATGATTAAGAGTGCTCCTAGATTCCTCTCTATTCCTCATAGCCCACAATGAATGTCTTTGCCAGTCCTATTGGCATGATTCCCCCAGTCGAGTCTCAAATCCATGTATTTTTATATTTGGTCCCTTCTGGGTCCCAACAGTTCTTGTCTAAACTATTGTAGTTCACCTCCTCACTGGTCTGCCTGTGCCCACATTTGTCCTTGATCCCCACACTTCATTGCTCACTCATTCTCAGAATTATCTTTTTAAAACATGATTATTCTCTTCTCACCCCCCATTTACAGCCTTCCAGTGGCTTCCTGTTGAGTTTAGAGCAGAATGCAAGCTTCATACTCTCACCTGTGTGGCCTTCTATAATCTGGCTCTAGCCAGCCTCTCAGGTCTCATGCTGTGTCTGCCTCCTTTTACACAGAACTCTCAGCTGCATGGGCGTCCTGCTTGTTCTTAAAATCCTTATCTTGCTCCTGTCTCAGGGCATGTGGATGTGCTGTGCCCTCTTTTTGCAAAGTTCTTCCTCCAGAGAATTTTGTGTTTGGAACTTCCTAATCATTTTAGGTCTCAGAAAGGCATGCCAGGCCTAATAGAAGGAATGCACAGCCCCATTATTCTCTGCCATATTACCGATTATCTTCTTGGCCCTTAAAACTTTTTGAAATCAGCTTATCTGTTGTTATTTATTTTTCCCCATAGAGACTGAAATCTCAGATGGCAGAGACTTTATCACCACTCTCTACTGCCGTAACCTCAAACCTAATCAGCATATATATTCAAATTATTTAATGGCATCGATAAGGAAAATTATGGGAAAATGCAGGACTGATTTCTATTTGCGATTCTGAATCTGGTGAGCAGTACTCTAATTTGAACTTCTGTAACATTTTGCTCAAGTCAATGTTGTACTACAGTGGTGAGTGTTTCAAAGTCAAATAGGCCTGATTTAAAATCCTGGTTCCAGCATACACTGGACTTACGGCATTAGGCAACCACTCTTTGACTCAGTTCTTTCATTGGCACATTTCATAAAGAACAATAATTATTTATGCCAAATGACTGGTACCCTGTCTGACACTCAATATACCAAAACTTTTTATGCATAAACATTGTAAGACAGATTCAAAGAAGTACAAAAGACTAGACATGAGAAGATGACCAAGGAAATCTCAGTGGAGGAGAGGTATGAACTGGATTGAAAGGATTTCCATAGAGATTGGGGTGAGACATTTTAAGTAGTGAGAATTGTGTTAATAAAGACACACATGTGGAAAATAAAACACTCCTTTGTTGTATTAAAGGTAAAAATGTTTTTCCAGATTAGGGCATTTTCTTTACAGTAGTGCTATACAAAAAGAGATTTGAGGGAAATGTAGCAAAAAAAGAGATAGAGTCAAATTAGGGAGATTTTTAATTCTCATGCCTAATCTAGCTACAACTTTAAATTTGCTAATGTGCTTTATTCTATAAAACAGACAATAAAATTTAATTTTACTATAACCATATTATATCAATTTATATCTGCAGTCAGAATTAATATGCTGTTTTTACCATGTTAGTAAATCACTAATTTTAATTATAAATACTATTATGAATTATTATGTATTAAAAGATCCCTATATATGCACAACCACGTGATACTATCTATGTGTAAAACATGAGTTACAGTTGCTAGGGGAACATAAATTTTGGGCATGCAAATCTAAGTCTGAATCTCTTAGATAAATTGCAGTTAGCTCTTTCTTAGCTTGGTTATCAGTTTGAACTGTACCCCTGACTTACTGTCTCAATTTTTGACTCAGATCAGGTATTGTTAAACACATTTTAGGAGTGATTCATGTTTTAAGGAAAAATTATTCATCAGAAAGACTTGTTTTATATCTTCATTTCATGTTTGCATTTTTTTTCCTTAAAAATAGAATAGCTATAACAGTTTCAGCTGCATTTTTTTTTTAAGAAAATAATTGGATTAAATTTTGCCCATCAGATTGGGGAGTGTCTGTCTAAAAGAAGGATATTTATTAGATTATTGAGACTCCCTGGGTGCCAAAAGCTGTGCTAGGTGCTTTCACACACTGTGCTAGTTCAGCTTCTGTAGCTCTGATGACATGAATGTGCCCATACTTCCACACAATGCAGTGATTGTCTGTGTTTACTGGCAAGGATCCACATAAGGCTTTAGGCTGATTCTTTCTCTGAATTCTCACTGTAGTTCAGGCAACGTGCCATTTCATACTTTTTCTTAGACACTTCTTTTGCAGAGTAACATTAGAGTATAAACAAATTGAAATTGACAATGAAACAGGTGGTTATACCAAAGACAGGAAAGCAGCCAGGTTAAAACACATCTAGGAAAAGGACATTGGGAAAGAGGCGTGGAGGACTGTCAACAGGACAGCTGGAGGTCACTGCTGATTTTGGCTCTGACTTTACTCAAGTCAGAGACTCAATACTCTGATTTAAAATAAGGGCATGCTAGAATAATGAGTAAGTTGCTGCAAAAAGAACCCACAAAGGACATGGTTGCAATGCAATAGAAATTTATTTCTCATTCAACTAAAAATTCTGTTTCAGAAGTAATTGAGGGACTCAGATTTATTTTTCCGCACCATCTCCTAGGGGATTTTCCACATGTGCATGGTTGAAGCGACACTGATAATACAACTGTGCTTCATTTTGTAGGAAAGAGGTAAAATGGAGTACAGGGTAAGCACTTTCCCTGTGACATCTGAAATGTTTCTTGTACTTTCTTCTCTTAAATTCTGTTGGGAAGAACTTTGTTATTTGACCATACTGAGTTGCATGGGATGTTCAGAATTGTAGACTACCCAGGTGACAATATAAACTTAATTACTGTTGGAGAAGGAACAAATGGATTTTGTCTGTCACAAAACAGTTAAGGTTTTTCCTCATTGACTTATAAATGCAAGTCATTTCTAGAAGGCATCAAGGACTAATGCCAAAAATTTTGTAGGAAGGCAAAGCCTTCCTTAAGATGCCTCTGGTGTATATGGCCAATTTCTATTTGAATTTACTATTCAAAAATCTATTTTATTTTAGTAAAAGCTGTGTCACCCAAAAGGATTTATCCTCCTCTCCCTGTTTTCATTCAAGGTCAAATTTTTAACATTGTGTGGTTCCTGTATTTTACTGTTCCCCACTGGGTATTTAGAGATATATGTTCAATTCTCTCATCCTCGTCTGATGTGTGTCAGCCACCACTTCTCATACCACCCCCAGCTGCTTGCGCAGTCAAGTTTCAATTGCTAATTACTGTTATTTGGCCAATTGTTTTTTTCTAGAGCATGAGTTATAGACACACAAACTTTAAATTATCCTAAAGAAGGAAAAATTTTGCTTTCATCAAAGGGTATTAATTACAGTAAAAACAAATAATTTCTAATCTTAAATTTGGCTTTATTCCAATTCCTGAAAATGCCTGCTTATAGTTCTTAGTAATAGTGCATAATACTAGTGCACAGTAAAAACCATGTTAATTTAAAATATCTTTGCAATTTTTTAGTTTTTGTATTCTTTTCATATATACTCTATTCTCAATTTCATTGTCAGGAAGTTGTCTTCTAGGAGTGATATTAAAATAAACATGGCATGTGAAATTCAATCAATACAAACCATGCTACAATGAAAGACACTTCCCTTTAATACCAGTCCTCCAGTTACGCTGTATGGCAAAAATGCCCATAGTTTGGTCATTTTCATGACAGAAATATTTCATGCACAGATATGCACACCCATTCATTTAAATGAACACGTAGGAAGATATTACTACATTGTTCTGCACCCTGCTTTATTTTTTCATTTTTCACTTTTTTTCATTGCACTAGAATATCACACATATACTAGTACAATGGGCTTTAACTCATTTTTACCCCAAGGGCTATACTATTTCATTATAAAAATGTACCATAATTTATGTAATTAGTCTCGTATTGATGGGCTTCTAGATTGTTTCCAGATGTTTGCTATTATGCACAAGGCTGCCATGAAGATCTTTGTGTTTAAATCTTCCCATATATGTACAAGTATATTTGTAGGACAGATTCTTAGAAGAAAAGTTTTCACAGTTTCCTTTTACCCTGATTTCCTTTTCTTTACTTTTCCTTCCTTTCCTTCCCTCTCCTCTCCTCCCCTCCCCTGTCCTCCCTCCTCTCCCCTCCCTGCCCCTCTCTTCTTTCTTTTTGTGCTGTTCATTAATATTTTTCATGGGATTTATATAAAGTATACTGTTATATGATATATATTGTATTTGCATAACTGATTCAATTAATTGATTGATGTTTGATCTTTCTATTTAGCTATACCTATATCAACATCATTTTTATTCTTTTTTTTTTTCTTCTATATTCAGACCTAGTACTGAGTACTCCCAGCATCTTTCCTTGAGTAAGTCACTGCTTGTGGCCAATTTCTCACAGAGGAAAGATATCCCTTTTAGGGATTTCTTTTATGTGGGTGCCTATTCCAGAATCATCCAGCTTTCTGCATTTCTATCTGCCTACCTAAAGATGTAGCCTCATTTTTAAGTTTGCCTGTGATCACGGGGTTTTGTCTTTGTCATCTTCATCTCCATGCCATTCTTCTCTTTTAAATAAGGCAGGGAGGTAGTGAAAATGTGTTCTTTGTAATGCTTCAATGTAATCCCAAGTGTTTTTATCTAATACCAATTTTGTCTCCTTCTTAGTTTCCAGCAATTATTCAGATTTTTATCTTTATATATAAATAAATAAAAATGTGTGTGTGTGTGTGTGTGTGTGTGTGTGTGCATTTGTGTTGGCCACTTCCTTGGGAATCTGGAAATGAATCAAATTCTTTAGCTATTTAGAAGTTAGAAATCCAGTTCTCAATTTTTCTCGTGATTTTCTTTCAGTTTTAAAAGTAAATGTCCAGGCGAGACCCCCGAGCGGCCGCAGCTGCGGTGGTCCGAGCTAATCCCTCCCTCCTTCCCGGGCTGGCTGAGAGACTCGGAAAGACAAGCTTCCCAGCCAAGGCGGCCGGCGCCACACTTTTGCGGGCGGCTGCGAGTCTCGGCTTCAAGTCCGCGACTACGAGTCTTGGATCAGAGGGCTATCCAAAGTCTGGGCTGGCAAGTCTGACTGCGAGACTTGGCTGCGGCGAGACCCCCGAGCGGCCGCAGCTGCGGTGGTCCGAGCTAATCCCTCCCTCCTTCCCGGGCCGGCTGAGAGTATCGGAGAAGCAAGTTTCCCAAGCCGAGGCAGGCGGCGCCCTTCTTTTGCGGGCGGCTTCGAGTCTCGGCTTTGAGTCCGCGGCTACGAGTCCCGGATCAGAGGGCTATCCAAAGTCTGGGCTGGCTAGACTCACTGCGAGACTTGGCTGCAGTGAGACCCCCGAGCAGCGTGCGATTTCCCGATCAGCGGCAGCTGCAGTGGTCCGAGCTACTCCCTCCCCCCTTTCCGGGCCGGCTGAGATTATTGGAGAAGCAAGTTTTCCAAGCCGAGGCAGGTGGCACCCCTCTTTTGTGGGCGGCTTCGAGTCTCTGCTTCGAGTCCGCGGATACGAGTCTCAGATAGGAGGGCTATCCAAGCCGCGGAAGCCCCCCCCCAACGGGAGGCTTCCTGGTCCGGTGGGGAATCCCCCAGGCCCGCTGCGGCCCGCAACCAGCCACAGGGTCCCCTCAAGCTGCGGCAGCTGACGCCCCCACCACGCACGGCCCCTGAACCAACGGAGAGAATTGGATCCGAAATCCCCAGGCCACGGAGATCGGTGACTGGGGGAGACCCATTCCAAACACTTGAGACAAATGTGTGCCACGTGCGCCACGTACTGGGCAAGATAAGAAAAACAGATCCCAGAGATTTCACAGAAAAATCTTACAACCTTGCTGGGTCCAACACCCAGAGAAATCTGAATAAATGCCCAGACGCCAGCAGCAGAAGATAACTGTCCACGCTCAAAAGATTGAGAATATGGCCCAGTCAAAGGAACAAACCAATAGCTCAAATGAGATACAAGAGCTGAGACAACTAATCCTGAATATACGAACAGAAATGGAAAACCTCTTCAAAAATGAAATCGGTAAATTGAGGGAGGACATGAAGAGGACATGGGCTGAACATAAAGAAATAGAAAAACTGAAAAAACAAATCGCAGAACTTATGGAAGTGAAGGATAAAGTAGCAAACATAGAAAAAATAATGGATAGCTACAATGATAGATTTAAAGAGACAGAAGATAGAATTAGCGATTTGGAGGATGGAACATCTGAATTCCAAAAAGAAACAGAAACTATAGGGAAAAGAATGGAAAAATTTGAACAGGGTATCAGGGAACTCAAGGACAATATGAACCGCACAAATATACGTGTTGTGGGTGTCCCAGAAGGAGAAAAGAAGGGAAAAGGAGGAGAAAAACTAATGGAAGAAATTATCACTGAAAATTTCCCAACTCTTATGAAAGACCTAAAATTACAGATCCAAGAAGTGCAGCACACCCCAAAGAGATTAGACCCAAATAGGCGTTCTCCAAGACACTTACTAGTGAGAATGTCAGAGGTCAAAGAGAAAGAGAGGATCTTGAAAGCAGCAAGAGAAAAACAATCCATCACATACAAGGGAAACCCAATAAGACTATGTGTAGATTTCTCAGCAGAAACCATGGAAGCTAGAAGACAGTGGGATGATATATTTAAAATACTAAAAGAGAAAAACTGCCAACCAAGACTCCTATATCCAGCAAAATTGTCCTTCAAAAATGAGGGAGAAATTAAAATATTCTCAGACAAAAAGTCACTGAGAGAATTTGTGACCAAGAGACCAGCTCTGCAAGAAATACTAAAGGGAGCACTAGAGTCAGATACAAAAAGACAGAAGAGAGAGATATGGAAAAGAGTGTAGAAAGAAGGAAAATTAGATATGATATATATAATACAAAAGGCAAAATGTTAGAGGAAAATATTATCCAAACAGTAATAACACTAAATGTCAATGGACTGAATTCCCCAATCAAAAGACATAGATTGGCAGAATGGATTAAAAAACAGGATCCTTCTATATGCTGTCTACAGGAAACACATCTTAGACCCAAAGATAAACATAGGTTGAAAGTGAAAGGTTGGGAAAAGATATTTCATGCAAATAACAACCAGAAAAGAGCAGGAGTGGCTATACTAATATCCAACAAATTAGACTTCAAATGTAAAACAGTTAAAAGAGACAAAGAAGGACACTATATACTAATAAAAGGAACAATTAAACAAGAAGACATAACAATAATAAATATTTATGCACCGAACCAGAATGCCCCAAAATACGTGAGGAATACACTGCAAACACTGAAAAGGGAAATAGACTCATATACTATAATAGTTGGAGACTTCAACTCACCACTCTCATCAAAGGACAGAACATCTAGACAGAAAATCAACAAAGAAATAGAGAATCTGAATATTACTATAAATGAACTAGACTTAATAGACATTTATAGGACATTACATCCCACAACAGCAGGATACACCTTTTTCTCAAGTGCTCATGGATCATTCTCAAAAATAGACCATATTCTGGGTCACAAAGCAAGTCTTAACAAATTTAAAAAGATTGAAATCTTACACAACACTTTCTCGGACCATAAAGGAATGATGTTGGAAATCAATAATAGGCAGAGTGCCAGAAAATTCACAAATACGTGGAGGCTCAACAGCACACTCCTAAACAACGAGTGGGTCAAAGAAGAAATTGCTAGAGAAATTAGCAAATACCTCGAGGCGAATGAAAATGAAAACACAACATATCAAAACTTATGGGACGCAGCAAAGGCAGTGCTAAGAGGGAAATTTATTGCTCTAAATGCCTATATCAGAAAAGAAGAAAAGGCAAAAATTCAGGAATTAACTATTCATTTGGAAGAACTGGAGAAAGAACAGCAAGCTAACCCCAAAGCAAGCAAAAGGAAAGAAATAACAAAGATTAGAGCACAAATAAATGAAATTGAAAACATGAAAACAATAGAGAAAATCAATAAGGCCAGAAGTTGGTTCTATGAGAAAATCAATAAGATTGATGGGCCCTTAGCAAGATTGACAAAAAGAAGAAGAGAGAGGATGCAAATAAATAAGATCAGAAATGGAAGAGGAGACATAACTACTGACCTCACAGAAATAAAGGAGGTAATAACAGGATACTATGAACAACTTTACGCTAATAAATACAACAATTTAGAGGAAATGGACGGGTTCCTGGAAAGACATGAACAACCAACTTTGACTCAAGAAGAGATAGATGACCTCAACAAACCAATCACAAGTAAAGAAATTGAAGCAGTCATTCAAAAGCTTCCTAAAAAGAAAAGTCCAGGACCAGACGGCTTCACATGTGAATTCTATCAAACATTCCAGAAAGAATTAGTACCAACTCTCCTCAAACTCTTCAAAAAAATCGAAGTGGAGGGAAAACTACCTAATTCATTCTATGAAGCCAACATTACCCTCATACCAAAACCAGGCAAAGATATTACAAGAAAAGAAAACTACAGGCCGATCTCTCTAATGAATATAGATGCAAAAATCCTCAATAAAATTCTAGCAAATCGTATCCAACAACACATTAAAAGAATTATTCATCATGACCAAGTAGGATTCATCCCAGGTATGCAAGGATGGTTCAACATAAGAAAATCAATTAATGTAATACACCATATGAACAAATTAAAGCAGAAAAATCACATGATCATCTCAATTGATGCAGAGAAGGCATTTGACAAGATTCAACATCCTTTCCTGTTGAAAACACTTCAAAGGATAGGAATACAAGGGAACTTCCTTAAAATGATAGAGGGAATATATGAAAAACCCACAGCTAATATCATCCTTAATGGGGAAAAATTGAAAACGTTCCCCCTAAGATCAGGAACAAGACAAGGATGTCCACTATCACCACTATTATTCAACATTGTGTTGGAGGTTCTAGCCAGAGCAATTAGACAAGAAAAAGAAATACAAGGCATCAATTTTGATGAGTACAGCAAAGTAGCAGGTTACAAGATCAACATTCAAAAATCTGTAGCATTTCTATACACTAGCAATGAACAATCGGAGGGGGAAATCAAGAAACGAATCCCATTTACAATTGCAACTAAAAGAATAAAATACCTAGGAATAAATTTAACTAAAGAGACAAAAGACCTATACAAAGAAAACTACAAAAAACTGCTAAAAGAAATCACAGAAGACCTAAACAGATGGAAGGGCATACCGTGTTCATGGATTGGAAGACTAAATATAGTTAAGATGTCAATCCTACCTAAATTGATTTACAGATTCAATGCAATACCAATCAAAATCCCAACAACTTATTTTTCAGAAATAGAAAAACCAATAAGCAAATTTATCTGGAAGGGCAGGGTGCCCCGAATTGCTAAAAACATCTTGAGGAAAAAAAAACGAAGCTGGAGGTCTTGAGCTGCCAGACTTTAAGGCATATTATGAAGCCACAGTGGTCAAAACAGCATGGTATTGGCATAAAGATAGATATATCGACCAATGGAATCGAATAGAGTGCTCAGATATAGACCCTCTCATCTATGGACATTTGATCTTTGATAAGGCAGTCAAGCCAACTCACCTGGGACAGAACAGTCTCTTCAATAAATGGTGCCTAGAGAACTGGATATCCATATGCAAAAGAATGAAAGAAGACCCATCTCTCACACACTATACAAAAGTTAACTCAAAATGGATCAAAGATCTAAACATTAGGTCTAAGACCATAAAACAGTTAGAGGAAAATGTTGGGAGATATCTTATGGATCTTACAACTGGCGGTGGTTTTATGGACCTTAAACCTAAAGCAAGAAACCTGAAGAAGGAAATAAATAAATGGGAGCTCCTCAAAATTAAACACTTTTGTGCATCAGAGAACTTCATCAAGAAAGTAGAAAGACAGCCTACACAATGGGAGACAATATTTGGAAATGACAGATAAAGGTGTAGTATCCAGAATTTATAAAGAGATTATTCAACTCAACAACAAAAACACAGCCAACCCAATTACAAAATGGGAAAAAGACTTGAACAGACACCTACCAGAAGAAGAAATACGGATGGCCAAGAGGCACATGAAGAGATGCTCAATGTCCCTGGCCATTAGAGAAATGCAAATCAAAACCACAATGAGATATCATCTCACACCCACCAGAATGGCCATTATCAACAATACAGAAAATGACAAGTGCTAGAGAGGATGCGGAGAAAGAGGCACACTTATCCACTGTTGGTGGGAATGTCAAAGGGTGCAACCACTGCGGAAGGCAGTTTGGCGGTTCCTCAAAAAGCTGAATATAGAATTGCCATACGACCCAGCAATACCATTGCTAGGTATCTACTCAAAGAACTTAAGGGCAAAGACACAAACGGACATTTGCACACCAATGTTTATAGCAGCGTTATTTACAATTGCAAAGAGATGGAAACAGCCAAAATGTCCATCAACAGACGAGTGGCTAAACAAACTGTGGTATATACATACGATGGAATATTATGCAGCGTTAAGGCAGGATAAACTTATGAAGCATGTAATAACATGGATGGACCTAGAAAACATTATGCTGAGTGAGTCTAGCCAAAAGCTAAAAGACAAATACTGTATGGTCCCAATGATGTGAATCGACACTCCAGAATAAACTTGGAATATGTCATTGGTAACAGAGTTCAGCAGGAGTTAGAAACAGGGTAAGATAATGGGTAATTGGAGCTGTTGGGATACAGACGGTGCAATAGGACTAGACACAAAAACTCAAAAATGGACAGCACAATAATACCTAATTGTAAAGTAATCATGTTAAAATACTGAACGAAGCTGCATCCGAGCTATAGGTTTTTGTTTTGTTTTGTTTTGTTTGTTTTGTTCTTATTATTATTACTTTTATTTTCTTTTCTCTATATTAACATTCTATATCTTTTTCTGTTATACTGCTATTTCTTCTAAACCGATGCAAATGTACTAAGAAACGATGATCATGCATCTATGTGATGATGTTAAGAATTACTGATTGCATATGTAGAATGGTATGATGTCTAAAAAAAAAAAATGGTCAGCACAATACTGCCTAATTGTAAAGTAATTATGTTGGAACACTGAATGAAGCTGCATCTGATCTATAGTTTTTTTTTGTTTTGTTTTGTTTTCTCTTATATATTTTTGTACTTTTTATTTTTATTTGTGTTTTCTCTCTGTGTTATCACTTTATTTCTTTTTCTGTTGTCGTGCTATTTCTTTCTCTAAATCGATGCATATGTACTGAGAAATGATGACCATACACCTATGTGATGATATTAAGAATTACTGATTGCATATGTAGAATGGATTGATTTCTAATGTTGTGTTAGTTAATTTTTTAATTAATAAAAAAAAAAGTAAATGTCCAATTCAACATATGTTTTCAGTTACTATAATAAAAAGTACAAAAACATTTGCCACATATTCATATGGAATAGACTGTTCTGCTCTGGATTTCCTCTGTAATAGTTCTCAGAGTTTTTAAATTATAAATCTACATTATTTTTTTCTACTTAAAAAGATAACAAGTACTAGAGAGCTGGAATATTTCCTGCAGAGCTATCTCAGAGTTCACAAAATGACAAAAATTTCTGAGTCCCTGAGTAGTTTTGCCTGAGCTTAAGACTTGTGTTATCACAAGACTGTTGTTTTTCCCGTTGTCATCCTCATGCCACTGCTCCTCCTAGTAATCATTACTATATTTTAGGTAATTAATTTTATTTCTCTTGTTTTGTTTTCTTCTGAAACTAGTTATTCTTAGGTTGTATTTACATTTTCCCCTCCCCTTTCATATATTTTTAAGTTATTCCTCCCTCCCTCCTTCTCTCTTTCTTATTTTTACTCCCTTCCTTTTTTTTTTTTCACATGGGCAGGCTCCGGGAATCATGGCAGGTGAGAATTCTGCCACTGGGCCACCGTCGCCTTGCCCCTCCCTTCACTTTTGATAGAGATTCTCAAATTTCCTAATCACCAATGACTTGATTTTCTTTCCAGTGCTGGTCTGTCTCTTAACAGATTTTAATCGTAAAATGCAGATTAAATTTTGCTGTAGTGCATTTTGAGTTACCTTGGATTATTTTCCATTTTTCTACCACTTTCGTTTGTGTCTTTATCTCAAAGCTGTTTTAACTTCATGGCTACTATGCCATTTCTAGCATGTTTTTTTCAGGATAGTTAACTGATGTCTTCTAGTAAATTCATTATTAAAAAAAAAACATTGCTTGGTTTTAGAAATAAGCCGATGTGCTGAGACTTCGTACTCATTTTTTTCTCCTTTAATTTTTCCTCTATAGCCACTAATTTTTAAAATTCTTCGTCTTCAGATTGAGAGGAATGCCTACAGATTCAGTATTTGCATGGACCTCTGTCATTGCCCCCTTTGCATCTGCCAGCTGTTTTCAATCAGGTTCAAGTATGAAAGCCAGGTTGGTTAACATACTCACAATTTATAAAAACTCATGCATTCCTTTAGTGTGAGTCTGGAGGACTGGACCAAATATTCTCTTTTTAGTGTATTCTGTCTTATCTAGAAAACATAATGCAAGGATAAATATAGTCCTCTGTATATAAAACTCCCAGCATTTACCTTTACTCTCACACCGTTTGCAATATTTTCTTTACACAATTGTTCATCCCAGAACACACATAGTTCTGACTCACTGTTCTATGTACTGATGCTATACCAGCTGGAACTCTAAATGGAAGGATAAAGAAAATTACAGACGGAGACAAGCAAGGGTTGGGAGAACTCATTCTTCAGCAGCCTCAGAATGTTGTGTCTTTGTTGAGCAATGGCTGACTTTCTTTGGACAGCAAAGCTCTGTATCCTGGATGTAGACAATTAATTAGATAGTAACACTATGCTAGATTTTTTAAATGTCCTCTCTCCTCTTCTCCTTTGTAGGTCAGAGGATATGCGTTACAGTCCAAAAATGTGCTTCTCATTTTCTCCCCATCAGTAATAAAAATAACGAATGTCTCTCCAGGATTTTGGCATGTGCCTTTCTTTTATCATTGGTTGCACAATCAGTTCACAAGTCTTCCTTCCTTATGCTGCAGTTAAGATGACCAACTCAGCCTGGGATTTGTCTGGTTTAAGCATTTTAAGACCAGCATCCCAGGAACCCCCCTCAGCCCCTGCAAACCAGGATGGTTGGTCACCTAAAATTCTGCACCATGTTATTCTTCCTTAATTGAAGTTTTGATTATTTTATTTCATTGCTAAAAATTGTTCTAAGGTTTCCTATTTTCTAACAATAAATCTGTTTCTTCCACTGAACCACTTCATAGCAATTTGGTGCCCTTACCATATTTGTTCATGCTGCTCCCTCTAATTGCTGTCTTTGGCATTTTATACTTTTCCATATGTCTCAACATTTTAATGTTTTCAAAATTATGGCATTATTTGTTAGTAGCATTTGTCTTAGTCTTTAAAAGATTACTTCTTTTAAAAGTTGTTTTGTGTTTCTATTCTAAATTTCCTAATTTGTGCTCTTTTTTTAGTTAATTAGTTTTGCTAGAGGCTTGCTTTTTATTAGTCTTTTTTTTTGAATACCCACTTTTTATTATTTTCAGATATTCAAGTTGCTACTTGTATTTTCTTTTGGTTCATATTCATCTGCTATATATTTTTTCATCCATTTGCTTTCATTTGTGCTCATTTGTCATAAGTGTTTCTTCTGAAAACAACATATTGCTAGAACTTTTTTCTTAAATCCAAGCTGAGAGAATTTATCTTTTAATCAGCAAGGTCAGTCTACTAAGCTTTTATGATTACTGATTTATTAGGACTTTCTGTTACATTTCATTTAAAATTTTGAATTTAACGTTATTTCTTTACCTCTTTTGGAATTTTCCCAATAGAAATACTATAGCAAGCAAGCTCCTGGAAGCAAGCAGGCCCCTCCTCTGGTAACCATTGATCTGCTCCTGTAAACTCAGCTTTCGCAACCCCTCCTGGTTCTGGCCACCAGCCAGCAGCCAATCACCTCCCTCATGTTACAATATTAGGAAAATGCTACCAGCCATTCTGTCTACAAATATCTTCTATTAGCCCCTAATGGGGCTCAGACTTTCAGAGGCTACTCGGCTGAGCCCTATGGCCATACACTAATAAAACCTACTTCCTGAAACTTCAGAGTCTCAATCCGGGTTCGTTCTGTTTCTCCTTAACATTCTGAATGCTTGCAGCCTCGTTCCTGGTTACACGCTCTAGTCCTGTTTCTGCATAATGTCCCTAGAGGGTTTTGAGGAGCCTCATTCCTGGTTTTGTGCTACAATATCAATTACATGGACCATATTTTCTTTGCTCTAACTTTTTTATTTTTCCTGCTAAGGATTTTCTTCCATTCTTTATATAATATTGGCCATATCTGGGCAAGGTGAAAGTATGAGATTGGATTCTTCTGGCTGACTCAGTGGATAGGGATATCTTTTTCTATTCCAAGAGTGCTTCTACCTGTTATTCCTCTAAGCTAAAACGCATGTTCCTCTTTTCTAGAAATAACCTCCCCTCCCCATACCCCAGCATAACCTTGCTTAGTTATTCAATTCTAGAATTATATTGAGGTAAGGATGGCCAACTTCTATCATAGCTGCAGGAACTACATGATTTGAGCTGTAAGTAATGGGCATGCAGTAGTCAACTAACCTGTATCTATTGAAGTTGTCTGCACAACCTTCCCAACCTCACAGAACTCCTGTTCTGGCTTGCCTGCAACCTCTGCTGTTGTTTCTGCTCTATTCCTAAATCAGGTAGGGTGGATAATGATGGCAGAGTGCGTTACCTTTGACTCATGATTATGAGCTCTCATGTAGCTAATCGGTGATGCTTGCCCTACCCACCCACCCAACTCCCAACATTTGAAAGGCTCTCGTCTGGAAAATAGGTCTTCTGCCTGTGGCATACTGTAGAACTTCTCCAAATTCCATCTTGGTCAACTCAAGATGATCTGAGGGAGAGGAAATAGGTGCTTGATATCCTCAATTCCAACTATTTCACTGTTGTCTTTGCACTTTTGTTTGCCTGTTTGAGTTGTTGTAGTTCCTTCTTGAGCGTCCTAAGTTTCCTAAGCTTTGGCTTCTCAGTTTTATGACTTAATCTGAGTATGGTTGTATTACCTGAATGTACTATACCTTTTTTTTTTTTTTAACTAGGAGGTTTGTTAGGAAGGTGGAAAATTGCAGCTGATACCCAAATGCATCATTTTTCTTGAATAATGTTAATACATCTCAGAACTATCCCCATTGAGGTAGCTTTCTCTGACTCCTGTCCCGTTGAGGTTAGGGTTTCCTGTTTACCTAGTATACCTCGTGTTTATCTCAATCTTAGCATTTAAAACTCTGTGAACTTTGTTGTCACTTCTACTGGGTAGTTTGTCCCTTGATGGAATAAAAGAACATCTCTCAACCACATGCATAAAACCTAACAAAATTCCTAGCCAAGAATTTGTCAGCCAAACTCTAAGTAGAGATTCTTCTATCTAATGCCTTTGGGAAGTTAAATAGCAAATAGATGTCAACCTTTTTATGGAAATGCCTGAAATAGAGAATTTGTATTTCAAAGGTATGATTTTGAGAATCAGAAAAATTCTCATCTCTTACTTTTTGAATTTATTAACTTACATCTTCCTGAAAAAGTAGCACAGCCATGTACTTACTTATCTTTGTTTCCAAAGGCTTATCTACAAATCATGCTGCTAAGAATGGGAAGTGTACTGAATATCTGACTTCTTACAGTGGTAAGCTAAGCCTAGTAAGAAGAACCAGGATAAAAATAGGCAGATTCTGTAGCTACCATTCCTGATTGGAAACTTAAGAGTAAAATCTATTAAAATCAACTGCCACTGTCAAAACTGTGAAAGAATTGATATAGAGGAAGATGAGAGGAAGTAGAAATTTATAAAAAGAGATAAAAACATGCAATTTTCAGGAATGTATTTATTCATGTCAGTCTAATTTGCAGGCCTGGGGAGGAATTAAGTTTTAGAATTGCAAGCTTTGATTTGGCAATTCTCATCGTGAGTTGTGACTAAATATGCTTTGAAAGGAGAACAAATTAATTTTTCCAAGTCAGTATTTGATTTTTGTCTAAGTAAAGCAGATCTTACCCTTGTCCAAATTCAGAAGATTGATGGCAAATAATTCTTTTGGAAACCCATGCCCATCTAAGGGCTTTTGCATTACTTTGTATATGATTCAGTAAATTGTATAAAAGAAGTTGCATTCTAAACACAATTCTGATTCAAGTGGAACATTTATAATACACAATGCTCTGAACAGTTTATAGTTGCTTTCATTCTTAACACAATGTCTTATCTAACATTTTGTAGATATTTTTTGACAATGATAATATGGAAATCTAACATGACTGGAGAGTCCATTTTTCAGAGGCCAGTCAGTCATTTCATATATATATAAATAAACTGCAAATACTTTATTCTCCAAAAAAATTAATAAATCAGCCATATCCTAGGAAGCTTTAGTTGTAGCACTTATGCCTTGATTTTGTTTGAATGAAATAATGCTGAAATTTTTCAGGAAATAATATAAGTGAATGAGAAGTCCAGCTTGTGGAAGAAACATAATATGGAGATGATTTTAGAATTCACACTTCTCAAATCAGAGCTTAAATGCCTTAATAAACCCCTAACAAACCACCTGAACTGCTTTTAGAAAATGTAAAGTTGTAGATTTATCTTTTTGCTGTCTTTTTCAATTGCTATCACAAGTTTTGTTTTCTTTATTTCACCCTTTCTCTATATGTTTACAAGTGATAATTTTTTTTTTATTTTTACATTTTATGTCTGGCTTATCTCTTTATTTTTATTTCATTTGACATGGTAAATGGAATATCTCTATAGAATAATGCAGCTGATAAAATTTTATATTGCTATTGAGCATATACTGTATAGGAAAGTTATCTGATCTCTACCTTAATCACAGGGAAATATTTCTAAAGGGGGAATTTGCTTTATAGCAAGGAGAGACCTATGCTTTTCTGGAATTTACTTAACTATAAACCCATTATATAGGATTAAGATATAATTTTCCTACCTTCTGCCACTGTTAGATGAGGTTTATTGTATATAGCTATTGAATGTGAACCAAAGTAAATGTGTAACATAAAAAAAAGTACTTATATGATACAATTTAAACATATCTGGATACGTTATCAATGTCTTAATAATGTGGATGCACAACAAATAAAGGAAACATATATTTCAGATGAAAACACGTTAAGCCAAAAATGAAATGCTGTGTTTTAATGTTAGTTCCACCACCTGTAATAGTGGTTAGTTCAAAGCAGATGAAAAACTATATGTTAAAAATGTACAAAAGGCTTCCTACAACATTCTGTAAATCCCTAGCTGTAATCACTTCTTTTTTGCTTAATCTAGGCTTATAAAAAGTGATATATCACTTTCTCATTATAGTGCTGTGTTGAAAGTACTCCATTTATAGCTTTAATGCCTTTTTGTATATATTCTCCTATGTAGTTTAACAGCATTTTGGGGCTTTGTGGACAAGGAAAAAGAAAAATCTAAAGACAATAGAAGGCACTGAAGCTGACAGAACGTGTTGAAATGGGCAAGTTAGAGTACAAAACAACAGGTCTTCAACAAAAGACTTACAAATGCAATATATTCCTTTTCCTGTGATTTCAACTGTGCTTGAGATGGTGTTTGTTCTAAGTAATTATGCATATCTAACCCAAACTTTCTTCAAAATAAGTGATTAACTTTATCTTCAATTTTGGAATCATTCTTGCCTGTCTATCACAGAAACAGTTGCCATGATATACTTTAATAGTCCTTGCTGTAAAACAGCAAGAAAATTAAGGTTCTTGTCTTATCCACACTCTCCATTTCTGTAGTTCAACTCAAGCCCGGGCATCGTAATGTCTCAAAAAAATCCTGTACATTCACTTTTTTTTTTTTTTTTCACATGGGCAGGCACCAGGAATTGAACCCAGGTCTCTGACATGGCAGGGAAGAACTCTGCCTGCTGAGCCACGGTGGCCCACCCTATGCATTCACTTTTGCACATTACAAGTGATTTTACTAGAAAACAATAAGATGCTACTTATTGCAACAGTTTTAATCACTTTTTTTTTGTTGTTCATTGAAATATCACCCAAAAAAGGAGTTTACTGCAAGGCAAAAAAGATGTCATTGCAGCACCTTGAAATTAGAGTGTTGAAAATGCCCCAAATCCATATATTCACCTTGATGAGATAACATAGTAAACAGGGTTGTACACTAAACAAAAATTATGTAAATCTGCATGTGCTGGATAAACGAATTTGAAAGTTTGATGCATTTGTACAAATAATGGAAAGAGAAAATTCTGCATGTAGTTTCATGGGAGCAGTGATTGCCTTTTTTCTGTCCAAAGTTTACTCTCTCTTATAAAACTTTCAAAAAAATGCTACAAAGTCATCACCTTTTCAAGTATTTTCCAGTTAAGCATATTATTTTTTCTAGTAAGTCAATTAAATAATTTTCTTTTTCTAAAGAAAAGTATAAACCAATATTTTCTAGTTAAAAAAAAAAAGATGTTTTGTAACAAAATACAGAGGGGAGGCCCAAATATTGAAGAATCATTCAGTGTAGCATTCCACATGCAGCATTAACAGGTCTGAGATACACTGCTAAAATCTTAGAAAATCAGACAAATATTCTCATAGAGAAAAGAAAATAAACAATTAGCACACATATTAAATGGCACTCTTGGTCATCAAATATGATGGCATATGATATAGTATAAAATTAATAACATGTATTTTAGCAGATATATTCAATTTAGAGTCAACTAAAACCACTATGATGGAGGGTACGAATCAGCCCTTGACATATTGCAGAAACTATATAAGGTTAAAGGGCTCAAATACTTATTTCTTAATTTCTTTTTATTTAAAAATAATTTTAGATTCAGAGAAGACTTCCAAAGATTGTAGAGAATTCTCATAAGCCCTTCCCATAGATTCCTTAATGTTGACATTTCACATAACTACGTTACATATCAAAACTAAGAAAATCACATTGGAACAATGCTATTGAATAAAATATATATACTTTATTCAGATTTTAATACAAGTATACCTCATTTTATTTCACATCACTTTATTGCACTTTGCAGATACTGTTTGTTTTTTTGTTTTGAGCAAATTGAAAGTTTATGGCAACCCTCCATTGAGCAAGTCTATTGGGGCCTTTTGTTTTGCATGGGCAGGCACTGGGAATCGAACCTGGGTCTCCGGCATGGTAGATGAGAACTGTGCTTGCTGAGCCACCATGGCCCACCCTTGGGTCATTTTTTTTGACAAATCTTTTACTGTTATTTAAGATTGGAAAATTGTCACAAAACTGGATTTTCCTTCTTCAAAAAATTTCATTTTATCTGTCTTCCAGGTCTTCCCCAGCTCCCCAGTTCTAGTGGTCTCTGGCCATAGGCATGCTCCCCTCACACCTGGTCTGGCCATCTACCTTGTTAGTAGTCAGTGTCACTTACCTCTAGCTGATGGCATCACCTGTCTTTATCAACATTTCCTGTGTGCTCACCAGTCAAAGTGAGGCTGGTCAGGTAAGCATCAGGGACTTCTATTTTTAATTTGCCCCAATTGACTCTAGTATTCCACTCTTCTGATTACCCCTGAATACTCAAGGCAGGAACTTCCTAGCAATAAAACAAGACAAAAAACAGGATGTCTCCAAAATGTTGGATGGGGCCCCACTCATCATGCTTCAGGGTGCTTTTAGTGCTGCTTCCTTCTGAAGGAGCATCCTTCTGTAAGCCTTGCTTTTCCTCCAGTAGGCTGGCAGAGAACAGTAGAACAGCCAACACACAAAACTACTGTCTGTGCATGGCTAAAGACCATGGTAATTTTATAGCACCCTGGACATTTCACATCCATGAAGTAGGAATTGGAGCCCTGCACCAACACTTCTTCTTGTGTTTCCTCTTCTCCTCTTCTGGAGAGGGTTGAAGGGGGTCCTTTGCGAGAAGCATGTTCTTGTGGAGAGGTCATCACCACCAAAAAAAAAGCTGCTGGGGCATTTTTTTTAGAACATGTGCAGACTTCACTTCTCTGTGTCACATTTTAATTAAGGTATGTACATTGTTTTTTCCCAACATAATGCTGTTGCACACTTAATAGGCTATATTATAATGTAAACTCACTTTTATACACACTAGGAAAGTAAAAAATGCATGTCATTCACTTATTATGATATTGTGATATTCCAATGGTCTGGAAACAAACCCACAATATCTCTGAGATATGCCGGTAATTTTTTCATTACTATCCGTTTTCTGTCCAAGTGTTTTGGTTTGCTCAAGCTGCCAGAATGGAATATGTCAGGAATGGATTGGCTTTTACAAAGGGGATTTATTAGATTACAAATGTACAATTCTAAGGCCATGAAAATGCCCAAACTAAGGCATCAACAAGATGATACCTGGACTCTGATAAAAGGCTGCCAGCATTTGGAGCACCCCTGTTTTAATTTTCAATGCTGTTGAAAGGCATACACCAGAAATGGATCAGCTTTTACAAAGGGGATGTATTGGGTTACAAGTTTACAGTTCTAAGGCTTAAAAATGTCCAAACTAAAGCATCCAGAAAAAGATACCTTGACTCTGATGAAGGCCAAATGGTGTCCATGATTTCTCTGTCAGCTGGAAAGGCATTCTGGCTCCCAGTTCTTTGCTTAGTGCTTCTTATTCCAGTGGCTTCCTCTCCAGGTGTCTGTGTACTCTCACTTAGAGTCTTTGTATCAACTGTCTCCAGGTTCTGGCTTGCTTAGCATCTTATTGGAAGGTGTCTGCTGGGCTCTGGTTTCTAATTGCTCTTCAAGCACCTGTGTCCACACTTCAGGCATCTCCAAATGCTTTTGTCTGAGCTTTCTCCAAAAGGTTTCCCCTTTTAAAGGACTTCAATAAGCTAATTAAGACACACCTTGAATGATCAGGGTCATGCCTCCATCAAATGGTCATACCCACATTTGGATGTTTCATATCTCCATGGTAAGCAACCTAATCAAAAGATTCCACCCTACAACAGGTCTACCCCAACAAGAGTGGGCTAAGGTTAACACGTTCTTTATGGGGTACATAAAAGTTTCAAACCAGCACAATTGACCCTCTGGACCCCAAAGAGACGTGTTCTTTTCAAATACAAATTCCATACACTGTATCACAAAAGCCTTAAACAATTTCTGTAATGATACAAATGAAATAAAAAGTCAAAGCTATTACAAAATCTCATCAAAATCATTTATAGGTATGGTCTGTCCTACAAACATTAGCCCCTGGATGTAGACCTATGAAACTTAGAACAAGTTATCTGCTTCCAATGTAAAAAATGAGGGACAGTCATAGAATTAATAGTCCCAGGGCCATGGGGAGAAATCAAAATGAAAACAGGGGTCACCAGACCCAAACAGTTCCAAAATAAGCAAAGCAACTCCATTAGTTTTTAAGGTCTGAGAGTCACTTATCACTGGGACTTGAAGGAACAGCAGTCCCACCCTTTCCA
This sequence comes from Tamandua tetradactyla, assembly GCF_023851605.1. Lineage (NCBI taxonomy): Eukaryota > Metazoa > Chordata > Mammalia > Pilosa > Myrmecophagidae > Tamandua > Tamandua tetradactyla. Next base: position 52,212,156 of record NC_135337.1, read on the forward strand.
AGGGCTAGCGAAGTGGCCTGGTTGTCTCCAAATGCTGGGATGAGAGTTGCAACATTGTGGAACACTGAGGAGACCACCTTTCACTTGGCTCTACCCTCTCCAAGCTTTGGGGCAGCACCAGACTCTGCCATTTCTGGGGCCCATTCTCAACCACTTCAGAACACTGGGATGACAGCAAGGCTTCCCCCAGTCTCAAGGGAATGTGCTCCACCCTCTCTGAAGCCAGTAGAGGCAACACTCTTCTACCTGCCCTCAGTGTCCATGGAAAACTCACCCTATCTATTTGGATGGGTGGGTTCACTCTCCTGGCCCAAGTTTTCTTGGCTTCAGACCTTAACTTCCATTTAACTTGAGGTCATTCTTCCTGCTATCTGTCCCTTTTCTAACATTTTCTTACCAGACTGACAGTGATTCTATTCTTACAGATCTCACAAAAAGTTTGTTGATTTTCCATGTAGTACACAGGGATCAAAGCCATCAGACAATAGAACTTTCAACAAATCCTTTCTGAATAATTCCATCTCCAATCCTGACTTTTTCTGAAATGGCTGACTAGTTCCATATTTACTTAGATACTTACCTGGGCCAATGTTCTCTGGGGTTTCACTTTTCAAAAGGTCAGAATTTTCCAAATTATCCACTTCTGTTTTTATTGTATCCAAGAGTTCAGTTCTCAGCTTATCCCTTTCCTGTCACATTTTACTAAAAGCTACAAGGAAAAGCCAGGCTGCCTTTTCCACATTTAGTTTGTAAATTTCCTCAGCCTGATATCCAAGTTCATTGTCTTCAGATTCTACCTTTCATCCAATACCAGGACTCAATTTTATCAAATTCTCTGCTGCTTTAAAACAGGGGTCTCCTTTCTTCCAGTTGACAATGTCACATTCATCATTTCTGAACATTCTGAAGACACAGCAGTCTCTTCAAAACAATCTAGGCCTTCTCTATCCAGCATATCACAATTCTTCCAGAATCTTCCCTTTATCCACATAAAAAGGCATTGCAACATGTTTGTTATTCGCAAACTGCAGCACCCCACTTGGTACCAAAATCTGTCAGGAAGACATGTGTAGCTGGATTCGCTGGTCCTTGCTCCCAATTTTTGGCTTTCAGCTTCTGATTCCAGGGTCCTCTCAGTTTCTCAGGGGAAAACTCTGATTTCATCTCTTATTTAGCATCTCCTGGTCCATGTTCTTTCTTCAAGTGTCTGTGCTTTCACCAAAATGTTTCTTTTTAAAAGGACTGCAGTCCTTTAAAAGGTCGCCCCTCCATGGAAACAACATAATCAAAATACTCTACCCAACAATAGGTCTGCCACCCCAAGCCTAGATTAAAATAACATGGCTTTTGTGAGGTATTTATCAGTTTCAAACCAACACATCCAACACAGAATTCTGTATACCGTGTTGCCTTCAGTCATTCTATCTCCTTATTTTCCTTCAATCTGTGAAAGTTTTCAGTCTTTAGTGACACATTCAAATGACATTGACACATTTGAAGAATACTGACGAGGCATTTGTTGAATATCCCTCAATTTGGCTTGTAGGTTGCTTTATCATAATTAGACTAGGATTTAAAAATTTGGGTAAAGTTTCTACAGAGGTGAAGTGCCCTCTGAATGGTGTTTCATGATGGGTGTATGAAATCAGTGTGGTTTTTAACTGGTGATTTTGACCTTAATCCCTTAGGAACAGTGTGTCAGCCAGGTTTCTCCACTATAAAGTTACTATTTTCTTCTTTCTGTAGTCAATTTTTCAGAAGAGAGTCACTCATTCTAGCCTACATTCAAAGGAAGGAGAATTAAGCGCCACCTCTTAAAGGGAGAATATCAAAAAGCCTATGTACATGGTTGAGATGATCACAATAATTAAGAAATATTTGTGGGAGAGAGACTTTGAAGAAACTATTCCACTTTCTTTAAAATTTTCCCTGCTAATTCTATCATTCACCAGTGCATCTTTCCTGCAACAATTATTAGTAGGGTGTTCTAATGGTGATATATTATTGTCCTCATTTTCCCCACATATTTCAATGGGAATTCTTCTGTAAATACATGTCCCTTTTCTTCTATTTATTTTTACTCTGTCATTTACTTGTACTAGTATGCATTCATGGATATGCATTATCATTTTGACTCACAATGCAGTATTTTCAGTAGTGTCCTTGCTGTGGTTTGCTTTTTGGCTTTAGTGATTTTTGTTTTTTTATGTTTAAGTCAGATGATTTGTATTGACTAGCTTCAAATTCATTTATCTGTCAAATCTACTGATGAGCCAGTTGAAGGCATTCTTTTCTTTGTTACTGTGTTTTTTGTTTCAAGCATATTGAGCTGATTTTTAATAGCTTCCTTCTCTGCTAAAACCACCTCTCACTCTATCATGTCATCTGTTTGTCCATTGGAGCTTTTAACATAGTTGCCATTGTTATTTAATATCTTAGTCTGATAATTCCAATTAACCGTGTCACATACAAATTTGGTACTGAAAAATGCTTTATCTCTTCAGACTGTTTGTTCTTCCTTTTCGTATTTTATTTTCATTATGTTGAAAGTGGTATAAGGTATATAAGAGGAAATACTCAAGGTTATTTTGTATGTATGTATGTATTTGTCTATATATATATACTTGGAGATGTTCATACTTTTCCTTTAATCTAACCCTTAATAGAGGAGCTTGCTTTAATCTAGCAGGGAGTTAGACTGGTTTTAAAGAACGTTATCACTATGGATACCATAAATACACCAAAGTCTTCAAATTCCTTTGGTGAATTTGCTGCTCATTTTGGGTTTGGGTTTTCCCTTTGTGCTGCCTGCCAGAGAGAATTAGTCTCTTGTAGCCCCCCTAACTGGAATCCACTGTTAATTTTATTGAACAGTTTTTAATGTATAGATAACAGGCAGGGAGAGAGTTGAAGTATTCTCTGATTTGGCCACACACTTCGACAGGTACTGCAAACCTGTCTTAGGGTTGTGGACTTCACAAATGTCTTTAGCTTTTTCCAAATAGGAGCATGTATTCCTGCCCCGCCTCAGGGATTCTGCTTTTTTTTTTCCCTTTTCACATCCCCAAGCTGGAGTGGGTTTCTACCATTCAGGATACAAGGCTTTTTGTTTTTGTTTGTTTGTGTAAGTGTGCATTTGATTTTTGACTTTTTTCACTGCAGATTAAGATTTTGGGTCCTTATGGAAGAAACGATAATGGTCATGGTGGGGTTTCACTCATGACTGCTTTTCCCCTATCCCACTTAGCATCATAAGGGAAGTTCCCGCCCCCCCCCACCCCCACCCCCAGGTTCTTGCTTCTTCTCTGTGTACTTGTGAGTCCTTAGAGGATTCCCTGAAGGAAAAGCCGGGAATGGTGAACACCCCATGTCTGATACCCACAGGACTTCACTCTTTGTGCTAGCCCATACTGGACCTTAAGTGATTTATTTAAGTTCCTGGCTGAAACTTCTTACTATCTTCTATTGTGTTCCATGGCTTCTAGCCCTGAAAAGTAAAAGTCCCACTACTGTTTCTCCATGAAGGTACTTGAATCTCTCCAGATTTCAAATTATCTATTTGCTTTGTAATCTCAGTTTTTTAATGGGATCAAGAAAATTGAAGTTTCAGTTTGTTCAACTACTTCTTTGGTATAAGTATTGAAGCCGTACTCTTTTCAGCTCTCTGCTTCTCCAAGATGAAAGTGAAGTTCAATAACTTTCATTTTTCAGTTTGATACTGGAAATCTGTGTTACAAAAAAGCTATGTTTATTTTGTTGGTGGTCATTTTGTGAATAATACATAGGAAGAAAAAATACATAGGCAGCAGTACTTTTGGAATGCTATTAATTCAACTAGGAATGAGAATAATTGTCATGTGAATTAAAGAAACTGCTGCATGAGTACTGTCATGGTTAGGTTCATGTGTCAACTTGGCCAAGTGGTGGTACCTGTTTGTCTTGTTGGGCAAGTGCTGGCCTGTCTGTTGCGATGAGGACACTTCATAGAATTAAATCATGATCATGTCAGCTACATCCATAGCTGATTACATTTGCAATCAGCCAAAGGGCAGTGTCTTTTGCAATGAGTAATGCTTAACCTGATCACTGGAAGCCTTTAAGGAGGGTTCAGAAGAGACAGGCTCTTCTTGTCTCGGCTGGTGGGCCTCTCCTGTGGAGTTTGTCCAGACCCTCCATCAGAATCATCGGCTTCACAGCCTGCCCTGCGGATTTTGGACTCTGCATTCCCACGGTCATGTGAGGCACTTTTATGAATTTTATATTTGTGAGTGTTCCCTGTTGATTCTATTTCTCTAGAGAACCCTAACTAATACAAATACCAATACACAAACAGCTTTAATCATAGAGAACAATTGGTGATCAAAACCATAGCTCTTGATCTTGACTGAGTTTCAGTGGAATTACTGACAATTGGAAAATATAAACTATGGCCACCAAGTTTACTTCTCGATACGCTGTGTGAAGAAAAAGGCAACAAATCTGAAATTAAACTTTTCCAATATGATATGATGAAGCTGATTTTCAAGATAAAGATGTTCCCATGATATTTTACATTAAGGAATAAATTTTAAAACAAGTTTTTCATAATATTGAAATGTTAGGAAAACATGTATTTATGATGTAAAGTGATTTTCTTCAGCAGTACACTCTGGTGATCATTCTGATTTTAAAGAACCTAAACCTATCACTTCAAGTTCAAAATATTATTATGTCTTGTGTTTCTAAACAATACCAGTTATAATGCAAATGGCAGCTGAAAAAAATAACTCTTTCTCAATAATTAATGATTTTTTTTAGATTGAAGAATCAATCCAATGATATATTGAGACTATTTTAAAAACATTTCAAAATGCTATAAAAGATATTTAAAAATACTTTCAGAACTAAATGGATGATAGTAAAAATTCAATTAAGGTTTTGATGCTGGGGCTATCAAGCCACACGTATCTTGCTATTGACTCTCTTTGGACATTGTGGTAGTTTGGAGCTCAATGAATCCTAGAAAAACATGTTCTTCATCTTAATCCATTCCTGTAGCCATCAACCCATTGTAAATAGAACCCTTTGATGTGTTATTTCAGGTAAGGTATGGCCTTCCTCAGTCAGGATGGGTCTTAATCCTATTATGGAGTCCTTATAAGTGGAATGAAATTCTGTCAGAAGAAAGAATGCCACCGGAAGTCACAAGAAACTGAAGTTCAACAAAATGCAGAAGAGAATGGAGACGTCAGGAGAGGTATCCCTGAGCCTAGCCATGTGGCAAAGGAGCCAAGGACCAAGCATCGCTGGCAGCCAGCCTGAAGAAAGCCATCCTTCAGGAAGAAAGCATCACTTTGATAACAACATTAATTTAGAATTTCTTATTTCTGTCTGCAAAACCATGAGACATTTAATTCCTATTGTCTAAGCCATCCCTTTGCATGCTGTTTGCTTGATCAGCCAAAGGAAACTGAAACAGCTACTTATAATCATTTGCCACACTCCGTCTCCAGTGTTATCATGCTAGTCCAGGTCATTATCATCTCTTCCTCACCTAACCCCAATAATTTATTTATCAGTTCTTTTCCTGACTTCTTTTCTTGTCCTCTTCAAATTCATTTTTGGTAATCTTCTGAGTAGTCTTTCTTAATGGCACATCTCCCTATGACACTCACTTTCAATGGCTTTCTTTTTAATTGCCTTTGGGCATCAGTTCAATAGCCTACAACTGGTGTACAAGGCCTTGAGTCTCTGCCTTCCTAGCCAAGTACTATGAAACTATGTATATACCACATCCCCTTGTCACTTTCATCTGACTGCACTTCTTTTAGAAGCTTGAATAGCCCACCCTCCTTCATTAGGAAACTCACACGTGTTCCTCATCACATTTCCTTTATTTAACTAATTCCTCCAGGATTTTATTTAAATGTACTTTATCAGGGCAACTTTTTGTGATTCTTCAATCTGGAATGCATTATTCTCCAATTGCATGCTATTATTTTCAGAACTTCTTTATAACATTTTCATACTTATAATTATTTCATCAATGTTTGTCTTCTGCTCTAGATTATAAACCCTATGATCATATTAACATTTATTATGTTATCTGTGCAATCTCAGTGACTGGGACACACTCAAGAAAAAGCAGCACTCTACCCAATGCCCAACATTGACTGGATATAGGCAGAGTAGCAAGGAGAATATCAGTCAGATAGGCTGGGATTAAAAAAGGAGTAATGTTTCAACAAAGAAGCAAAGCTAAAAGGAAGAACTGATTACCACTGGAAGAAACTAAACTGACTCTTAGGAGTATGGCAAAGCCAGGATTAAGCAAAGTGATGGAGGGTGAGAGTGACTGCCAGGGAATGAGTTAGTTGGAAAGTAAAGGCCCAGGACCTATGGAAAGGAAATCGGATTTCAGGTTGATAAAATAAAACTTATTAAAGGGTATACCTTTTATGTCTCTGACCTTCTTAGGATTAGTTTTGGAACACAGTGGGTTGAATTGATAGGTTGAATTTGGTGTCATCAGGTGAAGGGATCTGAGGATTTTGGGGAGGTGGCCTATGCCTTCTACATCAGTAGTTCTGATACTTTAGTATGCAAAAGGATCACATAAAGGGCTGGAGCCCAGATGACTGGGCTCGACCCCCAGAACTCAGAAGATTGAGATTCAGGATAAATCTGAGAGTTGGCCTTGTAAGCAATTCTCCAGCTTAGGTTTATTGCTCTATTCGAGGGACACGCACTGGGGGATACACTGGTCTTGACTGGATGGTTGCTGTTTGGTAAAGTTGCATGCATTCTGCAAGCACCCTATCTTTTCTACAGCAACCACCTCATCCCATATCCCCACCCCCATCTTTAAACAAGCAGAAAAATAAATGGAATAAGGTTTAAGATAATGTCAATGGTGTATCACTTGGTTCACAGGAATTTGAGTCATAGGGCATTACTAGTCTCATTTTCTCTTTCTTTTAGCATTATTGTGGGTAGAATTCTATAGTCATAAATTATTGTTGTCGTTTAGCACTTCACTTTGAAAATCTAGAGAGATGATGAATCCACTGCTTTTGCTTTTTTTGGCAAGATCCTGCATTGCCTAATTTGTCTTTGAGTTTTTTTTCAACTTTTCAAGGTATTTTTTTTTCCTTTTAACTGTATAAGTATTATTTTATATTCTATTCTAAATGTTTTAAATAATTCAACTTATTTTCCTGTGCCAAATTTTCTGTGAATTGGATGTCCAGACCAGATTTAAGCTAGTCATTGCAGAAGGTGTGAATTGTATATTCATACATTTATTTGGATGATTTAAAAAGTCTGTAGATGATTTTGTTCATGTGTTTCCATAAATCATAGGCATATACTTAACATGGCAAAATTGAAAAGATAAGTACTGAACTTTTCAGATATCGCAGATTTACAAAGAATTGCTCTCTAGTGGGAAAGTAACCTGGATAGGGATACAAACTGTGGACAAGATGGTCTTCTGCTATATGGGCATGATAATATTAACTACTTCATAAGGTAATTCCCAGAATTAAAACATTTATAAAGACTCTTGTATACAAGTGGTAGTCAAGAAACATTAAGGATCACTATTATTGATTAAATGATAATTTCCATTTAATGTGATCTTGACATTAGTCTTTATCTTATTCTCTCTGCCAGCTTTCTCTACTAAAATGTTTTGAAGTTGCAGTTTCTATTTGTATAACTATAGTTTATTGAATACTTATTAAAAGCCAGGAACTGTGTGAAAATCTTTACCTAGTGCATATGATTTATACTTCACAGTAACCTTGTGCTGTAACTATTATACCAATTTTAAAAATTTAGGTAATGAGATTTAGGGAGTTCTTAAATTGTCATAATTTGAGTAAATGCTTTACATACATAAATTCACTGAAAGGCAGTAGAGAATATGGGTTAAATATGGGTACTTTCTCTATTCTTCCAGCTAAGTATAGCTAAGAAATCTGGGCATTTGATTATATATATATATATATATATATATATGAATATTGTTTATATATATAATAATTAAAACACTGAAGCTGGAGAGAAAGCACACTAAGTAAGGATAATCTTGGGACCCATGGAAGATGGTGATGAGTTGGCCTGGGTTTTCTCTTTGTCTCATGTATCCTAAGTGCTGGAGAAGCAGAAAACCTGAAAACCCCAGTGGGTCCAGAAAACAAAAGCCACAATAAAACCTTCTGTTCCAGGTTAAGGATCTGTAAAGAAAGAAAATTTTAGATAACAACCACTCTACATCAGCCATACACTACAGATTCAACTATAGCTCTTTGGTGACACAGGACAACAAAGTCCAGATGGGGAGACTAGACCTCCACCTCTACCAGGCTACAACAAGGCATCACTAAAATCAATAAGACATTCTCAGATGAAGGAAAAATGAGAGAATGTGTGGCCACAGGACTTTCTCTAAACAGAGAGGAAATGATAAAAGAAAAAATCTTGGAAGATCACGTAGGGAGAAAGGGCAGTGAAAAGAGAAAATATATGGATAAATACAACAGTCTTTACTCTCCACTGAAGTTTTCTAAATTGTTTGGCAGTTCTGCCACTTGGAAAGAGTTATGTACCCTGGAAAAGCCATGCTTTAATTCTAATTCAATCTTGTGGAGCCAGCTGTTTATTTTAAACCCTATTCAGCGCTATAGGCCGGGAACTTTATTAGATTATCTCCACAGAGATGTGAATCACCCAATTGTGGGTATTAACTTTTGATTGGATGGAGATGGGACTCCACCCATTCCAGCTGGGTCTTGATTAGTTTACTGGAATCCTTTAAAAGAGAAAACACTTTGGAGAAAGCCTCAGAGCAGCAAGAGAGCCATGAGAACCATGAGAGCCCAAGCAGCCAGAAACCTTTGGAGATGAAGAAGGAAAATGCCCCTGGGGGAGCTTTATGAAACAAGAACCCTAGAGAGAAAGCTAGTGCCACCATGTTTACCACATGACTTTCTAGTGGAGAGAGAAACTCTGAACTTCATTGGCTTTTCTTGAGTGAAGATAACCTCTTGTTGGTTCCTTAATTTGGACATTTTTATAGACTTGCTTTAACTGGGACATTTTCATGACCATAGAACTGTAAACTTGCACCTTAATGAACTCCCCCTCTTAAAAGCCATTCCATTCTGGTACAGCAGCTAGCATTCCAGCAGCTAGCAAACTAGAATAGCAGTTGAAGCAAACATTTTAACAGTGTCTGATGCATTTCTCAATTTCTGTAGGGTAAATATTTAAGACAATTATATTGCTAATGGGAGAAGGTGACGGAATGTAAAGGAAAGTAAGATTTCCACATCTTTTGAACTGGTAAAATGTTGACATCCAATAGACTGCTGTAAGGTAGTGTGATACATAGAACAACCACTAAAATAATCCATATGAAGAGATATACTAATAAAACACTATGATAAATTAAAATAGAATAATTCTAAAATACATTCAACAGCTTATGGAAAGATAAGAAAAGCACAACAGTAAAATGAAAAACAGAAGGAACAAATAGCAAACAAAACATAAAATGTCAGACATAAGTCTTAACATATTAAAAATTACATTAGATATAAATGGTTTAAATGTACCAATTAAAAAAGAGATTGCCAGCATGGATAAAAATATACAGGACCCAACTATAGGCTACCTACAAAAACTCAGTTCAAATATAGTGATATGTAGAAATTGAGAGCATGGATTTAAAAGATATTAAGCTAAGTGAAAAAAGACTATCTTATAAAGTCATACACTGTATGATTTTATTTATATAACTCTATCAGAAATGACAGATTTTATAGATGGAGGAAGATTAGTAGCTAATAGGGGTTAGGGATAATAAGGGAGAGGTGTGAATTTGACTAGAAAAGAGTAACACAAAAGAAATCACTGTGGTAATGGAATATTTCTGTATCTTTATGGTGATGGTGATTACCTGAATCTACACATATGCTAAAATGACATAGTATACATACACATTGTATTAATGTTGATTTCCTGGTTTCAACATTTATTGCAGTTTTATATTAATGTTGATTTCCTGGATTCAACATTTATTGTAGTTAGGTAAAATGTGATCATGAGAGAAACTAGGTAGAGAGTGAATGAGACCTCACTGTAGTGGTATTGTAACTTCCTGTGAATCTGTAATTTTTAAAAATACATTAAAAATTAAAGAAAAGACTCACAGACTGACAACCTAGAAGCAAAGCTTTCTTTTGCTTTTTACTTAGTATAAGACCTCATTCAAATTAAAGCTTTCTGTATTCATAATAACAGTACATATGCCACAGATTTATTGTGAAGATTATTAAATGGATTATTTCCTGTGAATTGGTGAAGTAGTACATATTTTATAATAAATACTATTTACATTTTGCCTATTATTTCACAAAAAAGGAAATATTTAAAATATAATGGCTACTCATTTTGCTTAAGATCCTATAGTTCTGAAGTAGCTAATTAAGTACTTAGAATCTGGCATACACAATTCAGTAGCATGTGCTTTACTATATTATACTGTGACTTGTGACTCTATAGGAATAATTACTTTATTAAATATTATTCTACTTTTTTTGTTTCATTTGAATCCTACCTCTTCATTTGTCAAAGACACAAACTCTCCATGTTCTTCTCAAGTGGAAAGTTCATTATATTTTCTAATCTTGATATATACAGAACTTAAATTTGAGTGTGCACAAAACCATGAAAAAGTTATCGAATAAGTCATTAATTCAGCATTTTTTTTAAAGAACTTGAAAGATGGTCAAGCTTTGTGAGAAGTTCTGGGATATAGTATTGCACAACAGATGAAATCATAAGGTTATTGTAGCTTATGTTATAGTTGAGGGTATATGCAATAATTAAATAAGCAAATCATGTATTATAAATAATGTATGTGTATTGTGAAGAAAAGTAGAGGTTTGAGCAATGGAGGGACTAGAGAATGTTTTAGCTAAAGCTATTGCAGAAAGTTTTCCCTGAGGTGTTGTGAGTTAAGGAGAGACTTAAATGAAGTGAAATAGCAAACCTAGATTTCAGAGACAAAATAAAATTATATACTGAGGATAAAGCAAGTGAAGAGGCCATGAAAATGGCAAACACTTGATGTTTTTGTTTTTTTTAGGAGATAGATGTCCTCTTTGAATGAAGGTTAAGAGTAGTAGAAGATGAAGTGGGAGAAACAGGAAGGAGACAGATGAGTGTAGGACTTGGTAATGATAAGGAATCTTGGTTTTATTCTGCATATAAACAGAAGTTAAAGGAGATTTTAAATGGAGGAGAAAAGTTACTTGATATGGTTTATAAATTTATTTTATGTATATATATACATAAATATACATGTATATTTATAAATTGATTTTATGTATATATATATACATATATATATATGAGTGTTGTGTTTAGAGCTGACTCCAGAGACATGAATGATATCGATTGAGAATTTTCTGAAGAGATGAAAACCCACAGATTCAAGAAGCAATTTTTCCAAAACAGGATAAATAAAACAAATCAAGGATAGACAAGATGTGTGATTATGAAACTTCAAACGATAAAAAGAAGATATAAAACATGCTAGGAACACACGTTTACCTTCAAAAAGAGATTATTAAATTGATTAAACTATCTTCAACAACAGTGGAAGACAGATAGTAAAATGATGTCTTCAATGTAGTGAGAGAAAATGAGGGCTAACTTAAGATTCTAAATCCGGGAAATCAATTTCAAAAACAGAAATAGAGGGAGTTCACTGCCATCTCTTCTGAAGTGAAGGATATTGTAAAAAGAAATTGAACTTAGAAAGACTGTGCTGGTAAGAAGGAATGAAGAGTGTAGAAAGTAGTAAATATATTTGTCAACATAAACAAATCTTCACTATGTAAAGCAATAATAATTAGAGTATTCTGTTTTGGCGATTAAAGAGAAAAACTAATTACAATAGAATACAATTAATAGAAAATATTAACATTAAGGGAAAGAAAAGGTAAATGATAGTATTCTAAGTTATTTACATTATTCAAAAAGAAGAAAGAGATATTGACTAACTTTAGATTTCTGAACTTTAATATTCATGTTGTGATTCTATAATAATCACTAATAAATGATGCACAATTTAAAGATTAATCTGGTTGCACAAATCCTGTTTTATAAAATGATTAATCAACCAAAGATGGCAAGAAAAGATGGAAAGCCATGGAAAAAATTACAAGTGGAACAAACAGAAAGCACAAAAGAACATAATAGATACAATAGAACTTACCAAAACAAACAAAAATCAATTAAAGAGATTGAAAGAAAAATGATGAGAGAAAGCATATCAGATCAATTCTAACAAAAATGAATTTAGTTTCATGCTATTAACATTAGATACAAGAGAAAAGTTTAAAACATTACTAGATATATGAGGATTTTTTCTAAAATAAAACCTACTTTTATGAAGAAGATACAATTTTATTTTTGTATGTAAGTAATGACATGTTCTTCCTAAAAAGAGGAAATGCAAATTTAAAGAAGGAATTAGGAATAGAAAAGGTTGAAAAAGAATTAATTTATTTGAATACCATGTAATTATATAAAGTGAAAAACTAAAATAACATTCAAAGAAAATATTGTTCAAATTTATGTAATAATTAGTAAATTAAAGAAAAAATGAGCTGCTTTGCTATATACCATCAATAAAGCAATTTTACTTTTTTATGTAAGTAATGGCATGTTCTTCCTAAAACAGAGGAAATGCAAATAAATAAAAGGATTAGGAATAGAAAAGGTAGAAAAAGAATTAATTTATTTGAATATCATATGATTATATAAAGTGAAAAACTAAAATAACAAAGAAAATACTGTTCAAATTTATGTAATAATTAATAAATTAAAGAAAAAATGAGCTGCTTTGCTATATACCATCAATAAAGCATTGGAAAATAAACTATATAAAAGATACCATTTATGATAGCATCAAAATATTATTATATAAGGAAAACTGAATAAGGCATATGCAAGACTTTTATAAAGAAAATAATGACTCTTTTGGAAAACATTAAAGAGGACCTAAATCAATGCTAATATATCCCATGTTCATGAACTTGAATTGAAATACTAATATTTTATGTGTGAAAATTGACAGTTGATTACAATGTATAATTTAGAAATGTCAATAGCTAAACATAGCCAAAATGCGTTTAAAAAAGAGAATGGTAAGTTTACGTATCCTATTATAAATCAAAACTCATTTTAAAATGAATTATGTCCTGCATATTATTGTTTCAGAAATAGGAAAATAGTCCTCTTTCTAAATAGGACAGAATCTGATAAGAAGTCTACACATTTTAAGATATTTGATGTGCTATTCAAAACAATGGTGCAAGGTAAATTGGGGATTCATATTTAAAAAGAATAAAATTAGTGTCACTTCCTACATTCCAGGTGAACTAAAGTATTCAAAATGTGAAAGGAAAAACTATTAAATGCTATATAATATGGGATATCTTCCTAAGTCAGTGAAAGCATAAACAATAAAGAATGTGTTAGTAAACCCTGGCATATTAAAAATAAGAACATCATTTATTAGTGATTATTCTAGAATCACAACATGAATTCGTTGTTAAGACAGGATAAAAGTGAAAATCAAGACACTGAATATGAGAAGTTATTTGTAATATAAATAAATAAATAGCAAAATATTAATAATTTGAGGATTGCACCTTCCCTCTCAAAAGATATGCTGAAATCTGCATCTGTGGGCGGTACAATGGTGGCTCAGTGGCAGAATTCTCCCTGCCATGACAGAGACCTGAGTTCAATTGCCAGAACCTGCCCATGCAAAAAAAAAAAAAAAAAACTTAATCTGTGTTCCTGTGGATATGAATTTATTTGTAAATACAGCCTTTTGAAGATGTTTTTATTAGTTAAGATGTGGTTAAAATGAATCAGGGTGGATTTTAATCCATATGACTCATAAAGAGAGGAAGTTTGAATGTAGTCAATCAGAAGAAGCCAGAAGGTGTGTGAGAGAGCGTGATATATGACTGAGGACTGCCAGCAATAAAAAACTCCTGATTCTTGGAGAAAGCATGATCTTGATGACATCGTGATTTTGAACTTCAAGCCCTACAACTGTGAGTCAACAAATATTTGTTGTTTAAGCAGCTTATTTTGTGGTATTTGTTATAGCAGTTTTGGCAAACTAACACAATCTATAGCTTATTTTTTAAATTGTTATGATTCAAAAAGCCCAACAGAAAAATGGGCAAAATCCACAAGTAATACTTCATAAAAGATACAATCTACATGGGCTAAAACATAAAATATATAGTCTACCTCATTAGTAACCAAGGACATTTAAATTAAATATAAAAATAAAGCTATAGGGACTTCCATGAAGATGGTGGAATAGAATAGGCTGAGCTAACTTCTCCACCATGGAATAACTAGAGAAAGGGCAGAAAATGACTCAGGCAGCAGTTTTAGGGTCCACACATACCCTAAAGGAACTCTACATTTATACCTGGATGAAAAAGAGGGCAAAATATGACTGGGAGGATGGGGTGAGTTTTTTCAGGCATGCCCACACCTGGGGCTGGCTGCTATACATGAGCCATTGTGGTTACAAAGGAGGAGTGGTGCCCTACCTGCTCTCCCATCTTCACAGCCAGCTGGGAATCATCTTTCATTCCCACAGCCAGGAGCTCCCATGTTGGAACCTGGGAACCAGCATACTTGTTTTATCCACATACAGAGACCTTGATGTGGTGTCAAATGCTTAACCTCAACCCTGAGGCAAGCCATGATGAATGCCTGGTATTTAGGGGGAGAGGGGGACCTCACCTTGGGGGAGGAGGGGAGGCAGAGTAGAGCTGATTTGACAACTGCCCAGAAGAGAGATACTTTGGATCCCACTGACTCTATTATTTTTCCATGAAGACCAGGGTCCTCACAGCATACATGGATGGAGAGGTGGGGACAAGGAAGAGAATCACCCCAGGAATATCTCCTGGCAGCCCCAGGAGTTCCTGCCCCACTCCAGAAGTCCACAGGTACACACTGGCCTCAATCTAGCAGGTAGACAAAAAGCAGGGCACCTCTGGCCTGGCTGCATGCTCAGGAAGGTGGGCCTCTCAGTCATACAGCCCAATGTTAGTTTACTCAGGAATCACCAGACCCATTGTGCCTACAAGGGGATTCTCCAACAACATGCAGAGTGCCCTTCCTCCACCTCCAGGGCTTCAACACACTCAGAGACCTGATCCATTGAATGGACTTTCAACTGGTCTGGACCCTGCCCAGTGGATCTGCACTTGGGAAGTGTGGACTTGAGGTAAGAGATGGCTTAAGCACACCGTCTGCTGGGAACACTGGGACAGTGTGTTCTGGAAACTACATTTCTGCCTAATCATCAACAAATTCCCGAATAAACTTCCATCTCCTGCCTCAGTCTGGACCTGGCTGAGAATTGCTAACAAATCAAGTGCCAAAGAAAAGCTTCAATGCAAACCCAAGTAACTATAAAATCTTAGGCAAGTGAAGAAAATCAACTTTCAAAATATCTTGTCATGATAAATAAATGCCTAGAAATCAACAGAAAATCATAAAGCACATGATAATATGACCAAGTCAAATGACCAGATTAGAGCCAAAGGAGACAGAGAATTCAGAACTAATCAAAGATGCATGTACAAATCTCCTAAATAACTTCAATGGGTTGACTAAAGACATAAAGGATATTAAGAAGAAACTAGAAGAGCATAAAGAAAACTTTGAAAGAATAAATAGGAAAATAGCATATCTTACAGAAATGAAAGATACTGTAGATCAAATTAAATATGTACTAGAGACACACAACAGCAGATTTGAAGAGGCAGAAGAAGGAATAAGAAGTGAATGAGAGGACAGGGCAACTAACTTCAAATGCACAAAATAACAAATGATGAAAAAATAAGGAAATTTTGAATCAGATCTCAGGTAAATAATTAAAATCACAAAGCACCCATTTAAAATCATGAGTGTCCTAGTAGGAGAAGAGAAGTGTAAATGATTAGGAAGATTATTTGAGGAGAGAATTGGGGAAATTTTCCCAACTCTTATAAAAGACATAAATATGCGAATCAAAGAAGCTCAATGAACTCCAAATAGAATAAATCCAAATAGATCCACTCCAAGACACACACTAATCAGAATGTTAAATGCTGAAGAGAAACAGTCCTGAAAGCAGCAAGACCACATACAAGGGAAGACACATGAGACTAAGCACTGGCTACTCATCAGCCACATGGAGGTGACAAGGCAGTCATTTAAGAATTTGAAATAAATACTGCCAACCAAGAATTCTTTACCTAGCAAAGTTATCCTTCAAATGGGAGTGAGAGGTTAAAATTTTCACAAATAAATGCTACGAGAATTTGTTAATAAGAGATATGCCTTTTAAGAGATCTTAAAGGAAGTTCTGTTGGCAAAAACCAGAAGAGAGAGAGGTCTGGAGGAGGGCAGAGAATTGACTATTAGTAAGGGTTATTTAAGGGATAAAAAGAGAGAGAGGAGAATAACAGAACTGAAAAATAAAAAAACAAAGGATAAGATTACTGAATCAAGAACTGCTTTTACAGTAATGACTTTGAATGATAATGGACAACACACATCAATTAAAAATGCAGATTGTCAGAATGGATTAAAAAACATGATCCACCAAATCTACTTAAAGATATTCACACAAGTTGTAAACAAAAGAAAGCAGAGATAGATATACTAATATCAGAAAAAAATAGACTTGAAATGTGAAGATATCATGAGACAAGGAAGGGCACTATATATTAAGAAAAGGGACAATTCACTAAGAACTAACAGTCATAAACCTTTATGTACCCAATCAAGGAACTCCAAAGTATATCAGGCAAACACTGGCAAAACTTAAGGGAGAAATAGATTCTTCTACAATGATAGTGGTATACGTCAACACAGCATTCTCTTCTACAGATAGGACAACTCAGAGGATCAGTAAGGAAATAGAGAACCTAAACAAAATGATCAATGAATTAGACCTAACAAACATGTATAGATCTTTTCACCCCCAAACACTAGGATATACATTCTTCTCAAGTGTTCCTGGAATATTCTCCAGGATAGATCATATGCTGGAGCACAAAACAGGTCTGAATAAATATCAAAAGTTTGAAATTATTAAAAGCACTTTCTTTGACCAGAATGGAGTGAAAATGGAAATCAGTAACCATCAAAGAACCAGAACTTTCACAAATGCATGAAGGTTAAATAGTACATTCTTAAACATCAATGGGCCAAAGAAGAAATTGCATGAGAAATCAGTAAAAATATAGAGGTGAATGGAAATGAGAATACAACATATCAGAACTTATGGGATACAGCAAAGGCAGTGCTGAGAAGGAAATTTATAGCTCCAAATGCCCACTTTAAAAATGAAGAAATGGCTAAAACCAAAGACCCAACTGAAGAAACTAGGGAAAGAATAGAAAGCTAACCCTAAAACAAGTACAATAAGAGGCATAAAAATGTTTAAAGTGGAAAGAAATGAAATGGAGAACAAAAAATAAGCAATAGAGAGAATCAATAAAACCAAAACTTTGTTCTTTGAGAAGATCAACAAAATTGACAACTGCCATAGCTGGACTAACAAAGTAAAAAAGAGAGAAGATACAGATAAAATCAGAGATGACAGGGATCATCATCAAGAACCCTGAAGAAATAAAAAAATCATAACAAGATATTGTGAAGAACTGTATACCCACAGACTAGACAATTTGGGTGAATAGACAATATCCTAGAACAAAGGAACAACTTACATTGACTAGAGAAGAAACAGAAGACCTCAACAAACCAATCAAAAGTAGTCAATCAGTCATCAAAAACCTCCCTATAAAGAAAAGCCCAGGGCCAGATGGCTTCACAGAGGAATTTTACCAAAATTCTCAAAATAATTAACACCATTCCTGCTCAAATTCTTCCCCCAAAAATCAAATAAAAAGAAATAATACCTTAGTTATTCTATGATGATAACATCACTAATACCAAAGCCTAATAAAGATACTACAAGAAAGGAAAATTACAGGCCAATCTCCTCAATGAATATAGATTAAAAAATCCTCAACAAAATATTTGCAAATCAAATCTAACTACACAATAAAGGAATTATACACCACAACCAAGAGAGATTTATTCCACTTCTGGAGAAGATGGTGGCTTAGTAAGGCACGCAGGTCTTAGTTCCTCCTCCAGAACAACTACTAAAGAACTAGAAACAGTACAGAACAGCTCCCAGAGCCACGACAAAGACCAGACACACAGCGTACCCCATTCTGGACCGGCTGGACCGGCTAAGAGAGTCCGCTGCGGTGAGGTCCCTGAGAGGCGCGCGCTTCCCCGGGCCACGGCGCCTGGCGGCTGGAGCCCCTCCCTCCCTCCTTCCCAGGCCGGCTGGGAGCTTTGGATCAGCAGTTCCCCAAGACACCATGGCCGGCGCCCCTCCCCCACGTGCGGCTTCCCGGGCCAGCTGGGAGCTTTGGATCGGCAGTTCCCCAAGCTACGGTGGCCGGCGACTGGAGCCCCTTCCACACACGCGGCTTCCTGGACCGGCTGGGAACCTCGAATCGGCGGTTCCCCAAGCCGTGGTGGCTGGCGCCCATCCCCCATGTGTGGCTTCCCGGGCCGGCGGGGAGCCTTGGATCAGCAGTCCCCCAAGCCACAGTGGCCGGTGCCCCTCCCCCACAGATGACTTCCCAGAGGGAAAGGAAAGAGTCTCCAAGAGTAGTAGAGACTGAGCCCAACCTAACACCAATAGTGGCATTAATGAACAACTTCTGACTACTAAAAATAGGCCCTCAGCTCAGGCGAAACTGATCAAGGCGGAAGTGGCCTATTGGGATAACTGAGAAAGAGGAAAAGGGGCAAAACAGAGCCTTCTGTTGCTGTTTCTATGGAGGCTTTGTTGCCTCTGGGCTCAGCGCTGGGATTACACAGGTTGCAACTGCCCCGAACACAGAAACAGGCTGCTTTCAGGGCTCTCTACCACATGAACCTTCCCCGTGGGAGGGGTGAAACGCAACTCAGGTGGAATCCCTCTCTCAAGGAATTCAGATTCCAGGACTTCACAATTTGAAGTCATTAAAACCAACCTGCAACCTTTCCTCTGTCTCCACCACACACTCAGCAGCGAGAGTTTTCCAAAGTTAAAGGAGCCACAACATCTTTTTCTGGTGGGACCCACAGACAGACAAGCAACACATACTGGGCAGGATAAGAAAAACAGAGCCCAGAGACTTCACAGGAAAGTCTTACAACCTGCTGGGTTCCACACTCAGGGAAATCTGATTAAGGCCCAGATGTGAGCAAAAAATAACAAATCATACAGGAAAATTGAAGATATGGCCCAGTCAAAGGAACAAACCAATAGCTCAAATGAGATACAGGAGCTGAGACAACTAATTCTGAATATACGAATAGAAATGGAAAACCTCTTCAAAAACCAAATCAATAAATTGAGGGAGGACATGAAGAAGTCATGGGATGAACAAAAAGAAGAAATGGAGAGTCTGAAAAAAACAAATCACAGAACTTATGGGAATGAAAGATACAGTAGAAGAGATGAAAATAATAGTGGAAACCTACAATGGTAGATTTAAAGAGACAGAGGCTAGAATTAGTGAACTGGAGGATGGAACATCCAAAATCCTAAAAGAAACAGAAACTATAGGGAAAAGAATGGAAAAATTTGAGCATGGGCTCAGGGAATTGAATGATAATATGAAGCGCACAAATATACGTGTTGTGGGTGTCCCAGAAGGAGAGAGAAGGGAAAAGGAGGAGAAAAACTAATGGAAGAAATTATCACTGAAAATTTCCCAACTCTTATGAAAGACCTAAAATTACAGATCCAAGAAGTGCAATGCACCCCAAAGAGAATAGATCCAAATAGGCGTTCTCCAAGACACTTACTAGTTAGAATGTCAGAGGTCAAAGAGAAAGAGAGGATGTTGAAATCAGCAAGAGAAAAACAACCCATCACATACAAAGGAAACCCAATAAGACTATGTGTAGATTTCTCAGCAGAAACCATGGAAGCTAGAAGACAGTGGGATGATATATTTAAATTACTAAAAGAGAAAAACTGCCAACCAAGACTCCTATATTCAGCAAAATTGTCCTTCAAAAATGAGGGAGAAATTAAAACATTCTCAGACAAAAAGTCACTGAGAGAATTTGTGACCAAGAGACCAGCTCTGCAAGAAATACTAAAGGGAGCACTAGAGTCAGACACTAAAAGACAGAAGAGAGAGGTATGGAGAAGAGTGTAGAAAGAAGGAAAATGAGATATGATATATATAATACAAAAGGTAAAATGGTAGAGGAAAGTATTACCCAAACAGTAATAACACTAAATATTAATGGACTGAATTCCCCAATCAAAATACATAGACTAGCAGAATGGATTAAAAAACAGGATCCTTCTATATGCTGTCTACAGGAAACACATCTTAGACCCAAAGATAAACATAGGTTGAAAGTGAAAGGTTGGGAAAAGATATTTCATGCAAATAACAACCAGAAAACAGCAGGAGTAGCTATACTAATATCCAACAAATTAGACTTCAAATTTAAAGCAGTTAAAAGAAACAAAGAAGGATACAATCTACTAATAAAAGGAACAATTAAACAAGAAGACATAACAATAATAAATATTTATGCACCAAACCAGAATGCCCCAAAATACGTGAGGAATACACTGCAAACACTGAAAAGGGAAATAGACACATATACCATAATAGTTGGAGACTTCAATTCACCACTCTCATCAATGGACAGAACATCTAGACAGAGGATCAATAAAGAAACAGAGAATTTGAATATTACAATAAATGAACTAGACTTAACAGACATTTATAAGACATTACACCCCACAACAGCAGGATACACCTTTTTCTCAAGTGCTCATGGATCATTCTCAAAGATAGACCATATGCTGGGTCACAAAGCAAGAATTATACATCATGACCAAGTAGGATTCATCCCAGGTACGCAAGGATGGTTCAACATAAGAAAATCAATTAATGTAATACACCATATCAACAAATCAAAGCAGAAAAATCACATGATCATCTCAATTGATACAGGGAAGGCATTTGACAAGATTCAACATCCTTTCCTGTTGAAAACACTTCAAAGGATAGGAATACAAGGGAACTTCCTTAAAATGATAGAGGGAATATATGAAAAACCCACAGCTAATATCATCCTCAATGGGGAAAAATTGAAAACTTTCCCCTAAGATCAGGGACAAGACAAGGATGTCCATTATCACCACTATTATTCAACATCATGTTGGAGGTTCTAGCCAGAGCAATTAGACAAGAAAAAGAAATACAAGGCATCAGAATTGGAAAGGAAGAACTAAAACTATCACTGTTTGCAGACAATATGATTCTATATGTCAAAAACCTGGAAAAATCCACAACAAAACTACTAGAGCTAATAAATGAGTACAGCAAAGTAGCAGGCTACAAGATCAACATTCAAAAATCTGTAGCATTTCTATACACTATTAATGAACAAGCTGAGGGGGAAATCAAGAAACGAATTCCATTTACAATTGCAACTAAAAGAATAAAGTACTTAGGAATAAATTTAACTAAAGAGACAAAAGACCTATACAAAGAAAACTACAAAAAACTGTTAAAAGAAATCACAGAAGACCTAAATAGATGGAAGGGCATACCGTGTTCATGGATTGGAAGACTAAATATAGTTAAGATGTCAATCCTACCTATATTGATTTACAGATTCAATGCAATACCAATCAAAATCCCAACAACTTATTTTTCAGAATTAGAAAAACCAATAAGCAAATTTATCTGGAAGGGCAGGGTGCCCCGAATTGCTAAAAGTATCTTGAGGAAGAATAACAAAGCTGGAAGTCTCATGCTGCCAGACTTTAAGGCATATTATGAAGCCACAGTGGTCAAAACAGCATGGTATTGGCATAAAGATAGATATATCGACCAATGGAATCGAATACAGTGCTCAGATATAGACCCTCTCATCTATGGACATTTGATCTTTGATAAGGCAATCAAGCCAATTCACCAGGGACAGAACAATCTCTTCAATAAATGGTGCCTAGAGAACTGGATATCCATATGCAAAAGAATGAAAGAGGACCCGTATCTCACACCCTATACAAAAGTTAACTCAAAACGGATCAAAGATCTAAACATTAGGTCTAAGACCATAAAACAGTTAGAGGAAAATGTAGGGAGATATCTTATGTAACTTACAATTGGAGGCAGTTTTATGGACCTTAAACCTAAAGCAAGAGCTCTGAAGAAAGAAAGAAAGAAATGGGAGCTCCTCAGAATTAAACACTTTTGTGCACCAAAGAACTTCATCAAGAAAGTAGAAAGACAGCCTACACAATGGGAGACAATATTTGGAAACGACATATCAGATAAAGGTCTAGTATCCAGAATTTGTAAAGAGATTGTTCAACTCAACAACAAAAAGACAGCCAACCCAATTACAAAACGGGAAAAAGACTTGAACAGACACTTCTCAGAAGAGGAAATACAAATGGCTAAAAGGCACATGAACAGATGCTCAATGTCCCTGGCCATTAGAGAAATGCAAATCAAAACCACAATGAGATATCATCTCACACCCACCAGAATGGCCATTATCAACAAAACAAAAAATGACAAGTGCTGGAGAGGATGCGGAGAAAGAGGCACACTTATCCACTGTTGGTGGGAATGTCAAATGGTGCAACCACTGTGGAAGGCAGTTTGGTGGTTCCTCAAAAAGCTGAATATAGAATTGCCATACAACCCAGCAATACCATTGCTAGGTATCTACGCAAAGGACTTAAGGGCAAAGACACAAATGGACATTTGCACACCAATGTTTATAGCAACATTATTTACAATTGCAAAGAGATGGAAACAGCCAAAATGTCCATCAACAGACAAGTGGCTAAACAAACTGTGGTATATACATACGATGGAATATTATGCAGCTTTAAGACAGAATAAACTTATGAAACATGTAATAACATGGATGGACCTAGAGAATATTATGCTGAGTGAGACTAGCCAAAAACTAAAGGACAAATACTGTATGGTCCCTCTGATGTGAACCAACATTCGAGAATAAACTTGGAATATGTCATTTGTAACAGAGACCATCAGGAGTTAGAAACAGGGTAAAATAATGGGTAATTGGAGCTGAAGGGATACAGACTGTGCAACAGGACTAGATACAAAAACTCAAAAATGGACAGCACAATACTACCTAATTGTAATGTAATTACGTTAAAACACTGAATGAAGCTGCATCTGAGCTATTGGTTTTTTTGTTTGTTTGTTTGTTTTATATATATTTTTATTTTTTCTCTATATTATCATTTTATTTCTTTTTTATGTTGTCTTGCTATTTCTTTTTCTAAATCGATGCAAATGGACTAAGAAATGATCATACATCTATGTGATGATATTAAGAATTACTGATTGTATATGTAGAATGGAATGATTTCTAAATGTTGTGTTAGTTAATTTTTTTAATTAATAAAAAAAGAGAGATTTATTCCAGTCATGCAAAGGTGATTTTGCACAAGAAAACCAATTAATGTTTTGCAACAAATTAACAAATTGAAGTGCAAAATCATTTGATCATCTTGACTGACACTGAAAAGTTATTTGACAAAATTCAGTATCCTTTCCTAAAAAAAAACAAAAAAACTTCAAAAGTTAGGAATAGAAGGATATTTCTTCACTATGATAAAGAGCATATACATGAAAAGCCTACAGCCAGCAATGTCCCCAGTTGTGAAAGACTGAAAGCATGCCCCCAACCAAGATTTGGAATGAAACAAGGATGCCCACTGTCATCACTGTTATTCAACATGTGCTAGAAAAATTGTAGCTAGAGCAATCAGGCAAGGAAAAGAAATAAATTGCATCCAAATCAGAAAGGAAGGAAAAAATCTCTCATCATTTGCTCAAGACATGCTCTTATATTTGGAAAATCCTGAGAAATATGTGACAAAACTATTTAAGTTAATAAATTCAGCAAATTGTCAGCATATAAGATTAATGGTCAAAAATCAGCAGTGTTTCTATACAACAGTAAGGACCTAAACTGAGAAGGCAATTAAGAAAAAAAATCCATTCACAATAGCAACTAAAAGAATCAAGTATCTAGGAATAAAATAGCCAAGAATATAAATGACCTGTACACTGTAAACAACAAAACATTCCTGAAAGAAATAAAAAAAAATCTAAATAGGTGGAAAGACATTCTGTGTTCATGGATAGGAAGACTAAATGTTATGAAAATGTCAGTTCTAACTAAATTGATCTACAGAGTCAATGCTATACCAATAAAAATTCCAACAACCTACTTTGCAGACTTGGGAAAGCTAATTACCAAATATATTTGGAAAGGAAAGGGGCCTCAAATAGTCCAGAAATCCTAAAAGAAAAAGAATGAAGTGGGTCGACCTACACTTACAGACTTTAAAACTTATTATAAAGCCACAGTGATTAAAACAGCATGGTAATTCACAAAGATAGATACTGACCAATGAAATCAAATTGAGAATTTGAAATAGACTCTCAGATGTACGGTCAATTGATTTTTGACTAGGAGCCCAAATCCACTGAACTGGGACAGAATAGACTTTTCAATGACTACAAAAGTTAATCAACAAAAATTAACTCAGGGCTGTGCAAGGGTAGCTCGGTGGTCCTCACCTGCCAGGAGGGGCACCCCGGGTTGATTTCCAGATCCTGCACTTCCAAAGAAAAAGTAGCTCAAAGTGGGTCAAAGACCTAAATATAAGACGTAGTACCATAACACTCACAGAAGAAATTATAGGGAAGCATCTTCAAGAACTAGTGACAGAAGGTAACTTCTTAGACCTTACATGCAAAGCATAAGCAACTAATGAAAAAATGCATAAATAGGAACTCTTCAAGCTGAACAATTCTGTGCTTCAAGGGTCATTCCAAAAAGGTGAAGAGACAACCAACTCAATGGGAGAGAATATTTGGAAACCACATATCTGATAAGTGTTTAATAGCCAATATACATAAAGAAATCCTACAACTCAATAACAAAAGCACAAATAACTCAATTATAAAATGGGCAAAATATATGCATAGATATTTTTCCAAAGAAGAAATACAAAAGGCACATTATAATACAAAAAACACATTATTAGATGTTCATCTTCATTAGCTATTAGGGAAATGTGCATCATAGTCACAATGAGATATCATCTTACATCTCTAAGAATGACTGCTATAAAACAGGAAACTACAATGTTGGAGAGGATGTGTAGAAATTGGGCCAATTATTCACTGCTGGTGGGAATGTAAAATGATACGGGCACTGTGAAAGACAGTGTGGCAGTTCTCAGAAAACTAAACATCAAGTTGCCATATGACCCAATTCCGTTACTCAGTATGTACCCAGAAGATTTGAAAACAGTGACGTGAACATATATTTGCAGACCAATGTTCATAGCATTATTCAGTCACCAAAAGATGCAAACAATTCTAATCTCCATCAAAACAAAATGTGATATATACATATGATGGAATATTATGCAACAGTAAGAAGGAATGAGGTCCTGAAACATCAGGTGACATGGATGAACTTTTAGGACATAATGTTGAGTGAAATAAGGCAGACATAAAAGGACAGGTGTTGTATGATTTCACTAATGTATATAAACCACCTAAAACCTTAAAATATATTGTATGAGGGGCTAAGTGATAGACTGAAGTTAGAGAAGGGAGAGTGGTTACCTAATAGGCATAAAATTGTTAACAAATTTGAATTTAAATATTTTGAAATGGATAGGAGTAATAGTAGTTCATTAGTGCCATATTGAAAGTGAATCTGATTGAAGGACTGTTTAAAGTCATGTATCTTACCAATTAAAACTACAAATATAAATAATCTCATACTTGAACTAATACAAACATATGATGTACATAGAGTTAATGATAGAGTAATATTGCATGCTATGGACAATATTTAGCAGTAATACCTTCAAAGTACCACATCAATATAAGGGTCAAATAATTGGAGGGGATAAGGGAAATTATGTGTTTTGAGTTTTCTTTTCTGTTTGTGTGTGTGTCTATCTGTTATTTTTCTCTTTGGAACCATGAAAATTATCTAAAATTGAGAGTGATGATGATTGCACAACTAAGTAAGTAATGCAACTAAGTAAAGATACTGTGAGATGTTGATTTCATACTTTGGATAGAATATAGGGTATGCAAATATATCTCAAAAAATCTGCAGTTTCAATAAATAAATAAATAAATAAACAAACACATAGAATGATACAAGTGCTGGAGAAGATGTGAAGAAAGAAGGATACCTAATCAATGTTGGTAGGGAAGAAGAAGTTGCAGCATCTCTTGTGGGTAGTGTGGCATATCCACAGGAGGCTAAATATAGGGTTACCTTATCCCATGGATAGGAATATACTTGGAGGAACTGAAAGCAGAGACATAATTAGTGTTATTGGTACACTAATGTATATGGTGGTATTATTCATGATTGCCATTAGATGGAGTTGGCTGAAAGGGTGAACTGTGGTGTTGGAATTCCATACAATGGAATATGGAGCAACTATGGAAAGGTCTGAAGGCATGAGGCAGGCAATGAGATGAATGAACCTAGAGGACATTGTGTTGAGTGAAACAAAATGTCAGAAACAGTCATACGTCAGAAACAAATGTACAACTATTCTATGGTCTCATTTAGAAAATGCTTATAACAAAACTAGAATTCATATTGTAAGCTCTTAGAGCAGACACATTTATTCCTGAATTTTATTATTATTTCTAAATTCTGAGATGTTGTATTCTAGGTGCAGAATGTGGTACTTCCCTGGGACTATGGGTATTTGCGTGACACCTAAGATCCAGAGTTAGAGTTCTGCAGCTCTGAAAGTCAGCATTACTCCTCACAGCAACTTTTTATAGATGCTGAAAAGCAGATCAAACTTCAAATGGAGATATGAATGAAGCTGATATGGTTAGGGCTAAGGAAATCACAATGCAGGATAAAGGTCATATTGTCTGTAATTCAAATCTTCAATTTCTGTGAGAGACCAGAGATAGAGATGTTTATTTCCTCCATAATTTAAATTTTCTGTAGCACAATATCTAATTTAAACTGCCTGGTCAGATAATAAGCCAAGCCCTCAATCTTGAGGCTTGCCCTTATGAAGCTTACTTCTGTAATGGTGAAGCTAAGCCCTTCTATGATTATTCCTAAGAATCACCTCCCAGGACCTCTTTTGTTGCTCAGATGTAGCTTTTCTCTTTCTAACCTGAACTCTGAAAACAAATTCACTACCCATCCCCCCACATAGGTCATAACTTAGGGGGATGTAAGTCTACCTGGCAATGTGGGACATGACTCCCAGGGATGAGCCTGATCTCACCAACATGGGATTGACAAAGCTTTCTTAACCAAGAAGAGAGGAAAAATGAAACAAAATAAGGTTTCAGTGGTTAAGAGATTTCAAATAAAGTCAAGAGGTCATTTTAGAAGTTGCTCGTATGCAAGTTTCAGCCAGATATTGCAAATTGCCATGGTATGCCAAGCCACAACAAATAATATTCCTGAAAACCTAAAGAATACATTGGGCTACAAAACTGTACAAAAATTTTACTTATTAAATTTATTTTTCCAGAAATTAAAAATTTCTATATTGTTGCTATCGCAGGTAAGTCCTGAAACCCAGAGGGATCAGATTCTCCAAGAACATTAACCAGTTGCAATCCTCTACCCCATAGGGTCAACACCCCTTTTCAGCATGAAGTTAGAATGGCTATTGTCCAAATACCTCTGAAGATTGAGATATCAATCAAATGAGAGGGAGAAGTTGTGACAGAGAAATTAGGATTTCACAAGTGATTATCATTACTGAATCATTGTACGGATGTTTGTTTGGGTTTCTAGACTGTTGTAACTACTGGAAGGAGATACCTAAAATTGTTGAACTTCAACCCAATAGCCTTGATCTTTGATGATTGTATAGCTATATGGCTTTTATCTTGTGACTGTATGATTGTAAATCTTGTGACTGATAACCCCTTTATTCAGTCTATGGTTAGATAAGTAATAAAATAAAGACATGCATGGAATAAAATGTAGAATGCAGGGTACGTAGAGATAGACAGAAGCTGAAAAGGGGCAATGTTTGCCCAGTATATGCAAATTGTTAGCAAGGTTGAACTGAAATATCTGGGAACAGACAAAGTAGATTGTCCCTTGTTCTTGTCATTATGAGAAATAGTAACATATTGTAGATTAATTCAAGTGAAAGTGGTTGCCTAAAGACATGTATGTAAATAAATTCTTGCATGAACCACTGCAAATGTAAATAAAATTATAGAGGAGTATATGGGAAAAACATACCTATTGCAAACTATGGACTATAGTTAGCAGTAATGTTCTTTCATTAACAGTAACAAAGGTACTACAAAATATGTCAACAATAGGGGGATGGGATTATGGTTTGTTTTTAATATTCTTATTGTTGTTCTGGAGTAATGAGAATGTGCTATAATCGATCATGGGGATGTATACACAACTCTGTGATGATACTGTAAGTCAGTGATTGTATTCTTTAGATGTTTGTGTGGCATGTGAATATGCTTCAATAAAACTGAAAAAAAATAAGGTTAGATGCCATACCCACAAAATAGGCAAATATTAAAAATTCTAACAATTTTAGGTGTTAGTGCTAAAGTGCAGTAAAAAAATTGAAGCAATCATTTTGAAAGATAGTTTAATATTATGTAATAAAGGTTGTTATGTTCATACTCTACTGCCCAGCAATTTCACTTTTAGGTTTTGCCTTAAGAAAGTACTTGCCTACATGCCCCATGAGAAATTCATACCTATGTTTGTAACTCCTTTGTTCATAATAGTGAAATGTTCTTAACAACCCAAATTGCCATGAATTATAGATTGGATAAACGATCTATAGTATATTCATAGAGCATAAAACAATAAATGATATTTCAATGAAAATGAGTGACCTAGAACTGTATGCAATAATATGGCAACTCTCATACTCGTAACATAAAAGGACAATATGCAGAACAGTGAATATGTTATGATTTTATTTAGATACAGTTCAAAAACAAGCACTAAACAAAATATTGTGACCTATCAAATGACAATTTTATACTACTTAACCTAATACTAATGATAGTAAATCTTTTATAAAGGAGTGATTATCATAAATGTTAGGATGGTAGATACCTTTGGGGAGAGGGGGCAGGGAGAAAGGAGGGTGCAGGCTGTAATTGTGTGTGTGAAGCTGTGGAGATTCACATTGCATTCAGAAGAGTCCCGCAATTTCTTTAATGACAGGCTGTTGCCATCTTGCAATTCATAGTAATTTTTTTTCAAAGAGCCCTTAGTTTACATTTTGAGCTAGGTCCCACAAAATTTCAGCCATTCTTGGGCTGATGCAATAATGGAGAAGCATGTTGGAAGCTTTCATTCATATTTAAAGAAGCTTCTGAGATACTGACAATAGTCCATTATTTTCCTGGGTTTTGAATTCTCAAGTATTTGTTTTATCATTCATATTTAAAGATATAAATGGTGTATTTAAATATAAATTTATATTTTATTTAAAGAGTGCAAGAATTTCATAAATCCCTCAAATGTATTGTATATTTTAGCATTAAAGACACAAAGATGGTTAGCATTCTATTTTACACATTATGTTTCATTATTTATTTGTATACACTTCACTACAAATATATACATAGTATATGTTATATACTATGTTAAGTTCTACATACATAGTATGATACCTTTGCTTTGTTACTTCACTAAACATTAAGACAGTATCTAGATTAGTGAGAATTCTTGCAGTAATTAGAAATAAACTTTTCTTGTCATAAATTTAATTTATCATTTACAACTCATTGTATATTTATTACATCATTGTTATTCAAAAAAGCATCAATTGCCCTGTGTCAAATATTTATTTGCTTATTGTCTTTCTCCCTCAGTCCCAACTGAAATGTAAACTTCATGAAATCACAGACTTAATCTGGTGGGTTTACTTCTGCTTTCCCAGAGCATAGAATGGTCACTGGCACATATTAAAAGCAGAGTAAATATTTGTTGAAAAGGAAAAGCATAAATGAGGTAGAAAGAAAGAAAGAAAGAAAGAAAGGAAGAAAGAAAGAAAGGGAAAGAAGGAAAGAGGAAAAAAACATCCAAATCTAAAGAAAGGACTGAAATTACTTCTACTTGCAGATATGATTCTTTATATAGAAAATCCCAAAGAATACAGAAGGGAACAGGTCTAGCTCATAAATCATTCAGCAAAATTGCAGGGTACACGATTAACACGAAAATCAGTTGTGCACCAACAATGAATAACATGAAATGGAAATTAAGAAAACAATTTCATTTGCAATCACACTTAAAAGAATGAATATCTAGGAATGAATTTATTCAGGAAGATTAAATACTTGTACATTTTAAAATCCAAATTCTCCTGAAAGAAATTAAAGAAGGCCTAAATAAATGACAAGTCACCCCATGTTCATGGATTAGAAAACTTAATCCCATAAAATGTCAGTATTCTCCAAAGTGAACTACAGTTTCAATGCAACCTGTATCAAAACCCCAACAATCTTCTTGCAAAAGTGAAAAACTGATCTTTAAAGTCTTATGGACTATCAAGGGGTCCCAAACAGCAAAACAAATCTTGTAAAAGAACAAAATCAGAGGTCTCACATTTTTCAATTTCAAATCTTAGTACACAGTGATCAAAACAGGGTGGAACTGGTATGGAAATAGACATTCATATTGATGAAATACAACTGACAATTCAGAAATTAATCCACAAATACATGGTCAACTGATTTTCAATAAAGATAGCAAATACATTAAATAATGAAATAACAATCTCTTCAACAAATGGTAAGGAGACAATTGAATATCTAAAGGCAAAAGAATGATGCTAGACCCCTACCTCACACCATATAAAAAATTACACAAAATGGATCAAGCATCTAAACATAACACCTAAAACTCTAACACTCTTAGAATAAACCTTAGAATAACACTCTTAGAATAACACTCTTAGAATAAACCTTAGAATAAACCTTCTAAAGGGTGAAACCTTAATGAACTTTTTGTCAATGACTTCTTAGATATGATACCAAAAGCATGAGCATAAAAAGAAAAAAATAGATAAAAAGGACTTCATCAAAATTAAAAACTTTTATGCATCAAAGGACATTATCAAAAAAAGTGAAAATACAACCAACAGAATGGGAGAAAATAGTTGCAAATCATATATCTGATAAGGGTTTAATATTTAGAATATATAAAGAATTGGTACAACTCAACAACAACAAAAATTTAACAATGCAATAAAACAATAAGAAAATAACTAGATATTTTTTCAAAGAAAATATACAAATGTCCAGTAATTTTATATGAAAAGATACTCAACATTATTAGCAGTTATGGAAATGCAAATCAAAACCACAAAGAGATGCCACTTCACATCCAGAAGGATGACTATTATTTCAAAGCAAAACAAAACCCAAGAAAATTAGAAGTGTTGGAGAGGATGTGGACAAATTGGAATTTGTGGATGTGTAAAATTGTACTGCAATCATGATAAGCATTATGGAAGTACCTAAACAGTTAAATATATAATGACCATTTGACCCAGAAATTCCACTTCTAGGTATATGCCAAAAAGAATTGAAAGCAAGGACATGAATAGATATTCATTGGCTAGTGTTCATAGCAATATATTATTCAAATTAGCTAAAGATGGAAATAGTCCAAATGACCACTGCAGATGAATGTATAAATAAAATGTGGTGTACACATAATATGGAAAATATTGAACCATAAAAAGGAATGAATTACTGGTACATGGTACAACAAGAATGAACCTTGAAAGCATTGTGATAAGTGAAATAATGCAAAATGACAAATATTATATGGTTCCATTTATATAAAAATTTAAAAATAAGCTGATCAACAGAAAGTACAATCGAGGTTAATAGGGATGAGGGAAGAAAGCAATGGAGAATTAATAATTAATAGTTACTGAGTTTCTGCTTGGATCATGAAAAGATATTGGTCTTGGATGTTGATGATGGTTATGCAACATCATGGATGTAATTGGGTCCACTTAATATATACTTAAAAATGGCTGAGGTGAATTTTTTAAAAACATATGTTACCACAATAAAAAAGATAGCCCTTTTCTTTTACTTTAATTAAGTACAATTTCTGTAACTAATGTATTTTCTGATAGTGATGAGAAAAGCTGGAAAAATATTTACGTTTTGTGCTTCTTTTAGTGTTTTCAAGATCCTAATTCCACCTCTCTTTCTTTGTTCCCTTCAGTAGCAAATCTCAGAAAAGTGCCTCCTTCTCTTTATTTAATTTCTTCTACCCCAAAACTTTTTCTCTCTGAGACTGTCCCTCGGTCTTTCCCATTTTCAATTATATTCCTTGTAGTCCGTGTTACATATTATCAAGTATCAGACTTGTGTTCTGATGGTATGGGCTCTATTGGTAGCCATGTTGGTAGTTTGTGTATATTTCTCTATTTACAGAAATTGTACGTTCATGTGTTTCTCCTTGGAATAGGGAAAAAATGGATTACATGTGTTTTGTTTGCATACCTTTTTCTTTATCAATATGTATAGATTTTTGTGAGGAATGTGAGAAAATATTTATGTTTGGGAAACTACCATTATACTAGGACCAACTGGAAACTCCTGCATGTAACTTTTAAATCAATCATACAGAAAAATTTTATTTATTTTTAAACAGATGATTCTGCCGCACAAAGATTTGCTCCATCAGATATGCAAATTCTTCATGTGTTTAATATTTATTTATTACTAACCATGTTTCACTTGCTGCATTGTACCCTGAAGATAGATTCATGAATTATGAATCCAATTTGATTGGAACATGGAGTATGAGCATAAAAATTGGGAAATTGAAAATGGAATAGATATTTGAGGTAAGTAAGTACATGGCTTTGTATTTTATAGTAGGCAAGTCAGAGCATCTCATGGCATGTTGGGGATTTTGGGAACCGAAAAGTTAGGGTAGATAATTTTATATGAATAATGAGACGGGGAATACTTTAAAATTAGTTTGGCCTCTCCTGTTGTTATTTTATAACTATTTCCTGGCTTACATACACCTATTGTCTCCTAAAAACCTGGGTGAGTTGATGTTACATGAAGTGTACATTCCTTACAATAATTTTAAAATGTAAGCTGTTATAGACACAAATACAAAAAAGAGAAGTTTCTTAAGAAACAAAATTTATTTATTGGAAGGAAAGAAGAAAACAAGTAGCCATCACTAAGCTTAATTTACCATAGAATTATGCCTAATTATACTCGATCAGCAAAATATATTTTTATTAGGGTCCTGTATTCATTTCCTAGGGATGCAGTAGCAAATTACCACAAACTGGATGACTTAAAAGAACGAAGGTGTCTTGTCTCACAATTCTGGAGCCTAATTACAAAATCAGGGTGTTATTCTCTCTGAAATGTGTAGGGGAGAATCTTGCAAAGGTTTGCCTCTTGGGTCCTGAGGGCTAATGTGATCCTTGGTGTTCTTTGGCTTATGGCAGCATAACTCCAATCTCTGCCTCAGTCTTCATATGCCATCTTCTTCCTATATCTGTCTCGGTGACTCACCTTCTGTTCTTATAAGGACACCAGACATCGTGGCCTAAAGGCCCACCCACTGCAGTGTGACCTCATTTAAGTTAACTATTTGTATCTGTTAAGACCATATGTAGAGATAAATTCACATTTTAAGGTATTGCGGTACACAATTTATCCCATCATAGGACTCAAAAGAATCATAGAATTTGTTAATACAGAAACGTTTGGATTTTCTTGAAATGCTAGGTGATTAAAATTTACTCCCCCATGTTTTCCTTCCTTAGTGGGTGTGCAAAAGTTTAATGCTTACAATTTTTTTTTTTTTGCACATCTATTCAAGGGATTTGTTCTCTGATTCCCTCTTCCTCCACCAAAAAATAAAATAGAGAAAATAAAATTCCTCAAGCCCCTTCCTGTCAAATGAAAATCAAAGCAAAGGATAGAAAACTTTTATTCTAACCGAACTTCTTCCTGGGGTTGACTATTTCTGGTCCTTTTGGTCAAGTAAATCATAAACAAATTCAGCAAAACATAGTGCACTTACATTTACACATTCATAAATTCTGTCCCGGTAAGTGCGTGTCAGTTGTTTTTTAATCTGCATAATGCTAAAGAGTATCTTATTCACATACCAATGGATCTGAGAGGCTTGGTTGTCATGGATACCCACCTTTTGTTTGTTTGAGAGCTCTATGAAATATGCGCATTTGAATACTTGCTGGTCATATCTGCAGTGATGTTACAGGTATTTTACAGTAGTAAATAAAATTAAGCAACTATACAATTTATGATGAAAATATAAACACATTTACCTGCACGCATTTTAATAAATCAGAGCTTACTGACATTTAAAATACAAGAAACAAAGTGCTATATCATTCAAATAGGAATGTAGTTTACAAGGCTCTGCCTATGCCTTGTAAGATTATATCAGAGTATAGGAAACCATCAAATCTTCCTTAGGCAAAAAAAAAGCAAATAAAATAGGACACGGTACCTATTTAAAAATTGTATTCATTCCTCTCAAGAGAATGATTTTATCGTAAAAATTCAACAGTGGAGGAATTTTACCCTCCAGATATCCAATATTCTCTCACTCATTCTCTTTTTCTTTCTCATGTGTCATAATAACATCATCTTTATGTGTTAGTAGGTGCCATGGAAAATACATATATTGCAATCTGCAAGTGCAAAGAGCAAAGCTTAAAGTTGGAGCTATATTTTTTCCCCATCTAAAAGTCACTGACACAAAAGAAGTTGAACAAAGAGCTATGAAAATATGCATTGGATGGAAGTTTCTGGTGATGTTATATGTTACTTTATTCAATAGCACAAACCCCCCCCCCACACACACAAAACCTTAATGTCATCCCTATCGAGAGGTCAGTGCTGGGTTGGCAATCGCTCGGCTTGATTTAACTATATATATAAATACATATATTTATATATATATATATATGTATATATATATATATTATATATATATACATATATATACAGAGAGGAGAAAGTTCAAGCTAGAAGCACTTGGCAGTGATGTGTAATGTTTCCGAAACAGAAGAAAGCATCTTTTGAAAATATTGTCAGAGTCAATCATTTTTTGCTCAGTTTGCAGAAATTAGCAGGTTTAATAATTTAAGTTAAGTAAATTAAAAGATGGGCTTTGCAGAGGTGTATGTTTGCATTCAATTAACACTTCTATTTAACACATGCCGTGGCATCATGCTACATATCTTCTGCAAGTGATGATGCAAGGGTGTGAAATGCCTTTAATCCACAGTTTAGTTACTGTTCTGTTACCAACAAACAACTGTGCATTTCTTTATAATAAAGTCCAAACCTTTAAGAAAAGCTATATTTAAAAATTTATAGGTACAAAAAAAGAACTATCTGCTAAGGTTTCACTTCAATTTTAATGGAGTTGGAAATACGGACTTTATTTTTCCTCCCTAAAATGACTGTATAAATATCAATATTAACCAATAGCTCTTTGGTTAAAAGAGCTCACTGGTGTTTTGATAATGTGGATGAAATCACATGTTTTGGAAAACCCTGTGCATTATAATCAAATTACAAATAACTTCATTCATGAAAATTATTTATGGATGAGTCTTAACCTTCCAAAAACATGGTCTTATTCAGTGAATAGTTTATTCATTTGAAGAAATTAGAAGCCCATTTAAAAAGACAGTATTGTCTGTAATGTATATTTCACTGATATGCTTAAATCGCTAGCTATGGGATGTATGAATATAATATTTGGGGGTGTTCTAGTTTATATTTTCCAGAAGGTTTATAGTCATGGGTTGATATGGAGAAACATAGTATAAGCAGCTTCTTCCTTTAAGCTTTCCTATCTTATTAGAAACAGTAATGCTTT
Organism: Tamandua tetradactyla; assembly: GCF_023851605.1. NCBI lineage: Eukaryota > Metazoa > Chordata > Mammalia > Pilosa > Myrmecophagidae > Tamandua > Tamandua tetradactyla. Next base: position 52,248,285 of record NC_135337.1, read on the forward strand.
AGGGCCCTCTTTTTCCTATAGCTTATGAAGGTCATTTTCAACATTATCAGAGGCAATGAAATTGCTTCATTTAGGGAAAAGAGGAAAGGAAAAATGGTGTTCCTAAAAGTTCCATCTTCCATTCAGCTGGGAGCTGAAGTCCAAACCTATGCCACTGTCCATTTTTTTGTCTCTAATTGGAATATGTGGCAAATTTCCATGCATAGTTTGTAAGTTAGCATAATTAAAAATTTAAAAGATGCATTAGTTAAAATCTGTGTTCATACACTGCTTATTAATAGAAAAAAATCTGCAAAAATATTAATAATGAACACATATGAAAATTTAACGCGTACCTTTCTGGGAGTATAGTACTTAGACCCAGGTGGGATGTGGCTGTGGGAAAGGAAAGGGCATCTTAATAGATGCATTCAGAGGTACCAAGAAGCTAATAATAAGCTACGACTTTTTTTTTTATTTAAGTACACCTTATATGCTAATCATTGAAATTTTTGTAGTCCAGAAGAGATCAAACTACCAGTAATCTATTTGCACCAATTATTTCAATGACAACTGATTCACTGAACATATTTAAATGCAAATAAGTAAAGTTTTGTACGATAGAAAATTTAAGAGGTCATCCAATAGTATCTCTTGATTGGATACCACTTTGAAACATGAGGATAGTAAACGAATAAAAAATAAGGTAGATATTCTCAAGATATTCATGAGGATGATACTTAACTGTTGATGAGACAACTCAGAGTCACTGCTTACAACACGTAATGTAAAATACCTCAATGACAAATAGAGGCTTAATGTAGCTCCATTTTTCACATCGTGAGGAAACAGTAAAGAATAAAAAAAAAAAACTTAGGTTGTTAATATATTAAAATTATTGCTGAAAATCATTGAGTTGACACAGATAAGAACATATTTAAATCCTCAAAATCATGTAAAATCAAAGGCTCTGGAAGTTAAATGAATCCCAAAGCTTGCTTTCAACATAAAGTTTTATTATGAAACAGGTGACCAGAAAAGGTTCACTGTGACAGCTCCACAAGACGTGCAGAATGGAAGATAAAGCCCAAGGCTAGTCTAAAGTAAAGAGTCTAAAAAGAGAATCCCCACATAAGGCTAAAACCCAAATATGGTTCACCCACATTACAAAATGAAATGAGAAATAAGCCCTACCACTAAGAAAATGGTCAAGAAACTTATTTGGCTTGACTTTGGCACTAATTGGAAGGAAAAGAAAAAGCTTTGAAATTCGAAACCACAAATCCTAACTGGTAGTTGGAGTTTGAATTTGTGCTCTTTTTGTAGTTCAAACAAACAAACAAATAAACCAAAAAGAATCAATCTGAAAGGAACAAAAATGAACATTTTTTCAAGCTGCCTGGAGTCTAGAAAATTAGCAGAGAAAATCTCACAAATCCTTTCCATAGGAACTAAACTTATGCTCAGCTATGAAAGAATGATCACATTAAGTTTAATAAAATCACCAACCAGACAAGGAAAAATGCACTGTGAGAAGAGAAACAACACACAGAAAATCAAGCTTATGAACACTTTACATATTGGAAATCCATATACAGAGACCATGTAATTACACAAGGAAAACATCAGCAACAAATATAATTTAAAGACAGCCAACAAAAAATACAAATTACCTTTTAAAGGAAGAGCAATTTAATTGAATGCTGAATTCACAGCAGTAACAGAGAAAAAAAACAGAAGGTACTGGGATAATAGATGAAATATCTAGGGAGAAATAACACTATTAAACTAGAATTCTCCATCTAGCTAATCCATCTTTCAAGAATGAGGGAAATACATTTTCACATTGAAAACAAGTACAGAAGTTCATCACCAAAGAACATTCAAAAATAGAATTTAGAGAAATTAAATAAGATAAAAATTTGAGAGCTCTACAAAGAAAAATGAACAAATCCACTGTTATAAATGTTTTGTCATACACCTCTTAGTAATATAAAAGCAGACAAAAATAACAAAACAAAACTATGAGGATGGAAAATTTCACCTGCACGAATAGTACAAGTACTCTATGAACAGTTTTATTAATTTATGTAAAATTGTATCCAAAAATTAGAAAATGCACATTCTTCTCACAAGCACACAAAACATTCATGAAAATAGACAACACATTAGGCCATAAATCTATCCCCCAAATATTAAGAATTGCTTCAAACAGAGCACATTCTTTGACTATAGCACTCTTAACTCAGATATAACTAATTTTAAAAAAGCCTTTACATTTAAATAAAAACTCTCAATAACTAATAGGTCAAAGATAACATCATAATATAATTTTAAAAAAATGGAAAAATGATGAAAAAAGGAGCTAATCAAATTTGTTATTTATTTCTAATAACTAATTTTTTAAGTCTTTATATTTAAATAAAATTAAAAGCCTTGACATCTCAGGGGCCAAAGATTACACGATGTTATAATTTTTTTTTAAAAAAGGTTGAAGAATAATGAAAAAACACCCTAATCAAATCAATATAGAGAGAACTATTTAAAGATTCATATACTTAGATTAAAAATAATTAAAGCTTAAAATTAATAAACGAGGGCATATAATAAATCTCCACAAGTTTAACTGAGAGAGAATAACAAAGATAAAATTAGAAATTGAGGATACAAAAACAAATACAGGGCGGCTGCAGTGGCTCAGCAGGAGGAGTTCTCTCCTACCAGGCCAGAGACCTGAGTTTGATTCCCAGTGCCTGTCCATGCAAACAAACAAACAAACAAACAAAAACCCAAATACATACTAAAGAGGGCCACAAAGCCAAAAATTGGCATTAGTTAGGACTTGTAAATTGGAAAAGAAATACAAACTTGGCAAGTATAATGAAGAATAAAGGCATTAACAAAGAATATTAGGAAAGAAACACAGGGCGTAATTTCAGATATTTCAGGAATTAAACAGAAAATAACAAAACTTTTAACAAATCCATGTCAATGAGTTTGGAAATTTAAAACTAATGAACATATTTCTGATAAAGTAAAATTTACCAAAATTCATTCTGGAAATAAACAACCTAAATTTCCATGGTCCTATAAGAAATCGTATGAAAAATTAAGCCTCCTACATATAATAGGCCTAGTAAGTGTAAAGGCATGATTGATGAGACCTTCTAAGACATAAGGTTTCCAATGTTACACAAACAATTGCAGAGTAAAAAAATATAATGACATTCCTCTTTCATTTTATGGTAAGAGAAAAGATTCATCTCCAAACCAGGCACTGTCATGCTAGAGAAGGAAATTGAAGGTTAATCTCATTCACAGACATTGATGCAACAATCCTAAATAAAATATCAACAAATCAAATTCAACAATGTAAATGGCTTTCTGTGATTTGTTTCAGGAATGCCAAGTTGGTTTATAATTAAAAACAGATTAATATTACTGATTACAATAATGTATTATAGTGGAAAATAATTTGATTTGTCCCCAGATGCAGTAAAGTATTTGATAAAATACAGATCTTCTTTGTGTTACAAAAATCATAGAAAATGATTAAAAGCAACAGCAACAAAAACAAACTGCTCAGCAGATGTAACATTAAGGGTGAAATATTGAAGGAATTCCCCTTAAAATCAAACATGCAAAATATTTGCTGGTTATCACTGTTTCATTTTAAAATGCTAATGCTAGCCATTGTCTGTGCAGAAAGACAATGCAAATGACTGAAATATGTAAGAATTAGGAAAATAATTGCAGTGTATTTAATTTTCTGTTGATACACTGCCTCCCCCAATAAGAAACCCTAAAAAAATTACTCTATACACTATGGTATAATTTCAATTTCCAGAGAGGATAAGGCTTATTTTTTTGTAGAAAGTAAACAAAACAAAACAAAATCATTATTTCTTTTTCCATGATCCTTTTACATAAATTCTAGATTATATTAAAAAATGTGAGAAATTCAAGTAAGCAAGAAAATGTAGCCCATGATAAAGAAAACTCACACCAGATCCAGTTTATTAGAAGTTGCAGGAAAGTACTTCAAAATGATTATAAATATCTTAAAGCAAATTCACAAAAAAGGATGGATGCAATGGATGCAGAGTTGGATGTTTTAGGAAAAAAGCCTTATACTTCAGAAAAACCACCAAATGGAATTTCTTGATCTGAAAAATACTATGTCTGAGAAGTCAAAACTTTCCACTGCATGAACTTAACATTAGGCAGGACTGTAAGGTTCATTATACTCGAAGACAAATCAATAGCAATCATCAAAATTGAAACAGAGAGGGAAAAGAAGATTAAAAAAGAAAATGAACCTAGTAGCAGTAACCACTGAAACAATTTCCATTGGAACAATCTCAATATTTAAATAATTGAAGAGAAATTGAGTTAATTTTATGGAAAATGAGAAAAAAATGAATCTTTCTTCCTCAACCTATGAAAAGATCTCCATATTGGACAGATTAGAGCAATGTTGTAGGAAATAAAATGCCCAATATGGATAAGGTGTTGCTGTGATGAATATTTGAGGTTTGAGGCTGAACAGCATCATTAAACTTGTCTCGGATATAGTGCTCCCAACTTCCTCTGTGGTTCCACTTTTGGTTAATTCCTTCACCTTCCAGTTCAAGACACGGCATAGAAACCAGGGTTGGTTACTACTGCAAATAGTGAACATCTATTGAGTCCTTACCATCTTCCAGGCAGTGTTCTAAGGTTTGGATTATTCACAGCGTAGCACTCCTCTAGCCACTTTTGTAATGAGCTGCTGTGGCAAATCAAACCTATCAGGGTTATCTCACAGAGAGGTGCTTTTTCTTCTGATTTACCTGAATTCTGTAGAAGGAAAGAAAATAACTCTTCCCAGCTGCTAAGGAACTCCTACATGGAGTCTAAGAATGAGCACAACATAAATGGCATTTGAAGCCCAGGGACTCAAAACAGATCCTGATGATACTTCCTCAGTTTCTAAATCCCGTGGTTGCTGGCTTTGCCATAACTCAAGCCAATGAATTTTTTTTTTTTTAAATTTAAACTGGCTTGAGTTGAATTTTCTGTTCTTGCAAACAAGAAAGCCCTAAATAGTAAAGAAGAGACGGATAAAACTTATTCATTGTAAATGACTGCAAATCTCTTGATCAGTTGAATTTTACTAAAGACCTTGGGAGGGGTTGTGAAATATCTGGATATTGGCAAATAAAGTCATTTTCAACTAGGAAAAGATTCATTTTTCCAACATAATGAGAAGTGAGAAAAAATGGCATATTTTATGATCATCATAGCTTATATATTAAACAGATTTTTCACATATAAATGGTTTTAAAAATTAGAACTATGGCAAGTGGGTTCTATGTAATGGAAACCTTTAATAAATCCAGAGAGGTATAAAGGTAGAACGTATTGCCTGTAGATAAATTGCCATCTAGGAGGGATATTGCTTATATGATTCAAGTATAAGTTGGGTGGTTGGAATCCATGTCTTTTAAGTTCCCTCTGTCCTTCAAATCTTTAAACTTCACTTAGCAAGTTTGTTTTATGAAAGTTCTAAGCCACATTTGTGTAAATCATGTTTATTTGAAAGTTAATGGCTAACATTTTAAAAGATATTATGCATTTAATAGTGAGTGTGAACATATGTCTATGTGCAATTATGTGAAAGAGCAGAAATACTAGCTATGAATAATGGTCAAATATTCTCTATATTTTGAAGGAATCTATTAATGTGTAAGCTGTGTAGTATGCACATTTTTCAAAAAGAAATCTTCTAATATCTCAATTATAGTATCTTTACTAATATTCCATTCACTGCTTCTGATTATTCAAGATAAAAAGCATAGTCTTTGACAAGACGTCTATGATGTTGTACAATCAATAGTTTAAATATCCAATAATTCAAACCAGTGGTCAAGTATCTGGTAAGAAATAACTAAGGAATCTAGCCATTTAAAACCTTTGTGTTCACTGATTCATCATCTTCATATATAAGACTATAATATGGGATCACATTCAGAATGTAAACAAATCTACCGACATCTTATGTGAATGTTCATTAACATCATTTATATTTTTGTTTGTAGACTACTGTATTAAGTATTGAATGCAATGGCTAAGTGTATATATATATTTCATAACATGTTCTGTTTTGAAAACTCTAGGATTAAAAACAAAATAGCAAATATGTTACTGTGTTAGATATTTTCTACAAAACATCCCAATAAAAATATGTTGGAGTGACTATGTATATGTCGTGAAGTGAAGGTGCTGGCATAGAGCGGAAAGATTTCAGTTTAAGAGATTTGGATCCTTCTATTACTCTGGGTGATACTGAGGAATTTTCTTCCTGCTCAGAGAACATTAGGCAATGTAGGATAGTGACTAAACATTACACTAGTGGAATGAGAGAGCGTGACTTATCCCACACTAGCTGTTTGGTAGTAAGCCACTTATTGTCCCTGTGTTTTGGTCTCCTCATCTGTAAATTGGGATTAATAGTGACAGCTTCATAGTAACAATTAACAGTTCCCATCTGGGCTCTGGGAAACACATTACTGCAGGCATTAAAGGAGTTGACTTATGTGAAATAAAGAGCTTAATGAATTATAAACTTCAATGAATATTAGGTATTGGTGGAGATATTTTCTGAATGAAAGGATATCACATGTAGTAACTCTGGCACAAAATAGGTCCTCAGTAATGGTAGCTATCACTATTATTATCTAAGCAATTTTTTCTTAAGCAATATAGGAATAGGACCTTAAAATAGAAATTTTTCAGTGATTTGGTTTAAAACAAATGCTATAACTGAAATCCCATGGTATTTTAAATACAGATATGCATTTTTGGGAAAGTGACTAACAAAATTCAAAGAAAGATAAAAACCTATGTAAAATCCAAATATTTAAAAGAAATCTATAACTTCTCTCTTCTTAGCACAAAAAGAATGGTGAATGTAATTCTCTTTCAATTGTGTGTGCATGGAGAAACGATTTTCAGAAGTAATGTTGTAGTCATTGTAACCACTGACAATTCATTCGACTTTTTTAAAAAAGTAAGTTTATCAAGATCACAATTAATATAACTTGATTTTGGCATTTCATGCTTCAGCAACAGAAGGTTTCCAATAATATATTTGCATAATTGAAAAAAAACAAAAACACACAACTTATTAGTTTAATGGCATTATTACTTTTATAATGCAGTAGTTTTGACCTTTGGAGAATATATAAGGTCATATATAAAATAATATTTATCTTCTCAGCATGGCACGGTGATATAATCTCTCATTTCAACTTATATTTACTGATAATGAGGTACGTTTCATCTTTTATGCTTGTAATTTTTAAGCATCTCACAATTAGAAAGTTTATTTGGCATCATTTGGAACTTGACATTTATTTTACATGTAAAATAATTGTATTTACAAGACTTGCAAGTCTCTTTATTAATTATTACCTACTACATACTGTCATTTAGCTTCATCTGGTTCAGAAATGGCCTTTAGTTCTAAAGATATATATATATTAGTTTATTCTATGGAAAAGAGCTTCTTCACAGTTTTATATCAATGTTGATTTAAGGATATTAAAAGGTATCTCTTAAAAATTGAAGAAATAATCTCAAAAGTTGATTTTAAGCAACAATTGATCTGCCTTCTGCCCCTATAATTTTGCCATTTTCAAACTCATATAAATGAAATCATACAGTATGTAGCCTTTTGCATTTTGTTTATCTCACTTAGCATAATTCTTTTGAGATTCATTCATCTTGTCGCATGTATCCAGTGTGTATTCTTTTTTATTACTAAATAGGATGCGGCACAATATGTTTATACATTCACTGTTCAATAAACATTTTGGTTATTTCCAAGTTTGGGTTATTTATAAATAAAACTGCTATAACATTCCTCTAAGGGTTCTTGTGGGGCATATGCTTTTTTTTCCTATAGGGTAAATACTTGGATAAGAGTCTGGTTCTATTTTAAGATAGTTTGTAGTCTAAATTTTTTTACTAGATTAAAGAATTGCAATAATTATCCTTGAAGAATTTTTTATTCTCTTCAGGTATTTTGAAATCACATCAAGATGGAGATAATTCCCCTATTCTATCAAGGATTCTTACTTTTCCTATTTTACAATATTGGAAGATAATTTATTTTCACAAGAATCCGCTCATATTGGTTTGAGTATAGGTCTGAGGCAATGCATTGAAATTTTCTGACATTTTATGGCCAGACGTAGATTACCAAGGTTGTTCTTGACTGTGGCAGAGAATCTATATTATTGTACCACTCTGTGAGATAAAAAGATTTTATTTGGGATTCTATTCCATGCTCCAGAGATATTTAATAGAATGATATCATTTCTCTCCTTTTATGATTATTTGTCAAATTTGGTGGCCAAAAATCTTTCTTTTCAATGTGGAATATTGATCTTTACTTTAGAACCATCCTTTACCCTTTTAGTCAGATAGTTGAACTCTAGCCCTAAACTAATCATTGCTATGAGTAATTTCTTATAGACACCCCAAGGTTGAACTAAATTTTCAAATGTCTTTGAACCCAAAATGGTTTTAATCTAATACTAACATGTAGAACTAAATATTTTTGGAAGACTGAGTGTAGAGTGAAGTCAAATTGTCTCTTCAAAAGCTGGTTCTAGCACTTCTTCCTTGGATAGTCCTTATGCCTTTCATCTCAATACCCAATTGTAAATGTATATTTTCCTCCAGAATTGCAAAGAATTTTTCCTTTCTTAGTTCCTTCTGGAATTTGATCAGTGTTCATGAAGTTAATTCACTTGATGTGGAAATGAAGAGCTGTCTTTCCGGAAGCTAAGAGGCCCCATGTGTTTGCTGACTGTGTGTGGTTGTGGTGTGGTGATGGTGATGGGGATGGTGAAGTTGGTTGTGGCTATGATATTAGTGCTGTGGTGAAGTGATGGGGCTGGTGAGGATATGGTGGCTGTGTCTGTGGTGCCAATGTCGATGGTGAGGTTGAGGATGGTGTTGAGGGTGAGGCTAGTAAAGGATAATGACTGAAGGGCTAAGAGGCGGTCACCCCAGGGTTTCCACACATCGTTATTGTGTTCTCTGGGTGATACCAGGAGAGTTTAGCCGAGCCTCAGCAGCCTTCATTTCTTTACTTACATTTCGGAAGTGAGATGGAGGATCAGGTTGACTACCTAATAACCATGTATGTTATAAACAGCATAACTCCAAAAATTGTTCCAGTCTCTGGCGGAACATTTTATTCAAACGACAGCATAGTTGTTGTAGAATATCCAGAGGAAGGAAGCTCTATTAAAGGTTATGTCAACATGGAGAAAAAACATGCATACACTGGAGAGGATTTAGAGAAATATAAACATCATTAAAAGGTGAATGATGACATAAAAGGAAAGGTTAACATAACCAAATTTTGTTCATTGTAGTGTGTGGGGAATAAAGAAGAAAAAGACAGCTCTGGTCTTTTAAATGCCCTTCTTGTGTCCAGGGATCAGGTTGAACTTGTCTTCAATGCTTTATAACATTTTGTTATAAAATATAAAATCTAGAAATTTATTGGATTTTGACACCAGCAAATTATGTTGCCAAATGACATTGATGTTTTTTTCAGATCTCGTAAAAACTTGATTTGTTCATGCCAAAACTTATTACAACAACTATTGAGAAAACAAAATAGCAAAGATAAAGATGTCACTTTTAATTGAAACATTACACTTGAATTTTAGTCATTAAGTTTCCTTTTTAGTGGGCAGTCGTTGTTCACAAGGGATAAGCAAGCATGCATAAACAATTTGGGTAGATGGGGCTGATGGCATAGTCAGTTCCAGATTAGACATTCAGGAGAATCTTTAAATTCTGATTTCCATTTGCCATGAATGTCATCAAATACGTTTATTATAGTCCCCACACCAGGTTTGCACATGACTCTGAATGTAGCAGAAGGATTAGCCTACTGACAGATGCTGCTGGAAAGTAACATTTAGTTTCAAGTTCTCAATTTGGATTAGAGAAGAAGATTCAACTCACTATAGTATTTTTTAAAAAATCAGGATTTTAGGAAAAATTCACTGGCAGGAATTAAACTGTGAAAATGTTCTATCTACTCTATTTCTATCACTACGAAGAATGTCTGGGAACTAATACTCATGTGTTCAAGTGCTGAAAATTGAACAAACAATTGAATAAGTATATAAATGATTTAGTCCTAGAATTAAATTCAAAGCTTCAGGAATTTTATCTCCCAAGTATCCAGTGAATATGATTCTTTTGGTTATTACTCATCTCCCCCAAATAAAAATGTCAATAGAAATAACCAGAAAAAAATTCAGATGACGTAATAGTAAGATTGTTCAACAAAATTTCCATTGACCTTAATTTAAGTTGTATTACCCTCCTTCTTCATGTTTTTCTCCATTAATGAAGGGCTTACCAATTTATGAGAACATGTGTTGTATCTCAATAGATGAAATTGTATTTCTTCTACTACTGCAGTTTGCAATGAAGATAAATCTGCAAGTGACCATGACAAAGTATCAGAATTTGCAAAATTATTTTATATTTACAGCATGAATTTAATGTGACCCAATTCAATTAAGTTTAGGCCTTCAGCACATGGAGTAGTAATTTCATAACTGAAAGAGACAATTTATGAAAAAAAGAATAGGGAAGGCCATCTTTTTTAAATGACTGTTTTAATGAAAAAATAATAGTATATGAATATTACCCTGTTAGTTTAATTTTGTCTACCACTTAAAAATCAGACTTTCTATCAAATTCACCAGGCTTATCAAGCTTAAGAAATGACAATCTATGCTGCACTCTTGTAAAATCGGATCTTGTGTTTCCTGACTTCAAGCTTCTGTCACCTTTTCCTGTCTTTCCTCTCCTGTTTCGTCAAAGTTGTTTAGCCTCTCCTAAGGCCAGCTGGTTTTTGTTTTTTTTTCTATAGATTATAAGATTTCCCCTATTTCCTTCCCTTCATGTAGTTCCAGATATATTTCCATGTCTTCCCTATTCCATGTGTAGTCAGTGTTTGAAAATTTATGTTAGGGGTTGGCAAATTTCTTCTGTAAATAGCCAGATATTAAATATTTTAGGCTTTGCTGTTCACCCAATCTTTAGTGCAACTACTCAATTCTATGATAGAAAAGTTCATTTTTTTAAAAAAACTTGTATACAATATTTGGGTTTATTTGCTACAGTAGGCGGTAGCTCAATTATTATAACATAGCCACCTAACCCAGCTTTCCAGGCTTCTTTGAGAAGATGGAGTCTATGCTGAAGTTTAAAGGATAAGTAGTTATCACCTAAGCAGACATGAAGGGAAAGGGTCTCTTGTACAGGGTCTCACTGAAAGCTGGAGACTGGAGCCGGGGCCAGCCCAGGGACCCCAGTCTGTGCTGACTCTATGCACCTCCTTGGTAAGGTCCTCTGCCAGTCTGGCCTCTCTCTTTCCAGGCCCTCAGCTGGAGGCAAAACCACCTTCTACCATGGGGTGGGTGAGCCAGAACCAGAAACACAGAGGAAATACATAAATGAATTAATCTGGCTGTGTCCAATAAAATTTTAATTACAAAAACAGACAGCAGCCTGGATTAAAATCACAGGTTGTAGAGTGCTCACCACTGCCTGAGACCTTAACCCTTAACCTGATCTCTTTCCCTGTTTGTGTTCCAAGAAGAAATTTACAAGAGACATATTTATGCTTTGTTTCAGATGTTTGCTTTCCTTTCCTTTTTAATTCCTTTTATCTTGATACTCTTTTTCTTTCTAAACCTAGTTGTGAGGACTCCTATGACATTCATTGAGGTATATATGCCTTTTCATTTTACCTAGATTGTAGGCAATTCCGGGGAAAGAACCTTGTTTCCCTTTATTACCTAGTGCCAGAAATTATCTTCCAGAAATTTATGGAGTAATCATACATTTTCCCTTACACTTAATTAACCCCTTTGCAGATACAAATCCAACCCAGTTGCATAGTATTTGATGATATTGTAAAGCAGGTTCCACCTGGATCTTTACTTTTCATGCCCAGTGGGTGTCTTTTAGTTCCCTTACTCTCACATATCAGGGTATGAGAGGAATTGGTAATCACATAAAAAACATTAAGAAAGGGAATCTGTTGGAAAACTTGCAGAGACAAAGGTGAGCAGGAGAAGGCATGGATGCTCTGAGGGTCTCACTGTCTCTTAGAGAGATTCACAGAGACCAAGGGCCAGCTGGGCCTGGAGTTTCTTTGCTCTAGGTTAGGAACTTTTCTGCCTGGGGTCCCTAATCATCTTCAATTTGTAAATCAACAGTTTTACTCAAGTTTCAAAATTTTTCATCTCATCTTTACCCCCTCTCTTTTTTTTCCCCCGTTCTTTCTTTTTTCTCCTTCCTATAATTCTATTGCAGATATGTTAGATGGTTTTATTACTTTTCTGCAAGGCCTGAATCCCTGATTTCTGTTCATTTCCTCGAATCTCTTTTTTCTGAGTTGTTCAGATCTGCTTTCATGTTCACTGACTTTTTTCTCTGTTATCTACATATGTAGAACATTTTATACTTCAATTTGATGCACTTCTATTCTAGAATTCCCATTTTGTCTTTTGATGATTTCTTTTTACCTGCTGAGATTCTTTTATCTGTTAACTCATTTATGCAATATTTTCCTTTATTGCTATAAGTTATTTAACTATATCCTCAATAGCTTATTTAAAGTATTTAGCACCTGCTGAATCCAACATTTGAGCCATCTAGGTTACATTTCTACTAACCACTTCCTTCTCATCTGTGGGTGATATTTTCCTGTTTATTTTTAATGTATATAAATTTAATTGTGTAGAGCCATCACTGATATGTTGTAGATAATTTTGATTCTGTTATCTTCTTTTGAAGAGTATTGATTTTTATTCTCAGAGACAAGATCAGTTATCATTACCTTATAATTATTTGGGCTAGGTTACATGCTTTGTTAATGCAGATCTTTGGAAAATCTAAAATGTTTCCCAACTTCTTATATTAAATATTATAAATTGCTTCCTTTCTTAAGATCTTGTCAGAGCTTGGCTTTAGATTTTTTTTAGGGTGGACCAAGATGGTGCTTTTCTCTTAGGTATAGTTCTTGCTCTCATGTTAAGGCCTTTCTAGTTTCTCACTTGGATACCAGGCTTATTCTAAGAGCCTGCCGATGAGATCTCTCCACTCTGGATAGGTCATTCCTTTCACATCTTCCAGCACAGCTTGACCTCTAGTATCTCTGTTCCTATCTTAGCCCTATCACAGTTGCATTATCAGCCACTTCTAGGAAGCTCATTAATGCATAGCCCAGACCTCAGTCAAGGTCCTGTGGGAAATTCCCACCTAGCTTTCTGCCTCTTCTCTGTGAGTTTCCCTCTTCTTTAGTGACCTTCCCTGAATTTTTCAGCAACATGAACTTTACCAACTCTGGGCTCTGCCTCCTCACTCAGCAGAGCAACTGTGTTTTAATTGGACTTTGCACTATAGTTTGGAATTGTCTGTAGACACACTACTGGGCCATTGCTGGCTTACCTCCTGAATTTTCCTCTCTGTGAGAACAATCTATGCTGCTTATTGTTTCAATACCTGAAAACAAGTTGCCTCTTATATTTGTTCATTTTACAATTGTTTATTGTGGGTGGGCTAATCTAATTTACTATAGATACCAATTACTCTGCAATATCCGGAGGTGAAAATCATTCGTACATTTAAAAAATTTATATAATTGTAATTATTAATTTGTGTGTTTGTTTCCATTTTTAAGGTAAATAGATATCTTATATAGTTAACATAATGTATAGTTATAGCAACTGCTATATAACAGTAATGTATGGTAACCTAATAAATAGTTAACATATTTTCATTGCTGTATTATATGAATATATCTGTGATATGAATACAGCACTACATATTTTTTCATTATATTATTAATAAGCTTTGGAATTGTTTTCAATTTTAAAGTCTTATTGACTATGCTGTTCTGAAAGATTTGTACATATCTCTGCTGCTTCTGGGTATACATTTCTCTAATATATGTATATATATATATATATATTGTTATAGTGCTTATATGTCTTCAATCTTACACAATAGCAGTAAACCATTGTCCTAAGTGTTTGCAATAATTTATATCACCATGAGCAAAATATTAGTGTCTCATGGAAAAATATTTTTCCATATTTTTTATTAGAATCATTTGGTGACCATTATTTTATTTTTAAAACCAATCTTCAAAATTTTAAAAAACCAATTAGCTAAATAAATAACTTAAAAACAAGCCTATAATCTCATCCAAGAAAGAAAACAACAGGCACTAAGAAAATTTACAAAGATTTATGATATTTAAAAAAAATCTTCATATGGTTATATATCTTTAAATTTAAACATTTATTAATAATTGAGGCAATGTGATACAGTTCTTAGAAGAGAAACCATAATCTCTCCTTGCTCTCTTAAATTTGGCAATTGTCACAATGATCACAATTTTACTCTGCATATTTTTCCAGTCCTATTAAGAATCAGATTCAATAGCTAACTATTAAAACAGGCTACACCGTGATTTACTTCTTGACCAGCTCTTTTCACATCTATTTACCTTTGAGAAAGACAAATTAGCAACTTACCCTGTGTAGCAAATTTTGCCAGCATCTTGCTGCCAATTGAGTATTAAAGGGAATTGGGAACACATGTTTTCTTTTAAAAATGCCTGACAATTTGGAAGCGTTGCCTTTGGATTGGACTAATCGACACTCAATCATTGTCATGCTGCCCAGCCCACTTGAGATAATCATTTAGGGGACAGTGGTTTGCAAGTTGCCTGTCATGAGTTTGGATCTGAATGGCAGTATTGAAATAAGTGCTGCCATCTGACCCATTCCACAGTGGAGTAGGAAATGCAGCTCTTATTGAAAATCTTCTAACTGTACTAATTTATATTCATCTGTAACCCACTGAACAGAGAATGGGAATAAGCTGGCAGGTGGCCTTTCAGACATAAAGGGCACATGGCAAACTGGTTGTTTTTTGCTTACTCACATTAGAATACTAAAGAGATCGCAGAATGTGCACATTTCTGGAATTTCCTTTTTAATTCTGATCAGCACTCTATTCATAATCTAAAAATTATAATTTAGAAATCCTCTTACATAAGTGAGACTCATTTGGTGTATTTAATACATTTATGGACATAACATATGGTTTGTTTTTTACAGCTCATGTCAGGATTATAGATAGAATTACTGTACTACCATTTATGCCTTTTTAATGCATACAAATTTTGTGGGATTTTTTTTTTTGCAGCTTAATGAATGAAAACTAAGCCATTCGTTTTTCTTCAGGCACTGGCTCTAAGTCTTTTTCATAATGTTGGTACAAAATGATTGGAAAACATCTTTTGAAATATGGATTTAAAAAGTTATTCCTGAGGATGCATATAGATCAAGGTGAGATAATTTTATTTAAACAAGCCAGATCATTAAGACTTTTTCTTTTATTATATGCGCATAAGCACACACATACACACACACACACACACACACACACACACACACACATATGTTCGAACAAAAATAGCCCTCTGTTTTACCAGGCCTTTAATCTTTAAAGATTATTATTTGATTATAACAAAATATAAAGTTTGAGATATTTCCTTTGTTATTATTTTTAGAATCTCACCGGTGTGATAAAGTAAAAATGCCTCTTGTTGGCCCTTATGGGAGTATTTTCTTAAATTCTACAAATGAGGTTGAGAAGTAAGGCGGGTTTAATTTGATGAGTTATTTTCCCTCTTGATTTAAACCAATATTATACTTAAAATATCAACATTTTATTTTGTTAAAACATTGGCAATTTTACTCATCTATTTGTAACACATGTACTTAATAATTTGATCGATTTTTTTTAATTCACCATAGCAATCTATGGGTCAATAGTGGCCACATTTTGGAGAATCTAAATGAGTGCAATTACCATTTCTTTAATGTTAAAGGAATGAAAGTTAGCACCTAATGTGAAAATATGCAAAGAATAAATAGGAAATAGTTCTTGCCTCTTACTAAGTAAAACATAATACTCTTTTAGTGCAGGACAAATGACATGAAACTGAAGGAAACATATAAAGTAACAAATTAAATGAGTATTTGAAATGAGATAATAATAACTGCAATTATTTAAACTTTTCTACATCCCTGAAACACTGCTAATCATAATATATGCTTATTTCATTCAGTCTTTGCAACAATCCTATGAAGTGATTTTATTTTCTAAATGTTATATTTATGTTTGCATATCTGTATATTATGCAGATATGTAGAAAAGGTTCTATACACTAGTATTTATATTTTAAAGATGAGGAGATATCAAAGCCCATCTGTTATTAGGTAAGTTGCCCAGGGTCATCCAGTCAACGAGTTGAAGAACTGGGTTTTGAGCTCAGTTTGTCTGACATCAAAGCTCAGGTTACATTTCTCTGTACCATCAATGAACTGACCACTGAAAGGATATTTGCTAAGAACCTGATTATGGAAATCAAAATTAGGATTGCTGTAGAAGAAAGAATTTCTACATTGCCAGAACTGTATAATTAGAAACAGCCCAAACTAATTTTTGTTTATTTTCTTGATATACAAATCCAAGAGTAAGAAATAGTATACTTGCTTTTTTAGGAATGTGGGGCTATTGAGGGGTGTGATATAAATTATTTCATAATAGTAAAGTCATTTTGAACTTAAGTAAGTTTGTTATTTATTAATTTTAACCTTCTGGTTTGGTGTTACTGCTTTGGTTATTTTATTCAATTATATTCTGTTTGTGCTTTGTAAAGAAAAACTGTACACCAGCCATCAAGATTTCATGTAGCAGGTGCTCCATTCATATCTGTTGAATAATTGTATGAATGAAGACACTTTTATAAATGGTAGTGCTTGCTACAACAATATCAGTTAATCAATAATTCATTTTATAAAACAGAATTTTAAAAAGTCATGATTCATTTTCCTTCTAATAAATGATCACGGTATTACCTTTGTCAATTATTTTACTTACTGCAATTGTTCATGTTATAAGCATGCAAAATATTCGATTTCTATACTTTTGTGGTACAGGAAAATTTTGCTTTGGGCACAGGATTTTGAATTTTAAAAGGTAGAAAACATTCTATACTGTATCATATGGAAAGTGTGATTACTAAGATAATTGCTTATATTTTAATTTTTGTGAATGCGTACATCAAATTTATAATATAATATTTATATAGTTACTCACATGGAACTTTTTTCCATTTAATCTGAAAACTATGGGAACCCCTCAAGTACAGTTTATATCCTACCTTGCCTTTGAAATGATTTCTGTAGTAAAAATGAATATGTATTTTGCACAGGGAGGCAAGATAATATAGCGGACAGAGGGACTTGGAGGGCCTCTGCTACAAAATCTCTTAATGGCTTGATCTTGAGCAAATCTTTAAAGTCAGGTGGCTTGATTCACTTGTATTTAACAGAAAAGCCTTTGATGTTTACCAGAGGAGTTGCATGTAAGCATGAAAATGAAATCATATGATGTATATTTAAAATCAATTGGAGCAATAAATCATTCTAATAGACAGAATTTTGATTATATAAAGCCTTCCTTAGGTATGAAACTAGTAAAATATCAAAACTTTCAGACTACTATTTTTTTTTTTTGGCTACATGGGCAGACACCAGGGATCAAACCTGGGTCTCTGGAATGGTAGATGAGAACTCTGCCTGCTGAGCCATCATGGCCTACCCCAGACTACTTTTATCAGCAAAATGATTTATCTTTTCATCATCCATCTAATATTTAGTTAATCCCATTAGAATGTGCAGTACTATGTCAGGCACTGCAAGGGATAGAAAGATTTATCAAACTTGCATCATATCTTTAAGGTGACTGCAATGAAGCTATCAAGATATGTCACTTAAAAAGTGGATATAAAAAAACGAAAAGAAAGTGTCAATAAAGTTTCTGACAGGATGCTTTAAAAATTGACAGGAAAAGGTTAATTTTTATTTAAGGATAGGTCTGGCTGGGCTAAAAATTGGGAAACAATAACAAGTGAGAAGAATAACAGAAGTTCAGCCTTTTCAAATGGTAAAAGCATGGGGAAGTAGTGGGAAATGAGAAAATGAGACATTTCATTAATGTAGCTATATTGAAAAGGTCATCTTAATGCAACAATTGGTACAAGAGATATTTTAACATTCCTATTTGTTTTCTGACCTGTCAAAAGCAATTGGGCTGTAACTTAATTACCAAATATTGTATGCAATTAACATCCTTATATCATACTCTTTCATAAGTAACTCTATCTCTGTATTCCCCTCTCCCCATCCTTGAAATTAACCTTTTTCCAAGACCCCTTTTTGCCCAAAATTTTCATCATTGAATTAAAATGTCACAATAAATTAGCCAAGACAAAATATAACTGAAATTGAAAGGGTCACATTGAAATATCCTGTTTGGGCAGTTATTGGACAGATTAAAGCAGAAGTTATAGGTAGAAGAGGAATGAAAATAAGATTCGATAGTTAGAATCGAACAGATAATGGAGACTTTGGAATGGTATAACTAGCAGAGGTTTGGGAACAAAACTATGAATAAAGCCATGTTTCTGGTAAGGACCATGACAATAGCGGTAGATGAACTTGAAATGGAATCCATTCCTGCATGTGTAGAGATCTGCTGGGAGGATGTAGCAGAAATCCACAAATCATTATACCGGGCCAGGATGGTAGATATCAAAATTGAGACGGGACAAATGTGAAAGATATTGCATAGAGATGATGGAGAAGGTTGGTGCCTGATTGGATATTAAAAAGAAAGAAGATGATCCTAGATTCTTTGAATATCAAAGCTACTCATGAAAGTAGGGAAGTTGGGTCAAATGATTATAGTTCAATGAAGATAATGATTTAAGTTTGGGAAACTTGAGTTCATACTGATATCAGGGGAAGCAAACATTAATTTTAAAGACATATAGTTATTTTTAAAACTTATGACAACCATTCTTTTAAAAAATCAAGCAACTAGTTCTTCAAAACACCTAAAAACAAATCCATTAAAATGTTATTAATAAAAATGTAAAAAAATAAGAAATAGAAATGAATTGATAAACTGTTTAGGAAGAAGAATGAGACTTACACCTGGAATACATTTATTTTAGTCATTAAGAAATAGCTAAATTTACTTCAAAAGTAGAATAGTCTGTAATGAATACAATACCTAAAATATATTCTGGGTTTAAAAGCTTGTTTTACATTGTTTTTCCAGAATTCTACTTAGGGAATAACTGACCATATAACCATTATGTAAGTGGCATAAAGTGAAACTGCTCCAGCTGTGTTTTTTGTATTGCAAACTAACATCTTACTGCTAATATCTTTCTATATAAGAAAATTAAGATCATAACATCAAATCATAGTTAAATGATGGTATTTTTGCACAGAAGTTTAGCCAAAGTACACCACGCATATTTCATGTGTGATTTAACTTAATACAGAAATAGAGTTAACTGAACATTTTCCTCTCTCTCAGCTATTAGAATCTTAACTGAGCTCTTGGCAAGTACTGAGTCAAGGTCAATTAGTTGAAATGCTTTGACTAGAACCAGGAGTGATGCTAATTCTGCATTGTTGATTAACAAGTTACCCATACCATTTAGATTCTACACATTCAGATAGAAAAGCTGCCCTTCTGGTATGACATTTAGGAAGTGTCAGTTGTATTACCCTGATGATGGGATTCTCCTTAAACAATTTTTTGGTTGTACAGAAATAAAACTTTGGTAAGAGTTCAGATCAAAGAAACAAACTTGAGAGTTGGTATGACCCCAGAGCAAACAAATAAATGACTAATTTTATGTGTCAGGAAGGTGGTATAAATAATAGATGAAAGGGTCAAGACTGAGACAGAGCAGACACTATTATTATAATGGAAGATTATGAAAGACTGAACCATCTGAGTAAACATGAAAGGGAGAAATATTTTGGAGATTTTAAAAGAGAGAGACCAATGATTTAATGATTGTCTAAACAGAATGGTGCAATACAAAGAAAAATTCCTAACTAGGATGATGTCTTAATTTCCTGTTTGCTAAAATAGATACCAAACACTGGATTGGCTTAAACAAAATGAAATTATTGGCTCACAGTTTTGAGGCTAGGAGAAGTCCAAAAGCAAGGCATCAACAAGGTAATGCTTTCTCCCTGAAGACTCTAGTATTTAGGGGCTAGATCCTTAATCTTAGGCTTTTCTGTTAAAATGACAATGCACATGGAACGTTATCTCCTTTCTTTTCTTGGTTCTATTGATATCCAGCTTCTCCACTGTCTTTCTCTGTAAATGAATTTTATTGTGCTTATAAAGGACTGCAATAATCCAGACAAAAGTCCAACCTGATTCAGCTGAACTATACCTTAACTGAAGTAACATCTTTAAGGTATCCTATTTACAATGGGTCAACACTCAACAGAATAAAGACAAAGACTGGGAACATGCCCAATCCACCACAGGTGACATAATTTATATTTATTAATTGGAAGACAATTGGAAAACTGATAAATCAAAGTTATGTAAGTTTCCCTTCATGGAAAATTGAGAACGGTTGGTGGAATAGGCAAATGAGTCAGAGAAAAACATATGTAATATGTAATATGTATATAGTAAGAGAAAAAGTATTTTGATGTCAGGCAATTGTCAAATTTACTGCAATGACAGAAACAGAAGTACCTACTTTTGCTAAGGGGCTAAGAACAAAGTGTATAAGATACCATTCATGACCACAATTTATTTCAAAACAGAAGCAAATATTTTGGAGATTTTAAAAGAGAGAGACCAATGATTTAATGATTGTCTAAATGGAAAGGTGCAATATATATATAAAATATATATATATATTATATTTATAAATGCAGCACAATGATGTAAATTTAACAGTAAACCATAGAAGCCTTGAGGTAGGAGAAATGACTAATCATCCTGTAAAGATTGGTAACTGTCATAGTGAAAATCATACTTGGACTGAATCATAGTAGAGCAGATATTGATAAAACATTATGAGTTGGTTAAGAATGACCAGAGAAATACAGGCTACCATTCTTCAATTTAACTGAAACTTTGCACCATAGCACAATGAATAAATCCTAATTGTTTTGGTGAAATTTTTATTTAATCATTATTCATATATTATTCATGCTATCGTTATTAAAGGCAACTAAATTGCAAGCACAGTGAAAGAGTCTAGAATTGAAAATACAAATAAGATATCGCCTCTACTCTGGAAGGGCTCAAAATGCAATGAGAGACAGATTTTTTCAAGTGTTTCCATAACATAATTGAATTTTAAAAAAGTACAAGGAACTGTGCTGCTACAAGAGATGGTTGACTATGGCATTTGAGAAAGGATTGTGGTGAGGATAAGGAATGACTGATACAGCAAATTGCCTTCAAACTCAACATTGAAAGATAAGGACGAAATCAATGTGGTTTGATTTAACTACAATTTAGCAGAAGTAGACATAATCTAAGTAACATTTAATGGGTTGGGAATATTATTTTTTTTTAATTTTTTATTTTTTTATTAACAGAAAGAAAAAAAAAGAAATTAACACAACATTTAGAAATCATACCGTTCTACATATGCACTCAGTAATTCTTAACATCATCACATAGATGCATGATCATCGTTTCTTAGTACATTTGCATCGGTTTAGAGGAACTAGCAACACAACAGAAAAAGATATAAAATGTTAATATAAAGAAAAGAAATAAAAGTAGTAATAATAGTAAAAAACAACAACAACAAACAAACAAACAAACAAGCAAACAAAAACAAAAAAAACCCTATAGCTCAGATGCAGCTTCATTCAGTATTTTAACATGATTACTTTACAATTAGGTATTATTGTGCTGTCCATTTTTGAGTTTTTGTATCTAGTCCTGTTGCACAGTCTGTATCCCTTCAGCTTCAATTACCCATTGTCTTACCCTGTTTCTAACTCCTGCTGAACTCTGTTACCAATGACATATTTCAAGTTTATTCTTGAATGTCTGTTCACATCAGTGGGACCATACAGTATTTGTCCTTTAGTTTTTGGCTGGATTCACTCAGCATAATATTCTCTAGGTCCATCCATGTTATTACATGGTTCATAAGTTTATCTTGTCTTAAAGCTGCATAATATTCCATCGTATGTATATACCACAGTTTGTTTAGCCATTCTTCTGTTGATGGACATTTTGGCTGTTTCCATCTCTTTGCAATTGTAAATAATGCTGCTATAAACATTGGTGTGCAAATGTCTGTTTGTGTCTTTGCCCTTAAGTCCTTTGAGTAGATACCTAGCAATGGTATTGCTGGGTCGTATGGCAATTCTATATTCAGCTTTTTGAGGAACCACCAAACTGCCTTCCACAGTGGTTGCACCCTTTGACATTCCCACCAACAGTGGATAAGTGTGCCTCTTTCTCCGCATCCTCTCCAGCACTTGTCATTTTCTGTTTTGTTGATAATGGCCATTCTGGTGGGTGTGAGATGATATCTCATTGTGGTTTTGATTTGCATTTCTCTAATGGCCAGGAATTTTGAGCATCTCTTCATGTGCCTCTTGGCCATCTGTATTTCTTCTTCTGGTAGGTGTCTGTTCAAGTCTTTTTCCCATTTTGTAATTGGATTGGCTGTCTTTTTGTTGTTCAGTTGAACAATCTCTTTATAAATTCTGGATACTAGACCTTTATCTGATATGTCGTTTCCAAATATTGTCTCCCATTGTTTAGGCTGTCTTTCTACTTTCTTGATGAAGTTCTTTGATGCACAAAAGTGTTTAATTCTGAGGAGCTCCCATTTATTTCTTTCTTTCTTCAGTGCTCTTGCTTTAGGTTTAAGGTCCATAAAACCGCCTCCAGTTGTAAGATTCGTAAGATATCTCCCTACATTTTCCTCTAACTGTTTTATGGTCTTAGACCTAATGTTTAGATCTTTGATCCAATTTGAGTTAACTTTTGTATAGGGTGTGAGAGATGGGTCTTCTTTCATTCTTTTGCACATGGATATCCGGTTCTCTAGGCACCATTTATTGAAGACACTGTTCTGTCCCAGGTGAGTTGGCTTGACTGCCTTATCAAAGATCAAATGTCCATAGATGAGAGGGTCTATATCTGAGCACTCTATTCGATTCCATTGGTCGATATATCTATCTTTATGCCAATACCACGCTGTTTTGACCACTGTGGCTTCATAATATGCCTTAAAGTCCGGCATCGCTAGACCTCCAGCTTCGTTTTTTTTCCTCAAGATGTTTTTAGCAATTCGGGGCAACCTGCCCTTCCATATAAATTTGCTTATTGGTTTTTCTGATTCTGAAAAATAAGTTGGTGGGATTTTGATTGATATTGCATTGAATCTGTAGATGAGTTTAGGTAGGATTGACATCTTAATTATATTTAGTCTTCCAATCCATGAACACGGTATGCCCTTCCATCTATTTAGGTCTTCTGTGATTTCTTTTAGCAGTTTTTTGTAGTTTTCTTTATATAGGTTTTTTGTCTCTTTGGTTAAATTTATTCCTAGGTATTTTATTCTTTTAGTTGCGATTGTAAATGGGATTTGTTTCTTGATTTCCACCTCAGCTTGTTCATTACTAGTGTATAGAAAAGCTACAGATTTTTGAATGTTGATCTTGTAGCCTGCTACTTTGCTGTACTCATTTATTAGCTCTAGTAGTTTTGTTGTGTATTTTTCTGGGTTTTCTACATATAGTATCATATCGTCTGCAAACAGTGATAGTTTTACTTCTTCCTTTCCAATTTTGATGCCTTGTATTTCTTTTTCTTGCCTAATTGCTCTGACTAGAACTTCCAACACAATGTTGAATAATAGTGGTGATAGTGGACATCCTTGTCTTGTTCCTGATCTTAGGAGGAAAGTTTTCAATTTTTTCCCATTGAGGATGATATTAGCTGTGGGTTTTTCATATATTCCCTCTATCATTTTAAGGAAGCTCCCTTGTATTCCTATCTTTTGAAGTGTTTTCAGCAGGAAAGGATGTTGAATCTTGTCAAATGCCTTCTCTGCATCAATTGAGATGATCATGTGATTTTTCTGCTTTGATTTGTTGATATGGTGTATTACATTAATTGATTTTCTTATGTTGAACCATCCTTGCATACCTGGGATGAATCCTATTTGGTCATGATGTATAATTCTTTTAATGTGTTGTTGGATATGATTTACTAGAATTTTATTGAGGATTTTTGCATCTGTATTCATTAGAGAGATTGGTCTGTAGTTTTCTTTTTTTGTAATATCTTTGCCTGGTTTTGGTATGAGGGTGATGTTGGCTTCATAGAATGAATTAGGTAGTTTTCCCTCCACTTTGATTATGTTGAAGAGTTTGAGGAGAGTAGGTACTAATTCTTTCTGGAATGTTTGATAGAATTCACATGTGAAGCCGTCTGGTCCTGGACTTTTCTGTTTAGGGAGCTTTTGAATAACTAATTCAATCTCTTTACTTGTGATTGGTTTGTTGAGGTCGTCTATTTCTTCTTGAGTCAAAGTTGGTTGTTCATGTCTTTCCAGGAACCTGTCCATTTCATCTAAATTGTTGTATTTATTAGCGTAAAGTTGTTCATAGGATCCTGTTATTACCTCCTTTATTTCTGTGAGGTCAGTAGTTATGTCTCCTCTTCCATTTCTAATCTTATTTATTTGCATCCTCTCTCTTCTTCTTTTTGTCAAACTTGCTAAGGGCCCATCAATCTTGTTGATTTTCTCATAGAACCAATTTCTGGTCTTATTGATTTTCTCTATTGTTTTCATGTTTTCAATTTCATTTATTTCTGCTCTAATCTTTGTTATTTCTTTCCTTTTGCTTGCTTTGGGATTAGTTTGCTGTTCTTTCTCCAGTTCTTCCAAGTGGACAGTTAATTCCTGCATTTTTGCCTTTTCTTCTTTTCTGATATAGGCATTTAGGGCAATAAATTTCCCTCTTAGCACTGCCTTTGCTGCGTCCCATAAGTTTTGATATGTTGTGTCTTCATTTTCATTTGCCTCTAGGTATTTACTAATTTCTCCTGCAATTTCTTCTTTGACCCACTCGTTGTTTAAGAGTGTGTTGTTGAGCCTCCATGTATTTATGAATTTTCTGGCACTCCGCCTATTATTGATTTCCAACTTCATTCCTTTATGATCCGAGAAAGTGTTGTGTATGATTTCAATCTTTTTAAATTTGTTGAGACTTGCTTTGTGACCCAGCATATGGTCTATCTTTGAGAATGATCCATGAGCACTTGAAAAAAAGGTGTATCCTGCTGTTGTGGGATGTAATGTCCTATAAATGTCTGTTAAGTCAAGCTCATTTATAGTAATATTCAGCTTCTCTATTTCTTTATTGATCCTCTGTCTAGATGTTCTGTCCATTGATGAGAGTGGTGAATTGAAGTCTCCAACTGTTATGGTATATGAGTCTATTTCCCTTTTCAGTGTTTGCAGTGTATTCCTCACGTATTTGGGGGCATTCTGGTTCGGTGCGTAAATATTTATGATTGTTATGTCTTCTTGCTTAATTGTTCCTTTTAATAGTATATAGTGTCCTTCTTTGTCTCTTTTAACTGTTTTACATTTGAAGTCTAATTTGTTGGATATTAGTACAACCACTCCTGCTATTTTCTGGTTGTTATTTGCATGAAATATCTTTTCCCAACCTTTCACTTTCAACCTATATTTATCTTTGGGTCTAAGATGTGTTTCCTGTAGACAGCATATAGAAGGATCCTGTTTTTTAATCCATTCTGCCAGTCTATGTCTTTTGATTGGGGAATTCAGTCCATTAACATTTAGAGTTATTACTGTTTGGATAATATTTTCCTCTAACATTTTGCCTTTTGTATTATATATATCATATCTGACTTTCCTTCTTTCTACACTTTTCTCCATGCCTCTCTCTTCTGCCTTTTTGTATCTGACTCTAGTGCTTCCTTTAGTATTTCTTGCAGAGCTGGTCTCTTGGTCACAAATTCTCTCAGTGACTTTTTGTCTGAGAATGTTTTAATTTCTCCCTCATTTTTGAAGGACAATTTTGCTGGATATAGGAGTCTTGGCTGGCAGTTTTTCTCTTTTAGTAACTTAAATATATCATCCCACTGTCTTCTAGCTTCCATGGTTTCTGCTGAGAAATCTACACATAGTCTTATTGGGTTTCCCTTGTATGTGATGGATTGCTTCTCTCTCGCTGCTTTCAAGATCCTCTCTTTCTCTTTGACCTCTGACATTCTAACTAGTAAGTGTCTTGGGGAATGCCTATTTGTGTCTAATCTCTTTGGGGTGCGCTGCATTCTTGGATCTGTAATTTTAGGTCTTTCATAAGAGTTGGGAACTTTTCAGTGATAATTTCTTCCATTAGTTTTTCTCCTCCTTTTCCCTTCTCTTCTCCTTCTGGAACACCCACAACACGTATATTTGTACGGTTCACATTGTCCTTGAGTTCCCTGATACCTTGTTCAAATTTTTCCATTCTTTTCCCTATGGTTTCTGTTTCTTTTTGGAATTCAGATGTTTCATCCTCCAAATCACTAATTCTATCTTCTGTCTCTTTAAATCTGTCATTGTAGGTATCCATTGTTTTTTCCATCTTTTCTACTTTATCTTTCACTTCCATAAGTTCTGTGATTTGTTTTTTCAGTTTTTCTATTTCTTCTTTATGTTCAGCCCATGTCTTCTTCATGTCCTCCCTCAATTTATCAATTTCGTTTTTGAAGAGGTTTTCCATTTCTGTTCGTATATTCAGCATTAGTTGTTTCATCTCCTGTATCTCGTTTGAACTATTGGTTTCTTCGTTTGACTGGGCCATATGTTCAATTTTCTGAGCGTGATCCGTTATCTTCTGCTGGCGTCTGGGCATTTAGTCAGATTTCCCTGGGTGTTCGACCCCACAGGTTGAAAGATTTTTCTGTGCAATCTCTGGGTTCTGT
The DNA here is from genome assembly GCF_023851605.1 of Tamandua tetradactyla. Lineage (NCBI taxonomy): Eukaryota > Metazoa > Chordata > Mammalia > Pilosa > Myrmecophagidae > Tamandua > Tamandua tetradactyla. The sequence continues at coordinate 52,275,258 of NC_135337.1, forward strand.
TTTTCTTATCCTGCCCAGTAGGTGGCGCTCGTGGCACACGTTTGTCTACGGGTTCCACCAGTGAAAGTTGCTGTGGGTCCTTTAACTCTGGAAAATTCTCGCCGTAGGGGAGGTTCGGCAGTCAAAGCATCTTGGAAGAGTGCCAGCCAGCCTGGGGTTCCGAATGCGGGGAGGGTCGCCGGCCGCCACAGCACGGGAGAGCGTCCGGCCGAATTAGCTAGTCGGCCCGGGGCGCCAAGCGTGGCGGGAGGGCGCCAGCTGTTGCAGCCCGGGAGAGTGCACTGTTCCCAGCCGGACGGGGGAGTCACGTGTTTGGAAGGGATCCCCCGGTCACTGTTCTCTGCAGTCTGGGATTTCCGACCCAACTCTCTCAGTTGGTCCGGGGGGCCTCGCGTGGTGGGGGCACCAACCGCTGCGGCCTAAGGGGACTGTCTGTCCAATTCTACCAGCTGGCCTGGGAAGGTGGAAGGGAGGGACTCCGGTCGCTTGCCGTCCCACCCAGGAAAGCCCGTGCCCCTTGGTGATCTCACCGGAGCTGGTTCTCCCAGATAGTCAGCCGTTCCAGGATGGGGTACACTGTCCCTTTGATCTCCCTCGTGGCTCCGGGAGCTGCTCTGTATTATCTCCACTCCCCCAGTAGCTGTTCTGGAAGAGGAAAGGTGAGGGTGGCAAGGCTGTCAAGGCTGGTGGCGGAGGAGCCGGTGAAGGCGGAAGAGGGGAGAGGAGGGCGGGCGGGTCCACTGCTGCGGGGCGTGGGTGCCGCGCAGCGGGCCGGTGGACAAAAGAGGGGAGAGGAGGGTGGGCGGGTACGCTGCTGCGGGGTGTGGGCCGGGAATATTATTTTTGTACAACAAATAAGCATCCCCAAGATGTGATCAATTATTCCATACAAGATATACATAGTACCTTTTGCAAATTAAGAATCAACATCAAAAATACATATTAAGGGTAGTGGAATGGTAGCTCAGTGGCAGAGTTCTCACCTGCCATGCTGGATACCCAGATTTGATTCCTGGCCCATGTCAAAAAAACACACAAAAAGACCCATATTTAACTAGTTAATTTTCAACACTTTCATAGTGGTTTTTCTTTCTTTTTTTCATTTTTTTAATTGTGAAAAATAATATACATACAACAAAGCAACAAATTTCAAAGCACATTGAGACAGTTAGTTGTAGAACAGTTTTCAGAGTTTGGTATGGGTTATAGTTCCACAATTTTAGACTTTTACTTGTAGCTGCTCCAAAACACTGGTGATTAAAAGAAATATCACTCTAATTATTCAGCAGTCATACCCGTTTGTTATAGCCTAACTTCTCTGTTATAACTCTACTCTTTTGCTCTTTCTCCCAGTTTTAGGGTTATTTGGACTGTGCCCATTCTAAATTTTTCATGTTGGAAAGGGCTGTCGATAATATGGGATGGAGGATAGAACTAGTTGATATTTGGAAATGTTGCCCCTCTGTGATTCAGTTCTTTCCTGGCCTAGAAACCCATTTGGGGGTTGTAGTTTACTGGAAAGTAATCATAGTGCATGGAATGTTTGTAGAACCTCAGATAAAGCCTTAGATATTCTTAGAGTTAGCAGGAATGATTTTGGTTGGGGTTTAGCAAACCATGATAAATAGCAATATCTAGCTGAGGCTTGCATAAGAGTAGCCTCCAGAATAGCCTCTCCACTCTATTTGGTCTCTCTAAGCTACTGATACCTTATTTGTTACAATTCTTTTCCCTTTTGTGGTCAGTAAAATATTACTGATCCCCCAGTGCCAGGGCCAGACATATCCCTGGGAGTCATATTCCATGTTGTCTGGGAGAGTTTCACCCTTGGATGTCATGTCCCACTTATGGGGAAGGGTAATGATATCACTTAAAGAGTTGGTCTTAGAGAGAGAGGCCACATTGGAGCAACAAAAGAGGTTCTCTGGAATTGGTTCTTAGGCATAACTATAGGTAGGCTAAGCTTCTCCTTTATACAAATGAGCAAGCCTCAAGATCAAAGCATTGGCTTATTGATTTGTGTGTCCCTTATGTTTAAAACAGTATCAGGGGTTTACCTGGTGGCAAAATTTCATAGTTCAATATTTTTTCCACCCATTCCTCAAGAAACTTTGCCAATACTTTTTTTTTTTTTTTGCATGGAAAGTCACAGGGAATCGAACCCCGGGTCTCCGGCATGGCAGGTGAGAACTCTGCCTGCTGAGCCACCATGGCCCACCCACCAATACTTTTTAATTATTTGCTCAACATACTGTGAGATGTATCCAGGCATTATATTAAGATACACAGAATTAATAAGCCCTCATTCCCATTCTCAGCTCCCTGTGTTTGTGTTGTTTAAATCATCAATCCAGACAGATTGAGTTCAACTATGTGCTATGGAAAATTTAGGTTCTGTACAAACTAAACCTCTCTTCCTTTGATCTCATAAAATAGGTTAAGTCCTAAAATACGGAGTGTCATTCTTGCCCCTGTATTCTAATTTACTTTAGTCCTGACTTGATCAGCTTCATTCTTATGTCTAAGTGAAGCCTAATATCTTTTTCAGCTTTTTTTTTTTTTTTTTAACATTTGTTGTATGTGGCAATGCTGACCTTCAGAACTGCAGAGCTCCTACTCTGAGTCTTAGGAGTCACACACCAAAGTTCCAGGGAAATATGGAAATACCAGGTTATACATATATAACACAGACTCTCAAAATCAAGAAATGACAATTACTGCTCCAGACTATGAGAGACCGCTATAAGTGTTTACAAGCTAGACACCAATTTTCTTATAAGTATTTTCTAAAAGAGATCATACAATATTTGCTCTTTTGTTTCAGGCTTATTTCGTATCATATAATGTTCCACAGGTACACTCCCAACATTGCATAACTTCGTTCCTTCCTGTAGCAACACAATGTTTGATGATGTATATACATCACAGTTTGCCATTCTACTTCTCAGTCATCACCTCTATCCATTGGGCATCACATATAATGTCAAAAGTGAATAGTTCATGTCTCACATTATCTTCACGTACTGGTATAATCATCAACACTTTCAATTTTAGATAATTTTCATTGTTCCAAAAAGAAAAACAACTGATAAACACACCCTCCCCAAACTGAAATTCCAAACTTCCCCTTAACTCTTGTTCCCCCCCACCTCCAGCATTATTTACTTCTGCTGTTGCTGTGGTACTGTTTATGCCTCCCTGTTAAACATAGTCCATAGCATGCAATAATAGTTTTACCCCTACACCCTGATATAAACCCTTTGTACAAGATTCATACCTTTGAAGTAGTTCATGCAAGAACTTACATATATTTGCAGTGCTAATCAGTGGGATACATGGCTCTGTATAACCCCTTTCAATCATCTTCATCTTCCATACAGCAATATTATTGAAGACCCACTAATGAACTGGCAACACTTCTATACATTTCCTTACATTTGAGCTCAACCTTAGTAGCTAACCATTCACCCGTCTCTAGCTTTCATGTACATCTAGGTCCCCTATACTCTGTGTATTAAGTCTATGAGTTCACCTATGCCATGGTCATAAAGACAATATTTTTAGCTATTCACAGCCTCTTTCCTTTCCAAATGAATTTTGGTAACCAGCTTTTCCAAGTCTTCAAAGTAGGTTGTTGGAATTTTGATTGGTATTGTGTTGAATCTGTACATCAATTTGGGTAGAATTGACATCTTAGCTGCATTTAACCTTCCTATCCCATGAACAGGGAATGTCTTCCCACTGGTGTAGATTTCCATTGATTTCTTGTAGCAGTGTTATATAGTTTTCAGTGTACAAGTCCTGTAAGCCCCTATTTGATTTTATTCCTAGATATTTTATTTTTTTAGTTGTTAGTTTGAATGGATTTTTTTCCTTCATTGACTTCTCTGTTAATTTGATGTAATTTCATTTTTAATATGGGAATTAATATTGATTAAAATTGATTTTAATATGCTGTAATTTTTTAAATTACATTGATTTATTTTCACGTGTTGAATCACGCTTGCCTTTCTGGTATAAACCCCACTTGTTCGTGATGTATACTTCTTTTAATGTGCCATTGGATTCAATTTGCTAGCATTTTATTGAGAATTTTTGTATCTATATTCATTAGGGACATTGGCTTATCGTTTTCATTTCTTACAATGTCTACCTGGTAGACATTTGGTATTGGAGTGATTTGAGCTTCAAAATGACTTGGGTAGTATTCCTTTTTCTTCAAATTTTGGAAAAAATTGAGCAGAATTGCTGTTAGTTATTTTTAGAATGTTTGATGAAATTCTCCTGTGAAGTCATCTAGCCCTGGACTTTTCTTTTTAGGAAAGTTTTTGATGACTGATTGAATCTCTTTACTTGTGATTGGTTTATTGAGATTTTCTATTTCTTCCTGAGTCAGCGTAGCTTGTATGTATGTTTCCAGGAATGTGTCCGTTTCATCTAAGTTGCCTAGTTTGTTGGCATGTTGTCCATAGTATCCTCTTATGAATTTTTTTATTTCTTCAGGTTCCAATGTAACTACCCACCACTCATTTCTGATTTTGTTTATTTGCATCCTCTCCCTTTTTTACTTCATCAGCATAACTAGGGGTCCACCGATTTTATTGATTTCTCAAAGAGCTAAATTCGGTTTTACTCATTCTTTCTATTGTTCTTTTATTCTCTAATTCATTTAATTCAGCCTTAATCTTTGTTATCTTCTTCTATTTGTTTTGGGGTTAGTTTGCTCTTCTTCCTCTAGTTCCTCCAGGTGAGCAGTTAAGGCCTCGATTTTTGCTCTTTTTTCATTTTCAAATAGGCATTTAGGGCACTAGATTTCCCCCTCAGCAATGCCTTTGCTGCATCCCATAAATTCTAATATGTCATATTCTCATTTTCATTCATCCGCAGATTACTAGCAATTTCTTCCTTGACCCATTGATCGTTTAAGAGTGCGTTATTTACTCTCCATATATTTGTGAATGTTCTGGATCTTTGGTGGTTATTGATTTCCAGCTCTATTCCATTGTGATCAAAGGAAGTGCTTCGAATAATTTCAAGACTTTTAAATTGAAAAAGACCTATTTTGTGCCTCGGCATATGATCTGTTCTGGAGAACATTACACAAACTCTTGAGAAGAATGTATATCCTGGTGTTTTGAGATGTAACAATCTACATATATATGTGTGTGTGTGTGTGTATCTGTTAGGTCTAATTCATTGATCTAATTGTTTAAATTCTCTGTTTCCTTGTTGATCCTATGCTTAATTGTTCTATCTATAGAGGAGAGTGGTGTATTGAATTCTCCCACTATTATTGTTGAAATGTCTATTGCTCCCTTCAGTTTTGCAAGTTTGCCTCACATACTTTGGAGCTCCTTGATTAAGAGCATAAACATTTATGATTGTTATTTCTTCTTGATGGATGGTCCTTCTTATTAATATTTAGTGTCCTTTTTGTCTCTTAGGATGTCTTTACATTTAATGTTTATTTTGCCTGATATTATTATAGCTACTGCTTTCCTTTGATTACAGTTTGCATGGAACATCTTTTTCCATCCTTTCACTTGCAATCTATTTGTATTCTTGAGTCCAATATGAGTCTCCTATAGACAGCACATAGCTAGATCATATTTCTTAATCCATTCTGCCAATCTGTATCTTTTAGTTAGTGAGTTAAGACTGTTTACTTTCAAAGTTATTACTGTAAAGGCATTTCTTGAATCTTCCGTGTTATACTTTAGATTTTATTTGTCTGATCTATATGCTCTTTTTCCTTTTTATCTTTTTATCATTTAAGTTACACTTAGTGATACTCTTAAATTCTGTACCCTCTTCCAAGCTTCTCTCTCCTGTCCTTTTTTTTTTTCTCAGCTAGCAGAATTCCCTTTAGCACTTTTTGTAGAGCCACTCTCTTGTTGGCAAAATCTCCCAGCATTTGTTTGTCTGTGAAAATTTTAGTGTCTTCCACACTTTTGAGAGACAATTTGTCTGGGTACAGGATTCTTTGCTGGAAGTCTTTCTGTTTCAGGATATTAAATAAATGATACCACTGCCTTCTCATCTCCATGTTACCTGTTGAGTAGTCCAAACTCCCTCTTATGTGTTTCCCCTTGTATTTAATAGATCTCTTTTCTCTCACTGGATTTTTCTACCTCTCTTAAATATTTGACAGACTGTTCAATATGTGTCTTGGAGTAGGCCTATTTGGATTTATTCTATTTGTGGTTCATTGGGTTTTGGGTTTGCATATTTTTGTTTTTTATAAGGGTTGAGAAATTTCCCCCCATGATCTCCTCAACTAATCTTCCTCAACCTTTACTCTTCTATTCTCCTTCTGCAACTTTGATGATTATTAAATTTCTGTGCTTCATTTTGGCCATTGTTTCCCTGAGATCCAATTTGAATTTTTCCATCTTTTTCACCATTTGTTTTTTTGGGTGTTCAAAATCAATTGTCCTGTCCTCTAGTTCACTTATTCTTTCTTCTGCCTCTTCAAATCTGCTTTTGTGTGTCTCTAGGATAATTTTTATTTTAGTCTACAGTGTCTTCAATCTGTGTGATATCTGCTATTTTTCTATTTATTCTTTCAAATTCTTCTTTATGCTCTTTTAGTGTCTTCTTTATCCCCTTTATGTCATTAGCCAACTCATTGAATTTATTTCGTAGAGTTGGTGAACATTTTTTATTAATTGTTCCAAAGTCTGTGTCTCCTCTGGTGTTTTAATTTAGTCACTAGGCTGGGCTATATCTGTCTGCATTTTCATAAACTTTGTCATTTTCTGTGGCCATTGAGGCATGTAATTACCTTGATAGGGTTACTTTGAAGTTGATTTTCTTCAGTAGTCTAAAGTTTTGTATCTCTAGGACAGGCTTGGGTAGAACATGATGTACAGCAGTGTAGTGGCAGAGCATAGCACAGGACTAGGTAAAAGGGCACAGACACTACACTGGTGCCAAGGATCATGGGGTGTGGGGCACGGGGTTATGGGGGGCAGTGCAGGGATCTTGGGAGAGGGGTGTAGCTTAGGCAGGCCTTACAGATGCATGATGCAATATGGGGAACATAGAGACAGGCATGACAGAAGGTGGATTAGGGGGGCTGTGTGGTTGCGTGGAGGTGGGTGCATGGGCACTGTGCCCATGTTTGGATCACAGGGGTTGTGGGTAACTGGGTACAGATCTGAGGGCATGAAGGTTAAGGCACAGAGTGGGTAGAGTTCAGCTGTGTGCATGCACAGAGGGTGGGGGACAGAGGGGCAGGGCACGGTTGTGGAGGCAACATGGTGCAGGTGCACACTTGTACAGGGTACAGATGCTCAAGTTGCAGGGGGAAAAGTGTGAGTGAGGGGCAGTGATTGTGTTCACAACATGAAAGGACAGGCAAATGTGTGCATGTGCATGGGGTACAGTGGGTGGCAGGGTGGGTGAGCACGCATGCATGGGGCAGTTCCCCATGTGCATGTGCAGACCTTTGGGTGTCCAGGGCAGAGGTGCACACGTGCATAGGGCCTGGTTGTGTGGCATGGATGCACAGGTGAGTACCTGTGGAAGGAGTTGGGCAATGGGCCAGGTGTGGGTCCCAAGTTGGGAACAAGAGTGTGTTCAGGGTGGGGGAAATGGGGCTGGGGCAGGTGTGCATATATGCATGGGGCAGAGTGCCTGGACAAGGATGCAGGGATCCCGGGGGGGTGGGGCAGGGGTGTTTGGGATGCTGGGTGGTGGGGCTTGGGTGTGTACAGCACAAGGGTAAGGAATGTGGGGTACAGGGGGGGATGGTGGGCCAGGCTCTGGTGCATGGTGCACAGGGGAGGGTCAGAGATTGCTGTGGAGGTGGTGCATGTGGTTTTGACATGTTCAAGCAATGTAGCTTGGCTTACTTTCTAGTTCTGTCACCCTCTCCATGCATTCCTGAGGGCTCCATCCTCCATTGGAAAGGGTCACATTAGGCTCTTTGAACTAGCTGGATTGTCTTCAGTTCTCAGTTCCTTAGCTTTTTTCAGCCAGGACCTCCCTTTGTAGTATAGAAGGCCCTCTCAGCTGATTTATACCCTGGAATCACCATCCTAATGGTTTTTCTGTCACTTCTCTAGGTGATCCTTGGAGAAGGGGTGAACTGGGCTTTTCTTACTCTACCGTCTTCCTGGAAATCCTATCCACAGTGGTTTTAAAATGCAAAACTGGAGATGGAAGACCAGAAAGGGTGAGTTTAAAACTTCCATTATTTTAATTTTTTATTTTCAACTAATAATAGACACATGGTATTATTAAAAAATAGCACATATTCACCTAAGCCCTTCACCCAGCTTCTTACAAGTCAATTTGGTTTGCTAATACTGCTAGAATGCAATATATCAGAAATGTACTGGCTTTTGCAAAGAGAATTTATTAGGTTACAAATTTACAGTTCCAAGGCTTTGAAAATGTCCAAATTAAGGCATTTAGATAAAGATAAAGACCACCAGCATTTGGATTACTTCTGTCCTAAGGGGAGGCACATGGCTGGCATCTGCTGGTCCTCGCTCCTGGTTTGTTGCTTTCAGCTTTTGATTCCAGTGACTTTCTCTCTAAGCATCTGTGGATCCTCACTTAGCTTCTCCGGGGAAAACTCTGGATTTCATCTCTTAGCTTAGTCTCTCCAAACACCTGTGTCTGAGATTTCTCCAAAAATATTTCCCTCTTAAAGAATATAAGTAAACTGATTAAGACCCACATTAATGGATGGGGGTCACATCACCATGAAAGCAACTTAATCAAAAGTTACCACCCAACAATAGGTCTGCCCCTACCAGATTGTATTAGAACATGACTTTTCTGTAGTACATAATAGTTTCAAACCAGCACACAAATGCAGCATTTTATAAAGCTGGAGTAGAACACCAAAACCAGGAAATTGAACTTTTTATTGTTGCCTAAACCACAGCCCTTACTCAATTTGCACCTATTTTTATCTTATATTCATTCATTCTTGTGTTTGTGGGTGTGTTTTGTGTGTGCAGAGTTCTATTAATTTTATATCATGTATAGATTTCTGTAACTGCTACCACAATCAAGATACAAAGCTCATCACCGTTAAAGAACTCCTTTCTAATATCTCTTTATATTTGAACCCATTGCCCCCACCAACACTAGACCCTATTCTCTGGCAAGTACTAATTTGTTCACCATCTTTATAATTTTGTCATTTTGAAAATATTTCATAAATAGAATCATTCAGTGTATAATCTTTTGCAAGTTTGTTTTTCACTGAGCCTAATGTCCTTGAGGTCACTCAGGCTGTTGCATGCATCAGCCATTCATTCTTTTGAATAGATATTCCATAGTTTGCTCAACTGTTCATCCACTGAAAGACTTTTAGTTTCCTTGGCTACTCAAGCAAATACAATGCAAAGGGATAGCTTAAACAATGGGAATTTAATGGCTTATAGTTTCAAGGTTAGGAAAAGTACAAATCAAGACAAGGCTTTCTCCTCATAAACTGATACTCTGGGGCTGGCTTCTGGAAATCCTTGGTCCTTAGCTTGTCACCATGGCAAGTATACTCCTTCTTTTCTGGGTTCCATTGAATTTCACCTTCTGGCTGCTCCCCCTGTGACTTTTTCCTTGTGTGTCTTATTTGTTTTTCTGGTGTACATGCAGCTCTAAACCACTAGAAAGATATTTTGATTGTTTCCAGTATTACTCTATTTCAAAAAACAATGCTATGATCATCTATGCACAGATTTTTATGCTAGCAAAAATTTCAATTAATCTAGAAGAAATGTGGGTCATATGGTAAGTGTTTATTTAGTCTTATAAGAAACGGCCACCATAGTGGTTTTTATTATTATTATTTTGATGATAATGTCAATTTTAAATATTCTAGGAAAGTTTTTCTTAAGTATGTTCTTGAGTTTGAGATATTCTTTGCAATATTGTTTCAGAAGACAGTCTTTGTTTTGCTACAAATACTAAACGTTGTGGTTTTAGTTTTCATCTCCTTAAGGACAAATGGCATCAAGTGTATTTTCATTTTATGTGACAATTGTATATCTTATCTGTTGAATTGTGTTCTCAAATCTTTGACTTTTTAAAATTGGGTTGCTTATTTTCCCTATTATCGATATTTGAGAGTTCTTTGCATACAATCTTTTACTACATTGCAATTACCTAAAATTATGCCCCAGTCAGTTCTTGGCTTTTCAGTCTTTTAAGAAGATCTTTTGAAGAGTATAGTTTCTTAAATTTTGTGAAGTCCATTTTATTCACTTTTTTTTCTATTATGGATGATGAATTTTGTTTCTTACTTAAGAAATCTTTGCCTAACTCAAGGTCACAAATATTTTATCCATGTTTTCTTCTAGAAATTTTATAGTTTTAAGTTTTTCATTGAAGATTATATTCTATTCTACTATGTTTTGAGTTAGATTTTTGTTCTTAGTGTAAGGTATGTGTGATGGTTTGAAGCTGTTGTATATGCCAGGAAAGCCATGCTCTTTAATCCTGAATATTGCTAGATGGGATCTTTTAAGTTGTTTCAATGAAGATGTGACCCACCTAATTATGGGTGGGACCTTTTGATTATGTGCTTTCCATGGAGATATGTCTCCACCCATTTAAGATGGGGTTGCTTACTGGAGGTTTTTAACAGGAAACCATTTTAGAAAAAGCTTCAGAGCCCACACAGTCAGAGACCTTTGGAGATGCAGAAAGAAAATGCCCCTGGGGAAGCCATTTGAAGAAGCTGGGAGAGAAAGCAAGCAGATGTCCCCATGTACCTTCCCAGCTAATAGATAAACCCTAAGCATCATCTGCACTTTCTTGAGTCAAAATATCTTTCCCTGAATGCCTTGTTTGGACATTTTTATAGCCTTAGAACTGTAAAGTTGCAACTGAATAAATCCCCTTTATAAATGCTGATCCATTTCTGGTATATTGCATTCCAGCAGCTAAGATGAATTAGATATAAGATGAATTTCAGGATTTTTTTTTCATTTGCATATGCAATTTGTTGAAAAGGCTATCTTTTCTGCATTGAATAGCCTATGAGTTGACAAATTGTGTCCTACAGGCAAAGTCCAACCTATCATCTCCATACACACACACACACACACACACACACATGCACACAAACTTTCTACGGCTGTCTACATACTACAATAGGAGGGTTGAGTAGTTGTGACAGAGAACCTATGGACTGCAAATCCTACTGCATTTGCTGCCTGGATTATAAAAGAAAATGTTTGCTGACTCCAGTAATAACTTTACCAATGTTTTGAAAATCAATAGAACACATAAATATGCAGATCTATATGTTTAATTTCTATTATGTTCCATTGACTTAACTTGACATTGATATCATATTGATTTAATACCTTAATCATATCCCTTAAAATTAAATAGTGTAAAGCTTACCAGTTTATTATTCTTTTAATGTTGTTTGTCTATCCTAGGTCCTTTTGCATTTCCATGTGCATTTTCTAAACAGCTTGTCAATTTCTATAATAATAACCTCATGAGTGTTTGTTTAGCATGAAGAGCTCTAGGGTCAAGGAAAGAATCATTCACATCTTCCTATCCTGCCTCCTTGTCCCCATGAATACATATACTAATATAACATCTAAACATATCCCTTGCCATTGTATACACATGTTATTACATTAAAGGCATTATTAAATATAAAGGCAATTATTAACTCAGATCAATCATGTTATCAACTATCAAATGAGTAAACAAATAATTCTATAGTTATGAATATTCATTTGTTTTTGTTTAATATGTTGTTGTAATGCGACGGTATAAATGAGTTAAGAAATAATTGTTTTTCTATCTACATGAAATAACCTAGAGAAAATGTCACAAAAGGTATATCATCTGGAGGCAGTGACACAAGTCAACAAACTGATTTTCATGACATGGCAGAAGAACTATGCCTGCTTTTGCTAGTACATCTTTAAAAATCATATTGCCAGGAAATAAATCAACTTTTATTGTAAGCAAGAATATACTATTTTGTTAATAACTGCTTGTGTAGGCAAAGATGGTGGGTGCACAAATACAACAAACTCAAAACTGTATATTAATTTTATATACTCATCCAATTGTGGAAGGAATTGCCCTAGGGAGGGGAAGAAATGAAAGAGCAATGAAAGGCTATGATAATATATGCACTAATTTATAAGCTGAAGTGTAATTTAAAGACAAGAGGAGCTAATGGCTTGTGTTATATGTGTATGTGTGTGTGTGTGCCAATAAAATACCATATTATTTAGGCTAAATGCTATAAAATATGAGTAGGATTTGATTATATATAGGGATCTATTTAAAATTTAAATACCACCTTTGAACATGCTATTTCTTAAAATTATGTTTTCTTTCTGTCTCATGAAAATACTCTCATTACAGTTCCATTTCCTGAATCAGGCACTGCTTGACTACCAAGAAATGGAACTTAAAATTATGCAGAAGAAACCATAATATTATTATTATTATTAATAATAATAATAACAACAACAACAATAATAAAAGAGGTTGAATATTGTGAAACCTTGATGGTGTAAAGGACAGGAGATGTGAAGTGAGCATGTACTACATTTATAATGAAATAAAAATTAGCTAGAATAAATACTTAAACCAGATATTCATTTTAACCTTTATGTTTTCTATTTAAATATATATATTGTCTAGGGATTAATTTTACTTAAATCTTGAAGAGTTATATAGAGAGAAATACAGAAAAGACCCTGATCTGCCCTGTATGCTACTTTTCAGATGGTAATAAGGACTTAAAGACTGTACTTTCTGTCAACACACCCATTCTCCTTCCCCTCCATGGAAGACACCATTCATGAGCAAATTATTTAGTAAAACATGACCTATCAAACTCTTAAAGATTATATGATTTTATGCAGTACATCTGTCAAATGGGATTATCATTTGCTTTTTTTTAAAGCTATGTTTTGCAAAATGTTAACCAGAACCCCCTGGATCAGTATATCCGTGAACTCTTGTTAAAATGGAAGTTCCTAAAATATACCTCAGTCCTGATTTAGACTTTCTGATTGTGGGACTATGGGATCTGCCTTTTCAAACTACCCAGATGATTTTTAAACACATCAACACTGGAGAATTACTGTTCAAAGGGGAGAGAAATTTGTTTGCCTTTCCTTTTATTGTGTGTGAGAAAACCATTGTAATGTGACACAAATTATTTCAAAGTAGATATTTGCGCTGGTGTGAAATGATGTATGTACCCTAGAAAAGCCATGTTTTAATCCTAATCCCATTTTGTAAAGGCAGCCATTTCTTCTAATCCCTATTCAGTATTGTATGTTTGAAACTGTAATTAGATTATCTCCCTGGAGATGTGATTTACTCGAGTGGTTATTAAACTGGATTAGGTAGAGGCATGTCTCCACCCATTTGGGTGGGGTTTGATTAGTTTCTGAAGTCCTATAAAAAAGGAAACATTTTGGAGAATGGAAAATTCAAAGACAGCAGAGCAGAAAGACATAGCCATGAGAAGCAGAGCCCACTAACCAGTGAGTGACCTTTGAAAATGAAGAAGGAAAATGTCTCCCGGGGAGCTTCATGAAACAGGAAGCCAGGAGAAGCTAGCAGATGATCCCATGTTTGCCATGTACCCTTCCAGATGAGAGAGGAACCCTGACTGTGTTTACCATGCGCCTTTCCAGATGAGAGAGAAACTGACTGTGTTCACCATGTGCCTTCTCACTTGAGAGAGAAACCCTGAACTTATCAGCCTTCTTGAACCAAGGTATCTTTCTCTGGATGCCTTAGATTGGACATTTCTATAGTCTTGTTTTAATTGGGACATTTTCTCAGCCTTGGTACTATAAACTAGCATCTGATTAAATTCCTCTTTTTAAAGCCATTCTATTTCTGGTATATTGCATTCTGGCAGCTAGCAAACTAGAACAATACTGTTGTGAAATAATCAATCCAATCCATTTGAATTCACATTTATTGAGTAGGGATGTGCCGAATACTATGGAGGGTGCAGTGATAACTAAATGTGAAAGCACTTAAAGCACTACATAAATCAGGGGTAGGAGTGATTAATGTCACTTGGAAAGGATGGATGAAAACTTCCCAGAAAGTGCCTTTGAGCTCAGAATTGAAATATGAGGCAGAACTTAATAGATAGAGAAAAAAAGGAGAGAAGCTTTCTGAGTGAGAGAACGGCTCAGGGCAAAGGCAGAGAAATGTGCAGCAATATATTCTGGAAACTGAGAGAAGTGAATGGTGGGACTAGAATTTAGTAAGGAAGGGGAGGGCTTTCTCTTTGTCAATCAATCCCTTGTGGCTTTGGCTTGGTGCATGGCCCTCACTGCTCCTTTATTAAATACTTGTTCAGGAGAACTGAATATGATCCTAAGTGTTTAACCCATGGCTCACTTTTTCAAACAGCTGTGACCTTGTATTGTAGTTGGCTGCTGCTGGGCTCACAAGTTCAAGGGTGTGTATTCAAGCTGTATTTCAGCCAGAGAGCCAGATTCTGTGGATGGCTGCTCATAGCTCCTGTTATAAAAGAGAACCTGCTGAGAAGTTTTGATTGCCACATATGTCTACTGATTCCACAAATGAAGGGGATCTTAAAGTATGTATCCTAGTTACAAGTTTGGCAGCATCCTTTTCCTAAGCAAATGGCACTCACATATAGCTTGTGCACATTATTATTGTAGGTATGATCAATCTTCTTAGTCTTTCTCTTTGTCTCTAATTTAATCCCATTCCTGTGTGTGACAACCCATTGTAAATAGGACCTTTTCAGTCAAACTGTGACCAACTCCATCAGGTAATTCTCAATTCTATTACTGGAGGCCTTGTAAAACAGAAAAGCCATAAGGATATCCAGAAGTCAACAGAACCTGGAAGAGAAAGGAGAGGATGTTCCCATGTGATGGGAAAGGCAAGAACCCCAGGAATTGCTTCACAGTCAGAAGGTTACTGACCCCTGGAGATAGAAAGCCTTCTTAGCCTCAGAAACGATGAGCAGATAATTTCTTGTTGCAACCAAAATTGTGTGGTATTTGTCATAGAAGCCTGGAAATTAAGACAGATGTCCATATCCTAATTTCTATAATGCATGAATATCTTACCTTGCAAGTCAACAGGGACTTTGCAGATGTGATTAAGTTAAGGATTTTGATATTGGAAGATTATCATGGATTATCTGAGTGGTCCCATGTAATCACAATGGACTTTCTAAGAGTAAGGCAGGAGGGGTCAGCATCAGAGAAGAGATATGTTGATGAAAAGAGAGATTGGGAATACAGGTGACATCTAGAAGCTAGGAAAGGCAAGGAAAATAGATTCCCCCATAGAGCCTCTGAAAGAAACGCAGTTCTGCTGACACATTGAACTTAGTTTGTAAGACCCATTTCCTTTTTCTAACCTCCAGAACTGTAAGATACTAAATTTGTGTTAAACCACTAATTTTGTGCTAATTTATTCAGCAGCAATATAAAACTAATACATAGTTCAAGTCATCTCAGCCCCTTGGGAGGGAGAAAGCACAAGGTAGCATTAATCCCATTCAGGAATGTTTCTATCCCCTTTCTGTGAAAAGAAAAAATGTCAGTTGGAAATAGTGCTGTTCAAGAGCACATTTAGCAATTTAGCACTAAATGCTTAAGATCCACTTACTTTGCTTGTTTTGGCTGTCCTGAAAGCTATCTTACCCAAAATGGCTTTGAGGACTAAGGAGGGGCCAAGGACCTAGTATCTCCATTGCAGGGTCAATTGATGATTTGCTTGTTTCTTGGCAAGATTAGTGTAGTGCAGATGGCCTATCCACAAAGAAGTTGTTCTTTTTGTCCCACAGCACCTAACTGATATTGCTGAGGCCAGCGTGCCCCTAGGGTTCCCAGCAATTAAGTGTCATTCTCTCATTTGAATATTCTCTTCTGCCTGACTGTAACAACAGCTGTTTTCCAACTCTTTACTGAACAGCAATGTCTGTGAGTCATGTGTGTGTGTGTGTGTGCACACGCACACCTTTTCCTGGTTATAGGCTTATTTAAAATCTTAATATGAGGGTTCTCATAACATACAACTGACTGATATTCTTCCGTTACAATAGTGTTCTATAGAAATGGTTTCTCATGGTCAACCATGCATTCAGTAGGCAGTTTGGATTTGTTTCAACCACCTCTCCACTGGCAGCCTCAAACCTTTCTTATACCTGTCTGCTGGCACAACATGATGTTTCAACAACCTTACAGAAAGACCAAATTGTTTCTCAGCATAGTTCTCCTCATTAAGCCAATGCCATCTCTCTTCACAGCAAAGGCAATTAGAACCAGGAGAGTGCCAAAGGTACCCCTTGATTCACCCAGCCTGCAAGCCCAAACATGCTTAATAATAAGTCAATGTGGACTTTCAAATTGAGAAGCAAAAATCGGAGCGACAG
This sequence comes from Tamandua tetradactyla, assembly GCF_023851605.1. Taxonomy (NCBI): domain Eukaryota; kingdom Metazoa; phylum Chordata; class Mammalia; order Pilosa; family Myrmecophagidae; genus Tamandua; species Tamandua tetradactyla. The sequence goes on from NC_135337.1 coordinate 52,291,648, forward strand.
AATTCATGGGACATGAATTTAAAGTCATCAGGAAGAAGTCCTAGGATCTCACTGCCTGTTAGAGAGGTTTGTTTTGTAGAGTTTATTTGTTGTCATATGTCATGTAAAATTTTTTATAAAGAACCTGATAGCTGAGTCTTAGAATGCATCATATCATAAAAATCACCATGCTGCAGCATAGAACTCTTCTGCCTGCTAGTTTTCTAATAATTTATGAAGGAGTAATGGATGAATATGGAGTCCTCATTCTGGAACTCTGAGATGGACATTTGATTTGCTCACATATTATTTGTGTGGAAAGAAGGGCATTATATCCATTTTACCCTCTTCTTTCATTACTCCCACCTGATTGAGGGATAATAGGGGATAGTCACTGGTGAAAGGGAATAAAGATTTTTCTTAGCAAAAATAGCTCATCAGTGAATATTTTTAAAGTAATGGTTATTAATGGTGTTAGGGAATGGAGTAAGTTGTTGGCTTTGTAGATTATATGGATGCTTTCTTCAAAGATGGACAGTGAGAACTGATAATTACATTTTAGTGAATAAAACTTTTTAAAATCCAGAAGGGCCATGGGAAATAGGTCAGAGGTTTCCAAAGAGAAAGGAGAATAATAATCATCTGTTTTGGATTGCTAAAGCTGCAAGAATGCCATAGAACAGAAATGGAACAGCTTTTAAAAAAGGAATTTATTAAGTTGCAAGTTTACAGCTCTAAGCCTATAAAAATGTCCAAACTAAGGCATCCAGTGAGTGATGCCTTGGCTCAAGAAAAGCTGATAGGTCCAGAACACCTGTCAGCTGGGAGGGCATGTGGCTGGCATCTGCTGACATCTTTGGCTTTTCATTTCAAATGGCTTTCCTGGAAGCATTTTATTCCTTCATCTCCAAATAGCTGAATCTTGTTGTCAGGTCTGAAGTTTTTTCCAAAATGATTCCCTCTTAAAAGGTTCCAGTAAATGATTCTACCTTGAATGGGTGGAGACACATCTCTATGGAAACCACTTAATCAAAAGTTCCCATCCACAATTAGTTGAGTTATATCTTCATAGAAACAACATAATAAAAATGATTCCACCCCATCTTGAGTATATTGAATGAAAGAATATGGCTTTTCTGGGGTATACAACAGTTTCAAACCAGCATATTCTACACTTTGGACCACAAAAAGCTATGTTCTTTCCAAAATCAAAATACATCCCTTCCATTACAATATCACAAAGCCTTAAACCATTTCAGTAAAAATAAAAATGCAATACAGACAGAAGCAGTACAAAGTCTCATCAAAAGTCAGCTATAGGCATGGTCTGACCTAAGGCAAAATTGTCCTCTGACTCTGGACCTGTAAAACTCAGAACAAGTTATCTGCTGCCAACATACAAAGGAGGAACAATCATAGGATAAAAGTTCTCATTTCCATAGGGAGAAATTGGAAAGAACACAGGGGTCACTAGACCCAAACAATTCCAAAAGCATGCAAGAAAAACTTCATTAAAATTTCAGAGTTTGAGAGTCATTTATCCTTGGGGCTATAGAAAGTGGTAGCCCCACCTTTTCTAAGGGCCTATAAAGTGGCTTTGCTCTCTCCAAATTCTGGGCTAAGGGTTCCAAGACTGGGGCTCATTAGGAGCACCACGTTTTCCTCACCTCCTGCTTTTTCAAACATTGGGGCAACACCTGGGATCTCTGCCATCTCTGGGGCACACTCTCACCTCCTCCAGAGCAATAGGGCAATTTCCAGGCTCCCCCAATCTCTGGCTTATATGCTCCATATTCTCTGAGGCCTAGGACACTGAAATTCTTTCTGAACATCCAGGTGGAAGGTCCACTCTCTGCCTTTGGGGCAAACTCTCCCTCTCCTACTTGGATGGGTTTGCTTTCCTGGCCTGAGGTTTCCTGGCTTCAGACTTTAGCTCCCATGATTCTACCTCTGGAGTTATTTTTTCTTCAATTTGTCTCTTTTCTGTCCCTTTTAGTCCAGACTGACAGTGGCTCTGTGTATACAGATCCCACAAAACTCTTGTTGGCTTTCTATGCAGTATACTGGGATCATGCTCATCAGAAAAAAGAACTTTCCCTAAATCCTTCCTGGATAACTCTATCTCAAATCCTCACTTGTCCTGGAGTGGCTGACTGCTTCCATGTTTGGTTAAACCTTCATGCTGGGCACTATTATCTGGGGTCTTTTTTTCTGGAAGCCAAGAATTTTCCAGACCATCAATTTCTGGCTTCTTTGTATGCAAGAGTTCAGTTCTCAGCTTATCTCTTTCTTGTCACATTTTACTAAAAGCTGCAAGTAAAAACGAGGCTGCTATTTCCACATTTAATTTGGAAATCTCTTCAAGTAAGTGTCCCAGTCTGTGACTTTTAAAATTTGCCCCGCATCCAAAACCAGTAGTCAATTTGGCAGACTTTTTGCCACTTTAAAGCAAGGATTGCAATTTGTTTAAAACAAAAACAAATCCTTATTTTAAAGCATGCAATAATGCATGCAACATGTCTGCTAAGGTCTTATCATAAGTATCTTTAGAGTCTGCATTTCCACTAACAGTCTCTTTGAGGGATTCTAGGCCTTCTTTATTAGGCTCCCCACAACTCTTCCAGAATCTTCCCCTTATCCATTTAAGAAGCCATTCCAACATGCTTTGTATTTGCAAACTGCAGCTCCCCACTTCTCTGCTGCCAAAATCTGTTTTGGTTTGCTAAAGTTGCCAAATGTAATATACCAGAAATGGAACAACTTTTAAAAGGGGAATTTATTAAGTTGCAAGTCTACAGTTGTAAGGCTATAAAAATGTCCGAACTAAGGCATCCAGGGATGTCTTGGCTCAAGAAAGGCCAATGGATCCAGAACACTTCTGTCAGCTGCAAAGGCATGTGGCTGTTGTCTGCTGGGGTCTTTGGCTTTTCATTTCAAACAGCTTCTCCAGGGGCATTTTCTTCCTTCATCTCCAAATGTCTGGGTTTCATGTTGGCTCTGCAGCTTTTTCCAAAATGGTTCCCCCTTAGAAGTCTCTAGTAAGCAACCCCACCTTGAATGGGTGGAGACACATCTCATGGATACCACCAAATCAAAAGGTACCATCCACAATTGGGTGGGTTATATCTCCATGGAAACAATCAAAGAGATCCCACCAACAATATTGAATGAGGATTAAAGAACATGGCTTTTCTAGGGTACACAACAGTTTCAAACTGGCACACCATTCGAGAGTGGATGTGTGTGAGCCTCAAAATGGCACAATGAGACAGCTAAAATATTTTTTACAATCAGCTTTCTGTATATCTGTGACAGGCTAAGAGAAAGTTATTCTTATCACTTGATCTGTTAATGGACTGTATCTGCATACTCTTCCAGTTTCTGGGCAACAATATAAGATGCTGTCATAATTCTTAATTATGATAATTCCTAATTGTCCCTTTCCTAGTTCAGTGCTTGCCTCTTTCAAATACACATAGCACCAAAAAGTTCCAACAAAATAAAATATTGCTTTTATTTTTGTTTGTTTGTTTTTTAATTAGCAATCACTGAGTTGGCCTACATTAAATAGGCTTTGTTCTAGTGTTATTGGATTTGTGGTTCTGATCAAGTGGCAAACTACAACCCATCCCATTCAGCCAAACTAATCAGTAGAAAAGGCAAATGAGTAGCTTCAATTATGAACCGAGTACATTGATGGATTAATAAAAGGATGATCAATGTAGCCATTTTAAAGAGGGGTTGAACAGTATATTACAATAACCTGAGAACTTTATCCAGTTTCACTCTTACTTTTCCCCATCATTTGTTTCTGATACATATTATGATGCATCTTGCATGATTTGAGAACCCTGCAGAGGGTAATGATAGTTCCCTGGACTACATCCATCTTGAGAATCCTGCATTTGAAATGTTCTGAAATAGCAAACAACTATAAAATAGTTGGATAATATTTTGCTGTAGATTACATCTTGGTCTCTTCATCCCTGTTTTCTCCCTGAAATATGAGATACATGATGGCAAAGAGAAAAAACTACAAATGAGTCAATATATTCCAACTGCTATTACCCAATTGCTAGTTCCAGGTCTAGTAACTAGTTCCAGAGTTAAGAGCTGTGCATACATTAATCTTAAGGGAATGTATTTACTAATTCTTAGAATTAATTTAACAAAATTAATTTAGCTATTGAGTACCTGTATATGGTGAACTATTTTCTAGATTGGTTATGCCTACTATTTTATTTAAACCTTCAGAATAGCCATTTGCTTTAATGGTATTACTCCTTAAATTGTGGCCACTCTATTCTTTGCATAAAAGTAATTTATAGTCATTATAAAATTTTGTGAAAATACAGAATAATATAAAGAACAATATACAAATAATCTGTGATATTGAAACCAAGTAATAAATACTAATAATAGCTGGCATATTTTCATGTGTGTATGTATGTATATTTTAGCATATCATATAAAAATGTAAGTACAGTGTAAAGACAGTAGCAATGAATCATCAACATAACATAAAACACTTAACAAAATACAACCAAATGTTACTATATGTTAAAATAGTATATTGTTTTAGGTAGTGATATAACATTTTTCCTTGAACTCTCTTGCTTTAATGAATATGGCAACTAGATCCAAGTTGGGATGTTTCCCTGGACAGTCACTTCCTCTTCCTTACATTGCTTACCTAATATTTCTATTCTTACAAACACGGCACTGCAAAGCTGAATGCAATGCAATTTGCCCTAAATTGTTCTGAATATATCTAAGTTACTATTACATGGGTAAATTAGGATACTATTAATTATTCATGAAGTATGGTTTTAGCATTTTCATGGTATCTCATCTTAAAGACATCTGATCATGTAGTTACCTATTTTCATATTGTTTAAAATATTTCAAATTTTCATTATTTTGAATAATACTTCAATGCATGCATTTGTGCATATAAATTTTTGTCTGCACATCAGATTTTTTCTTGGGGTAGATTTTTGGATGGGAAAACGCTGTATCAAAGTGCTTTCATTATTCTATAGCTCTTAGTGTATATTGGGTAATTGTTTCTAGACATGTATTAGTAAAGAATCCCATGAGCAGTTAATGACAGTGCTTATTTTATTTTACTAGCTAATGTACAATCATTAAAAAAGCATTCATTGTCTGATTAGATAGACAAAACAGGATAATTTTTTACAGAACATTTAGTATGGTATTTCATTTTGCTTGGCTCTGAAATTAACCAGATTTGGGGTTGGGAAGACTTGGATAATTCCATAATTTGCTAGCAGGCATAATTTCTTCTTTGAAATAGGAAAATGCACTTTCTGCATAAGGTTGGTTCATGGAATTAATTGTTTATTTTATGCAAATTTTCTCTTTTAGTATCTAGTAGGTAATAAGTGTTCAATAAGTGATATTTGCTTTAATGAGCTTATTTATTGAATTATATATATAAAATCTGGCATTACATTAATTATTGCCAGTGAATTTTAAGTGGATTTTTTACTAATGAGGTTGAGCATTTTCATATAAGCTTATTAGACATGATATGTCATTTGCTTCTTTTCTTTCAGAATCTTTTTTTATGTAACACTTTTAATGAACTATTTATACATCATGATAATAAACATTTTTGTTGTCAATCCGGAAATAATTTACTCATTTTTATTTGCCTTGTATATTATATTTTTAGTACACAGTTTTGAATTTTATGTTGACAGATGTTCTAATTGTAACTCTGAAGTTTTTTCTTTTGCTTTTACACTAAAGTGAACCTCTCCTTCCAAGATTAGATGCACCTTAATTATTTTCTTTATATAAAAATATTTTATTTCATTTTCATTTTGTTGGTTGAAAATCCAACCAGTGGAGCCAGTATAGGACTTCCTGGTCCCCACACTCCACCCCAAAAGTATAGGGTGGAGGGCACATATGAAACCAGAAGGAAAGATAGATGATAAAGACTTGGATGGTATAATCTAGGAATGCCTAGAGTATACAATGACTAAATGTACAAATTAAAAAATGTTTTTGCATGAGGAACAACAAAGGAATGTCAGTATTGCAGAGTGCTGAAAATAGATGGTCATTCATATTTTCAAACTTCAACTTCTGTGTGAGACTAAAGCAAGAAATGTTTGTTTGGTACACAATTTATATTTTGACCAATGCATTTCCTAGTTTAACTTATATGTGCAGTTTAATTGAACACCATAAGTACATGGAAATTTGAATAGGGCATGAGATTTTTAGGTTTGTCCAGGTTAGTATGATGCCCTGATAAATTCCAGAGTGATTTGAACAGTGAATAAAGAAGTATTTGCAAAGTCCCCTTGGGGGAATGGGGAGAAAGGGGGAAAATTCAACTTCACTGTTTGGAGAATTCCTGATATTCTCACAAGCAGTGGGGGCAACCAAATCAACAGGCTGAGCCCTCAATCTTGGAGTTTGTTCCTATGAAACTGATCTCTGCAAAGGACAGGCTAAGCCTTCTTAAAATAAGGCCTAAGAGTCACCCCAGAAAACCTCTTTTGTTGCTCAGATATAGCCTCTCTCTCTCAGTCAACAGGGCAAGCTAATTTACTGCCCTCCCCCTCTCTACATGGGACATGACTCCCAAGGATGTAAGCCTCTCTAGGAACGTGGGCCAGAAATCCTAGAATGAACTGGGACTCAGCATCAAGGAATTGAGAAAACCTTCTCAACCAAAAGGGGGAAGAAAGAAATGAGACAAAATAAAGTGTCAGTGGCTGAGAAATTTCAAACAGTGGAGAGGTTGTCTTGGATGTTATTCTTATGCATTATGTAGATATCCCCTTTTTAGTTTATGGTGTATTAGAGTAGCTAGAGGGAAGTGCCTGAAACAGTAGAGTTATGTTCTAGTAGCCATGTTTCTTGAAGATGATTGTATAATGATATAGCTTTCACAATATGACTGTGTGATTGTGAAAACCTTGTATCTGTGGTTCCTTTTATCTATGGTATGGGCAGATGAGTAAAAAATATTGATAAAAAATAAACCGATAATTGGAGGAATAAAGGTTAAAATAAATGGAATAGATTGAAATACTAGTGTACAATGAAAGGGAGTGATAAGGGGTATGGCATGTAAAAGCTTTTTCTTTTTCCATTCTTTTGCTTGAGAGATGTGAATGTTCAAAAAGATGATCATGGTAATGAATAAACAACTTGTATTGTGAGCCATTGATTGTAACCATGTCAGGAATGTTTGTATGTCTCTTTGTTGTTTATAATAAAAATAAAAATTATAAATAAATTGATAACAATCAGTTCCTGGACCAGTGTTGGGCAGCCTAAGACTAAAATTTAAGTTTTACTGCAGTACAGTGGAAATTTTTCTTCAATGGTATTATCAAAATTATTACATTCCAGGGCAGAAGGCTGCTATGAAACATGAATGGCCATCTTGCATTCTTTTATTGCTCCTGCTGCCGGTTATTCTGTGCATGGGGACATCTTTCCCTTACATCTTATTTCCCTGGGCCTCATGGATCTTTCTAGATCCTCACTTTAACATTGTGTTTGTTTTCGTTATTTCTATAAAGGTCAGATAAATCTTTTATACTACCAATATATACAATAGGGAACTTTCACCCTCAATTAAATATTTTTATTCTACTTTATTTATTTTATGCCAGTGAGTTTGATTTCACAAGTAGAAGGGCAGTTTAATGACATTTTCCTGGGGACCTGATAGGTCTGCCAACCCCATTGCTGAACCCATTGCAGCATCAACAAAAGAACGAACAATATCCTCTATAATGGATGATCTCATAGTCTTGATAATTGTCTTTGTTCTCTCTGGTTTAAAAAAAAAAGTATAGGTGGGGATTTGTATTTAAACCTGTGTACATTTTTTAGGATGAAAGTTTTGGTATATTAGAGCATTTGTTGAGAAGAAAGGTGAGAAATTCTGTGTGTAGTTGCTTTGTTTTTTTGGATTATGTGTCTGAATTCCTTCTATATTAGTGAGGGTCCAGTGAGACAGAATTTAATATTTATTTCTTCTTTCTATCCCACCTTTATTTCTGAGAGTAGCTACTACTTAAAATTTCTCTGTCTAGGTGAAAACATAAAACCACTTTGAAACATATGTTTCATGTTTGGAAACACCTACTGGTTCTGCTTAGTTATCTAAGTGGAAGGCAAGTAATTAATAATTGTCTTTGGAGAAGATGACAACAGAATATGGTTTTGACTGCATAATGGATTTTTTTTTGGGGGGGGAGCGGGGCGGGGAATGGGCAGGTTCAGGGCGTTGAACCTGGGGCTCCAGCATGGATAATGGATTTTATAAGGAAATGCACATAGGAATTTTCAAGTGTCTATATATTTAAAGCCTCTGCTATGGAATGAAATGGTACTGCTGAGATAAACTAACAGCTAATGACCCCAAGCTTCTCCCAGGTGGGAACTCTTCATAGGAAGGAGAGAGGTCTTTAAAGGTGAATGGCGTTCAGTGCCCGAGCCTACTGTCCAATGGGGAGAAGTTGTTCATTTCCCATTTCAGAATGTAGCTGAGGCATGAATCCCTTTTTGAACAAGCTACCCTCACACTATAGCTGTATTTTGAAATGATAGTTGTGGATGTGAGTTAAAAAAAGTAAAAACACTTGGGAAACAATTGTCTGTCAATAAAGAACAGCTGTAGTTTGTATAAAAAACAAGTACATAAAATTAAAGATAATTGGAATTATCAGACAGATAATAAAATGCATTTTTAAAATATATTTAAAGTAATAAAATAGGGACTACAACACATAGGTAGGGAATAGTATATCATGGAAAATATTTCCAAAAAACACAACCAAGCAGATTTAAACTTAAAAAGTTATATATAGTGATATATATCACTATATATATATATATATAGTGATAGAAATTAATAAATGCCTCTAACAGAATAATATTAAAGTATTTCATATAAAAATATTTGGATCATTATATAAGCAGTATTTATACAAACATGACATTTCAAATACTATTTCTTCATAACAGATTTTTTATCTTGTAAAGTAAAATTTCCTTTACAAATCCTCTCTTTTTTTAGGTTGATTATTCTTACTTGGTTTCTTTTTCTCAACCAAATTTAAGACTTTAAAAAAAATGAAGAACCTAGCACTGACACATCACACATGAAAATATGAACAGGAGAAAAAACAAAACACAGCAACAAAACTTAAAAGTTGAAAATAAACTATCCATTCTGGATAAATTTGAAGGTTAAAATTTCAGGGCACATATCTTGGTCATACACACACATACTCAGAGAAATGATTTGGAGAATTTACTCCAGAGAAATGGAAGTAATAGATGTCTTCAAGAGGCAAAATAAATTGTGGTCTCCTTTCTCCTTTCTCTTTTGTTTCAAAATATTTTGGGTTGGGTCCAAGTAATATGCCGAGATGATTGTGGTGGCAGAAGAAGGGGTCCACGGGGCCTGGAGACTATCTATAAAGAAGGATATTAAGCAAATAAGGAAATATATTGAACATAATGGGATAACAGGTTTTGATTATTGAAAATTAAAAATAAGTAAAGGATGAATGCCTTATATTGTGGGATTAGCATTAACTTATGTTGTGAGATTGGCATTGGAAATATTAGCACAAAGTCAAGGTTTAATACATTTAGACAGATATTTATACAGATAGATGTGCATGTATCCATGTGTATATGATTATAGGTGTGAGAGAGAGAGAGAGAGGAAGGGGACAGAGAGAAAGAAACAAACACACACATTTATTTCCTACCTCTTTATGCTAAGATGGTCTAGAAACAATCATACTCCTCTAGGTAATAAGCATGCCAAGTACCAGATTTTGGTTTTGAAATACTATTTCCTTTAAAAGTAACTAGGGCTTCTTGGAGAGATGTCTTAAGTCCAAGGCTGAAACACAGAAATTAAAGATGGGTCTGGAACCTCTTGTTTGTGCCCAAAATAAGAATGTGTGCAAAGAATGATGGAGGACAGTCAAGAGAACACAGTATCCAGGTGGTCTGACTTTGTACTAGCCAAGTCGGGGACTTTTTGAGGATCCAGATAAATAATGATAGTAAAAATTTATAACTTTTTGCATAAAATAAAAATCCATCAAACCATATTGATATATATCTTCATTTTTATTAGAGAAGTTGTAGATTTACAGAACAATCATGAATAAAATACAGGATTCCAATATATCACCCACTACCAAAACCTTGCATTGGTGTGACTTATTTATTACAATTGATTGTAGAACATTTGTACTATGAATTAATGTCCATGATTTAACTTAGAGTTCACTGTTTTTGTGCATAGTTATATAGATATTCTGTCAATTTTATTCTGTTACCATATACACAGCTAACATTTCACCATTTAACCTCATTCTGATGTATATATCAGTGTTGTTAATTGCATTCACAATGTTGTACCATATCCATTATCAAAACATCTCCATTATTCCAAATAGGAACACCATATATTTTAAGCCTGAACTTCTCACTCCTTAACCCCATGCTGTCCTCTGGTGACCTTTATTCCAGATTCCAACTCTATGAATTTACTTGTTAAAAATCAGCAAGATCAAATACTGTTTGTCCTTTTGTGTCTGGCTTATTTCACAACATGATGCCTTCCAGTTTCAAACATGTTGTTGCATGTATCAAGATCTCATTCCTTTTTATGGATGAATAATATTCCCTTGTCTGTATATACCATATTTTGTTTATTCATTCATTGACTGATGGATACTTGGGTTGCTTCCATCTTTTGGAAATTGTGAGTAATGCACTATGACCATAGCATGCAAATATCCATTTGAGTCCTTTCTTCAATTGTTTTGGGTATATATCTAGTAGTGGGATTGCTGAGTCATATGGCCGTTCTAGACTAAGCTTTTTGTGGCTCATCAGTCTGTCTCCCACTGCAGCTGCACCATTTACATTGTCGCCAGCAATGAATGAGTGTTCCCATTTCTCTGCAAACTCTCAAATACTTGTTATTTATATTCTATTAATAGCAGTCAATTTAATGTGTATGAAAAAGTATCTCTTGTGGTTTTGATTTGCAATCCCCTAATGGTTAATGATGTTGAGCATCTTTTCATGTCCTTTCTGGCCATTTGTATATCTTCTTTTGAGAGATAGCTGGTCAAGTCTGTGGCCCATTTCTTAATTGGATTGTTTGTCTTTTTGTTAAGTTAAAGGATTTCCTTAAATATTCTGGATATTAATCTTTTACTGGATATATGACTTCCAAATGGCTTCTGCCATTACATAGGCTGTCATTTTACTTTCATGATATAGTCCTTTGAGGAAAAAAGGGTTTTGATTTCGATGCAGTCCCATTTTCTATTTTTTCTTTCGTTGTTTTACTCTGGGTATAAAATCTAAAAAAAACATTGCCTAACACAAGATCCTGAAGATGCTTCCCTATGTTTTCTTCTAGGAATTTGGTAATTCTAGCTCTTATATTATGGTCTTTGATCCATTTTCAGTTGATTTTTTAAATTGCGTGAGGTAGTGGGCTTCCTTTATTTTTATTTTTCCAGAGGAGATTTGGTGAGAGCTAAATGGCTTTAGCTATATAGGGTCTCTTGCCCTTCCACATAAATTAGGTGGCTGAATTTCCCATTTCTGCAAAGAATGTTGTTTGAATTTAGGGGGAACATATTGAATCTATAATTTTTTTTGGTAGTGTGCTGTTTTGAAACTGTTATGCACCCCAGAAAAGCCATGTTCTTTTTCCTAATCCAGTCTTGAGGAGGCAGGCTTATTGTTTGGAGGGGGATCTTTTTATTAAGTTGTATCCATGGAGATGGGGCCCACCCAGTTGTGGGTTTGACCTTTCAATTAGGTGGTTTCCATGGAGATGCATATCTGCCCATTCAAAGCGGGTCTTGATCCATTTAGAGGACTCTTTCAGAGGGAACCATTTTTGACACAGCTCAGAGCTGACACAGATAGATATGTTTGGAGATGCAAAAGGAAAATACTCCAAAAGTCATAGTACCAGACACATGGTTTCCCAGATTGACTTTTCCTGAGTTAGAGTATTTTTCTCTGGATGCCTTTGTTTGGACACTTTTATGGCCTTGGAACTGTAAATTTCAATTTAATAAATCCTCTTTATAAAAACCAACCTATTTCTGGCAGCATTAAAAACTAAAACAGGTAGTATTGACACCCTAATGATACAGATTTATTCCTAGATATTTGTTTCTTTTTGTTGATATTGTAAATGGAATTTTTTTCCTGATTTCATCTTCTAATTGTTCATTGCTTGTGCATAGAAGCACTACTGATTTGGGGTGTTGATCTTGTACCCTACCAATTTGTTGAATCCATGTATTCAAGAGTTCTGTTTTGGAATTTTCAGGATCATATCATCTGCAAATAAGAAAAATTTTATTTCTTCCTTTCCAATTCTGATGCCTTTTATTTCTGTTTCTTCCTGTTTTGCTCTGCCAAGAACTTCCAGTAAAATGTTGCATAGCAATAGTGACAGTGGGCATCCTTGTCTTGCTCCTGATCTCAGAGTGAAAGCTTTCCGTCTTTCACTATTAAACAGGACGTTAGCTGTCGGCTTTCCATATATGCAGTTTATCATGTTGAGAAAGTTTCCTTCTATTACTGCTGTTCTAAGTGTTTTTATTAATAAAAGATGCTTTTTCTGCATTAATTGAAATGATCATGAACTTTTTTTCCTTCACTCTGTTAACCCACATTCATATAAATAAATTAATAAATAAATAAATTTGGAAGAAGGGAAAGCTCTGCTTTAAAATAGAATGCCGGCTAATAAATCAAAAAGAATGATGATATTAAGTTAAATATTAGTTAGCAACCATAAAAATAGTGATTCATTCAAGCAAAAATATTAAGTAGATATAAAAACTGACAGTTGCATGTTTGATTAGGTACAGAATATTTACAAAGTTAAAAGCATCTCTATATAAAACTTACTAAGTATATCTTCATTAATAAATAAAAATACTTATTAACTTTTATTTGAAAAACCTGGAAAGCAACATTTTAACCACTTGCTGAGTGCTCACATCACTAGCAGTGGGACAGATCAGCATCATAAGACTCCTGATAGGATAAATTGAGAAAACTTCAAAATAACTTTTTGGCATAATTGAAAAAGAAAATATAAAAATAATGAGGAATTATCTGACAAACCTAAATTGAACAACAATCTACAAAATAATTCTTTTTCCACCAAAATATCAAGATAATGAAAGGTAACCAAAGATTAAGGAGTAATTTCAGAATGAAAGGGACTAGGGCATCATGACAACTAAATATGTTTGATTTGGGATTGGATACTGGATCTATGAAGGGAATTAATGGGGTAGTTTGGAACACTTGAAGAAACCTCTGAATTGGGTAATGTGTGAATATTAATTTCCTGTTTTGATGCTTAATTGAGACTAGATAGAGGAGTATCCTTATTAACTACAATTAGGGTGACATGTTTGCGGCTTGCTCTCAAAAGTTTCAAATGAGAGATGTGAGAAAGAGAGAGAGCGAGCGAGAAGCAGCGGAGACATGGTAAAATGCCAAAATTGGAAAACTATAATTCAGATGCAATAACAGCTGTTTGTACTACTTGTGAACATTTCCTTCGAATTTTTCTCAAAACAAGAAGTTCTGGGAACATTGTAAGATACAATTATACATCTACTGGAATGGGTAAAATGAAAAAGACTGAAAACACCAAAGGTGAGTTAGACTGAGGAGCGAAAAGAACCATCATATTGTGCTAGTCGAGATATAAAATTTAAAATTAACCACTGTGGGGATTGTTTGGCATTTCTTATCCAATTAAATACATTTGCACCTTTGACCTATAATCCCTCAACTGGTATTTACCAAAGTGTATAGAAAGCATATATCTACCAAAATATTTGTACAAGAATGTTTGTACCGACATTGCTCATAAATGCGAATGTTAAACTGTCAAGTCAGGAACTGAAGGGTTTGATATTTTACCCTATTGGCAAGATAACTAGCCAGACATAGTTTGATAAAAGGGAAAAAGACATCAAGTCTTTGGGTCAAAAATAGAAACCTGGAGGAGGATATGGACTGGAGAGGGAACCTACAAATTTCAAATGAAAAAGTTAAAGAATAGCAGGTAGGAAGTTTCCATCCCAGACTAGCTGGTTCTCTCCTCTCTCCCTCACTTGGTCTCACAGTACGGGATGGGCAGAGAACCAGCAGCAGTGATCCCTCCAAGGGGTACACAGAGTATGTATTCTCCCACATCAGTGGGAAAGATCCTCAGCTTTTGGAGATTGGGAGAAAGGGGAGACCATTTCAAGGCCCAGGTCAGTAAGAAACAGAGAGTCTGAAAAAAACGTGGACAGAAATTGATTTTCTAGCCCTAGTTCTGAAAGTCTTTCCCTCACAGCCCTGTAAGAAACAGCAGTGTGAGACATGATCCCTGCCTGGGGGAAGGCTAAAGACTGGGACAGCTGGTGTGTACTCTGCCACAAATAAAGTGGGGGACACAGACCCATTTTGAGATTTTGACTGGCAAAGAGAGAGAACAGGAATCCTGCAATCAGCCTGACCTGGCAAGGCACTGCCTGTTTCCCAAAAGGCACACAGCTCTGAGGACAGTTACATTATCAAACACCACCATCTTCTGGGAAGAACAGAAAGTACAAGATAATTAAAGGATTTTTTCAGAGAGACCTAGAAAATTATTTTAGGCTGACTGGAGTGGGTCTAGATCCCCTGCATGGGACTCACCCCAGCTTTGGCTGAGAAACATGTATGACCAAACTACAGAAAGATAGAAAAAGACAGGAGAGAGGTTTAGAGAAGAGTGTAGAAATGAAGATGAGTAGTAAGGGCAACTAATAGTTTTAAAAGAGAAAGAAAATAAGATACAATAGATAAAATCTAAAAGCAAAAATAAATGAAGAAAATTCAGCCTTAAATTCAGACCTAAAACAAACCCAGGTCTTGCAGGATGGTAAAGAACAGTGCACCACTGGGAGACAGAAGACGTTTTACTGACAGAGACTTGGCTTTGGTGTCCAGTACCTACTTCTATCCTTAAAGCAGGCCACTGTAGGTGCCTGGTTTTGAGGGGAGACTGGAGGGACAGAAGAAATCTGACAACCCTCTGGCGAGAGAGATGAAAAGATAGAGAACAAATTCAATAAAAGGAAAACCCTAGGCAATAAAAGATAAAAATAACCTCCAGAATAAACTAAATAAGAGAATCAAGATGCCTCAGCACCAGCCAAAAATCATGACTCATACCAGGAAGAATAAAGATATGGCCCAAATAAAGAAACAAATTAGCACTGCAAATGAGTTGCAAGAATTGAAACAACTAAGTAATGATGTTAAAACAGATCTTCCAAATCAATTCAATGAGTTGAAGGAAATTTTGGAAAAAGATACGAAGGATATAAAGAAGATACAAGGTTTCCATACAGAAGTACTTGGTTGAAAGCTTGAAAAAACACAATGGCAGAACTTGTGGGAATGAAAGGCACAAAAGAAGGGATAAAAAACAAAGTGGAGACATACAGCAGCAGATTTGAAGATTCAGAAAATATTATTAGGAAACTAGAAGATAGGACATCTGAAATTCTACACACATAAGAAAAGATAGGTAAAAATGGAAAAATTTGAGCAGAGTATCAAGGAACTGAATAGCAGCACAAAGCACAAAATTATATGTGTTATGGGTGTTCCAGAAGGATAAAGGAAGGAAAAATGTGCAGGAAGGATAATGGAGGAAATAACCAATGAAAATTTCCAACTCTTATGAAAGACATGCAATTACAGGTCCAAGAAAACAGTGTACTGCAAACAGAATAGATCAAAAAAAAAATGATTTATGCCAGTGCACTTACTAATCAGTAGTTTGTCAAATGTCAAAGGCAAAGATAGAATTCTGAAAGTAACAAGAGAAAACTGATCCATCCCATACAAGGGGAGCCTGATAAGACTAAGTGCAGACTCTCAAGCGAAACTATGGAACAGAGAAACAGTGGGATGATATATTTAAAATAAAGAAAGATAAAAACTTGCAACCAATAATTCTATATCTGACAAAACTGTCTTTCAAAAATGAGGGAGGGTTTAAAATATTTACAGATAAACAGACACTGAGAGAGTTTGAGAACAAGAGATCTACCCTATAAGAAATACTAAAGAAAGCACTACAGAAAGAGAGAAAAAGACAGGAGAGGGGTTTAGAGAAGAGTGTAGAAATGAAGATGAGTAGTAAGGGCAATTAATAGTTTTAAAAGAGAAAGAAAATAAGATACAAAAGATAAAATCTAAAAGCAAAAATAAATGAAGAAAATTCAGCCTTTATGGTAATAACTTTAAATGTTAAGGATTAAACTCCCCAATGAAAATATATAGACTTGCAGAATGGATTAAAAAATGTATCCATCTATATGCTCTCTAAGAAAGATTCATTTAAGACCCAGGAACAGATACAGATTGAAAGTGAAAGATTGGAGAAAGATATTCCATACAAACAACAACCAGAAAAGATTGGAGGTAGCTATTCTAATATCAGACAAACTAGACTTCAAAGCTAAAACAATTAAAAAATACGAAGCAGGATACTATGCATTAATAAAGGGGATAATTCATCAGGAAGACAAAGCAATCATAAATATTTATGCATTGAACCAGAGTGCCCCAAAATACATGAGACAAACACTGTCAACACTGAAGGGAGGGAGGGCCATGGTGGCTCAGCAGCAAGAATACTTGCCTGCCATGCCAGAGGACCCGGGCTCGATTCCTGATGCCTGCCCATGTAAAAAATAAAAAAAATAAAAAAAATAAAAAACACTGAAGGGAGAAGTAGAAACTTCTACAATAGGAGTTGGATAATTCAATACATCACTCTCATCAATGGATAGAACATCTAGAGGATCAATGAGGAAATAGAGATCTTGAATAATACAATAAATGAACCAGAATTAACATTTACAGAACATTGCACCCAACAGCAACAGGATATATATATATATTCTTCTCAAGTGTTCATGAGAACCATCCTATCATTCTCCAGCTTAGACTAAATGTTAGGCCAAAAAAGAAGGTTTCAGAAAATTCAATAATATCAAAATTATGCAAAGTGCTTTCTTGGATCATACTGGAATGAAGTTGTAAATCAATAAAAGACATAAGTCTGGAAAATTCACAAATTTGTGGTTGAACAGCACACTCTTACACAACGAGTGGGTCAAGGAAGAAATTATAAGAGAAATCAGTAAATAGCTCAAGGCAAATGAAAATGAGAATAAAATATATCAAAGCTTATGGGATGGAGCAAAGGCAGTGCTGAGAGTAAAATTTATCACCCTAAATGCCTATATTAAAAAAAGAAGAAAGAGCAAAATTTGAGGAATTAACTGCCCATCTGGAGGAATTACAGAAAGATCAGCAAACTAACACTAAAGCAAACAGAAGGAAAGAAATAACAAAAATTAGAGCAGAAAAAATAGAAATTGAGAACATAAAATCAATAGAGGGAATCAATAAAACTAGATGTTTGTTCTTTAAGAAAATCATTTTTAAAAGATGGACCATTAGTTAGGCTGAGAAAGAAACAAAGACAAAGGATCCAAATAAATAAAGTCAGAATAAAGGAGATAATGAGAGGGTACTCTGAAAAACTATATGCTAACAAACCAGGAAAATTCAACAAAATTTACAAATTCCTAGAAAAGCATGAACAACCAACATTGACTCAAGAAGAAATAGAAGAACTCAAAAAAAGAAAACAATCACAAATAAAGAGACCAAATCAGTTATCAAAAAATTACCAAAAAGGAGAAGTCCTGGACCAAATGGCTTCACAAGTAAATTCTACAAAATATTCAAGAAAGAATTAATATCAATCCTGCTCAAACTCTTCAAGGAAATTGAATAGGAGGGAAAGTTATCTAACTCATTCTATGAAGCCAACCTCACCCTAACAACAAAAAAGACAAACAAACCAATTGACAAAATGGGCAAAAGACACAAACAGAAACTTTTCCAAAGATGAAATACAAATCGGTCAAAAACATATGAAAAGGTATTCTACATTACTGTCTATTAGGGAAATGCAAATAAAAACCACAATGAAATGTCATCTAACAGCTACTAGAATGGCCACTATAAAAATATATATAGAATAACAAGTGCTGGAGAGGTTGTAGAAAAAAAACACACACTTATTCGCTGTTGATGACTATATAGAATGATGGAACCAGAGACCTCTCTGGAAGGCAGTTTGGTGGTTCCTCAGGAAGCTAATTATAGAATTGCCACATGATTCAGCAGTCCCATTTCTTGGTGTACATTTGTAAGAAATGAAAGCAAGGAGACACACAAACATATTCACAGTGATGTTTATAGTGGCATTATTCACGATCGCTGAGAGATGGAAAGAGTACAAGTATCCATCAACAAGTATGGTTAAACAAACTATGGTATATATATATATATATATATATATATATACATATGATGGCATATTATGCAGCTCTAAGACAGAATACAGTCATGAAGCATGTAACAATGTGGATGAACCTTGAGAACACTATGCTGAGTGAAATTAGTCAGAAACTAAAGGAAAATTACTGTACTGACTCACTAATATGAGCTGACATTAATAAGTGAACTTAAAAAGTTAGAGTTGAGAACTCAGGTTATCAAGAGATAGAAAGAGGGTAGAGACTGGGCATATGATGATGAAGGAGCACAGAATGTTCAATAGGACTGATTCTAAAGATCCAGAAATAGATTGCACAATACTATCTGAAGGTATAACAATATGTTAAATTCACTGAGTGTAACTGCTCATGAATGTGGTTGAGGAAGAAGGGCTGGAGGCATGTATGACACCAGAAGGAAAGATAGAGGACAATGGATGGGATGGTAAAACTTAGTGATGCCTAGAGTGAACAATCCTGGTGATTAAGTGTTCATATATGAGAATGTTTTTTCATGAGAAGAGAACAAATGAATGCCAACATTGCAATGTGTTGGAATTGGAATGGTATATAGAAAAAAAATGTAATCAATAACTACTAGGGTCTATAATTAACAGAAACATTGTAATATGCTTCCATTGAATGCAGCAAAGGCAATATGCCAGAGCTAAATGTCAATAAGTTGGAGATAGGGGGGAGGGTATGGGATTCTTTGCAGAAGAAATGGAAATGTCCTCATATAGATAGTGATGGTGAAGTAATAGCTATGTGATTATTCTGGGAACTGTTAAATTTTTGCTTAGATTGATTTGTATCATGTGTGAATAAAACTGTTTAAAAATAAAAAGAGGGTGGTGGAATGGTGGCTCAGGGGCAGAATTCTCACCTGCTATGCTAGAGACCTGGATTTAATTCCCAGTGCCTGCCCATGACAAAAAAAAAGAACAGAGCTCTGTTTGTTAAAATTTGCCTTCAAGTTTATTGCTTTTTAATATATGTTTTATTTCACAATAAAAAGTAAAAAAAAATGAACAGAGAGATAAAGTTTTGGAGAAAATATGAAGAGAAAGATGTACCTATTCGCTGTACCTATTCGCTCCCATGTACCACTGTGGTGGCTCCATGGGAGGTTAGTGGTGGGGTCATCATGTGATCTTGCAACCCCTTAGGTGTATACATGGAGAAACTGAGAGTGGGGACAAAATTGACATTTGCACACTGGTGTTTATGGCATCAGTATTCGGGATTTGCAATGGATGGAAGTGACCTAAGTATAAATCAACTGAATAATGGAAAGGGAAACTGTGGTGTATACATACTGTGAATTACTGAGAAGCTGTAAGAAGGAATGAACTCATGAGGCATGCAACTAGGTGAATGAATCTTGAGCTCAGTATGTTGAATGAAATAAGCCAGAAATGAAAAGACAAATATTATTTTGCCTCAATAATAGCGACTAGCTGTGCAAATTCTGAGAATTAAATTCGAGAGCATAAGTTATAAGGTGTTGAACTATTGGAAAGGTTCCTAGACTGTATGTTCTTATAGTAGTCACATCTATTCCAGAGTTGTAAGTGTTATTTCTAAGTTCTGAGAGACTGAGCTCTTTATGTATGACTTGGTCATTCCCTGGAACTTCAGGTATTTGTATGAAACCTGAGACTCAGACCTAGATTTCTACTGCAATAAAAGTCAGCATTACCCCATACAGCAACTGTTAAAAACACTGAAGAAGTGATCCGACTTCAATTAGAGATATGAATGCAGCTGCTCCGAGTAGGACTAAGGTAAATCAAGTAAAAGGCCAAAGGATGATATCAACTGTATTTTTAAAACTCAGCTTTGTGTGAGACAAAGGAAGAGATGTTTATTTGAGCAAAATTTATATTTTTGGTAGCACACTATCTTATCTAACTTGTATAGTCAACTTATTCGGACACCATAATTACATGGAACCTTGAATAGGAAGTGAGATTTTGCTGGTTTGTCTAGGTGGTGTGATGCCCCAATAAATCCCAGAATAACCTTGGCAAAAGAGTAAAAATCATTTACAGAATCCACTTGAGGGATTTGGGCAAAAGGTTGAAATAGTAAACCTCCTCACCTGGGGAAAACCTGATAGTCTCACAATCATTGGGAACTGTCAATTTTATGTGCCAGGCCCTTGGTCTTGGGACTTACTCTAATGCAATATTCCTGCAAAGGAGAAGATATTCCTACTTATGATTATGCCTAAGACTTACCCCCAGAGAGCCTCTTTGTTACTCAGATGTGGCCTTTCTCTTTAAGGCAATTTTGCATAAACTCACTACCCATAACCCTACTTTGGACATGACTCCCAGGGATGTAAATCTACCTGGCAATCTGAGACATGACTCCAAAGGATGAGTCTGGCCCTGGCATCATGGGGTTAGAAAGCCTTCTTGACCAAAAGGAGGAAGAGAAATGAAATAAAATAATTTCAGTTACTGAGAGATTTCAAATAGAGCACAGAGGTCATTCTGGAGGCTATTCATTCGGTATATAGATATCCACTTCCAGTTTTTGGTGGATTGGAGTAGCTAGAGGGAAATACTTGAAAGTGTTAAACTGTAATCCAAGTACCTTTATTCTTGAAGATGATTCAAAACTAGAGTTTTTATGTAAAAACTTTGCAAATGACACTCCCTTTTTACAGTGTATGGATAGATGAGTAAGAAAAAATAAATAAATTTGGGGGGGGAGAGTGCATATGAGATGTTTGGGGTATTCTTTTTCACTTTAATTTTACTTTTATTCTTATTTTTTTCTTTGGAGTAATTAAATGTTCAAAAATCAATTGTGATTAATGCACAAGTTATATGATGATAATTGAACCACTGTACAATTTGGATAATTATATAGTATGTGAATGTATAATATATCTCAATAAAATTGTATTAAAAAAGCAAATTGACTGCTAATGATTAGATGTATGAAAAAGTGAGTATTTAATAGAGAATTGTTTCCTAATAACCCCAACCTGGAAATAAGTGAAATTTTCACCAATGAGGGATTGGATTAAAATCCATCTAGATTATTCACAGAATATGTGATATCCACATATTACAATACAACTCTGGAATGAAAAGGAACAATTTTATGACGTATACAGCATAATTAATGAGCCTCAAACATTTATACAAAATTTTTGAAAAGGAAAAATCAGGAATACCAATCAGAACATTGATTGCTTCTGTAGGGATGAGGTATAAGAGAACTTTCTGAGATGAAAGAGGTGTTCTGTTTCATAATAGAGATTATGCTGGATTGAAAGTATTCTGTACCTTAGAAGGCCATGAGCTTTAACCCTCATTCAATATGGTGGGTGGAAACCCATTTGATTAAGTTATCTCCTTGTAGATGTTGCATGACCTATTGTGGGTGTGGGTTGTTGGCTAGATGAAGTTGTGAACTCCACCCATTCAAGGTGGGTCTTGATTAGTTTGCTGGAGCCCTTTAAAGGGGGAAACATTTTGAAGAAACCTCAGATGCAGACACTTGGAGAACAGTTGCTTCAGAGCTGACAGAGACAGATGTTTGGAGATACCTGGAGTGCTGTCAGAGAGAACAGATGCCTAGACATGGGTAGAGCCCAGCAGGCATCACCTTATTCCTTCTGATGAGATGCTAATCAAGCCAGAACCCAGAGTTGTGCCCCAGAGGAGTTAAGTAAAGTCCCACAGATGCTTAGAGAGCAACCCACAGAAAACAGGCTGAAAGTAATGGAACCCAGGAGCAAGGAACTAGCAGATGCCAGCCACATGCCTCTGCATCTGACAGAGGTGTTCCAGACACATTGGCCTTCTTGAGTCAAGGTATCTTTCTCCAGATACCTTGTAAATGTTATTTATAAATTCTGATTTAGACATTTTTATAGCCTTAGAACTAAATGTCCAAAATTCTGTTTGGTCATTTTTATAGCCTTAGAACTGTGAACTTGCAACCTAATAAATTCACTTTTTAAAAGCCATTCCATTTCTAGTATTTTGCATTCTGGCAGCTTTAGCAAACAAAAACAGAAGTGATTTTAAAATGCCAGCATTTAAGATAGGTATATTGCTCTATATGAAATTATACCTCAATAAGATAAAAAGAATATAATACTCAAATAATAAATTATAGCATCCATAAACAATAGGCATATATGAAACAAAAATAAGCTATTATAATGCAAATTGCATTCACTGAAAGGAGAAAACCCTACTGCTGGAATATAAATGCTGAAATAAACATAGTAGAAGAGGGAATCAGTGAACTGGAACATGATGCTTTGGATACCTTTAATAAAGCATGGAGATAGAAACAACAGATCTTAAACATAGGTAATAGAAAATGAAAAATAAATTGAAAATTCCAACTTAAATCTCAGGTGTTTCCAAATTAGAAATTCAGAGATAGGCATGGAAAAAAATAGTTGATGAAATAATCATTGAGAATTTTCCAGAATTGAAGAAGGAAATGGGTGCTTAAATCAAATGCACACAGAAAATGATAAAAAATAAATACATGTAAAAAAATAAATCTACACTTTGCATATTTGAAAGCAAACTTCAGAATAATGAGTTTCTTTTTAATAATAAAAAGAAACCTTCAAATTTTCATTAAAAGAATCAAAAACAGAAACTTGGCAAGAAATATTGGTAAAAATAAAAGACAGATATCAGAGTATGAAACCATAGTAATAACAATAACCATATTTTATATGAGGAACTAAAAGTATACAGAATTGTCCTCTAAAATAATGCATAATTTGGTGGATCCATATTTGCCATTTGCTTTTTCACCTGAATGGATGCCAGAATAGATAAAAAAGAAGTATCTAATTTGCTTTCCTTCACGTAAACAGATTTGTCCATTGCTGTGTCTATTATATTTCCTTATATATTTCCATTGGCTTTGTAATTAGTTGAAATACAGTCCAAAATATTTCAGTGGATGGTGGATCAGTTGTACTTTCCTTTCTTTCTTGTTGGTATTGCTCATTTTTGCCTTTTGTTTATTGAAGTGTGTGTGTGTGTATGTTCATGTTTGTGTATTAGACTGATTAAGGTAAGAACTTATCACCATTTGAAACTACCCATTATACCTCATCTACTGAATTGCAATATTTTTCTAAATTATACATCTTTCTTAGTCATCTCTGTATTTAACATAGAGCTACTCTACTTATAATAGATTGGCATGCATCTTTTTAAAGAAAATGGAATTCTCTAGCCTGGTCAAAAAAATAAGCCTTAAGAAATCAAGTGTAGCCAAAATAACCATTCATTTATTTTTCTAATTTGCTTCAGTTCTTAGTAAGGATAGTTACTAAGGTACAAATGTATTGGTACCACTCAATTGCTATATTTATTATATATAATCCATTAATGAACATTCCAAACTGCATTTACTTTCATTATCACATTTGGGCTTAATAATTAAGACCAGAAAAGGAGCTATTAGTGTCATTTCATTTGTTGAAGATATCTAGACAGAGGTTTAGAAATTCGCCTTACATCATAGAATAAGAATGTAGCCAAGCTTATACTAGAACCCAGATTGTCTAACTTTATTTTATTTATTTATTTATTTTGCATGGGCAGGCACTGGAAATCCAGCCTGGGTCCTCAGCATAGCAGGCAAGAACTCTGCCTGCTGAGCCACCATGGCCCACCCTGTCTGACTCTTTTTAAAAAATATATTTGTATTGATAAAATTTAGCATAAAACATTCTTAACATACAAACATTTCATACATGGTTGCAATCAATGGCTCACAAAATCATCACATAGTTGTGTATTCATCACCATGATCATCTTTTTGAACATTTCGTCACTCCAGATAAAGAAAAAAGTGAGTTCACTTTCCATGTTGGCGTAGAGACCACATCTGAGCAACAAAAGAGCTTCTCTGGGGGTGACTCTAAGGCATAATTTTAAGTAGGCTTCATCTATTCTTTGCAGGAATAAATTTCATAGGGGTGAACCCCAAGGTTAAGGGCTCAGCCTAGTGATTTGGTTGCCCCTACTGCTTGTGAGAATATCAGAAATTCTCCAAATCGTGAAGTTGAATTTTCTCCCTTTCTCCCCATTCCCCCAAGGGGACTTTGCAAATACTTCTTTATTCACTGTCCAAATAACTCTGAGATTTAATGGGACATCATCCTAACCTGGACAAATTAACGAAATCTCATGCCCTATTCAAGATTCTGTATACTTATGCTGTTCAACTAAACTGACCATGCAAGTTAAATTAGGAAATGCACTACCCAAAATATAAATTTTGCACCAAATAAACATCTCTCCCTTTGTTCTCACATAGAAGTTGAAGTTTTAAAATATGGACAATATCACCCTTTATCCAGTCTTCTGATATGCCTTAGTCCTTCATTCATATCAGCTTCATTCATATCTCTACTTAATGTGTGATTATTTTGTCAATGTTTTAAGTAGTTATTCTATGTGGTACTGCTGACTTTTACAGCTTCAGAGCTCTAACTGAGTCTCAGGTGTCACATAAATACTGGAAGCTTCTGGGAAAGACCATGTTATATACAAACACTCAGTATCTCAAAACTTAGAATTAACAGTTACCCTTTCTGAATGTATGTGACTACTGTAAGCGCTTACAATCTAGGGCCCTTTACAATAAGCCCCAACCTGATTACCCATGCTCTCAACTTTCATTCACTGAATTTTTCTATTATCGTTAGTCCAAATGATGGAGGAATGATAATATTTGTCTTTTTGCTTCTGACATTTCATTCAATATATGGCTCTTAAGTTTCATTCACCTAGTTGCATATCTCACAACTTCATTCTTTCTTGCATCTGCTGCATGTCCATTGTAAGTATATACCATAGTTTGGCCTTCCATTCCTCAGTCATTGCACCCTTAGGCCACCCCCATTGATTGTGGATCAGAAACACTGCTACCAGAGATCCCAGTGTGCAAATTGTCCATTCGTTTCCCACACTCAGTTCTTCCAGGTGTATACTGAGCAACGGGGTTGCAAGATCATATGGCAATGCCTCCCCCCTGCCCCCGAGCTTCCTGTGGAACCACCACACTGCCCTCCAAGAGGCTGCACCTTTCATTTCCCTTCCAACGATGAATAGGTATATCTCTTTTTCCACATTTTCTCTAGCACTTGTTTCTCTCTGTTTATTTTTAAACAGTTTTATTCACACGTCATACAATCCAGCTTCATTGTATAAACATGCCTTCTTCACCACGCTCTATCTGAAGACATTTCTTTTTCTTCCAGGCAGAATCCATACCCATTTCTCAATCTCTTGCCTGTTGACATTTTGTTTTGTCATAATGTCTTTATTGTATTCAGTGGAAGCATTTTACAATGTTACTGTTGACTGTAGTCCCTAGCTTATATTGATTGAACTTTTTCCCATATACCATCTATTTTCAACACCCTGCAATAATGACATTGTTTGTTCTCCCTTATGCAAGACATTTTTCAATTTGTACATTTAATCACTGTCACTGTACACTCTAGGCATTCCTAAATTATACCAAGGCAGTCTTTATCCTGTATCTTTCCTTCTGGTTTCTTACGTGCCCCCAGCCCTTCTCCCTCTAGCATACTCACATTCAGCTTCATTCAGTGTACTTACGTTATTGTGCTACAATCAGGTAGTATTGTGCTTTCCCTTTCTGAATTTTTACCATCAGTCCTGTTGCACAATCTGTATTCCTTCAGCACCAATTGCCCAATCTCTGTGCTATTTCTATCTCTTGATAACCTATATTCTTAACTTCAAATCTCCAAGTTCACTCAATATTAGTTCATATCAGTGAAACCATACAGTATTTGTCCTTTTGTTTCTGGCTAATTTCACCCAGCATAATGTTCTCAAGGTCCATTCACATTGTTACATATTTCATTTTGTCTTACAGCTGTGTAATATTCCATTGTATGTATATGTCACAGCTTGTTTAGCCACTCATCTGTTGATGGCAGATTGTCAGACTCTTGACTAAGAAATGGGCTACAGTGTTTCTTCCTTGATATCAATATGCTTTCCATTACAGATTGCTGCTTTGGCAATATTGATTCAACAGTTCTGTAACATGGATATAACAGTATACCTCCCAGTGTCACTGAAAACAAGCCACTAAGTTCTAAACTTACATATATTATTTTTCATTAACATTTTTTGGAGGGTGCATGGTTTGGGAATTCATTAACTTTTTATGCTATTATAATTTACCAATTGAAAGAAATATACTGGCCCTAAAATTACAATATTTTTCTCTCCCCATATTTTGCTGTTTAATCTCATTTAAGTCACCTTCAGAAGGAAAAGTTCATTAGAAGTCTTTAGAATAAATCATAAGGAGAGTTTTTAATAATTAGTTGGTGAAGACAAATGTGTAAGTCTCTAGTTTGAAATATTAAATATTTCTTTGTATAATGAAGCAAAATATTTTATAGCGTATTATGATAAAGACATGAAAAATTCCCATACCTTACCCCATGGTTATAGTGATAATAATTAATTCCTTATTCAATAACATTTATTAAATACTGTTGTACTCCAAATTCCTTTCAAGTATTGAAATACAGAGACATATCAATGGGAAATACAGGGACAGGAACTAATACAGCTGAAGTTCTATTAGATGCCTTATCACAAACAAATATTTGTTCTATGATAAATTTATATTCACATCAAATTAATCATTTGGGATTATTAATGCCACCATTCAGATAAAGAAATAGAGACTGAAAAAGTCTATATAATTTTTTTCAAAGACTCATAGCTGATAATTAGTGGAACTACATCAGGTAACTCAGTTTTTCTCCCAAATTTGCATAATGCACTGCCTTTTCAGGAAAATATACCAACAATTATAGAAAATATTAATAATTTTTGTGTGCTACTTTCAGTGTGCTATAGGAATCATTGAAAGAGTTAAGACAGAGATATTTCTCTAAAAATATATAGGAAATGGACAAATGCATTAAGGAAAGAAATGAGACATTCTTGGATTTCAGAAAATAGAACCACATGTGAAAAGACCCAGGAGCATAATGCATGGTTTATTTCAAATAATGTGATGCTGTTTTCTATGGCTGCAACATAAGATGCATGGTTGGGAATAGAGGTAGATAAATTTAAGAAAGAAGATGGAGTCCTATAAAGAAAAGCCTTAGGGAACATGGTCAATCAATCTATGGTGAATCAGTGAAGTATTTTAGGCAATGGGGGAAACAAATTTGCTACTTTTATTCAATTTATATTTTAGAAGAGCAATTCCAGGTTTACGGAATGAATAGGTAAGACTGAAGTAAGGGTAGCTATCTGAGAAGTTACTGCAGTTGCTTTGATTTAGGCATTCCTAAATTATACCAAGTCAGTCTTTATCCTCTATCTTTCCCTCTGGTTTCATATGTGCCCCCAGCCCTTCTCCCTCTATGCATTCACTTTGCATTGTAAAAATAATACAGTTTGCATTCTAAGAATAATACAAAACAAAAAAGTTGTCCTTTACACACTCCCATTCCATAGTGTCTATGTTTTTGATGTAATACTTAATCTGGTATAGGTGACTTCTATATAGGCATATTATCCCTCTTTTTAAGTACTCCATCTCAGTACTTGGCACAGTTGATGAAAGCATGTGAGAGATCAATAAGTGTTTCCTGAAGAAATCTTGTGGTCATTTTGTGGTCTTTAAAAAATACAGTATAGCTATAGCATAGACAACAGGCTGCTGAAAATATTCTGATACAAGAGGTACAGAAAGTCAACAAAAGAAATATACCTACATCTTCTAGGTCTTGTAAATTGGAGAAATAATTTTCTCTGGAGTTTCTGTGGTATTGTTTTGGTCCCATTTGCCTCATGCTGAATGACACATATTAGTGTGAATGAAAGATTCTGAAATTGTCTTCCTTACTGACCTCATTTTCAAGCACTGTTTTTTCTTGAGTTCCTTTCTTCCCAAGAATAGTATATTTCAAAAATGCAATTGTTGTCTCCAAATTGTTACCACAGGGCTTAAAAAATTATCATCTTAAAGCAAGTATGAGTAGCTTGTATGAAATAGAAAGTATAGGTTACTGTAGAGAATAGTGTTGTGTTTTAAATCTTCGGAGGGTTTGAGTCTGTCAGTTTGCCTTTCTGTCATCTATATATTCACCCCGTGCTCGTATATTGGCCACTTCCCAACAGCACTGAAAATGCCTGTCTCTCTTAGCTTTATGAAAACAAACCAACAAAATCCCTTCTATTTAATCCACAACTCCCTCAGGCATGCCATCAGTCATTCATTCATCTATTCAAGAAAAAACTGTAAATACCGGCACTGTGCAATATATTTGGAATATAGCATTGGACAAAACTAAGCCCCTGCCGTCCAAGGAGTTTATTCTAATGGGTAGACCAATAACAAACAAGATTAAAGACAGTGAGTACAAGCTCTAAGAAAAAATAAACACAGTGACATTTGAGAAGGTGTCATTTCAACTGAGATGGGTGAAAAGAAGAATCAGATAAAGAACCTTAAGTTAAAAGATTTGAAAACAGCAACAAGGTTGGGGTCCTGTAGGAACTGAGAGAATGTCAGTGCATCAAGAATGAAGCAAGCAAGGAGGAGTGATATGGGCTGAATTCAGAAAGGGTGGCAGGAACTAGATTTTAAGGACTTTAAGCCTGTAGTAAGGCTTTTATTCTCATTGTGTTGGGAAACTACTCGAAGGATTTAAGCTGATGATTTGGTTTATATGTGAAAAAGACAATGCTTTGCCTTTAGCAAATAGGTTTTGTAGGGTGGGTATTTGCTTTTTCTGGTGTTTTTTTTTATTTTGGTGATTAAGTTTCATAATATGAATTTTGAAAATATAAAGCAGACATTGGAAAAATACTTGAGCCATATATTGTAAACACATAATTAATGTACAATTGATTCGGAAAACTATTTTGAATCAAAAGAAGGAAATATGCCTTCTAAAATAAAACTAGAAACCTGCTCTTTTAAGAAAAGGAAAAGTACTTTTAAAGCCCTCGAAACAGGAAAGAGCTAATTGTGTTACAGGAATATAAAGAAGTCAGAGAGAAGCATTTTAATTATGAAGCAGTGGTTTGGAATGAGTTTGAGGAGCATATGATAAAGAGATAATATTTTGCTTTTGTGTAATGAAAAACTTCTGACTTTTTTAAACAAGAGTGTGATTTATATGATGATATGCCATAAAGATCAATCTGATTGCTTATAACTTACTCTCTAATCTACAGCAATCCTTCATCACTTCGCTGAAGCAACTCCCCTCCTCTGATGAAGCTATTGTTTTCCTGTCATCAATTCTAAAGGACATAGCTCACTCCCTAATTTTTCCTATTTTTTGCAGTTGTGAACTACTTCCTCATCCTAGAACACTCCATTTGTATGACTTCAATGATTCCACTGTCTCTTAGAGCTCCTTCTTATCCTCTTAAGTCCACTCTTCCTCAAGTTTATGCATTCAGAATTGTGCCTGTTTTCTGAGTATATCATTCTTTCCACTCTGCTTATATGAATGCATTCATTCTCATAGTTTAAATTTCATCATGATGAAGCCACCCTTTTCTCTCCTATTCAAATCCTCTTCTGTTCTTCAGGCCTCAATATAGAAATATCTTACAATTACCTCAGTTCTGATGACCCACAGGCACCTCAGCACAGCACGCATAAACGTTAATTTATACTATTTTCCAAATGCTTGCTCTTTGTGTGCACTCTCCTACTAACAACAAACTTGAACCATGTTTTCCTTCTTCCTTTCCTTCTTTTCCATGCCTTTTCAAGATGTCCATTCAAGATTTGTCAGTTCTATTTCTTAATTATATCTGAAATTTCTTCTCTGCCCACTTTTCTCTCTCCCCACTACAGCTAGAACTTCTTGACTCCTTTAATATCCCTTATTATATGCTCCAATCATATCTTGTGCATATACCTCACATTACTCATAAAAATTTTAGTTGTTCTATCAACATATGAATTTCTTATTAGATTTTAAGCTTCATAAGGCTGGTGACATTTCTGTTTGGCTGATTCCATAACTTCACCACCTCCCACAGGGTTTGCACATACTGAATTTAACAAATATTCATTTAATATATTAATGGATGAATGAATGAAGGATTAGAACATGAATTGATCCTAGAGCAGAATAAGAATTGGTAAGGAAACTGAAAAGAGATATTAGCTTAGGTGATTATTTCCCAAGCTATATTTGAAGCTCATCTATGTACCCATACCACATATTTACATTATCTCTGCAATCCTCACTTCATAAGAGAATTAGATTAAAACAAAAATCCTAATATTTCAGAGCATAATGGAGAAAAAAAGACAGTGTTATCCTCAAAGTTATTGTTACCAGGAAGTCACTTCTATTGAAGACAAGAAATCAGTGATCAGCAAAGGATGCAACAAAATAGTTGTTTACAGAAGCTTCATTTGAGTGAAATGGTTTGAATACAACTTGATCTTAATCACACAGTTGCTCTGATAGCATTATATAAATTAATGGGTTTTTAAAGAATTTTAAATGATTAAGGTCATGCATATTTTAAATCACAGTGAAAGTTAAGTAAAAAGCCAAAAACTTTGGAAATATGGCCTTGGAAACCTGTCCTTCTAACACTAAAACAGAAATATAATCTGTAGTTGCTAAGAATATAATTCATGCTTAGTGAATGAATGCTTTTTCTGTACCATCTTAGAAGAAGAAGGCAATTGAAATGCTTGTATCCACTCACTACCTTCCTGAGGATTCAAGAAGTCATTATAACTATCAAAACTTTATTATTTTCTCAGTAGCTAAGGTGGGTTTTTATTTGAAAGTACTGGGTGATATACCATAGACTTTGTATAATATATTACCTTTAGTCATAAAATGTGGAACCTTACTATAGTACCATTTTGTTCATATTATAGCTTGCCTTATTTATTCTAAATTAAAAAACATAACAATCACTGAATTTTGAGTGTAATTTTCACCTCGAGGCTACCTGCTTGAAGTTTTTATTCTTAACAAAAATATTTGAATCTGTAACTCAGGATGAGTGATGTGCAATTACTAAATGGTTTATATAAACAATAAAATAAAAACATGCAATAATGTTTCTGGCATGAAGGCTAGCTAGTTCGAGAACAGCAACAGCAATAAATATATGTCTCTGTTGTCAGTTTTTAATCCTAGACTGTGTTGGGAAATGGGTGTTTTAAATACATTTAATTTAACTCACTATAATAATTTAAAAACCCATTCAACTATGACTCAGGGAAAAGTACTTTTCTAGATACTACCTACATCTTCTTTCTTCAATTGGTTCTAAATTGCCAACAATTGTCTTTTGTGCTCACGATAGTCCAAGTCTTAGGTTGGTCTGCATACAGATGGAGACAACTTCGTATTCATGCTAATACACCAATTTCACACAATGCTGAGACTTTTTGTCTGCAGTTGTAAAATGTACAGATTTAAAATAGAGAATCATCAACTTTGCAGCAGGTTCTGATTAGTTTATTTCCACCAGTAATTCCACAAGTGTAGGAGGCAGTAGAATTTTAAGTGATTTTCTCTTGGCTCTTGTTCTTATTGTTAACATCCAACCACGTTGCCATCTACCTAGGAAAGTCACTTTCCCACCTGCAGAGTGGTTTTTCATGTCCTCATTGGACATTTGTGTATCTTCTTTAGAGGAATGGCTATTCTTGAAATAGGTCGTTTCTTTACTGTTGAGAGGTAAGAGGCTGTTTTTTTTTTTAATTCTAGATACAAGTCCCTTTTAAGATATATGATTTAAATATATTTTCTCCCATTCCATGGGCTTTTTAAAAATTGTTTCTTGATGATCTCCCTTGAAGAACAATTTTTAGTTTTGCAGATGTTTATTTTTTATTACATGTGCATTTGGTATTGCATCTAAGAAAACACTGCCTAACCCATAGTCACAAAGATTTAATCCTGCATTTACTTCTAGGAGTTTTATTGTTTTAGCTCTTACATTTAGATTTTTGATCTTGTGAAGTAATTGTTGCACACTTTCATTCACTCCATTCCTTTCCCCTCCTTGAAAGTTTAAATATTATAAGGTACAAATATGCAATTTGTTTGAATTTGCATGTTTATACCTTATAATCTTATCAAAACGATTCATAGCTATTGCTTTATGTAGTTGTTTTTTTTCAAACAGAAGGAAAGCTTATAAACCAAAATACATATATATTGTCTTTATATTTATTTGTGTAGTTAGCTTTTCCAATGTTCTTCAAGTGAATTTGAGTTACTTTTATTTCAGGTTGTAGTACTCCCTTTAGTATTTCTTGCTTGACAGATAAGCTAATGATGAATTTTTTTATGTTTCTTTCACCTGAAATATTTTAATAACTCCTTTGATTTGAAGGCTAGGCTAGCTGGATATAGATTTCTAAGTTGGCAAGCTTTTCCTCTCAACACTTTGAAAATGTCATCCCTCTGTCTTTTGTCTTCTGTGGTTTCTGATGAGGTTAACTGTTAATCTTATTGATGATATCTTGTAAGTTGTTAGTCTCTTGTTGCTTTCAACATTTTTTTTTTCTCTTTTGTGAGTTTGACTATGATATGTCTAGGTGTGGCTTTCTTTGAGTTTATTATACTTAGAGTTCTTTGAACAGAATTGAGCTTCAAGTCAAATAAAATAGCCACCAAACTCTGAGATTAGTGATGCCCTAGAGACTAGAAGGAACAAAATACTTACTGTGCTTCTAAGGTGGTGCTTTTAACAGAGCCCTACAGCAATCAGACCTCTCTGTGGTCTGCAATGTTGATTAATTTGGGCCACCTACTACTGCAGAGCTGGGGCAGAGGAGGAAAGGGGCTAGCTCCAATGGAAAACATCTTATATTTCCCTGCTGCATTACCACAGTTTGGTAGATTCTCTAGGATAGGCAAGCCTGTCCACTCTGGGGTTTGACTAATGCCAAAATGATTAGCTTCAGTTGTTTTGCCCATATTTTTCATCTTTTAGAGGAAGAAAAAATTCAACAAAGTATTCATTTTGCCATTATAGAAATTGCTTTCCACTCTGCTGTCTTTTAAGAGCAATTTTAGCTTTTTAAAGAAAAGATCAGTCATTAGGCTATGAAGCATTTAACTTTTCCCTATTTTAAAAAAATATATCTGTATAAGATAATGCACAAAATTAAGGAATCTGGAACCAAACATCCTGAGTTTGAATTTTGGGTCTATCATTTACAATCTATGTGACCTTTGACAAATTACGTGGGCTTTCTAAATCTCAGTTCCCTCGCTTGTTAAATGAGCATTTTAATAGTGATCAATTTATAGTGTTGCAGAGAATTGAATGAGACAGATAGACAATATGGAACAGGGCTCAACACTTAGACACTCTTACTTACTATGCGGCACTATTTAATCACAAGAAGGAGGAAACAAAAACATTTCATCATAGGTGGAATTTTCACACTTTCTAATCCTTTTGTCAAAACTCTCCATGTGGTTTATACTGTGACCTTTATTGTACTGACCCTGTAGAATTCTTTCCCATTAAGATGGAATAAAAGCGATGACCTATACATTAGAAGGTGCCAATAGCGTTCGTTTTTATGGCTGTTCCAGTCCAGTTACACCACAGGAAACATTTCACACTCTACAAATGTCTGGAGATGTTCTATTGGAGAAAAGGAAAGTTAGAGCTGCCATTGAGATATAGTCCTTTGATGCAGAAACTCTGCAATTGATGTTAAAGGCAGAAAGTCAAAATAAGTGAGTTAAAAGTATCAATAAAACCCTCAGTTTACTATGGATTATTTCTAAGTTAGAGAGTACCCATTCATCATAAAGGAAGAGAGAGAGGGTGACAAGTAATGAGAAGAGATCTCCAGATTATTTCCATTTGTAGAATTCTGAAATTTTGACTAAAGTAGATTGACTTTCCTCTTGCTGACAGAAGATCCACATAAACCCATCCTATACAATACAGTTGGACTAGCATCCTTTTTTTCCCACTATTGGATCAGGCATGTTAATTCACTTGTTGTTTCCAAAGCAAGCCAGAAGAAGTTCATACGGTATTTTATATTTGCATGAAGAGGTCAACTTTTCCCCAGGCAGTTTTTGAAGTATATACCTATAAAGTGACTGAAATGGGTGTAATTTCCACTATGTTCCAAAGAAAGATACTTCATAGTGACTTAGAAAAATAGTGGTAGAGCCTGTTCAGTTCAACACTGAAACAGAAAACACATGTGAATTGGCCATATCACTGTTCTTAAGGCACTGAATCCATTGTCACCAGTCACCTAGACTAGAACAAAGACCTTGGAAAGGAAGTCACTCACTGATTTGTTTCTGAAGCTTTGATTGCATGTCATCAACCTGGGTGAGTCTGGTCAGAAATGCAAAATGCGGCATGTTCTGAGCAAGTAGCTGACAGGAGCTGAGGTAGATGCTTTGGGAAGGCTGCTCAGTGAGCTGTGACTTCTGAGTTCAACCATTTGTCCACGTGTTTTTTTCTTATGTGGCTGTTTATCCTCTGTCTCAGAGGTTGATTTATGACGTTTGACATGGCACTATATAAATGTAACACTGTGTTACTTGGAAAACAAGAGAAAATGATATATTAAGCCACAGTGGCCCAATTGTTTTGAAATCTTAAGTCCCCCCATGCCACAGAAGGACAAATGATAACTCATTAGAGTGAATATTACTGTGCTTCTTATTTGAAAATGGCATTTTAAGCAACTGCAAGGAAGATCTCTATAGATTCTGAGAAGTTTTGATACCCTGTGCATAAGTGTTCTCTATGCTGACTGACACTCTATCTGCATTTTGTATTTTATTTCTGATAATCTGATCATCTAAAAATTATAACAGCAACACAGATTCTTATAAAGTTACATGTGGCAGTGTTTGAGATTGTTTAAATTTAGTACATCATCAATTATACCCACAAGCTAGTTTGTCCAACAATGGGAATCTCTCTTTAAACTGATTTTATGATAATCTGGTGGTAAGAGTTTCCATATCTTGATAATGGAACTTTGACTTTTTCTGCAAAGAAAAACAAAACATATAATTGTTTACTGGGTATAATAAAAGTGGCCACTATATACTTATATGTTTTACTACCTTTCAAGTCTCATACAAAAATTTCTTAATGCATTACAGTTTTTAATTTTCACAATCAACCGGGGAAGTAGATACCTGCCTCCTACATACTTAACCCATTACTATGTCAAATTTATACAACTAGTAATTGGTGCAAATAGTAATTAGCACAGGTTAACTGATTTTGAAACCTATGTTCTTACTCTCTATTTTAGATATGAAGAGTTTTCAGTAAGGGAATAGATAGATGTACAAACAGATAACTTAGTTTAGAGGCCTATAAAATGTCATATGAACAAAGTATTCTAAGAGTATAGGAGCCAGAGATAAGTAATTCTGGTTTAGTAAGTAATTAATTATTTTCCCATTTTATATTTACAAATGACCATTTGATGCTATTACACAAAAAATAATTTGATTCAGTGGTTTTATAGTCAAAGTGGTAGCTAGTCTTCAAGCTTTTCCCCTCCCACCCTCACCCCAAGGATCACAGTCTCCAAATATTTATGCTTTCCTCTGACCTGCCTTTCTGTCCGGTACAATGTGGTGGAAGTGACACTACTTGAGTTCCAAAGCTAGACCATAGGAGGCTTCAAAGTTTTACTCTTGGGTTTTAGAACTTTTCCTTTCAGGACTCTCCCTCCTGGAAACCAGTCAGCATGCTACAAGAAGGCCAACCCATATGGAGAAACCAGTTGCATGCCATATAGACAGAGAGCCTCAGCTTCTGCCATGTAGCTGAGCTCAGTTTTGCATTACATCATGGTACCACTCACTAATGCCATATGCAGCAGGAGAGCCACTTAGATGATGCCAGTCAATGCAGCAAATCATGAAGATAACAAAGCAGCTCTTCTTTTAAACAATTAAATTTGAGGGGTGGTTTGTTACATACACATGAATAATCAGAATAGTCACAAAATCTGACCACATCACTAACTTTTTATGTGACCTTAGAAAAATCACTACACCTATATAAACTACAATTTTCCTATCAGTAAAATATGGGAAGCATAGTACTTTAATAACAATATGTAATGGTATTTTCTAAACTCTATAGCAGTCCCCAAGTACAGATTGATTACATTTTGCTCTTTCTGATATAGTGACTTATTTAACAAGATTAAATTACTTACCTAAGATCAACAGCTAGTAAGCTGGTGAACTGGAACCTTAGATCAATGTTTCTATGGTCAATAATCTTATTCTTTCTATCTCAAATAATAACATTTTCTATTTGTAAATAGATTTTTTATGACAACCTTCACACAGAATGCATCTCCTCATTGATAATGAAAAGTTGTTTCCTTTGTGAAGCAGCAGGTAAGTACTTAGTTTTAAAATTCATGTCTTTTGGCACATTATATTGGTGTCATTGAATATAATTTTGCCTAAAACAAAAGCAAAATATCTCCTTGTCAGTGCACAGCCATAATATTGATCATAGTACATTCAGTCACAAGTTTACACAATTACAGCATATTTATTTTACATTCTTATTAAAAAACTCCATTTTCTGGTGAAGAATTGCACAGCCAAATTATCATAGATAGGTCTTAGGAAAAATCCATAAATTTAAGAGTGTATTGAAGAGTGCATTTATATTAATCATATACTTAAATGAAGCAGTTTTGTTCCTGTAAGTGTGATTTTTCAATGTAATTTGCTTATTTGAAATAAAAAATAAGATTAAAACAAAAATAATTAAGTAAAAATAAAGCATTAAGGACTATTTCACTTTTTATTTAAGTTCACTATAATGCAAAGAATAGATGAAATAAAACAGATATTTAGTTGGTTCCATCACAAATGTCAAAAAGGCAAAGTATAGCAAAGGTGATCTGTTGACATGGCATAGGAAGGCAACTATCTTGCCTCTTTATATGAGTTAAGCCTGAGATTTCACTGGACTAAAAATATAACATTTGTTTATCCCTTGGCATATAACACATTTGGGACTCTACTTTTTATTCTCTTTTTGGTGAATTCTATATTTTCATAATAGTTAGAGGAATGATACAATCTTTCTGTATTTGTAGAGTTTCACAGTTAGGCTTGAAACATGTGTTTTTATGACCAAAATCAAGTATAACCATGTTTAAAGTACCTGATTCTATACAATTCAAATAGTAATTTCCTTTTATTTAATCTAAACCTGTTGACTCATTCTTCCTAGCCTTTTGGGTGGATTCTCAGTCTGCTGCAATTATTTGGTCACTCTTAGATAATTAAAATTATTCTTGCCATTTTAGCTACATGACCCATCACACTTTAGCTGTTACAGTAACCAGCACAATTTAATATGGAGACTGCACATCATTTAAAGTTGCATCTTCTCACTTCCCCCAACTTGACAGAGCTTGAGTCTGGGAGGTCTGCAGTAATGGAAGAATATCTACTTGACCTCTTCTTGATTTCCTTCCTACCCATTCCCCTGTTCTCTAGCTGTTGTTACTAACCACTTTAGTTTTTAAACTGTAAACAAAGCAGAATAGATAATACAATGGAATTTTAAAAGTCTTATTTGACTGGGATATTTGTGATTTGGTTATGGGTACATTCTGGGAATTTTGGATTTTAACAATGACTTCTCTCTTATCAATACTTCTGTGGATTTCTCAAGATTTTTTCACTGGGAACATCCACCTGAAATTTCAGTAATGAACTGACTTTTTTTCTGGCTTACCTGATACTCCAGCCCTTAAGTTTCTGGCATTCTACAATCTGTTGACATTGTAGGCAGGCAGTTGCAGTCCTAGTTTTTCATCTTCTATGTCTTTTGGATGTAAGCCCTTTACCATTATTTTCAGCTACCTTCCCTTCATGCCTTTCCCACCCCTCGCACCCCCAAAAAACAGACTCCAGACAAAGTTTTCAATGCCTGGAAACTAAGCTTGAAATCTCCTCACTTTCATTATGGCAGCAGAGAGGCACAACGGGGAAACTTCTCCAGAAGATTTATCTTGACCAGGCTTCTTCAACTTCAAATACTTTATTCTTAGTGGTTCAAAGTTGGACTAAGGGTCACAAAATTATTTTCTTTATTACGTCTTCAGTAGATCCTGCAGTGATAATCTAGTAGCTCACTTTGGTTTAAGGAAATATATACCATGCATACTTAGATGCTTTACCTGCTATGCTTAAGTGAAAGCTGATAGAAAAAGTTCTAATTTAACAGCCAGTTTCACAAGTATTTGTTAAAATAGAGCATTAACAGTTCTGACCAAAAAATAGAGTACCTGACATGCAGAGGTCCTAGACTGAAGAATATATCAGTATCTATACCGCAAAGCATTTGAAGATGTTGATAGAGATTTATAGGTAAGGATTATTCATCATGGTGATAAGATTAAAAAAGTGAGAACATATTAAATATATGACAATATGGAGGTAGTTTAATGTATTATGGCATATCCTTACAATTAAATGCTGTACTGCTTCTAAGTCAAGGTTCAGGCAGAAAAACAGATCCATCATAGGTATTATGTGGACAATTAATTCTTTATAGCAATTAAATGTAACAAATATAAGAAAAGCTGGAAGTAGTGAGTTGGCAGATTAGAGAAAGTCAATGACCATATTTCTAAAGTAAAGAACCCAAGCACATTAGAATACTAAAGAGGGATTGTGGAGCGGAAATTGGGAAGGTCTTTGAAGTTGGCACCCTAGGAGAACTGTTCCATCTGTGTATCCACTCCTACATGTTTCCCCAACCCAGACCTTAATGGTGCCTGAATCAACTGCTCAACAGCATGGTCAGCAGTCAGGAAGATGAACTGAGTGCAGAACAGAGAAGAAAGCCATAGCTGGGACCAATTGGGGGCCTCTTTGTCCCTCCCTTCGACTAAGTGTAACAACCTTCTGACAGCAATGACTTGGGCTTCAATTATGCCTTCTAAATTGTATGCATTTTCCTCTTTTGAATAACTTTCCCAGAACTGTACAGGGAACGCTGTTCTGGAAAACAATACCCAGCCTTAGTAAACTTGACGTTACCAATCTAGCATAATTGCTTGAAACAACCTGATTTCAAATACAATTCATTAATCTAAGGATAAATAATAATTACTATTCAGTTCCAATTATCAAATGCTAATTGACTACCTACTCTCAGCTGGTCTCTATGTTTGCACTAGGGATAAGGTAAGGAAAAAGGCAAATAATGGCCCCACCCTCACAAGACTTGAAATCTAATCAAGGTGAGGATGGCAAGGAAGGTGAAATCTCAACATGAAAAGCACTGTGATGGGGAAATATAAGGAGACTCAAGTGCATAAAAGCTGCACGTATCCCAAGCATGCCTACCAGGGAATACTTCCAAGATATTGTGGCTTTTTAACTTAGAATTGAAGGATGAATAGAGTTTACCAGGGGCATTTTTGTAAGTTTATTTACATATATCAGTGAGTTGTTGAGGGGACAAGGGATGGAATAAATGAAACAGAGGGAGTGTTTCATGAAACAGAAATATTTTAATAACTGCAAAACTGAGTAGATGATGCCGCAGTGTCCTAACTTATGCATCCACCGCTCTGGGCCTATAGGTGTTTTGACTGCAAAGGCATATTTAGCCCATGGCTACATTGTAACTTCTGTGACTATGGACTTTCAGGCCTCTTCCTTCATTAAAAAAAATAATAAAATTAGACGTTACATTTTATTACAGTATTGGTATAAAGATAACTGTAATCTAGGATGGATTCATTTTTCTTCTAAATTTAAAGAAATTAAAACCTTTTCCTGGGTCAATAAATGTATCATAGTTCCTAGGCATGTGCATAGCATGCTTCACAAATAAATCAGCCCTGATTTCGCCCAGACTCTGAATAGGATAGAGTTGTCAGAGGGCCTAGAAGTAGCCTTCAAGAATGAGGAAGGGAGATGATGGATAAATATCTCAGAAACTCAGCATCTAGGTGAGAATACATGGGGCTCTAGAAGTCTCCTAGAAACCTCTGGTCAGTTGCTTATCACCCAATAATCCACTCATTTACACAACTGTCTTAGCTTCCTGGGATCTCCTCACAAATAAGCTACTTATATTCACACTATTTTCTCAAAGCCTTTTTTTTTCTCGCCCTAGAAGAACACAACTAAAGGCAGACTCAGGTATAAGAAAAGTAACGGCACATTTGAGAAAATGTAAGAGGCCCTGTGTTTGGAATAAAGTGCAAGGGAGGTCTATTGGGCAGTATTCTGCTGGAGAAATTAGCTATGCTACATCTCAAAGGGCTTGTAACCACTTCTAGAAGTTTGGATTTTACTCTAAAAAAAAAAAAAAAAGAGAAAACCACACAAAATTAATAAAATGTAAGATTAGTCTGATCAGCATGATTTGAAGAAAATAAATATGATTATATTGAAAATATAGGAGGGGATCGAGTTTGGAGATTGTTGGAGTAATCAAGAGAGAAAAGGTAAACTGGACTCAGGTTGTGGCTATAGGCTTGAGGGGAATGTGACAGAAGTTGGAAAATGTTTTAGGCAACACATGATGGGATTTGACATAAAGAGGATGGAGTGAGAAGGATATAGAAGGCTGATTAAAGTTTCCACTAATTAGTCAGACAGTTTTAATGAGGGGAGAAGAATAAAATGTTGCAGCTGTTTATTTCCCAGACTATATATGGCTGTTTATTTATTTACATTTTCCTTTATTTCTCAATTCTGCACAGTGTTTATACTTAGACAATTTTTAACTAGAGAAACTTTTTTCAGATAATATGCATGAAAAATAAAGTTTAATTTTAAATATTTATAAAATGATATAAATGAGATTATTTGATGGGAAGGTTTGATTTGAAAAAAAAACATTACAATCCAATTCCAGAAGTGACTCATTTATATTGGACTCATTCTAAAAAATGAACAGAGCAAACGAACCATGTAATTTCTCATAATCACTTCATTTTTAAACCATATTCTAAAATTTGAATCCAAATTAATCATTTAGACCTAAATATTTTCTTTCAGAATTCATCTTTGATTATCTAGCCAACTTTTGAATAGATCAGGGAAGCTAATTTAATGAAGGTTAAAAATCATCTAGTTAATTTCATCAACATTGGTGACTAATTTAAGTGATTCCTGTCTACCAGAAAGAGAAAATTAAGGTATTTCAATCTTAAGGCTAAGCTTTTCACAAATGGACTATTTAACCAAATAATGATAAATATCCAGGGTTTAGATCATTGTTCAGGAATTTTCCTATTTAATTTATCAAGATAAAATGCAAGACTTTAAAATACATCTTAAGAAAATGATAAAGCAAGATTAAATATTTGTAACAAATTAATTAAAGAATTTGTGTCTTAATAGGTAAGTTCTTACAAATGGATAAGAAACACATATACACACATGTTAACTGCAACCACAGTGACTGACAAAATTAACAAATGGTTAATGACAAGTCATTTATAAAAGATTAGGTACAGAGTGCATGGGTTGTTCAGTGGTAGAATGCTCGCCTTACATGCAGGAGACCTGGGTTCAATTCCTGAACTATGTACGTCACCCACCAAAAAAAGATTAGGCGCAACCTGCCAATAAGCATGATAGTTTAAATTGCAGCAGTGAAAATACAATATGCATTAAAATAAAGAAGAAAACATATTTTTCTTCAATCAGATGGGAAAAAAGTTTTCTAAGATAATGCCCAGTGAAGAAATTCATGTAATGGGATATTCTCCCATTCCATTCTTTTTGAGTATGCACTCTCTTGAAGCGACATATACATTTTGAACCTCTAGGATTCCTAAGTGAATAATCAGAGATTTAAAAGTTTTTATATTAAAGAATACTCAGAATTATTTTAATGGTAAAATCTTCAGAAACTACCCAATATACAACTTTTTTTTATTTAAATGTTTTGTATATACATATGACTTAATATTAGTCAACCATTAAATATTTTCTAAAATATTTATTATTAATTATTAATATTTAATAATATAGGAAAATGCTAATAAAGAGCCATATATTTTAGTCATATCACTTTGATATGTGGAATATTGAAATAAATATAATCTTCTGAATTATCAGGTTGGAAGAGAGGACGTGATCTGGACTCCTGTGGGCATGTAGATGAATATACTTATAACAATCCTTTAAAGATAACTACCTGTCTCAGTGCCTAAATCTAGTTATCAGTTTTAGTTGTGTCCTTTACAGGGTTCAGGCTGACTAACCTATGAGACGGGCTGCTGGTAGAGTGCCTTTTGATCTTTATCCACAAAACTCATCCATAATAATGGTTCCAAACAAGTTTGACATATTTAATACTGTTGCAGATTTTTCATGGGAATCTCAGCCTAGTGTATTGCCAATTTTTTTCATCCTCCTAAAGCAACTGGAATACGTTGACTCATAAATTTTGAAGTTGGTCAATAGAAATGATCACTGAGCAATTTACAGCCCGATTATTTACTGCCATTTCAGATGCCAGACAATTTACTTGACATTGCATGAAAGGGAGAGTTCATTTAGCAGGACAGACACACAAGAAATCATTTCCATCTATTTTACATAGCCCCTCCATGGTATTCTTAACTTCTTGGTAATAAATTTTATTTTGGGGGTTATTTTTTGAGGGGAAGAGTGAGCTTAAATTCAAAGAATAGAATCCATTTCAGAGAGTATACATCATTGCTATGAAAATGAAAATACATCCCCCCTTATAGAAATACTAAAAGCTCTAAAATTAAAAAAGGTTTCTCCTATTGACCCTGAGATTCCAATGATCAGTTTTCTCCCTTTTCAAGTTCTCCAAAACCTTTTATGTACTAAATCAACCTCCAATTACTCAAGGAAGGAAAGAGTATCAGAAACCATTTGCTCATTCACACATCCATTTGTCCAATAAATATTTATAGATTACCTTGTAAATGCTGCTCTTAACGATAAATAAATGCAGTGCTTGCCCTCATGGAGTAGAAGGTCTAAGAGTAAAGTCAGATATTTCATTAATTATTAAATTATGAATAAATTGACATTAATAATTGATTTGTATTACTCCAATACTTATTAGGGTATTAATTAATTAATATTTTTGTGGACGTATCTTCTCTCACTGCACAAATTCATTCTCACTTTGTCCTTTAAGAAAGAAAATAGATTTTACTACTGCTTTTTTTTTCTTTTTTGCGTGGGCAGGCACTGGAAATTGAACCCGGGTCTCTGGCATGGCAGGTGAGAATTCTGCCACTTAGTCACTGTTGCACCACCCTTGCTGCTGCTTTTTAAGTGGTTTCTTAGTAGGAAAAAATCATCCCAATTTTCTCAAGATCTGTATATTCAAATCTTGATCACTT
Organism: Tamandua tetradactyla; assembly: GCF_023851605.1. Classification (NCBI taxonomy): domain Eukaryota; kingdom Metazoa; phylum Chordata; class Mammalia; order Pilosa; family Myrmecophagidae; genus Tamandua; species Tamandua tetradactyla. The sequence continues at coordinate 52,335,543 of NC_135337.1, forward strand.
TTTAAGGCAAGTATAGCACAAATGTTGCCTCTTCCACAATGCCTAACTTACCAGTCAGAAGTATTTGTTTTTTCAAAACTGCTATAGCAATTTATGTGGACCTTTCTTCTGAAATGTGTCATTACTTTTTTGAAGATAAGTTGCATGCCTCTATTCCACTTACTAGACATTAAAAACTTTGACATTCTGGACCATGATATTTAGATTTAATGTATTTTGAGTCTTTTACTGTAAAATATTCCCAATAAAAGTTATTTTAAATTAGCAGACATATTAAATTTTGGTCATTGTATTTATGAGTGAGTATGTATGTCAGTGAAATAGCAATTGAGAGAGGCAAGAATTTTATACTGTTTCCGACACAACTATTTCTAATAAATCTCTAACAGTGTATTCCCTGGAAGGCAGAAGCATTGAAATAAGTCTCTTTTCTTCAAATCAGATATGTGTAACTCTGAATGAAACTCTCTTTAGTCCTGCCCTTCTATGTCTTTATGGGTTTTTAATTCAGTAAACCAGTCCTCACCACAGAGACAAGGCACCTGCTAGAAACCTGAGTTCTGGAATATTACATTCAGAGATGACAAAGTCTTTTATAGTCTTCAGACAAGCACAGTCAGGGCATTATGGATGAAAAGTCCCAAGATTTTTTTTATAACCTTATGGTTAGCATGGCATAGTTCAAAGAATTTGATTTTCAATATTGGCATAACAATGATAGAGAAAGTGGTGTTTGAGCAACTCTTGAGGACCCTTAGGACTAAGCAAGGTGAATAAATGTAAGAAATATTTCCCTTGCAGAATCAATGTTGCATGCAAAAATATAGAAATGAGAAAAGCCTGTTGTTTACAAGAAAACTACAATTAGTTCAGTCTTTTAGTTTCTTAGGGCTGTAACAAACTTGGTGGTTTAAAAACCAATTCCTGGAGGCTGGAATTCAGAAAAGTATGGGCAGGGACATGTCCCCTTAAAACCTGTAGGAGAGGATCCTTTCCTGCCTCTTCAGCTTCCAGTGATTTGCTGGTGGTTTGCTGACAATATTTGGAATTCAAGCTGCAGTGCTTGATTTCCTGTCTCCATTGTCACATAGCCATCATCTCTCTGAGTCTCTTCTTTCTTTCTTAAGAAGACATCACTCATATTTGGATTAAGGCCCACCCTATTCCAATATGATCTCATTTCCACTCAACTATTTTCATCTGAAATGACCCTATTTCCAAGGAAGATCACATTCACAGGTACCAGGAGTTAGGACTTGAACATTTCTTTTTTTGGGTGGGGGGACACAATTCCACCCATAACATCAGTTTTCCTAAATTTAAAGCACAAAGCAGATAGTTGAATTTGGAAAGAAATAAATGGACCAAGTAACGAAGGGACACTGTGCTGTTTGAAACTGTTATGTACCCCAGAAAAGCCATGTTCTCTTAATCCTAAACCACTCTTGTGGGGGCACACCTATTGTCAGGTGGGACTTTTGATTAGATTGTTTCCATGGAGATGCAACCTACCCATTTGTGGGTGGGACCTTTTGATTAGCTGGAGATGTGACCCTGTCCATTCAAGGTAGGTCTTAATCCTTTTACTCAAGTCCTGTATGAAGAGAATGAAAGGTAGGAAACAGAGAAAATCCAGAGGCGACATAGAAGGCAGAGAGTTGAAATCAAGACACAGACACCTGGAGAAGCAGATGGAGCTGAGAAAGCCTTTTGAACTCAGAAACTGGGAGAGAAGAACAGCAGATGTCACCATTTGCCTTTCCATGTAACAGAGAAACTCTGGATTTGATCAGCCTTTCTTTAGAGAAGCTATCCTCTTGTTGGTGCCTTAATTTGGACATTTTCATGACCTTAGAATTGTAACTTGTAATTTAATAAATTGCCTTTGAAAAAGCCAATTTATTCCTTTTATATTACATTCTGGTAGCTTTAGCAAACTAAAACACATACTAAAACCGTATTAAGAAATTTGATCTTTATTCTGCTAATTACATTGTGACACAGAGAGTTTTGGTAAAACTCTGGGTATAGTGGGGTAGTAAATCAAGGAACTAGAACAAGAGATAAGGTATTTAAAACAATAGATAAGAAATCTATGCAAACAGTGACTTAAAATTATTCAGGTATTGCAATAGAGTGAAAGATACTGTGATCAAGTGCCAAAGTGAGAAATGATGGGATTGACTAGATAGTGAGTGGATGCTGGCAACAGGGAAGTAGAGAGGATGGTTTTAAAAACTGTCATGAAACTTAAAGAAGGATATTATTTGCTTGTTATTTGCTTGCTCATGTCTGTTTTTAAGAATGTGAATTCGTGGTGATCTGAAAGCACCAATGAAGAATAAGAAGTTCAACAATTATCAGCCATGCTCTTGATAGATGGCACTATTTGTCTCTTACAAAGATAAAGAGTACTGGAAACACAACAGTGGTTGATGAACTGAGAAAAGGAAGGTGATATTTGTAAATATTTAGGAGTTCAATTTGTAGCAATTAGGGTATATGTGGGAGGAGGAAGAAGTCTAAAGCAATTCTCCAGTTTTTAGCTTAGTTTTGGATGACTGATGGGACCATTTATGAGACTGACATACTAAGAGGACAATTCACCTAGTTTGTGATCCTGGCTTCATCACTTATGAACTATGTTCCCTAAGATACATTACTTAGCCTTTTTCAACTTTAATTTTCTTGCCTGCAGAATAGGGATAACATTACTTAATAATAATAGGCTTGTCACATGTATTAAATAACACAGCATATTAATCAAGGACCTAGCCCACATCAAAATAAACAGCATCAGATGCTATAAGCATTAATGTTATCCATTGCCACCCTTAATTTTCCCCAGTTCCTATTAAAAGAGGCAGTATACTATATGGCATAGTGGCTATGAGTGTGGACCTTGACTCGACAAATGAAGCTCTAACAATCTGGCTTTACCAATCACTATTTTGATAAAGGTGAATTACCTAATATTTCTGAGCCCCAATTTCCTATTCTATAACATAAGGATGAAAATATCTACATTTCAACATTGCTCTGAGGATTAAAGGGATGATATATTTAAATTGCATTGCCTAGTGTCTGACATATTGTACTTTCATGCAATAATTAATAATAATTCTTTGAGTGACCTAAAAGTAGAATTTTAATAAAAGTCTCTGTATCGGGTCCAATGTATTTCTCTTTGATCCCCACACTGTTTGTTTCTCTTAGTTACTGCATAGATATATTTAGTTACCAATAGCAATAAATTTCAAGTATCAGTGATTAGGACCATTATATATAGCTACTATTAATACATATTCTGATAGAAATGTCATTTCATGGGCACTAATTTTTTGGCTTTAACTTTAGAATCGAGAGTAATTCATTATGAACTGTGCTCCTCCCTGTGTTTGAAGCATATCATGCTGGTCTGAAACATACACTAAGTCCATATGACCACGGTACTTTGTACTATAAAAAAATGTCCAGTTTGCTTCAAGTTCTGTGTGATGCTTTTAAGTTTTTGGAAAGCTTGATTAGCTAAAACAAGCCCGACTGAAATGCAATATGGCAGTTTTGTACAAATTCTGTCAGGATATGTATTTTTTAAGATTGGGGGAGAAAAAGCCCTGCCAAATCTGGTCCATCTGTTCATATATGAGTTCTTGAACATCAATAGGCTGGGCAATTGGTGGTTTATTAAATTAGTTTCCATGGCTAGTGCATCAGGTAACAACAACTATCTTTAACTCTTATCTCAGCAGTACTGTTGTTTAAAATGAGCTTAATTTGTATTTAGAATATGATTTTAACAGATACTGGTGCTCCGTCAATTTAAGCAGTATCATAATTTTACCACTCCCTGTGAAGCAAGCAAATCAATAAGAGACATATCAGAAATAGTCTGATTGAGAACTGACTGGACTGACAAGCATTCCAAACCATCTAAGCCTTGGAATCATTTTTCTAGGATTGGATTCATGTAGACTGGTTTACTGCCACTGGAATTTATATTGTAGATAGCACTGAGATCAGCTAGTCATAGGTTGCAACCATCTTTGCTATTTCCCAGCCATCTGATGAAGATAAAATACTTGAAATGTTTGTAAATGGGAACAAAAAATGCCTACCACAAAAGGCCATTGAATATAGACTTACGCTTTACCTGGAGCATAGTAGTTTCTCAATAATCATTTGTTGAATGAGGAAAGAAAATTGCATATGTGTGTGTTTGTGTGTGTGTGTGTGTGTGTGTTTATCTTCCAAGCTGTCTTATTTCCCAGCTGCTAAAACAAATACCACTCACTGAGTTGACTCAAACAAATGGAATTTATTAGCTCTTAATTGTAAAGCTAGGAGAAGTCCAAAATTGAGGTGTCAGGAAGGCAATGTTTTCCTTTTATAGTCTGTGGTATTTTGAGTGTGCCTTCCAGTGATCCTTGGTCCTTGGCTTTTTTGTCACATGTCATAGCTCCTTTCTCCTGAGGTTTTCATTGACTTCTGGCTTCTTCCAAAGGCTATTTCTCTCTATGTCTGAAATTCAATCTGTTTATAAAGGACTTCAGTAATCTAGGTTAAAGACCATCCTGATTCGGTTGGGCCACACCTTAACTGAATTATATCTTCAATTCAATCCACCGCACCACCGTAGTACATCTATCTTCAATCAGTACCCTATGGATGCTATGCATGTTTTCTTTTAGTCTTTTTCTTATATAGATGACAGAGAGATGGTAGATGCATAGATTGATAGATGGGTGTCCTGGGAAAGGACTAAAAACTATTCCTATTCTTTCTCCAAAATTATATTCCCTAATAATTATTATTAAAAATTCCACCAATAAAAACTGTTTCCTTGAGTCTTGAAATGATTTTAGCAATTGAGTTTTATGCAAGGGAAAGTAAACTAGCATTAGTGGGTGACTAACATGTATTGGGCAAGTTACTGGAACTTTTTTCACTTATATTTTGAAATTATTTATTGAGGCAAATATTAGTACACTATTTTACAGATTAAAAAGGTCCTAGAGGTATTGAAGGGGCAGTAGGAGTTCGAGTTTGGGAGAGGTAGAGTTCGGGAATCATTGGCAAATAGATAATGTATCACACCACTCAACTGGGTGAGTTTACCTAGGGAAAGTGTGTAGATAAAGAGAAAATGGCCATTCAGAGGTTGAAGGAAGCAAGAGAATCCAGCAAACAAGAACGAGAAGAGAAATCAGGAGAGTTTCATACCATGAAAGCCAGGAACATTGAATGTTTCAAGACTGAAGAAGTGATCAGCCACGTCCACCACTGTTGATGGGACAAAGAAGATGAAGATTGAGAAGTGATCACTGGATTAGGTGCGATGGATGCCAAACCCAATAATCTTGCCAAAAGCAGGTGGGGATGAAAGGCTCATTGGAGAGGTTAAAGGTGAAATGGTTGGAAGTAGACTTCCGAGAACTTGTTGACATCAAAGACATGCCAGAGTAAATCAGATGGAATGATAGCAGGTGATGGTCAGGGAGTGGGAAAAAAGAAAAAAGGTCCAAGATTCAGAATTGTTACCTTGCTGAGGGTCCTGCAGTCATGGAGCCAGTACTCAGAAAAACTAAATTGCAAACCAAGAGTGACTCCAAACTAACCGTGTACTCTTATTCTGTTTTGCTAATCTATGATGAAAAAGTAGTTATTCTGAAATGATGGTGTCTAGTTTCCCAGCTGCTAAGACAAATATCGCATGATGGATTGGCTTAAATACAGGAATTTATTGTCTCATGGTTTCAGAAGCTGTGGAGCTTGCTTCCTCCCAGGGTTGGTCCTGTTCTCATACTGACTGGCAATACTTGGGTTCCTCAGCTTTCCTGTCACATGGTGATAC